>NC_092825.1:115551405-116855104 GCF_039878825.1 Excalfactoria chinensis
GCAGTTGGTGATAACCAAAGCAAAGCAAATGTGTAGCACATTTTTTGCTGATATAATGTTTGAAAGTATTTTTAAGTTCTAAAGGTATGTAAGAAAAGCTAAAGAGACTATTGTATGAGGGCTGCTCTGAAAGCAATGCCCCCTATTTTATTATGTTGGTCCATGATGTAAGAGATGGATGCTCATGGCATGGCAGTAGAGGTTGAATCTTCCCAAATGCTTTGATAAACCTTGGGGTCTCTGCTGTTTTAATTACATAATCATGTACCAAACAGTAAGTCCAGCAGTCGGCTGTTGATGCTTTTTGAGGGATGTGAATCAAAGGGCTGGTAGTATTAAAGCTCATAAATGGCAGCCTTCAAATTCAGGTTTCAAAATATAACTTATTTTCATAATGACATCTCTCTTTCAAAGAACAGTAACTAGTTGTCAGCCTTAAAATGCTTAGCAGTTAAATGAATTTTACAGAGATGCAGAGAATATATAAAGGTCATTATATTAGTTGAGACAGTAGACAAATGATAGCCAAAAATGCAAATAATGGGATTTAGGTCTATTGCTAAATTCAGAGTGCTGGACAGAGAGACGACTGCTTGCCGAAACCTCTTTTTTGACAAAAAAGAAATTCCAACTGCTGGGTGTGTCCCTGAATAGTAGTTTGATGAAAGCTGATGCTTTCTCTAGCAAAGACATAGTTAGGCTTTGGAACTCATTGCCATTGACAGCTGTTAATTCTGAGAATGAAATAAGACTCATAAACCACATGACAGAATTACAAGGTTAATAAGAATAGTCAGGGTGGTAGTGGCTATTGGTTTAAAATGCTGTGGTTCAGAATGCTATTAAAATGCATTCTTCTGCACATCAGACACTCTCTATTGTAAAGCAGAAAAACAGTTCCTCTGTCTGACGTGGAATTTCTCACTCTTCCTCTGATATAGATAAGGCTTGTTGCTCCTTGTATAAAAAAATGATGCTGTTCAATTGGATAGATGCTGGACTGATTTATTTAATAATTATTTTCCCTATATCTCTATGCCTCATATAATTGCCACATATGTCTATGTAAAATGATTCCCCAAATAGTTCAAGGCAAAAGCTTTAAGCCCTTTTCCTTTTGTAGACATGTATGCAATGCCTAGCATGTGATGGTCCTGTTGGCATGCTGATTTTTGCCATACACTTACAGGAAAAGAAAAAGCAGAGCACATCCCAAATTCAAAGCCTAGAGCAGTGCAAAACTGAGATGTCTGCCTGAATTTTCTTCTAACACTTATTCTTTCCTCACAGATTCCTGAGCAGTGTTTGATTGTGTGGATCTGGTTATCTCATAGATCTCCAACGGCCTTTTTAAAGCAGTTTCTTACTAATGATGATAAAGATGAGAACAATTTAATGTGTAGCATAAAAGGCTTTAATAATTAACTTGATCTTTCAGACCACAGATTTCAGATATAGGACTCAGGTGCAAACTTACTCTTCAAGTTGTTCTTAGCATTTTTGTGGCTTTAAAATCCTGTGAATTGCACTGTATGGGTTCATGTGGTTGAAAAGAGCTTCCCTTCTGTTGACTATAGTAACCCATCTCTGCCTCTGCATCAGCTGTGTCTGTGGGCAGTCAATTGCATCCTCTGTAGTTGTGAGCCATTACAGACCTTGTCCTGTCTCTCTCAGAAGAGCAAACACCTGTAAGGCAGTGATAGATGTGCCAGTGCCTACACAGCCACCCTCCTGTTTCAGAAAACTGGAGATGGAAAATAAGGCCAACAAGCCCAGGCAGTGTGGAATATTGTGCATCTTTTATTCATTTCTCCTGTGCCATGGCACTTCCAGTGTTTCCCAATTCCCATCTTTCTGCATGATTCCTCCCTCTTGGAGGCTACCAATAGCAATTTGGTCTTTTCCAAAGCTGTGCCTCCAGTTTCTTAATGGCCTATTTGTTACTGACTAGACACTTCTGTTCTTTGGCATTGCTTTTGTTATCTGGTCCCTACCACCTATTTTTATTTATTTATTTATTTTTATAACTTAAATAACAGCATCTCCAGAAGCATGTTGAAAGTTACTTAAAGAAAACAAAGCAAAGCAACACAGACTGTATAATCTCCATGGTGTGGTTTCACCAAGCTCTCATCCTTTGCTTTTGATCAAAGGAAAATCACATTAATCTTATATCCTCCCACTTTCCCTGATCCTAAATGTGTACTTTAAATAAAACCAGATTTACATTAATCCCTAAATCCTCCATTATCTGTCTCCTGTGGCCTCTTTACTTAGGCATTTATCATGGTCCTAGGTTTGTGTTCGTGTCATTTTTCAGTCTCTGTGACATTTTTAATGCTCACTAGTTCACATTAATTTTGCAAGTGAGATTCTGTAAGACAGAGGATGAAGGATTTGCTATAACTCAAGGGTGGTATTAGCTGCATTCTTTTCATCTACACATCTTGCACTTCTGACAGAAAGCAGTCAAGAAGAAACAGTGCACATAGTGCTGGAGGACATAAGGTGCAGCTGAGTTCAAGATGTACAAAATCAGGAACTCAGAGTAATACAGTAGAAACAGTGTTCATAGATGATGCTTCCACTTAATGCATCCAGAATTGTTTTTCTTCTGCCACTGATATAAATATGCTGCCTGGGTGAGCAAATATACCAAAATAGCCGGGAGAGTCTGAGGTGATTTATGGTTCCTCATGCCAGATGAAACATGTATATGTTCACAGAAAAGGGAAGAATGTTTCAAGGCTCACAGATGAGCGTTTCCTAGGACAGTTCTGGGTTTGACTCTGTATGAAAGGTTTATGGAAATTTTCACCCCATTTTAAAGGTTGCTGTTGCCACTCAAACTGAATTAGATCTGTTGACCTCAGGAAGCAGCTTGGATGCAGATGTCTGCTTTTGATCAAATGAAGCTGGTTCCTGGTGCCATTAGAAAGGAAAGGTTGGGTTGCCTTTTTTTTTAATTATTATTATTATTATTATTATTTACCCTGTGCTATGCCAGAACAGGCTGAGAGAACAGGCAGGCTCTCAGTTCTTAGCACCAAGACAGTTTTCCACAGACCACTTTCCACAATTGTATTCATGTTGATGTTGTTATTGAAACTGCTTCTAAGTGCTTCCCAAACCAATTTGTCCAGTCACATTTCACATGAGAGAGGGACTACAGTCAAATGTGTCTTCCTGTGCTAAGGAGCAGTACCTACCTGGATGGAGGCCTGCTCCATCCTCCTTCACATCCAAATGTCAGATAAGGCTGGAACCTATTTTCCCACACACTTTCAGGGGCACTGACATGGAGCTAGAGCTGCAGCTGCCCCTACTATGAATATAGTTAAAAATATTTTTCATAAGGATAGAACATAAGCTTAAGATCTCCCATTCTTTATGTTAATTTTGAGGATGCTGCTAAAAATGTGTTTGAAGACAGCATCATCACCAAGAAGATTGCTACCTTCTTCAGATCCTTCCCTTCTGAAGACAGTAGGTCCTGTAGGCTTAGCAGAATATGAGAACTACCTGATTTTTCCTTTAAAGCCAAAGTTCCGATTCCATTTTTTGCCCATTCAAAACAAATATTATTGTTTTCTGACTGTCTGCCAATTTTAGTGAGGGCCACAGAGAAGTGTCATAGAGCTTATAAAAATTTAAGCAAATCAAGACTAGAGTCAAGTATCTGTTTCCAACTTAAGGAACCCAGTACTTTCAGTGCAAGTGTCATGGGAGAGCCAGAAAGTAATTGTTGCTTTGACTCTCTTTATAAAAGTGCACATGGCTTTTTGCATTTTTCATACTTGATAAGGCCATTGTAATTTATTCTGCCAACTCAGTAGATATACTGAATTAATGTTTATTAACTTGTCATCAATAGTTAATAACTCCCTAAAATTGAGCATTGTGTTGCCTCTGGTGTAAGCTCATTCCCAGCACCCTTGCTGCATGACAAAAGGCAGTTATAGAAAGCTCCTTCATTTTCACCTTGTTTATTTACTTTGCAGAGATACACAACTTTGTGGCTTCATTCTCTTTATTAAGAACAACCTCTATGGGAGGAGGGGAAGATGAATGCATACTGAAATAACATGTTTACCACTAACGTTAATTAAATGCCTTTCAGTTTTCCATGAGTTCTCTTACAGAATAATGAGTCCTCTTACAGTTAAACACAAAGCTTCTCATTGCACTGCATCTGTGATACTTCCTTCAACTATGGGAAAGACAGATAAGATATGGGAAAAGCTCAGGCCTCTTGGCGTTTTTGTTCAAGCTAGCAGTGCATTCCCAGATGTGATGGTGGCTGGATGATACCAGTAACTTTTCTGCTGCAATTTAGAGTTCTGATTACCCAAAATGTTCTATTTTATAAGCTACTCAAAACATCTTATGAGCAGGTGACAGATCGTTGTCAGTTATTTGCTGTTATTTTTAACTGGATTTCTGCAGACAAACCTCAGAGAGATTTTGCTGTTTGTGTAAGATGGGTATTCTATAGAGTTTCCTGCTCTTTAAAGATTTCTGCAAATAGTTCTTTAAAAGCATTTAATATTTTAGCATCTTTTAAAAATAGATGTTATCCAGAAGCTGTGCTACAAAGGTAACATGAATTTATTTGCATTACATTTGCCATAGCTATTATTTAAAGTACTTTATTTCTTTTCAAGATATGGGTAAGGTACATTTTGTCTTAGCAGGTGGAAGCACCTGTGTGCAGCTGCAGTATCTTGAACCCTTAGAGGCTGTCTTCTGCACTTTTTGCTAGATCGTTTTAACTTTGAGGAAGGGCGTTGTGGCTGCCATATCTCTCTAGGCAGACATGATCTATCCAACGTCATCTATTGCTTTATGTACTAAATTAGAGAATAAAACCATGATTTTGAACCAAATTCTTATATAGATGACTCTCTTATGTCTTGTTTCCTGAATGTGCAGGGTACAAAAGCCTTCACTAACAGATCTTAATTCATGTAGTTGTTGAATAAAAGTGTTAGTAGCTGGCAGCTGTAGCTACAAACATAGCTATGTCTTCTACTTGCTCCTTCTCTAAGATCAGATGCTCATTCTCAGTGGATGTCTTTGAAGCAACACAAGAAATACAGCAGCTGCCTAACCTACAAACAGAGCATGAATTGTGATATGGCCTCCATCACCTTTGGCCATTGGAGGGTGATTATTTATTCCAGGTTCAGTAGTTTGTTTGTTTGATGATCTTGCTATTAGTATTAAGGATCAAATAAATAAGAGCAAACGAACACTTGGGTGGGATATACATTTTTATTAGTTTCATTCATCCTGTGGGTAAAGGAAGGCTCTGATCAAAGCGTAGCCTTATTGCAGATATCTGAGTGCAAGCATTGTTTCATTGGTCAAGGATTTGATCTGTAGCACTCAGGTGAGCTAAATGATTTAAGAGACTGACCCAAAGGAAAGATAACACACAGGAAGGGGTTACCAATGCTGTGAAGTTTAAAAGATCTGAATTAAAAGCAGTTCATTTTTGAAACAGGAAGTTTATGACAGTGTTGACATTTACTGCCCTCCGGCAGGAATGTAGTAAGTCCATCTGGTGGGTTTGTGTGTGTGGTTGGTTTTTTTTTGTTTTGTTTTGTTTTTTTCTTCCTAACAAGAAAGGGTTACCTTTTTTTGTTTGCCTTTAACTTACCAGTAGGGGGGAAAGATGCTTGAATAGTATCACAAAATAGGGGGAAAATAAGGAACTCTCCACCCGTTATGAGGTCTGTATATAGAAAAAAAGCCCAGTCTCCTAGTTTGTTGTCCATAATGCTCTCTTCGGCACCACTCATTCATTGCAATAGCACTGCAGATTGTTGCTTTGTAAAATATCCTCACATAGGTTTCCTTATATGAATACTTAGTCAAACAGCAAAAATATACACAAAACTGTGTTTATGTTATGGTAAATAAAATGAACTGTGAAAATATCACTGTCGGGTTTTCCCCCATATTAGTATTCCTAAGTATATCGTTTACTTTACCTGCAAAACATTGGAGTGAAATTAAGGCCATACTGAAGTCATTAGATATTTTGCCATCACCAGATGAAGAAAGAGAATATTCTCTGTTTACTGTCTGCCTGGTGCAGGTAAGATTCAGATATAGCTCGATTGCATTATGTCTGAATTGTTCAAAGTTGGAACTAAGTAATGGCTCCTCATTATAAAAATAAAGTTTTTGGCATTTCTCCTACCTTTGCACAGAGGAGCATTTTCTACTTCTTTGGCATTAATCTCTGTAAGACATCTGCGCCCCACAATTGGCAGGGATTCTTGTTTGCTAAAAAAGGGATGAGGTAATCAAGCTTTGAGTAAATCAGCTGATTGCTCACCAGAGCAGGCCTAGCAGGGAACATAAAGAGCAAATACTTAGAAGTCATTAGAACAAGTAACTAGATGAAAAATTGGAAAGTATTTCTGGGAGGTATAAATTGTTGCTATATACTACAATCAGAAGCCTGTTTTGAGCTTCTGATATATGAAATTACTCTCCTGCTATAGCACCAATGCAGAATGCATGCATTAAAACGAATCCTGTCCTGTCCAACTGTGGCATTTTGCCCTCTGCATATCATCCAGGGTCTTCTCTTATGCACCTATGAGCAGCCCTCTATGGACAGAAGAGGCAGTCTGGACTCCATCTTTCATCACAGATGGGTAAGTGCCAGCTGGGGGCTGAGCTGTGTCAGTAGAACACTGATCTGTGATAGTGTGCTGTGCTGTGGGTGTATCAGGTGTGTGAGGATGGGTAGCATGACAGAAGTGATATTAAGGTGTTTGGATTATACATTCTGGCTACTCAGTCTGTTGCCAGCCTTAGTTGTTTGTATGCACCCTGTATAGCCCTGCCCATTCATTGCTGGATCAATTTAATAGCCCACAATAACTGTATTCTGAATTGCTTTTTTTTTTTTTTCATGTTGACATTACTAAGACTTCTTTTTCCCTTCCTTTATAAATCATCTGTTTTCATGCACTGCTAGAACGATTCCTTCTGGGGAGCTGGATTTCTCTGTGCTTTTCTGTGTTTCTGAAAGCATCACAGAATCTCTGGCAGTTTTTGAGTTACTCATTTCACTACTATAAACAAGGAAACAAACAAACAAACAAACAAAAAAAAAACAAAAAACCCCAAACAAACAAACAACAACAACAAAACTGACTTATTTTGTATTGCATCTCCCTGCTATGAAGAGCTCAGCAAGCATGTCTATATAGTCTACTGTAGTAGTGTAATGCAGAAAATAAAAAGAAAGAAAGTAATAAGAAAATCCTCCTTTCCAAGAGAACAGCTTTGCCCTGGTGTAAACAACACCTCTCCACAAATTTAACACATCTGCAGCACATGATGGAAACTAGTTTGGGCATATTTGGAACACAGATCTCAGGAAAATGAAATATGCAGTGTGTAGAGCTTGTTAAGAAGGCCTTGCTGGCACCAAGGACCTAAAGAGGACCTGAGTGCTGTAATAACTTTAGCTCTATAGTGTTATATAGCAGATTTCTCACAATGAGTAAGCTTGGGTTCAGCTTCAGACTTGTGTGTAACAATGAGATACCCTTGAGGCACCAAGTGCACAATCAGTGATGTTTAATTTTGCAGAAAATCTTCTGAGTTCTTCACTAGCTTTATCTTCTATAAATAACATTGACAGATCATTTTTCCCACAACTGTTTTACCTATAACTTCACAAGTAGTTCACTTTTCGCTTCATGGATGTTACTATGTTTGTTAGCATATGTGCTTTCAAAGAGAATCAGATAAATATTTGCAAAGATAGATTAGTGATCTACCTACAACATTGGAGACTATGATAAATCAAGCTCAGATTAATTATGGGTTGGCCAGTTAGTCTTACTACACAATTTTTTCATCAACAGTAATTAAAGTATTTATATACATCACATGATAAAATAAACAACAGTTCTCTGTGTGTAAAGATTGTTTTGAAGAAATACTTTAGTCTCTCTTTGAATGTGCTAATGTGTGTGTGTACCCAAAGACCATATGATTGCTCTTTGGAATTTTTGTCTTAGCCCTGTTAATGTTGATTGAGTAACCTAATCTCAGTAGTCACATACTTTTTCAAACAACTTAGCAGGGGAACCATGAGATGATTTGACATGGAGACTAACCTTTCACCCTTTGGGGTGGTCTAGTGAGGACATAAGAGACGGAACATAAGTGGATTAGTGTGTGGAAGCTTGCAGTGATGACCATCTCTTCAGTGATTTCCATAATCGTCACGTTATGATGATTCTAGCAGCAGTATAGTCCTGCATAAGTGAAACACATCTGTTTGTGCTGTTTTTGTACCCTCACTCAGTTGTGTTGTTTTTTGAAAGTAAGGCTTTGTGCTGAAATCAGATGCTCAGTACATATTACCATCATGTGAATATGACTAATGAAAAGCAGTATCCAAATGGTGTTTAAAGCACTAATGGCCAATGAGTTGGCTATTTCCTGGCAGTTAATGGCCATCTGGAGGAGGTCTTAATCCATCTGGTCGTTAACTGTCAGGAAATGATTGACTTGGATGTTATTAATGATCTTAATAAAGAAACAGATTTTTTTCCTTCTCAGTCTCCTCACTATCATGCCACCTGGCTCGCAGTACTTAGATACTGTTCCATAGTACTTTCTTTTTTTTTGTATTTATTGTGAAGTTTTTTATCTGCTGTTTTCTGCACTTCACAAAATCAGACAACTGTGATCCCTACCTGAAAATATCTACTATCAAAGGTTACAATTTCGTGTATGTATCTAAAGAGGAAGAAACTCATGAAATTCTGTTAAACTTAAGGGAGTTCTATGCTTAAAGAGAGGTTTTGGTCTTTCAGATACAACTGACAGTCTGTGAGACAGGCAGAAATAACATGTGTTAAAAAAAGCAGAGAGGGGTAAGCAAAAGAGCAGTAAGGGGCAGGAGAATGATGAAGAGGGAAATAATGATTACAGTTATTTCCTGCATCAGAAAATTGAAAAGAAAAAACTTGGACAAAATGGAGAGATACCTTGGCAATTTTTGTCTTTTCCCAGACTTTCTTTTTTCCACTTTATGTTTGAATATATTATGGTGTGACATTTTATAATTCATTCTTGTTTATTATGAAAGATACTGAGGAAAATCTGCATTTCCAAATCTCTCCACAAAAACTTGTGTTGCCAAGTTGGCTACAGTGATAATTTGAGTTTGTAGTCTGCATCTGAGTGAGGCCTGAGTGAGTTAGAAGAGTGGATTTGTTCAATACAGTGCTTCTACAAAAGCAACAGTGGAGAAAATTTTAGCTCATTTCTATTAAAAAATCTCTTTGCATAGTTTATGTGTCCATGGAATTATGAATGACTTATTCTAGTACAGTATGTGGATATAAATGATTTACTTTCTTGATTCTGTCTGTTACTAGGAGCAGAACCTTTGGGAGGAAGACTAACTCATTTTTTTTTCTAATGTCAAAAGACCTGGTGTTTCAGACCTTTGTTGCAGATTATAATTGGGTCAGGTAATCAGAAACAATACACTGCAGAAACTGAAAAATGAAGCAAGTTTGAAGAAGAACATGAAATGAAAATGTCTTTAAAATGTGATTGTAAAATAATTATATTTGAAATCACGTTGAAAAATTTATGACTGCTCTAGCATGTGGACCCCATTCAATTTATCCTCGCTTCTTTATTTCACTTTTAAAATTTTCTTTTGGCTCAGTTTGGCAATAAAAGTGACATACTGAAAAAGGTTTGTAGTCAGTTCTGATTTGCAGAAGAGGAATTTAGTGTGGATGTACATACTCTTGTGTCTCATATTTGCGCTAGGAATTCAAGTGTTTCCCTTTTGGCACAGCTGTGATTACAATGAGCTGCTTAGCGTATGTGTGGCAGTGTCTTTCTTCTTATAATCAAGAGCACATTTACAAATAAAACCCAGGAGATGAAGGAAAGAATGTTGGGGGAGACACAGTTAAAGACTTCTGAATGGAAACTCTTTGAAAGGCATACAACATAGCTAATTCTTTATTTCAGAAAGAAAATTTATAAGTCCAGTTGAGTTCTGATGAGTGCATTTTCTTTATTGAGGCTGTGCATATAGTCACTATGTAAGACTGACTGCTGAGGGCAAATCTTATTTAATGATTTCTGAGGAGTTTGGCAGCTCGCTTATTATCGGCCTGGATGAAGGGTGCTCTGTGAACTCCTCTGCTCCCTAGCCGGTTCAGTTTGGAGCGATACTCCAAGATCAAGACAAAGCAAAGGGTATTAAATTAGTAGTGAAAATCCCGTCAATCTTCCCCATCCAAAAATAAATGCTGTGGGAGACCTATATGGCTTCATTTTTGTTGCTTTCTCTGTAAGTGTTTTTGCTCTTGTAAATTACCTGCCTTTCTTTGATCCACATGTATAATTAAATCTTCAGGCATATAATAAAATGTGTTAACCGGCAAGCAGTTTAGAGCTTAATAGGCTATATGTTCATAAATAACCCAAATAGGCATTTTCTATTTTAAGTATGGATTAGAAATATTTATTAATTTTAATGATCATCACATGTAATGGTAAGCAGACTAATAATGTCACAAAATCTAATAATTTTCTGTAAGGGGGGGGGGGGAAGAATAAAAAAAGAGGCACTTCAGAAAACTTCTGACATTTTCCCAAACTCAGTATTTCTTTGTAATCTCAAATGCTTGCCTCTGCAAGGTTAGGAGCTGTTCTATAACCTGACTTTGACGAGGACAGATGCTTGCTTAGATTCGAGAACCGAATTCTCTGTCAATACCCCCATCTAAATGGCTTCAGGTCTCCAGAGCTCTGTGAGTGGCTCAGTCAAGCACACTCCTCCTTTCCCATGTTTTCCAGGCTGGCAGTCATGCATCCACATCCAAAATAGCAGTGAGATGCAAAGCAGGTGGCTCTTCATTTTGTTCCCCTCCCTGCTAATGCTGGAACAAGCAAGGAGACACAAGTGCAACTGGAGAGCACAGGGTTTGGGTTTCCAAGGCATGTACTGAGTGATGTGTCTTTGGAGTTGGGCATTGCATTTGTAGGGGTAGGACAGGGCCATCCCCAGCAACTGACCACAACATACTGAGCCTAGGGAGAAAACGCCACATGCTTGGTGTAGGTTAACACTTGTGGTGGTCTTCTGCTTGGGTGGAGTGAACTATAAGCAAGCTTCCAAGCCTCAGCTGCTGTCTAGAGAAGAGATGCAGCTTGGGCAAAACAAAGAAAGGCCCTGATGGAGCGAGGGCTCCAATCAGGCATGGATATTAGGAAGACTTTCTTCTCAGAAGGAGCAGTGAGGCAATGGCACAGGCTGCCCAGTGAGGTGGTACAGTCACCATCCCTGGAGGTGTTTAAGCAGTGTGGAGATGTGGTGCTGAGAGAGATAGTCACTGAGCATGGTGGGGATGGGCTGGAGTTGGATTTGGTAATCTTAGGTCCAACTTTAATGATTCAGTGATTCTGGGATTTTGATACCCTGGTGTAATTGTATGAACTGGAATAGGTAGCCGAGGGAGGTGATGGAATCTCCATCGTCAGAGATACTAAAAATCTCTGGACTCAAAATACTTTTTTTTTCATTCAGCATGTATGAATAAAGAATGCACTGCTGCAAAGGTCTACAAGAAGTTATCTGTAAGAAGTGCTTTGCTGTTTTGGTTTTGGAATTTCTGTAAAATTATCACGGTAGTATTTGGATGAAATGTTTTTTTTGTTTGTTTGTTTGTTTTTTAATGTCAACTAAAAGCAACCACAATATATTCAAGTGCATAACTTAGTTCCAGAACTTCTCATTGTTTGCCTAGATGGTCCATGATGTTCTGTCCAGACAGTACGGGGTCTCTGTTTAAAGTCTTTTGCAAATGACCATTACCATGGAGCTCCTATGTTCTGTTTATGGATGGTCAACCTGTTAAACATAAGTGGCTGAAAGCATTCTGCAGAGACCAAGAGAGGAAAATACATTGTTGGGTAGCATGGGGATGAAATAGTAATTACTTAATAAAGACTTAATAATAATGACTTCACTTCAAAAGTTGCATTAGCTTTGAATTCCTTCTAGAGCAATTCAGGATTCTTGAAGAAGAAATGTGATTCTCTGTCAAGGTCAGTTAAACTTGTCACACCAATTTTTGTTTTCGTTTTTGCTTTGTCAGTTGTATTCAGTTGGCCTGCAAAAAAAAAAAAAAAAGGACTTGAGCTCAGCAGCAACGTTACCAGGAGTAATCCCTAAATTGTTCACTTTGAAAAGAAGAATGCTCCACTAAAATTGCAGGTTGATCAAATCCAGTAGCAGAATTTCACAGAGCTGGTGGAAAACATCCATTGGCATTTAAACCTTTGCCAGTTTATGCTGACCTCTTAACTCTGTTCATTACAGCTGAATGGCTTTGTAACATGAGAGTCCCTCACAGGAACAAGTTGGGCTTCTTGTATTCCATGGTAGAGGGATGAATTTAGGAGCACCTCAGGGCTGTTATACAATACATCTGGAAGTTCCAAAGAATCTTCATTGTTTTGTTTTGTTTGTTTGTGTGTATGTGTGTGTTTTGTTGTTTTTAGTTTTGTTTTGCTTGTTTTGTTTTGTTTTGCTTCTGAGGAAGGCAGATGTATATTTTGGAAAACAAAGGCTTCTAACTTAAATGTACTTACAATGTCTTTTTATTTGGTGGGGGGTGGAAGGGTGGGGAGGAAATGAAAATCTTTTCTTATGTACATCTGGAATTGCCTCTTAACTAGATATACTTCCAAATAAGGGTAAGCCAAGTAAACACCCAGTGGAAAAATTATTTTACAGCTTTGCTATTCCTAGTGGATATTTTCATTGGTCTTATTTATTCAAGTTCTAGTCACATCACTGGCATGGAAGAGATTTCATTAATACTACTGCTTTCTGCAAATAATTTTCTTTGTATAAAACTGTGTGAGGTAACTTCTTGAATACCATCATTTACCGAAGAGTATCAGGCCAGGGGTGGTGACTCTTCTAATTTGCTTGTAATCTGTGAATTCAATGTAATATATCCTGTGATGTGTAACAAGGCCTAAAATTATGATTCTTCAAAGTTTCCCTTAATTTTCTTCACAATGTGCCACCAACAAATCATGTCCCCATAAATATGTCCCCATTAGTAACTCTCCTGTTTCAAATTCCCTGTTTACTTCTTAAGAGTTCAAAGGTATATACTTTGAGTGTACAGAGAAAAGTGATATTGTGCAGCTGTTAAGCAGAAAGGAGAGACAACTGCAGTCTACAAGCTTCTTCCTTTGTAAGGGATGTTACATACTTCTGCTTAGTGTATCTATGTGAAGGAAAAGGACACCTTTAAAGCACACAGATTGAGGACATGTTTTGAATATTAACCTCAAACTTCTCTACCTCAGCCAGGATTCCCATCTGTTTTTTTTCTTTTTGATTCCGTGGCTTCCTGTTTTACTATGAACTTTTCTTTTTCTCCATTCCCACATTTTGTTTATGCAGCTGCCATTGTAGTTACTATTACCACAGCCCTAATGCTACTAATGTGGAAATCTTCAACTACTCTTCTGTTTCTGTAGGATATTACTTCAGCAGAGCAAAGGAAAACAAAGTGGCTTTCAATAGTGGTCCTACACAATTTTTTACAAACTAGTCAATTTGTATCACAATAGTGTTAATTGCTATGTGTATTTCTATGTGTATTTTAGTAGGTATGGTACAGTTAAGAGAGAGTGACTTCAAGATCTTCAGCATTGTTCCAGACTGCCCCTTTTCTCTACAAAACAAACAAATAAACAACCTACATTTCTCTGTAGGTACTGTATGCAGTGGAATAGCTACCCTGTACCTCTATGTGTACTTCATCCCTGACCTGAATAGAACTCTGTTTGTGTCCATAATCTCCCCTTTTTATCACTAATGTACTTGTTATTTAATTCTGTAACACAGCAATGTATATCTTTAAAGCTCTTTAAAATACACAGTGCAAAAAAAAAAAAAAAAATGACTAAGATTGTCATTGAGGAATGATATTTGTAGAACCTGACTAGTATATCACTCATTATTTCTTCAAGTTCAGGTAAATGGCATTTACAAAATTAATTTAATATCTTACCTGTTCAGTAGACCATGTTAAAAATAGCTTCCATGTATGTAAAAATATTTTTCTTTCCTCTTTCTTCCTTAGTGACATAGAACCTTAGAATCTCTAAGGTTGGAAATGATCACTATGATCATCTAGTCCAACCACTAATACAACCCATCCACTTCATGAGAGACAAAAAAAAAGCAGAAGCAAAATGAAACTGTCAACTATATAAGCTTGTAAGTGGAGTGGTGTATCTACATACCTTACATATCTGCTGCATCAGTCTGAAGGTAGACGATTGAGCCAGCATCTGTGAGAAGGAATTAAACACAGGCAGCTCAAACAATACCATTATTTTTGTGAAATTTCAGATGTGTTGGTGCATTGTTCCTTCTTTATTTGGCTTCTGTAGATTCGTTAATTACCAGACTGCATTGTATCAACATCAGAAAATTCACACAAGAGTGAATGGGAACAAGAAATACAGAGTGTTACAGCCCCACCAGATATGACTTTTCAGGGAACTATTTGTTTTAATTTTATTCATTTAAAATAGGCACATCTAAGAGTTAAGCATCTGGTCAGGGCTTGTGCTGTCACTGAAAACAGATGTTTTTGCACAGTGTGAAGTAGCTGAAGCAAGCCTGTGGGTTTGGAAGCAGTACTTTCCACATGGCTTGGAAAGAAGCTGGGGTAACATCCTGCAGCATTCATGCATCTGATAGCTCCCTCTTGGGAGCAAGACTCCACACACTATGCGCAGTCATGTCAGTCAAAGGTTGCTCTTAGCATTAGCAGAATCTCAGCACCACATAATTCTTTCACATTTGAAACATATTTTTTTCCCTGCTAGTTGCATAAAAGAGAATTCACTGTTATCCACTGGATTGGTTTTGATTTGCATAATAAATCAGTCTTATTTGCAGTACAAGATGCAGTTGTTAGCTGCATTTACACTAGTAAGGAAAAAGATGGTATCAAGTTTACAACTGTGTAACACCACTAATGAACTCTTTTGCCTTTATGGGCATAAGTCACAAATTACATATGAGTACAATAATAAAGGTGGGAAGTGAATCACCTCAAATTATGCATTATATGCATCAGACAGGTGTGTATGAATAAATTTCTAGTTGAGTGTTTGTGTCTGTATTCAGTTCTGAAATCAGTGCATCAGATCTTAGCTAGCAGAATAGGCTGGAGGTGGTCATGGCTTATGGACAGTAGTCCAGTGAGCAACTACTTTGAAGTTAGCAAAGTGTCAGAGTAACCTGGCTGTTACTTAATGACCTTCTGCTTAAAGGTGGGAAAGAATGTGAATCCCTTAGCAGATCCCTTAAATCAGAAATATACTTATTTGTGTTCTTGCATAATGGAGTTTCCATGCATATTAGTACACAGAACTGTAGTTGCTAAGCCAGCTCTCTGTGAAGGAACAAATGAAATAAATTGAGGTTCTGTAGTTGCCATAAAGTAAGTTAATTCTGACCTTTTGCTTTTGAGGTAAATTCAACGTCATTACAACTTTGAACTTAATACCAAGTAGTCAGACCTCATTTAATTAAATAGTTGCCCTGTGTTGCTTCTTCCTCTGCCCATTACCATATTCACATTAAGATAGACAAAAAGTCATAGTGCTCAGTTAAATTATGATGATATAAAACTGTAAGCAACAAAAGAAAGATATTAGCAGAACTGAAGAAGGCTGATTAATTTTGATTGCTCTAAGTGGGAACAATGCAAAATCATTAACCAATCCCATGTAAAGTTCATATGTCAAGTCTTTTCCATTTTCATAGTCAACAGGGCTGTTCATCTGACAAGGAAGATGTAACATGTTTCTTTAACCTGAAGTAGCTTTCTAAGAGTAAATCCTCTGGGAGGATATTGTACTCTGTGATAATACCATCTTTGGAGGTTTGAACTATCTTAACACTTTTAGGACATGCTGGAGAGCTGTGTCGGCCAACAGTACCGAGCCAAAGCCAACAGTCTGTAGTTTGGCTTGAGGAGACTGACTAGCATCCAAAATCAATTTATAAGGTAAGAACAGAAGTTGGTTAGAACTGGTGTAGACAGATGTTAATAAAGGAGGTGTCCTGTGTAAGGGGCTTAGAGACTGCAGCATAACTTAATAGATTAGGTTGGTGGGAGTAAATTATTTTGAAAGAGTCCCAGTGGCTCCAAACATATATTTTTCTGGGTTTCAATGTATGGGAACTGGAGAGAAAAATGAAAGAAAATTGTTGAGGTATACCTTTCATTAAAATATAATTAACCGAAAGCATAAAAGAATGGATAGAAAGGGAAAATAGGGATGTGAAAAGCATAGAATAGAAGAGACATTTTGAGAACTTCAGAACTCAAGCTCTTCACCTCCCTTGCCTATTGTCAGACACAATCACCAGGAAATCAAGTGATTCCTTGCATGCAAAACATGGAGGGAATGTGATAAATGTGGTCATTGTAACTTGGTGGAATTCCTACCAGCTGTTTTAATACAGATTTACTCCCGATACAGAAGTGGCCTGTAAAAAGCAAAGATGGTGTTGGTTAGCTTGCTAGTAGATGGTGAATGTATGTTGATGATACGTGTGAATGTTTCTCACTGTGGTATGGATTGGAAATTTGACATACCAAAAATCCCTTCAATGCAAAGAGAGTTTTGATAGCAATATTAACTTGGCTGCACTGAATACTAAAGCATAGTTCAGCATGCAGAAAACACAGCACACTTAAGAACTTGATTAATAATTGCAAATAAAGTCCTCTAAAGCCTTCTAACATTAGATAGCATGCACTAGTTGTAGAGTTTTGTCATGTAACAGATCTGCATGTAGGATTCAGTATAATATCTCCAGTGAGACTACTATACACCTACACAAATAGCAAACCACAGCTTCTATTAAATGTAATTGCTTCTCCCATCAGTGCAGCAGTGTAGTTCAATACAGAACAAAAGCTGTTTTCTCACTTTTAAATAATCCTCCCCACAGCCTGCATGGGTAAGACGTGACTGGGAAACAAGCAGAATTAATGATGGAGGGAGGACTCTAAGGATGAAAGCCGTATGTTTTTCCAAAAGAGACCGAATCAAATAGGAAGCAAACTGATCTACAGGGAAATCCTTTGCTAGAGGTCAGTGCTTTGTGATAGTTCTCAGAAGAGGCAGAGCTGGGTGGGAAACCTTGGGAAACAAGGGTGCATTGAGTTACGTGTATTTAGACTTTGACAACAAGAGACCTGCCTCGTGATATTTTAATGCATTTCACAAAGGAAGACATCATTATAGGTGGGAAAAATGTGATCCTAACAGAGAAAACCAAGCAAGCTCTGGCACTTATACAATAGAATCACTGTGAGAAAAGCAATAAAATGTGTAGAACTGTGGCAATTATATTTTATGGTCAGGAAAGGAAACTGACAGATATCTACTATGAGAATAAACTCTGAACATAGCTTTAAAATTTCTATTCTGAGGAGATTTTGGTATTTAAATAAAAAACAACAGCAACACACACACACACACAAAGAAACAAAGAAACAAACAAAAAAATGATATCTGAATTGAGTTAGAGAGTTATTGAAGGTTACTTAAGAAACAGACAACATGTCTAAAATCATAAGGGACTTACAGAAAAATTTGGAAGACTTCATTTTCACCTTGAGGAAAAAAAGGCATGGAATTGAAATATTTCGATTTAGATGAAGCAACAAGTGCAGATGGGATACTTTATGGATTCTTTAAGAAGTGACAACTTATCTGTTGGGTGATATGGCAAAATAATTTGTAATGTTTCCAGAAAACTGACTTTTTTCAGGCAGTAGAAGAAAAGAAGAAAGATGGAAGCCCATGAGAGCTAGAGTCAGTGGAGGGAAACTCCCTAGAGCACAGTCATAGAATCATAGAATGGCTTGAGTTGGATGGGACCTCAAAGATCATTTAGTTCCAACCCCCTGCTGGTCAGGTAAATAGCATCCTGAAACTTTCTTTCTCTCCATTGACTGGAAAGGGAGTTCAGAGTGAAAAGACTGGATAAAAACCTGTGTACTTGTTTAGAAAAGTCCAAAGTTAGATTAAATGAATCCAATTATAGGTACCAGTAATTCCCTTGGATTGCTGTGATTGGGTTCAGTGCAATGAGTTCAAAAGGTTAAGATGGATTGCAGCACAGGTACACAAACACTAGTAACCAAACATAGTAACCAAAGGCCACCCATACCTGGGCAGCTCATTGTCCACGTCTGTGAAACAAGACAGCCCTCTCCAGTGCCAACCGCCCTATAAGATTTCAAAACTCTGTACACTGTCCTTGATTCTTATATCTCGCTGTACTTTGGTGCTCACATCAAAACTGGGAGTGCGTGTGTTGGTAATTCTCAGTGTTGAGCTCTCCCCAAAGCTTCTGTTCAGCTTTTTGAACATGATGTTCTGGAAAAAGACAAGACGACAAGATTTGCAAATATGTAAGATGCTGCTCTTAATAAAAACAACAGTTTGTGGTTGAGCAGAACAATGTGTTGATGGATTGACAGCTCGCTGCTTTCATTTCCTCCTCAGCCTCTGCGCACTGTTGATGCTGCCGAGTTTTAAACAAAAACGTGTACAGACAAGGGTTATATCAAGAGATTATTTAAATGCTCCATGTCATTGATCAGATCTGTTTTACCACCTGCTGGAGCTGATTTTGGACCCACTACACTACCCTCTTTCATCTCAGCAGTGCCCCTGTGCACATGCTGTTGCAAGACCACCCCAGAAGAGCAACCTGACGGAGAAAAGCCAGAAGGCCCCAGCAAGCAGCTTCCCAGCCAAATGGCCTCGATGGTGTACGAGCATCCCACTGTGTAGCTAGCTGACAACAATCAGTGGCTCACAGGTGGTGATTTCAGCTGTGAATTGTGACTAACTGTGTGGTTTCCTCAATCTGTGGTGGAGAGTATTGCTGATGCTGATTGCAGTGCTGTAAGCCTTCTGGAGTGCCAGAGGGCAGCAACTGGGTTGGAATGGAGAATTGCTATCTTGCTTCTGATTCCTTATTTGAGAGATGAGAATGGGAGTTATCCTGCGCTCTTCTTGGTGCTGCAGTATCCCTCCACAGATATACCTACCAGATTGCAGTGAGGCAGTGTGGGGTCACAGCAAGAATGTCTGCGGTCATATTTCTTACTCATATGTGCATGAAGAGAAGCAGTGCTTTCTAGTTATCTGTTTAACAAATGAATGACCAGGGGCACATTTTTTTTCTCAGTTTGTGTATTTAATCCTAAATCCCTTGCTAAGAGATGATGGGCAATCTATAAGTCTGCTGAGTTTTTCCAACCAAGAAGCACTAATCAGAGTTTCGGTACATATACTGCAGTGAAATTGGTCTGGTCCATATGCCTGAAAATGCTGGGAATTACTGCTTAATCCTCAGTGCTGGGAGAAAGGAAGCAGACCAGATGGGAAGTGGAAGCAGTAACCAGTGTATGTGACACGGTATGAAAACATTACAATTTGAAATGAAAGGCAGACTTTCCAGGTAGCTTTCACTGTGGATTTGCAAATGTAATCTGATCACATTTAGAACAGCTATTTTCAGTTGAAACCCCTATGAACTGTACTGTTAGTTAGCATACTTGGCACAGTTTAGCAATGGAAAATATTTCTTATCTGATTTGGCTGTATTTATAAGTGAAAAACGTAAAATGTATTTTGTCTTTCAAAACCTCTTTGATTTATGGTTATCGCATTCATAAAATATCAGAAAAATAGCCTGTGAACATCTATGCAACCGTCTCTGCAATTCTTTTGTAAACATTTTATGTGTAAATAGCTGTGTATTTTACATGTATAATCTAGTCTTGTATAGCTAGAGTGTTTTTTTCTTTTTTTTCTTTTTTTTTCTTTTTTTCAGTAGTGTAGTAGTATCTTAAATGTCTCTGGATGTACTCAAAGCTCTGCCATTCAGCCATGAAGCCAGGAAATGGAAACATCAGCAACAGGCTGTAGAAGACAGATTCATTCGTAATTTGAAATGATCTTTCATATCACAATACTGGTGTTTCCATACATCTCTTAGAAGAACAAGGAAAGGAAAATTAATCCCATATAAAAGCATAAGCTTTATTTCATTTTATTTTACAGACTGGTTCTAGTGATGTTTAGACCGTGATTATTTGGAATTATCTGAGAAAATAAATTGTCAAGGAGCTTCTTCATTAAGAGGTAACTTCTAATATATCTAAACTGCAGATTTTAACAGAAAATCATATGTGTCACTTTGGAAAAGGGCATTCCAATGGTACTGAGTGATTCCAGTGTCACAGTGAGGATGCTGTGAGATCATTCTGTGCTGACAACGTATGCCTTGAGAATATAAAATCTTGCCTAAATACGAACATCCAATTCCTACAGCCTCTTCTCTTTTGCACCATGCCTTTTTGAATATGTATTAGAGTATTTTAGCCATTTCTTACCCATTGTCCCTTTAACAACAGAAGATTTTGTGACAGAAAAGATTCTTTAACATTCTTTTTCAGTGCTGGAGGAAAGACTGGCTGGACAGAGCTGCTTGAAAACAGAGGAAAAATGGCCTTTTCCCATTATTGAAACATTATGGACTGACTTTGAGAAATGATTAATCTGAATATATTTGAGAATAAAATCTTGTTAGTATTTTAAATTGATTATGAATTATACATATTTCTGAGCAAAATCATTTTTAGAAGCGATTGGAAAGAATACTTTCAGAATTTACATTTACAGAATTTACGGTGTTGTTAAACAAAAAACAGAACTTCATCACTTGGTGTGTTAGCACTATGGGCATCGCTGCTGTCTTTGGCCAAACTCAATGGCTTCTTACCACTGGGGAAGTGTTTGTAAGACAAGTAATTTTCTGGGTTAATTCTGTTTCTCCGTGAGGAGCATAAAGCTAGGTGTTGATGGATGATGACTGTTCAGTCTGAGAACAAGTTACCTCTGCCCTAATAACTGCAGTCTGAAGAATAATTCTTGATAAAACTGAGAGTTGCTGACATTGTTGCCATAAACTGTAAATGTGGTTCATCATCCTCCTGATACTTTTCTGCAACCCTTAGTAAGTACATCTATAAATTTATTCTTTACTTATTACTATTACTTACTGCTCAGTGTTTTCTTAATTTTCATGATAATTTAAAGTATGTAAAGTCCTCAACCTCTGCATTAATTTTGAAGTCAGCAGTGGAAAAGGGACTGTTGCATTTCCATCAGCATGAATGTTTTCACCTAGTCTGATCATTTCTTTTAAATCTGTTCTGCAAATCTGAAAGCTTAAGTAGCCCAAGATAAAATGGCATGCTTTCTGGAGTTTAATTTTCTCCACTGCATTTAAAGATTAATTTAGCAGCTTATAAGAACTAAAGAATATCTTGTTATTTCTCTTATCTTTTCTCTTTTTTTCTTCTAAAAGCATAGAATAGCTTGCCACTCCCTGACAATCACCTGGCCAAAAGACTGTGTTAGAGGTTTATGTTCTTGGTGTATTCATCAAATGCCACCCATAGCATAGTTCTCAGAGCTATTGTGACCTCAAAAGATACTCTTTGCATAACCTTGTGCTCTATGTGGCCCAGTGAAATACTTTGCAACACCATGATAGGTAGGTGTTCCTTCAGGTCCTAGGTCTGAGGACAGCAGGCTCAGAGATGAAAGAAAGCTGTGGCACTCCTTGGGCCTCTTCAGGATTCCTCCTTCCCTTTGAGATGATTTCATGGCACCTGGTCTTTTGAATCCTGATATCAATGATGGGCAATTAGAGATAAATAGATCATTTCATACCAGTCACTGACCAGATGATGGGGGATCCAAAGTGTTTTTTTAGATGTTGTTTCAATTGGCAGATAGAACTGGAGTAGAACCATCAATTTAGGTATAAAAACTCTTCACAAAAGCCAGTTGGGTTGGCCATCTCTTATTGCATTTTCAATTGGAATTGGAGGGTGAAGTAAAAAAACCTGTGTTTACGTCAAATACATTATTGAGAGCAATTGGTTGTCATAAGGTGAGGAAGCATGTTTTTTTTATGGTAGAGGGCAGAAGTGTTTTCATGTATTAAGGGTGGAAAAAAAATCATCCTATTAGATTCAGAGACGAACTTTGTAATATATGCACCTAACACTACACATTTATTTCTCTAAACATCCTCGAAAGATAGAACATTAATTCTCCTCAACTGACAGCAGTTAGTTGATTTATCCTTTCATTGGCCTAATGTTTATGAATACTAAGGGAGTGAAACCAAAAATAAATAATAAACACACCATCTCCAAACTTAAAGCTGCTCCAGATGGGTTTCATTTTCAGACTACCAAGTTGTGACTGTCAAATGTCCTCAAATTGATATGAATCCTGAGATTAACTTGCAAGGTTCTGCTGTCATTATAAACCCCTATGTGCATGTTCTCAGGGTTTTCACTGCAAAGTCAATCATGATGATCCTTGTACTTGTTCTCAGACCATCTGTTATATATGCATATATCACTCCAAGGATTTTTCTTCAGAATATTACAGAGTAAGATGGGAAAACACTTGTAAAAAATAAATGTATAAAGACTTCTGTTGCCGCCCTCTCTCTGTCATACCTCCCACAAACTGATTTCAGTTTGCACCACATTTTTTTCCCTCTGAGCTTCTGTGCTTCTACTTCTCTACATGTACTCTCTCATCTATTGCTTTTATTTGTGAAAATGTCTGTGTTGGGAGAGGGAGTGCTCACAACCCAGACACTATTAAGCAAACCAGATGCTCATTGTGCTTTGCAATTACGTCTCCCTTGCCTATTGCATCAGACTGCAGTTGAAATATTGACTTTGAATTCATGCTCTTGGTATCTACCTCCTTCATTGGCACTGTGAGCTTTTACAGACAGGCACCTACCTGACTTGAGTAGTTCAGGATCCTCTGATGTACTCAAACAGCAGTCAGTGAATATTTCATAGGCGATTTGGAGGCATGGCCCTTGTTTTAACAGGTGTGAAACACGGCATTTGCTCCCTGGTCAGAGCTCTCTCTCTTCTTCCCTCTCTCTGACCTTCTCTGTCCCTCTTTTCTTTCTCCTCCTTAAACTTAAAAAGTCTTTTATCTTCCTGTTTAATTTGCCTCACTTCTTTGTAGGAAAA
Organism: Excalfactoria chinensis; assembly: GCF_039878825.1. Lineage (NCBI taxonomy): Eukaryota > Metazoa > Chordata > Aves > Galliformes > Phasianidae > Excalfactoria > Excalfactoria chinensis. The sequence goes on from NC_092825.1 coordinate 115,574,634, forward strand.
AAACAATGACTTATAAAAGTCACAGGTGAAATAAAGGGTTATGAATGCTATTACATGTCTTAGTAATTAAAGTTTGATTATTGTTCCAGTGGTACCCTCATAAAAGGCTGTGTAAATACAGATGGATAGGAAGACAAGCTAATACAGAGCTCCCATTGTTATATCAGTTGCAGGAATACAGAGATAAGTCCTTTTTCTCTGGGTTAGGGGCGATGTAGGCCAGATTCTTCAAAACCTAGAGTTATACAAAGACACCGAGGAAGCACTGAAACCAAAGAAACTCCTTCATACTTGGACTAGCTAAAGTTTCTCTCATAGTAGCAGAGTTCCCTGCAATGGTTTTCCATCCTTCCAGGCACTGAGAGTAACAAATATGAACTAGACAAGAGTAATGGGGCAGCTATGCACTTTGTGAGAATGGGGCAGAGCCCCTCAAAGGCAGAGCAAAGCAAAGGTGTGTCCATCACTCAACCCAACACGTCTGTGGTTTTTTATCTGCCTGTTGTTGACAGTTCTCCTGCTGCTGCTTGTGTTTACCAGAAGCATTCCTTCTCCAAGCTGGCTTCAGCACAGCACGGTGGGGAGGTGAACATGTGGATGCTGTGGTTCACTTTTGTTGAAGCTGAGAGCCTCTGCCCTTCAGCCACGGGTGTGTTTGTGGCTTGGGCAGGCATTTCTCAGAGAACTTTAATGTAGCTAGATTGGTTGCTGACATCAGTTCACCCACCTCAGCCTGGAGCACAGTGGAGGCCTGACACCCAAGCATCTGGCCCACTTTTTAGGTAGGTTTTTCAGCCTCACAAGATGCAGCATCAGGCTTCTGGTTGCAGGGCTGGTCCTGGAGCAGGCTGGTGGGCACTGCCCCACATTCATACCAGAACAACTTCTGCAGCACCTTTCCACAGCACCCGACCATCAGATTTTGTGTGTTTTTCTTCATTAGTTTTGACAACTAATTATTAATTCATTAGTTTTTGTGTGCCCCCAGTGGCGCAGCGGTATAAAGTGCTGCTTGCAGCACTGGAGGGCCCGGTTCAAATCCCCCCTGTGGCGCAAGTGGTACAAGTACATCTTTATTGATGACCTCGATGGGGGCATTGAGTGCGCTCTCAGTAAGTTCGCAGATGACACTAAATTGGCTGGGAGTGTGGATCTGCCTGGGGGTAGCGAGGCCCTACAGAGGGATCTGGACAGGCTGGAGAGCTGGGCTGAAGCCAATGGAATGAGGTTTAACAAGGCCAAATGCCGAGTCCTGCACATCGGCCACAACAACCCCAGGCAGCGCTATAGGTTTGGGGCGGAGTGGCTGGAGGACTGTGTGGAGGAAATGGACCTGGGGGTACTGATTGATGCACGGCTGAACATGAGCCGACAGTGTGCCCGGGTGGCCAAGAAGGCCAACGGCATCCTGGCTTGTATCAAGAATGGTGTGGTGAGCAGGACTAAGGAAGTCATCCTGCCCCTGTACTCGGCATTGGTGAGGCCTCACCTCGAGTACTGTGTCCAGTTTTGGGCACCTCAGCACAAGAAAGATATGGAGGTACCGGAGCAGGTCCAGAGAAGGGCAACGAGGCTCGTGAAGGGCTTGGAGAATCAGCCCTATGAGGAGAGGCTAAGGAAGCTGGGGCTGTTTAGCCTGAGGAAGAGGAGGCTGAGGGGAGACCTTATTGCCGTCTTCCAGTACCTGAAAGGTTCTTACAGTGAGAGTGGGGCAGGTCTCTTCTCACTAGTGACAAGTGACAGGACGAGGGGAAATGGCCTCAAGTTGCGCCAGGGCAAGTTCAGGTTGGATATTAGGAAGAACTTCTTTACAGAAAGGGTGGTTAGGTACTGGAATAGGCTCCCCAGGGAGGTGGTTGAATCGCCATCCCTGGATGTGTTTAAGAACCGTTTGGATGTGGTACTCAGGGATATGATTTAGCAGAGGTTGTTTTTTTTGTTTTTTTTGTTTTTTTTGTTTTTTTAGAGATGGGGTACTGGTTAGGCTGCGGTTGGACTTGATGATTTTCAAGGTCTTTTCCAACCTGGATAATTCTATGATTCTATGATTCTAAGTGCTGCTCTTCTACACAGAAGGGCTCGAATCCCGGGAGTTGGACTTGATGATCTCTAAGGTCCCTTCCACCTTGCACGATACTATGATACTATGATGATGATACAATCCAGCTTGTCACTTACTGTGATCTTCCAAACATCCTGCTAATTTGGAAGAAATTTGTGTTCCCAGTAACTGTTACAATAAACTTTGCGTTATTAAAAAATATTTTTAATAACTACTTAATAAATAATGTGTACTGAGTGACCTAAAATTGCTATGTCTTGAGTACTGTATTTTGTCTGTTAAGATTCTTTTTGGTAATATTTCATATAACTGATCCAATTATTCATTTTCTATTTCAAAGAAGACAAAATTCCTCTGTGTGTGGATTACTTAGAAATACTGTACAGACCTACTCATAGAATCATCTTATAAACACTTGACAACCTTCTCTGGGAACTACATTGGTTTCCTGACCACTGCTCCATGTTGAGGCTTGAAACTGTGCTGAGTCCTCAAGTGTGAAGTATCTGATGGAAAAACACACAGAAGTAAAGGCACTGAATTTTCTTTATTGACTTTGAATTTTAACTTTTCAGTCAGAGTCTGGTCAATCTAATGGCATTTATTGAGGACAGGTGTTCACAAACGCTCAGTCATTTGAGTAGTCCTATTGATTTATGGCTTATTCTTGTATTTAAAGGTATGAAGTATCTTCCTCTTATGTTTTGCTTTATTTCTTCCAGTGGAGACATTGTTTGGGTGTTTCTGTATTAGTCTTGCCTCACAAATAGAGACGCAGGTCTGGACCTATCTGTGGGTATATGTTATTTGCAGATAATCAAAGGAATTTATTTTATCAGATGAAAGAATTTCAGCTGGATGAACATGGGTTGTTCAGTGTTGTCAAGAAATTCTTCCCTTCCTTGGGTGTGTATGTATGCAAGAAATGTATAAGTCAAATATGGTGCTGTTTTTCTGTGCATTCCATTCATCAGTATTGGTCACTTTTCTCTTTATTTACTGTGAAGCCTTAGAATAGAAATTGCAATGCAAACTGGTAAGCAGTCCTAATAAAAACAGTGTATCTGACCTACAAATTCTATCTTACAAAGTAGAGGAAAGCATATATAAAATATGATTGATCTGCTCTTAGGCATATCTACCAATTTCAGGCTCATTTGTCTGTAATCTTCTACCACAAAACTGGTTTTTAAGAACCAGTGAATCAGGGTTTCTATGCAATGAATGTGAGGCCATTACTTTGGAATAAAGACTTGTAAGTTTACCATAATATTTTTTAAATTACCCATAATTTTTGCAAATAGAGTCTTAAACTTGTTTTTACTTGTATTGCTCATCCATTCGAGTCTTCCATGTTGATCAATTATTTGGAAAAGACTAAGCCAATTTTTTTAAGTTCTTTCTGTGACGAGCCAACCCACAGCTGTTTATCCATAAGAGGTGAAGTATGAACTTTTATTTCAGTTAAAAGAATTTAGCATTGCTGGTGTCAGTGGAACCGAACATTCAGCTACCAAAGCGGAATCATGCTAATAGTCATGTGGATTTTATTGCAGTGCTTCTTCGTACAGCGCTAGATTAAAAATAAATAAATACAGTCAGAGCCTGCCCAGAACAGAGCAAGTGGTTTTACAATAGCAAATGGAGGTAAAGGAAACTAGAATGCTGTCATTATTTCATTTGGATATTAAAAAAGATCATAGGGCTTAGCTCTTGAAGGTGCTTGATCGCTCAGCAAATTTGTTCACTGCTGTTGCAGGCAATCTATAAGCACAATCTCAAAATAAGGCTAATTATAAAACTTTTAAAATCGTTGTCAGTGCAGTGGCAGACAGGAAAAATGTTAGAAAGCTGTGTGGGCTTGAGATGGTGCTGGAGGGAGATGGAACCCTTGTTGAAATCCTGAATTGTATAGGAGACATGGGAAATAATGAAAGGGATGGGAAAGGAAGCTGTTCCCAAAAGGCCATCATCAGAATTGCTTTGTTGTCTTATCACTTGATTTCTCTTGTTTTGTCAGTGCTTTCGCTAACAGCTTTGAGCTAGATTTGAAGTCTACTGCAGTTTAGAAAAGTTCCCCCCCCCCCTTCCCTCTTGTTCTAGTCTTTACATCTAAGCACGAAGGGAGAGATTAAGTAATTTTTATCTTCTGCCTGCAGCATCTAACTTGCTGTTGTAAATGGGTTTGACTGAGTTCCAGAAGTTCAGTTCAGCATTCATGCCAAAAAACCCACTGGTGCCAAAGCTGGACAGCCTTTTCTGATAAACACTTTGCTTCCAGAAAGACAGAAGTTCAGTCTTTCCAGACGTATTTGAAATTCAGAGTTTAATCTGGTAAGCAGCAGTGATGAACTAAAACACAAACAAAACATTATTGAGGTGTTTCCCTCCAGTGTTTCCAAAACAAACAGTGTTGATTTTCTTGTGATAGATTGCCCTGAGGTAAGTTCCATGAGTCCCACAGGGGTGGAAAGGCCACTGCTGCTCTCACCATGAGGCTGAGGGAGGGAGAGTCCTTGGGTTTGTATCTCTTTTCAATCTGATTTAGAGTAGAGAGCTGATCTTGTTCTCAGCTGTCTGTCCTCCTCGTTGACTTGCAGAGCGCACCACCAGAAGGGCTTTCCACTCTCTATCTCCACAGTCTGTTTTGCTTCATGAATACAGTTAAAAAACCCTCTGAGATAAAGGAGGAGTTCCATAGCTGGTATTCAAAACACTCTGTGCTGTTCCTGGATCATCCCTTCTACCTGCCCACTTAGGCAGAGGAGTGGTGATGCCCATCCTGGATACTGCTTGGAGGAAAAGTCCTGCCTTACTCCAGGACCCCATAGTGACTGAAGAAAAGGTGGGATTTTGCACCAACCCTCCCAGGGAACCAAGAGGTCCATCCCTGAACCGTGCTGTAGGTGGGTTGTATAAGTAATACTCAGAGACCAGGCTTTGGGGCATGAGGGACATATTGCTTCCTGCCTGTCTTGGGAACCTGAGTTTGTGTGCAATTAATAATCCCAATAAATGAGAGATGCTGATGGCCAGGTATCCCCTCCACTTAATTGCAGGTCAGTAGAGAGATATTATCATGAAATTCTATATGATGTAGTGCTATTATTTCACTTGGTTATTTCTGCAGTAGCTGTGCACCTGAGGCTAAGAAGCATCTCTTTAGTTCCACAGGGTTTCAGTTCCTGCAAGAAGATGGCTATCAGCATCAGAAGGGAAATGCAGAAACTAAAAGAACTCAAAGTGACTGTACATAAGTGTGAGATAATATGTTCATTTAAAATGACAAATTAAATAGTTGATGTGTTTCAATGAGCATTTACACTGAATGTCCCTGTTGGTGTGGGGCCAGTGAAGAAGTGTGAACACAGCCAGCAGTGTGGCTGTGGGCAAGGCAGGAGGGTAGAAGCAGGTATACAGGACAAGGGAGTTTGCCCAGCTCAGAAGGGGAAACTCCTGCTGTCCTTACACGAACCATGGCAGAATGGATGGGGGAGGCCACCAGCTACAACAGGGGGAACTGATTACTTTAAAAAGAAATAGGAAAAAGCAAGGCTAAAAGTAATGCAGTTACATCTATGTTTTTAAAACATAATAGCTCAGTTAACTGTCAACAGCTGGAAGAAATGGATTCAAATAGTTTTCTCTCCCATCTCCATTTGAAAAGAATGCTTAGGAAGAAATTATGCAAGCTAGTTGTTACATAGACGTGGCTCGTGTTTAAGAGAGCTACTGCTTGGAAGTCTGAAATAGGAAACGACTGCTCTGAATTCTTAATTAAAGAATTGTTTTATGGTAACAACTGTAGGATCTGATTCCACAAACCTTAAGCCATGTGAAAGTGGAGAAAAGTCTCATGGATATCAAATATTACACAAGAGTATAGCAATATGGATTTAACACGCATAATTATCTGGGTCTGTGTGAATGTTATAAATAGAAATGTTTGGTCTCCCCTCTGGTGTTAAACAGGGAAAATATACAGAGGAAATGCATGCAGGTCTTTATTATACCTTGGGACAGAAATAACATCTCATTTCGCTGCAAGAAAAATAGATGGATCCCTTTTATATCTGTGATTTCATGAACTTTCATTAAAAAAATCAACATTCTGTTTGTTACTAAAGATCATTTTTAACTTTCCTTTTTAAAATCTATCCAGAAAACACTATCCCACATAAGAGCACATAAAAGAAAAAAGTCATTCTCTTTTCTGTTCTCTCCCTCTCTTTTCTAAAAGAAGTAACTTAAAATATGTGTTCTGTGTAAGAACGTGTGCTGAAGTTTCATGTTTCAGGTAATCTTCTTTAAAATAATGGGAGTCTAGATTGCATCAGTTAGTTTTAAAACTGCTATGCTATTGGTAGGGACAAAATGGGATCAGAGCCAAATTTTGACTGTGTGGCTGCCAAAGCCTGTATCAGATTTAAGACACATGCTTCTGCAAGCTTCCACGAAGGTTGTGAAAAAAAGTTTTAATACAGAGTTGGATTACAGCTCTCCAGCTCGAAACATTGGCCATTACGCTACCATCTGAAGAGGCTGCTGAAGCACAGAGCGCAGAACAGTGCAGACTGCTTAAATCTTCTGGACCACAGATGGATTTTGAATACCTCTTTGTGCCCTGATGGAAGATATGGTAACTTCATTAGCTGGAACCCATACCTGATCACTTGTGGGAGTGGGAGTGTAGCTGCGTGCACACAGATACCAATCTATTTAAAGCCTTATCATGATTTTCTTTCTAATGTATCTGAAATCTACTCCAAGAAATTACAGTCTCTAGGTGAATTGTTCAAAACAATTGCTTAGAAGAGTGAAGAGTGAGATATTTACTCTTGCGTGCTGGAATCCTTCATGAATTTCTAACAGAAATTTGGAAGCTTTTCTTGTCTGTTGTGGTGAAATGCATTTCAAAAGAGACGCCTCCAGCTGTATGACAACAACTGCGTAGTAACCTGCGGATTTAAACATCAGAATGTACAAACCGTGGGTGACTGTGAATATTTTCATGATTTCATTTCTGCATTTGCTGCAAGGATCTGACTATGAGAATGGCTCTGTGAAGGTAGGCGATGTTTAATTATTGATAATATTAATAATCCACAACGCCAGAATTACACAAACCTCATGGGCATGGTGCTGGCTTTCAAGCTATTTTGGTGAGGGGCTTGTTTATTTTATTTTGTTTTGTTTTAGTGATTGTTGGTGATTAAACAAAAGTTTAGTAGCCATAGAGAAAAGAGAATCTATAAAGAAGTTAAATAGGTATTCACTGTTTAGTATGTCATCTCTTTGTATTAGTTATTCTTACTTATTTTGTTAATATATTTTGTTCTTTAATTGAACTCCTTGTATCACTCATGCAAGATAAAAGCACAAACCAAAAAAGCACAAACCGAGATAAAAGTACAAACCAAAAAGTAAATCAGAGTACTTAGAATACTTTCCAAAAGCACTTATTTTTCTTTCAGTTATTTGCAGTTTCAGGACTAAGTATTCCAGTGTTGAAAATCTTCCTCTACAAACACTTGTTCATCAGTTGCTCACTTGTTTGCCAGAAATGTGCTTCTTTTGTTTTATAGTAAGTGATGTCCAAGACTTTACCATAAGCTACAACTAGTAATTTTGGACACAGTGCCTGGGAAATAATCTTTCTTCTGAATGTAATGCATGCAAGGAAATTTAAGCTGAACTCTCACCTTGATAGTAGGACTTTTCAGATCTGATTTTCTGAGACAATGTGAGAAAAGCCAGGACAATCATGTAGAAAAACAAGAAAAAAACTGGAACAGGATTCTGTGTGTGTAGTGTGTCCAAAAATGATTAATTCAGTGTGTGGTCCAGAACAAATTATTTGTTTCTCACTGACAAGGCAAAACAAGCTAGTACTTCTGTTTTCACTTCAAAAAACCTCCTGCTTGCAAGAGATGACCACACACCAGCCTGTGAACTGCACTGTGTGTTGACCTATGGTTTCGAAAAGAAAGGATCAGTTGTGTGCTTAATTGCAGATTTCTGTTCCCAGCACAAGAAGTTAGCAGTGGTGAGTGATGTGCTTTCAGGGAGACTAATGGCTCACCCCTTTGCCTGCTCCCTATTCACAAGCTTTTAATTTACAACCTTACCAATCAGGTCTTTGGAGTCAGTAGGACCATTGTAATCATTCATATATACATTGCCTTCATTCTTCTATAAGTTGCACTGCCTGACAAGTCACTGTTAAGTTTCCAAAACAATCAGAAGATACAGTATAGGTCATGCTTTAAAGGGCTATGTTTCACATATGTTGGCTGCTGATTACCAAAAGGAAAAGACTGTGTTTTTTCATACTGCTTGTTCTGGCTCTTTCTGTATAGACAAAGATTTTGGGCTGAGACACTGATTATTTTTGCTTTAATGTTTTACATTGTGTATTAGATTTCTGGGTTACTTTGGCATTTATGTTGTGGGCTTTTGTGTGTGTGCATATGTGGACATAACCTGCAGAAAGTCCTTCATGTTACAGTGTTTAATGGTACAGAGGATTATGCATATTCTTACGAATCGCAACTCAGATTTTACTTGTAAAGCAAGAAATAATGTGTTATACTCACCTATAACATCTAAAAGTTCTTTCAGGTCAACAGCAATACTGCCTGGATAGGAACCATGAGAACAGGCTGTAGGTAATGCACAATTAATGGGACACAGGAAGGGCTGCAGACAGGCAGCCTCCTCCCTTTACCCATTGTTACAGCAGTTCAAGTAATCAAACTCAGACCAGGTCACTTCAAGTTTCAAATCTGTTGATGGTCTTAACCATCCGCTGGTGTCAGTGTGGTACCATGTGACACAGTTCCGGGGTCTAAGTATTTAAATACTATATTTACCCCCTCCACAATGACGCTAAGTAATACTGTGAAAGTTAAAAACCTTACATGTTGCTCATGTATCTCTGTCGTGCTTGACTTTTCTTAACCCTATCCACTTCTGTGTACTGGACTCTTTCATTTCCCATTTGCATACTCAGTGCAGTAATTCCCTATCTGCTAGTCCCAGTTCTTTCCATCCCCATTTCTGTCCTGTTCCTGTCTCAGCACCACTGGCTCCCCAGCCTATGATCTTGTGCCTCTCAGGCTTCGAATAAGTTCCACCACCATGATCCTTCTTGCACTCTCTGTGTGCCACTCTCCTCCCCACGCACCTATCATGGTCTGGAATACCCTGCTACTCTCTCTGAACCTCAGGAGGTGGCCTCAATTTCTCAGCAGTAATCTCAGTGCCCTACTGAATCCCTCTGTTTTCCAGTTATGTCTGAACACAGTCCCCTCCTCCATCCCAGGCTTCTAGCTGTCTTTCCTCACCATTCACAATCTTACCTCCCTCTTTACCCCAGTTACTACTTCAGGTGTCCCCAAACACTCTCACGCTTCCTGCCTAGGTTTTGCATACCTCTGCCAACATTCATCTTCATTCCCTTCCACACTCAGCACTGGCACCTTCCTTTTCCATGTTAACTGACCTCTGAAAGAGCCTGAGGGAGAGGAAAAGTGTGCTCCTGCTCAGCTCCGGGCTGCAGCGCGGTCAGCCCAAGCCACATCTACAGAGATTTTAACTGCTAAACCCTGTCAAGTCACTACTGAGCATCTGTGAGCTGTTGCTGATACATTCGGGTGGGTTTTTGCAGAGAGATCAGGAGGCATATCTATGTCAACAAACATTCCTCAGGTGTCAGAACTTAACATTTGTGGTCGGCCACAAGGCAATGCTAGATATTTAAAAAGATGAGATTGACAGAAAAGGCTTCTGCATTGATAAAGAAGGAGAATCATCCTCAACCGTGGTCGAACTATTTTGACTGAGGCAACTCACCAGAAAGTCATAGAATCAGAAAGTGTTTTGGGTTGGAAAGGACCATAAAGAACAGCTAGTTCCAACCCCTCCTGCCATGGGCAGGGACATGTTCCACTGAATCAAAAGTTATTAAAATCATTTAGAAGCAGACATCTGGCATGAAAAGTTTCAGACTGAACATCGAACATCTGGCAATGTTATAACAACTGGAAACAATCTCAAGATGGGAAGCGGTAGGCAACCTCAGTCTGGGGCAGGTATCCGACACGCCTCCTCAACTGAACTCATGTCAAGGTTGGCAGTAATCCCTCCATTTCACACTCTGGTTATTGGATTCAGAGTGCCAGTCTGACACAGTAAATCCTCAGTGAACAATTAGATTTCCACATGGGTTTTCTGAAGACTGAGCATTAATGTTTTTCATAAGGAAATGCTTAAAAAATTCCTTGTCAAAGTGTTGCCCTGACAGTCTCTTACATTTTCGAATACTTCTGCTAGAGAACCACAAACTTTACTGTCTCTTTCCTGTCTCCCCCTTCCCCCTCATCATTTTTCCTCTCCTAGAACAGTGACAGACATAAGCTACTTTTTCCAGAATTTTAAAATTAGATACAGAGGTATGTCCTATATTCATCAAAGCTGAAGTGACTTTTTCCGGTAAAAGCCAGCGGTCTATCAGAGCTACTTCTGTCTTCTCACACTAAAACTGCCTCTCTAATGAGGATCCAGGTCCTGATCTCCGAGAGTTTGAATCTCAAGGCTCCCTGCCCTGTTCTGCCCTTTATTCTATGTACTGAGGGGAAGACAAGAGAAAGTAATGCCCATGTTATAACATACTCGTAGTTTTCTTTTTCTTTTGCAGGTCTTCTCACTGTTAAAAACTTTCTTTGGAGAGAGGCAACCCCATGGTTAGTAGGCCTGAAGATTATCAGAAGACAGTGGATTAGATGAGCTAAGACCTTTAGGTGAACATGGCAGTTCACTACTATGTGCATATCTTTTCCCCAGCAAAACTCTTTTTTTAACCTCTACACCAAATATTTATAGAATCATAGGATGTCCCAAACTGGAAGGGACCCACAGAGATTGTCATCAAATCCAACCCCTGGCTCCACATAGGACCACCACAAACCAAACCCTATGTCTGAGTGCATTGTCCAAATGCTTCTTGAACTCCGGCACTCCGGGCTGTGCCCACTGCTTTGGGCAGCCCATTCCATGTGTATTGCCCTCCAGTGAAGAACCTTTCCCTAACTCTCACCCTGACTCAGCTCCATGCCCTTCTCTCAAAACATATTGATACAGGCTTGAGTGGACATTTTTGCTCCAGCAGGTCTTAGATTCAACAGTCTTATATTGACACTGTCAGCAGGACAGAAGTAGAAGCCAGATGCTAAACACAGCTGTCTTCTGGCCTGCTTTGCTGAAGGTAGGAGCGAAAAAGCACTTACCCATGATTCTCAACACCTAAGTGACGAATGCTTTGCCCTTCGGTAAGCATGGAAATACTGGTGAGCCATCACACCATGAGCTGTGAGAGTTCCAAAACTCTGCATTTCTCTCTTCCTAAAGTCAGCTACACTATATCTCTGCAACCAAAAGAGAACTCTGCAAAGGAACCTGAGCAGTTTTAGCAGAGCTGGAAGTAAGCTTCCTTCTCCCTGATTATCACTGATGCTGTTCTTCAGATAGTCAGATCTTCATAGCATTCTGGTAACTGCTCACAAATGTTGCTGATTTTTTAGAAAAGAGATAATCTAACAGATTTTCTGTTTCATAGTCTCTCTTCCTGAAAGGCAGCTCCTGGAACTAGAGTGAACTGCTCAATAGCTGGGGAAAAAAAACACTGGAGGCTGTTGGAAACAATTTCTCTCTTCAAACTTGACTTTTCTTTCTTACATCCAGCTTCCTTTCAAACTTACCAGACTCTTTGGGGTAAAGATGATGAAACTGTGGGTTACAGAACTGTTTTATTATCTCAGTTTTGTCTTTGCTGCTCTTGATTCTCTGTGATTACAGTCTCAGATAGGATGTCCAACGAACCAAAAACGTGTAGAAATGTACTTGCAGCACTCCTGCAGAAACGTCTGGCTGGGCTTTTGCTTCAGGAGTGGGAAGCTGTCATGGAGGTTGTGAAGCAAGCCATTTTGTTCTTATCTATCTGCTGCTGACTTTCAGTGCTACAGTGAGGAATAAGAGAACAATCTTGCATTGTTGCTATCCCACACGGCATCCGTCCTTGGCTCTTATCAGTTTGGAGAGGGAGGTGCTAATACACTACTGCTTGATCGAGAGCAGTTCACACCCAGGAGAACTAGCAAAAAAATCCCTCTCAGCTGGTCTTCCAGTCTGGCCCACCTCAGCTGGGATCTTAATTGCCGAGTACATAACAGAGTGCTGAAAAATGCATCATGCTGTTAAGATTGATCAGACAAGAATGAGAAATTCATTCTGCCATTCAGCTGTTTGAAATGAGGACAGCACTAATTAAAATTTGACATCAGGCATGGATCACTTCTGGAGCTCTGTAGAGCCAAGGGGAGGCAGGTTCAGAGGGTAGTGCAGCAGCTTTCAATTAATTCATGATCACAAGGCAACTGAAACAAGCAGTCAGCTCAGGCTCAGCAAGTGTTGCTGGTCTGAGGGTGGGTTGCTGCAGCCTGTTTGCTCTTTCTTCCCCTGAGGGTTTTGTTTGTTTATAGCCACTGATGTGGTGGTTTTGATGCAGCTCCCAGAGGAGGCACACAGAGCTAGGAGGGGAACAGTCTGCCAGAAAATGAGAAAAAAATTGGTGTAGACTCAGGCTTGTGAAACCTCTGCTGTGCTGGTTGCAAGTTTTGCTCTGGTCACTGCTGTCCCCACGCCAGATCCATGTAAGGTTTGCTGGTGTTTTGTTTCCTATGTGTCAGCTTGGGAAAAAATACAGTTGTTGTAGGTGATAACTCATTTATTTCCATTCATTAAAAGGCCCATACAATAGTTTTTATAAATATCATTAGATGCTTGGCACCTGTGTTTCTTTTAGACCTTTCTCACAGGGCAAGTTCAATTACAAAATTGGATACTACTGTTTCCTGGGCTTCACTCTGAGATGTAATCCCAAACTGACTGCATTCTCTGGGGGAAAAAGTGACTCAAGATATTTTGCTGCAAGCAGGAAACCCTTATTCCTCCCACTATTTGCCAGTCTCTTGTGTAACTTTCCACCTGCTCCTTACCTCCCCAGTACATTTTGCAAATCTTCCTAAGTCTTATTGAGACTTGAGGGGAATGGGAATAAAACTCTCTGTGTCCCTATGACAGCTGCAGAGGCTCCATTTGTTCATGGGAAGACCAAACAGAATTTGTTTTTTTCTTTGATGTCTTTGTGAAAGTGGTATATGTGGGCTCCTGTATCAAGTAACAGCAGAACAACTGAGTACAGTATTTCATTTTGCTCAAATTAAGAAAAAAACCTGAAGGATGTCTGTATATTGTTTTCTATTTTCTCCAAATATGACCTAAAGGATATAACTGTTCACCCAGTGGGAGAACACCATTAGGGTACTTACTGTTTCTGCAGAATGGTGCTTAGGAAAACTGGGTAACTATCTGAACACATGAGATATGGCAGTTCAGTGTGGGCACTACATGGATTAGCAGTAATTCTTCTTGTTATTGGGTCAGGATGGTTTTGTCAGATCTGTGTTTTTAGATCAAAAGTATGCTGGGTTAGTTTTGAGAACTCATTGCTGAATACAGAGCAGTCACCATTTGCACACACTTGATGAAGGAATCGTATCTGTGTGGTGTTAAATTGCAAATTGTTGCTGTATCAACCTGGTCTAATGAACAACCTAGTCTAATGGGAGGTGTCCCTGCCTATAGCTGGGGGTTGGAAGTAGGTAATCTTAGAGATTCCTTCCAAACCAAACCATTCTATTATTCTATCGTACATTCCAATGCATGTAGAGAGTATGGCATACAATCAGGCAAAACTTTTCACTTCAATTGGCAATGTGACTCAAAAACCATGTCAGGATATTTTCCTGAACTGCTAGGGAAATATTACTTAATAAAAATTACAATTCCAGGAAAATGTGTGCATGTGATTGAGGTAACATAAGTTCACTCAGCATTGGCAGTAGATCTGCTTTGTGAAGTGACATTTGGAAATCCGGCAGTTCAGTTGGCTAATCACACTTCCAAAACATTTGTCAAGAGTCTTGGGGCAAAAACAGAACCTATGGAAGCTGTAACAGAAGGAACCTTCATCACATGAAAAAATATTTTCAAATATTGAAAGAACATACAATCATCTGATATTGTTCAATTCTCCATTACTGAGACATTCCAAAGTCTTTGTCCAAACCTCAGTGATTTCCAAAGGCTGGACACATATCAAAAGAAAGTGACTATGTTCTGGATATGTTCTTTGTAAAAACATATATTATGCTACTTTTAACATGTGTATTCTGTCAGATTGTTAGCAGCTAGCATTGTGTACGATGACGAAAGTGCTGAGTAGTGTCTCTAGTTGTATTCTGTGCTGAGCATCATGTCTGCTTGAATGTGTTGCTGCTGTGCCAGATGATACAACCAAAGACAGAGGAGAACTTGAGAAAATGTACTGTTGGATTCCCATAGCTGTTAGTAGCGTTTGAGACATACAAGCAAGTTACTGCCATGAGCATTTTATGACAATCCATATCTGTCCTTTTATTGTCCACACAAATGTACTTTCCATATTTATCACAGGAGAGACCTAAAGGCAAATTCTCTGCATAAATGGCTAGGACTGAAAATGAAGAAACTCCACACCACGGTAGACCTATTCTTTCGTTCCATCTATCCATTTCAGTTTTCCATCATTGCCCACAAAATGAGGCATATGTGAGTGCCGTTTCCTTCAAAAGCACACTTTAGCTGCTGTGAGGATGTTTCTCATGAGAGCAGAAGATCTGGTTGTGATGTTTAATGATGTTTAATGAGTGATGTATTTGATTCTCAAAATATTTACTGGCTGGAAAAAAAAAAAAAATCAAAACACCAAAAAAACTCAGTTTGGTTAAAAATATAATTAGCTGGCTAAAAGTAGGAGATATTTTGGCAAAATTTTATCTGTAGATATGTCATCTGTAAAAGAAATAATCATGCTTTCATTTCCAAGTTGTGTAATGTTCTGCTGTTTTTACTTTTTTGCTTTGATATTTTGATTCATTCAAACCAAATGTTCAGAGAACAACCAAAATGTCTCATCTCTGAGGATTTTGATAATGTAACCATGCTACTAAAGTGCAACAAGTCTAGTTTGTTTGCCGTAGCACCACAAAAGATCTATTCTAGTTGAAAAAAATATATATTCAAAATATAAAACAGCTGTTCTCTTGAAGACATTGGGTATCTAATATGATTTACTCATGAAAGCATATGATCTTCAGTCAAGTTAGCAACTGTTTGTCCCTACCTGAACCACTAATCTTAGAAAACAGGTAATTCAGTCTCTTTCCTTCACTGAGAACAAGGCTGGAGTCTGGAAGAGTTTGGAGAGAGCATTACCATCTGAATAGCAAAGATGTAGCAGTCTAGAAGTTGCTTCTCCAGTTTTGGGTCTTGGTCAAATGATACACTGGTTAAGTTTTATCAAAAGATACTCTCAATTGTCATGCGTCTATCAGTGAGAACTATGAACCTCTCAGATAAATGCATCCATCAGTCCCTGCACCTTCATACAATATCAGATGAAACTATTCATTTTGTCACCTCACATTCCTCCACAAACCATACTTCATGTACCTGTCAGTACTTCTGTATGTGCCCTGGCCATTCGCTGCTGCCCTTCTTATGGGGCGCTGTGCCATTTCTCTTTCAGTAGCATTGACACACATGTGATAAGTGGTTCTATCAACACATTCACCGCTGACTGAGAGAAAGCAAGGGAAATTTCTGCTCTAACTCTGGAGGCAGATGGCAGAGGCTTTGGGTGGGGAAAGTAAAAGTTGCCCTCTCTGCAAACTTAGAGCTCTATCAGGGACTGATGAGGGTGGAGAGGTGACCTTCAGGCTTTCTATCCAGAGTACAATTTACTACTTCTCCTGCAGCCAGAATATACATTTCTGATGCATTTATATTTTGTTTGCTGTATGGAGTCCTTCTCTGATGGAGAAAATGCTATGGCACTGGAAACATCTGAAAACCTGAAATTAGAAGACAAATTGAGGCCTCAATTTTCTGAGATGACTGTGGAGAGGAATAAGTGTTGCCCTGGTACTTTCCCCCTAAAACAACTTCTTTGACTATTGCATAACTACATCTGATGCTGCCCTAGGGTTTCTCAACTGTAATTCAGTTCTTACTAATTTTATATTTGGGCAAAAACTTATGAGGCCATTTCTAGTATCTTCAAAAAGATATTCACTCCAATTGCATAGTTTTGCAATCTACTCAGCTATGCTCTTTCATTACAATTTTAACGAGAAAGCATTAGAGACCTTTTTTAAAAATTGAAAGCTAGGGGTCTGCCCCACTGGACCCACAATCTACTAAGAGAATGTCCTGTTTATCAACACTGTTGCTGTGATGATGGCCCAAGTGATGTGCAGTTTGGATAAGTCAGTGCACTGAGAGGGATCAGTTTTTTTTCCTGAGCATTAGAATAGATTTTCTTTAAGCAGTCACAGTCTGAAAGTGCAAGCTGTTGAAGATTCATCTATGCTAAAAAATTATTTGAGAAGGCAGAGAAGAGTATTAGTAGGAAGTCAAAATATCTCATTGTTTTGACTCTGAGGTCACAATTATTGTAAGTAAAAATAGCTTATTTGCGTACTATTAATACATAGATAATCATGTGCCCAAAGAGGATAGGGTCAGGAATGAGACAAGATAGATAAAAAATACATACAAATCAAAATTTTGATTTTAGTGGAGCTGTAGAAATTTAAGATATGTTTTTTCTCCTCAGAAATGAAATCAGAGATAATAAATTTAGTGCAGGCTAGTGTCATACATGGTAAAGTTAGAGTCTTTGTGCTATGTTTCTTGTTTGTAAGATTGCAAGTTACTCCTGAAAGTCTGATGCTTTCAAGGTGCAGAAGTCTCTCGCAATTTTATTATCCATTATGCAACACCATAAGATGCCCTATTACAGGCAATATATTATGATAAAACTTGACACTGGTTGGATCCCTGCTATCTCAAAATCAAGGCCTGTCACTCTAAGCAATATTTTCTGTGTTCTCTTGGTACTCTTTTTGGATGAATGCCATCTTCTGTTTTCTCTTATCTTCTAGTTTGATTGTAGATGGTAGATTAGGGATTGCCTCATTATTTTGTTTTTGTACCTGATTACTTACTCCTGGGAGCCGCAATAATGCTAGAAATAATAGTAATGATGCAGATAATCAAAAGAAATTCCTGTAACTGCAGAGATTCTGTGGAATCTTATCATCTTCACCAAGCAAATGGCCATGTAATACCTTCAGGCATCACATACATGTTGACTCCACAATGGCAGGAGTTGGTCCATTTTCCTCTAAGAGAGAACAAAGCTTTTCCACAAGAATTCTCTTTCAATCTAGAGAATCCCTGGCCACATCACAGATGGTACTACGAGCTACAGCATGACTGAGGAATTAACCCATGGCTTTGAGGTTGTGAATTAAGTGCATTCCTCAACCCTTGTCTTCAGCCATTTCCAGGTTTTTCAGGTTTTGTTGCAGTGGCAGGTCCTGGTTGTTTATATTTGTGTCCTTAAGAAAAAGTGAATATTGTGCCTCAGCAGCAGGATAGGGGACATCATCTCATATGACTGATGAGCTAGTGACTGTACTCTCCATTCACTCTCTAGGAGAGTGAGAGGCAGTTTGGACACACTTTAGAAGGAAATGAATGTGCAGCCAAAGCACCTATTTTTCTCACTTCAAGATAATAAGAACCTCAAATAACAAGTTCACATATTCAGTCAGGTGAATTACATATATAGGATCATATTTTTTTTAGTTGTAGGGGGTTGGCTAGGTTGACAGGGAACAGTAGGAAGTATATCTCTGCAAGATGAGCCTGTAACACAGATGAGATCATACACTGTCATGAAAACACTTCAGAGAATGCATCAGAGGAAAAAAATTGTTTTATTGTAGCATGCACAACAGCAAAGTTCCTTTGTATTTTTATGTGGTGATGAATCATATACCTTGTATTTAAAACTTGATTGGATCTAGTTCTGAGGCAGCATTGTAATAGGGGGAGCATTCATTCTCAAAAAGTACTTCTGTGTTTGTCTTCCACATGACTTCTCTTGACACGACTGTGGCTGCTACTGCTGCATCAAGCACACCATGCCCACCTACACCTCAAAATGTTCTCACTTGCTGCCAGTCTTCGTTGTCAATGTCCAAGTGTCCTCAGTAAGTGATGAAACCTCCTGACCAAACTGGCTAATTTTGAAAGATTTGGTTCAAACTTAGCTCAACCATGTTTGGTCATGTTTGTGATAAAATAGCATTAAGAGAGCCACAGCTCTTTGCTACAAAGCTAAAATCTGCTTTCCTTGGCAAGATAAAGCTGTTACCTTCTTTTTATTGTTTAACAGCTGAGATGGTGGATCGTAAAACAGTGCAAGGTTATTGAGAGGTTCCCCAATCATTTGTCCTGGCTCCAGATGCAGTGATAATGTTGAAGCTTTCCATTGGTATTTGTGCAGTGCTTGACACAATAGAATCTATGACCGTAAATCAGAAAAAAAAAACATTCCTTTTCAGAAGAGCTGTTACACACGTGTATAACTTTGAGCAAAGGTTTATGTTCCAGTGTGGATAAGAAGTGCTGAGATGGAGGTTTAAAGAAAGTAGTTTTGATATCGTGTAATCAAATGGGATGTCCTTCTTGGGTTTATTTGTGGATATTGATAACCTTTATTTTTGCCTGTTCACACATACAAAATATTATTTACCATTCATCAGTTTCCTTAAATAAATATATTGATAGATACTGGACTTGAAAATAATGAATTTTGGGTCCTAAGCATGTGTTTGGGGTATAGGTCCTCATGAAATTTAGGACTTCAGTGGACCTTTCTTTTACTTTTGCATTTCACATGGCCTTTCTTCTTAGTTCAAAATACATCCAGGAAATCTTGAATAGGCCAAACATATCATTAATGTAAGATTATCTGTGACATGCCGGAAAGGGTGGAATATGTGAAAATGTATTACTTGTATTCTGCTAGCTCACTCAGACATTAGTTTGAAAAGGGTAGGGTGCATTTTCTTAGGCAGGAAACCTAAGATCTTGCCAAAAGTGGAGAAAAGCTTGGTGCAAACTGCTGATTTGTGCCATCTGATAGGAGACTTTAAATACTAATTGTCAAGAAAAGGCACTGTTTGAGCAGTGCAGACTATGAAATTTGCATGCGTATAACATGACGCAAAAAACCACACAAATATCTGACTGCCATAAATCAAAGGGTTAATGAACTCGGCATCTGATTTAAGCTAGCTTCCAAAGTGGAAAAGGCCACTGAATGCATCAGTCGCCTTTTGTTTCTTTCCAATACTAACTACTTATAGGGTTTTTCTGGCATCTGAGATTGCTAGGAAGAAGATAGATAGTCCATTATAGTTTCTTTTGGAAGAGCAGAAGTTGTGATTATCCAAAAATCACAATACTAACCCAAGTTATCATTTCCTGATGTCAATGACATTGCTCATTGCCCAAAAACAGGAAAACAGCTATTCCTTTATGAGCTGAACAAAGTTTTGAAATATACAGGAGGTTACTGTTTCAAAAGCCAGAAAACTTCATCAGACCTTTAGCTGTGGGTATGAGATTAATTCTGATGCTTTGAAAATCTAGCACTTTCACCTTAATTTGATATACCTTATTGATGAGCTCTAGAGATAAGAATGAAATACTTAAACTGAATACTTTAATTCAGTATTTCTTATTGATGAGCTCAAAGTAAAATTTTATTAAAGGCAGTAATATTATGTACATAGGTCACTCTGAAAGTAATATTTCCTATTTAATTCCATGGGAACTACAATAGATACAAAGAGCACAAGAACATTATTTGATAGAGCAAATTCTCAGCTACAAACACTAGTTTTCAACACTGTCACCACTATTAGCTCTGTATTTTTGCAAGTACTCAGAGAGAGCCAGCATGCTGAGCTCATAAAAATCTACACCAGTGGAAGCGACTCACTGTTTCACAGCTGTTACGATGGCATCTTTGCTAGGAAAAGGTTGCCCATGCAGTTTATCTTTCATTGACCAGAACAGATGGAAGTCAGAAGACATCAAATCAGGACTACACAATGAATGTGGTAGAACAGTCCAGCCAAGATTGGCAGTGAGTTCTATGATCTTCAAACTTGTTTGGGACCTGGCGCTACCATGTTGCAAGGCAAAAGTTTTCTTCTTTGAAGATTTCCAGTGATATGGCTCCAAAGATATTTTTTTCTTCTTGGGGTCACGTAATATACATTGTCTAGGTCTTTTATCAATTTCTCTTTCTCCCCAAGTCTTAATGGAAATTTTCACATTTTTAGGGCCAGAGATTACCATTTTTCTAACTCTATAAGCAATACCAAATGCAGTGAAGTCCTGTTCCACAACTAGATTTCAGCTATCACAGCCAATAAACATGTTTATTGCTCATCTCAGCTAACTAGCAAGATCTGTGACTTAAAAGAAGGGGAGTGAGGGCATGAGAAATGGATGTCCCTTTACACCAAAAGGTTGAACAACTAATTGTGAGTTTGGTATCATTGAACTTGCACCTGACTTATTTCTTAAGGCTACAGGGAAAGAAAGTAAAAATAAACAATATCAATGGACAGTGGGATCCCAGCAGTACAAGATGATAAGAGCAGAGTGGCAAAAGTTAGAGGTGGAAAGTAACTGAGGAGGGCAGAGTGGAGGCAGAGCACACCATGACAGGGAGGGGAATCTGGAAGGAAGAACTGTATTTATCAAAGAAAGCATAAGAAGTGAAGTTAGGGGCTCTGAAAAGTATGAAATAGCATGTGCAGGTGGCTGCAGTCAAGAGAAACAGACAAAGTGGCTCTGTTCCTCTTGCTGTTTCTCAGGATCTGGACCTCCCAAAAATGTCAGTGGAGATTTGGCCTTTTTGCATGCTGCCCATTCAAAATCACTGTGAGAAGGAAGAAAGTCCTTAATCGTAACACTTGGGGTAGACTTAGAAAGCTGTAAAATCTAAGATTTTCTTCCACTTTCATATTTTAAAACATCTATGTGCAAAGCCACACCCAAAGTGGGTTTTTTGTTAGTTCATTTGTTTTCATTCAGCCAGCATATGTTTGTCTATAACTAAACACGTACCGAGTTCATACAGTGGTACATGAAAGAAGTGCTCAGATCTGCATGATATTAACAATCACACCATATGCCATCTGTCGTATTACCTGAGGCCAGAAAATGTTCTATGTTTTCCTTTTGATGCCCTTTTCAAAACAGACTGACCATAAATGTTTGCTTGGGAAATATTTTATGACCACACAGTATTAACTGACACAGTGCCGTGATGAAAGAATGTTCCATCTGAGGCTATAGTGACATGTCCTGCTATAGATTGCTACATCTATAGTCAAAGTGTATAATGATGGAGATGTTCGAAACAATGAAAAGTCTGTCCATGCTCTAGAGGTAGTTTAAAAGAATATACTAGGGGAATGCATTGTAATGGCCTCAGTGAAGTCAAAACAAAAACGTAAGGCAGTTTTTATTGCACCTATTTTGGCACCTAGGTAGACTGGAACAAAATGAGATGTTTTTCTTCAAACTTTTAATATCCCAGATAGTTTCAATGGTACTTGTTTGACCAAAGATCTACAACATGGATAACTCTTGTGGTCTGGTGAGTCTTTGCTTGCTGGCCAAGTAAAGCACAATTTCAAATGAATCATGGTTTAAAGTATTTCTATTACTCTGTATAGGCTGCAATGGGAGCTGAGAGCAACTAGGCCACGGACTCAATAGATGTCCACGCTGTAAAAATCTACAATTTCTTGAGATTCAGTGGTCTTTTAAAATCCATCTGTGTCTTCCATTCACCATCATGCCTAGTGTGTCTAGTGCTCTGAGCAAGAGACAACACTTTATCTCAGTACTGCTATTGATATGGTAAAGGACATAAGCAATTTCTGTATTGGATTGCTGTGAACATTATAAAATCAGCAGTAAATTCAATTCCCTCCAGTAAGGAGTCAGATATAAGAAGAAGGAACACACCTATTATGGCATTGTGCTGGGAGGCAATTGAATATATCATTAACCCCAGAGTCTGGGTGCTTGTTAGGAAATTAAAAGGGTAAAGGCAGCTGATCCACTTTGGGTTTGAATAGCCTTGGCCATACTGAGCATGGTTTGAGTTGGCAGAGAAATTATAACTCAGTTCCATGGATTCTGTGTGAGTTTTGGATGAACACAGTGTAGTTAATTAGGATTAATCTCTAATGACTACCAAGAGAATCCTGTAATGCCTACTGTTCTTTCCATTTCCCAGGAGTACTTCTCCAATTTCCAATAACAGAAAAGAAGGAACAAAATTGCATACATAGGTAGGCTTTGTCCACACCACTGTAATACATCAACATCAGAAGTACTGTTTTGTAATTACCGCAGTTCAAAACCTACTAGATGTGCATACGGAATAGAATTCTATTAATAAAACTTATTATCTTTTCCATACAATAACTATTTAGTAGGCATAAAGCCAGTGAATTTACACATCAGTGAAATTCTGTAGCTTTAGAAATATAAAAATACTTAAAGTAGTACAAATAATTGAGTTGGATAAGCCTGGAGATCTTTCTGTACCATGTAGCATGTGTATTTTTTTCTGTTTTCTATGATCTTAGGTTTAAAATTACTAGTAACCATTAATAAAAATATTTGATATTTAACTAAAAGAAATGGAAATGCAAGGTTAAACTACTGACTTCCACAAGGAATGCAGAGATACATCTTTTCATTTACAGGATGCCATCATCACATTTTACTGGTTCTCTGTAATTTTGTTTAAGTTTAAAATTTTTAGATGATGATCCAGACAGAAAATCTTTTTACTGTAGACAAAGAAATCTTGTAACTGCTTCAGTTTTAATACCTTTGATCTCAGTGCCACACCACATCAGGTCCTATACTCATCTTTTGTATAGTCAGAGACAGTACGTGGATAGGAAAGAATACAAGCTGTGGTTCTTAGAACATATAACTCAACACATTGACCTCAAGTTGAATTTCAGCCTTCCTAGATCAGCAAAATTCTGGGTATCTTGTTTCTAAAACTGTGTTGCAGTTCAGTTACTGGTGCTAATTATTCACATTCCTTTTGACTTATTGGCCATAAGTATTGAGATGGGCTTTCCAGTTTTCATCACATATGAAATGTATGAGAAATCATATACTTACAAAAAACAACTATCTTTGTAATGATACATGGCAACTTGGTAGAGCACAATACATTGTTCCATATGGGCATAAAAGAAGAGCAAAGAATTTATTCCAAGTTAACTGCTTAGGGATTTTTAGGTCAGTGGAAGGTAATTATGCAAAAAATGAACTTGGCCAGAATGTACAAGTTAACATCTGTATCGTTGCAAAATAAATGCCACAGATGTTTTAATAATGAATAACAGATGTGATTAGTGCCTAGGTTTTAAATCTCATCTAAAAATCTTCCTCTTGTAGGTAACTCTTCCCCTTACCTTTTCTCCAGCCTTATGCAGAAAACTAACTGGCTACTGGTTGGGACTGCCGGCTGCTGCCTACCTCATCACCAGCTCCTATCTTTCGGCTTTGCCTTTAAGACGTGGTGCATTATTTATGAGAGCTGGCAGAGCAGCCCTTAATTTGCAAGTCAAAAAGTACAGTCAGCTGCATAATCAGAGAGCACAACTGAGAGCACCAGCCCAGTGCAATGCAGTCATGCACAATGATAACCTTTTGCTTGGGTTGAAGGCAATAGTATTCTGCAGACTCAGTGAGTCATTGGAAAGAAATACAAACTGTCTTGGTAAAGGCGTAAACACAGATGCTGGAAGGCAACAGTCAAATAATCAAGCACTGCTGTGGAGTGCTCTGCATTAAGTTTATCTTAAAAAGGTAAAGATTAACAACTTTAAACTAATGGAGTAGGCCTCTGTAAGGAACATTCTACCATGGGAGTGAAGAATGGTCATATACATCAAGATGGCAGAAAATGAGTGACTGAGGTAACAGTGCTGCACAGCCAAACATGGAGACTGGAACTGAGGCCACCTTGTCTGCCCTGTATGGTAGGGTGGGAAATGGGATAGGTACCTTGCACTTTGCAGTTTGTTGAATGTTGTGTTTGCCCACCCAGGTGGATAGGCCCTTCTAGTTAAGAAAGCTTCTGGCTCTATCAGCTTCTCTTGCAGTGGTGTTTCCTGATAGACACACATTTTGGCACCTGAGGTGACTTGCTGCAAAGCTGAGTGGATTGTCCACACCAGCTGAAGTCACTCAGATTGTGAAGGTGATCCAGTGCTGCTGTGACACGCCATCCCAGGCACAGAAGTGACATGATGGGTGCTAGGTTTCCTGGGGAGCAGCAACACAGGGAGTGTGGCCTGCTATTTGTCAGTCAGCTCCAGTGGCTGGAACAGAAGGGACTGGGGAGAGAATATCCCAAGATATAAGGGCACAAATCTCTCAAGTCAGTTTGACTTCAGGTGCCATCAGAAACCGGTAGCTGTTGTCCCAGCTAATCTTAGCTTCTCTCAGCAATGTGCTGCCTCTTGTGTAAGAGCATCCAGAAGCTCTGTAACGGTTCTGCCTTTTTGATTTCCTCCTTTCCTTCCAGAGGACATCTCTGTCAGCATTGGAGAGGTCAGAGCAGCAGATCAGGAGAGCATCCAGCCTGGAAGAGCTCCTTCGAATAACTCATGCTGAGGACTGGAAGCTGTGGAAATGCAGGCTAAAACTCAAAAGCTTGGCCAACTTAGACTCCCGCTCTGCATCACATCGCTCCACCAGATTTGCTGCTGCTTTCTATGATATCGATACACTGAAAGGTAAGTG
This sequence comes from Excalfactoria chinensis, assembly GCF_039878825.1. NCBI lineage: Eukaryota > Metazoa > Chordata > Aves > Galliformes > Phasianidae > Excalfactoria > Excalfactoria chinensis. The sequence continues at coordinate 115,599,577 of NC_092825.1, forward strand.
CAGGATTGCATTGAGACTAGCTCCAGCTTCAGGACTGCTGTTTCTTATGCAGTAATGGGTTACGTACCACGGGTTTCCTAGAAGACACCTGCACTGGAAACAGCAGGATATTCATGGAAAATGACATTGTATGAAAAAATGTCAGGCAACAGTCTGAGTACATCTCCCTTTTTATGGCCAAATCAGGCTTATTGTACTGTATACCATCCAAAGGAGAGTTCTATTATGTATGGATCTGTCAGTCCAAGGACAGACAGGAAATAGACATGCAAAGAGTGGTCTGGAATGATGGGCTGAGGGGCTTGCCAGTGGCACTGTGCCAGATTCAGGAATTTACTTGCAGTCAGAAACAAATGAGCTTTAAAACAGGCATTGAAATTCTATTTTTTAATGAAGTGCACTCTGATCTAAGGCACTGCATCAGCACTAGTGTCTGGGTGGGAAGTGGAGGAAGGAGCTATTGTCCTAATACTCTTGCTCTGTTTGAGGAAATCTCCCTGGAGATAAGTAGGCTTTGAAACTGCCAGTCAGCACCTAAGTAAAGGGAATCACAATCTGCTCCCTCTCTTGAAGCAAAAACGAATGCTGTTCCCTGTAAGTGAGAGACAAGAAGGCCATTATATGATCATTGATGTAAAATAAAGGATCAGTTGCTATGCTTCTGTCAAGGAGGTGGATATCCTACAGCAGAGCTACTCTGTAGCCTAGCCAAGTACTGACAAAGCTATTTTTTTGTTCAGTTTTAAATCTGAAGCGATATGACCATATCACTTTCCTTTGGGGAAATCAGATATTGCTGATTCTGTTCCAGCATCACTATTGCAATAACCACAGCTACATTTGCACACCATTAGTGTCACTTTCATATCTATTACTTCTACATTTCAGTTAATTTATGGCAAAGCAAAGGCCTTAATTTGCTTCTCTAAGACATGGGACAGAACTACAGAGATGAATGCCAATCTGAAAATGGCTTTCATATGACTGGCATGGCTTTAAACTTCTCATAGAACATTTGTACTGAAAATAAAATAAAATAAAATAAAATAAAAAGACACACATACACAAAAAACAAACAAACAAACAAAAAAAACCAACACCAACAACAAAAAACAGAAAAAAAACCCACAACAGAAGAAAACAACATCCAGTATACAAAGGAAGAACAGTTAAGAGGGCTTTACTAAAGACACACTTTTCATTTTAACACCTTTACAAGCCTGTACAGAAACATTAGGAACCCATGTAGTTGTTGTCAGAAGTAGTACCAATGCTCAAATACATTTTTTCTCTATTCACTGTGGCTCATTTAGTGAGCATCAGTATTTCTGGAGAATAAAGAAAAAAAAATAATAATAATCCTTTTGTCAATACAGTGAAAAAACAAAGGATGTCGTAATAGGTTTTCTTCAATGGCAGAATAGTATAACTGTTTGGGTAATGTCAGACGCCTGTAGGCGTACAGATATAACTCTTTTATAACAACATGGCACAGCTGTTAGGTCACTTCCTACTTTCTTTTTAAAGATCTAACTTTAGACACAGAGATGTCAGCCTATTGGGTCATCTTCTCCATTCCTTCATCCAAAGTGGAATTACTCCAGGACAGAAACATCTTTGTTCTAACATCTTAATACATTCAAGGTACTAAAGCTCCTTACAAAAACAGAAAAAAGCCCCTCCTCCCCCCCAAATAAAAAAAACAACAAAAAAACCCCAAAGCTTACAAACCCATAAACATATATTTCTTTCCCATGCTCTTTCCAGTCAGTAAGCACTGACCCTTTTGCCAAGGGAAACTGTTTTGTTTCAGTGAAGTGTTATGATGAGAAGTCTGGGTCTAGCCTATTCACTGCTTCACTATTAGACCATCTCCCACAGCATCCCAGACACCAACCAGGGTGGGAGAGGTCAAAGCACAAGAAAGACTTCCTTAAGTATGTCAGTAGCAAAAAATAGACTAGGGAAAATGTGGACCTGCTGCTGAAATGAGGTAGGAGCCCTGGTAATGGAGGACACCAAGAAGGCCAAGTTACTGAACACCTTCTTTGTTTTGGTCTGTACTGCTAAGGCAGGATTCTCAGGGATCCCAGACCTGGGAGATTAGAGAGAGCCTAGGGAAAGGAAGACTTCCTCTTGGTCAAGGAGGATCTGCTCAGGGGTCGTTTAGGCAACCTTGATGGACACGAATCCATGGGCCTCAATGGAATGCACTCATGAGTGCTGAGGGATCTGGCTGAAGTGATTGCCAAGCTGCTCTCTATCATCTTTGAAAGGTCATAGAGAATGGGAGAGAACTGGAGGAAAGCCAGTTTTCAAAAAGGGCAAGGAGGAGGAGCAGGGAAACTACAGAACAGTCAGATCACTTCTGTCCCTGGAAGGCAATGGAGAAGCTTATTCTGGATGTCATCTCCAAGCAAGCAGAAAAAGAAATATTATTAGGAGTACTAATTAGGAGTAGGTGTTCATCAAGGGGAAATTAGACAGGTAGTCTATGGTGTCATGACTGGTTGGGTAGATGATCAGTGAACAGTGGATGTTGTCTACCTTGACTTCATCAAGGTCTCCCATAACATCCTGTTAGGTAACCTTAGAAAGTGTGTGGGATAGATGAGTGGGCAGTCAGGCAGATTGAGAACTGGCATTGCTCATTGGGTTGTGATCAGCAACAGAGTCTGGTTGGAAGCCTGTAGCTAGCACTGCTCCCCAGGGATTGGTACTAGATTGATTCTTGCTCAACGTCTTCTTCAGTGTCCCGGTTGAAGGGCTAGAGTGCACTCTCAGCAAATTTATTGATTATATGGAGCTGGAAGTAATGGCTGACATATGACATATCAGAAGGCTGTGCTGCCATTCGGTGGGACCTGGACTGGCTGGAGAGTTGGGCAGAGGGGAACCTTATGAAGTTGAACATGGGAAGTGCAGAGCCTTCCACTTGGGGAGGAATAACCACACACATTAGTACAGGTTAGGGGCTGACATGCTAGAAAGGAGCTCTGTAGAGAAGGACCTGGGTGTCCTGTTAGACTACAAGGTGATCAGGAACCAGCAGTGTGCTCTTGTGGCCAAGAGAGCCAATGTTATCCTAGGGTGAATTAAAAAGAGCATCACCAGCAGGTTGAAGGAGGTGATCCTCCCCCTCTGCTCTGCCCTAGTGAGGCCACTTCTGTAGTTCTGTGTCCATTTCTGGGCTCCTCAGTCCAAGAAAGGGAAATTCGGTAGAGAGCCCAGCAGGGAACCATAGAGATGACTCGAGGACCTGAAACATCTTTCATACGAGGAATCCTCAGAGAGCCAGGTCTTTTCAGGCTGATGAGGAGAAGGCTGAGGGGAGGATCTTATCAATGCTGATAAACATATAGAGGGTTGGAGTCAAATGGATGGGGCCAGAGCTCTTTTCAGTGGTGCTAAGTGACAGAACAAGGGGCAATAGGTGCAAACTGAAACACAGGATGTTTCATATGAGCATGAGGAAAAACTTCTTTGCTTTGAGGGTGGCAGTGCTGAAACAGACTACCCAGGGAGAGGAGATGGACTAGTTGATCTCCAGAGGTCTCTTCCAACCTCCACAATTCTGTGGTTCTGTGAATTCAAGAAATTGTTCCTCCTTTCTAAAGCTTTAGTGATGATCTCACTGAAAGCTCACCTCACCCCATGCCACCACAGTCTCTCCACAGCATCTCAGCTCACCTACAACAGTAACACTTTCAGACTTCGAGTGCATCTCATTGCACCCAAATTTTGCAACAGAAAAGATCAGAGTGATCATAATGTTTCACAACAAAATATGACATCCAGATCTTTGATCAGACCTTCCTAAAACATCCCTTCTGTTAAAAAAGTGGTTAATAAAGGAAGGATATGTACGGATGGAAAGGTCACTGCTTACACTCACTGAAGTGACATCTGAAGCGATTACATGCATGTACTGTAATAAGTTTGGCAAACACTTTATTTTCTATTTTAAGGCTTAGGATTAGAGAGATGTTTTGATTGACTCAGTTACTCCAGAGAATTCTATTGATTTTAGTGATTCTGCTCTTAATTTATGCTGTAGGAAGTAAAATCAGAATCCAGGTCCCAAACTCTTATTTTTTGTACTTTTTGCATGACTGGAAAGTGACATGAATCAACCCTTGGGAAAGACTTTGCAGAAATAAACAAAGTGATTTAAATGTACACGGTCAGATGAAGAAAATAAATAAAAGTAATAAAAGGAAAGTCAGACAGGAAAGGGAGAAATAAAGGCTCATCTGAAGAAAAGTATAGCATTTTGATTAAAAGTCTTTCAGAGTTTATTTTCCTTCTTTTAGAACTGCTCTGTAAATGCACACACTGCTGGCATAATAGCAGGAAGATGGACTGCAATGGAAATGAAAGCAATTTTCTTGATAGAAGTTGCTCCCTGTCCTTCATAAAGCTGATGAAAGGAGGCAGACAGGAAAAAATATCCTTGATTTTGAAACAGACTTAAAGCATAAGCGCTGTTGACTATCAACTTATTCCATAAAAGGAATCTGGAAAACAAAAGTGCAAAAAAAACCAAACCACGGCCACCTCTAAAAAGAACTGAGGTGGTATTATGTTGAGATTTTTCTCTCACTGCATCAGCCAGTGAATGCATTATTCCTTCTCACAGTCAGTATTTGATAGATGTGCCTGAAATAAATTACTAGCTGACACCAATTCAGTATTTGAAAGATGCCACAGTGTTTTGAATAGATAAAACACGCTTGAATTTGTATTCCTGTTATTCTAACTTGAATACCCTGAGGGCACTTAGTGTGAGAGTGTTTATCTTGGATTTCGCTCATCAGCTCAGAGACAGCGCTGTCTGGCTGTCATCCAGTGGGAGCACTAATACTCTCTGACCAGAGTCTGTTAATCACTTATGTGCTTTTCCAGTCAGTCAGGACTGGGCTCTGCATGCCTACTGAGGGGTACGGGTGGTGAGTTGCTGGGACTGCAATTTGAGATGGTACTGCAGGACAGGAGAAGGAGCTGGGGACTACCATGATGAGTGGACCCTGGGATCTCATTATCTGCCAGCAGGTATCACAGAATCTTAGAATGGCTTAGGCTTGGAAGGGACCTTACAGCCCACCCAGTTTCAATTTCCAGCCACAGGCAGGGCTGCCACACACATGATCAGGCTGCACAGGGCCCCATCTAAGGCATTCAGGGATGGGGCATCCATAGACTCTCTGGACAGTCAATGCCTCACCATCCTGTGAGGAAAGAATTTCTTCCTAACATTTAACCTAAATCTCAGTGTTTGAGTTTAAAACTATTCTCCCTTGTCCTTTCACTATAAGACTGTGTAAAAAGTTGGTCTCCCTCCTGTTTATAAGCTTCCCTCAAGTACTGGGAGGCTGCAATGAGTTCTCCCCAGAGCTTTCTCTTTTCCAAGCTAAACAAGTCGAACTCCTTCAGCCTGTCTCCCCAGGAGAGGTGTTCTAGCCTTCTGGACTGTTTCCCCATCTTTCTTGTGCTAGGGGCCCCAGACCTGGATACAGTACTCTAGAGGGGGCCTTACAAAGGCAGAGCAGAGAAGGGCAATGACCTCCCTGTCCTTGCTGGCCACCTCTCTGCTGGCCCAGGAAGTTGGTCATAGCTGGCTCATTTTCAGCTTTTTGTCCACCAGAACCCACAAGTCCTTCTCTACTGGGCTACTCTCAAACAGTTCTTCACCCATTCTGTACATATATGTGGGACTGCTGCAACTCAGATGTAGCACCTTGCGTATGGTCTTGCTGAGCCTCATTAGGTTCACGTGGACCTGCTTCTCAAGTTTGCCCAGGTCCCTCAGGATGACATTCCTTCCTTCTATTGTGTCAACTGCACCACTCAGATGAAGGTACATTAAACCCCACTGCCTATGTCATTTATAAAGATGCTGAAAAGCACTGGTTCCAAGACTAACCAGCCTTCATCCAGACATAGATCCATTGACTACCAATCAGCCCTACGTAGCCCATAGACATTAAGGGACATTTTGGTCACCCCTATTGAATACTGAAGGCAGATAAATGTAGCAACTTCTTTGCCAGGGCAGCTGGCATAAGTTACTGGGATAATTTTGTACTCTGCCTCTCTCTGGTCCTTAAATTGATCTAAGCAAGTGTAGATGGGCTGTCAGCACTTTATTTCTATTTATATAATACCTTACTAATCAGAGGTTTACTTTGCCACAATTGTTCAATAAAAATGGGGATTTTTCTAGTCATAGATGAAGAATGGCAGAAGACTCAGTGTGTGCCAAGGGAAACCTGTGTAGAAGTTGCCAAGGAGCTGGGTACGACAACCAACAAGTTCTTCAAGCCACCCTGCGTGAATGTATTCAGATGTGGAGGCTGCTGCAATGAGGAGAGTCTGAGCTGCATGAACACGAGTACAACTTATGTGTCAAAAACGGTAAATGAAGCTATTTATATTCTCTCTTTCTGACCTGGCTCTCAAAAAACGGAGGGGAAAGAGGATGTTTGGTTTCTGAAATCCTGTTGTGAAAGATCTGTCTGCACTACCATAACAAACAAGAGAATTAATTTTTTATCCACGTGGAGTGAATGCAGGCATGTGCAATAACATTTCACACTCATGCTGCATTACTAAAAATGTCTGTGTATGCACAGAGATGGAAAATCAGGTCCTGAGAAAGTGATTGCAGGCTCATGTGACATTAAGGGGTTTAATCCTTATTTAACATATTGTTACTTGGATCTGGGATCCTTGAGAACATTGGCTTGTGAAAATCCAAAGGATTAGGAGAGACTGAGAAATTTTGTTGTGTGGGGCCATGAGTCTGAGAGCTGTATTTTTAAAACTGACTTCAATTCCACAAGCCTAGCTAGTAGTTTTGAATTTTCAAGCCTAAAAGAAGAGATGTTTTCAGCAGAAGAGACCAGATGCTCTCCATATGAATGCCTTGGGATCTGAATATCACTAATCACAAGTCACTATGGAAAAGAAAGGCTTAAATCAGTAGCAATAAATGTCTGAGTTTTAATGTCCACTGCAAAAATGTGAGCATAAAGAGTATCCAGAGAGTATTTTTCAGTAGACTACCTTTAGCATCTATGTACAGAGATAACTTGCTCCAGTGGGTGGCTGAGCACAGTTCTAAGCTCTACATTTGAAACTGAAGACCAGGGGACTGGTCTTCCTAGATTTATCTTCATCTTGGGCATCCCTACTTTTAAAACCTTTTGCACTTGGAATAATTTATTAAATTCCAGTTATCAAAAAGAATATTCTTTAAGTAAGAGTGAAGATTGGGGCAGCTGTTTTAAAAAGATTTAAGTCCTTATAGGGAAACATTTGAAGGCAGCAGTCCTGATTCACTTACATATTGTTTCAGCTTTTCTGGATAGTAATTTCTTTGTGTCTGGTTTCATTGGAATATAGTTAAAATAAATCAGGGCCTATCCTGCATGTGGCAATGTTCATTAATTGCTTTAATTCCATACCAGAAAGATAAAGTGTTTACGGGCTGCTGGCCACACACAAGACATCTGATCAGCTCAGGGAGACAGGTTAAAAAGTATTTATTTACTTACTTTGTTTTTGAGCAGCAGTTCCTAAGTTTGTTGAAAAGCTGCAATTTTGCATTTCTTTAGTGCTCTCCAAAATAACCATTCCCTCCAAAGCTCTCACCTAAACTCCACTCCTGGATACACTACCATCAGCTCAGAATTACTTCTCCAGAATCAACAGAATTACTCCTATATAAGTGAGAGTATTTTTTTTCCTCGTGTTAAAAATCCACTGAAGGATATTCCTGAAGTTAGATGCCATGACACTTAAGTTTAAAAATCTAAACAATAAGATCTAGGAATATTTCCCAGATGATGAATGTAGATGCAGCAATAAGCTGGCATGCAGAGAAGTACCCTGTGCCTTACTTTCCACTTGAAGAAAGTTGGCCTGTCAGGGCAGAGGGGTTGTGTATAATTTCAACACCTCTTACAATTTGCTGCACAAGGAACCAGGGCTTTCACTCTGAGATCACATTAATTTGCATGCACTGAAGTTAGGCTTCTTGTTTCTTTAGGTTCTACAATAAAGAGAGCTGTTCCCAGGATAATTCCCTGTAGTAACCCAATTAAAGTGTCCTTCATTTACTCCTGTTTCTTCCTTCTCTGAGGAGGCCATGTGGATCAAGTTAGGGATCTAAAGATGTGGTGTGTGAGTAATCTAGGATAGTTAGTGTCTCCATAAGTGGTTAAGATTCAGCTGATGATGTAATTGAGAATAAAGTTCCCAATGTCCATATGTTTTTCATCTTGGCCTGGTGTCCATGAGAAGAATTTGGGACAATGTTGTGTATATAGCACCAGTACGATCATTTTGGCAAGCTTCTACTTTGGTGGATATAATCCATCCCTCACTTCAAAACACTCAGTGGCCACCTGCTTGTTTATACCTGTGGTAACTATCGATACAAAAGAGCAGTGATGAGGCAAACAGTGGCAAAGGATAGAAAGTTTTAATTTAAGACTTCACGTATGAACTGTAGAATGGAAACTGGAAAATAAATAAATAAATATGGTTATTTCACCCACATAGCTCTTTGAGATCTCAGTTCCTTTGACAAGTGTTCCAGAGCCCGTGCCAATCAAAATTGCCAATCACACTGGCTGTAAGTGTTTGTCGAATACCCAGCGTCACCAGTACACCATCATAAGAAGATCTGTCCAGTACCCAGAAGAAGATGGGTAAGTTAATTCATTTACAATTTGCTACCTATGAAATCTGAAGTAAGAAAATTGCTTTGCACTGATTTGATTGCTGTAAAGGTGCCTTCGCTTTCTGTTTTCCCAAACGTTTTTCCAATTATCTTGATTATCACTCAGGATTATAAAGCTTTGACTGAATCTTTTACATAATACTGAATGGAAACTGGAATCCAAAAAGCAGCAGGCTAGCACAGAAGGATCTGAATTCATTAAGATATGAAAATGCTTGAGAGGGGACTCAAAGTGTAGATGTTATCATCCCACTCCACTGGAGCTACTTGGGTATATGTGCATAGATTTTTCAGCTTGACACAAGCAACTCTGTTCACACATTAACTAGCCAGGGCATAAAAAGAATGCTGAGGTCAACATAGAGAACTCCACTCTACCTCATGGAACCCCGGGTCAAAATCATGGCCTTGCAATTCTCGTCCAAGTCTTGTTTTGCATCTGCCAGGTTCAGTGCTCAGACAAAAGTGATTTCACACCTCACTCCAAAGTATGGTATAGCACAACTGTAATCCTGATGGGAATTTACTAAATTAACTCAACACACTGGAAACACATCTAAAGGGTTATTTAATGTTAACTCTGATGTCTTTGTCTAGCCTTATATGTAAGCATACAGATAGATGGCATGAATACTAAGACTGCCCTGGGTGGAGCAGAGCTGGAAAAAAACAAATAAACAAACAAACAAATGAAAAAGAAAAGTGGAGCCGCAAAACAGTAGCTATTTCCTTCCTATGTATGTAGTCTGAAATGCATGCTTTATCTATGCTCTACCTACTTCTACTGTTAGCTGAGATCCAGCCCCATCATCCAGTGTTAAGGCTTTCTGTTTGCAGCAATATTGCACTCAGATGCCACAACTTCACATAGTACAAGTGGCAGAACACCAGTAGGTTCATTCTGCCAAATAACTGTGCTGCTGCTCTTTATATTTACTTTTTTTAATTTCCATCTGTTCTGGTTTTTGTTTTTCTTTTCCTTCTAGTTGTCCCTTTACGAACAAACTTTGCCATAATGGATGGGTCTGGGATAGCGACAAATGTGAATGTGTTGCAGATGTACAGCACTCAAACAGACGGGAAGGTAAAATTAAATTAACAATGGACACTTCTGCTTATTATCTTCAGGATGTTTGTGTTGCATCTAGGCTTTGTTCTGCTTCTTTTTGTGAGAGCTACAGTTTTGACTCTACATACTTAGACAGATCTTGTTTACAGTGTAGAAACTCACCTGAAAATAAACATTGGTATGTTTATCCCTATCTCATACTTTTTCCTTGGATGTTTTAATTCACTTCTAGTAGCAAACCTGAATGAGAAACAGCAATGTACTAAAAACATGCAGTGAAGTAGGCATTCTTGATTTATTTACTTTTTAAAATCTTATATTTGCCTTTAATTGTATAATGGACATTATGAAAAACCTTTTAACTGTAGAAAGATTTATCCCTGGAAGATACTGTGGGGAAAGTCTTGAATTTTCATTATGGGTCATTCTCAAGAACAGATGTATCAGGAATAAGATGGGTAAAAGCAGATCCTCCTGTTAGCTGTAGTCATTGCAAAACGTTATATGACCTTTGAAATTATTTGATTGTATTTTATGAATATATTAAAGTGTTTAGGATGCTTTCAAACTGATATACTTACTATACATACTCAGGAGTATGCAAGCATACTTTTTCAAGTCTGTAGAAGGAAATGGAAGAGGGTAAAATTGATACAAAATAGAAACTTAACATGAGCCAGTAGTGTGCTCTTGCAGCTTGGAAAGCAAATGGTATCCTGGGCTCCATCAGGAGAGGGGTGGCCAGTAGGGATAGGGAGGTGATTATCCCTCTCTACTCTGCTCTTGTGAGGCCCCATCTGGAATATTGTGTCCAGGTATGGAGCCCTCAGTACAAGAAAGACATAGGGATGTTGGAGAGGGTCCAGAGGAGTGCCATGAAGATGGTCAAGGGGCTGGAGCACCTGCCCTGTGAGGACAGGCTGAGAGAGCTGTGTTTGTTCATCCTGGAGAAGAGAAGGCTGCGGGGTGACCTCATTGCAGCCTTTCAATACCTGAAGGGTACCTATCATCAGGAGGGGTATAAACTCTTTGAAGGGGCCGATAATAGTAGGACAAGGGGAAATGGTTTTAAGTTGAAAGAGGGAAGATTTAGGTTGGATGTTAGGGGGAAGTTCTTTCCTAGGAGAGTGGTGAGGTCCTGAAACAGGCTGTCCAGGGACGTTGTGGATGCTCCATCCCTGGAGGTGTTCAAGGCCAGGTTGGATGGGGCCCTGGGCAACCTGATCTAGTAAACATGGAAATTTGGTGGCCCTGCCAGGCAGAGGGGTTGGAGCTTCATGATCTTTGAGGTCCCTTCCAACCTGGGTCATTCTGTGATTCTGTGATACAAGTGATCAGTACTTCTTTTCTCTCTCTGCTTTTCCTGGAAAGCTTTACTGCCAAATATATTTGCAGGAAATATTCTGTGAGGGAAATGCATAAGTCTAAAGACACCTACTGGCAGTAAGTTTTAGGAATAAAGTTAAAATTTCCCCAAGGCCTGTATAAGATTAAAAACAAACAAACAACACAGGCAAACAAAAACAAACAAACAAACAAACAAACAAACATGATTTGCTTAGGAAATTGTACTGGTCAAAATGAAACTATGACAGCAGTGAAGCAGATGGACCCAGATGGAAGCCTCTCTGGTTTAAACTGCATTCAGGAAACAAAACAATAAACCAAGGCAACCATAAAAACAAGCTGGCTAGTAAGCTAAAGTAGAATCTAATAATTTCATGAAGTACTCTGTTGATTAAGATGTCCTAGAGCTAATAGATCAGTTTCATGATGCTTTTTTTTTTCCCCCTGTAGGATCTGCTCTCATTCTGAATCAGATTATTTGGCCATCAAGTAAAGTAGTTAAGCTCAAGTTAGGCTTTCCACTCAAGAAAGAATTAGTACACCATATATCAGAGTATGTCCAAAGAACACTGAATAGCCAGAGTCCTCTTAGCCTTTTCTAAGGTCAGCTTGGAGATTAGAATCTGTGGCTTGTTAAATTATTGCTTTTGTTGACATAAACTCAATATTTCCTCAGATAAAATATCATTCTGTGAAGCACAATGGGTTTGGCTGTGGCTGGGGCAAAATAACTTAAATGATGTGGCCTTTGATGTTGAAATGAAGCAAGGCTGAAACACTCATACATGCCAAGACTTATCACCCCAAGGAAGTGGTTTGTTTTCCAAGAATTTGTGGCAGATTTCTTTCCTTCTTCTTTCTTTTTAATTTTTTGGATATTAGTTTTCCAGCATTAAGCAAAAAATAATGAAGGTTTCTTTCAAGTAGTGTGCAGGTCTGTTCTGGTCACTCAGATCAGATCTCAGGTTGCAGAGGTCATGGGCACAGGTTACATTCCACATTCCATAGGCTAAATCCAATAGTTAATTGTAAAATTACAGGAAATTATCTTTCTACTGACACATTATAAGCCATGACCTTTAACCAAGGATGTGCTGCCAGCATTTTAATGTGTCTTTCAGAAAATACATTCCCTTTTTTCTGGGATTAACCTCATATTATAGTCCAGATGTGTATTGTGAAGGAAGACAGATGAGGTATTAGACAGCGTGTTTGCTTGGCTGGGGATTGTTTCTGAAACAAAGTATTTTCTCCTTCCTTTAACTGACAAGTGTACATATGTTGCTTATTGAAGAACTAGACTGGATTACATCTTACTAGACATAGTATTACTTCTACAAAAGTTTCCGAATTGTGGGAATAGTGAAGTACACTGAACAGTGAGCATGTCAGTTTGTGTGGATACGCAGCTTTGTGGAGGGTATATACTAAATCCTGGGAGTTTTCTTTTTGAAATACACTGTCTTGTAAGGATTCCTGTGTTCCAAAACCTAACATTTGGCACTTCTAATATGCATCCCCAAAATAAAGTACTGTTATGCAGGGTTCAACCCATAAGAAATAACAGTACTAGTGAAAGAATCAGCCCACTCCTATCCTGAAAAAGCTTAAAAGTCCTTCTCTGCACTGTAAGTAACAACAGAAGACCAAAATAAATCAGAGAGTATATGCGCCCTTTTGACTGCAGCAAATAAGTCAGCCTCTTCCAGAGCAGAATTTAATGATGTAAAGCTTATTGCTAAAAGTTGTACTTGCTATTGCAGGGCTCCCTCCTCTTGCTGAGCTGGCTATGTGTGGACAATATATGGAATTTGATGAAGAAAATTGTGAATGCATCTGCAGGCAGAAGTGTCCCACAGAATTCATTCAAAGTAAAGAGAACTGCAGCTGCTATTTGTGTAGGGAGAGCCAGGAAAGCTGTGCTCAGAAACACAAGATATTTCATGCCGAAACCTGTAGGTAAGTGTTCCTTGTCACTCAGTGGCTATACTGCAAGGTCTGAGTTAGCCTGTGTAGATGCTGAAGGTGCAGGTGCTGAATTAGCTAGGATTGCCATCCAGTATAGAATTGCTGCAATTATGGTTATAACAATAATAGAGATAGGAGATAGAAGGAGTATAAGGTATTTTTAATTAGCATGTTTTCAGAAATATGAACAAGGATGCTATTCAATTACCTGTATTTATTATTTTCCCCCTAATTTTAAGGGAATGACTGCTAAAGCTGCGCTACACTTGAAATTACTGTGTTACGAAGGTGATTTACAGTGAGATACTGAATCTTGCTTTTCTAGGGAGTCCAAACCCACTCTGTGTTCTTTGTGACTGCCCAGTGCAGTCTTATGGACTTCTAGGGGCAAAGGTACCACCCCAAATTAACACCCACACCATGTACTCATTATTTGCTATGTTTGTCCTCAAATGATTTCCAAGAGCTAATGAAATTCTGTACACATACAAAGCTATTCAATTGATAGCATGGGGAAGCAGAAAAATTGTTCTGGGACTGTTATATTCCATGCATTCCCCTGATCCCTTTGAGTAACTAGTTTTGAGGATTATTTGGCAAAACATAAATAGAAAATATACTTTTAAAGTACTCTTTTTTTCATGCAATAATTTATTTTTATTCTCATGGAGAATAATTTATAATTTATTTATTTATTTTCTCATAGAGCCCTTGTCACATGTACAGATCCAAGAGCATGCAAGTATGCTGTCTGAAAGCTTACATATAGAAACACAAGAGCTGAGTTTCACTGGTTACTAAAGCAGAACTGAATGGTCACCCATACAGTCCATTCTCACAGACTTTTTAGATTCATTCATGTAGAGGAAGCTGTGGAAGGAGTAACATCTGCATCTTTAGATTGAGCTCTGAAAATAAAGGCAAGCATAAAGTAGCTGTCAACAGCTATAAAATAGCTAAAAGAATCAGGAGAGTTGAAACATCATCAAAGACTGTCATTTATGAGTTTTGGATACAGGAAGATATCAATGCCATCATTTGTTCACATTAGTTTAGATTCTAGAACTGACTGTAATCTGTACATAGTAATTCTATGCCAGATTTGTATGCCTTTTAGTCCTGGAGAACAAAAGCTGAAGCATCAATGAGCAAAGGTACTTCATAAAACTTAAGGACAGCGCTATCCAGCAGCAAAGTCTTTCTCCCTGTATCACAGGATGTCAGCACTGTCCCAAGTGTGTTCTGTGTGAGAACACTGCAGTGTTCAATGATGAAAAAGTTGAGGGATGTAACAGTGAAGAATCATCATATTAAAATCCTTATCTTTTTCTTTTTCTTTTTTCTCCTTTATCAAACAGCTGTGAGGACAAATGTCCGCCCCAACCCAGAACATGCCCAACTGCAAAGCCAACATGTCCCAGGCATTGTCGATGTCCAAAGGAGAAGAGAAATTCTCATGGGTCTCAGAGCAGAGAAAATCCTTGACTCAGCTTCTCCAGTTCTCCAGAAATCCACTGCTTTGCAAAGTAGCTGTCACTGACTTTCAAACAGTAGTAAAAACAGACATCTTCCACATTAACAGCAGAAGAATGAATCCAGTCTGCATTTATTTATTAGAGTAATTATTAACTGCAGGTCAGTCCTCTGGGGCATTGATAATTGTTCTCTAAGAGATAAAAACAACTGATGAAATTCTGTCTATGTGGAAGAAAGAGCAGAAAGAGCCAGTTTAATGCCATGCTATGGAAGATGAAGCTGGTATACTGGTAAAAGTCACAGTCAACAGCCAGCCTTTCAGAAATTGAGACTAGATAATCTTAGCCTCTGAATCCTTAGCTAAATGCAACTCTAGGGTAAAACTTTCTTCAGAAATTCAGTGTGCAGGATTTGGCTTCTAATAGGGTCAGCACTGAGTTATTTGATCTACTGTCCAGCTTTAATTATCATTTTGAATCTATTGTACAACTACTGTCAGATGTGCCATATTTAATTGTATATAAGAAAATAAATACATCAGTTATTCGAGTGCTTTTTTTTCCTCCTTTTTTTTTTCCTCTCTTTTTTTTTCTTTTTTCTCTCTGTTATTTTAAAACTCTGCCAAACAAAAAGAAATTAAACAAAAACCAAAAGCCACCTCAAGTACAGCCTTTCTATGTTTGTCCCTCTGGGACTGGCTTCTGCCCAAACACTGGTAGACACAAGGTCACTAAGTCCAATAATTTCAGTAAAGAAGAATCATTTTTCCCACGTCTGCCTGACAGGCATGTGTGATTTATTTATTTGTTCCTGTTGTAGTGTGTTAATCTCCCTAAGGGGACAGCAGCCACAATGGTACGAACTGTTCAGCAATCTTCTGAAGGAAGAGATGGATTTTTTTTCTCTTAGCTCACCATGGCATGAAAATATGTCCTTTGCACTGAAATTGTTTTTACCAGCGTGAGGCCTGAATAACAGTGTTTTAACTAAATCAAGTATAAGGACAGTATTATTTTCTGGACCACTGAAATCTGGTTTGAGATGAAATATTGTAAGCAGCAATCCTGAACTGCAAGTGGTGGTCTTGATGACAGAATCGTTTTTTTCCCCTTTGCTGAATTCTCCAGTTCTTTAGTACAGTTTGAACAGAGGGAAGAGAGGAAATGAAACAACTGCAACAGAGACTGAAATGCTGACATGGCACGACATGGCTTTTGATGTCTTAATTTATATAGGGAAAAATAGATTTCTTTAAAATAAAATTAGAGCCCAGCTGTGTAAAGTGTACTGAACTGTTTGAGAAAACACTACAATGTAATATACCTTCTCTCTGAGTAAGGCGTTTAAAGTCACTGGGTGACTGCTTCAAGTGCTTTCCAATTCATCTTGTGATCTAGGTCTGTACAAATGCACTGGAAGGCAGGTTTTGTCAACCACGCTGGGAAGCGGCTTGGGATCCTCTCAGCAAACAGTGTGGTCTGATGTGTGATTGCATGAGGTGAAGCCATGCAGCAGGGTCACCTCCTTAGCTGCAGTAGACTCTTCACTGAGGAGATTCCTCCACAGTTTAGGCCATGTGCAACAGCATTGTACACAGACAAGGAGAATGGGACCCCAGTGCAAATCAAGGTGAGCCAGCTGGGCAGTAGAAGCTCACCCTTACATTCCCTTTCTCCTCTAAGTGAAGCCTCCAAGCTTTGCAAAGGTGTTTCTAAGGAGCAAACCACCCCATCACTTTTCATCTCACTCATAGTTGAGGTTACTGACCCTGTGGTTGCTTGCAGCATTAGCACATTCCTGGAAAAGACAAAGAGAGACAGAGGCATGATGCTTTGCAAGCCCAAGCACCTCATGCTCAACCAGACACAGACATTTAACTGATTGCACCAGTGGCACATGGAGCAACAATGATCCTTTGTCCAAAACTATACATCAAGCTGAATTCTTAAGCGTCAAGAAAGCTAACATATATTCCTCTACTACAGCCCCGTTGCCCATGGGCAGTAGTTTATAGTGTCATTTAACAACACAACAATTGGAAAATGAATGCATTTCCACGGGCTAAATCTAAGTGGAAACCTGCTAGACTTACAAATGAATAATTCCTGAATTCAGTAGAGCTGTACTGACATAAAAAGACAGGATGAGAAGATGCCCTCTGGGTATGTGGGGCTCTGACTTTAAGTGACATTTGGAAAGAGTGAGAGAAATGTAGCAGTTGGAGACCGGTATTAATTATGCCTGAATCTTTGTCAGTGCTGATCTGTAGAGCTTCCTCAGCTCTGCTCTGCCCAGTGAATACTTTTTTCTTTCTTTCTTCCCCCCTCACCCCACCCACAAAACAGAGCCTCTTCAACCTGAGAGACAAGTAAGTCTCCTCTAGTTCCAGAAGGCTCTTAAAGCAAAGAGAGCTCAAAATGATGTTCAAAAGCCCTGCAGCCTTCCCTTGAAAATCAGCAGGATGGATGCAACCCCTCATTTCACATAACATATGACACTGTGCTGGGTGGCAAAGCAGGGGCATCCAAGTGCTCTGAATTAGCCAGCTTCACACTCAGAATATGAGAATACCTTTCTCTAGTCATACAAGTTAATGCATTGGAATATGAGCGATAGCCACCCTTTCCCTCCTATGGGCATCTGCAAAAGGAAGGGCTTGGAAAAGCCCTTCCATCTTCCAAAGCCTTGACTTACCTACTTCATAGATGGCACTAGTACACTACTGTGCTGGCAGCACAGGGATCCTACAGCTTACCTTTTACAAGTAATTTTGATCCTGGCAGATCACCTGCTTGTAAGGCCTCATGCCAGTCCGTTCTTTGCTGGATACCGCGTTTATCCATCTTGCTCTCCTGTATGATGGGAAAGTGATCACAGTTCGAGCATGTAATGGCTATTAATAACTTCCACACAAATATTATGAAGAAAAGCTCCAAAGATTAAGCATAATGCTGTGAATGCCTACGTTGTGTGATGATCGTCACTGTCACAGACCAAAGAATATCTGCGTTGCTAATAGAGTGGCACACTCAAAGGATGTAAATCTTTACACGGAAAGTGATGACTGAAAGGAGGCTCTGAGTGAAGATGGAAACACAAGGAGATAATTAGAATTCGATAAGGATTTAGAAAAACTCATAGTGTTATTTGATTTGAGAATTTCTGGAGTCAATCCATTTCAAAATATTCAATAAACTTGAGAACAGAAATGCTTTATGTTGTATCTCATATCAATACATCAGAATTTAATTGCAGAGATTTAATATAAATATTCAGAAGGCCTAAATGGGATACGTAAAATTCATGGCAGATCTGGTTTTTGACTGATGTCATTAGCTTTTAACTTATGACTAAATGACCTTCTCAGAAGGAAGGTTATGGAACAGAAACATTCTGTTTGAAGTTTGAAAAGCCTTTTATTACTGTGTTCAGCATGACTTGCTTTTTAAACATATGGACATGATTTACAGGTTACATAGCCACAATAATAAAGCTAAAATTTCCTGTTATGGTGTGTCTTAATTTTTATATAATGAGAGATGTCTTTAATGCGACACTTGGATTATGGCCTCTGCATATCCATTTGTATAACAGGAATAGGAATACTTAAATAATGATGGTTAATTCTGAATCAAATGCACATTAAGTTTCTAAAACTGTAAGTTTTTATGAGTGGTTAGCACATGCTTTTTGTTGGGAGGGGACAAGGAAAAAGAATGAATGAGTAAAATATTGTGTTTGAAAGAATAAGTAGAACTTCATCTGCTTGTAAAAACTCTACTTGACCTCTACATTACAGAGATACATGTGGTCACAGAAAAATGCTGGTGATACTAAAGAATATCAAGAAAATCTGAAAGTACTGCCCCCATTTACTCTGGAATTTGTCGTATGTCACGTACTGCAACATTGCTTATAACCAGCATTATTCATAGGAAGTTTGACAGGGCATATATAAATCCCATCACACTCTTAGACACTGCAAACAGTTCCATTTATAAGTATCCTTGGGGCATCAGGTCCAGCTGACTCTTAAAATCCTCCTCTGTTTTCCAGCCATTCTTCCCACAAGAGCCTTTACTCATCATGCAGTTCTCTAGTGCTTCCCTCGTCTGCACATTTTGTTTTCATGTACAACTTCAAGCCAAGACTTAAGCCATTTAAATCAATAGCTACTTTGATTTATAGTAGTGTAAAATAAAGAAAAAGGAAACCCAGAATGCAAAACGAAACAACAACAAAAATGTTTGAGGAAGCTCCTTTAGCTGCCAGTTCCATTCATATTTTCTAGATAACTGATAAATGCTTTTCAACTTCAAAATAAGACAGACACTGTCACCTTCTAATTATGGACTCACTGAATGAATCAGCCTCTGGGGAAGTATGAGGTGGTTACCAGAACAAGTGGATCTGTGTTCTCCTTTGTTACACTATTCATTAAAACAGAAACGTCAGGGGTTATAAATGATGTACTGCCATTCATTTTATTTCTGTCAGACTCCAACATCAGCATTTACTCAAAACTTCAATAAAACCTTTTCACTCCAGGGGGGAGAAAGTCTGTTTTAAATTAACCTAAAAGGAAATGGCTGTTCTAGCCGATAAAGCAAAATAAGTACATAAAAAGAATGCTGTTGTGGCTTGGTCTAGATGTTGACTTCCATTCCATTAGCAGTCTTTTTTATTTTCAATTTTATCATAATTTACAATACAATTCAAAGTGAAAGGTTCTCCCAGGTTGACAGCATTGACAATCCACGACTTAGGGCGAACTCTTTCACATCCTAAACATCAAAGGCTACCTTTACCATATTTATGGATGAAGAATTTTATTCTAGTTATTCTAGTCCCTATTATTCTAGTCCCCATTGGCATATGCTATGTATTTAAAAATAAATGAATAATCAAAAGTATTAGATTAAGTGTAATTACAAATTAAATGACAAAACAGTAACAAAGTGGGAAACACATCACCTAGTCTTCTGCCCCGACTTGTTTTGCAAAACTGCATTTTTAATCGGCAAGGACTGTATTGCTTGAGCTTGGCTTAATTTTACCAGTTCAGCTGAAACTGACACAGAATAACTAGACCAATCCATCACAATCTGCTAAGTGACTCAAAGATAAAGTATTTATCCAGAACTTCCACTTGATCCCTGATCTGGTTTGTCTGAGCAGATTCACGTGCCTCCTTTGTTCTTCTTTCTTGGGAAAGCTTTTCTTACTCTCAATGAATGAGCTAGCTGTTCAGGTTCATGCTTCAGTGCTGAAATGTGGTTGCATTGCTCTAATTTAGCTTCGCTTTTCAGAATAAAACAACGCAAGTCATGAAACACAACAAAAAGCTCAACATATTCACAAGAACTATGCAAAACTTCTTATCACTGCCAACCCCATAATAAACCACAATATTTTCCTGTAACTCAGTTACAAAGGAATATCATGAAAATCTCTTTAAAGTCATCTCGTTTCTCTCCCTTCTGGCATTTCGCTGTGCACACCGCTTGAAAACCACCCACAGCTCACTCCTAAAGTTTTCACAGCTAAAAATTGATTATCCTCCCTACCTGTCCCCTGGAGGCCAATCACCTTATTACCTTTCTCTGCTCCACATTAATTAAATTACACTCACAGCAGTTGTTTCCAGCCTGTAAGCTTGAAGCCTGTGGCTTTCTTTGCAAACCTCACAAAGCATTTGTGTGCCTGAAAACTGCTCTAAATTTTGCTACCTCTAATGGTCAAATAAAAATCATTGCTTCCTCCAGAGAGTTTGCCTTGCAAGGCTACACTAAAGCTACCAAGTGAAAGAAAATTGGTTTAGTTTGGTAGGTTTTACATCATATGCACAACAATTACACTTAGTTTAAATCCAGATATCGGGTATAAAAATATTGCGTTGTTGGGGTGCTTTTTTAAGGAAGAAAGGCAGTTTTATTTCAAGCGATGTACAAGCAGGCAGGTACTACAGTAATGGGTACCATAAACAGAAAGAACAGTGCTGATAACGTTCTGGAGCATGTATATGAGAGGAGCATTAGTAGCAGGAAATAAAGCATACGATGTGCACAGTCTTCAACTTTGCACAGAGGATATTTTGCATCTCTGCCAGCACCAATATTTTAAGCTTCCAATAGCTCCACCTGCTGTTGTTACTGCACTATTTTTCCTCCTTTAAGTCCTTAGGTTTACTTACCATTCGATTAAAACCATCTTGTTAACATTATAATACTGGAACCATGTAAGAGCTCTGGCACTTCAGGTTTTTTTTGACTATTTGATGATACATTCCCAGGATATATTTTTTAAGTAGGTTGAGTCCTAACTTAAAGGTACAAACAGAAGTCAGGCTTTCTTAAACACCTGATGTACAGATGTTAAAGCACTTGGCCTTAAAGCTGCAGGAAGGGTAATTCAGATCTGCAATTATATAGACTGTAAAGATTAGCAAAACTCATTAAAAAACAAACAAGCTAAAAAAAATCCAACCACACAAGTCTAGTCTAGTCAACAGGTTGCAGCTTTAAAACAATCAGTATCAGATACTGTACCATATTTGATCCAGATCAGACATTGTTACATGGATGCATTTCTGCTGCATTAGTCAGATTACTTGACAAGAGAGCTGATGCTGGTTGTATGCTGGCTGCAGGTGACATCTATAAGGTATGCTGAGACAAAGGTAATCCATATTTCTGACTGATTTGAACTGTCACAGAGAGGCCAGACACCACTTGTATTGTTTGTCCAGGAATTTTTCTCTCCCATACAGGGAGCCCTTAAGTTGGCTGCTGGCTCAGCTGAAAAGGCAGAAAGCAGCCAGCAACCTGGCTCTATTTCCAATGATTCAGGTACTGAAATGGTCCCTAAATTGAAGTGGTGAAGAATTTTGGTTGGGCAAAAGAGGATTGTCCACAGCAACTGTCACCATTATGAGCAATGGTCCTGTGCTGGTAAAGATGGAGACATGACCTGTGTGTAACCTTGGGGGACTGAAAGCTACTCCTGTGCAAATACACCCTAACTGCTTCCAAACCCTCCTACCCTTCCCCATCTGCACTGTCCTGATTTGAGCAGGAATTGGACCTGGGCTCTTGGATGGGAGAGAACTAACATACACAGAAAGCTAATGAGAAATCAAGACTTTGGGATGTGCCTTAGGAGCACAGATGTGAGACCTAACAGACACAGAGCTGCTGATCAACTTCTCATTTCTATTAGTAAATTCATTCACCTACCTTAGATGCGCTGCTTGGAAGGGAGATGTGCCTGCCAAATGGAAAACAAATATAGTTTCTGATGTCTAGGAGAGAAATATGGCTTAGAAAAGAAGCCCCTGTTTTACAGTTTGTAATCAATGTCCATTTCCTTCATCAACTACACTGCAGCTTGCTAATCTTTTGTCTTGAAACATTTACTAGAAAAGAATATCGGTGTGTCACCTCATGTGGCTGCAGTTTCAAGAATAGGGGACTACAAGAATATGCTGGTGCTTGTATGAGAAAGGCATGTATTTTATTGCCTGTTTTGTAGGTAGTATTGTAGCCAGTTAGGGGATTGGCTACATATAGTAGAAACCATTCACAACTAACTTATTTAGGGTAATACAGAAACCTGTTAACACCTTATCAAATTCCAACAACAGAAAATAACTGTTGAAGTAAACAGCTGGGCTCTTACTTCACAAGAGGCTTAGGAAAAGAGAGAGGCTCCCACAATTTACCATATAATAACAAAGAAACCAGAAGGACAGTTCATCTTTTCCTTCAAGACAAAGATTCCATATTCTGCTTGCCTCCTCATTTTGGAGCACATGTAATTCCAGTAGGGTCAGAGACCAAAGCACTCTGTTTTTTCAGTGTTGGGCTGCTTCCAGATATCTCTTACTTGTTTTCCCTACTCAGTCTTGCTCCACTCTTGCTCCAGTGACACGATTACCATTTGGCAGTATTATTTTTTATGAACGTTCTCCATTTGGATCTTCAAGTAGTTTCTGCTTTCCTGAATCCAAGAAAAGAAATCTTCCTGCACTGAGACCCAGTTATGCACTCTCAGAGCACTAGTCCCTGTCCTGGGTTTTCTTTTCCAGGAGCACTAGTGCTCACTTGCATTACTATCAGGACCTGGAACAGCATAATTCTTTTGTAAACTGGTCTGTGAACAACTGATCCTCTGCTCTTGCCAATTACTGATGCTTTGAAATAACAGAGCTGCATGCTTTAGACACATTAAGTGTTAACAATCATGTTAATTTAATACACCAGCTTATTACATGCAGCAAAGGCCCTCCACCAAATGGCTATTTTGTGCTCAAGAAAAACTTTCAATAGAAGCAATGTTGTACATCAGGCTAGGGGCAAAGCAACAGGCTCGGCATGAGGGGAAGATGAAGTAGCACAATACTTGGAAAAAAAGCTCTCCTGTGTTTTCAAGAACACTGAAGTAATCTCCTTGAGGCACAATGACATCTGCTGCCGGAACAATACCACAGGAGTCTCCTTAAGTCTCCTCCATCTTCTCTCTTCATTAACCCAACTTAGGAAGGTACTTCAGGGAGTATACAAGGACTGGGTTTGTAAGCAGTAATTACTCTGTTGTCACTGTTTTTTACCATCTGCTGTCACTGCCTTTACTCTCTATATGTTCCGTAGTCTTACTCTGACCTTGTATGTACTTTAAATGAGAACACGCATACATAAAGTTCAAGCATTTAGAAGAGAATGAAACGTGATTCTCTCTCTCTGGTCCCTCCACCTCAGAACAGAGTAGGTTGGACTCTGGATGTGCCCAGGATCAGTGGTGAATAATCAACACAGTAACCCTGACACTGAAAAGTATGAAGTGCCCTGTATTTCAAAAACAGTTGTGGACATAAAATTTAGCAGTATTTTTATCAATGGTGTTTTTTTCTTACCATTCTGGGTGATTTTTGTTTGTTTTGTTTTTTCTTCCCAGGCTTGCTGGCAGACAGTTTTTTTTCAGGGTTGTTTGAACATGACAGTTGAAGGACCTTACTGGTACAGGGTGACAGAACTGAACTGAGGATGTGACACTAAACATAACTGGATGCTTAACACAGAATGCAAATGTCAGAACAACAGACGTAACATGCAAGGTTTAAACACCCTCCTACAGTGTGGAATGGTCATTGCTACAGAGACCAGCTTCAGGGCAGGTAAGACTGCACTGGGTAAGGGACCCAAAGCAAAAAGGCAGACTTTTTTTTTGCAGCAAAAGCACTGTGATAGTGATGGAGGGCTGGCAGCTTGTGGGCAGGCTGCTGAGCCAGCAGGGGTGGAGCTGGCACTGCCCACTCTTATCTCTTGAGCTTGACCTTGACCCTTTTCTGCTAGGGTGGAAGTTAGCTTCTGCCTATGTAGTGTGCTAGGTGAGATAAAGGTGAAAAAAGGGTGTTACTATCCACTGATAACAGGGAGGGAAGTCTGAGTTTGAGCACAGCCCATGCTACCCATACACTACTGTAGCAGCAAGTATGGGAGCTGGGTCTTGTGGCAGGACAGGTCAGTGTTTTTGTCTTTGCTCAAAAGACCAGCTCTCCTACTGATAGACCCTGAGGCTACGGCTTCAAACATGGTATCTAACAGACAGCAGGCTTGTCTCAAGAAGACTGTAGCAACTCAGACGGAGGGCCTGCCCAGAAATGTGGTGGTTCAGGTCTCTGGCTGCAGGGAGTTCCAAAGCCTGATGCTGCAGTGGGAGGATAGGAAGGATGCCACCTGCATGAGGTGCGAGCAGGTGGATGAGTTGCTCAGCCTGGTGGTAAAGCTTAGGGAGGAGGTAGAAAGATTAAGAACAATCAGAGAGTATGAGTGAGAGATGGACTGATAGTGTGACTCTCTGTGAGAAAGACACAGAGATTGCACCCTCCACCCCCTCCCCCCCTCAAACTGTGGTGGACCCTCTCCCTTGCCATAGTGAATCTGAGAGAGCCAACTTGAGAGGAGAGGAAGAATGGCAGCAGATCCCAGCTTGGTGATGTGGGCAACCCCCATTCCGACCTACCTTGGTTCCCCAGGTGCATCTATGTAATACATCTGAAGCCCTGAAACTAGGGGGTGAGGTGGCTAAGGATGAGGTGTGAGGACTGCCTCCTCTAAGCTTTTCTAAGGAGAGGTGGTCAGCTCCATGCATAAAGACTGCCTCCTCCAGTAAAGAAAGGAAAGTGATAGTCATAGGTGACTGCCTCCTAAGAGGAAATGAGGGCCCAATATGTCAGCCTGCCCCTACCTGTAGGGAGGTGTGCTGCCTCCATGGGGCCTTGGTCAGGGATATTTCTAGGAAACTTCCTAGTCTCATCTGCCCCTCTGATTATTTTCCTCTATTGATAGTTCAGGCCAGCAATGATGAGGTCACTGACAGAAGCCTGAGGACTATAAAAAAAAAAAAGATTTTAGGGGACTGGGGAGGTTAGTTGATGGAGCAGGCATACAAGTAGTATCTGCCTGTATTCCTACAGTGTCTGGGATGTACTCTGAGAGGAGCAGGAAAATCCACTTTATAAACACATGGCTGAGAGGCTGGTGCAAATGCAAGAATCTGGTGGTCTGCCTGGCACCTGGCCTGAGGTCTGCCGATGGGTATCACCTGTCTCAAAGGGGGAAATGGATCTTTGCCCAGGAGCTGACAGGATTTGCAGAGAAGGCTTTAAACTAGATATGAAGGGGGAAAGGGGATAAAGCCAGGCCTGCTAGAGATGAGTCTGGGGGAGAGGTAATGGGTTTAGGGGTGAGGTGAGGGGCTCAGCTGAGGTGCATCTACCTCAATGCACGCAACATGGGCAACAAACAAGAAAAGTTGGACGCCACTGTGCATGCAGCATGCTATGACCTTGTTGTTATTATGGAAACATGGTGGGACTGCTCCCATGACTGGAGTGCTACAAATTAGCTAAAAATTCTTCAGGAAGGATAGGCAAGGGAGGAGGGCTGGTGGTGTGTCTCTCTGTATTAGAGAGTGATGTTACTGAGCTTGTGGCTGGAGATGATAAGGTTGAATCCCAATTGGTAAAGATGAGGGGAAGGACTGACAAGGCAGACATCTTGGTGGGCATCTGCTATAGACCGCCAAACCAGGATGAAGAGACAGATGATGTGTTCGCAATCACCAGCCCTTGTCCTCATGGGGGACTTCAACTTCCCCAACACGTTAGGAATACAACACAGCACAGAAGAAGCAGACTAGGAGGTTTCTGGAGTGTATGGAGGATAACTTTCTAATGCAGTTGGCAAGAGAGCCTATGGGAGAAGCTGCCCCGCTAGACCTGCTGTTGACAAACAGAAGGTCTGGTGGGAGATGTAGAGGTCAGGGGCTGTCTTGGACAGTGACCACGAAATGGTAGAGTTCTTAATTCGTGGTGGAGCCAGGAGGGGGAGCAGCAAAACTGCTACTTGCAACTGGTCACTAGTAGTGTTGCCCAGGGGTCGGTGCTGGGGCCTGTCCTCTTCAGTATCTTTACTGATGACCTGGATGAGGCACTGAGTGCACCCTTTGGATTTTCTAAGCTGCATATCAAGGAGTGCCATTTCTTTATACAGCATACAAGGATTCTGATATTAGCAATAGCTAGTCCACAAAGAAAGAAAAAAAAAAAAAAAAAAGTCATTTTCCAAATAATTTTAAAAAGTAATGTTTTTCTAACTAGAATGTCAGTGAGAAGTACAGCTTGATTCTTCAGGACAGCCTGACCCCAAAGCAGGTTACTACCATAATTTACCAGGGATCACATTATAGAGTGCTGCACCTGAGAACCTCAAAACACTTTCCTCCTTGTTCTGTACAACTTTGTTGTTTTGGGTTTTTTATTTCTTGGATTTTATATAAGTCAAACTTCTTATATCCAGGCTCCAGTTTCTGCTGAGAATTAGGATCCCTATGGTCTCCAGCTCCCCTGGCTCTTTTCACAGCACAACATCTTGAAATTCAGGTTCCCACCAGGCGTTCCACCCAGGAGGAGCATTTAATGATGACGTCAGATGTACCAATACCGGCCTCACCTTGCTCAACACTGGAAAAGACTCAAACAATGAGCAATGGATTATTCAACACACCAACACGTCAGCTCTTTCAGTCTGAGAATAAAGTATCTGACTTCTTTTTTCCTTGTTCTTTCTTGCAATCAGCACCTCCAAACAATGGCTGTCCAAGCTTTAACCCAACCTGGAATCCAACCAGCACTGTGGCCTAGATCAGCTCATGCTGTAGATATTTGCATGGGAGAGATGATAGAATTGAATCTGACAAAATTCATACCGGAAATCTTTGCAAGGAGAAGCAGCTGCCAAAGAAAATATTGAGAACATACAACAAAGTCATGAACAGCTCTAGCTTGCTGTGATAACATCCAGTCTTGGCAGCCAGCAATGGACAAGTTTGAACTGGTGTCTGCTGATTCCAAAGCTCATTGGGGTAAGATCAGAAGGGCTCAGCCAAGTGATGCCAGCTCAGAGCATCGAAGCGTGTTATGCTACTCAGTTTCTAGGCTGTTTCTAACAATGTTTTTACTTTCATTTACCAATAGCACCTGCAGCAAGACTTGAGAACGTTCTGTGAGTTCCTGCTGTGAATGACACAAGCCGAAAGTGAATCACAAGAGCTTCTCCATTTGGGGATGGTGTAAGACCTTTGGAGCTTGAAGGTAGCTCTTCATTTTACAGCCTGCAGTTCACTTCTTTTCCATCGGCTTGCCTTATAGTGCACAAGCTTTTTTGACAGTAATTAAAGGCAGATCTGCCACCTCAGCACACAACGTTGTTTTAGGTGAGTGAATGCAGCATTCCACTGCCTGTCTACCATGAGAATGGCTGAGGTGAGGCCTGCAGCTCAAGATCCTTCCCTCCTCATCTCAAAGGCTAACCTATCTGCTCCAAGACACCTCTGGGTAACGATTGCGTAAGGGCTTCCAGAGCGGGGTACGAACACTGCGGGGCGGTGACTCCTCACACACAAGGTGACCAACGGAAGAAACGAAACCGGCACCTCCTCTACCGCAGCCCCTCCCACCACCGCACACCCGACTCTCGGAGCCCGCTCCGATTGGCCGCTTCTTTTCCCGCGTGACGCGACTGCGGGCGGCGATTGGACGAGGCTCGGCGGCGGGGGCGGGGCGAGACAGCCGCGCGGTTACCGTGGTGACGCGGCCGTGCCCGGAAATGGGAAGGCGGCGGTCGGCGGGCAGCGAGCGGCGGCGGGCGGCAGGTACGTGCGCGGCCCCCCCTGAGAGGCGGGTGCCGGCTGCTCGGGGTGAGCGCTCTCTTAAAGGGCCCGCGGCGGCTGCGTGCCCCTCCGGGAGTGCGGCCTGCGCTTGCGAGATGGCCGGGCCCAGCGACGGCGAGGGGCCCGCGGGGGTCCGACGGGCGACCGGGAGAGAGTGATGGCACCTCGTCGTTGCCCCCGCGGGAGGATGGGGGCAGGGAGAGCGCAGACCGTCTGCATGGTGTCGGACTTCTTCTACCCCAACATGGGCGGCGTGGAAAGCCACATCTATCAGCTGTCCCAGTGCCTCATCGAGCGTGGCCACAAGGTTCTGGTGGTCACCCACGCCTACGGCAGCCGTAAGGGCATCCGCTACCTGACCAACGGGCTGAAGGTGTACTACCTGCCCCTCAGGGTGATGTACAACCAGTCCACCGCCACCACGCTCTTCCACAGCCTGCCTCTGCTCAGGTACATCTTTGTGCGGGAGCGTGTCACCATCGTCCATGCCCACAGCTCCTTCTCAGCCATGGCACATGATGCGCTCTTCCATGCCAAGACCATGGGGCTGCGCACCGTGTTCACTGACCACTCGCTCTTTGGCTTTGCGGACGTCAGCTCGGTGCTCACCAACAAACTTCTGACCGTGTCCCTGTGCGATACCAACCACATCATCTGCGTCTCCTACACCAGTAAGGAGAACACCGTGCTGCGAGCGGCGTTGGACCCCCGCATCGTCTCCGTCATCCCCAATGCTGTGGATCCCACTGATTTCACCCCAGACCCATCCAGGAGGGATGACAGCACCGTAACGATTGTGGTGGTCAGCAGGCTTGTTTACAGAAAAGGTAATGGTAGAAAAAAATGTCCATTGTGTACAACACTCCCATTTGCACATGCTGGATTTAGAGGTGTATTTCTTTTGATATACTGAGATTTGTAAACTAAAATTCATAAAGTGCAAAGCTTGGCTTCTATTACTTTACTACCTTACAGCATCTGGGTATGGGGTCTGCAGCACAAGAAAGGTGTGGAGCGTTTGGATTAGGTCCAGGGGAAACCATGAGTATGCATAAAGGGCTGGAGCACCTCTCCTATGAAGAAAGGCTGAGGGAGTTGGGCTTGTTCAACCTAGAGAAGAGAAAGCTTCTGGGACAACCTCATTGCCTTTCAGCACGTGAGGGGAACTTATAAACAGGAGGGAGAGCATCTTTGTACATGGGCAAATAGTGATAAGACAATGGGGAATGTAGCAGTAGGCTACATCATGATACGTGCTGATACCAAATATAGTAATGGCATGTTCTACATTTTTTGCTCCTAAGTCTAGATTTTCTTAGTGGTATAACTTCTAATATCCAGTACAATAACATCTTGCCTTATATTTTATGTTCTTAGGTATTGATTTGCTTAGTGGTATAATTCCTGAGCTTTGTCAGAAATATCCAGAGTTACATTTCCTAGTCGGAGGAGAAGGACCAAAACGAATTGTACTCGAAGAAGTGCGGGAAAGATACCAGCTACATGACAGGTTTGTTCTGAGCATGTTTATAATCACTGTACTTATGAGGTGGGAAAGACAGCAGCTCCCTGCCCCCCTTCCCTCAAATACTTGAGAAGATGAGAACTACCGAAGGCAAGGTAGAAAGACCAAGTGCTAACTGAGAACTTCCAGAGTTGGACTATGATCTTGCAAGTTGACCTGGTGTGAACCTTGTCTTGAGTCAGAGAAAATCTGAGTTTATCACACTATTAATGTACTTGTAGTATCACTGTGTGGCAAGAACTGTTAGATGGCTACTTTATGTTGCTGGTATCTGTGAGAATGATTGTTAGTAATTCTGGAAACTTCCTCTTTGCCATTGCTTTACTTTATTTTGTTAAACTCTTTAATTTCAGTGGGAAACTCTTCAGGCCAGGACTTATTTACTATGTCTTCCTGTGGTGCTACAGACATGTTCCTTGGATTAAATGTTACCAAATGTTTCCGTCATGTCTGTGAATATATTTCTTTGTTGTTGTTTAACGATATTTTTTTTTATACAGCAAGTATCAGGTTGTTAATTTTCCAGTAACTCAATCAGTAATTCTTTCATCCGCTCCTCTCTGGTATGAAAGATACTTGTTTGTTAGTTATGTTTTTCTTTCTTCTGGTTTCACAGCATCTCTTCAAAGTGATGGTCTTTGATCTTTGCTATTCTAGGTATATACACCTTTTTTTTTTACCTTAGACTTTGATATTGGTCACGCCTCACGCTGAAAATTCAGATAATGTATCTAAACAGAGAAAGGGGAATGAATCTTTGTTATTAATTCTGTGAAGCTGTGTTCTTGTGACGTGCTAGAAGGATCAGACAGTAGTAGTATGAAGGTGGTTGCTCTTAAAAAGAGGCAACGCCTTCTCCACCAACTTTTTTTGGAATATAAGCAAGATGGTCTTGTATTTCTTTATTGTTGATCAAGATTTAAAGAAAATGGAACAAAGGCATCTGTGTTGCTTCTCTCTCTATTTGTGCATACCATTGGAACTCATTTTTCAGTATATATGTGTCTTAGTTTCACCTGGGACGGAATTGCTTTCTTCAGAGTGTCTGGTATGATCTTATGTTTTGTTTCTAGGAGAAAAACAACGCTGATAAGACAGCAGTGTTTATAGGTGCTTCTGAGCACCTGTTGCACAGAACAGCGTTGCACAGAGCCAAGACCATTCTCAGCAAAGGGCCCAAGTAGTAGGGAAGAAAGAGAATTAGGACAGCTGACTTAAACTCGCCAAAGGGATTTCCATACCATATGACATCAAATAGATGGAGCCTTGAAAGGGCTGGGAGGTCATCTCACTCTCTTCAACTGCCTGGGGACTAGCTGAGCATTGTTCGGGGGGGGGGTGGGCACTTGCTTGTGCTTTACTTGCTGTATACATTTGTACATATTTATGCATATATATATAGTCATTACTATTATCCTTTTTCTTTTCTCTTTCTTAGTAAATTGTTGAGATAAAACTTATGAGTTCTGCTTTTGTATCTTCTTTTTCTTTCTGGGATTTGGGAGAGTGAGCAAGTGACTGTGAGGTACCCAGCCACCAGTCAGGTTAAACCACCACAGTGTTTAACATTTTACAGAATTATTACAGTACAAATCTAGTGTTTATTTTGTATTTTTTATTATATACAGGGTACGTCTCCTAGGAGCCTTGGAACACCAGGATGTTAGAGATGTTCTAGTCCAGGGTCACATTTTTCTCAACACTTCCCTCACTGAAGCCTTTTGTATGGCAATTGTGGAAGCAGCAAGCTGTGGTTTACAGGTAAAACAAACAAGCAATCAAAAACCTCAACTATCTAGAATGCATGTATCCATTTCAATCAAAGTTCATGAAACTTGTACAGAGTTAGAAAGACAGACACACTTGCTAACTGTCAGTTTGAATTAACCACACTATCTCTTCACAATGTTACTGTGTATGTACTGCTTTACAGATTGAAGGGTAGTTTATGTTCATGAAGACTTACTCTGACTTTGCTTAATGAGGAGCTCCTGAAAAATGTCTTACTGGTCAGCTGGACATATTAAATTATCAAACTAAACCATTGTTTAATGACTCTTTTCCCTCTGAATCAAGGTCTGACATATAGTGTCTTGCTTCAGTTCAGTGCAGGGATTCAAGATAAGAAGAGAAAGGAGACACTAGAGCAATCACACTAGAAGCTAATTCTGGCTAATAGATAGGTCATTTTACACATTGACAACTAAAAGAAAGTTAACAGCTTTAAAGAGCTGAGGTCCTCACATTAAAATCTGACGAAACTTTTTTAATGGCGAACTGTTGAGGTATCTAATGGTTTAACCCAACAGGTAGCTAAGCTCTAGTGGGATGGGGAAAAAGGTAAAACTTCTGAGTGAGGATAAAGATTGTTGAATGGGAAAGAAAAAGGGGAAAATAAAAAAATACAAAGTGATATACATTGCCAGTCTTGCAGCAATGGTTGGCCCCCTCTACATCCCCTGTGCTTTATTCATAGAATCATAGAATCACCAAGGTTGGAAAAGACCTAAAAAATCATCCAGTCTAACTGTTCACCTATTACCAATAGCTCCCACTAAACCATGTCCCTCAACACAACATCCAGTCTTTCCTTGAACACCCCCAGGATCGGTGACTCCACCACCTCCTTGGGCAGTCCAAAGGGTGCCTGACCACCCTTTCTGAGAAGTAATACTTCCTAATGTCCAGAATGTCTATTGTTCAGGATGATGTCATATGGTATGAAATATCAAATATTTTGGCCATTTTGGGTCAGCTGTCTTGATTTTTGTCCTCTCCTACCTTCTTATGTACATCCCTCTCCTTGCTAGTAGGGCAGAATGAGAAGCTGAAGAGTCACTGGCTTAGTTTAAACACTCCTCAGAAACAATGTGTGTGTTATCAGTGTTATTTTTCCTCTTAAATCTAAGTATGGCGCCATACCAGTGACTAGTAGAAAAATTAACTCTATCCAAACTGAAACCAAGACACTAGTATACAAGAAGTGCAGAAAATAAAAGGGACTCCCCCCTTCTTCCACTCCAACATTCTTTCATAGTAATAGTACTAATTTGTGGCATTCATTCCTTGATCATCTGTTTTCCACTCTGGTGGCTGGGAAGTTCTGTGGTTTTCTTACAGTTGCCTGCTAGAAGTGGTTAGAGAACACAAGTCGTAGTAATTCCTGATTTATCATTAAAAATAATTCAGATTACTGAACTTTTAAAGAAATTCTTGTAAAGGTTCACCCTAGAAACCATAAATGGAAGGAAGATGAGGTAAAACTACTATCTACAAGTAGAGACAACCCGTTTTGTGAGGGTCTATGGAGAAGAGGTTGAACAGACCTAGTTTTGTGAGAAACAACTTTTGGAAAAATGCATCCTTAATCACTTGCTGGATCATCTTCTGTCTTGACATGTTATCAAATAATTCTAAACATCATTAAAAGCAATTTGTTGTACTAGGTCTTCTCTAGGGCCTTTACCTTCAGTTATCATGCAGGTAAAACTCCCAAAATAAGGCATCAATCTTGGTGCCTTCATGGCAACCAGTCAATGTATTGTGGGGTGTTTTTTTTTTTTGTTTTTTTAATTTATCTTTGTGATAATGTTGCATCTAAGCAGGGAAACAGCCCTATCATCACTGTATTTTATTGTTATGCAGCATACGTAGTAATTCTTTTGTTTCTTTCTAAGGTTGTGAGTACAAGAGTTGGTGGGATTCCTGAGGTGCTTCCAGAAAATCTAATTATTTTATGTGAACCTTCTGTGAAGTCTTTGTGTGATGGACTTGAGAAGGCAATTGCCCAGCTCAGATCAGGAAAACTACCATCTCCAGAAAGCATTCATAATAAAGTGAAGACATTTTATACGTGGAGAAATGTAGCAGAGAGAACTGAAAAAGTACGTATAACCACTTCTTCTTTAATTCTCTTAAAGTATTATTTTTTTTTCCTATGACATAGCACTAATAACTATTCAGAAGAATAGCCTAGATCTTTAGTTACGTTTCTACTTGTATATCTTTTTTCCAGAGTCTTCATAGTAACTCTTGTGGCATAACTGGCAAACGTGCTGCATAAGATTTATGAAAAGGAAAAGAGTTCATGACACAGTTTTGTCTGTGATATGCTAATGAGTGTTTTAAAATGAGGAGACGAGTGGTAACTTAATGTCAGCAGACATATCTGAATATACATGAGCTATGGATGTAATGAAAATAAATTACCATGCTTTTGAAGTCGTATTTCAGAATTAAAATTGTGCTTCAGTGGGAAAACTCACTCATTAATAAAGAGAGTTAACCGCAATAATTTATTCACTCCTGTGAAGATCTGTCATTTCTGGCTTCAGCCCCTATGTTTTGGACAAGAATGGCTGGAACACATATGTCTTAATTACTTTGTACTGTTACTTAGATAAATGTCTTATAAACCTCCCTGAAGAAGTTTCCAATACAATGTCTTTATCTGATCTTTACCAAATACGGTCAGTAAAACTTATCTTATGATTTTTTTAACTGCAAACAACATTTCAGTTGCAAAGTTTTTATATAAGCCAGCCTAGGTTTCAGCTACTTTTGTAACCATTCCTTAAGACATGAAGCCAAAGTCTGTAAATGGAAATGTTATAACTGAGAGAAGGACACATTGAGCTTAAGTTGCACAAAGGACGGTTGTTTGTTAGCTCATTGCTAATGTATTTGTAGGATGAAATCTGCAGTGTTTGCAACAACAAAGATCTTTTGTATAATTTGAGACTCGAGTTGTGTATAGTAGGTCCCTGAAAACATTTTTCTGGTTTATGAAACTACATTGGGTGTAAAATAAATAACTATATTGTGATAAGAGTAGTAAAGCACTGGAACTGGTTGCCCAGAGAGGTGGTGGATATCTAGTCCCTGGAGACATTCAGGGCTGGGTTGGACAGGGCTCTGAGCACCCTGATGTAGCTGTAGGTGTCCCTGTTCATTGCAGGGGAGGTAGACTAGGTGGCCTTTAAGGGTCCCTTCCAACTCAAGCCATTCTGTGATTCTATGAATCACAGGACTAACTATATAATGTATGATTTTATATATATGTTGTCATTAATAGCATGTATTTTGATATTCATTAAATTTTATCATAGTAGTGTTTCCTTAATTAAAAAAGAGTTGTCTGTTCTGGTTTACTTACAGGGACTCTCTATCTT
This sequence comes from Excalfactoria chinensis, assembly GCF_039878825.1. Classification (NCBI taxonomy): domain Eukaryota; kingdom Metazoa; phylum Chordata; class Aves; order Galliformes; family Phasianidae; genus Excalfactoria; species Excalfactoria chinensis. Next base: position 115,634,109 of record NC_092825.1, read on the forward strand.
TTCTCTTCTTAGGTGTATGAGAGGGTTGCAGATGAAGTGGTTTTACCAATGGATGAGAGACTGGACAGACTAATATCTCACTGTGGCCCAGTGACTGGGTATATTTTTGCTCTTTTTGCTGTTCTGAACTTCCTTTTCTTGTTGTTTCTGAGGTGGATGACTCCAGATTCCATTATTGATGTTGCAATAGATGCCACAGGTCCTAATGGTGCATGGACTAAACAGTATTTTGGGGGGAAAAGAGGAAGAGTTAAAGAAGAACCTCCAAGCTCCAAAAATGCACAAATGGAAAGAAAGAACACAGCAGTCCCTAGAGGTTTTAAGGCTTGCTGATAGATGTTACTACTTAAATTCTTAAGTTTCTTTCTGGAATTCTTTGAAAGAAACTTAATTAAAATGTACTACCTCAATTTAGGACTAGTTTTGAGTTCTTGAAAGTATATGAACATCACTTTGCACTTAAAGCCGAGGGAGAACATGGATTTTTATGTGTCAAGAGCCTTTGAGACAAAAAATATTATTTTTTTCTCTGTAAATTGAATATTACAGACAGTGAGTATAAGCTGTTGTGGTATTTTAAAAAGCAAAACAGAAAAAAACATTAGTTTATTGTAATTTCCATCAACTCCTCATAATTACAGTGATTTTTGAGACCTATCTAAGCAAAACGTACCTTTTCTTTCCTGAGATGAAAATGGCACTTGAAAATCCTCATAAATTAGTTATTGCTCTGGAGTTCCTTATGACTTTGAATTCATTGTTACCATAGAAATTTCAGTGATGTAGTTCTAGCAATTGTGTCCCAAGTGACAGTGTTTTGCCTGCACAGCCTTCTACTTTTGAAGTCCTTTCATGAAATGAGAAAACTGGATTATCCTGTTGTGAAAACTCCATAATGAGTTTTTGGTATTTTCAGAATGGCTGAATTTGTCCTCCCAACCTACACATAAGAAAGTGATTATTATTATTTTTTCCTTAAAATACTTGGGTAGCTTTTTTAAAAAATACAAAGGTGAAGGAATGATATTGCTTAGTGATTAGCATAATTTAATGTAGCCTTCAGAACCAGCTCAGGCCTGAAAACACCTCCAGCAGACTATGCCAAAGCATAAATTAATGTCTGTATGCGTGTGTGCGTAAGTGTGCGTGAATGAAAGAGAGAAATCTGTGTGAACTTACCAAGCCTTAACAAGCACCATCCTACTCTTATTTATTATTATTATTATTCCACTTTCCATTCTTCTGCTTTTTATGTAAGTGGCATTGCAGTCTCTGGGAGGGACAGTGTTAGCGTGCGTGATTTCACTGAGACCACGCCAGAAGCACTGTCAGACAGGTTCTGCAAGTTAAATCCAGAGAGAAGGCATCCCTTCAGTGGGAGTAACCAGTAGGTAGGCTTTTCATGAGGGGGGTGGGAGTGGGGAGGAAGTTCATTGTACCTGTTAGCTGTAAGTAATTCCTAATTGGAACAGCAGAACATGCAGATGTGAGAGGAGGCAAACGTCACTGATGTCAGATGACCATCGAAATACCCCTGCCTAATGCACAGGCCTGATTTCTTTTTCAACTGAAAAACTGATGATTTTTTATTTTTGACCCTAAGTATTATGTGGTGTTGGACATGGCATTAGTGTTAAAATAGTGCAATATGAAAATAATTCTTTTCAAACCCTTGAAGGGTAGTATTAGAAACACAGCTTGTGTCAGCGTCATCTTCCTTCCCTAGCGATAATGTACTCTAACTGACATTTGATAATTTCAATGACCATATATTCACAAAACTTGGAAATATTGTATGAAATACACGTTACTTACAAAGTATGTTCTTTTAATAGAATTTTTTAGCTTTTGATACATAATGTAAAATATGCATTGTCTTACAACTTGAATCTTTCAAACTCTACGTTAAGGGTGGAGTTCAGTTCACCCTAATGGTGCCACATGTTATGGTAAATAATGGGTGGAGATAAGGTAATGTTTTACTTACAAAAGTTAGTTACTTCTTTTTTAACAACAACATTCTACTTTATAGCAACTCTTTAAAAATACTGACTATCATTCCAGGAAGATATTATGCTATTTTTTTAATAATATTTTATTGATTCTGGTTTGTTTCGTTTTGTTTCCCACAGCAGCTACAAAAGCAGATGTAATTTTTCAATAGGATTGTAAGAATCTATTCAAAATAATTCTATTTTTTCTTTTGAGGAGCATTGTGTATTTATAACATAATAAAACAGTTCATCCAAACGTTTATTTCTTTTTTTTGATAAAGAGTTGGTATTTTTCATTAATATGTGGAAACATAGAAAGTACAGAAATATGACACATACTGCTGCTTGCCATCATTTATGGATGGGTTTATAATGATGACTAAAACATGTTTTGCGCAAGCAAAACTATTTAAGCCATAACTGGTTTTACTACACATACACTGTTTCCCAATTGCATGTAACTCTTTGGAGGGCTGATTTATTTATCTATCTTGTGCAGTAGAGCAAGGGGTGATGTCACCATCACTCAACCATATACAGCGTTGAAAAGCAGCAGCAAATGAAATGGAAAACTTTATTTAAAGTAATCACAATACCAAGAGATTGAGCAGAGAGAGTTATTTTATTCATTTCTAAACACATATTCCTAAAATACAATTTAATAAAGCTAAAATGTTTCGATTATGGTTGTGAGCAAAGTTGGAGCACTGTGAAATACTAAGAAAGTGTTACCAAATAGGGAGTGGTACTCAGTAACATCTTGCATAGAGCAAAGCCTCCTGCTTGGAGGAGGAGGGAACGCCCCAAGCCCTTCTATATAGAAGCTTAATTGCCTTCCTTCGTAGAAGGGACTACATAGCTTACCCAGGAGTGTTTTGAACTACTTTATTTTAGTGATGTAAATTTTGCATTGATCCTTATTAAAATTCTATCCCACAGATACAAGGAGAAGTTGTGTTTCCAATACATTATTTGCAGACACGGTGAAGTATAGACTGCATGTTGATAGTTGAAAATTGTGTGTTAAACCAGAGCAAGTATCAAGTGAAGTGTGAATGTAGGATTTGCCTTTTAGATTGTGTTTTAGAGGATATGGATAGATCTGGAAGAAGATATCTGCACTGGAATGAGCATATTTTTTTTCGTGATCAAGCTTTTCTTCATCTTTAACAAATAAACTTATTTTTTCTCCTTTTGATATTTATGTTTGCTAGTCCTTTTATTCATATGCACTTAGGCTCATTAATTGTAAAACTGCATCTTTTTATGATGCTTCAGTTACACACAAACTCACTGTAAACAAAGGTAAGAATGACCCATCCTAAAAGTATTTCACAAATGTTTTTATTAAATATCAATTTTAAATACTTTTAATATGTTGCTTGACTTGCTATTGTTAAACTACTCTTGCCATATTTGCTCTGGATCTTTCACGACACCCAGAAGTACATTGGCTTCTATAGTTTTTCTAGTTGTTCTTGCATTGACACAGTCACTTGGATGAATCGTAGAACAATGAAATCACTCAGGTTGGAAAAGACCTTAAAGATCATCGAGTCCAACCACAACCTAGCCATACTACCCTAACTAACAACCCTCCGCTAAATCGTGTCCCTGAGCACCACATACAAACAGTTTTTAAACACATCCAGGGATGGTGACTCAACCCCAGGAGGGCCCTGGGGAGCCTATTCCAGTGTTTTACTACCCTTTCTGTAAAGAAGTTTTCCCTGATATACAACCTAAACCTCCCCTGGTGCAACTTGAGGCCATTTCCTTTTGTCCTGTCACCAGTGAGAAGAGACAAGCCCCGCTCTCACTGTAAGTACCTTTCAGATACTGGAAGAGAGCAATAAGGTCTCCCCACAGCCTCCTCTTCCCTAGACTAAACAGCCTCAGTTTCTTCAGTCTCTCCTCATAGTGTAAGTTCTCCAAGCTCTTCACAAGCCTTGATATCCTTCTTTAGACCTGCTCTAGCACCTCAATGTCCTTTCTGTACTGAGGTGCCCAAAACTGAACAACAGTGCTTGAGGCAAGGCCTCACCGATGCCGAGTACAGGAGCAGAATGACTTCCCTAGTCCTGCTCACCACACCATTCTTGATACAAGCCACGATGCCATTGGCCTTCTTGGCCACCTGGACACACTGAAAGGGATATATTTTTTGTTGAAAAATAAAGCCGAGAGCAAGGTGCTGTTTTACACCTGAATCTACAGTTCTTGTGAACCTAACAGGATTATTTTCACATTCTGACTTGTTTCAGCACTGACTTACCTCCAGTGGTAATGTTTCTGTGGGATTTATTGAACATTACCATGTATAAACTGGTCGTGTAGTATATGCTGGTTATTTAAGCTTGTTTAATCAGGAGTGACTGGTGGAATCTGTCTAGAGGGTGAGTCATCCTGTGCTAGCATAGGTGTTGGAGGCAGATAGGAGGATACTAGTTACCAGCTGGAATTCCTGGTCATCCTGCCTGGACAGTAGAGGTTTAGATAACCAGAATATATGTGGTGCAATGGGCTATGGGTAGGTGAGATTAATCCTGCATCTCCTTGATGAGAACAGTGAGTCAGTACATATAACCCTTTCTAAAAGCTGGAATGTTGTAACTGTGCTATCTAAGGATGCAAATAAGATAATGGTTGCATGGGAAGTGATATGATTTATTAGATCTCTAGTATGTATTCTTGTGCTGGTCTATTCCCTTAGATATAATGTGTCTGTGGCTGTTTTTTCTTTTTCCTTTTCTATTTTCTTTTTCTTTTTCTTTTCCTTTTTCTTTTTTTTTTTTTTCTCCCAATTATCTTACTAATTAATAATGTTACTCAAACTCACAATTAGAAATATCAGAAAGACTGTCAAGCAAAATAATAGACTTCTCTTTTAATTTTTTTTTAGGAGGTTCGTTCCTCTCTAATCTTCATTTCCTTGCCAAACTCCTCAGGTCATACCTGACATATTTCTTACAGCTAAAGTTAAGGTGACCCATAATGAAAAAGAGTTCTAAGTCAGACTGTTTTTTCTTTTGTGTTCTTTCCTTGAAGGCTTTTACATTAAAGATAGATATATAAAAATTAACTTTCCAATTCTTCAAGCTAAACTATTCACTCACCACATCATGACAGTCATATTGAAGCATTAACTTATCTGCTGGATATTCTGATTTGTTAATTTGTCAGTCACTCTTACAGAAGACTGTTGTGGGTTAGGCATCGTGCTGAATTTCTCAGTGAGGGATGCTTTTCCTACCAAGTGCTGACTTGTTCAGTTCAGTCCTGCAGCCTATGGATAAGTTGCCCAATCCATCCCATTCAAAACACAGCACAGTGATACTGCCCAAAGCAGTGAGGGAGGAACATTTCCTGTTTCTGTACTGTGGTTGCTTTTCCTTTGTGTAACATCTCTTGCAGTGCCCATCTTTTGTTGCTCACCTTCCTCCTTCCTTTAGTTTTGTAAATGCCAGATGTTTCTGAGTGATTGTGCCAGATCTTGCTATTGCTTATCTGACTACCACCTTCGTCTGCATCAGTGCTTCCCACTGTGCTGTTTAGCTGCCTTCTTAATGATGACTTTTTAATTTCAATCCAGAAGGGTTCTTATATGCAAGAGATTACACGAGTTTTTCTCAAATGACTTCATCATTTAACTCAAGTCTTTCGGTTGTGCTGTTCTGAAGCCAGTGGGGTGAATTTTCTGCTATAGAAATGAATCTTGTCCTTCTGGGTAGTCATTTTTATTGTGTTCATGTTGTTTTAGACAACCTAGAGAGCTTATCATTGTTACGAGGACTTCACACTCCTTCAGGGTAAGGAGAATTTCAGCAGAAATTATCTGATCTCCAGTTTCTTGTATTTTTCTGTAGGCAACAAACTCGTACAAGCTTACCCTTACCCAGCCAGCTGACTGTGAAGGCAGATAACAGACCTCCTTTGCAACCACATGTCAGTTTTGTGGTCATCCTTTTAAAATGTACTATTCCTTTTTGCTTACATTCTCTTGAAAGGCAGTTTTGTGGATCTCTCATAAGAAAGATTTCTCTGTTATTTAGGCTGAACATTTTTTTTTTAATTATGTTATTTTTTACTACTTTTTTTTTTTTTTCTTTATCACCAGTTGTCTTCCCTTTCCTTCCCTTCCCTTCCCTTCCCTCCCCTGCAGGGTATTGCAGTACTAAGTCAGAAATTTTGCTGTAAAACAGTTTGAATCTCAAGTGTTCAAGGAAATAATTTGCTGTAAAATTTCACTCTGCATATCCACCAAGTCTTTGGGATGTCCCACTCTCCCTTCACAGGTGTGTGAGTTTAAGGGTGGAAGAACCTGAGAAAAGAGAGGATACAAACAAACAAAAAAATCTCCGTCTAATTGTACCTATAGGAAAACAGTGATAAAGAAATACTGAAATGAAAAGGAAATAGTCTATTCTATAGAGATTCAGTTAATTACATGCAGAAAAAAATACAGTTCTCTGTGGAAGCCATTTGTTACCAGAAATAAAAAAAGGAAGTCAAAGGGCTCATCCTAAGTTTCAAATAATATACCTTGGAATCAATGACAAATATAATGTAGAAATATTCCTGTTCTTTTGAAAGACTAAGAAGCTTGCTGTGAGGGACAGTAATGAACACCATTCTTTATCTGAAGGATGGAATATACCAGTCTGTTATCACGTGTTTCTGATTTTACACTTAATATCTTTTTTCACTCGTAAAATAACTTTGACTTCTCAGTCCTGGCTTTGAAAATAGGTGGTTTTATTTCAGTTTCTTTCAAGGTAGTGCTTTTCTTTGTTATGCTTGCTTTTGTTCCATATGTGAGTACCAGCAAGGCCTATTATCAAAATGAGAAAGACAGAAGAGTAGTCTTCTTGCAGTATGTCTGTACTACTTCTGCAACTTTGCCTATGCAGCCTTTGTTAATCCAACCCTTAAGTCAAAGAATAAATACAATGTGGATGTGTAGGCCTTCAGTGCTATGGAGAGCTTCTACCTATAAACGCCTTCTAATATCTGTGTGGGTTTGGAAAATATTTTTTTTTTCCATTTGTTTCCTGTATGTTGTGGGATTTTCAGACTATTTCATATTTGGTATTGTTATTTAGTATCAAATAGCTGCACCAAATGAAAACCAGTGTATTTTTGGTAACTGAGGAACAGCAAGTTCTGGGGGGTTTAAAATAGATGACATATGATACCAATAATAGCCCGGTGCAGCTTAGCAGACCTGAGAAACTATTCAAAGCAAAATGGAGGGCAGTTCTATACTCCAGGCTTTCACTAACATTTATTTTGCTATTTTTGCTTTGTTTTGCTTCAAACTTTTAATTAAGATTTCCTTGGCTCTGCTGACTCATTTCTATATTGTTAAAGGCAACAGAAAAGAGGCTGCCAGGATAGCAGAAGAGATCTATGGAATAGTCCCAGGTAAAGTAAAAATATAGACACTCTTAACAGGCAGACGTCTATTTGCTACATATTTATAACTTTGGGATTTAATTCATTGAGTTTCCATAAAATGAAGAGTTTCTTGCTAAGTGCATAGGGTGAATGTTTTAACCTGACGCGCCTTCCACTCCTGAGGTCTTTGCGGTGTTGCTATGTGTTGGCATGCGATAGGTGTGCAAAATTTGAGACTGCGACAGCTACCCAGCTCAAATGAGGATGACATTTGCTCAAGGCACTACAGTAGATAAAAAGATTGTTCTAGGAAGCATGACATTCTTTGGTTGGGGATACAGATGGCTTTGCTAGCTTTTCCGACAGAGAATATTTAGGGAAAAGCTTTATTGTGTTGATTTCCTGAAAAGAAGTACTAGGAGGCTATAATTAATTACTTTGTGAATCTCCGTCAACAAGTCAAGCCATAAAAATGAAGAAATCTGAAGTTGTTCTGAAAATTATATAGTGCAGAAATATATTTACTATGCCACTTAGTCAGTCATTTTACTTTTTTTGGTTTCTTTATTTTTTTCCAAGTGGTTTTACCTCCATTGCATCACTGCTTGTGCATGTGTCTATATAAAATAATGTATAGATAGTGGAATTACTGGAAGTACTGGAAGAAACACCTTATTAAAATGACACAGTATTTTAAATTTACTATTAATGAAAGTGTGTTTTCCAGCCTGAAGATTTCTTTTAGCATTGTGACATTTCAGGCTTTTATGTGACTCAGCCTTGGACACACCCTGATGAACTGAACTGTCATGAACAGCTACAGGAAAGTGAGTGGGACTGTCTGTGGTGAAAGATGGTCACCCAAAGCACCTCTGCCCAAGAGAAATACAGCAGCAAAACATTTCTTACAGAGCATTTATACACAGGAATGTCTGTCTCTGGGTTATTAACTTATATGTTGTTTTCTAGAGTGTAAGTTCAATTAATTTTTGCTGCCACTTTTTTCCTGGTGCATTCATACAATTGTAGACATGTGACAAACTCCAGGTTTTCCTTTGAACAGGTTCTTAGCAAAGTGTCTTGAAAATGAGCACACTACAACATGTTTTTATCTGCAAATTGCCATTTGCAGAAGCCATTAAGGATAATCTTTCAAAATATAGGACCACGTCACACTGTTGCTGGGGCACTGGATTGGGTTACAGGCAGAGTTTCACAGCTTCTCTTTGCAGTGTAGTGCAACAGGAGTGCTCCTTAACATATCTTTAAGTTCAGTTATCCTTGACTTAGAAAAGACAGTGCTTTCCGACATGTCACTCACAGCCATGGAGGGAAGAAGTACTCTGTATGGGAACTATATTTGCCATACGTTTCAGGGAGGTAGGTTGCTGTGGCTAGCATGGAAGTATGCAACAGCGTGTGTTTTCACGAAGCATGTGTATGCATACACATGCCTTTACAATGCATGTGAAAAGTGCTTACACAAACTCTACAGTATGCATAGGAGCTTTAATAAGACACTGAAACTGTTACTTCTGAACTTGTGTGGTGGATGAGGCCTCTATGTTTTTTCTCTTGCAGTGTCATCAGTCTTCTAACTTTCTGAACTCAGCTTGCATATTTTAGTCACCAGCATGAGGAGGGAGCTGAAATTTTTTGGATGTTTTCATGCTAATCTTCCTCCATCCCTACCTGTTTCCATCATTTTGCTTGTCTAGTCCTACTTGGCCCTCAGGAGCCTGACTGCGCATTGTGCTGGCTATCCTTCTACACCATCTTCCTGCTGTTGGAGCCCAGGGGCACCTCCTTAAGTAAATGTAGAGAAAAGTGAAAGCACTGTTTAAAACTGTAACACCACAACAAGGTGGAGTGCTAAGGTGATGAAAACACACTGCAAGAATGCTAAGGGTTGCTGGAAACCCCTTAAAGCAATGCTGGCTTTAAACCAGAGGGTGATATGGGCGTTTTAGGTCCACCTCCTCCCCGTGCAACTCTGAGCAGTCACTGGTGTATAATCATAATGGCATACTGAGTACCCTTGGGATGGTTGGGCTTCATGGACATTGTGGGGAAGGCTCATGATGAGAGCTTGCTTGGCCAAAGCAGAAACCTCTGCTGTGTCTTTGGCCTGAAATCCCCAGGGACATTCACATGACTCTCATTGAGATTTCTTTGCCTCAGGTATCACCTGAAATGGAGATATATCACTTTTTCCTCTTTCTCTGTTGCATAGTGTAGTGAAAATGCTTAATTGTATATGGATTTCAAGCACTATGCTTGTGGGGCTATAGTACAATAGAGCACAAATGCAAACACTGGTATTGCTTCCATCCTCTGGCAGGGTAAATGCACTCCTCCTGAGCTGGCTATAAGTGTAGGTAGCAGCCAGGCTAAGGACTTATTTCATGGCACATAAATAGATTAGAGTAAGGAAAAGAACAAGCCTGCAAGAAGTCTACACAGTTCAACAGCTTAAAATGATTAAGGAAAGAAAATGAAACCTCAGACAGGATCTGATTTTCATGTCTGTTCTGAAAACTTCCAGTGAGAAGAAGGATGAAACTTGTTACCTGCCTGTCTGAGCTGGAGAAGTCATTTGTGAAATTGTCAATTTGAGAAATAAAGCAGACAGAGTCATGCTAGAATTCATCTGATGGACGGAGCGTCCCAGCGTCTCTCTGCTATGAGAATCTTAATAAAGTGAAGGGCAGCTGGAATATGACTTGTGACAAAAGCTCCCTAAAACAGGCAAAAGCTGATATATTTCACAATATGAGTGCTGCAGGGCTCTGAAGTCTCTGGATGAGCCCCAGAAGCATTAAACCTGTGATCTTTGCTGAAGTGTGTCCTTAGGTATTTTTCAAAGCTGGTGTTGGGGTACCTTACCGAGTAGCCAGCCTTCTCCGGAGTGCTGAGCCTACAGCTGCTCTGCTGAAATCAATTTATCTACAGTTTCTCTGCTGACACTACATTGGTTTGAAGCACATTCTGCATTTCCATGCAACTGCACTTCCTCCCAGCCTCCTAGGAGAAATACCTGTTGCACACCTGAATTAACTTTTATGAATGTGCTGTTTCAGGTAGCTGGGCGGACAGATCTCCTCTGCATGATGCTGCCTTCCAAGGACGCCTCCTGTCTTTGAAAACCTTGATTGCACAGGTAAAAGCCTGCAGGTAAAGTAAGACAGGGTTGGGAAGCAGTGTGGTTTCTCTTGAATTGTATCTGAGTCAGTGAGCTGATAACAGGCTGCAGCAGGCATAAGAAATACAGTCATATAAATAATATATCCCCATGCATGCCCTTGGATGTGGGTTGGCTGCTTAGTTAAGATGCTGAGGACAAGTCCAGGACAAAGACTGCTATTGCTTGTAGCTTTCTGTATGATAAACAATGATCCTTGTGTTCTTTTTTCAATGATAAATTGTGCAGACTGGGCCTGGGGAGAACAGGAATAATATATACATCAGCTGTTTGAGGGAAAAAAATAACCAAAACCACACACACACACACACACACACAGAAAAACCTAACACCAATACCAGCAATAGAAATCTGTAAAAATATGCATTGCTTTATAAAACATAGAACAAGCATATTCATAACATATCAAAAAGGAGATCTGTTGGCCTCAAACTCTGTTCCAACAGCAACCATGAGTTCAGACAAAAGAAAGAGAGGAGAAAAAAACTTAGGAGAAAGGATAAGAAGTTGGGTATGAATATAAACAGCTGTAAAGAGGTCACAATCGTGCTTTGCCATTCATTCTCCTTATCACCTTCCTTCAAGCCCAGCTACCCAGTCTGGCAAAAGTGAGTGATTTCCCTGCATCTGTTGCTGATTTCCCAGTGCTCTCACTCATCTAGTTCCCTCTGCAAAGCCACTTTACAGAAAGGGAAGTGGTGGATTCCCTCTGTCTTCATCTGTGCTGTCTTTACACCATCCTGTTCATGGCAGGCACCTGGTGTTGTGGTTTAACAGTGGAGTCCTCGGTTCTTCACCAGTTGTGGTTATACACATGAGAAGCACTGGGTGTTGTGGCTATACATTTTATACTTAATCTACTCTTTCTCCTTTTCCCAAAGACATTAATTTCAGGAGTGAAAAATGAGGGTCCTTGCTGATGGAAAGAGATTGAGACAGAAATGTCTGCAGGGAATGAGATGGTGATGAGTCACAGCAGTTTAATAAATGAGGGTAAAGCTCTTCATGGAGTACTATGGATGTTGCTCATTGCTTCTATAGCTATACTATTAGCCTAAAATGAAATGCAGAGCTGTGCTTTAGCATGTGTGTGGGACACTCAAAAGTCTGTGCCTTCAGGTTACTTTAGATAGTCAGAAAGGCTTCTGCTCTCCAGGGGATTAACATTAGGAGCTGCTTGTGCCTGTGAAGAGATGGAGTGCTGGAGTTTTAAGAAAGCCCAAGGACACAGCGAGGCCTGGTCCAGCACTGAAAGTATCATCTTGTCTTTGAGATATACTAAGAATGTATAATCATATGAGAGTAAGGCTTAATGCCCACATTATTTTGCATTATTTCTGAAAAATGATTGTTTTCCTATCACTGAATTTCTATCTTAAAGTAATTATAGTGGCTTTTTTTAGTGCTTATCGCAGCAGGATAACTTTTACAATGTTATGCTGCTCAATGATATTAATATCCACTGAAAGCCTTTATAGCTGCGTACTAAACAGTGCACTGCTGCCATCTCGTGAGCTGCCTGGTCTATAGCACATTGAACAGAGGGGAAATGGTGTTATGGAAGATACTTAGACCTACTTCAAGGCCTGTTCTCACATGTGGCTGGGAAATCTCACAAGAAGATTCAGCTGCATTTTGGGGACAGCACACATGGTAGTTTCTTTGTTGCTTGGGAATAAATCCGGTGTCTATTTCTGTGGGAAAATATATAAGAACTGTCATTTAAGGGAAATGCTGATATTGAAGGATTGTGACTCTAATTCTTACAGTGTAAAAACCCTTTCAACCCAACCAATCTATGATTCTACCATTCTACAATTCCATGATTCTGTGAGCTACACTGGCTACTCCATATAGTCAGTGGGTGTGTTTTTAGGATGGAACCCATCTGTATGGGAGATTGGTAATCACAGCCTGAACCTCTGATTAATCAGCTGAGGCAAGTATGGGGTCAGCTGTGGGAGCACAGGTGAGAGTGATGTAGCTGTGCTCCCGGAAGGGGTGGAGCTTGACTCCATCCCCTTTGAGACCTCATTTAAGGGCTGACTCCCACTGGAGCAGTATCTCTTGGAGATCGCTCACCAGGGAGGACTGCCTCAGCTGCTTCAGTCAAGGCACCACCGTTGGTGAGTTTTCCCTTTACTCATTCACTTATATACCTTCTGTACATTTTGTTTCCATCTGTACATTTAAAACCAATACATTTGGCGAGCCAGGCAGGAGCCTGCAAATATCGGAAAAAAAAAAAAAAAATGTCTTTCCTGTGGAATGTGTTTAGCTGGTTCAAGGGGGAGAAGATCACCCCCTTAGGGAAAATCCTCCCTGGACAAATACCAGGGTTTGAGGCGTCCCCATATTTTCAATTAGCGACGATTATCGAACAATGGGGGCCCTTACGGGTAACGGGCAATATGTCCCCTTACCATCTAACTGAATACTTTCAGGGGTTGCAAAAAGATATTTTGACAACCAAAGAAAGGCAAATGGCTGCATCCATGGCTGCTTGGCCTTTATTGAATGCTTTAAATCAGGCAGAGGTTAAATCAGATAAGATTGAACATGAAAATCAATTATTAAAAGCCCGCATTGAAAAATTGGAGGGCGAAATTAATCTATTAACGGGGAAAAATTCATCATTTTTTTCAAACACCCCCCAAATTAGATATATTACAATGGATGATAGTAAGGATCCTGAAACATCGGATCAAACTAAGGTCACTAAATCTGACCTAGAAGAGCCACTTAAGACGGACTTATTAGAAGTCCGTCCTATGGTAACCCAAAAAACAAAAAAAGTCCAGGAGCGACCAGCAGGGGTGCCTCCTGATCAATGGACCCCTGCTGACTCCTATTTACACGTAACAGCACGTCCATACACACCCACCGAACTTATGGATCTAGTACAGCGCTTCAGGCAAAGACCAAGGGAAAGTGTCCCAGCCTGGCTGTTACGATTATGGGACTCGGGAGCAGAAAGTGTAATAGTTAGCGGCTCCGAGGTATCTAAACTAGCAACTATAACAGTCCATCCTGCCCTGAGGCAGAGATTGTACTCAGGGTCCCAGTTCCCTGAAGAGAATCATTCGATCGTAGATTGGATAATGGCTGCCTGCCGTATGGTATGGTCAAATAAAACAGACATGCCAATACATACAGGAATGTGGTCTTCTATGGAAGACCTACAAAATTATATCCGGGAACTAGGCATGCGAGAGGCTGTCTATGAAGATGTATCCGTTAGTCCGGACATGGTGAAGTTTTCCGCGGGAATGAGGGACCTAATCTTACAACAGGCTCCCTCACATATGTATGGAACATTGGTTTCTATATTGAATCCTCTAGTGGCCGCAGAGGCAGCAGTCCAGCATGCTGCCCAATTGGTAGCGGACCTGGGGGAAACGGAGCGCCTAAGAACCAAGCGCAATATTAGAGTAATTGAAGATCCTGAAGTTTTTCCAATAGCCCGAGCCAGGAGATCGGCTCCACGAACCCCTCGGGCGGGACCCATTAGGGTGTCCCGAAAACAAATGTTTAATGACCTACTCCGAGCAGGTGTTCAATTTGCCAAAATTGATGGGCAGCCCAATCACGTTCTGCTTCAGTTGTGGAAACAGCTGAAGGATGAACAAAAATTTCAAAACCGCCCCAAAAGACCGGGGATAAGGCTTATAGAACGACGACCAACAACAGTTTGGAATCTAGAAGACTTTATCGTGCCAAATAGGAAAAAGAGGCCACCTCAGGTGCCTCGGGTCACAGTACCAGAGGCATCAGAGGTAAAAGACTTGAATCTGGCCCAGTTTATGGCGTGATGAGGGACGTCAGTCACCCTAGGGCCTCTAGACGGGACCGGAGGCCCTATGTGGAATTGACAATATATTGGTCCCGAGAAAATGTGCAGAAGGTTATGGCCCTCGTTGATACGGGGGCGGAAACATCTATAATTTATGGAGACCCAACAAAATTCAGAGGGAACAAAGTAATGATTGGAGGCTTTGGGGGACAGACCGTTCCAGTCACCCAAACTTGGGTAAAATTGGGGGTCGGGCGCCTCCCACCACGGGAGTACAAGGTATCTATTGCTCCAATTCCGGAGTACATATTGGGAATTGATATCTTGTGGGGTCTGGCTCTCCACACAACAGTGGGAGAGTTCCGGTTGCGGCAGAGATGCATTAGTATCCGGGCAATTCAGACAATATTGAGAGGCCATGCAAAACATGAGTCTATTTGTCTGCCCAAGCCACGTCGGATTACTAATGTAAAACAGTACAGACTCCCAGGTGGGCAGGATGAAATAACAAAAACAGTGCAGGAATTAGAAAGAGTGGGTATTATAAGGCCTGCACATAGCCCGTACAACTCCCCAATATGGCCAGTGCGAAAATCGGATGGAACATGGAGGATGACAGTGGATTACAGGGAATTAAACAAGGTCACGCCGCCCGTTCATGCAGCCGTACCCAATATTGCCTCCCTAATGGACACACTAAGTAGAGAAATTAAAACGTATCACTGTGTCCTAGACTTAGCGAATGCATTCTTTAGTATTCCGATTAGTGAAGAATCACAAGACCAGTTTGCATTCACATGGGAAGGCAGGCAGTGGACTTTTCAGGTTCTGCCGCAAGGGTACGTGCATTCACCTACTTTTTGTCATAATTTGGTGGCGCGTGATCTGGCTAAGTGGCAGAAGCCACATAATGTAAATTTATATCATTATATTGATGACCTCCTGTTAACATCCGATTCATTAGAGGCGGTGAGACAAGCAGCAGATTTATTGATAGCTTATCTGCAAAAGAGAGGGTGGGCTATAAACCCACAGAAGGTGCAAGGTCCGGGGCTATCTGTAAAATTTCTGGGAGTAATTTGGTCCGGAAAAACCAAAGTACTACCCAGTGCAGTAGTGGATAAAGTCCAAGCGTTCCCAGTCCCTACAACATCAAAACAGCTACAAGAGTTCTTAGGTATATTAGGGTATTGGCGCTCCTTTATACCTCACTTAGCTCAGTTGTTGAGGCCATTGTATAAGCTTACCAAGAAGGGTCAATCGTGGAACTGGGGGAAGGTAGAACAAGATGCTTTCCAACAGGCAAAGCTGGCAGTTAAACAAGCCCAGGCATTGGGTATATTTGATCCGACCCTCCCAGCTGAACTAGACGTTCATGTTACCCAGGATGGTTTTGGCTGGGGCCTGTGGCAACGCCAGAGTTCTGTTCGAACCCCCATTGGATTCTGGTCTCAGGTTTGGCACGGAGCAGAAGAAAGATACAGCATGATTGAAAAACAGTTATTGGCTGCCTATTCAGCGTTACAAGCGGTAGAGCCAATAACGCAAACAGCAGAGGTTATAGTTAAAACTACATTACCGATCCAGGGGTGGGTAAGAGATCTAACTCACCTTCCTAAGACAGGGGTGGCCCAAGCACAGACGGTAGCACGATGGGTCGCCTATCTAAGTCAAAGAAGCAGCTTGTCTTCGTCTCCACTCAAGGAGGAATTACAGAAGATCTTAGGCCCAGTGACATATCGCAGTGATACGCCGAAAGAACCAATGGTCGCTCCACCAGAGAAGAGCCCTGTTCAGGAAGGAAGATATCCTATTCCTGAAGATGCCTGGTATACGGATGGGTCCAGCAGAGGCAACCCGAGCAAGTGGCGAGCTATAGCATACCATCCCTCTACTGAGACAATCTGGTTTGATGAGGGGGATGGTCAGAGCAGCCAATGGGCAGAATTACGAGCCGTGTGGATGGTTATAACTAAAGAACCTGGTGATGGCATCCTGAACATCTGTACGGATAGCTGGGCCGTGTACCGGGGGCTTACTCTGTGGATTACGCAGTGGGCTACCCAGGAATGGACTATCCACGCCCGACCGATCTGGGGGAAAGACATGTGGGTAGACATTTGGAATACAGTCAAACACAGGACGGTATGTGTCTACCATGTCTCTGGTCATCAACCCCTGCAGTCACCAGGAAACGATGAAGCGGACACACTGGCCCGAGTTCGATGGATTGAGAATTCACAATCCGAAAATATTGCCCGATGGTTACATCAGAAGCTACGGCATGCTGGACAAAAGATAATGTGGGCAGCTGCTAAAGCATGGGGGCTGCCTGTACAGCTATCTGATATCGTCCAAGCATGTCAGGACTGTGACGCTTGCTCGAAGATGAGACCAAGACCGTTGCCTGAAACAACATCCCACATTGCTAGAGGATATAGTCCTCTTCAGAGATGGCAGGTTGATTACATTGGGCCCCTCCCTCGGTCTGAGGGGGCGAGATATGCCCTGACCTGCGTTGATACTGTAAGTGGACTGCTGCAAGCCTATCCCGTACCAAAGGCAAATCAAGCATATACAATTAAGGCACTCACTAAACTGATGTCTGCATATGGGACACCTCAAGTCATCGAGAGCGACCAAGGGACTCACTTTACTGGAGCGATGATACAGCGCTGGGCAGAAGAGAACAACATTGAATGGCGATTCCATCTGCCATATAATCCAACAGGGGCAGGCCTTATTGAACGCTACAATGGTATTCTTAAGGCTGCCCTGAAGACAGACTCCCAGTCCCTGCAGGGGTGGACAAAAAGATTATACGAAACCCTGCGGGACTTGAACGAAAGACCTCAGGATGGCAGACCCAGTGCTCTGAAAATGTTACACACTATATGGGCCTCCCCTCTTAGGATTCAAATTACAGGTGCTGATAATGAGGTAAAACCGCAGGTTGGTAATGACAATAATCTTCTGCTCCCTGCCCCTGAGAATCTAAAACCAGGAATCCATAAGATAAATTGGCCCTGGAAGGTGCAAGTAGGACCCAAGTGGTGTGGCCTACTTGCACCTTGGGGGAGACTATTGGAGGTGGGAGGTTCAGTTACCCCCTCGGTGATAGGTACATGGCCTACTGACATCGTGGTCAATACTCCGGTCTTTATTGCTAAAGGGACACCCATCATGTCCCTATGGCAGATCAGGACTCCTCCTCTGGTGCCAGATATAGTTATACAGCCACAGATATCTGGCCAGAGGGTATGGTATCGGAGGCCGGGACATAATCCAGTGCGAGCAGAAGTATTGACCCAAGACAAGAATACGGCCTGTATCTTGCCCTGGAGGGCAGACCTTCCTCTCCTGGTACCCTTGAAACATCTGTATTACTCTCCCTAAGATTCTAAGCCTCTAGGACCATCAGAGAACAATTTGTGTGGACTGATGAAACGCAAATGGACCTGCACCTCGAGATGGCTTGTCTCCAGTAACATCTATCAAGCACTGGCCCACGGAAGATCGTGAATACCCATCCAATCATCATTTGAATAACATCAGCATTCGGTGCGACGGGAAATTGTATCAGCGTCGCGTTGGGTCTCTGTGATAAGGGAAAACTCACCTAATCATTGGTTCACGCTGTGAAGGGGTGGAGTGTATGGGAGATTGGTAATCACAGCCTGAACCTCTGATTAATCAGCTGAGGCAAGTATGGGGTCAGCTGTGGGAGCACAGGTGAGAGTGATGTAGCTGTGCTCCCGGAAGGGGTGGAGCTTGACTCCATCCCCTTTGAGACCTCATTTAAGGGCTGACTCCCACTGGAGCAGTATCTCTTGGAGATCGCTCACCAGGGAGGACTGCCTCAGCTGCTTCAGTCAAGGCACCACCGTTGGTGAGTTTTCCCTTTACTCATTCACTTATATACCTTCTGTACATTTTGTTTCCATCTGTACATTTAAAACCAATACACCATCTAACCTAAAGCTACTTTGAGATAAGCAAAATCAGATCCTAAGGGTGCTCGTTTCCCCCCACTGATGGAGCCCAAGGGCCCAACCAAACTCTGAACCATAACCATTACTGGCTATCATGCCTGGAGCAAGCAGCAGACATCAGTAACAAGACTCACATGCATCCCTACCCCCTACTTAGCTCTCTGTTCAGGGCCCAACCACTGCTAGTGCCCCAGGATTGTCCCTGAGCTGGACCAGGCCCTCTTCTCATGCCCCACGCTCTATCTTGCAGGGTTTCAATGTGAACCTGGTGACAACAGATCGAGTCTCGGCTCTTCACGAAGCCTGTCTGGGCGGCCATGTGGCCTGTGCAAAGCTGCTGTTGGAGAATGGCGCACACGTGAGTCCTGGGCTGGTGATGATCACCCCAAGGAAAATTATAAATGTTTTTGTTTGTTTGTTTGTTTGTTTTCCTCCACAGTCATCATTAGAATTGCCTCTGGTTTCCTGAGAAATAATTTGGGAATGTCATGTAAGTAAAAACAGATGTGCTTAAATAAATGAGACGGCTTATCTGTTATTAAAATAACTTCCCCAGCTGGACCTCAGGTAGGATGCACTTTAAAAATGGAGATACCCAAATAGGATGATATATATGAGAACATGTTTCATTCAGCTGGGTTACGTACTTTCCAAGCACTGTTTACACAGCAAGAAACTGAGCAATGCCAAAGCAGGAAATAGGTTTCTTTTGCAGAAGAAAATACATTAATTATTTCCTATACTGTACACCAAATTTCAGCCTCACTGAATAATGAAGAATGAACCCTTTCTGCACAGTTTTACTTGATTTGGGGATACAAGTGGCATTACCTTTTTATAACTAGAAGAATCATCTCTTAACTACCTATGAAAGCAGCCTGTTCCTGGTACATAAAGCCTCTTGATTTTCTTCTTCTTTTTATCTTCTCTCTGTGTTCATAAATAAAGCCAACAAAATGTTTACTAACTTCTGTGCCACGTACAGGCTTGGGGCAGAGCCTAACTCTAGTCCTTTGTCTCCCATCTCTTTCCTCTTCTTGATTTGGAAATCATATGAAGTCTTGTATGCTTGCAGAACCCATTGTTCTTTTCCATCTTGCAAAAATAACAATAATAATAAATATAATAATAATAATAATAATAATTAAGGCATGTGGATTTGCTGCAGAAATTGCCTCTGAGGGCTTGCCAGGCAGTCAGACCTTGCAGCTGCTGCAGCACAGCATTTAAAAATCAGAGTTGTCTGAGCATGCAATGGATTTGGGCTGGTGCAAAATAGGTATGGCAATACTCAGGTTCTCTGCATTAAAAAGAAATAATCTGAATTATCTGATCAACCCTAGGAGTATCTCTCATAACCAGTGATGATGCTGCCTTATGGCACTAAGTGTCTGGGAAAGAGAATTCAGCTCAAAGGAGAATGTTATATGTGTTGTCCCTCACTTTTAAGGTTGCAAACTGAATCAATTCTGACATTAAATGACAAGCATTCTAATGCACTTTAGTTGGGCACATGATGCATGCTGCAAGGGCATTCCTCTTATACTGGATTGTTCTGAGCATGTCCTGCTGTTTCAGGTCAACGCAGCCACCATTGATGGGATCACTCCTCTCTTTAATGCCTGCTGCAGTGGCTCTGTGGCTTGTGTAAACATGCTGCTTGAATTTGGAGCCAACCCAAAGGTCGAGAACCACCTTGCTTCACCCATTCATGAGGCAGTCAAGAGAGGTAACATTCAGTCTGTGAGTGAAGCTAAGAGCAACTAAGTGTGCAATGCATCTCTTATTTACTTCAAAACATTTACTCCCTGCCCCTCCCACCCCCCCCCCCCCCCAAAAAACAAAACAAAACAAAACAAAAACCCTTATACAGCACAGATAAATGTTCTTGGCTTGTTCCCAGATCATATGCCTTATTCGTTGTACCTGGGTGTATTCCGCTCTGTGTCACTACATTAAAGTGATAGTTCTTTTTTGCTGCATAGGACACCGAGAGTGCATGGAGGTTCTTCTGGCTCATGGGGTTGACATTGATCAAGAAGACCTGCAATATGGGACCCTGCTTTATGTTGCTTGCATGTACCAGAGGACAGATTGTGTCAAGAAGCTCTTGGAACTTGGTATGTCCAGAGAAGAAGCTGGGGGAGAGCTGGGGTGGTGTAAGCCACTGCAGTGTCATCCAAGTTACCCCACTGCCATAAACATTTTGAAGTATTTCTGCAAGAGATATTTGGACAGCCTGAATCTGTCAGATAAATTTCATTAGTATTTGTAAAGAATACATGCCTATGGAGGTGGTGGAGTCACCATCCCTGGAGATGTGAAGAACTGTATAGATGTGGTGATGAGGGACGTGGTTCATGGGCATGGTAGGGATGGGCTGACAGTTGGATTTGATGATTTTAGTGGGTTTCTCTAATCTTCGTGATTCTATGAAATTAGAATCTCCCTACTGGAAAGTTCTAATTACAGAGATCTATCTGAGGCCATTTGAATATGGAAGTTTTAGTTTTCTAAAACAATGGCAGGAAACAGAAAATACCAGCTTATATTGATGACTAAAATCAAGTCTTTTGATTATGAAAGATTAAACTGCAATCCTAAGCATTAACCTAATTTTCTTCTTAGCTAATGATGAAAGCAGCAGTAAATATGCTTGAAAGAATAATCTCTATAGGTCCAGGTACAACTAATAAGCTAGTGTAAATTTCTGCTGATGGCACTTGGTAGAAGTATGGCCCTGTTGTGCGTGGCGAGCTCAGGGCAAGCATATTGCTAGCTCTGCTCCAAAGCTATTATAGACACCTAAAGGTTGTTTTCCTCTCTCTAATTAAAATAACATAATCTAAGATAGATTGTATGACACTAACAAATTTGTGATAGGTTTTGATCATCTATTGGGCTGAGAGTCTAAGAATTTCAATGGTTGATCAGATTTGCCTGTTGTAGACAGGATTCAATGGCTCAGAAGATGCTTAAACAGAGAATATTCGATCTGAGTTTTCACTGATGTCACAGAGTGGTGACAGAGGCCTGGGTGCCATCCATCACCTTCACTGAGGCTACCATTGGATACACAACTTGTATAGTGCAACATCAGATACTTCTTGCTTTTTCCTTGTGCTAATCCTGCATTCTTCTTCTCCCAAGGAGCCAATGTGAATGCGGGGAAGCGACTAGATACTCCGCTCCATGCTGCAGCAAGGAAATCGAGTGCAGAGATAGTCATCTTGCTGGCAGACTATGGTGCTAACCTGAAATGCAGAAATGCTGAATTCAAATGTGCCCTGGACCTTGCCATACCCAACAGCAAAGTGGAACAGGCACTTCTACTTCGGGAAGGTAAAGGTTTCTTTTGCCTTTTCCCCTTTGCCTTTTCCCCTTTGTCATTTTGAAGTAGAGCAGTATTTATTTATTCTACCTAAAACCTTTTTCTTAATTGATTTAGTCTTCTCTGTAAGTTCTCTATTGATTCTGAGCCTGTATCACACTGCACAGAAATGAGCAAGCAATCTCTGTTTTCTTGCCAGATCTGCTGCCAAGTTAGAGTTTTGGTGAGCAAACTGACTAGTTATTCTGTGCCTTTGTTTTCCATTTATTGAAGGTAAATTATCCTTATTTATGAATCAAGTCTCTAAGGACTGAGGATTGAAAATTGCCATAAGAGTTTACTCACAGATATTATCACAGCTATTTTAGTATCTTGTGTTCAATCAAGCTCTGTGGCTCAATGACCATCTTCCTGGAAAAAAAATATAAAAAGTGCATGTTTGTGGGACTGCGATCCAAGCACAGACTAGTACTGTCCTTTGCAGCTTACTTGCAGGCTCTCCAATAGTTCTAGTTATCTTCCCAATCTACTTGAATAAACTTCTAAGCAGAAATATAACATTTGTGCCATTTTCATCTCTGCCACATATAGCCAAAACTTTGCGCATCTCCATCCCTGGAGAAGGGACATGCTTTGTTATTTCCCCTTTTCCTCTAAACTCCACGCTTCCTAGCTCACTTGTGCCCTGTTAGCTGATCAGTGCACCCCCAAGGCTCTGCCTTCCTGGTCACAGCTCCTCACACTCCCTGCCAGTGGGGAGCAATGCAATGTGCATAGAAAACCCAAGAGATCATGGATGGTAATTAATGTCAGTGGGGTGCATAAGCTTTGTGTTGACCTCTGCATGCAGGTTAGTTTTACGGAAGAAGTGAAACACTGGTTCAGTATTCTTCTGTCCCACTCTCTTTCTTCATGACATTTCACGTGGTGTTTTAATTTGTCATAGAAAGGTTGTCGAATCACATGAGTTGGACGAGACCCAAAAGGATTATCAACTCCAACTCCCAGCTCCACACTGGGCCACCCAAAATTCAAACCATCTTTGTGAGAGCACTGTCCAAACACTCCGTGACCTCTGACACTCGGGGCCATGCCCACTGCACCTGGACAGCCTGTTCCATTCCCATCACCCTCTAGTGAAGAACCTTTCCCTAACCCCCAACCTGACCCTTCCCTGACACATCTTCATGACATTCCCTCAGGTTCTATCACTGTCATGTTTAAAAACTTCCTGGAGGACATTTGCTTGAATGCTTCTCACTTCTTGTGACTTCTGTCCCCGTGTCAGAGGTGTTCAGGCCTGAGCAGAAGCAGGTGTCTCACTTCAGTTGCCTTGTGTGATTGAGAACTTCTGTAGATAAATAAATATGCCCATTAAAAATCCCATCTGTTCCTAAACATTGATTTGCACTCTCAAGTTGTACCCCCATCCTCCCTCACAGTCAGGAGGGCCATAGGGTTCTTCAGTTACTGCTGGCTCTTCCCTTCTTGAAAATGAGATGTTTTTCAGTGCCTGATATAATATACATTCCTTCAGTCTTACTTGCAGACACTTTCTGTATCCAACATCTACAACTCCCTCACCTTGGCTGTGTTTTCTGAGGTCCTTCTGTTTGAAAGAAGCACCCCAGGGAATTCTCTTCAAGAGTTTTCTTTATTCCCCCAACTTTTCTTCCATGCTTATTATTTACATCTCCTTTTAAATGTTCTTCTTCCTAGCTATTATTTGATGCGAAATATAAAATGTTTCCATTTTCCTAATTGCTCTAGGAGGTGATAGCTTTTCTCACTTCAGTGATGGTAGCGCAAGTACCCCTTTCTACAAATCCTACAGATTTCTATACATTTATTCTCAGAGGGGAATTAGCAACTGATTTAGATGCCTCCATTTTCCTGTAGTAAAAGCAGGCTTTGGTGATTCTGCTCTGGGGCTGGGAGCTCCATCCTGTTCACCCCACTGGGGACAGCACCGTGGTCTGCAGTGATATGCAAGTACCTGCTAAATGAGTCTCTGGACAACTTTCCTGTCAGTGGACTCTCCAGTTAATAATAAGATATTGTCACAGGATGCAACATTTCCCTCAGGACTCAGGAAGGGCCAAACCCTGCACAAGAGCTGTGTATCCTATCATGCTGTCTCCAGTGCAGACTCCTGTATAGCATTTTCAGTATTTGCTCAAGAAAAGATTCAGAAAAACTTGTCTGTGCATGCATAGAAATGTTTTTAGTGTTCATAGGTTTCAAGCCACTGAATCAATGTTGACAAAATAAGTCAGCAATGTATGTTGTTCTTAACTTCAGGAAGTCACTGTGTGGTGCTCAATTTGATTTTCAAACCTTGCTGCTGTTTGTTACCTTCTGACTTATACTGGGGATGAGGGGGCTTGCTCTTGCTTTTCTTTCTTTCCTTCCAGGCCCTGCCAGCCTTGCCCAGCTGTGCCGATTGTGTATCAGAAAGCATCTGGGTCGATCGTGCCTATATGCAGTCCATAAGCTGTGCCTGCCTGAGCCGCTTGAGAACTTTCTCCTACACCGATAAGCCCATGACTATCTTTACACTGGAAAAGAAAGAGGAACAAATGGTTGTGTACTCCAAAATTATTATATCAAAGAAAAAAAAAAAAACAAAACAACAATCAAAGACATCATTTACTGTCTACTCTGGGTACAAAACATTGCTGCTGATTGTGCACATTGAAGCCAATGGAAAACACCTTTTCACAGACACAGGATGGTGTGGATACAGCTCCCCCAGTTTATTGCCATATCTATTTTTACTAAACTGAGAAGTTGCAATACATGAACAACTCAATCAACATGCGTTTGTAGATAGACATGCAGATGTCCACCCACAGACACACACACAGGATTTCCCCTGCATTTACTGTTGTCTAATGATTGTAGGTTTTTGGTTTTTATTTTTCCCTTTAATATCTGTGCAGCTTCTTCCTCTTAATTCTAAAAAAGTCACCTTCAAAATTAAGGCTGTTATTCTTCCACTAGTGTGGGAATGAAAACCTTCAGTAGTTAATGTTAGGCATATTTATGTACTGCACATCTTTATTCCTCTTTGACTTTTCTTCCTGACAGCTCTTTCCCATTCTCTAGTAGAGTCATCACAGTGACTTCTAGCAGGCTCTGGCTGTCCAGATGTCCCATCATGTGAGCCCAGCTGCCCCCTACACTAATCCATGTTCTCCTCCAAGATGAGAATGATGTTACCAAATCAGATCTCGGGGCTTGGAGTAAGTCCACAAAATTATTGTAAGTCTTAAAAAAATACATTTGTCTCTTCTAAAAGAAAAAAAGTATATATAGAGAGCATATATATATATATATGAAAGTCTGTCTTACTTGAGATCTGGCTCTGTTTGCTATATGAATAATTTTTGTTAGCTTAATTTGAGGAGAGAACAGCAAATGTTTTCATGGGCATATAGTAGGCCACTCTGTCCTTTGCAAAGCTTAATGACAACCAGAAGAATGAGTTGCTTCTCCTCCTTATTGTCTTTGAACACTTTGATGTTTCCCAAGAGAAGTCCTTGGACTGTAGAGCAAGGGAGGGTCAGGGTACCTAAGGTTAGTTGTGTATCACCCAAATCTTCTTGTTGCTTATTACCCACTAGGAGAATAAGTTGGCAGGGCATCTGCTTCCACATCACCTGCTGTAGAGTCTTTCATCACCTTCCTTGGAGAAGGGAATTTTAAAGGAGATTCTAGCCACTGTGATAGTGGTTTAAATCTTGTCAGGTTTTGTAGCTTGGGCATAGCAGTTAAAGCTGTAGACCTCTCTGAGCTGAGAAACTTGCTATCCAGTGACAGGTGCCAGCATGGCTTTGCAAATATATGTTTATTTTTCTTATGGGGGCTTCTGAGGGCAGAAACATTTCTACATACCTGAAAGTTGATAAACTTCAGCCACAAAATGGGCAATGGTGTATCACTAGTACTGCAAGACATAGAGGTTAAAGGATGGTCTGCCTACACATAGCCCAGCTTTGCAGGCCCAAGAGGGTGGTTCATTTTCCAGCTAGGAGCTGTAGAGATTTTTTTATGAGCTATGCATGCTGGTACCAGTTTTCACTGCCCCTGTGTTAAAAGTCAGGGGAAATGAGCCTTGCAAGCTATAATGCACTGAACACTTTTCCAGGAGCCACTGAGTGGCTGTCATCACTCCAGCAGAATCAGCCTCTGGTCCAGTGCTAACTCCTTAATTTCATCACATTACTTTCCTTCTCTGAGACAGAGGACTCACCTTTCCTGTACTTTCCTATGAATCATTCAGCACAAGTAAGATAAATTGTGCTCCCAGCAGTTTGTGAGACTAGGCCTGCAGCGTTACAGCCACTAACAAATGTAGTTTTCAGCCCGTGAAGTACCCTGTTTCTGCACATATTGAATGCCCCCTGACAGCAAGAACTATTGCCCATAAAGTTTTCTGTGACACGAATGACCTTGTTTGGTACAGTATATCATGGATTTCAGAGATTTGAACACTAAATTCTCAAGAGCTTCTGAAAATCAGATACTATGAAGAAATGTCTGTATTAATCTGATGTCAGTAGATCTCTCTCAGGCTTATCCTTACTTCCAGCATGCCTACTCTGTTTATAAGCTGGTAGTCAGAATACCATCTGCTGTCCAAATAGAGGGGCAGAGCCTCAGCTGTGTGGGTTGTCAGGCTTTTATTGCAATCAAGGAGTGGAGACAATTTATGGGATCTATTTCAGAACATGTAATGCTGAATTGATTTCCTTCTGCAGTCATTGGTGAAAGCAGTATTTCACTTGCATGGGATTTTAAATTGAAAAAATGTATCTTCATTAAGGAGATGCAAAACCTACTCAGCCTCTCAAGAAGTTTTATGTTATGAAACAGCAGAAGCTGCCCTATTTTATTGCTGATATTAGGTTCCCACCAAAAAATCACCCCACCTTTGCATCCTCCCAAAGATATCATTCTTCTTCAAATTCCATATATCAGAGATTCAAGTGGATCAGAGCTATAATAAATCAAGAGAGAAGTTCAGAAGTCCTCATGTTAAGCAATATCATTAAAAACTTCACCTAGACTTTTTTGCTCTTATCACAAGCATGGTTCAGACTAAACATGACCTATTTAATTTTCATTGGCTGTGCTTTGTGTTACAACAAAGCATGGAAATATTACCAAGGAAGTAGCTGGAAGCCGTATTTGATTTTTATTTTGTAAATATGCCACGTTGTGATGATAGGGAAACACTAGTTATTGTGCTAGGAGGTTACTAGATCTTATTGGTGGTTTTTCCAAATAAGTTTGAAAACTATTGGTCAGATGTTGACAGAGTTTCTTTTCCTTGGGAAGAAGACAGCTAACTAATCATACAAGGACTCTTCAAAATGGATGGCATCTTCCATGCCATTCTATGATCCTGTACAGAAACCCATTTATTTGAGTGAATTACAACTTTCCTAAGAATGTAGACATTTTTCTGCATTGCAATGTCCACTACTATATCACATCTGTAAGACTACACCCAAAAAACTTCCAGGACTGTCTGCTTTGGAGAAAAGTGAAGCAGATCTCAGTAGGAATCATTTCATGGTGTCCTGTTTAGTGGGAAAGTGTTGGGTCATTTATTTATTTATTTATTTATTTTCAAGCCACAAACATCCATTCTAAGTACAGACTCTTTCAACTTTAATGCAGAATCTTCAGCTACTGATGTTCACCAACCATAAACATTTGTCCCAAGTTTATTTTGCAGAAATGTCTTGAAAAAGTTACCAATAAGCAGTGTAAACTCAAGAGATTTTCTTTTATTGTTCCCAATCTGTTGGTCCACTTTTCAGTTTTATTTTCTATGTTATCAAAGCCAGAAATGTGGACTCAGAAATGTTGGTGAAATGGACCTCACAGAATCACAGAATACCCTGAGGTGGAAAGGACCCATGAAGATCACCGAGTCCAACAGACATCAAACTAATTAGAAGTTGACTTCAATCTATCATTCATTACTTAGTATGCTTGTTATTGTGATCCAAAGCAAAACAAAGTTAATACAGTTAATAGAGTACAGTCCTACCTTTATTTCTATTCCAAAATAAGCAGTCTTTGTATCTATGTTCTGCCTAGTAAAGGGTGCATTTCCGTGACTCCAAGCATTCTTACAGCCCTTTTTGTCTTTACTGCATCTTCTCTCATACCACTCAGCTCTTGTTCAGCCCAACGATTTCAGTCCCAGTTCTGGCCACTGTCTTCTGCAGCACAATTCTGCTGTTGGCACTTACAAGCCCTCTGTTCTTTATTGGGTGAAAACCACTGGTGGTGCCATTGGGCACCAATCATTAGGGCAGGACTGGCTATTTGGACTGATACTAATGAAATGAAACATATTTGTGGCTGTTCTGTATTCTGGGCTGACAGTTCATGATGTCGTTGTATATCTTTTTTCCCCAAGAAATTAATGATTTGTACAAGCCAATTGCTCCTCTTTGTTTTTTTGGGTGGGTTTCTTTGTTTTTTTTTTTAATGTTCTTCAAGAGGTGTATACTTTGTTATTGTCAAATACAGATTATTCCACAAAGAACTTCTGCCCAATTTTATTTCTATTTCTTGAAAATTCCTGCAACCTTAGATTTCATGACTTTTGCAGAAACTCTTGATGCATGTTGCAAATGAAAGGAGAAGTGTATCAGTTTTAGAACTGAAAAATGTTCAATAAATGGTATCAGGAACTGAGGAAGAAAACATAATTTACATATTCAGCTGAGAAGAACATCTGGGGGATCGGAAAGGGGTGAATTGGCAGGGCATGTCATTCTAGAACTTTAACAAGTAACACATTAGTCAGCAAACCATTGCAACTAATGGCAGCATTCTTCATAGCAATGGATAAAGTCTCACATGTGCAGGGGATTCCCTTTTCATCTTACTTTTAAGTGAATTAGACTTATGTATGGAGAGCTTCTCTTCATGGCAATTTGAGCAAAACTATTGTAAATGCCAAACCTCAGCGTGCAGTCAGTCTAGCAATTTTTGTCATTACATGCCTTGTCTGTGATATTCTGCAAATATGGCTTCCCGGAATCAGAAGCACTAACTTGGCTCACTCTCATTCAAGCACAGAATCAAGGTCTGAGAAATAAAATTATGTTCCAGCCGTGTAAAAATGAAGAAAACAATTAAAATGAATTTGGTATTTATAGTAACAAGAGATTTAATGCTTTTAAATGTAAGATGTACCAGACCCTGGGGTGACAAGGAATAGGATAAAAATGAGACTCCCTAGCCAGTCCTTGAGGGCAAGACAGGATTTGGACTGGTTTTAAACCCATGTTTTACTGAAACAATTCAGTGGACTAATATACAGGGTTCTATAGTTTCATCCTTTCTCTCACATGTAGAGGTTCAGCAGAAAAGATCTGAAGATGGAGAGAAGAAGTGCTCTATCCTTTAATATCTTTTCAGGCCCAGAGGCCATGACAATTTCATTTGAACTCCTCCATAATGCAAGCCGCAGAACCTCACCCAGCAATTGTGCTAACCAAGACTGTGCCCTGGGCTATGGCATGCTTTACAAAACCTTGTGGCACAGAGAGCTTCCCACTTCATCCTTCCACTGCTGCTGCCACCCCAGGCCAAGAGATCATGAGGATGGGAGGCTACCTTCTTCATTACACACATTCATTCTTGTCCATAGCCTGAAGCTGCCAGTTAGTCTGTCTGAGGTGATGCTGGAGGTGCTTCATAGCCAAGGCTAGTGATGTTCATGTCTCAGTTTGTGGTAACCCAAACTTTTAAAAAATAAGAGGATACATTATATGAGTAATGACAAAAATTTCTACACCAAGTTCTGTTTTTTTCTGGCATGTAGAAGGTGAATTTTGCTGTATCCTACAGATATTCAGCCATGTGTTACCTGTGGTTTGCTAAGAGTGCATAGCTGTGGTAGATGATTCATCCTTCTGCCAGGTCTACCTGTTAGCTATAGAGGTTAACATGCTGTAACAACATAGAAATTAGACAGGATGGGAAGGGAGGGTGACAGAGAATTCCAGAGAAAATGTGTTATAACTTCTGCTCTTTGGTCTAGGAGTCTTTTTAACTAATACACATTATGGTTATTATTATTTTTCTCTTAGGAAGAATTTAAGTTTCCATAGGCCTTATGACTTACTAACGTTAATTCCAACTTTTTTATTTTCTCTAGGGTGGTGAGGAACTTGCATTATACTTTGTATTTGGAAAGGGATAATATATGAACTTCCTAAGTCCCAGAGTAAGCTATTTGAGAGCTACGATGCTAAAAATATTTGCTTTTTACACTTTGCTTACAAATGATGCTTTACTCCGATAAGAATGAGCAAATGGTTATTAATGACTATAAGCTTGAGATATGCATAAAGACTCTGGCTTTGTCCCCTGAGCTTTGTGCCTTTTGTCATTGAATCCATGTCAAGGACCCAGTCAACCCCAAATATCCAAGTGAGATAAAATTAACAAGTAAGATAATATAAATTTGCTACTAGTGCTTTCAGTGTCATTACAGATCTACATCAAGGCATATATCTGTGGAACAAGGTCCTGAGTAACTACAGTTACTAAGGAACAGATTTTTGGGTCAAAGTTTGCAAAGGCTTCAGTGGAAAGTTTCCACAGAAACAATGCCAAGTATCACCAGTTTGTTTCCAAAAGCAGTTTCTCATAGGCTGTTAGTTTAGATAGAAGAAATCCCATTATGAACTTGGTGGTGTTTTTTTTTGGCTGGGAGTTGGAGCTTTCCAGTTCTACCCCTGAAGCACTTCCCATCCACTCACTAAGTGCAGGCTTGGTAGCAAGACAAACAGCTGCTCTATCGAGGGTCCACAGACAGCAGCTTGTCTGACATTTATTAAAGCCTTTGAGCTGATGTGACTCATTCTCTGCAGAAAATATCCCTGTCTGTTCCTCAGTCATTGTTCATGGAAGATAAGTACCTAGGCTTTTCATGCTTGTAGCAGCCTGGGAACAAATATGTTTTTACCATTGCTCATGAAATCTCATTGGGGATTATATTATTATTATTTTTGGATATGGCTCCAGTATAACAGATAAAACAGTTTATGCTAACCTAGAGATATTTTAACAGATAATACTCCTTTGCCAGTGCAAATCTCTTGCAAAATTCATCATTGCAAGAAACAGTAGGTGAATGAGGAAGTGATGGCAAGGTTACTCCAGATTTTCAGATGTTTGCCCCAGTGGAGCAAATAGAGTCTGGTTGCAATGTTCTCAACGTTTCAAAATAGGAAAGGATTCAGACAACTCTCATTTTGTCATCTGCTGAAGAAGATAACTTCCAGAAGAGATGGGAGGCGTGGCGATCTAGTTTATACAAGTGGTGTGAGGAAATACAGGAGCACATGGGTCTGGTCTCCACTCCCTGTATCACTATCAAGGTGGCAGCTGGGTACTAACTTTTTCCACCCTTGTCACCATCCAAGGTCAGCCAGGGTCCTAGAGTAGCACCACCAGTCCTGATGTGAGATAATGAGGACAACTCCAAGACCTGTTGTGGAGTGCCAGGCTAGGTTCAGCAGTTCAGCTTTGGGAGAGATCAGTTAGGGCTTGCAGTGCATGGAAGATAGGGAAAAGGGAGGGCCAGCTGGTCCTACCACACACCTTGGTCTTTGAGCTTTAGCATTGTTAATCTTTGCACCCTGTACATCAGCCTCCAGAGGTGGTTTCCCTTCTGCCACAACATCAGATATTACGTGGCCACACTGGGTGGGTCATGACTAGGAGAAGCTTGTACATTTGTCACTGTACTCAGTTCACAGTCCTTTGGAAGGAATGCTCTCATTTATATAGAATCGGTTTTGTGAATCAGCTTTCACCAATAACCTTTTCCAAAAGGAAATGTCATCACCATCTATGCTAGTGGTAAGCTGAAAGGAACAGGATCACATGATAGATCCATGGACATTTTACCTCTTTGAGTTTATTGTCCAAACAGTTGAGCAGGTAATGTAGATTTCTACAGGACATATTTGGAAGCTCACAGAAGGCTCAGTTCAGGACAAGAATTAAAAGATCATAGCTTGCTTTATTGTGAAAGTCAATTAATTGCATTTTTCAGTTGTGACAAGGTGCTGTAATTTTGGGGAGCCATTGAAAAGCCCTGGGAGGCTGTGTGAGTGTAGCTGATGAGTGCTGGCCATTCCCATTAGAGGCAGAAGTTTGGGTAGATCTGTCACATTAGTGAAATTTCTAGAGTCAGCCTCCAACAAGGTCTGGAAATCAGCCTTTCCGTGACTGTGGATAGAAGAGCTTATTGCAGTGTAATGTGTTAATGAGCAATGGGCATCTAACCCCAGCAAGGCTGGAGAAGCAGTAGAGCAGAGGACCATCTGAATTAGATACTCCAACCCATGAGCTCTTGTCGCCTTCCCATCTGCATTGCTGACATTCTTCAGCTTTTACTGCTATTGTGTCCTGGTACATCATAGGTAGTGGAAAGAGAGAGAAACTGGAGGGAGGCATAGAAATTGGCTTGGCTTTATAAGAACCACTGTGGATCTTTGGGCTTGGAAAGATGAGATATTGGTTGGCAGTCTTTATATTGGGAAATATTCCTGGGTGGATCTGAATAGGACTTGACACCACAAGCATCACTTAACAGGACCAACTCAGCTGACTTCTGTAGCTCTAAACTTGCTTTTATTACATTTGGGTTTTCTGCAATGTGATCATCAGTTAATCTTATTGTGGAAGCAGTGGAAAACTGTGGTGTCATCATTAATATTTTTAAAATGGAAACCGTTGTTCTCAGAAAATGAATGCGTTTGGGAATTATTTTGCTTTCTTCAGGAATGGTTATTTTTCACTAGAAAGTCTGTGTACCTAAAAGGTTTAATGGCAAGTGACAGAACTGCCACTGGTTTTCAAAATTAAATATGAGAAGCTAGAAAAGAGGGGGAGAAAGAAATATAATTCTTTATGCCTGGATTTGGATTGCTCTTAAACTTAGTATTGGACAAGACCACCATGCAGTTGGTGAAATTCTACTAGGCTGTGTTAAAAACACCAGCACAGCTCTCAATAACTATGTTGAGGTTTTTGCTGTAATTATACCTACTGTCTGCTTAGTGGCGTGTACTTGCCACTTGAGAACATTTCATCACATTAATAACCTGGCATGATTGATAACCTACAGTTATAACCCACAAGACAAGAAAACAAAATCCTGGCTTGGTGTGGCTTGGGATCACTATTATTTGGGAGGGAAAAAAAAAAAGAAGCTTTCAGGGTTTGGATTCTTTTTGCATGGTCTGTAGTGTGCTCGTTTTAAAGCCAGTTTAGAAAGCAGTGCCAAGATTTATTTTGCAGCATACAAAAATTTACGTAGGTGTTCACTGAGAGATGTTTGGCACCAGATGGTGGAAAATGGAGTGTTACTGCTTGTTCCTCTGTGGGGAAGATGCTTTAATCCCCTCCTTGCCACAAAGAAGATACAGCAAACTCGTGCTAAGTTTGTCCTGCTCTCTGGGATACTGCGGTGCTTCCGAACATCTGCGACGAATTAAAACACAAATCCAGGTGCTCTTGATACCAAGACGTATTTGCTACTTCTTTCAGGGTTTGTTGGCTTTGATTTAGATGGCAATTTGTGAGACTTTCTTGTTAAGTACAACTACCAGCTTGCATAATATAAAAGCCTCATGCAGAAGTCAGTGTGGTCCCCAACTGGGCTGATGGGATGTTTGCCAAGGAAAGTTTCTATGAGGGTGTGAGGAAGGAAACATGAAAACTTGACATGCTCAAAACAAATGTGAAAAAAAGGACAGCCCCTGCAAGAGGAAAGAAAAGAAGGGAGACGAGAACTGGATGATGTTATGAATTTCATCAAGGGGGAACCTCTTCACCCTGTGCCCACTTGGAGATTTAGTGGCAGCTCTGCAAAGGAAACTTGGGCACCGCTGGAAATGGCACTGGTGATTTAGTACCCCTGAGGATACATTTTACTGCTGTGATTTAATACATGTCTGTCTCAGATGTTTGCCTTGCTCATTGGCTGGAAATTAGTGCCTCGAAGGAGAGGCAGCAGAATGCAACATACGCTATTGTTTCTGTACTCAAGTTTCTAGACTGGAGTAGAAAACAGCTTTTATTGGGTTTTGAGCTAATATAATGGACCATATACAGAACAACTGAGGCCTCAGTTTGTGGCCAGGGCTTCCAACACTTCTAACTGTGCAGGTAACCTGTGCTGAAAGTGGGGAATGAGGCAGGCAGGAACAGACTCCTATGAAACATAGGTACCCCAGAGGCAAGGTTCGGTGGCTCAGGGGTTGCGCAACACAGAGCTGTCATTGGCTATGAGTTCAACCATGCTCCTAAGGTGGGTTTTGGCTAATCACGTGTACACACATCAGCTTCTTGTTCAGAGTTGGCAAAGGCTGATTCTCAAGAATCAGTTCATGTCCCTTCAAAGCGGAGTTCTAAAATAGGTCAGATAAATCGTGATCTTAAAATGCGTATTTATCTTCATTAGCTCTAAAGCAAAGCTAGGATATCTGGCTTGGACTCTGAATCTAAACTGAACAAATACCTCACTTTATGCCATATTTTCCAAATATTTTCTGTATTTCTATGGTTTGTATCCTCAGAAACCAATGCTGAATTTGCATGCCAAGACAGATCTACCAGCAATGCATTTGCACTGATGTATCTAATATTAGCTTTAATGATACAAAAAACACACTGTACATGCCCAGAATAGTAAACAAGAATAAAGTCTTTTCTGTGATGATTGATGTGGAATATTTATAAAGCTATTAACAAGTGGGAGAAGAAATAAGGGCAGTGGAACACTTGGATGACTTGCTGTCAGCATCTTGCACCTTTGAAGGAGAAAGAAAAAAGGATTCAGTTTACAAGATACTCTGCCAACGTAAAAAGTAATATTGAGTGTTGTATGCACAGCTTCACAGTGCACTTTTATCCATGCAGGAATGTTGCGTTTGAATTATGATGCAGGGATTTCTTTTTGTGTGGAACTTGGAGCTGCGGAGCTATTTAAATGGAAAATAGCATTGTAATGACTAAAAGCTCTGTGTTGGTAAGCCGTTTCAAGTCTGTATTTGAAGTTGTGTGCTGCTTATCTTGAGATTCAGGTTGACGTTAAAATGTGTTTCTTTGTCGCTGGAGAATTTTATGCTTGCATCTCAAAACAATTTGAAACTGAGGTAGTTAAAGGAGTCAAAGCTTTCTTACACTGTCTTGGTGCCAATCAAAGCCTTGTAGACCCTATAGAAATCTCCTGATGTGGGGATATTTTATATAGGTTGCTCCAAAAATAATGTCTCCTATTTATTTCCATGGACCTCACATGCTGATTTTCTGGCTGGCCATACAGTAGGGGGAAACACTGCAACAAGGAGAAAAAAAATGCAGTTTTGGAATTGTAAAGAGAGGAATAGAAGCTTTGTCTTTCACTCTGTTCTCTATATTGATAATTTGGCCCTTTATTTATTCTGCCTCTACTACAAACTCAAGTGGCAGAATTTAAAGCTAGGCTCTTCATAACTGCAAAAAGTACCAAACTTGTTAATGTAGGTGACACAGAAAATCTCCACAGATTAGATCTGGCCACCCACAAATTATTTGGGATGTGTATGGACTGGAGAGAGAGATCCCACACAGTACAAGAGAGCGTGTGAGATACCACACAGAACAAGGAGGGAAGAGTCATGAATCTATATTTTTATGAATAAAAAGAATATTTATGGACTTTTGCTGGACTCTCCTTGCACTGCCCTAACCCCACTAAGACTACTGCACAAGACAGTGATTGTGGAGAGGACAGGCAGGGCTCAGGGGACATCAAACTCTGTAGCAAGAAATACTTTGTAATGTAGGATATTTCCAGTCTGGAACAAAGACAGGGAACTTCAGCACAGGAACTTAAGATGCTCTGTGTAAGCAAAGGCTTCAGGATGGCCCAGCAAACAGAAGTGGTGATCCAAAGGAGAAATACTGTGATCTAAAGGAGAAATCTTGCCCCTAAGGCGACACTTCAGAATGTAGTCCTGTAGCCCAGAAGGAAGCCCATTTCTAAGTAATAGGTATTGTAGTTGGATCACACAGCGTGGCTTTGCCCAGGTCTCTGCATCTTTGATGCTGTCAAAAGACAAGCATGATCTAACTAGAAGCTTTTTATTTGAGACCTGCATCTATCTGCAGAATGAAATACCAACACACGTGAATTAGGACCAGTTTGTTGTAGGGTCTTCAGAAGCTTCTTTCATAAAGGATTATGAAGGCAGGAGTAGAGAGAGGTTTCCTGCAACTATGGAGAGTGATTCAGGCTAATCAGTCCTTCTTGGTGCTGTCTGGGGTCCCATCAGCTTCAAGAAAGAACAAGCTGAAGCTCCTCCTTCAAGGCAGAGGTTAATACAAGAAATCATGACCAAATATATGAAGCTAATATCATATTATTCAAATGATCAGCAGATCAGAGGATCAAATGACCTAAGTCTCCCTGTCCACGTACTCCCGGGGACTAAAATATTTCAGTCTTGTAGGCTCCTTACTAGTACTGAATTTAAAGATCACAGATTATGCTTCTTTACTTACAAGACAGTGGGGCCAGACTCAGAAGCCAGGAGAGTATTGGGTAGGAACAAGCCTGGAAGGGACAGACTTCTTATCCATGTTTCATTGTCAGTTATGAACCAGCACGTGTCCAGGTTGCCTTCACAGGCTCCCCACCAGCAGGGCCTGTGAGTGATGCTCATGTTGTTCATGTAGAAAAATAAAATAAAATAAAATAAAATAAAATAAAATAAAATAAAATAAAATAAAATAAAATAAAATAAAATAAAATAAAATAAAATAAAATATAAAAGAAAAACCTCAAAATTATTCCAAATCTCTTGCACATGCTAGAAATGAAACCATGATTCTTGGGATTAGCCCAGTTAGAATTTGGTTTATTGAAGTATCACAGAATTTTTGGATTGCAAGGAAGGGACCTCAAAGCCCACCCAGCCCGAACCCCTGTTGTAGGCAGGGCTGCCCCCCACCAGCTCAGGCTGCCCAGGGCCCCATCCAGTCTGGCCTTGAGCTCCTCCATGGATGGGGCACCACAGCTTCTCTGAGCATCTGTGCCAGAGCCTCACCAACCTGAGGAAAGGATTTCCTCCTAACATGTAACCTAAACCTGACCTCTTTTAAGCTATTCCCCCTTATCCTATCCCTGGTAATTTGGATCTTCAGAAACACACATGCAATTTCTGCTCTCCTAAGGCCAATTTTATCAACATGAGTGAGATTTTCATGTGGCAGTTCTGCCTGCTTTCACCTGTGCACAAATGAACACATACTCAGGGATGGCAAAATGAATTTTGCACTTGTAAATTGTACTCATTTGGGAAAGACAACTGTGCAAGCAGAGATGATCCATGAGATCAGGATTTATGCACGCAGACCCAAAGAAATAAAATGGAGGTCTTTTGGAAAATCAGTCGCTATTTGTTGATGAATTTGTGATTCTTGTTTTAGACCAAGAAATTGATTTAAAATAAAAGGACAGTGGTCACGTATGAAACCCTTCGTGTGACTGTGCCAGGGAAACCATTTGAAGTGAGGAGGAAGAAATCAGCCCGCTCAAGCACTGCGCTTCCTCAGCCACAGAGACAACAAGGAGCTTCCAGTGTAGAGCACGGCTCGGCGAACACCATGTGGTTCCAATATCCGCACGACACGCAGTGACCACCGCCGTGCGGCAGGAATTCGGCACTCAGTCCTTGCCTTGCCGGGGTCCCGGCTGCTGAGATGGGGCGGTGGGCTCAGACGGGGCAGTGCTAGGGGAGGAGAAAGCGCAGCCTGCAAACCGCTCGCCTCGGAATGGTACGGATCGCACCAGTGTCTCCCTGGGTTTTCTTTGCAAATCCCCCGCAGGCAGAGTTTGCTCAACTAGTTGAACTGGCTCTTTCTCCCTTGTTGTTTTTTTTTTTTTCTTTTTTCTTTTTTTTCTTTTTTGGCAAACCAAGAATTTCCTTCCTGATAAAAACAGCCGACTGGCTCCCCGATTGGGTGAGGGGTTGGGGAGGATATGACATCAGGCACATCTCTCGCTTCGTGCAGTGTGGTCTGCCTGATCACTGGCTGCTTACCAGCACGGCCAGGGAGGTGTTTCCCTAACTCCCAGCCCAGGTACTTAAGTTTCTGCACAAAGCGGTGTAGCACCGAGTCTCAGCCCGCGGCCGGCTCCTTTGAGCTCATCTGCTGGGCAGATCGCTCCTGCACGAGGGGGCTCGCCGTGAATGATGGAATATAAACTCATAAACTCCTTGGAGTTACCGTGAAGTGAGAAAACAGACACTGGACAGACGGGGCTGAGATGGATGAGGAGAGAATGAATCAAAACGGCAGCAAGTCGCAAGGAGCAGGAGGCCAGGTGCCTGCAACGACTCCATCAGAGGTGCTGATGAGGGGTGAGTAAGGCTCCTGCCTCTGTCCTCCCGTCTGCGGGCAGCAGGAGCGGGCAGGGTCAGGCTGCAAAGGCGAGCTTCTATCGAAGTTACACTTCAGTGCGGATCTGCAGCAACGTCCCCGTGCTCTTGCACTCTCAGAGGGATTTTAATAAGCTCGATACTGATTTCTCTTGTGGTATTTTTTTCCTCTTTTTCTTCTTTATTTATTATTATATATTTTTTTTTCCTGGTGCATCACAGAAAAGGTGTCAAATTCTGCAGTGCAGTTCATGCAAGCAGAAACAAATGCAGTAACTGAACGACAGCAAACTGGAAAAGAGATTGCAGTGTGGCAGTGTGTTGAACTTCGATTGGTGCCAGCTCAGCGCTGGCTCAGTTCCTCTTTTCTTTTTCTTTATTTCCTCTGTATTTTTATCTGCTTTTTATTTCTCTCTCTCTTTTTCTTGTACCCGCTTTTACTTTGCTTTTTTCTTCTTCTTCTTCTTTATTTTTTCTTCTATTTTTCCTTGTTTTTCTTCTTCAGTTTTTCTTCTTTTTTTCTTTTTAACATTCTTATTCTTTCCAGTCAGCAGGCCCAACTGCCCTTGCCCAGATGCAGCCACTTGCCTGTACAGGTTCTTCCACAATGTCTATGGCCTGACTATCAGCTGTGACCAACGCTGTTGTAGTCAGTGGTGAAGTTATTCAAATAAATGCCCTCACTCCGATTGTTGCTCTGTTGGCTGGCCCAGAGCCATTGAAAATACAACATGGTGACCAACCAAGGACAAAGAATTTATCTTTACACAGCAGCTTAGCTAATGATGTTCCCTGCACCCCCATTTTCTGAGGCACCATTCTTTCAGTTCATGGTCAATGAAGTGGGATTATGGAGGGAAATTAAGATAATATGACTTCATAGTGTCCTTCTTTCTGGGGCTATTGAGAACACTTCTATCCTTAACACGTAGAAAAATGAGATGCTGAAAAATAAACAGAGGCAAACTACAGCTTAAAGATGATCAGTGTGTTGGCTGTGTTGCCTGCTGCTCCTCATGTGTGTGTGCGTGTGTATGCATGCACTGAGGCTAGGGTGGGAGCGAAGGGAAAGCGACGTCATTACAACAGTGTGAACCAAATCCAGTTCACATGGGCGATGAGCTCTGCCAAAATGGAGTCTGGGAGGGAGAAAGCTTACAGGCAGCATGGGTGGCTTGGTCTCTTAGGTGCTGGAGCTCAGCATGTTCCTCTTGCGCCTGCCTGAATCTTAGCAGAGCCAATAAGCTCTGCTGGTGGCTTGCAACGGGAATATATTTGGTTACATATATCATGGGTGTTAGGTGAAAGCCTTTAAATATGAAAAATACCATTCATAGTATTGTTATACATAACGCTGTAGGCTTATGTAAATGTAAATGCGTTTGCAAGAGCATGCCTCAGCTGGAAGGATTTCAGAGCCCCTTGTGAGCTACACTGTGTGAGGTTACCATGAAAGGAAAGCAGCCTAGGGAGTCACTGGGTGTGTGACACCCTCTCCATGGTCAGAGACTGAAAAAATATGCTTTCAGCCTCTACCACAGAGTGAATGCTCCTCTAGAAACGTGCTGTAAGCACATCCACAGGCAGCAGTCAAAGCTTGGTTGTTCATGAAGTTACTGGTATAAGGCTCCCTCTATATTTGCCCTGCCAGCATTCAAGGGCCCAGGTGGATGCAGTGCAATCAAGTAGGACCAGAGGTTTCATGTAACCTCTGGGTTGGCTGCAGTTTTCAGCAGTGAAAGGGGAGCTGGATGGCCCCAGGCCACAAAAAGCCAGTGGGTTTTGGATGATGAAAGCCACGAGGCCTGACAGAGCTTAATTGTGGATCAAGGTGCAGGCAAATTTCAAATATGGATTAACAGTCTCATTTTTCCATGATAGAGCAATTGTACATATTTTTGGGTAGCAGAAATCTGTGCTGCTGTGGCCATATTTGTAGTGAATGCAACTGTGCCAACTGTGTACACTGGCCTTTCTTCTCCATGGACTGCTCTGACAGCAAAGAATTTCAGAATTTAAGAAGTCTAGGGCTAGTTAGCATCGGCACTTATTTAGGCTTTAATCAGATGCCTGTATATGGTAATAATAGTGATCTTTTATATTACTGGCATTGTATCTACTGTGCCATGCAGTCAAAAGGACCTTTCACCCTTTATTCACAATTTACCCAAGATGATTTTAAAGCTATCTCAGGCTTCCACTTCTGTTTAAGGTAAATGATCCAGTCCTGCCTAGTACAGGATGCCCAACCAGGTTAGGACATCCTCGCATATACCCCTTTTATTTTCCACTGACACTGATCAGTCTTCTAATTCATTATTAAGAATTTATGAAATTAGAAGTTAATGGTCATTCCACAGATCTCTATGATCTGGTTTGGAATCTTAATATAAACTTGTTTTTTTCCTGAAGAAAACACTGAGTTGGATGGATAAGGGCTACATGTGGATAGAGCAGACCATGCACCTCCCTCTTTGTCACCAAAACAATGACACGATGATATAACATCATGGCCGTTCATACAAAATGTTACCTGTATTTGACTAAAAAGAGATCAAACACTGCTCAGAAAACTT
Organism: Excalfactoria chinensis; assembly: GCF_039878825.1. NCBI lineage: Eukaryota > Metazoa > Chordata > Aves > Galliformes > Phasianidae > Excalfactoria > Excalfactoria chinensis. Next base: position 115,674,872 of record NC_092825.1, read on the forward strand.
GTTCTCAGTCTAGAACTTTAGAACTCTTGTAAACATGTTTCCTTGCAACTCATTAATATCTGGCAACAGCATTGGTAACAGCATGGCACTGGATACACAACCAGAGTTAAGCTTAGAGGTGAGCTTAGTTCAAGGTACGAGGAGAAAAATACAGTTTTGTCTCTCAGTATACTACCATCTGCATTATAAAAAGCTTTGCAAAATCAAGGGTCTTTGCTTAGTGATATCTGTGGGCTTTGGTTTTCTCTTGCTCTTATCACTGCTGACTGGGGTCTTCTCACAGGACTACTCAAAACAGCACAATGACGGTCACTGAAAAAGCATAGGTAAATGTAAGACAGTAACCTCAGTACACACAGTGCACTGCACCTGACGTTCCTGAGGTGTTCAATGCAAACAAGAAGAGATGCTTTGCAACTTTGTACCTTGGAAGATGAGATATTTAACTTTGCACAGGTGAAGGTAATTTAACAAGCACCATTTGAGACACATCACTTTTAAAGCACAGCTATTCTAGTCAATAATACTGTGCTTTAATAACTGTACCATGGTTTTGCTGTCATTATCAGATGACATATCCTTATGAGACCAGAATCATAGCTTCTGGAAATTGTTGTCCACTTGCTAAGGCCAAAGAATGGTTAGGAACTTACTGCAAGTACATGTTATGGTACACAGGCCATGGAACTCAGGAGGAGGCAGGCAGAAGGTAGGTGAAATGCCCTCTGGAAATGCTTGTTTTCCTTCCCAGGAGTACCTGGGCTATTAATATAGACCAGATGTTGAATTTCGAGGCAATGGATACCAAAGGAGGTAAATCTCTCCAGATGAATTAGCGTCTCTGGTGGCCCTGAGCCATAAACTTGTAATGCTAAAGGAGCCCTCTGTTAATATTTGGATGGCCATCAGTACTGCATTAGTTTGTTTCACTGTGTTAAAACAAAGAACAGATACAGCATCTACATAAATGAAGTGTAAAGTATTTCCTCAGACCTTTATATTAAGCTGCAAATTGAGGAAAGGTATGTCCTGTAAAATGCATCACATAATGTTTTTGCCTGTCAAATAAATCTTTCAGAAAAGTACTTGACATGACTTAACAGGTTTGTTACCAGATTTAATCATAAAGGCTCCCTCCCATACCTCCTTCATTCAACCAGAACTACGCTGACTCATTTCCGGAAATTATTTTTGGCATGTGGTATTTTTATGAACATCAGTTCTGAAATATCAAGATTACTTCAAAGTAGGAGTTAGAATTCTGGTTCTGATGCAGACCTTTTTCTTTTTGTTTCCTGAACCATCTGCCAAAGTGCCCTATGTTGGTCTTTTGCACAAGTCCCAATGAGAGAAAATGTGATTCTTTTTATTGTTTGTTTGTTTTATATAGGCACTTAGAATATTAGTGTTTTTAACACAGTTATAGGAACACTTTCTTTATGACATTCCTAAGTGAAATTACTGCCTTCGTGACCTGGGCCTGTGTTCTTACTACCATTCACTGGGTATCCCACCCCCTGCACTGTCCCTTGGAGAAATGGAGGGATCATGTGCTGAGACACAAGTAGATCTTGGGGTCGTGGTAGGTGTTCCCATATTGCTGAGGAGTCTCATTTTCTTCAGCATCAGAGAGAAGATCATTTGCAAGTCCTCTTGCTCTCACTCTTTTGCCATGGCCCAGAGAGGCAGAGCAGCAAGAGATCATGCAGTCCGCATGTCCTTAGGGTGAAATCACATCTCTTTCTTAAAAAAAAACAAACCACCTTACTGTAAATACAGTGTTTTTCACTAAATCTGCTTCACCTAAAACTGTGTGACTTCTTTCCTCCACTAAATGTTCAAGCATGAAAACTAAAATCTAAGGCGTTCCCTTGAGCTTCCATCTACATTTGCTTTTTATGGCTTCCACAGCACTGAGAATAAGCTATTATTTAAAACGCACCACTGCAGAGGCTGACACTGGACTGAAAACTGAGACACAAAATCAACAGGTAGTACAATTTGTCTCCTTGTACTTTGGTTCTGTCTCTAGTTACACATTGTTGAACTAAGCCCACCTCTTGAGCAGGGGTGAATGACTGAGCAGCTGTACCCTTTCCAAAACATGCTCCTTTTGAGCTAATTGTTAAAGCCTAATGAGCTTGTGAAAACAAAGGCGCTGGAAATAATTCAAACAGAGACAAGCTCAGTCAGAACAAGGTGGTGTTCTGTAAATCATTCTCTTGTCCTCTGAATGGGAACACAGCTGCTCAGCACTAACAGGGGATGAATTAAAAACACACCCAGAGTGAACCCATCCTGTTTTTTCACTCTTCCCTGCAGCCTCTCCAAGAAAAGCTTGGTGGTTCAAGTAATAAATTAGAGGAGAGGATTACTGGGTTACACAGTTGAAGTAAAGTACATGGAATTGTTAGACATTCTCCTGTCTTTCTCTTTATGCAGACTTCGTTTCAGACTGGTCTCCTTTACATGATGCATCTATCCATGGGCGTCTGCTTGCTCTGAAGAAGCTCATCAACCAGGTATTCCTCTGCCAAGTCAATATGATCTCTACTGTGTTAATTTGGTTGCTGAGTGCAGTCTGTGTTTTACTCTGAAACATCCAGGGTGAGGAGATCATGTAGACCAAAATGCAGTGAAGTCTTTGTGTAACATATTTTTTTTCTACACTTTTTTGCCTCACTAACTCTGCATGCTAAGCTGAAGACCTACATCTTGGGTTGCAGGTAACAAGACTTTAGCTGCTACCCCTGTGGTCGGTTGCAGGGCTCTTTCTGCAGCTCCCGTGCCCATGACCAGCTCTTGTTGCCTTTGGTGGGGGCAGCTCCAGATGCAGACGAGACTCCAGTTGAGGCTTCAGTTCAGGCACCCAGACATCTGTTTCTGGTGCTCTTTGAAGTGCTTGAAGGCCCTGCTCCTCCCAAAGAAGGGCACAGCTGTGGAGAAGAAAGTTCTGAACTTCTCTTCACCGTTCCCTCAAAATTATTAGACTTAGCCAGTGGAGGATAGAGAATTGTTATTGTAAACTCTTCCATCTTAAACTTCTAGATCATGAAGACTGATAGAAGAGATCCTGTGATAGAGTCAATTCAGTGGTTTCTAATGAAGAAGCCAATTTTTATTCAAAAAGTTCCATTATCTAAAGAAAGTATATCAAATGTATATATCAAGAGTACTTCTAAGTTTGTTCCATTCAAACAGTCACAGACTGGAGGTCAAAAGACATGAGCAGACATGTAAACTAGAGTCAGGCACGACCCTGTCGAGGGGGTTTAAAATATTTTTAAATCATTTTTATTTCAGAGTTTGTTAGCTGTGATGTAGTAGAAGTAAAATAAAGCAAAATACCTAGAAGGATGTCTGCATTGTTCTGTTGGACAGTTTGCTGACCACAGCTTTCTGTCTAGATTAGAGATGTAGAATAGGCATGATCTCTGGCACAATGTGCCAGTATCCGTTCCAGCTGAAGCACCACAGACTCTTTCATTGCTTACCTAGTAACTCCAAGCAGTTGAGAAAACTATGATTAAATAAAACTAAGAATCATTATGGAAGGGTGGTGGGCTGTTGCTACTGTTGTTTGTTTGTTTTGTAGTTGGCTGTAATGATATTTTCTTTCATCAGGGGAGTGATGTTAATCTTGTTACTGCAGACCATGTGTCTCCTCTCCATGAAGCCTGCTTAGGTGGTCATGCTGCTTGTGCCAGTTTCCTATTAAAGCATGGTGCTAAGGTAAGTGCATCATGGACAAGATATTGTCTCCAGTGTTAACATGTTTTATTATGACAATTTAATGCTACATCGTAGAATCACAGAATGGTTTGGGTTGGAAGAGACCATAAAGATCATTTAGTTCCAACCCCCCTGCTGTGGGCTGGGACACTTCCTATCAAACCAAGTTGTCAAAAGTCTCATCCAACCTGGCCTTGAACACCTCCAGAGATGGGACATCCACAGCTTCTCTGGACAACCTGTTCCAGTGTTGTTTTTATTCTTCCCCCAGGTGAATGGGGTTACTGTTGACTGGCACACTCCTTTGTTCAGTGCTTGTGTCAGTGGCAGTGTGGCTTGTTTGAATTTACTGCTGCAACATGGGGCCAACCTGCACCCGCCCTGTGACTTGGCATCCCCCATCCATGAAGCTGCTAAGAGAGGTAACCTCATGGGTGTCAGCACTGTTTTTTATCTTGCTAGAAGTCTGGGGAAGTGGAGAAAAGAGGTAAAGAAGATCTTCATGATTTAGGCCAGGGATTGTTCCTTCCTACTTACTCTCGTCACAACTGTTGCAATTGCTCCCAACACTGGTGCTCACCAAGGGCCACTTGTTGCTGCTTTTGGGGCCTCTGGGTTAATGTGGTGACACTTGGAAAGGGATACATTGTCCAAATCAGCTGTCTGTTATACAGCGATCCAAGAGAGTTGTCTGGCCATCTTCAAAAGCAGAAGAGAAATTCAGCATGATTCATCTCATCTCCAATAGAGATCTGTAATGAGTCAGATGTAATGCAGGGGCTTTAGCATATTTTCAAACTGGATTTGCAGTTCCTGTTTTTCTGATTGAAAACACTGGAGTAAGGAGAATGGATCAAAGTATTACACTATCACCTCTTGGCAAAACAGCGAATCTTTGCCAAATTCAACTTCTGCATCAGAGAATTTGGACTGTTGCAAAATGCCTGATCTCTGCATGTTGACTCTGCCTTTATCCCTTTTAAGGTCATGTGCAATGTGTTGAGCTCCTCACATCCCATGGGGTGAATATAGATCACAACGTCAACCATCTGGGTACTCCGCTTTATGTAGCTTGTGAGAACCTTCAAGTGGACTGTGCCAGGAAGCTACTTGAGTCAGGTAAAAGAAAAAATAAAGGATGATGTATTTTCATTCCCTTTAATGTCTGACTTTGGATTCTCTTTGCAGCAAAGATTTAGAGGAATTCCTACTCTGGAACCTGGATAAGTTTTCTGTGTCAGTCCTGTGTTAGAGGCGGGAGCAGGGTAAACAGGGCCTTCTTGATCAAGAAATGAGCTTTACAACTCCCAGCAAAGTGATGGATCATCCTGGATTTCATGCTGCCAGTGATGCCTACAACAATGCCATCTTCTCCAGCATCCATGTATTTGTGCTGCTGTAGCTATTTGAAGAGAGTAGAAAGAAGCTTCCTTTTTTCTTTAACCCTCTTTACTCAATAGAAATAACTGAACAATTTTTACATACTTCTTTTGCAAATGTTTTAATTCTTACAAAGTTCATAAAACACCTGAAACGTTTCCAACATGGAGGAAAAACATTCAGCACTGTGTCCTTTTCCTCAGATAAACTCAACTACAAATCTAACCACTTGGATAATTATACAATGCCATTTCTTACCTATGGCAGTTCATCTCTTCTAACAAAAGGGGCTGCATAGCAAAATGTAGCCACGTAGCTCATAGAAAAATGATGGACCAACCAAACCCCCTTGACACATTTAGATAGCATTATTCACGATTTAATCTTTTCTAAATAAATCAAATGCAGATTAAGACTTCACTTTTGCTTATTATTTTCTGTTGTTTTGCCTTTTGTCTTTTCTCACTTCTGTATATAGGAATATGTGCTTTAAAAATGTCATAAATGGTCTTGAATTGATTCTGCAGTTCACACGTTTTGTGATATGTTAGCTCAGGATAACAGACTGAGGAGCACTTGAAGATTAGAGAGTGCTTACATCCTCCACTATTAAGGGCCTCAAAATTTTTCCATCCTCATATTTTTTCCTGAGCAGACTTGGTAACTAAGCACCTGGAAATCAGCTTAAGCCTCCACTATGGAGCAGGTTGAAACTTTGCATACATTTTAAAGGAATGGTGAGCTGGGATAGGGAGCAAATGAGATCCATAGAGGGAACTACTCTTTTGTTAGGCTTCAAGAAGTCTGTGGGCTGGACTGTGGGTGAAAGACTTCCTTGTGCGATGTTCCTTTGGAATCATTTTCACAACTCCACTGCTTCACAGCAAGTACAAATTATGGGACTAAGACCTAAAGGACAGGAATTCATCTCTAGGTGAATGCTACAGTGTTTATGGATTGCTCAGGGAAATTGCAGCTAGTGCAGGAAGTGGAAATAAACTCTGGTGTAGTCATTTTTCCTTGTCATCTCTTTGTATTCAGGTGCAAATGTGAACAGCGGCAAGGGCCTGGAGTCCCCACTGCATGTGGCCGCCAGGAGTTGCAGTGTAGAGCTGGTGATGCTCCTGATTGATTTTGGAGCGGACATTTGGGCAAAGAATGCTGAAAGCAAAAGGCCGATGGAGCTGGTTCCACCTGGCAGCCCTTTGGGCCAACTGTTCCTGCAGAAAGAAGGTGTCTCTTAGTACTTGTTTTTTTCCTTCACTTGGGATGCTACAGGGAAAAATCATACAAAGCACTTCACAAGGCTGTAGTATTTTGTACTCCTAGTTCTACAATGCAGAGAATAACTAAGGCTACCTCAGTTTGCTGATATTTGGACACTGTTTCCTTCTGTGTCAGAGTATAGTGGTGCTAAGTGACCTACAGGTCCATGAACATTGCATTAGGGAGAAACCATAATGAGCTTTCAGTGTGATGCAACAGAGAGCTTAGGGTAAAAAAAAAAAATTCCCTTGAGTCTGGGATGGGAATAAAGCTAGAAACGTTGTATGAAACATGCCAATGAATGTGAACAAAAAATCACCTCTGATGAGAGCTGTGTTTATCTGGTGGATACTGGGACTAGGATCCTCAGTTTTTATAGTGTGCCAACTTTTAGACACATACAAAATACTGCATACATTAAAAATTATAACACTGATCTTCTAGTTGATTGGTATTTACTTTTATTGTGGGGACAAAGCCTTGCGTAGGTGCAAAAGTGTCTTTAAAGTGAGACTATATTCATTATTCTGTGGGGATTAAGAAAAACTATGCAGGAATGATAAACGTATATATACACTAGATTTTCTTGGAAGGCCAATTACCAGTATCAAGCTGTAGGGCTAACTCTTAGGAAGTGCTTATTTAGAGCATATGAATGAAATTATGCCAGGTCTATGTTGTTTGATTGGTTACAAACACTTTGATGAATGAGGCAGATGCATTTTACTTACTGTTCTTGAGAGAAATTAGAATAAATTCTTTAGTGTCGGAGTTCTTGTGTTCTTCTTTAAGTGCTCTCGTTTAGTCAGTAAACTACACAAACTAATAACCTGGGTTATCATTATCTTAAACAAATTACTGACCCACAATTCTACTAAGTGTAGATGTGGTTATTGTCATAAACAGATTTACACCAAGTAAATAAAGTGATGAATCAGGCCCTTTGTGGAACAGTAATATGAAAATATCAACATGGAAACAACTGTGCTGTGCGTATTATATATGTGCAGCAGACATTTGGTTTCCAGCCTAATCTATGGTGCACAGAGTGGTGATCTTTTCAGACTCAAATCCCTGCTGCACGAGCCTCGTGACTCCTGAGGCACCACATGTGTCCTGTTTATTTGAGATAAAAAAACATCCCAGGCACACCCTGTGGAGCTGTCATGAAAACTGCTGTGGCTGAGCTAAAGGCTTGGGCAAAAAGGATCTTTTCTAAGCAAAATTCAGCAATTGAAGTTAGAAATGATGAGTGCCTGAAGGGTATTTTGCAGCTGACTGGTGTTTTTCTGATGTTCTCCAACATGCCTTTTCCTGAGTAGGGTGATATCTAATGGGCAGCTGATGTCTGTCTCCTGTGGCTTCGAATTGTTGCTGCCCAGGAGAGGGGTGTGCACATTGCATCCTCTGGTTTAAACGGGGATCAGAATTTCCTAATGGGCCCCATAGCTCCTCACAGGCCTCATAGTTCCTTATGAACCTCATAGGTCCAGCACACAATTCTTGTTCCCCTCTCCCTGTGCACACCATCACATGCCATGCTGGCATTGCAACAGGGTCAAATATGTGCAGCAAAGGGCTAACTAACAACCCAAGTATGTTTTCTGAGTTGTTTTGAAGAGCTTGCTTGCATCTGCTTTTTTTGTGCTGCAGTCTGCATTCTCTCCTTACCACACTTCATTTCTTTGCCTCAGCATCTCTGCTTACCACTATCTTTCCACTCACTCATGGCTGCTGGTACTGACACTGGCCCGTACCATCTCCCTCTTGCCTTCTACACTTTCTTCTTATCATCTCCTCCACAACCGTGGCATTCAAACTTTCATTTGTGTTCACTGCTTGCTTGCATTTGCAAGCCTGCCTATGGCAGGGGGATTGAAGCTGAGTGCTTTTTAAGATTCCTTCCAACCAAAGCCATTCTATGATTCTCTGATCTTCCCTTCTCATCTTCCTTTCTCCTGGAAGACCATCACTGCTCTCAGTGCTGGCCAACCGCATGTGCGGCACAGGGCTGTGCAAGTGGTAAGTTGGGGTATGAACAGTGGCAGGCCCTGCCATCAAAAGCACTGAACAGCATCTACCCTATCATGAAAAGGATAAGCCTCCCAAATAAGCCCTTAATGTCATTATACTTAAATAAAGGGGTTGAAAATAGCACTAGATTCTTCAGCATGACTTGTATTTATCAGCATGGGACTGTTTAATCAGGAAGGCTTAAATAAAGGATTATGTAGCATTTCTTTTGCTATGTGTTTGTCACTGTTATGAAATAAGTTTCAAGCAGCGGGGTGCAATTCTGGATCTCAATGAAGGTCTGTGGGGGGAAGACTTTGAAGGAAGCATCAGTCATCTCTTCACAAACAGTACAAGCGCTTTAACACTCATGCAAGTTAAAAAGGAAGGAATGATTCTGTTAATACTTATTATGGGTGTATAATGACAGAGAGTGATGAGGCTTGAACCAAATGGTGGGTTGACATCTTTTGGTAGATGTAGGCCTGGCTTTCCACTACCAAGTGTGCTGTGGGCTGCATGTCTATGGTGGGCCTTGGGGAGGTAAAGCCATATGCGTAACATGTCTTCTGTCTCTCTCCAGGGCCGCTGTCCTTGATGCAGCTCTGTCGCTTGTGCATCAGAAGGTGCTTTGGACACAAGCAGCATCAGAAAATAACTGGCCTTCTTCTCCCTGAAGAGCTGAAACATTTTCTTCTTCATGTTTAAGCCTTTCAAGTATGAAATGGTGCCTTAATAGCACAACAAGGTTTATTGAAGAAAAATTTCTCACCAGTAGTGTTGCCAACACCTGCAGTGTGTTAATGTGTGACGGCTACTGGTCCCTGGTAAAGCCCAGGGTCTGAGAAACATAGGAACAACCAACTTGCTGAGTCCTCAGCATCACCCCCGGCCAAACAGTGGCTTGAAAAGGAGTTATTCTGCATGGCTGTACTGTAGAGCATAAAAATGTGTCTCAGGATCCGCCTAGAAAGGGCAGGAAATAAGCACCACGTTTTGAGACAGACCTCGTGTTCTCTGAGTCCTGGCACAGTTTCAGAGGGCTCATGGCTGACAAAAGCTTAAAAAGAAAGCACATATCCCAGTGCAGCATGAACAGCACTTTGTGTATGTTTAAGGATAGCTGCGCTTTTTCAGCAAGCAGACTTAGTGCCGACATCTGTGAGGGCTGTATCCACACCGCCATAAGAATAAGGAAAGGGAACTCAACTGAACCTACTTGCAAAGTTGGACAACACAACTGATGGATACAGGTGTCTGGTACGAGAGGTTAATTTTTGTGCTGATCAGACACAGGAAGCAGTTCTGTTGATCTGTGGGACACTAAATTGTACACTAATGGGACAAAATGATAAACACAAATAGGTCCTTAAGTTCCCTTGTTATGGGATACAGACCCCTAGAAATTTTCACTGGCCTGACTCAGTTCATCACACATCTGAGCTATATAAACATCCACTGGCTGCTTTAAGATGTCAATCTCTACTCTTTCCCTCCTGATGAAAGAGGAAAAAAAACATTTGTCATATTCTGAAAAAAAAAGTAATAAATAGAGTTTATTATAGAAGGATCCTTCTAAAATCAGTATCTTGCATATGCTGAATCTCCATTGAACAGGCAGGGAGCAGACAGCTGACCTAGTGCTTAACTTTTTGAAGATTAATGTTAAGCGTGAAGAATCCCTGCTTTGGTGACACATCTGAAAGCTGAAAATCCATCTTACTACATTTGAGATCAAGAACTATTTATTTATTTTTTTACCTACAAGTTTCATCAGTTACCTTTAAGCATCTTATTTTGTTACATTATCACAGCAATATTAATATCAGGATAAGGAGAAGATGGTGAGAACATTGCTTCTAGATCGCTTTTCATCTGGAAATTTCATACCTTAACTTTGCTTCCTTGAATTCCTCAGATCACGCATAATTAGGATGAATTCTGTTTGCTCAGTTTGTGTCATCTCAGCATATTTGCTTATTTATTTTAGTATAAATTGTGATCAACACTGTTGAATTCCATCTTTATGCATCAACACTTATCCAGTTATGAACTATAAAAGCTGTACAAGATGCAAACCAAATAAGCTAAATAAGCTAAATAAGCAAGGTTTGGGTGTTTTTTTTTTTTTTTTTTTTTTTTTTTTTTTTTTTTTGTATTTGAAATCAAATATAATGCAAGATTTGAAAGACTGTCATGAATATATTTTATCAGATATTTTGATATTATTTTGCTGACAGTTAAATGGCTGTCAACACACAGTTGTATAAGATGTTAGTTAAAAAATAAATGGTTTATATTCTGTTTTGATTTTCTTTCATTTTTTAAATATGATAAAATGAATACTGCCTGATGCTATGGATTTTTGGACTGAACTCTGATTGCGATGCTGTCTACAGGGTAGTAACATAGAGAGTGTTATTACTAAACAGACGTAGTGAAGTTGAGACTAAGATGCAGACACTTCTCAAATCTTGCCCTTTGCTGACATTTGAAGGTGGAATTTGACACTTGCAGTTATTTTTCTACTCAATTGAGGATTAATGAATAGCAGTATGTGATTTCATAGAGCAGGAAAAGATGTACCTTAAAGTGGTCACCGTCTTCAGTTCACATTTTTTTAGTAACTTACATCAGATTGGTTCTTATGTCTCATAGGCAAGTGGCACATGTAATGATCAGGGTGCCCTTTTGTGTGCCTATGCAACTGAAGAATTATTTGCCGTAAGTTAGCATGTGGAAATCCCTTTACAGCTTGACATCCAAGAGACATCTGCCAGAACTGAGCATGTACACTATGGGTATTGAGAGGGGTGGGAGTGCAGCAATTCCCTCTTCTTTCAATGTGTCTCCAAGTATGCCCACTGAGACCAGCTTAAAGAGAGATGACAATACCAGCAATTTGCTTTACAGGATGCTGTTTCAGCTTCTTATGAAAACGGTTGAACTAAATAAACACCTTCATAAAATAACTAATTCTTAACTGGAAACCAGAGGCATCTTAATCATGTAAATGTAATATAAAACTTTGGAGTGTATGCAGAGAATGTCATAGGGAAAAGCCCTAGAGGGATGAGTGGACCAAGAAATCTTGTCAGTATTCAAGGATTACTTTCTTCTAGCTCAGGAGTGATGCATCCCAACAGAAAAAGAAGTCAGGCATAAATGCCAAAAGGCCTACATAGATGAATAAGAAGCTTCTGGCCAAACTCAGGCACAAGAAGGAACACGAGAAGGAAGTAGAGTGTGGAATCAAGGACAAATAACATGGGAAAAATACAGAGACATTGTCCAAGCAGCCAGGGATCAAGTTATCAAGCTAGAGCCCAAATAGAATTTAGTATGTTCAGGGATATAATGGGCATCAAAATGGCTTCTACAAGCACCTCAGTTACAGAATGAAGACTACAAAAACTGTGGACCTCTCCTGAAGAGAAAGGAGACTTAGTTATCCAAGGAGGTAGAAAAGCCTAAGAAGTGAATTCCTCCTTTGCCCCAGCCTTTACCAGTAAGACTGGCCTTTGGGAATCCCAAAACCCAGGCTGAATGGCTAGAGCAGGGAGGATATGCCTTTGGAAGAAAAGAACAGGGAATATTTGAGCAAACTGGACGTTCACAAGTCCATGGGCTGTGATGGGATGCACCTGTGAGTCCTGAGGAAGAAGGCAGATGTGATTGTGAGGTTGCTCTATAATCTTTACCTGAAGACCAGAGAACAGCAGTCACTCCTATATTGAAAAATGACAAGAGGGAGGATCCAGGGAACTACAAGTCAGAAAGACTCATCTTGATCCCTGAGAAGGTGATGGAACAGTTCATCGTGGAAACCATTCCTAGGCACGTGGAAGAGAAGAAAATCATCCAGATTAGCCAGCATCCATTCACCAAGGGGAGGAGATGTCTGACCATCTTGGTAAGCTTCTGTAATGAAATCACCAGCCTGATGGGTAGGTGAAGAGCAGTAGGCATTGTCTTCCTGGACTTCAGTAAGGCCTTTGACACTATTGCCCAAAACATCCTCCTGGAAAATCTGTTGAAGTATGTGCTACATGAGCAGACAGTGAAGTGGACTGAGAACTGGCTGAATAGCTAGACCCAGAATTCAGTGATACAAAGTCTAGCTGGAGGCCTGTAACGCAAGGGCCAACATTGGGTCTACTCCTATTTATCACCTTTAGTAGGGATATTGCATTAGATGACCTCCAGAGTTCCTTTCCAATCTCTATGATTCTGTGATTCTGTGTAGGTCGCATTACAGCTTTTAGGTATTTAAAGACTTATAAAAAAGACGGAGCACAACTTTTTATACAGTCTGATAGAGACAGGACCAGGGGGAATGGTTTTAAACTAAAAGAGGTTAGATTTAGATCAGACACTAGGAAGAACTTATTTTTAGTTTAAAACCATTCCCCCTGGTCCTGTCACTTAACCATTCTGTGGTTCTGTGATTCTGTCCTTTTGAGTCTCCACTGACATTAAGTCTTTTCAAGATGACATTTTAATTTACTAGTTCAGCAAAATAGGACTGACTCACTGTAAAACAGCAGATTAGCGGTGCTAGAATAGAGACAACAGAAAAAGCTTTTATCCTTAAACATGGAATGTACTGAATTCCCCTCAGCACTCGTGTCCCTGAGCACCCCAAGTCCAGGATTGGATGCTGCTGAAGCCATTTTTTCTTGATTAATTCATGCAATGTCTCTGTCAAAACAGAGACTGCCTTGCCCTGCGGTCACAGCCAATACCCTGCTGGCTTTGAATAAATGTTCCTGGGAGCTATTTCTCTGCATATTGTGTGATTATTTGTCATTCTTTGATACATTGCTCATCTCACTGCTCCGAGGGATGGAGCACTTTTACACACACAGGCAACATTTGATGCAAAAGGATGCTTTGGGGAGTCCACTTTTCTTTAAAATGACAGCAGTGAGCTATTGCTGCAAAGACAAATGTTCTACGTATCCCCACTTGGCAGGGTAACCCTTATTATAACTCTCAGTGAGTGTTCGTATAGGGCAGCCAGACCACACCTGGGCTATGTTAACTGAGCAGCAGGATTTTGTTTCTCTTCTAGGTCAGATGAAGCCTTTACTTTCTGATCTGTTCGTATTTTTAAGGTGCTTGAAAATCATTAATCATCACCAACGAGAAAAACAAGCTTAGACTCGTGGCTTTCTCATTTGTGAAGTAAAAATGGGTTTGCGTTCGGTCAGCTGTCTCACTTCACAAATTCAGCTCTGGAATCTCTGCTGGCTCTGGGGTTTTTGAAATCCCTAGAGCTTTCCTTTCTAAGGCCTGAAAAATGCAGCAGTCACAGAGTAGCTCTTTGTCTCATGAAAGCATGTTGACTGAATCCTGAGGGTTCATACAGACCCCATAAAATATTATAAACATGATAAATATAGGATTGCAGTGCACATTTTATTAGCTTATTTTGGGGAATGGGAGTTGTGTTGTTTTGTCTCTGATGATCTGATTGTCCCCACACAAGGACTGGCTGTGCTGTGAGGTTGTGCTTGTATTAAATTCTCCAGTACCCATTTGCTGCCCCTGAGGCTGCTGTGATAAGTCGACCTTGTGTGTGACCCTACAGATGCCACTCCAGTGAGTGCCAGGACTGAGGCTGGCAAACCTTTTATACCTCCCAGCTGTTAATACATACTTTTTCTATAAGCTAGTGAGTAACACATCTGTCTTCTTATGTCTCTTCAATGAGAACTACAGGCTTTCCCTTCAGTAATTATTACTTTCTCTTTCACGGTTTTGAAACGGGCAACAGATCACTTCTGCTCCTGAGCTGATCAGTCGTAGTGAGTGCAAGGTGCAAGCATATCCCAGCTTCCTTGGATTTAAGTCTATTAGTTCATCCCATAGAGAAGGCAAAGCACTCCTCAGGCTCTGGGAGCATCTTGCTCTTTGCTCACTGACCACTGGAGGGGGAGAGCAGGAGATAGTGCTCTGAGCTCCCAGATATTTTTCAGTCAGCCAGACATTCTACATTAAACCTCCTCCTGGAAAAGCAAAGATGAGAAAACATATTTTCTCTATTCTAAGCTACAATTAATTTTACTAATTCTGAAACCAGACAGTAAATGAAAACAACTCCAATTGGACTATTGTTGGGACATATTCTGGGGAAAATATTGGGATGCAGCTATTCCTGGATAATGATACTAGAATTTTTTAAGAGTTGATAGAGAGAAATCCAAATTCCCTCATATGAAATAACATATTCAATCTTTGCTCACTCAGGTGAAATAGATCTTTCTCATTTTTTATGACTCCAAACCTCTCTCTCTTGCCCAGTGTATCCAGCAAGACTGGCTTAAGTTCCCTGATAGTTTCTCACTGATAGTTCCTTGATACGTAAGAGCATAGGAGTAGGTGTTCAGAGAAGGGCCTCCATAAGGCAGGGTCTGATGGCTCTGGGGGTGACAAGGGTGGGCATTTGCCCACACATAGAATCATAGAATTATAGAATTGCTCAGGTTGGGAAAGACCTTAAAGATCATCAAGTCCAACCACAACCTAACCATACTATCCTAACTAACAACTCTCCACTAAATCATGTCCCTGAGAACAACATCCAAACAGTTTTTAAACACATCCAGGGATGGTGACTCAACCACCTCCCTGGGGAGCCTATTCCAGTGCTTAACAACATTTTCTGTAAAGAAGTTTTTCCTGATATCCTACATAAACCTCCTCAGGCTCAACTTGAGGCCATTTCCCCTCATCCTGTCACCTGTCACCAGTGAGAAGAGACCCATCTTTTTATCCACGTGCATTTTCAGCATCTGTTGGGCTTCTAAAAAGAGAGCTGTAGCTCTGCCACATGTTCTATGTATGGCTAATCCCTCCCATTTGTTTTGTGGGAGTCTCCAGTTAATTTTACCTGATGGTCTCTGACTCCTGTACTGTAGAAGAAAACAGTTGTTTCTTGTTCTCTCCTTGGTACCCCTTGATTGTTCTCTCTCATTCTAATCAGATATCCTCCTTTATCCCACAGGCCAAAGATTCTCAAGCCACTTTAGCCACACAGAAGCTATGTGACAAAAAAAAACCTGTATTTGTATTAGTAAATACAGTATCCACCCAACACTCTCCACAAAAATATGGCCAATGTTATCTGCTGGCTCCTTTCCTTGCATGCCCAGTTGTGTTTTTCAGATATTTCTTTGCAGTGGAGACTTGGACTGGCAGCCTTTGCTTGCTGCTGCCAACAGTTCAACTTGAGCCAGTAGGTGGCAATGCTGGCACATGGCTTTTTTTTTTTGCCTATCTATACGTATCTATCTATCTATCTATCTATCTATCTATCTATCTATCTATCTATCTATCTGTCTGTCTGTCTGTCTGTCTGTCTGTCTGTCTGTCTATCAATCTACCTATCTATCTTTTAATTTTCTATAATTTCCCAGCTTTTCTACACCAATTGAAATGTGATTCAGCATCATGCATACAACTCCTGGTCTGATAAATTAATGCTGCTTCTTACTTACTGTATGGTGATGACATCTACCGTTTACAGATGCTGTGAGGGAAAACCAGGCTGCTCTGGTAAAAATGCAGGCCAATGCTCTGGTGTGGTCAAGTATCTGGCAATCTGAGGCAGACCACAGAACTCCCAGTCCTTGAAAGGTCCACTCAATTATTTCATTTTTAGTGTAGCATTTTGCTGAAGATATTTTACCACCAAGATCTATTAACACTTGACAAAAAATTGTGAAAGCCAGAGAAGTCTAAAATGGAACATCCTTTCCTGCTGAAATGACATGTAACTAACCAATTAGACACTCAAATCTGTCTCAGATTCAACATGAGTACCTATAGAAGTACAACATCCTTCAGAGCCCTTTTTCTACTCCAAGGAAATACTTCCAGTTGCCAGCTTCCTAATTTCATAGCCTGCCTGTTAATGATTCCTAGACAGAAGCTCTAGGCAAGAGTCCTTCTCATTTACTTTCTGCAAGAGTGTTCCTTGCAGTCTACTCCTAAGACACATGCAGTCCAGGGCCATCTGTTGTCACAAGCAGGATTCATTGCATCCATGCTCCATGCCATGCAGTGGCTGATTTCAGGGGAACGTCTTCTTCTCACATTTTCTATACAGTGTTTAATTTGCACTGTTTTCCACAGTTTACTGGGTGCGTACATTGCAGATGAGGATCTAGTTTAGATTTACATCTTAAAAATAAATGCCTTCACATACTGACTACATGTAGGCAAGGCTTTTTAAATATAATATGTGCTGTAAGTTACCATGGCAGATCTTCACTCATCCTTCTGGATAAAGCAAATTAGCAGGAAATACAAGTGACTGCCTAAGATATTAATTTACCTCATGCAAATTGAGGCACTTAAATAGTGCGCACATTTCCTTGAAGCACGTACAGGGACTGCCTAGAATATTTTAAATATTGGTGAAAAAAGATATAGGGGCATCACCAACATGTGTTTGTGCAGACTGCAGCTGGCTGAAGTATATAGGAAGTACAGCTCTGTCAGCAGCTTATTTTGTCTCCACAAGAGCCAAAAAGGAAAAGAGGCAGGAGCTCTGTTCTGCTCCCCCTCACCTGCATTCCTCTGAGTTTGCTTTATTAGATGTCACCCTTGCAGCCTGAGTCCAGGAGAGGTGGAGAGTTGTAACCAGCTGGGCGGAAACTGTGCATGGCACAGATGCATGCAGAGAGGTGTTTTTGGTTCTTTTAGTACAGGCTTCATCTGAAGTGATGCATATTTTAACACTAAGCTCCAGCTATGGCCATCCTGGGGCTGCTGTCCCCCCAGCAGCACTGATTTTTGCATGCTGGTTGATAATGCAGTATATGCAGGTGAACAATCTTATTTCATAGTAGACATCAGCCTTTGCAGCTCCTTTATCTGACAGTAAGAGCATAGAATTTCAACTACCGTTTTTGGCCCCTACAGAAGTGCAGATATTCCAGTATAGACAGGGAGAAAAAGATGCCTCTGTCTAATTTTTTGAAAATCATTTCTGTTCACTTTTCTGATTCATCACTGTAAACAATTTTCTCTCTAAGATCCCATTTTTCCTTTCACTAATGCACTTATTGACTCATATCTATGGGAGCACCTTGCCTCCTGGCTCCTTTTGCTCGCACATTACATGTATTTATTGCTGCATTTCTCTTTAGCAATTTCATTAACTTCTGTCTTACGGTTATCCCAGAAATGTACTGTTAGTATGCAGTGCCCTTTCACGCTATAGCAGAAGCAAGATCATTCAGTCTCTTAAGTTTTATTAATCTCTTTTTATCATTTAAAAATGAAAACCAGTGAAGTTACTGCAGGATTTTACCTCTTTCCATTAACAGCAAAATAAAACTAATTTCCTCCAGCTTTCTGCTTTATAGCTCAAACCTTTTTTGAGAGCTATTATGATTGCCCACAGGCAAAACAAGTTCAGTAGAATATCAGCTGTTGAATCTCTGAAGAAATATTCGTTTGAGGGAGAACTTTGTTTGCATCATTTTGTAGTTACTTAAGAGACAATTCTTTTCCCTTAGACTCATGAAAGGTGACCATTAACATTAGTATTTTTGACGTGCTACAAGTATGAAGAGTGAATGTGAAGACTTCTGAGGGATTTGGAAAGTATTTCTGAGAGTCCAAAAGGCAGATTAAAAGAGAAACGTTTGGAATATTACATTGGCTCAAAGCCACATTTGCATCCAAATCCAATCAAGGTTAAAAATAGAAAATAGACTTGCTTTAGTTTTGGTAATTTTATACTCCAAACAACACTCACACAACTTCCCTTGACATTCAGACCCTCAAAGCTATTTAGATGCCATGGTATGCAAATTTTACTCAAACCATTCTGATTTCTCCTCTGCCTATTATCAACACACTGGAGTCCTTTTGCTTTACTCAGGGCACTGTGACTGGATGCCTCTCACATGAAGGGGAAGGACAGAGCAACGCAGAAGCAGGGTTTATCTGAATTTCACCCATCACAGAGCAAAATAATGTTTCATGTGTATCCAGACCTGGAAAGTACCAGTTCAGTTGGATGACAGATATTTGTTTTTCCCAGAATTGCTGAGGATCTCAGGGTGTTGTTAAAAGGCCTTACTTCAGCAAAGAGTCCTTATGTACATAAAGAGTCCAAAGTTTTTAGTCTTTTTTCACCCTATAGGTGGACAAGGAAAGAGGGTCAACTTGCTACAGGAATCCAAGAAATGTGTCTGGTTTGTTTCATGAACAAGGGTTGCAGCATAGAAGTACTGGATGCTATGCTTTTCCCAGAGAAAAGACAGGAAAAACTTGACAAAAATGTTGCTGGAGCAAAGAAAAAGAAAATAAAACCAAAACAAACTAAAACCATTTTCTATATCTTGTTTTGAAAAGAAATAAAATTAACAGGACAACGATCTTGACACGATGCATCCTCCCACCCATCATCTGTGTTTATAAAGGAAGCCACTGGTGGCTTGGCTGGTTATCTGTGCTCCGCACAAAAGCTTCAGCTGTTTCTTCAAAGTGCTTGTATTTAACCAACATATCACTAACTTCAAGGTGATTGGATTAATGAACTGCGTAGCACAGCCTGCTGTGTTTGAAGAGTTCTCAGGCAACAGCTGCTCCAAAATACAGTTCTCTATTTGTTCAGAATAAAATTAGACACTGGTAGAACACAACAGTGTTACATTCAGGACAGATTTGGCTTCATCTCGTCTCTGTCTTCAGTTCAGGACACTGACTGATATTTGAATCCTTAAGTGCTGAGGCCCTAGCTGCATAGTGTGTCTGTTCCCACTAGCGTTAGTTGTTTTGGGTCACTAAGAACTCTGTGAAACACAGTCCTGCAGAGCTGATACCACATGGCTTTGTGGCACAGGCACATTGCTGGGAGTAATCCACAATAATTCAGTAAAAGGAGACTGATTTGAGGCTGCTCTTCTTTATATGTGGTGAACTACATCTTTAATGGGGAATAACACGAATCCTTAGAATAAACTCTCTCCTTTTTAGGCACCTGAGGCTTTACAGCATAACAGTCCATAACACAAAGGTCTAACAATGCAGCGACCCCAGCTGGATTTTCTACTCACCCTTCTAGAGAATCCATGCTGACCCTTCTGAGGTAAATTCTGTGGTGTCTAACAGTGGCTAGGAAGCAGCTTGCTTCTCTGAGCAATTTCAACTGGTCCCTCCTGGTCTATGCTAGCTTCCAAACCTACCCTTTTGGAGAAGGCTGCTTTTCTAACAGCTTATCTGTATAGAAGGAAATTTTGAGACTGGATTTCTGGGAAGTTCTCTCTATAATATACATACATTATACAGTAGCCTTAGAGTTTATTTTCCTTTTCCTCTCTGTGCATTAATACTTATAAAGCAAAAAAAGTCTCCAAAATTCTTTGTTCACCATTTTTCTCTTCCGCACTTGACAAAATAGCTGCAGCTCTTGGAAAACATCTATGGTAAGCCCTCTGCTTTAGAAACAAACCAACAAACAACAAAAAACAGCACAAAAGTTTTTTCTACATCCTGAGCATCTCTTGGCCTCCACATGACTGGCTCTAAAATCACCAGTATCTCAGAACACACTTTAACTCGACCATATGAAGTCATAATCAATAGAACTAAGGCTTCAGAATGAATCCCTGATGAGCTGAGTAGTGCTGGAAGTAATGTTGCTCCTCTGACCCCAGATCCCTAGACTGGTGAATCCTGCTGTAGTCTTCAAGAATGTTATAGCTGTTCTTCACCAAGAAACTGTGTCCTCAATGCAGACATGGGTGCTGTAATGTGATTTTATGATTTTTGTTATTGGTATTCCACATCATAATATCATGTAAAGCATTGTGAGTTAAAGAGTTAATGTCCCACTTGTGTGGACTGCTGATTTTTCCAAATACATGGCTCTCAAAAGAGAAGAACTACATACCCCAGAGGGTATGTAGAAGGTGTTATATATTGTATCATATTGTGCTACCTTGCATTCCAATATCATGCTTAGTAAATTAACCTTCCTCCTCAGACTGTTGCCACTGTTCTGTTTTTAGGTCCAGTTCCCGCCTCCCTACCCTTCCCTCTTTCCCAAGGTGTGAGTTCCCTGCCTCATTAGTCACAGAAGGGGGCCAAACTGACCCATAAACCCTACTCCCCATTCCCTTTCCTTTTTTGGTCCAGTGGTCCTGGGGGCCTGCTGTCCCCATCATGGACACAGATGAATCTCGATAACCCTGTTAATGTACTTTTGCAGATCTCCAGAAAGGTATCCCTGTTATGCGATCAAGGAATGGAGTCACAGTGGAATCCCTGTTAAAACAACCCCCAAAATTCTAGATGCCTATTTGAGATTTCTAGCACTACTTTTTCCCCCGCTATTTAGTATTAAACATTGTAAATATTAAGTACACAGCTGTTGTTGATTTAAGTTGCAGCTTGTGAGAAAGTTATTGGTAATCAAGATAGATTCAGAAAAATTGTATGCAGCTTGGCTACTTCTGTTTAAATACCATGTTCATGTATCCTGTGTGGTTCTACATATGGACCAGTCTGTAAAGACAAAGTAAAAGCCACATCTCCATGAAAGAATACCACAATGTACATCAGAACCTTATCTTTCCCTCCATCTCCTCTGAGAAATAAGTTTAACAGGACCAGCAGCTCCAATGCTTTTCAGAGAATCAGAGGGACCTATGCCTAATGCCTATGACTAATGCCTATGCCTGTGCCTATGACTAATGCCTACTGCATTGGGTGTCTGCACAGACTGTCTCCCTGCAACCAGTCAGTTGCTTTTTTTTCAGTCCCCTCTGATCCCTTCATGCTCCCAGTTCCAGCCCTAATTTGACTCCAAGAATCATCTCTGATTTCTTACAACATCTGATCCCTTTTCACTGACATTCCCACTCCACTACCTCAAAACTCTTGACCTCATTTAAACAAGGTGGCTTTCTGTTGTACCAAACTCATGAGCTAGCAGAGTGGACAAAAGGAATGGTTCTTTCTGCTCCTTGTTCTGGTGGTCTGCACACCATGGACTGAAATATTTAGGAAAAAAAAACCCTAAAAATAACTTCCTCATCATCCAAAACTGAAACTGAAGTTAATGAAAGCTTTAATTTTAGCCTGTATTTTCCAGATGCTAGCAACATCTAGGGCAAGAAGATGTCTGAGAGTAGTCAGCTGGATTTATGACGTGATCTGTTTTATTAGGCAAGTGACATGAATAGTTGATTCAAAAGAGGAAAAGGTTTCTTTTCTGTTTCTTTCTTGTGGGGCATACAGTAGGTAATGGCTACTAAGGCAAAGGCAGAGGGGAATTTTTCTCCAAAACTTGGCATGTACTACATGCAGTGTAGTATGAAGTAGAACTGTAGTAGAACAGTCCCCAAAGGATTGGTTAGCAAGTTGTCAGGAAATAATCTAAACACTGTGAGGCTTATAAGTGTCTTGTGGTATATGCCCCTCTGGACTGCCTGCACATACTCTTTTTTAGGTTTCTTGTCTTTGTTTGTTTGCTTGTTTGGATTTTATACCTCTGGGAAAACCAGACCATTATACATTTATCAGTTGATCAGAGCTTGCTCACTGAGACCTTAAAGCTCAAGCTTTTCACTGGAAGGTAGGAAACAAAAGATTGCAGATTAAACAAGTAATAGTCATAATTGATTCTTAACAACATATTCATCTCAATGCTCATTTTCTTTTAGCTCAAAATTCCAAAGAACTACATATTTAGTGCTGATGACAAGATCCCCTCTTCTGAATGTTTTCCTCAGTTCTCATTTTAGGGTTTCCCACAAGGCAACCACCCCAGCATGTTTCTCCCTCTCTGTTTTGTTAATCTTATTTGGAGTATGTATGCAAACATGGCTCTGTAAGGGAGCTTGTATTTTATGTTCTCTCAAACGTTTTATCACACTGCTGTTCTTCCTTGAAAGTGCAGGGGATATAAGGAGCTTGAAAATAATGTAAAGGCTCTTGCTAGAGGTCTCTATAGGATGTTATACAACCTCCTTTTGTCTTACTATCTGGCTGCTGCTTCTTGACTCTGAATTACCTCTTTTGTATGGTCTGCTGATGCACTCACATCAGATGTCATACAGGCTATTGGTTATAATTGTCTTCAAGTAAGCTTGCAATTGTCTTGCATTATTCTACTAGTCTTCTACTCTCAGTGCAATTGGGCATAGATGACAGGTTATTAGTTACTCTGCCTGAGCATGTCTGTAGGAAGCAAGAATCCTCAGTTTTCTACAGCATAAGTTTTTTGGAATCTTGTCTCATGTCAAGTTCTGTACTTTAATTTCTTGTCTCCATAATCCAGTTTCTTACCTAAAGCAAGATAAAGCCTTCTGAATTTGTGCAACAGTGTCTGCAGCCAAACAGCTTCGTGGAAAACACTGTTACTTTGGGACACATAGCATATATGGAAATGCTAATTTGAGCAGTGTTTGCCATTTCTGATCTTTTGTCCTGCCCTTTCAGTCCCAGGCACTACACATTCTACAATGGTCACGTTGATGCTCTTAGAGGAAGCACCTATGTACTACAGCTATGGAGGTGTTTATCCTTACAACCCTGAATCTTGGATGTTTTTTTATTGCTCCCTGTCCAACTCATCCCTATGAGGTAACCACAAAGTCTTTAAAGCACTTTTCTCAAAACATAGATGAAAATTCTCTGCCTCTACAAGAGGCTTTTCTGCTGGGTCATTAGAGAAGCTGTGGCAAGCTGAAACTGAGACATCTGAAATACAAATCTTAAAGGCAGAATAAAACTTCAAAGAAGTTTCCTTTTCTTATGGATGTCAATGCCCCCACTGTATAAATGCTTTGGCCCGAGCCTGGTTCAGCTGCAAAGTGATATTACTCAAAGGCTTGACAATTCCAAAACTTCCACAGAGAGGGAAAAAAACAAACAAACAACAACACAACAAAAACAACCCATCCAAAACAGAAGAAAGAGAAGAGAGGAAGAAACATTCCCCAGATTTCCCACTGTCTGGAAGACCCAGGGAAAATCTCATCAGTGTATATTCATACCTGAATGGAAAATGCAAGGGAAATCAGGAGATTCACTGTGAACACCAGGCAGGACTTCTGTGTTGTGTGGATGATGAAGGACAGGCACAGGCTGCCCAGAGGCTATGGAATGTCCTTCTTGGAGATCTTCAGGAGCCATCTGGATGTGGGCCTAGCACCCTGCTCTGGCTGTCCCTGCTAGGGCAGAATCTGGAGCATGTGGACCCAGAGGGCCCTGCAACCTTAACCATGACGTGATTCTGTGATTCAAGTCCTCTCTGCTTGATGGAGACAAGTAATCAGGCTCTAGTTATCCCAGCCTAATGTCCAGATTGTCCAGTTTCTTCTCTGCTCCCAGCCTTGTTTAACTCTACAATAGCATCGTGTATTTGTGTAAGGTGTGATCAGATTCTTTCACAGCACATACAAGCAATCTAATTATGAAATCTTTGACCATTATGAGGTTGATATTACATTATCTTCACCCTTTTTTGAATAGAAAAATAGAAATATAGCTGCTGTACTTCTGTGAAAAATCCTGTCTCAAAGTGATTCATGTTTTAACTTTCATCAGAAAAAAACTCTGAGAAAGATCTGTTCCTGGGATGCTATTTTTCTTCTTCTTCTTCTTCTTCTTCTTCTTTTTCTATAATTCTATTTATTTATTTATGTATTTTAAATGTATCATTTATCTGAGCTTTTTTCCTGTTCTTCAGAAACTATCTCTGAGTCTGTAGACTTCAGTATTAGGAAACCTTCTTTCTTATCATATCTGTTTCTCTTTTTAGGAAGTCCCAGATGTGTTTCTCTGTTTCTTCCTGGCTCTCTCACTCTGTATGTATGTGAATTTTCATCTGTGAAGTCAAAGCAGAAAGTATAACCTCCAGCAAAATGGATTCCAGAAAAACTGTGAGACAATGTTGGCTCACAAAAAGAAATGAATTTGGGCTAAGAGAAAGGAGGCTACTGTATGGCAAAATAATTTCTAGGAGAGAAAGAAACATCTGAAGTTTGGCAATATATTGAATGATAATACTAATAACAATTATAGATAGTGAATGCCAAATAAAGAAATGTTTTTTCTGGAAGGGCATACTCTGAGAAGCTGAAAAGAAAAAATATATATTAACAGTACAGGAGGCTGTGAGAAGTGTTACAATGAGCATCTGTAAGCTATATCACCAAGAACTGAATTTGAGTTTTTCAGCACCAAATGGAGCTGTGACCAGTTAGGATGAATTGCTCTTCAGGATACCTTAGGCAAAGCTGTACAAGCTTGGTTTATTAACTAATGTCCTAATAAGAGTCAGGAAGAACTACAGAAAGAAAATGCAGAGGTTTGTGAAGCATTTTTACAGTGCATGTGCAACAAGCTACAGGGCCATCCTCAATATTAATAGGTCATGGACAGACAAAGCACTAAAGGATTTTTGCAAAGGTAATTGCATTGTCAATGTTATTTCAGGCAACTATGCAGGAACTATCACCATGGTTCCTTTAATGCTACATTATAGCTTGCTTTGAGGCTCTTTTTTAAGCATTGTTGAAGACAGTCATGGATGATAACTGGTAGTTAACAAGTAATGAAGCAAAGAGTCATTTTACAGCTAGCCTCATCTATCACTACAGCAAGTAGCACATACTGGGAGAGTATGTATCTTCTTGGGCACCTACATTTTCTCAGCTATGTACACAGTGACAATAATTTTTTACTTAAATAGTTGCTAAGAATCAGCATAGTCTTCATCTGGTGAAAGTCAGTAACATTTCATCTCCTCACCATGTTTGCTTTTATTTTCTCTATTCCATTTGCAAAGTTCAAAGAGAAAAGTCTTCTGAAAAGGAGAAGAGAAATGGCTTAATTTCAGAGGACACTTTTTGGGTGCAGTTTCATCTAAATGATTGTTACATTCAGGGAGAGGCTTTTTACATATAGAATATGGTAAAGCATGGATAAAGGCTCTTCTATTTTGCCCAGGACAACATGCTCTTACAGCCATCTGTTCACTCTCCCATCTCAGTGGATGAAAATCCTTCAACTTTATTTCCTTGGATGTATCACCTGTCCATGACAGAAAATGAGGAGTGAAGGGTGGATGAAGAACATGACTTGCTTCATTTGCCCATTGTCTTTAGCTGTGTGAGCTAAAGCAGGATTTGAAAATTTGACATTTGACTTTTTTTGGACAATTATTAGTGAGCTTGCCCTTGACAGAAGAAATTAATGTTTTTCTGTCAGGTATCTCACAAAGAATCATCCAAAGGTTCATCTTTCAGCTCTAGTTAGAGGGAGAAAAGCACATATTTGAAAAAACAGAGGCTCTTGGAGACTATAGCTTATTTTTGAAGATATTCCATATTATTTTGGCCACTCTTTGGAAAGGAAAATGTGATTCACAGCTGGTGAAAACAAGGTACTACACATTACTACTCTGAATTCTGGAGAATAGGAACTACAGTGCTAGGTCTTCTCATAAAAATATGATCAAATTGCTTTAGGGAAAAGCAGCAATGCTGCTCCCAAGGGAAAGAGCAATTAATGGAGAAAGTAACTAAAGAACTGGCCTCACAGCCACACCAAGATGGTTAATGTCTTCTGAAGTGGCACGCAAAGCACTACATTCACAGATGGAACCACAGTGTTCAAAGGACTTATTCAGAGTGCTGCAGGTTAATTAGCAGAAAGTTGAAGTGCTGTCAGATGACACTAAGTTTCATTAAATATTGGTTATGTGGACAAACCTAGGAGAGAGAGATGATACATTTGTTTTAATTGCTTTATGCTTTTACTGCATCTTGGCCACCCTGAATACCAACCACTCACAGAAATATAAATAACCAGGCATAAGGCAGAGAATAGCGGGAGAGTCTCATGTTCCTGGTAGGGTCTACACTAAACCAGAAAAGTCATTGTTGAGTGTATTTTTGTTTGCATCAGACAAGGTAACAATGAAGTGTCCACTAGGCTTTTCAGAGTGCCGGGGAATGAGACATATGAATTGCGACAAGCAGAGTTAACAGCATGCTTTTTTCCTCCACCTTGGATAAAATGGACTGATCTTCGTTTCTTTTGACTAGTTTGAACACATTATTTTATTCTCTCTGTACAAACCATTCTATGTGATGTGAGTAATGCTTTGGGACTTCAGAGAAACCAACAGGATTTAGATGAAATTTGTAGTAGGTAGGTGGATGTGTGCTGAAGACTAAAGAGGGTGGCAAAAGGATAAAAGTGCACGAACTCAGAACAGCCATGGGATCAGAAAAAAGCCGTTCAGTGCAGTGGTTTTTAGGACTCTCAGATCCATAAATACATTCCCAGGTCTATTTCCATAGCACACAGAAATGTCAATTAAGAACACAAAACCATTTCTCAGAAAGCAGAGGTACACTAGATAGAGGCTTACTCAAAATTATTTAGGAGTCAGCAGATCAATAAAGGCTGAAAACCACATTTAGCACAGGCTAACAAGTGAACCAAGAGTGCACAAGTGCCTAGGAGTCTTTACACATCCATGGTAGCAATTTTGAACTCACTGAATGCATACATATTGTACTCAGCACTGGTGAAAAATATCCCCTTACTACAGGCCTCCCTTATTTGAAGAGAGAATTTTGGGAGGCATGTCACGCTCTGTTTTCAAAGCAGAATTGTTTTTAAGTTAATAAATGAAATTCTAAGGTAATTTGTCTTTACAAATCATATCAAACATTTGCTCAAAAATTCCTGGAAGGAAAAAGATCTCAAACATCAGAGAATTTGCCACATCTCTAGCTGAGTTGTTACAGTGCCTCACTGATGATTAATTACACGTCAGTTTCAAGTTGAATTTGCCTTGCTTCTGCTTTCAGAATAATGTTTTCCTTCGGCAATCCACCCTTTTCCAGAAACTACCAATTACTTATTTCAGTAACTAATGCAAAACACTCATTTAAGATGCTGAAAATTGTGAGGGTAAGGGGGAACTGACAGTGTGTGCTTGGAAGGGAAACAGCCTCTGACCTCAGAGCTGGCACGCCTAACTGCAGCCTCAGCTCCAAGACCTTCTCAGAACAACTATACTAGAACCACTTTGTGTACTGCAGCTTTGAATTATTGATGCCCTACACAGCCTTCCCTTTACAGGTGAGTATCACTAAGGCACCTGCTCCAACAGTTCCACACCGAGTTGTGATGGTGGTCCCTGGCCTGGATTCAGTACTCCAGGTGGGGCCTCACAAGAGCAGAGTGGATGGGGACAATCACCACCCTCTCCCTGCTGGCCACCTGTCTTCTGATGCAGCCCAGGACAATGTTGGCATTTCAGGCTGCAAGAGCACCTGCAAGAGCTGGCTCTTGTCTAGCTTTTCATCCATCAGGATCCCCTTCTCCTCAGGATCGCTCTCAAGGAGTTCTTCTTCCAGTCTGTATTCATACCTGAGATTGCCCCAAACAGTGTTGTAAGGCCTTCGTGCCCCACAGCAGTGTTGGTGCTCCAGATGTGTGTTGTCTGGACCAGGCTATCTGCAGGCAGCTTCTTGTGTCAACCCTAACAGTTTTGCTCTGGAGGCCAAATTTGAGCTGCGAGCTGCAGTACAGCTCCCAGCAGGGGTGTCTGTATTTCAGACACATCAAGGGCTGACCTGCAGTCAGACTAGAAAAAAAAACAACAACTCTTTTCTTTTGATCTGGGAATGGGATTTTTACTCTGAATCACTGTGAGCCTCTCACTCACCTCATTACACCGTCTTCATTATCAATGACAATCTGCCCTTCAATAATCCCCAGTGTAAGAGCACAGAGAGCTGCTTGCTTATTAAGAGGATGAATCCATGTGTGAATTAATTCAGCTGTATATCAGTTGGAAGAGCTTGGCAAAAGATGCTGCACTCAGAGCTGACTGAACCTCTTCCCTTTTATTTTGGTTGACTCTGTGATGTTTTTCTCCTCACTACCAAAGAACATTATGTGGAAACAGACAGTGTTGAACAATTGCTGCTCACAGAGCACTGGTTTTCCAGTCTCCAAGGCAATGAGTGCCTTGTGACAGCAGCCATGCCACATCATGTAAAGCATGTGCCTTGCCCTCACTGAGCACACACTGTCCTGAGGGGGGACACATGAAACCCCAATTTCCAGTTCAGGGAGTTGTCTGTGGTATTTGACTGTGTGCTATCAGCACATGTGCTATCAGCACCTGGCAGATGCTCAGGAGGGATTTAGCAAAGGTTTTCTCCAGGTAAGAGCTTCCCTACATGAGTAGTTACTCCTGGGCTTTTAGTTCAAAAGATTCAGAGGTCTCTGAGCAGACAGCAGGTAATTTACCTGTGGATAATTCAGCAGATGCTGCCAGATAGTTCCATCTCCTTTCTCTCTCCTCCCATTCCATCTGTTTTGTATTCTATCTCATCGGTTCCTTTGGCTATGAGTCCACAAAGCCATAAAAGATCTTCAGAAATACCTGTGAATGAGCACTGAATTTGAAAGGCTTCTATTTTTATATAGTAATTTTAATGATTAACTGTATTTTCTCTCTATCTCTATTTTATTTTATTTTTTTTTTTAATTTGGAACCACCATAAAGGATAACCTTTCTGTTTGTTGCTTGTTCATTTCCTTAATTTTGC
The DNA here is from genome assembly GCF_039878825.1 of Excalfactoria chinensis. NCBI lineage: Eukaryota > Metazoa > Chordata > Aves > Galliformes > Phasianidae > Excalfactoria > Excalfactoria chinensis. The sequence goes on from NC_092825.1 coordinate 115,703,872, forward strand.
TTAGATTCAGAAATGTCCATTCTTATCTCTCCCTCATTCATTTGAACAAATGCAGTAGGATAATGCTTTCGAAGTCTGTGTTCATTAGAGATTATGTTTTATTAGATAACCTTCACATTGCCTCCAAGGTCATGGGTGAATACAGCTTATGTCTCCATCTCAGTTCTCTTCTTGTGAAGATGCCAAAAATGAAAATCATGAAAAAATGAGGATTCTATGGAACAGCACATCCTGGTATCTGAACTTTTAGATACCAGAATGGATTCTACTTTTATATAAAAGTAGAGCTGATAAATAAAGGGTCTCAGAAAGGGATATTCAGGAACTAGCATGTTGAACAATGAGATGTTTAATGTCACCACTTGGAAGTAAAGTGAACAGAAACAGGTCTTAGGCCCTAGCCCTTTGTGGGTGTAGGCACTTTGCAACAAGCTCCTGGTTGGCACAATGAACCCACTCCTCCATTCCTGTCCCCAGATACATGCTTAGCCATAATTTGCCATAAAAGCTCACTTTTTTTTCTTTTTTTTTACAGACGAACACAGGTTTTGCATGTAGGCTCTGCCACCTGTGGTCACTGTTTGACCATGACTGCATTGTGCGTGGCCATCTTGTGTGACATGAATACGAGTATATGAAGGAGTAGATGTTTCTACTAGCACAGATTAATATATAGAATAGGAGCGATAGGAGAATGTGACTGTAGGCCAAGAAAGGGGAGATGTGTGTACTGAAGTCTTGGAAACACGATTTCTATCTGGTGCACTTGAGTGTAACTCGTATTCAATCAGTCAATGCACTGAACATGTGTAAGCGCTTCCATGCTTTAAGTATCAGATGAGACAGGGTTTAAAGGATCACAACTTCATAACTTCAGGCTTTAGGCAAAGATTTAAGCACTAAAAGCCATTTGTGGCTCTATTCCTAAGTAATTTGAAAAAATTAGCTGCCTATTCTCTGGTGGAATGAAGATCAGAAGGGAATATATATAGAAGGTCAACACGGTTTCCTATTAATCATTCTCAGTACAGTTTATAGATGTAGGAAGAACTAAGCACCATCCTCAGTCTTCATTTCCTTGAATGCTAGTACTGTCTGCAGTGTGTCTTTGACAAAGTGTCTACTGCACTTTAGGAATTTCACTGGGACCATATCTGAGGGGAAGTCCTCTGCATTTTGAAATGTATATGCTATTGACAGGTGATTATGGTATATCCATTGTTTACTCTAGATGCGTAGGATATCATACAGCATAATTACATCAATCTTTGTACACAAATCATCTGGATAATTAATACAAAAATTCCTGTGCAAGAAAGACTGCTGTTTTTTTCAAGAGCGTAAAATAAATATAACAAAATATTCTCAAAGACCATTCTTCAATGATCTCAAGTAAACAAACTCTTCTAGATTGTGAATGCATGGGAATGAGGGATGGGGAGGGCACAGAAGGAAATAAGACTCCTGAAAATAGTATAAGTAGATAGGTAGTTTGTGTTGTTTCAGGTTGTTTTAAGGGACTACTCTGTATTAAAAACAATGCAAGGCATATCAAATAGATAAATTATGCAGCCTCAATTGATTAAAAAGTGTTATGATGCAGTAAAAATTCATTGCATGCTGAAGAGCATACAGTTTTTATAGGCTTCTAGATTAAGATGGAAGAAAATACCAGTCACTGAATCTGTTATTTAAATGATTTTAGTAAAATACTCATCTCATTCAGATTTACAGTGTGACATTCCTTCAGGTGTGATAATTCTTGCAGATCTATTAACACCATCACTTTCAAATAGCTACCTCAAAACGCCTTTAATTACATTATGATGTTACTTCAGTTAAAAGGACTTTTTAGAAAGGCTTTCTAAGTTTCATGAAAGCTAAAATACCTCCAGAGTTAACAAGAGTACTCCTGGAAACAGATGCATTCACAGCTGAAAAACTTGCCGTAAACGACACTAGTTCTATCTCCTACGCACCTGAAGTTATTTTTCTGTGGGAGGTCAACAGGAGACACTGTGACACTCTGAATTCAAACAAACTTCATTGCAATGTCTACACAGATGTCTTTGCCTGGCTCAGCAAGAATGAGAAATACATCGCCATTAAATAAATATTTATGATGAATATTTCAAAGCGGTTCAAGTTCAAGTTAATATTTTTGCTATGGTGAATTGAATTTGAAGGACAAACCATTTAAAAACAAAAACAAGTGCTTTCTTCTGAAAGCTTTGATTCTCCTTTTCATTTCCTTGTGAAGTTTTTACTCAGTAAAATGTGACATTTCTCCTGGTTTCCATAAGTCATAGCGAAATATTTGAACAATTTTTCTTTGAAATATCAGCCTTTCCCATACTTTCTAACACGATGCTCATGTCAGTTCATAGATGTAACCAGATCTGTAAGATGTCCACTCAAAAACTGGTGCCACTGAAGGGCAAAGAGAGACTTGTCTCCCATGACCTGACCTGACATTCCCACTTCTTGATCACTTCAGTGTGCTGAAGCAAGCACATAATGAAAATGTCTGCAGCTTTCTGGAAATAAATAGGTACTTCCTTCCCCAAGAACAAATGAACCTAAGGTCATCTAAATAACTTTAAGACCCTTATTCTTAATTTCAACATGACATTTGCCACAAAGCCTACTTACTCCAGCAAAGTAAGTGGGTAAGTACTTGATTAAGGCTGCATGTTTTTTACTTCACTGCATTTGTGAAAAACAAAAGAAAACAAAACAAAACAGAAGCAAAACATAACAAAGTACAAAGATATGTGGGTAACTCCAAAATTAATGCCTCCTATTAATTTCCATGGAGACTACAACAGATACAAAGAGCACAATAACACTAGTTTGTAGAGCAAATTCTCAGCTACAAAGCACTATTTTTCAACCTGGTCACAATCATTAGCCAATTCACGCAGATGAGCTGCTGATGTTTCTCTTCATTTCACAGCGTGACAGCCCTACATGGCCCTCCAGAATGTGGCTTATCTTTCACATCACTGTCACCACTGCTGAAATGCTCCACCCACCACCTCACTGTGCCCACATCCACTCTTTGGTCTCCATAAACATTCAGTGTGTGTTGACACATGTCAATGAATGACATATTTTCCACGTGGAGGATTTTAATAACAAACCTTTGCTTCATCCACACTTGCATGACAGTCACTGCTTTGTCAGACTGCTCCTCTGCTGCCATCTCTTGCATGACAACAAAATGTAATAGAATATTGATGGGAAGGTTCAACCTCTACAGCTGTACCACCAACATCTGCCTCTGTCATCGTGATCCAACAGAATAAAATAGGAGCCATTACTTTTGGAGCAGCTATCACATAAACAAACTCACTGTTTCTGATACTTGGGATTCTCTTATTTATTATATCAAATGTTTTGGGGGCTCAGGTTCCCCTTTAACTTTTATCCTTTCTAGCTAATGAATGTGCTGAGACAATGGCTACCAGTGGTTGAAAGTTGCCCAGAAGAAGACAAGTCCATCCTCTACTGATTATTTTCAAGGAGTGCTAGGTCACTGGTATGTCTATGCTTTGCCTCCTTAGTAATTCTGCTTAATATCTGGTGTGTTAACAATCTGATGCAACAGGCCTAATCTCTCAAGCATTCTTCATTCTTAATTAAAAGCCAGGTCTGCTGTAAATAATTGCCACAATGATAAGTGTGTACCTGATTTCATGAGTACGTGTGTGTGTTTGCATCAGTGACATACCCTTCTCATCTTAGCTAAAGCCTATTTTGCAGCTGTCATGAATGTTAACTTACAAGAGCGCTAGTGAAAAGTAGAGAAGATTTCAGCTTTTGTGAGTTTAAGTGGTGTGATATTTTAATAATCTAAGATTCACATAAAGTTATGTACTGCTGATAACATATTTATTGGAAAAATATTCATGCTCATATTTTATAATCATTGCATTCTTGTTATGGAATAAATGAGTTTCCTACCCCTTAAGCTGCCTGTCTGCCTTCCACTATATAATCTGTCTTGTTTTCAATATACTTATTTCCTCTCATCACTGCAGACTAAAGCCTCTGGCTTTTCCTGGATTGCTTTCCTAATGGAATTTTTTTAAAAATTAGTTTATACCTTCTGTTCTAATTTTTCTTCACTCCTCTGGTGCATGTTTCTGTTCACTCCGTTCTGAACAGTTCTAGTGATCATGCTCATGTGTTAAAGTAGGAAGTATAGTCTTAGAAAATATTTTTTCAAACTCTTGAGTTGTATTCTCGGTGCCGGTAGGAAATAAATCTTGAGTAATAACATAATTGTTCCAAATAGTGATTGAGATTCATTGGAAAGTAGTAATAAATAAATAAATATATTTATAGCCAGTGAAACTTCACCAGGAAGAACACACATGAAATGTCTTTCTGACCCATGATTCCATGGCAGAATTACAGATTTGTTTTCTATACCCATAGAATCATAGAACAGTTTGGGTTGGAAAGAACATTTAAGATCATCTAGTTCTAGCACCCTGCTAAAGGCAGGGACATTGCCCCCTAGACCAAGTTGATCAAAGCCCCATCCAGACTGGCCTTGAACACCTCCAGGGGGCATCCACGACCTCACTGGGCAGCCTGTCCCGGTGTCTCACCACCCTCACAGTAAAGAATTTCTTCTAATTCTAGCCTAATCTACCCTATTCCGGTTTTAAACCATTTCCTCTCATTCTGTTGCTACATACCCTTATAAAAAGTCCCTCCCCACCTTTACTGTAGGTATTGGAAGGCCATGTATGTGTGTCACACTACAAAATGAAGCACATCTTCATCAGGTCATCTGCATGAATTGGATAATGGTGGTGACTAGGTTGAAAAACAGTTCTTCGTAGCTAAGAATTTGCTCTATGAAATAGTATTATTGTGCTCTTTGTATCTGCAGTAGTCTCCATGGAAATAAGTAGGAGGCATTAGTTTTGGAGTGACCTACATAACTTCAGAGAGTAAGTTTCAAGATGGGTGCTGGTATTTGTAGATGAGAACCTCTGCATGAAAATAGGTTCAAGTTCTCAGAAATTTGATTATGATTCTCTCTTTAATTATTTCAGTCAACATTTTTGTAAGACAGTGGGATATGATCAAGATATTTTTTCTTCATATGAAAAGGTAAAAATCATACTTGTTGCCTATTTGTCATTCAGAATAATCCTTGTAAGCTATTGCCCACCAACACTGTGGCTTAATCACTGTATTACTTCTCCATGATATAGTTACCTTAATCATCTGTGGTATAGTAAAGCTAGGTGGATGCTTTCCTTTAGTAGTTAAAAGTACATTCTTAAATCACTCATACAACTATAGAGTAATAGTTTTTATATATAATTTCCTTCATTATCTCATGTTAAATACTGTCATTTGGTCTACTGAGGGAGAAAGGTTACATCTGATTCCTCCGAGCTTACAGAGAATGAATCAAAAGAAATAAACTGGGGGTTTCACCATAAAGACTTCAGTCTAAGCTTCCTTATCTCAGCAACATACTGCCCACTGGCTATAGACTCTAGCACAGAGAACACAATCTATGAGATGTTTCTCCACAGTGGCCAGGGGGAAAGAAAGGCTGGGGAGTCAGCAAAAGGGCAGAGTAGGGAATTATATATATTTATCATAGAATCATAGAATGGCTTTGGCTAGAAAGGACCTTATATGTAGTTCTTCTATCCCCCTGCTGTGGGCTGGATGCCACCTACTGTATCAGGCTGTCCAGGGCCTCATCCGACCTAGCCTTGAGTGCCTCCAGAGATGAAGAATGCACAGCATATCTTTGCGTGTATTTTTTTTCAGTTCAACAGAAACCAGCAAGGAAAAATTTTGCACATACCTGAGAGCTCACCTTACTAGAATCACATTCAGAAAGCAGCAACTGGTTCATATGATTAGACAGGAGGGATCTTTCTGCTGGAGGATAAGCATTTGAGAGGTTATTCCAGATTCCATTTCCAATCTGGATCACTAACTTCATCCCCTGTGGTGTAGGAAGCACAAGGTGTGTGTTCCCAGACTCCTGATCTAATGCTTATTTTGTCTGGTCAGGGGAACTGCCAAAGCTGGTAATACTTTGTTATGGCCAGGGCACACTGTCAGAACAAATGCAAAATGTTTTATCAGGTTATGAAAACGTTGGTTGTCAGTGGGAGATATGATTATGGTGCACAGAACAACACAATATGTACAGGCAGAGTTTTTCATGGATGAAGGAGCTCATCTATATTGCAACCTTTGGCTGAATGATTCAAGAGATGGAATTCAGTGATGGGTGAATAAGGCATGTTTATAAAGGAAGGGTCTGCCATGCCCTACTCTTGATAGTGCTGTTCAATAAGTACACACATGATGGTTGAGTTTTAAAAGGAAAGGAGAAGATTGTGCAGTAGCCTTGAAATAGCCAAGAGCTAGCCTTGCTGCAGTAAAATGAGAGGAGCAAACCCCCCAAAAGAGGGATAGAAACCTATGAATCTGGAGGGAACAGGTTTCTACTTCTTCAACTAGCATGATCCAAAATGGGAATAAGTGTTTCAATTACTTCTTAGGCTATGTTAAGGTACTGAACTGTTACAATTAAGAAAACCAACAACAAAACAATCAAAAACAACAAGAAAACAACAACAAACCCCACCACACAATTGCTTGTGATTCAATTTCAGTCTAGTGTCTGTGAGATTCTTTACATCTGTGCTTTAGGCAATGTGATAACTGTTCAGACCAAAAACAAGCCATCAACAAACAATAGAGGATTTCTACCCAAAAGAGAGTCAGAGGAAAGGGCTCTCCCTTAAGGTAGGGAGGGACACAACATAATCAGGTATCACCACATAGGTTTCCTTTCTGATCAGGAAACTGCTGAGTGGGAATCTCTCCTCTTACAGGCTGAATTCCAACTAGTTTCTCAATGAAAGTTTACTTGGCATTTTCATTAAATTGTTGACGTTTTAGCGAAATCCAAATGTTCCCTGATGAGAAAACATTCCAGCAAAGTACTTCACCGAGTTTGCATAACACACACTTTCTGTTTGAAATATAGCTCCTTTTTGGAGGCAAATCCTTTAACAAAAGCAAACCAGCTTCCTCTTTTTGATGTACATCAAAAAGTGTAGAAACTGAAAAGGAATCAGTCATAAGTATTTACATTTTCCTAGCTTCATCTTTCTCCATATTAAGCCTCTTATTCCCCTCCCTTCATTCTATGTTCATACTAATTTCACCACCTGATTTTGTATCTTTACTGAGTTTCACAATACTCCTCCATAAACCACTGGATATTTTTGTACTGTTTGGATTTCTGTTCAAGCCCTGCTCAGACAATGGATGTGGTTGAGCTTGGGGGTATGTAAATTACCTCTGTCCCACCGGTGTGTCCAAAGAGGCAGAGAGAGGAAAAGGAGAAAATGATGCAAGGTTGTTTTCCCTTTGCAGCTGAAGTTAGTTGTAAATTGTATTGAGAACTTTTATGGAGAACTCAATCTAGTCAGAACATTTTTATCACCAAAATTCCAAACAATTTGTTCCGTTGGTGACAGTAAAAGGGCAAAAGGGATTATAGCTGGTATCATTTCAGGGGTTATTGGAGCACTGCATTTTTCCTGTTATCTGCTTGTTGCAGGAGAAGTGTAAGTTTGTGATATCTGGAGGGGACTTTTTTTCCCACAGGTCAATACTCAGTATCACTAACTCTCCACCCCAGTCCTTTGTAGACAGGAAGGAAGTGGCCTCTATTTTCTACCAGGAGAGCATCTTTATTTTTATTCACTGCTCTCACAATAAGTTCCACCTTTATTAGTTTCATGCTGATCCTTTTTGCCTCCTCTCTTGCTCTCCCTTCAACACAGGAAGTTTTAAAAGTAAAGAAAAAGTGAGGATCCATTTGCCAAAAATAAAAGGCAAACTTTGTTAGAGAAAATATATTGTTTACAGAACTGCTTCTTTGCAAGCCTGAAATTCTTGCCTACGTGCCCAGTTTCTTCTCCCCCCAGGTTTCTTCCCTAAGCACTCGCAGTGAAATTGTGTTTGTAAAATGGCTCCAACTCTCCATGTGGCAGTTTGAGCCCCAGGTGTCTTCCCTTCCTTTTTCCCCACCACACAGCCCTTTGTGTTTGTTTCAAATCCCTGTGTGAAGCTTGGAGCCTGGGATAGTTAATTAAATGGAGGAGGAGGACTAGGAGGAACACATCCAGCACTCTGTGGGAACCAACAGCTGCTCTCTTGGTGATGTCTATAAATTCCTACCTTTTGCCTTCCTCAGTCCTCAACGTCTACTGTGTCCTTTGTTCCCAGAGGCAAAAGAAAGCAATATATATAATGTGCAAGCTGAACAGCAGAAGGTACATTCTTGTCAAAGGTGTGAACTGCTAAACCAGAGAGACCTGAACATTTTGCTCTTTCATTGCACCAGATTTGTTTTCATCTTAGAAAGTCTCAATTTTATTATTACTTTTTTTTTTTTTTTTTTTTTTTTTTTTTTTTTTTTTTCTCTGGCTATGGAGGGACTTGGGAGTTAGAAGCTGACAGGCAGGTAGAGGCTGTACATTTTATATCATATTTTTCCATCTTTCTCCATTCTAAAGCAAAGGAGATGTATTATTCTATAGCAGATCTCACCTAAGACTTATTATTATTTATTTATTTTTTTCCAGAAGTTCAGGGAAATTCAGTTCAGTTTCAGTAAATCTCTATGCAAATATTATTCTTTCATGATGAAAGTGGTCACAATGGACTTAGTTAAGTCACTTTCAAAATGTATTTTACTAAACTAAATTAATTCTATTTCACGTCTGCCAGCACCATAGGCAACACAGGGTATCCAAGCTAACTCGAGTACTGGAGGATGTGTAATCATATCATATGGTGTTCTGCCCCAGAGGCAGCTTCACTGTGAAACATTGTCCCTTAGCATAGACAAAAAGCTGTAAGAGTATAGCAATTTGACTTCTGATTTATAAGCCCAGCTGAAGCATTCTGTGTGGCATTACTTTGAGCAGAGAGAAATGAGCACTCTTTATTTTAAGAAAGAGACTCTACTGGTATTTAATGAAGTTTAGCTCTGCAGTCCTCAAGCTCTGAATATTTGCTTCTCTGCAGTAATTGCTTCATTTCCATAGTGGGGAATGAGGGCATCACCCCAGTAAGAGACTGGCTGATTACACTCATACAACTTAAATTTCAATTTAATTTTACAATCACTACTAATTTGAATCAACTTTCCTAAGTGTTCCACCATCCCACTATTAAAAAAATTAATTAATTAATTAATTTTGTGTTCAAATGAAACAGCTTTGTTTTAGACGAAGTAGCCAATACTGACAACATATTGATCTTTGTACAGAGAGTGAATGAATCACAGAAAGGAATGAATAGATCAACTCTGTGGGGACAGAGCACAAGGATGCAATAGAAAGTAACTACCTTGATGAAAAATTAATGAGAACTAACCCCTTGTTCCCACTTACATCAACAGTAATGTAACAGTAATGCCATGATATGGCAATAACAAAACCATTCTGTCAGGCGCTGCTAACATTTGAACATGGTTAGGCTGCTTGACATCTCTAGCTGGAGATAGTTAAAAGGCAGACCTTTTGTTGACACTTTGTTCTGAACTGGAAAACATTTCTCTTTTTAGAAGTGTGACGTTAGAAGGATACAGAAATTAATTCTGAGAAAGTGTTTACATTTGAAACAAGCTTGTCATAGAGGGGCAAAGCTGAAGACCTCAGGTGGCTACATGGCAAGGAAACTAGAAGGCTGATGGCTTCCAGAAACCTCAGTACTTCTCAACTGCCTACTCGTTCACAAGACCTCTTATAAAAACTTGTTCTTCTATTGCTTAAACACAAAACTTTTCACTTTCATATCAATCTTAGTGTATTTGTTACAAACCTCTTAAAAGTCAGTGACAAAGATAACTAATATATCTACAGAGCAGTATATTTCAGAGATAAATTAAGAGAGAGATTGTACATTATAAAACACCATACATCAAGTCTTCATAGGTTTTTAGGAATGTGTTTCATCAGGATTAGATGATTCCCTGTATTATTTCATACAGACATTTATGTCATTCTCATAAGAATAAAATGATGGGAGCATGTTCACGTAACATAGTATTGCAAGAATGGAAAATATTTGAGAGGTCTTAGACTGAGAAATCCAAACAGATTTTGCTAGGAACAGAACTTTATGAGTATTTGGACTGAGTAATAAATTATGTTGACTTCTTGGTGTAGCTTAGGAATGAACTAAAATATTGTCCTGTTAAAATCAAGGATTCTGCCAGGTATTTTGGCAGGAAGGGGATGTACTTTTAATTACTAAGTTTTTTGGAGTCTACTTTCAGTATTAAAAATTTTATATTTTACATCTGTCCTTGCAAATTTCAACCAGACTGTTTTCAGGCTGTCTATCCAGTATATACAGATGAACTACGAGCTGGCTATCCTCATGTCTGTGCCTGGGAAGATTATGGACCAAATCCTCTTTCAAAAGTTGTTAAGACACATGTGAAATGAGGACATGATCTGTGATGAACAACAGGGTTTCACCCAATCTGGTGGCCTTCTATAGTGGAGTGACAACTTGGGTGAACAAAGGAAAACCAACTGATGTCTTATACCTGGACATGTGCAAGGCATCTGACATAGTTCTGCAACACATCCTTGTCTCTAAGTTGGAGGAATATGGATTTGAAGACTGGACTGTTCAGCAGATAAGGAATTGCTTGGACAGTCAATCAGAGGGTTGTTATCAATGGATATACGACTGGGTATATAAGTGGTGCTCCCCAGGAGTCCATCTTGGGATCAGTCCTCTTTAACATCTTTATTAATGACACAGATGATGTGATTGACTGCACCCTCAGCAAGTTTGCTGATGCACCCAGGCTGAGTGGTGCAGTTGACACCATGGAAGGAAGGGATGCCATCCAAAAGGACCTGGGCAGGCTTGAAAAATGGGCCCACATGAACCTAATGAGGTTTAGCAAGGCCGAATGCTGGATGTTGCACTTGGGTTGAGGCAATCCCAGATACAAATACAGGCTGGGAGAAGAACTCCTTGAGAGCAGCTGTGAGGAGAAGGATTTGGGGGCCCTGGTGGACTAAAAGCTGGATGTGAGACAGCAGCGTGCACTTGAAGCCCAGAAAGCCAAAGTATCCCATATGTGCTGAGTGATAAGTGTAGTAAGAAATGATCTCTAATTGAGAGACAGAATAACTTTAGAAAGATGGAAGAAACATGCTGTCAAACCTATCATATACACAGCTCTATCAGATTATTTTCTACTTCATCCATCTTAAAGCATAGGAAAAGCCTTAGAAAAGGCACAAACAAAAGCAGAAGAAAAAGTAAGAACAAATAAATACAGATCTTTCACCATTTGTAGGGGGTATGTCTTGGAAAATTCAAAGACAGAAGAAAGCAAAACTGAAATCCCCTTCATACTTTCTAAACAGCAATGATAGATAAAGATGAGGAAGGAGAAAATTGAATCTAAATTGAGGAAATGAAAAACAAAACATCTGTTCCAACTGTGATGGAAATGGATTTTGAAGCATAAAACATAGGTAACTGAGCCTAACTGGACATCTGCATCAGGTGATGGTAGTTTGTCATAATGACTTAACTAATTCCAATGAGGGGAAGCTCACTATCATTTAAGAATGATGGGGACAGGAAACAACTTACTCTCATCAAGCTAAAGTGGATGAGCTACAGTAAAGGCAAAATACAGCTTATCTGTCCTGGATATTGGAACTAGAACTATGACTCAGTAAGTATATTCCAATTGCTTTTATTTTCCTTCTAGGCTGGGGTAACAATATCAGCTGTTTTACACTAGTACAGCAATGTGGGCAAATCCACAGGGCAGCAGATCCATTAACTGGAGTCACCAACTAATAGAAATGAAAGGAGTATTGCTCAAAAAACAAACAAACAAACAAACAAACCTCAATCCAAAAGCCCCAAAGGAAGCTGGAGGCATTTGGCTTCTCTATTCTGGTGCTGAGAGCATTTCACAGTGTTGCTGTGTTGCTAGATTATGTGAAAATCACCCCTCACACCTGCAGTTCAACATCGCTCCCTGGTGCAGCAGCTGCAAGAGCATTATAGCTGATGCAGTTCCTCAGGCTTATGCAGTATTAACACACTGTTTCATATTTTCAAATTAAACAGTCTTAGAGCTTATCTGCCCAGCTAACATGCTACTAAATGGTGGCATTAACAAATTTCCCTGCTTCCACTCCTGGAATCGGCATTATCCACTAATTGCACAATAGCTTTAGCACAGCTGCTCTGGATGCATGCGTGCCAAGGTACTCAGAGATGTCCCTGAGCAGAGCGGGGCCCAGGAGATGGCACTCTTTCATAGCTCTTGTGTGCACCTGGTACCTGCTGCTGCTGCTAATACAGCAGTCAGAGTAAATAACTTTCCTTCAGAAGTGATAATTTTCTGGTAAAATGATCAGCAAATGGAATTCTCTGAGTTAAGAAGTGTTAGTGGAAAAATACTAGAGCAGGCTGAAGCTTTACCTTCTGATGCCAGTGTGTGGAAACTTTTTCCAGTCTGGCTGAATCAATTCCTTTGCTAACAAGTGGTGTAGAAATAGCTTTTTTTTTCCTCTATTGGCAAATAATTTCCTCAGCTGCTAGCTTCAGTTCAATGCCCAAGGTTGGCTGTTGCAAAAATATTCTTGCAGATAAAAGCAAAATGTAATCCTTGGACTGCCACATAAGACACACAGAGAGCGATAACAGTTAAGTAAAAGTTTATGTTGTCTGATTCCCCTGTGCACCATTACCCAGGGCTTAGTGGGATTTAACCAGCTAATCCCCATGTTGGCTGTGTTATCGGGCCATTACAGGGAGTGCATTCAGGTAGGGCTGTCACAGCAGAAGATAAGGCACTTGTAGAGTGCACGAGCCAAGCTCCAGCCCACAGGTAAATACAGCATCTGGGGACCTGGGGAAAAGCACCTCCAGCAGTGGGTAATGAATAAGACAGCAAAGAAAGAACAATACCATGGCTGTGCTAGCCTTGAGCATCCTCATCAGCACACCCAGAGGACCGTGAAAACATTTGTAGGGTCCCCAGGGCAGCACACGCACACCTGCAGTCTTCTGCCCTTCCTGTGGGGGCTGAGCACTGCAAATCTTCATTGAAAGCCTAGCTCTTGTCACTCTCGTCCCACTGGCCGAGGGCAGGCTATTGCCAAGGCTTAGGAGGGTAGGTGGGAGTGGGCCTCCAACACAGCCCTGACAGGCATTTTCCTCCCGGACTCAAGCAACAGCATGTACCGAGGGCATTCAGCACCACCCAGGAAGCTCCGTCTGAGTTCATCACCCAGGAATCTGTCATCCCCTCAAAGACATCTTGTTCAGCTTCAGAAAAGTCTTCTCAGGCAGGCAAGAACAGAAATCAAGCATTACAGAAGAAAACATGAGAGGAGAAGAAAAAATGGGAAAAAAAGCCAAAAAAAACCCACCAAACCAAATGAAGCATCAAAACAAACAAAATCCAATTTCTTTCCATTTGGAAATGAACACAAATTCTCCTTTGCTAATTGCAGATCCTGGGCTCATCCTGTACCTATGACTTCATTAGATCACATTTTTTTATTTCAAACAGAAGGAAAATATTCCATTGGGATATAAGTCTTTGATACTTTGGGGCAGTTTCCTGTCCTTTCGCCCTGTATCCTGTTATGTGATATAAAGGTGTTAATTATTCTCCCTTTATCCTCTGAAACTATGAAAAATATCCTTTAAAGATGGAAGCTGGACCTATTCTTTGCCCACTACCTGCTCTTAACACGGTCATATGCTATGTCTGCTGATGCTCCATCCTGTAACAGAGAATGGTGATAATATACATACAAAAAGCTGAGTGATATAACACTGACAAACTATTTGATCTTTTCTATCTTCTTATTTATTTATTTATTTAAAATTTATTTATTTTTTTCTTCTGTTCATAAACTCCTGTTTTAATGTGTATTTCAGAAGAAACCTGAAAATGAGGCAGCGCTTGAAGGCATGCCGAACCCAGGACTTACGTGGTTTGACTTTTCTTATTCAGCAGCAGGGATGTAAGGTGCCAGGAATATATTCGCAGTACAATTGAAACTTACTGCAGCAGACATAACATTTAATGCTACACTACAAGAATGCTTTCTTGGGCTTTGCCAATAGTTTTCCAAAACCATGGGGTATAATTGTTCCTGGATTTGTGAGTCTTAATAAAGAAATGTTCGTTACTTTTTTCTATTATTTCACATGATTTGCCATTGGGCTGACACAGTTGTCAGCCTTGTTGACTAAACATTTAGGAATCAGATATTCAAACACTGATAGAGACAGGCAGGGACAGGCATCATCTCCCATCCCATTATTGTTCACCTCTACTCGGTCTTTCTGTTTCCCATCAGGGTGCAGTGAGGTCTCCCCTGAGCCATTACTTCTTAAGGCTGTGCAGACCCAGCCTTCTCAGCTTCTCTTTCTGTGTCCATAAACCACATAAGCCTTGTGAAAAATTCAATTAACAGTTCCTTGTCTCTGTGTCCACTGACTTTCTCATCTCTGTTCCTGATTTACTCCCCAGTGTTTCTTCTGGAGCACCTTGCCTTGATAATCACGGGCTGCAAAAAAATGCCCTTTAAAAGGTAACTGTGCAATTTGAGCAAATGCGTCTTGGGAATGGCAATATGATGGCAGGTAATGCCACCAGGGAATTTAACTTCCTGTGGTTAAATTCTTGAAAGCTTAGTGGAAACCACTGCAGTTTTGGTATTATTTCTGCTAAAAAAGCATCTAACCTACAAACAAACCAGCAAGAACAAAAACACCAATCTACTGAACATGTGTAATCACTAACTTGAGTCCCTTAGTTAATTTCTACTAAAAATAGAAATTCATTTGCATAAAGGATCTTTTAATGAACCTCCACTAACTAGAATATCTCTCTAATTAACTCAGTGCTTATAAAAATAACAAGGCAAGTTTTGGAGCTGTTTGCTCATATTCGTACATCAATTATGCTTGCAAATCTGAGATTATATAACATTGCTCATATGTGTCAGAAAATTCAGAAAAGTTAGATATTAATAGGAAAATGATATTAAAGCTCACCTTGATTTTGTACTTTACTGTTGTTTCAGAAATAATATGTGAAAATAATATTGGGGAGCAAAGTTTGAAAATAAAGATGAAACGGATTCAAACCAAGTTTGAAATTCACACTTTGCTCAAAGAGCTTCCAGGTAGGAAGACATGAAGGGGCTGGAAACTGTGCAGGGAAGCAAAAGGCATGAGGTGGTGAAGAGTGTTCCCTTTATCTGAAGAACACCTGTGCATCTTCATTTCCCTCTGCAGTCTTTCTTTGGGACTCAAACAGATGAGTAACAGAGGAGCAGTTTTCAGGAAACTTTCCATAGGCAGACTGATGTTGACTTCCCAATATAGAGGGGTTTTGGCTGTGTACAAAGACCTGGAATTGGAGAAGCAGTCTCACAAAGACACTACACTTTATCGCATATTTGATCTTTTCTCAAGCTTCTCACAGCCTTTCCTTCTACAACAGGGGTGGGTTGAGCATCTTTCTAACTGACCTGGTGCTACAGCTGCTGTGCAGATTTGTGTAGAAGTCTGCAGCCTCCGGGTGCTTCACAAGTTTGAGTGGAAGACGAATCTGCTTGCAGCAGTAGTCTTGGGACACATCTTGGAGACCTCCAGCCTTAAGACAGACTTAAAGCATGGCCCACGCTCTTTCTCGACCAGAGCTGGACCTCTGTCTCTGTCAAGTTATGCTTCTAGAATAATACTGACCCACCACTAAGATGCTTCTAATTTTCTCCATGTTTTGAGGTTTATTTGAAGAAGGCAACACTCAGACAAATGAAGCAACATAGTTAGCACAAAGGTATAGTTCCTCACTTTCACTGATTTAAGCTGCATGGTAAGAACCTTCTATGAGTGAGGGGTCTGGAGCACAGGCCATATGAGGAGAGGCTGAAGGAGATGGGAATGTTCAGCCCGGAGAAGAGGAGGCTCAGGGGAGACCTTATTGCTCTCTATAACTTCCTGAAGGGAGGTTGTAGTGAGCTGGGGGGTCCACCTCTTCTCTCGTGTCATTAGTGATAGGACCAGAGGGAATGGTTTCAAGCTACGGCAGGGAGTCACCAACCCTGGGGGTGTTCAAGAAATGATTGGATGATGTATTGAGGAGCATGGTTTAGTGGGAGCTATTGGTAATAGGTGAACAGCTGGACTGAATGGTCTTTTAGGTCTTTTCCAACCTTGGTGATTCTATGATTCTATGATTAAAAGAAATGGCTGTTTGCATTGTTAGTGTTACTCAGCATCTTGTTCAGTTCCCTGGCAAGGCATTACCATTTCCAGCTGAACAACTCTATGCTGTGATCTTGGAATTACAAAAGTTTAACGCACTCAAAGACACTTCTAAACAGAAACTCATCAAAATATTGTTGATTATTGGAGCCCTAGTTTAAACATAATTAATAATCCCTTGAAACGACATCTTTCCTTTGATATCCCCTCTTTCAAAGTGTTTAACTGATGCTGTGTCAGCCATGGGTCTTCTAATTACGAAAGCTGGCAAGATTAACACACTCTTTCCCTACTATCTCACGCAGCTGGGCCCTTTAACAGCAGCAAGAAGCCAGGCATGAAGACACACTAATAAAAATTCCTACCTGCACTTCTTGAATATTTCATGCATTACAGCTAGATGAAGTCTATTTCCATACAATCACTGGATCCTTTTCAAGCTTCTTTTCAAAATCACTGCAACCAATTCTTTTGCAAATCAAGGCCTGCCTATGGAAAGTCTTCTTAAAACTGCTCATCCATTACCCAAACAATTTTAGAGGCCTACATTTGTAATAATCCCCCAAATTCACAGCTGCATTTATCTCAGAGCTTTTATCACTGCTTAGAGAATAAAATCTTAAAGCGTATGGGACCTTACATTTGAAGGTCACTTTCTAAAAGCCTGTGAAGCATACATGTGAAAGATGGCTCTTAAAAATTTCCTCTCTTATGCCAGAATGGCTTCAGCTACATTAGGTAATTACACATTGTACAATGAATACAACATATACTTCACAGATAAAATTTATTTGTAAACAATATGTCAAAATATAGGACCATCTGACTAGTATGTAATGAGAAATAGAAATAAAAAATATCAAAGCAGTTTAAGAATCATGGTTGACAACAGAGAAAAGTGATCTATTACCAATTCATATACATTGTACACTAGTCTACCCACTCCCTACCTCCCCCTTCCCACCTGATTTAGCAACTTTTGCTTTTTTACAGAAAAGCAAATAAAAACAACGGTGGGAAAACAACAACAACACAGAAACACAGAAATAAATAAGAAGCTAATAAATTGCATGAAATGCTGTGGGAAAACTCTTTCCATTTTTGCCAGCTGCCACACTGACAAAACAGTCCTGATGACTCTTCCTGCTGTAATGCTACAGACAGACAATATATGCTTGGAAACTGAGAACATCCCCACTTACCAGAGTCTAGCTGCCTGGGTTTTGGTCACTGACAGCTGGACTCTCCAAATAGTCAGGATGTTTCAAATCAAACATAACTTTGTTATAGAATCATAGCATCATTAAGGTTGGAAAAGACCTCTGAGATCATCTAGTCCCACCACCAGCCCATCACACCAAACCCACTTATCATGTTCCTCAGTGCCACATCTACACATTCTAGAACACCTCCAGGGATGGTGACTCCACCACCAACCTGGGCAGCCTGTGCCACTGCCTCACCACTCCTTCTGAGAATGATTCTTTTCCGAATATCCAGCTTGAACCTCCCTTGTTGCAACTTAAAGACATTCCCTCCTGTCTTATCACTGTTGCCTGGGAGAAGAGACTGACCGCCACCTCACCACACCCTCCCTTGAGGCAATTTTAGACACGTTCCAGGGCCTCAATGTATTTCTTGTAATGAGGAGCCCAAAACTGAACACAGTACTCAAAACTGCAGCCTCACCAGAGCTGAGCACAGAGGGACAATTACCTCCCTGTTCCTGCAGGCTGTCCTGTTTCTGATACAAGCCTGGATGCTTTTGACTACCTGGGCACATGGCTGGCTCATGTTCAGACTGCAGTCAACTAACCCTCAGAGACTTAAAACATACCTCAGTCTGAAGAAGCAAGCAAAGTCCCCATGGACTGATAATGGAGACCTTTGCAGACAGTGCTTTAGACATTTGCAGTGACAAAGTCATTGATGAACCATGGAATGGAGTATTGACTAGGAATGGGGTAACTTACCTGCCATATATGATATACTGTAAGTATATTTTCATACAATAATGTATTTCATGAGTAGCCTATTTTTATGAGAACCATTCCTCAGCATAGCTGAAAAAATGGTTCCTGAGCTTACTTTTAACAAACCATGATTGATGGAAAAAAAAAAATGCAATTGCTTATCCTATTTTCACTGAATATCTTTTTGTTTTATTTTGTTTTGCTTTTCTTCAGAAAAGAAAAAGGGGCAGGTCCCCATATGTGTTCAGTAAAAGCAAAACTGCAACTATTCCAAGGGAGTTTAATATCTTTGCTTAGGCACCATGTGGGGCAGCAAGCGCTCTCTACACCACATCCATCATCTTGCCTCTTTCACCACTGTACCTTATCACAGTTCAGCTATGGGGCAGTCAGTTGTTAGGAGGCTGCAGTGGGGTGCGTGCACCCAAAACACAGCATACACGCAGGCTACCGCAGGAATAAAGTGCTTTCCAAAACTTTTATCTACCTCTCTCTTGTGTAACAATTAGGGGACAACTCAATAGAAAGAAACAAAGGAAAAAGTGTTTTCTGTGTGACCAACAACATTTCTAGGAGATTCTGGTCTTTTTCATTCTCAATAAAAAGTGTAAAATCAAGAAGGAGAAAGCTTTGTTGAACTGTTTTCATCTTTTATAGTTAAACTCCAGTTTCTGCTCTATGACACAAAATATTACTTCTTTGCAAATAACTGCATTTCAAAAACATTAGAACTATCTGCAGATAAAATAATTTGAAAGCAATGGAACAATTTCACATCTGTTGAGTAGGCTTGGCATTTACTTAGCTTTCATGCAAGATCTTTCAGCTGTCTCCCTGACACATGGTCTTTAGCTTAAACAACTTATAAACCACTCATAATAAAAGTGATGTTTTTCTGCTAAGAGTACTGCAAGCAAATGGAACATATTTTTCCTGTGCTCTGTCTGGGCAAGGAAAAGAGGTGAAGATGTTTGTGCCTCATTGTGTGGTTTAACTAGCTCAGAGCATGATTGAGTTTTATTCATTTTTTATTATGTTTTCTGAAAAATCATCTCTGAAGATTGATGTGTTGTACCCACCTTGCTGAAAAGTATGCAAATAGGACTGATTATCTGGGCTAAGTCAAAACACTGAGATTCAAGAGAGCTCTTATTCACTCTAATAAAGCTATGTTCTGAGGCTATATTTAATTACAGAGTCTTTAAACCCTCAGCAATCAGCATTGATTCTCTTTGTGTTTCAGCTGTTGTGGCAGAGAGGTATTTGGCATTTCCACTTCTAAAGCCTATTACCTGAGAAACATCTTTTAATGCAGCAATGACATGCTCATTCTTCTTGAAGCATTTTTCATTGCTTTCTCTGAGAAGATGACCTCATCTCCAGCTATGAAGTTTTTCAGAATTTATCAGTGCAGTCTCTGGTACTCCTATTGTCATCATTGTGCTTTGCAAATAGTGAAACACTTGTTAAAAGATCATTTAATGCTTGATTTTAAAGAGGTTATTATGGCCTCTGTGAAAGCATTCACAACATGAACATGAGATCTGAAGTGAATGCAGCTTCCAGCAGCTCCCACCCATGTCACCTTCAGTGGCAGCCCACAGGCAACTCACAACAAGGCAGAAGCAAATATATGCAGCAGTGAATTACATGATAGTGCCCAAAACAACAAAGCCCTATTCAGCCCCTTATACTACAGCAAAGAAAGCTTTCAATTTGTAAAGATTTTCAGGTCTTATCTTACGGCACCTTGTGTTCCCTCTCAAAAATAGTATCCAGCTTTCTCACAGAGTATGAATTCACTTCATCTTGTGTTGAGTTTCACAGCATACTGGAGACATATGGAAACGTGCAGGTTGAGAACTCCTTTGGCATTTTAGCACCTAGGGAAGAATGCTGCAGAGGCTTCTTCTCCAACCCTATGATCTATGAGTAACATGCAAGGAAGACACTTTCTATCTTTATTTCAGGATTTTGTCAGTGAATGAGCATTTAGAAGCAAATCTCCTTCTCAATACACTCCACCGAGGGTGGTCTTACCAGAGAATTGCTTTTCTCCATACCATGTGGCTTTGCAAGTAGGTCCTGTGTCCTGTCATTTCACTGCCTTCTTCTAGCTCTGCTTCAATAACTAATCCCATCTTCAGCTATTCTTATCCAAACAAACCTGTGGTTTCCTATATTGGGCACAGGCTTGGACTCAGCCTGCAGCCCTCACTGTTTTTACATTTCTTCCAGGACTGGTTCCAAGTTTCCCCTTTACTCTCCGCTGCTTGAGTTATCAGGTAGCCCCATTAGCCTCATTTCTGCATATTATGATTAGGCCCAATTAATCTTTTCATAGATGAATCATATGTGTCCAGGTTGGCTGATCCTTTCCTACGCCTGCACTGGCAACATTAATATTTTCTTCTAAGTCTTCAACAAAGGCAGTGAATCTGAGTGTCAAACATGAATTTTAAAGCTGAATGTTTAGAGCATTGTGGGATAGCTGCCATCAGCAAGCCCACCAAGGTCAACTAAAAGTATTCCTTCATCTGTATTCACAGTACTCACATAGTCTAATGTTCTCACTTCTCATGTGTGTGCAGTCAGGCTGTGTCCTTTCTGCAGCACTTGGGCCTGAGTAACTAAACTCTTGCCAATTTTTTTCAGAGAGAAAACAGAAGCCAAGTCTCTCTTGAATCCCTTTCTTCTAGTATGGATGAAGCGACAGCAGGAGCAGCACGTGGCAGAAGACTGTCTGAGATAAAAATCCTCCAGTTACTTGCAAAGCACTGTGGCATCACATAAGCTAAGCACATGCAGGGTTTGCTGCAGTGCTTTTGCTGTATCTACACTAACAGGTAAGTTCAATTTTACAGGGTCATTGACCAACCTCCAAGAGTGTAAGTCTAAGCAATCTTAGACTAAGCCTTTGTTTAGGCTTTCTCTGTTCATCCATCATGAAGTTTCTTCTTCAGCAAGAATTTTTGGAGATGTAGGCAGAAAGAGGCAGAGCTTTTTCCTTGCCTCAGACTATGAGATGTACAAAGGTATATACAGATTTAGATATTTTCTTTTACATTACAACTAAAGAGTCAGTGAGTACCTATGTATTTGTTTTTTCACTCCTGTCTGTGGCAATTTTATAGAATCATAGAATGGTTTGAGTTGGAAGAGACATTTAAAGGCCATTTACTCCAACTTCTCTGCAATGAACAGGAACACCTACAGTCACATTAGGGTGCTCAGAGCCCTGTCCAGCCTGATCTTGAGTGCCTGCAGAGGTGGGGCATCCACCACCTCTATGGGCAAACTGTGACAGTGCCCCATCACCCTCATTGTAAAAAACTTCTTCCTTATGTCCAGCCTAAATCTCCCATTTTTTAGTTTGAAACCAATCCCCTTACCCTATCACAGCAGACCCTTCTAAACAGTCTGTCCCATTCCTTCTTATAGCCTTCAATAGATACTGAAGGACCACTATCATGTCTTCGGGAAGTCTTCTCCTCTCCAGGCTTAACAGCTGCAACTCTCTCAGCCTGTCCTTGTTGGGAAATTTTTCCTTAGTGCAATATGTGAAGAAGCATCAATTGTTTTAATTCTAGTTCAAACACCAGCTCTGTGTCTAAAGTTTCCATATGAACTGAACCTTTCAGTGGGAAAGTAGAAGACAAAAGGAACTAGGTGCAAGCACTAACAAATAAAACAATCCACCAAGATCAAGTACAACGTAAGGGGAAACAGCAAGCAACGACAACTAATTAGAACAAGATGTGAACAACCAATAAGAGGACACTCTTTTGTGTCATGCACTTTTTGCGAGGTCTTTCATAAATTACATTATTAGCACAATGCCGTGAACACTCCCAGCACTTCCCATGTTCAAGTCCTGCTGTGATTTTCTCCTTGTTCTAAAGCTTCAGGCTGCATGAGCTGCAAAAGGTTACTGCACCCCTGCACACAGACCTACAGAGTCCTTTGCCTGAAGAGCTCAGTGTCTTTTTTTCTTACAGCAAAGAAGATCAAGAATAGACAGTTGTAGAAATGGTTTACAGTCTAAGCTTATGTGATTGGAAATTTGGAAAACATTTTACATTGCCTACTTGTTTGGTTTTCCAAGCATGTATCCTGCTCTGGTTTATAAACAATGCAAAATCTAAGTAAGTGTAATAAAAGTACTATACATTTCTTGATAAACTGTGAAGGACAATTGTTTTGGTATTATTTAGCCTTTTAAGATCCCTCAGATTTTCAATCCAGCACATAAATTGTGGCACAAGTAGTCTGATGTCTTTATTTTTGGTCTGATTTTCCCCATTACCAATGAGATAGGACTCTAGAAGAATAAGTAAAGATAGCAAGATGCAAAACTAAGAAACATTTGGGCAAATACATTGTTGATTTAACTGTGAATGGAAGAATCCTATAATCAGATTGCCATTCTCTTCCCTGGAATGCAATCTAAACTGAGACTTTAAGATTTAATGTAAAAGGCTAGCTCCAAATGATAACAAGAAAGCTGTTTCATTTGCTTATGATAGCTGCAACGTAGGTTTGTTAAATTTATTCAGTTCAGAAGAAAAAATAGTGCAGTATTTCAGAAAATGCTGGAAAGCACAGTCCAGCCTTCTTGTTTTGCCTACTGAGCTTTTGGGAAGGGACACGAAAGTGGGAAGTTACCCCCCAAAAGTAGGAAGGGACTGGGGCTGCTGTGTCATACAGGATGGTCTCTGAGTCTCCGAAGTCTGTGTGGGTTAAGGACTTGGCATTGTCTGGTTCTGAACTGATGAAGCATTGTATGGGGGAAAAGGTTTGAAAGGTCCCTGAGATAGCAGTGGACATATGATCTGGGGAGATGGACTGGTGCATCGCATCAGCAGCATAAAGTCTGGCTGGCATTTTAGAAATGCTTGGGAATACTGAAGTTATCTCCAAGATATAAGCCAATACAATTTTCAGTCTGATTTATGTACTCATTCTGAACCTTAATTACAAGAAGCATAGCAATAAGTCACTTTGTTCTGACCAGGCCTTTCTCCTTAAGCACACCAAAGCAGCATGCATTTCATGATCAATCAAAGTGTGTACTTACAACACACAATGGGAGGTGGTCTCCTTTTGCTGTGACAGAGCAGAAGATGAAAAATTGTACTTTTCTGTCGATAAGTACCAACTTGTCTTTCTGTTCAAAAATCACAGACTCAGCTGGGCTCTTTGGATGGTTTGGGGCCTTAGGGTTTCTCTGGGGCCATTTTTCAAACTTTCATCCTCAGTCACAAGAAAGAAAAATCTTACTGTTCTCAAATAAACACAGATCCTCCTCCAGAGTGTCTGTCTTACTTAGGAAGTAGACTTTATGAAACAAAACAGACTACAGAATATTGTGAGAGATGTGACATTAGAGATACACTACCCGTAGGAAAAAAGCTTGCAGGAGTGGGATAAGAACTGACTAACAGAGAAAGCTGGAAATGGCAAGCACCTGCTTGTCTTAAACACCTTGTTGACTGAACACAGTCTTGTACCATACAGAGATGGCTGGTCCAGCTGTGAAGGAGCAGGATAGCAGTGCAATAATCACAGTGAATGTGAGGCCTGAAGCAAGTTTATCAGCGAGTTAATCCAAGAAGGACATGCCAAAACAAAGGCTTCTTCCAGGCTTTTGGCTACCTCCAGTCTGACTGGGTATCAGTATGTGGTAATGTACAGCCCAGCCTTCCCCTTTCTCCCAGAGACCCAAAAACAAACATTTAATGAGAACAACTCTCTGTGTGGAGGTGGAGAAGGTCTGGTAGTGGGACACACTGAGGTGCTTGATCCTGCTG
This sequence comes from Excalfactoria chinensis, assembly GCF_039878825.1. Classification (NCBI taxonomy): domain Eukaryota; kingdom Metazoa; phylum Chordata; class Aves; order Galliformes; family Phasianidae; genus Excalfactoria; species Excalfactoria chinensis. The sequence goes on from NC_092825.1 coordinate 115,728,014, forward strand.
CCCAGATGGGTCTCCTTTCAGCTGTAATGCACCAGCAACCCATGGTAGATAGGTGCATCATATTCAGGGGCTGAGATCCCTTTTTTTTCATGTTTCCCACTTCACAGGAAAAGGGGATCATTCCAGCTACAGGACTGGTTTTAATGGCAACTTTAATTCCTACTTATCAACATCTTGACAGATGTCAAAACTGCATTGGCTCAGTTCTTCATTGAACAAATTTGAATTGTAATGAAGCCACATCTTGAAAACTGGTATGTGTATCAAGAATTGTTTGATTCACTTAAGATCACTTTTGCAAATTCTAGAGAATGTATAAATTAATCTTGAAGTCGTTAAGTTAAAAAAGAAACACAGAAACTTTTCAGCCATTATAATCAGCTAATTACTGAAGGTTCATCACTTACCAGAGCTGTGCTTCCTGTAATACAAATCTGAGCAACGGTGAACATTTTAAGCTGGCTCTGGATGACCCTGCATTATCTGTGGAAGGGGAGAAAAGGGAGCAAGGACACAAGTCTGGCTCTTATAGTCTGCTTGCCCTGCTGATAAGCTTTTTGATGATGAAGTCCCTTCAGCACATCCTTTGGGGTCATTGAAAAACTTAGGACCAACTACCAAGATGAATACGATTAAAATACACTTACAATACATTTGGAAAGCAAATCTCTTTATTAATCCACATGTTTTATTTCTTCAAAATCCTTCCAAAAATTATTTTCTTCTGGGAAATTGTCTTATGTGTATTATACAGAATGTAAATTACTTTAGTATTTTTTTAAACTCTGGCAAAGGATTGAAGTAGGAAACAGTGAGGTGAAAGCATCTTTGTTTGATCTTGTGGATACTAATTTCCTTGCTTATCCTGTCCCCAGATGTTGCACTTCCAGTCTGGTATCTTACCCCTAACATTCTGACCCACCTTCTCCATACTCTCCAGTTCCTTCTCAGCAGTACAGAGGGGCAACACATTTTAAACAAAACTCTTTTGACTTCAGTGGAATTGTGTAGGCTGATGTTCTAAATGTTTGAATAAGTTGTTTCAATTAACTCAGCATTTCTCCCCTGCAAATAAAACCCCTTAATCAAGGATTACAGAAACCAAATCACTCAATTTCAACATTTTCAAAATTTAAAGAAACTCATCTTAGAGTCTATAATGAGGGAGTTTTTTGTTTGTTTGTTTGTTTGTTTGTTTTCCTAGAAAGTTTTAGTCAAGAAAACTCCTAAAGTTAAAATAGCCCCAAACAAATGAAATGATGTTAGGAATAAACATTGTTAAGCAACAAATACAAACCTTTTAACTCTTCTTTCAGTTAGGATTACTGAAATCATTTGCTGACCAAAAGGTTTATTTTACCACTGATTTTTTTGCAAGCAGGAAATAAAAAACAAAACAAACAAAAAAACCCAACTTGTTTGCATAGTTGAGTTGAAGCACACAACAATTCAATAGGTGGACTGCATATGTCTATGGCAAGCACTGAGGCTAAGAGTGCTGATCCCTTACAAGCTCAGTATATCAGAAAAAATACAGAGGTGTTTTGTTTGTTTGTTTGTTTGTTTGTTTTTCATACAGAAAAAATGTTTATGCATACAGAGGAGACCGCTATCTCGTGTTCCACTGATTTGGATGCTATTTTTTCTATGCAATCTAGAGTTTAAAAGCAAAGCATTTACCTTAATGAATTTAATATTGTTAGTCCAACAAATGGTTTACTTTTGCACTGGATAATAGGACTGTTAGCACTTTCCAATGATCTCCTGTAAATCCTTCATGTTCGCAAGCTTTGCAATGCCCTCTCCTTGCCAAACTGGGTGTTTGTATGAGAGATTCAGAGCTGGACAATACCTGCCAGCAGCTGAGCTCTGGCCACAGCAATCTTTTCAGCTGTGGCAAGGATTCCAGGACAGACTGTGAGTGCTTCCACCTAAACAGAGGAAATCTCAGTATGTAAAAATAGGAAAAGTTTGGAAACTGAAGGGGATTTCAATCTTTTGATGGCTTATATGACAGCCATGCTACATCTACAGAAGTCATAGATAGTGTCCTTGCTTAAATGCCAATGAAAAGCAAATACACTCTGTTTTACAAGGTTACATGGAAATGTCAGTTTGATTGACCAATGTTTTTCAAATAGAGACTCAGTACCTGGTAGAAGGACTGAAATTGGCTTTTACACTTTGTTTATTTCCATCGTTTGGACAGCAGCATGCCTGTATGGGCAAAGAGCTTTCCCCCCATCCCTACTAAGTGCAGCAGTGACAGCTGCCTCTGAAGGACTGACACCTCATCTTTAGTGCTTCAGGGGAATATTAGCCACAGCACTGGCCACATTAACTTACAGCATGAATCTGACTAAGAGTTTCCATGTGAAGAATTATCAGAAGGCCTGCTGGCCCCGTGTGCTTTACAGTCATGTATTTTAGAAAGACCTTGATACCATCTCTCCAGGCATCCTTTTGGATATATTCTCCAACAGCGAGTTGAACAGGTTCATGGAGTTTCTATGATGGGTGAAGAGCTTGACTGATGAAAGAGTTCAAAGTGTTGTAGAGTTAGATCTGGCTGATAACTTGTTTGACTGTGGTCAAACACTGAAATGGGTTTCCTACTGAGGTGGTTGATGCCTCATGCCTGTCAGTGCTCAAGAACCACTTGGACAATGCCCTCAATAATATACTTTAAATTGTGCATAGCCTTGACGTGATCAGACAATTGGACTTAAGATCATTGCATTGTTTCAATGTTTCTAATTCTAGTTTGATACAGCCAGTGAACTGTAATTAGGTCAACTGTAATTAGGTCACTGTGACCAAGAGACCAACAGGTTGCCTTTGACTAAATACAGCAAAAGATCTCCCTATGAAACAGTCTCATCTTCTTCTCATTCTATACAAAGCTGGTGTGTAGAACAGAAATTTATTTGAAAAAATGGTTGATATACTTTTTAATTTATTACCTCACTATTATTGAAAATATATTCAATAATCCATTACAGAACGAAAGGTCTTACTTTTCTACAGAGTATCTACATAATGCACATCTGTTATCAAACAAAATGTAGGAATCAGGAGTAATTCTTGCTTAATTAATTACATGTCTTTGGCAGCTCTTTTTCACACTCTAGTCAACTTTCAGATTGTTAAGACAAATTATTCTAGGCTCCACTATGGTACACACCCCAGGAAATAAATTTCAGGAGCAGGTATGCATTCTAGTCTTGTGTGAGAGGACTTGAATGGAAGCAAAAAGAGAAGAAGAGATTTTTCTGGTAAAGAACACATCTCATGTTTTTGTCAAATGTTTAATCTTTCCTATAGATGTAAAACTTCTATCTTTCAATTTTTTTTTTTTATTTTATTTTAAAATTAGATTTATATTGTTGATCTAATATTTACAAATAGACAGACTATACTGCTATTAGGCCAGATATTTAAACACTAAAGATAACTATATATCACAAAAACAAAAACAAAAACAAAACAAAACAAACAAACAAACAACAACAAAAAACAACTGCATATTTTATTTCTAAGGTCATTTTCTTGGTTCGTGCCAAGCTTTCATATTTTTACCTAGCTGCTTAGCTTAGCAGAAAACATCACTGATCACAAGAAAAGGTCAAAGTAAGGCTGATGTCTTCAGTCTAGTTGAAAGTATCCATATTTCCCTTGCAAAAAATATATACTTTATGTTGTGTCCTCCTAATCTTTACTGTCACTGAAAATACACATACATATTTCTCCTTTAGCATGGAAGCATACTGTAAATAAACACATTCTTGTATGGTCAGCTGCATGAATTGCATTTATTTGTTATATCAAATATTCTGCTTGCATTCGAATACTTACTGGTTGGAGCTAGCTGTGGTTGCTGAATTTTTTAAATTTAATAGAAGCAGCTGAATACAACAAAGCCTCTCTCTGGGAAGTGATACCTTTACATGCACTGCCACAGAGCAGCCAGCACATCGCAGCACCATCGTTACCATCCCATAACAAATGCTTCCCACGTCTCATGACACTTCTGATGAGACCAGTTCTGAAGAAGGAAGTTCCCATTATCTGACACACAGAATTAATGCTCTCCATTTACAGGCTGACCCCATATGTTGAGGAGCATTGTATAATGCATGATACTGCATAATTGAAGCTATAACGCTGGAGCAAAAAGTACGGACAAAAATAAGCCACTCGTAAAGGGAAAAAGCTCTTTCAATTTTGTTTCTGGCTCTTTTCTTATAAATATGAACTAAAATTCTAAAGCCTTCCACACTTGCTCAGTTTATTATACCAATTAAGGATGACTATATCTAGCTATGTACTAAGTTATGGCCTTGCCAGAAAACTGTGTGGACCTGTTAGGATATGGATGTCCAATCTCTTGGCTTGCTTGGGTCTTGCTTGTCCTGGGCCCCATGTACATAGGTCACTTGGAAAGCCATGCCTCTTACTTACTTCCACTGAAACTACAACAGATATAAAGAACAAATTCTCAGCTACAAAAACACTACTTTTCAATATAGTCACCACCATTAGCTCTGTATTTTCATCAACCATGAAACCATGCCACTGTTGCTACTGCTGAAGCACAGCATCCACTCGTCACTGTGCTCACACCCACTGCTTTGTCTCCATAAACATTCAGCAAGTGTTGACAAACGTCAACAAGTGCAGTTTTTTCCACATAGAGAAATTCTGTGATAAACTTTTCTTCATCTGGACTTCAATGCCAGATGCCATTTTGTCAGAGTGCCCCTCTGCTGCCATCTGTCAAATGGCGACAACATGTAACAGAATACTGGTGGGAAGGTTCAACCTTTGCTGCCATACTACCAACATCTGCCTCTGATATCATAGGCCCATGTAATAAAACAGGAGGAATTACTATAAGAGCAGCACTGGTAGTTCCTACAAGGAAACCCATACCCTTGGTTTCAGTTTATCTTATTGATAAAATAATTAACTAAAACTCCTAAGGCACTAATTTTTAACTCCTTCTTTAATTATAACTAAACTCCTGAATACTATCTATTTTTCATAGACCACATTACAAGGCATGAACCAAACACTGGAGAAAAATCCTAGAACAGCATCGCTGAACATTTAATAGTTGAAAGGATTACAAAGAAGACAATAAAAATCATAAAGTGTGTGCAATTAACAAATATTAAATATTAGTGAAGAAAATAATAAAATAAAATAAAATAAAATAAAATAAAATAAAATAAAATAAAATAAAATAAAATAAAATAAAATAAAATAAAATAAAAATAAAAATAAAAATCTTAATTTTAACTTAATCCTTGATTGTCCCAATATCTAGTCAGATACATTCCAGGTTACCTTAACAGTTATGTTGAAGTTCTTATTCAGCTGCTAAAGCATCCAAGCATTGGCAAATTGAGATGGCCAGAACCCTGTAATAAAAGTTGTGTACCCAATACTGGAAGCTTTTTCAGTTCTTAGTGCTCACTGAATTCAGTGAAGGTCACTCCACTAACACAGCATACTTTCACTCTGCTCACACATAGCCATCTTGTTAGGGTTAAATTTCACTTCTCTACTGGGAGGAGGGAAATGTATACAAAACTTCATGTTCAGTTTATGCAGTCCAAAGTTGTTGGTTCAACCCACAGTTGTAGTAAAAATGCATAATTTATGAATATATGTTGAGGCAATGCTAAAATAAGCATAGCTGTACAGCTACGGGCATATGTTGTATTTTGGCTCCTCATAATTTTGTGTAAATATATATTTTACTGTAGGCAATAGCACTGCATTTTATGCATTTAAGGAATCTGCCTATAGCACATCCAAATACCGCATGCTGCACAATTTTAACACTGAAAAATTAAATGAATGTGCTAATGGAAATTTTATGAATTGCACTGTGGTTATCAAATCTTTGTTTAAATGTAGGCCATGGAATCTTCATTTTATTGAAGTAGTGCAGTACACTATGTAAGAAAAACTGAAGAAACAGGACTCACAAAACAATCTCTTCAACATGCTCAACATTCTCCTGTTCCTTTCACAGCTCTGTTAAGTTCTATAACTTACCACAGCAGTTTCTTTTAGTTATATGAGGTCAGGCAAAGCTAGCTTTTCATCTGTTATAACATGAACAGGTAATTTTCTATCATGAGTATGCATTGGAACTCTTCATTTTTAACTATATGGAAATTCCTTACTCTTTACATTGATATAGCAGATGTTTTGATTATATTTTTTTAATCTATAAGAGTTGAAATGTTTTATATCTTTTAATTTTTAAAGAATAAGGTTAAATAATTGTAGACTTCAGAACTACATTCATGAGTTCAAAAAATGTAAAGATATTTTTCTCTAAAGTTATTGATGATTGTAGCATCAGGGTAATCTAAACATTGCCTAACATTATCACTGTAGCCTCCAGGTTTGCTTGAAAAATATGCAGGGAACTGAAGTATTTGTCTTGGGCATATACACAACTTATAAAGTAAATATTCATGCTTAATTCTGTTTTTCTATACATGCATAAACTGTTTATTCTGCTTATAAAAATTGTTGAGTTTTTCTGCTTTGTGTTATGGCCACATACCTGTATAATGCTTTGAGTATATGGAGGGAAATTAAAGTGATCTCATACTTAAAAATGTCACACAATCTATATGTGGCCAGAAAAACCCTATGAACATTTGCATACTACTGTAGTTCACAAAATAACATTATCATTACAATGTGTTGCTTAGGAAAAATACTGAGGTTGTTTGCTTACATATTTGTATCAACCCAATGCTAAGAATGGATCCTGGTGAGAGCAGCTACAGGAAAACACAAGTAGCCGCAACAAATTACAGCACCACTCAGTGATTGCTCTTCCATTTCCAACTTGACGTACATCCTTCTCTTTATGGAAAGCATTGTAAAGAAACATCAGAATATAGTAAAATAAACAGGTGTGCCACAACAAACCAGTTCCACATTCCAACTCAACTCCACGTACTAAACCTTACATGCAACACCACTGTTTAAAAATAACTAAATAAACATATAAAATAAAAGCCTCTAATTAGGACTAATTAACAGTCACAAAATTGACTCAAACAGAATGCTGAAAAAACAAATTGAAGATACCTGGTTCAATGGGTGATGCTAACTGACCACTTATCTCATAACTTGTGAGTTGACAAAGTCTCCTTCCTGTATTTGTTAATGCCTTTTCAACAGGTATGGTCTGTGGGAGAGAGGGAATGAGACTGCTGTCTTAGAAACCTCCCAGATTCATATCATTAATAAATTTACTGAATATATAATTTTTCTTTTCATCTGTGTCATTAATGAAGATATTGAGTTGGACCAGGCCCAGTATCAACCCCTTGGCGGATATCATCTAACTTTGGGCATCCAATGAGATTCTGCATTGCTGATCATAACCTTCTTAATCCACTAATCTTGCTCCATTTTGCCAGCTGATTGCTTTAGCAGTATAAATAGCAAAGGATTTTGTTCTTCCTAGAGTAACAAATCATTTCGGTAAACAACTATGTAATTGCTTGGACACACTAGAATGTACAGCTTGCATGCTATGGAGGGAAGGTGCCCTTCTAGTTCTGTTGCTTGAGAACAGAGAAGGTCTTGTAGGTAAAGTGGCCAACCCTGGATTTGTGAGGGATTTGTTGCTTTGCCTGGAATCATTTAGGTCCAGATTAACCAATGAAATTCATCCAGGGTGCTAAGAGCTGTCTGGTGTCATCATGAGACCTGTCTGAATTATTTTTCAACAGTCTTGGGAATATGGAGAGGTCCTAGTTGACTGGAAGCTGGCAAATACTGTTCCAGTAAGGTAAGAAAGAAGATCCTAATAATTACAGGCCTCACCATTTCACTTCAGTGCCTGGTAAAATTATGGAGGAAATTATGCTGGGGGTTGTAGAAAAATACCTAAAAGACAGTATGGTCACTGGTCACAGTAACACAGATTCATGAGGGGAAGGTCCTGCTTAATGAACTGGGTTGAAAAGGACCTCAAAGATCATCTAGTTTTGGCTTGCCAACCACCAGACCAGGATGTCCCGTTTATTTGCCATAACTTGAGTTAGTACCACATTGCCCTAACCTTGGTTTCAGCCCAGACAGTGACCACTGCACACTGGAATAGTGCCCATCCCTGATCCCACTACAGTCATTGAAAAGAAATAGGAAGTCTAAAAACTGATTGATGCAAAGTGTGGGGATTTGTCATGTCTGGCAGTCTGATTGGTGACTGGAAGTGATCCCACTTCCTCAAAGATTGCATTCAGATCTTGCTACTAATCAGTTTTGAGGTGAAAACACATAACTTTGTGTTACTGCAATAATTATGCCTTTGCTTTGCCAGTCCAAATAACCTCTCTAATAAGCATTCCACTTGGTACATGCTTTCCTTTCAAGTTAAGTCTTTCTTACTCTACAAGGGCATCACCACTAATAGCAAATGCATTTGGTAAATCTAGTAATGAGTAGATTAAAAATAAAAATCAACAATCAGCAACAGAACCCAAATAAATTATTTCTTTATAAGCAAGATAGCTTTAATTGTGTAAGTAGCTGTTGAACGATTATGTCAGAAAAAGTTTCTTACTGTTTTTTAAGAACTAACTGAGAATGGGTTTGATTAATTGGATTTGATCATCTAACTAAAAATAACTGTGTATAAAATGACCTCTTTTCCCCATGTTTTTCTTCACTGACATCAAAGTACTTGATAGTGAAAGAAGTCTTTGCTCCAGCTGACTATACACAGATACCAGCTAAGATAAAGAAAATGCCAGAAAATAGGAGTAGTGACTGTCTTTGTCTAACCAGAGAATAACTTACTATTTTATTATCAAAATATATCAATAATGGTGCTAATACAGACAGTGACAATGTAGTATTTATTCTATTATTATTATTCCTATGATTATTCTATGATTATTTTTCTATGATCCCACGATTTTAGGGACCAGAAGTGAAAGAGAACCTTCACATGATTGCCTCACCTGTTTGTCTCCTTAACCTATTCTATTTCATGAATTCTCACTAAACATGTCAATTTCTGCTTCTATTATGCCTGTCCAAAATAATATTCAAGTAATAAATTAATTTTTCAGTTATTATCTCTTCTTAACACTCTGGGCAGTAGGTGAAAGCAAAGTGAGTTCCAATGAAATGGGAGTGAGCAGTGAAACTCTTAGCATAAGTTCTGGCTGTTGCCCCATTGCCATATAGTTTTATTTTTTTTTTTCTCCACTGTGGATTTTAGTATTACAAGGTATTAGAAGAGCTGGTTTGAAAGTGAATGTCTCAGATCCTTCCAACGAAGAAAACTCCACACCTTTCCAGAAGATGTACTCTAGGCCCTCTTCGAGTTTCCTTTATGTAATTTAGGAAAAATCTCTCATCCTGTTATTTAAACTTGCGACTTCTCAATCTAACAATGTATTTGGGCTATGGAAGCCAGTTCACTGCATACTTATTTGCAGCAGCATTTTTCTTTTTCATAAAGAAAGGCTTGCTTGGCATCTCCCTTCAATCTACTTTCCACTTACATCTTCAGTTTCTTCTTTCTGTCCTCACACATCCTAAGCTGTAGACCTGAACTAAGGTTTTTTGCTTCTCTCTGGAAACTGAAAGCCCAGTATGTTTTGACTGATGCAAAACCAGGGCTGACCAGAGCTGCAGGATTATTTGTATGTGTTCTGAATGAAGTGCATTCAGATATATGCTCTGTGAGAAAGCTTGACTTACTAGAATACACATAGCATGGTCAGCTCATGTTCATCTTCCAGCTCACTAGGAGTTGTGGCTCTCTTTCTGCAGGATGCCTTTATCCTAGCTGTGGTTTGTGCAGATAATTATTCTAGCCTAAGCCAGAGTTTGATTTCTCACCGTGTGTATGCAGTCATAATCTCTACAGCCATATTTTCTAGTAAGGAGTGGAGGAAAGTAAGACACTAGAACATTTCTGCCCCTTCCCTGCAATTCATCAGTGTCTTTTGGTTGCTGTTGAGAGCCGTTCCCCTGCAAGGAAGCTGAAGAGAAATGAACAAGGATCTGTACTGGATATTTTCCAGAGCCTTTCTACTCACTCTAATAGGTTGGTTCATCCACACATAAGTGGGACTGACACGTTAACAAGTATAGAAGACTATGATGTGGATTCTGTAGGAATTTTATGTCTAAATTGTATCTACATACATATGTTTTTCTGCTTCTCTTTTCTATTTCACTTTCCAAACTAGATATAAAAGAGGAAATCTTTTGTTGTTTTTTTCCTCTCTGGATTTGGGGAAAAACAAACAAACAAAAAACAACAGACGGAGCCTGGAAAGGTTTTATTTAATGACTTCATTCTTCCCAAGTCAGACACTGTGGGAAATGAAGAGAGATGAGCACTGTCTACCAGTGGTAACAAAGCATTTAACTTTAAATTTAAAAGAGAAGGGAGATAAGTTTGAATTAGTGCATAAAAATGATATATTGTAACTAATTTCAGTCCCTTGCCCATGGCAGTGAGAAGTAAGCTCAAAAATTAGCTGATGCCAGTGAGAAAATTTCCAAAAAAGGGAGCAATGAAAATCAGTAACAGGAATGTCATTCCTGTTCAAATGGGTTGCTTATTCATCTTTTCAACTGAGTAGTAGTATAACAGTGTCATGTAATAACAGAAAAGACTTTATTGGCAACACACCCTAGTTCATTTTTTCCATGTCTATTTATATTATATAAACTGCTGTAAAAGCATCCTATATATATCGTGGGCAGACTGAGGAAGGGGTAATAAGCATTCCATTAACAAGAAAAAGAGAAAGATAATTATTCCTTGTCCCTTAAAGGTTAATGATAGAAATCTCTGGATCCTCAGAACTTAGTAATGATGCTAAAATGCAGGCAGGGAAAATTTAGGGTGGAAATATTTGCCTAGTATCAGCACAAGAATTATGAGCATGAGATGGATGCAGTAACAAGCTATTTACCCAGAAGCAGATATAGTGAGGTTATCCATTATAAAACTAGAGATGTAATAATCTATTAAAATAAAATTCCTGCTTTCTCGTTAATAATAAAGGGCATAATTATGTTGTAATAACTACACAAACATGATGATAAAATACTTGGAGTAGAACTAGTTTTGATGTAGATGTAAATTCATAACGTGAAAAGCCAGTAAGCAGACAACCTGATGAACTTGAGAAATGCAAGTTGGGAAATACTTGGAAAATGAGTAAAATACATAAAATATGAGATGAAAGCATGCTGAGGGAGTTGTGAAGATCCTTACAAAGAACTGCTTATGGGGTATTGATAATTATGACTTACCTTTATCTTGAAAACCTTGCATGAGTAAAGAGCCTTCTGCCATAACTCTTTTTCTGCTGAGTTGAACCTATGGTCTCTAGTCTTAATGGTGGTCAAATCTAGAAAAAACAAACAAGTACCTAATTAGTCCTCCTTAATCTGTGGCATGAGGGTGTAACTGGTGGCAGTACACTCTTCTGCAGCCCAAGAATTGGCGCACTTTGAGCACTGGTGCTCACTGGGCACCAGCTGATGTCCCACTGTTCTAAACGAGACAACGTGTTTTATGGCAAGGGTTATACTACAAGCCTCCTGACACCTCACAGAGTGCAGTCTTAAGGAAAAAAACACTTTGTGAATTGAGAGTTTAAACAAGTGTGGCAATTAATGTCGAGCTGGAGTTTGTGTGTAGTTAACATGTCCTCTGGGAAATAAACTGTTTGAGAAATTATTAATTTCACAGACACCATTGGAAACTCACCACTGAGCCTCTTTTTCTGTCTGCTGTGGAAAAAATGATGTATTTTAATGCAGTACATTCTTCAAGAAATTTGCAAGGAGTATCTCTTCCAAGCCACATGTTACACCAATGATCACGCTGAATCAAGGAATCCACTAATTTTTATAAGCTTAATATTAAAAAAATCAAGGATAAAATACATTGTTTGTGAGATGCAGTGAGGGGAAAGAGAATATCTTACAAAGATGCCTGCATTGAACTGGCAGGGAGATCAGTGTCCTATCTAGCACTGGAACAGAAGAATGGTATGTTTGTTTCCTACAGTGCTGCAATTGTAAAAACGAGTCAGAGAATTAAACGATCCATACCTCTATGAATATTTATTATCTTGCCATATGGATAACGCTTCTATTTATAAGTTCTTTTAAATATTCAGTACTCTCTAAAGATGCCCACAGAAATATAGAGGCAAGCTCTTTTTACATACCTCATTGTATTGTATGAAATCATTTTTCACAATAAAGTGGAAAGAAATTTTGAATTCTTTTTTTTTAATTGAAACTGACTATAAAGCAAAAGAAATTAATGAAGGAAGAACTGGTGCACTAAAAAATCCCTTTTTATTCTAGTTATCTCTAGGCTTCTGCAAATGACATATTTAAATGCAAAAGGATTGTACTTTTATAGGCTGTGCTTTTGACAATTTTTTCATTAAATCCTGAGATTCAGCCATGAAAATATGGTTCTTGGTTCAAAAGTTCATTTACTCTTCGATTGAAAACAAGGCCACTTGGTTGCTTATGTGTCCTACTTTCTTTATGAAAGCTCTCATAACAATTACAGATGGTGTCTAGAGCTCAAGCTGTAACAGAGTATGTCTGACTCCGCTCACCATAATGCTGGTAGGAGTAATGTTGAGCCTGGAGGAATCCACATCCCATAGATCAGCTTTGTTATCAAATCACTTTTTCCAAGACTTCTGGAGGCTTGTGGTCACTTTGAATTCTGTCATGCTTCACAGTAGAGGGGAATAGCTGTGCTGTGCCGTGGTCTAATGTGGAATGGGTAGTCCATGGTCTGTCCATCCAGGCCTCTCATGCTCAAGTACATGCAGCTGATGGGGGCATCATTCTCCACACCTTTACCCAAGGGTGAGGCATTCGGTGATTGCACAGTGTTTCCTCAGCTAGGTGTATTTCCACAATGTGTAAAGGATGTCTTACTCATCCCAGACAGCAAGAATTAACTTCTTTGAGAAGAGACAGCGTTCCTATAAAGTCATATCATAATTGGTGTCATCCTAATGAATTAATAAGCATAAACTGTGAAGTATCAAAGGATTCAGATAATCTAAAAGCTTCTTTGCAGTAGTATTTATAGACGTGATTCTGAGTTAAATCTGGAAGTGGTGATATTCAGTGACTTTATTCTGGTTTGTATCAGCTTTAGGGACCTAGTCCTTTAGATGAATTTCACTGTGTGTCAAAGAGAAAGGTACTCATTTCCTCAGGACTTTGCCCATCTGAAAGCTGTACATTAAGCCATGTACGCTCTAAAAAGCAGCTCTCTTCCTGTGGTTCCAATTCAAAAGTTAGCAGGGAGATTTTTTTCTTCTATACTCTATAGTCCCTTGCTTAAAACCCCCGTAATTCATCCTCATTAGAGAACACTTTAAGCTTGAATAAAATCTTTTAGGAATTGCATTTTAAATTACTGCAAGTCTTTAAAGCAGCTACCTGTTACTTTCCCAGCTATACCAGAAATAAAGTTTAAAGAACATTAAAGAGCATGTACTGCAGATCCACTTTTTTTCCTCTCACTTATTCTGTTTAATACCAACACAGCAGTTTTCCCAAAGATGCCTGTCACCAATTCTGCATAGAGAATAGGGATAGTCAGAACTCATTTGCAGATACAAAAGCAGGAAGGGACAGTTGAAATGACTGACTTGGGCCAAATGAAGAGCTGGACCAAAAGGAATCTGTTTTGCTGAAATATAAAACTCTAACCAATTGACCTGTCTTCCCAATTGCCTCCTTTTTTACTCTCTTCTGACTATCTTCTTTAGACTTCATGCCATGAGCAGTGTCCGTGACTTTTGTCCATGGAAATGTCAGTGCTCTTTAGCATCTTCTTTAGCTAGATTGAGTGCACCCTCATCACATTTATGAATGACACCAAACTGTGTGGTGCAGTTGAAACATCTGGAGGATGGGATGTAGTCTAGAGAGACTTAGATAGGCTCAAGCAGTGAGCCCGGGTTCTTGCATGCCCACTGCTCAAGCCTGTCTAGATTCCTCTGGATGGCATTCGGTCCCTTGAGCAGTTCAACCACACCACAAAGCATGGGGTTTAAAGGTTCTAAAAAAGCAATCCATTTATGTTTGTGAGAACATTTTCAGTTGATATAAATATATGACCTGCAAATTTCCAAATGGAATGTGTAGAGTTGCTATAAGATATTCAACTCAAAAATCTGATTATGTCTTTTTAGAGGTCTTTTTTATTATATTGGCCCATAGTATCAGAGACAGACATTGGTGTTATGGCAGTATTTGAACCTTCCCACCAATATTTCATTACATATTATTGACAGGTGACAGATGGCTGCAGAGATGCAGTCTGACACAATGACTTCTGAGACAGAAGTGCCTGTGAAGCAAAGTTGTGTCATTGAATTCCTTCATGTGGAAGAAGTTGCACCAATTGATATTCACCAATGCTTTCTTAATTGTTATTGAGATGAAACAGAGAATGTGAGCATAGTGAGGCAGCGGGTGGTGTGTTTCGGGTGGCTTGGGCTAGAAGAGACCTCAAAGACCATCTAGTTCCAAACCCCTGACACTGTCAGGGTTGCCAACTACTAAATCAGGCACTAGATGCACCTTGGATGACAGTGATCAATGATCTCTGGTGTATAGTATTCAAACAGTGGAAATATACAAGAACACATCCAGGAGTGACATCCTTCCGCACTGAGAATGGTGTAAACACAGAGTTTGATCTTCAGTTTTGCTTTTGTGTCTTTAACTAGCAGAAAAAGTTCAGATCTGAAGTCACTAGCATTCACATGGTCTTCATCTCTAGTAACTAGAGAAAAATACAGTACTTCCTCTCCTGGACTTCTCAGCAAATGATGTCAAGGGAGAATGGAGGACAGGAATGTATTTGGGACTCTTCTCTGGTGTTCCTTCACAGTGGGAATGGGAAAGAAACCTGAATTCAAACATTTCTCACTGCCCTCATCAAGATCTCTTTGCTTTTTTACAGATTCCTTTTTGGCTCCTGGTAAAGCCTGAGAATATCAAAATCAGCAATTACAAAAATCCCAATATCCAAAGCCTATCAGAAATAAAAGGAAAAAATACCTGTCCTTTTCACAGGGAAAAGCTCCCTAAGAATTGTTGCTTGGTGTTCTCCTAGCTCACTGCTCACCTTAGCTTCTCTGCCTCCTTGACACATCCCATCCTCCCCAAAATGTTTGCAGAGAATCTGGGAGAGACCAAATGAGGCACAGTCTCTGCTCACATGCTGTTAACAACTAAGCACCTGAGCTGGGACACCTCTGCTTTCTGTAGAAAATCCCACCTCTGCCCCTGAGAAATATATTTCCCTGAGATAGAGAAATAGGGGAGACCCAGTTTATTTTTTCTTGTCTCTTCTATGCAGCTGCTTCTCAGTATCCTGCCCTTTCCTCTGCCTTGCAATGCAGTTACCACTTTGTGGAGCTCCCTTGTGCTTGAGACTCTCCCCCTCATGCAGAGGCGCTGGCTCCCCCCCATTCCTCCCAGGCTCATTGTCTTGTGAAGCCCTGCCAGGATGATTACTTTCCATGGGGACACATGGGCATAGTGTCACAGCCAAGGGCTGCTCGGGGCAGAAATTCATGAATCAGTAAATGCTGTTGCTCCTAAGGGAACCAATCAGTAAGGTTAATAAAGATGTGTATTTGTGCTGCAAAAAAGCACAGAGCCCCAATCAATTGGGTTTGTGCTTGGAATATATAAAAAATACCCAGACCTTTCTGTCAGCATCAGAGTGTGGATAAGACACCATGACACTGAAAGGAGGGTGGGAGGAGAAGCACTGCAAAGGGAGCGTTGGCCTCTTGGTTAGGTTTCTGAACAGCAGTGTAGCTCAGTGGGGACAGGTATGTGTCTATTTGTTTTCATGACAACATATTCCTTTCATGCACCCAGGATGTCAGTGTGGCAGGCTCTGCCACTAAGCACAATATTTGTATCTGACCACACTGACTGCTTACTTGATGGATTTTATCCCACATAAAGTCCTTACAGCTTTGGGATAAAGCAGGTAGTTGAGAGTAGATTGAACGTATCCAGAGAGAGAGAAGCAATGCATCTGATATTAGTTGCCACCTTTTTTTCCCCATTAATTTTATAGTAATAATGTAAATGAAAGGATGACTTAGAGTTAGGAAGAGCAGGTTTCCGATGCTGCAGTTTTTCTCTGGCTTAGCACACTGCAGTTTCCCTCGTTCAGTATGCTATTCAGACAAGGGACTGCTTTTATTGTCAAAATTTGCAGTATTGATTAAAGCTGGTGAAAAAAGTGTTCCTTCTGTGGAACAGCTTTGTAGGACAGCATAATATGAATTCCAGACATGTACATGCCCTTTCCCAGGCTGCTATAGGCTTACTGATAGCAGTATCCCCTAAATGTTCATTAGCATTGATCACCTGTTAGACAAGCACATATGACACTTGTCAGTGAGATAAGAGACATCTTCTTCCAATTCTTTTTGTTTCATTTGGTAATTAAGAAAAATGCCATTCAGCATTCACAGATCAAATAGCCATGTGAAATGTGCCAAAGAGCAAGAACTCTGATTTTTCTTTGTATTCATTTAAAGGAGGTAATGAATGGTAAATATGAACATCTTTCTCTGGTACATCTTCTGCTTAACTTCAATTCCCAGATGCAGATGCTTAAGGGAGTTTTGCAGGCAGTGCTATCTTAAATTCGCATCTGTGATAAAATCATAGAATCACTAAGTTGTAAAATACCTCTAAGATCATGTAGGCCAACCATAAGCTTAATTATATGGAAAGGCTGTGAATGGCTAGAGATGTTATTCACATTTAGAATCCGGTTTTGATGCTTTTATTTAGTGTCAAAAATAACTCTCAGTAACTGTCCCAGTGAAAAGCATAGCACTTATGTAAAGAGAAATCTTTTTAGCAGGATGAGAAAAGGTTGATATCATGATCTTAAACTTACTGTCCATAACTCCACTTGTAAAGGACTGGGGTTATCTGCAATACATTTGTGTTTTCTACACAAAACACCTGGAAGATGGAGGAGCTAAAACCATTCAGCTGGACTCCAGGGGAAAGCTAGAATCTGCTTCAGTTACGCTCCTCCTGGAAACGCTGAGATGCAGCAAGACTGGGTTCTATCAGAAACTTAGCTCACCACCTCTGTAATTAACACGATGGTGATAGAAAGGTTTTCTTAGTGCTTCAAGACACAGAGTAAGCTTCAGTGGATAATGAAAGAAAGCTGGGGTTATATTTTAGGACTACTTAAATTTTTAATGAATGTTCCTTTCGATGATCCTTATAATGAAAGGCAGAATGCATCAATCCTTAAATTGCTTAAGTAAGGAAAAAGACATTTGTGCTTAACTCAGAACCTGGCAACTTGATCTTTACATGTGAAGAAACCTTATGCATTTAATACTCTCAATGAGTACCTAAGATTCAAAAGCAGTGCCCTTTTAGTCATTCACAGTCCTGAATTTATTGCTTTCACTGCAGAGGATGAATCTAACCAGAAACAACAGGATGAGCATTAAGAGATTAGTCTTGTGTTGTCCATCTGCATTCCTTCATTCATTCTCAGTTCACTCACTCACCCTCTTGACATTCCTCTCAGTTCAGCTCAGAAAACATCTTTGCTTCTTTTGCCAAAGTAGGTTGTAAGTCCATTTTAGCCATACTTTTAAATATATTGCTTTTCTTTTGGACTCCTTTGATTCTGGCGTATGTTCCTGAAGTTAAGCTCATACAATTAATCGGATGCGTTGTGAAGTCAGAATATCTCATTATCTTGCTGTATTTATAGTTCTCTTATCCTAAGAGAGCACTTTGCCATTGTAGAGATTGTTAGGTTGCTTCAGAAATACATCTACTCTTGTCACTGAATGGTACCATTCCATTACCAATTTAAATATCATTTAAAAATAGAGGTGAATCTCCAGTGAGAGCACGTTGCCAAATGAGATGCTTGCCAGTGCATGGCTTGTCAGATAGGAGCAGTTGAGAATGGGAGTAGTGGAAGCCAGATGCCCCCAGAGAGGCAAAAGCAGAAGGTAGCTCTAACAGAATGATTGTTTTTTTTACTGTCAGACACAAACCCATGAGGTTTTCACTCTGTGATAAAACAAAACATATTGTGCTGTAGCAGTTCCAGACAGAGATGCTACAAGCTTATTGTTTTGTATGCAAACACACAGAATTCTCCAGGAAGACTCACTAATAGACTGCATGGAAAGATAATAAGGTAATGGATAGGTTGATAAATTAAGGAGAGTTATCTTAAGATTATTACATATCAGATCTATTACTTTGGTTTCTGCAGCATTGTAATTTCCAAATAAGCCTAGTTAACTGTTCTGTGTCCTTTCTGTCCTTGTTAACAGGCTGAAGTTTAGTAGGGAGTTCCTCCCATGAGGAAGACAGACTGGTGGTAGACCCAGGCATTGTGGATGTAATCAAAGATCTTTAGCTGCAAAGACAGTGCTAAGGCCTGTTTACTCAGGCCACAGCAGCAATCAGACAAGTTCTTTGCTCTGAGTCTCCCACAGAAATTATCCTTTCATTCATCCTCAGACCCCTACTGCTAGCACTTCTGTTAATGTACCTTGTACTTTTTGCCACCATTTTCCTCATTGTCGAGCTCTTCCCTCTTTCAGTCACAGATCACAGGTAATCACAGCTCCAGCAATCAATTCTTACATGCCTGCATTGTTCCATCCAAATCATTCAGCCTTTGTGGCGTGCAAGTCAGTGCTTGTGACAGTTTTTTTCCTGCAATTTTTGCAACCTGCTTGCACAGAGCAGCTGAAGTGTCCCCTTTACAATGATCTTGAAAGAGAGGGAGTTGTTATAATACGCAACTTCAGCCACATTTGGCTCATTGCATAAGATTCCTTATTTCACAGTTAAAGGTTACTGAGGCAGTCCCTAACGTCTCTGACACTTCGGTGAGCTTCTAGATGCCTTTGCTTTTGATGGGGACAGAATTAAATATTAATACAAGAAAGTTCTCCTCTGAAGTGAGCTCAGCTATTCTAAAGTAACTTTTAAATCTGCCTACTTAATCAAGGGAATACACTTGAATTTTTGTTGCTGTCATTTTCCACTGTCAAATTCTGAGTCCACTGCATAAGTCTGTTGTTAGACCACTTTGTCAAATACTGAAACCCAGAAAACACCAAAATAAATGCTCACATTGAGCTGCAAGGGGATAAGCGTTATCATAATTGTTACAGTAATATTATGTTACACATATTACTATAGTATCGTCTTATAGGACAAGTGTCTGCTGAGGATTTTGACCAAAAATTGTGTCTCAAACAGGATTGCCCTTTTCAGTAACACAGAGGAATGTTTATGATACACAGTAAAATCTTCAGTGATTTTTTAAATTTGCATCAGCTTTCTATTTTGTATTATCCTGTTGCCTATTCAGCTCTAGTCACACCAGAAGTAACAAGCTAATTTAAACTGGCAGTGGCAGAGGAATCCATTTTTCATTTGTTTTATTTTCATCTCCATTACACATCTCTGGATGTGTAAAGAAACTGTACTCCTAAATTATATCTTGCATACAACTAAGAGTTCTTATAAAGCAGACGAATGCTAAGGAGAAGAGTACAAGAGCCCATGCAGGCTGGCGTGTGGAGTTTGTTTATCATAAAGAAAAGACTGGATTTATAAACTAATTTTACATGGATGAAATTGTCAGCACTGAAATTAGTTTTTAATAAAAGAGAAGATCAAGTCTCTATTCAGAAGAGGTAGTTTCATAAGTAGATGTGCTTATAACCTTACACAAAGCTAATCTATTGTCTTGCTTTTCAGCATCAAAAGTACTGTTGCTAGTGACATTCACATCACTATGAAAGAGCACCCCATTTGGCAAAATGATAGGAGGCAATTGAATGCAGGCTTGTTTATAACCAACAAATACAGATCTTTACATATTGCCAAAAGAACTCTATTTTTCCTCCCATTAAATCTTGCTGAACACCCAGCATTATTGAGCTCTAAGTGTAAAACTTGTTTTATTTTCAGGTGAACCAAAGCACTTTAGCTGGTCTGTGGTAACTAGCTTATGCTACCCAGTCTGTTGTCTTCCACTGCTGCTACATGCTCAGTGAAACAAGATAAGCTATTTTGGACTTAGCTCTTTTTACAGGCAGTGAATGCAGAATACCAGATGCTATAAGACAAATCCATTCCTCCCCTCACTTTATTGTTTGGGCTGCTGTGCTCTAAAACTGGATGTTGTGGTTGGAAAAATAACTGCCTCTTCTTTAATTATTTTTTTATTTTTTATTTATTTTTTTCTTTTACTTCTGTACCACAACCAGTTACTTCTTTATGTTTCCTGTGGTACAAGTTTCTCTTCCTCTCTCCTTCCTTCCCTCCCTCCCTCCCTCTCTCCCTCCTTCCCTCCCTCTCTCTCTTCCTTCCTCCCTCCCTCTCTCTCTTCCTTCCTCCCTCCCTCCCTCTCTCTCTCTCTCTCTCTCTCTCTCTTCCTTCCTTCCTTCCTTCCTTCCTTCCTTCCTTCCATTCACATTTAAACTGATGGCAGCTGATGTCTACTTGTAAAAGTTATTGCCAGTATACCTGCTGCAATGTGTTCTCTGGCAGTGATGTGTGATGAAGTCATTCTCCCCAGTGGCAGCCCTGTCAAGGCCAGTCTCTCTCTGCAGCGCCGCTTGCACTGCTGTTACAGTGGCTGAATGTTTGCAGCCTTTCTAACAGCGAGACAGGTTGACAAATAGCCCCATGGCATTCTCATTGAAGCATTAATGCTCAGGTCACCAATTCCCACCAGTACGCCTCCCAGATGCTTCCATTACAGGTGCTAGTACAGGAGTTACGTATATTAATTTTGCAGAGACGCTTATCTTCCAGTAAAGAAGGTAATGGTGTTTGTTTTCTCTGCTTACTTTACTTCTGAAACACTTGCCATGAGGTCAAATAAAAAAGAATGAAAATAGGAATTCTATTTCTAGATTTCAGTGGTTCAGGGGCTGTTTGAGGAGGAGACCAAAGTCTGATTCATAGAATCATAAAATCATATAACAAAGAGGCATAGAATCATAGAACGACTTGATATGGAAGGGACTTTAAAGATGGTCTGGTTCCAACCTTCCTGCTGTGAACAGGGTTGCCAGCCACTGAATCAAGCACTAGATCAGGCTGACCAGGGCCCCATCCAATCCAAACTTGAATGCCTCCAGGGATGGGGCATCCACAGCTTCTCTGGGCAGCCTGTGTAAGTGTCTTGCCACCCTCTTCTCCCATTCTGTACACATATGTGTGATTGCCATGACCCAATTGTAAAACCTTTCACATGTCCACGTTTAACCTCATTAAGTTCACATGGGCCCACTTTTCAAGCTTTTCCACGTCCCTCTGGATGGCATCCCTTCCTTCTGTTGTATCGAATGCATCACTCAGCTTGATGTTGTATATAAACTTGCTGAGGGTGCACTCAGCCCCACTGTCTATGTATCTGATAAAGATGTTGAAGAGCACCAATCCCAAGACAGACCCCTGGAGAACACCACTCATTACTGGTCTCTATTTGGACGTAGAGTCATTGACCACAACCCTCTTTCTGTGACCACTCTATACTTCCTTTCTCCCCTTCTTGAAAATAGGAGTGATTTTTCCCATTCTCCAGTATTGGGCACTTCACCTGACAGCCATGACTTTTCAAATATGATGGAGAATGGCATAGCAGCCACATTAAACAGTTCCATTAAAACTCTGAGGTGCATATTATCCTCTTAGGCTCGTACACAATCAGTCTCATTTTCACTTCCACAATAGAATGAGGAACTCCGCTTCTCTGACCCCTGCCCAAAGGTTCAGGGACATGAGAGACATAGGAAGCCTGGCTGACAGTGAATACTAAAGCAAAGAACTCATTGAGAACCTTAGTCATATCTTCCGTTGCCAGTTCTCCCTTCCCATTTAGCAGAGGGAGTATGGACTCCTTGGTCTGTGTCTTCCGACCAAGGTACCTCTAGAATCCTTTCTTGTTATTTTTTACATCCCTCATCAAGTTATACTGTTTCAGATTTCTGTGGTTTTGGCCAGAGACCAGAACCAAATAAGTATGTTTTGAATCCTGCAATTCACTGCAAATGTTTCCTTTTCCATCCTGGTGAGTCAATTGACTTGGAACCAGATCTTATCATTTAATATATTTAACCAGCTCAGAAACAAACAAGGAGCTTTTGCCTTAAAATATATACGTTCCACCCATCATACTGCCATTCATAGATGTCCAAAAGATGAAAAAGTTGCACCAGCTCAAATAGCTGTCAGTTCTTAATTTATTTGAGACACATTCTGCCTGAGGTGTGTGCAGCTTTGTTGCATCTGTATCTCTTCAGGCACATGAGTGATGGACTGACTTTGTCTACAACTGCTGTGACCATCACAACATATAGCCATGGCCTCTGTAAACTTCTAATCAACTTGATCTTTCGTTTTACTGAGAGACTGATTTTTCAACAGTTACAAATTAAATTAACTGATTCTTGAATAAGCTTTATATGAGACTTGTGGCAAAACTACATTTCAATATATCAAGCAAGACACCTCTGGATACTTTCATCCTGTGCCACACATTTTTGAAAAACTCATTCTGTACATTTATATTCAGAACTGTTAGATTTTAAATATAAAATGCACCACATAAAGGAGACAAATTAGAATTACAACCCTGATGCTGAAAAATGTTCATATGTATGTAATATTCCTTATTTTACTTGTTTCATTGCTTCAATAATAGCAGGATATAACCCTGCATTTTTATCAAGAAGACACAGCAATAATTCTTCAGAATTTGACACAGAAAGTGAATACAAAAAATGTCCTATTGTGCAGAAAGCATTTAAAGTTACAGAAGAAAATCTAGCTAATAGCAAGACAATAGTTACTTGGGAAGCCCTAGAGACCCATGGAAGAAAAAAAGAGCACTGTGTTAGTGAGCATATCATGCCACATCATTTTCTACTAGGATGTGTGCATGTGATTGATACATAGGAGACACAAGCTTCACAGGGGCCTGTAATCTCTCTGGAGTTTCTTGTTTTGGGTTACTTATTTCCTGCTTGAGAGAGGATGTTTAAGGTCTCAGTCTGCTCAGGGAAGTTCTGTTAAGCGTTGCCTCAGTAGGGCAGATGTTAGGAATATGATGCATGGCGATCTGATTAACTAGGCACATAGTTTACATGCAGAAGACCCACTGCAGCATGGCTAAGAACTGCTTCCCTTTGACTGTTCTTCACTATAAAGTGTTAGTTTGAAACTCATAGAAGGAAAATTCTGGTGAGAATTCTCTGTTGCATTCAATTATTTATTCTTGTTCTGTAATTGTAGGAGAGAGAGTGAAGGCCAGTTTATTCACAAGACAAGGACAGTATTGTCAAGATTCTCCAGTGTTACTGACAACTTCAAGTTGTATTTATTTTTGTCTTAACGTCCTTAATACTTAATACCATAATGTCTCATGAACCTGCTAAGTAGTAGCTACTCAGTTGCATTTATATTCAACCAACTTGGCTCAGACTTCAGCATTATTTTAAGCACAATTGCGCCTGGGGCTAAATCCCATACAGCTTAAGCACAAAGTGTTGCCCATACAGTAGTAAAGTCAGAAAACCTGATCAGCAGAAGGATTTACAGCAAACTCAGTACCTTGTTAATAGAAACCCGATGCTGTCTTCCCCCACCTAAAAGCATAATCAAACCCTAAGTAAAGTATACACGGCTTACTTGTCATGTTAGATTGACTGAGAAGGCATGGGAGATGATTGTTCAAAAAGGCTGACTTCAGTCACATCTGATTTCCCTAGGTTCCCTAAATAGCTGCTTGATGTTGGTATCTGAGAAGAGAATAAATCTAACTGTAGGAACTTCCAACCTCCATTTAGCTCATCAAGTCATTCTCCCTAAGTAAGTTACAGTGATACTGACAGTGGGATTGAGTGCACTCTCAGCAAGTTTGAAGATGACACCAAGCTGTGTGGTACAGTCAACACACTTGAGGGATGAGATATCATCCAGACACCAGGGCAGGCTAGAGTAGTGGGCTCCAATGAATCTCATGAGGTTCAACAAAGCCTACAAAAACAGGCTGAAAGAGGTGGGGCTGTTCATCCTGGAGAAGAGAAAGCTCCAGAGAAAAAGAGAAAAATGTTTGAGATTTTCAGTATATGAAAGGGGGTTATATTTCTTAGTGGAAGTGGAAAGACTCTTTAGCAGGGTCCCTTATTATGGGACAAGGGGAAATTGTTTAAAACCAAAAGGGGGGAAATTTAAATATGGTAAAAAAGAAAAAAATATTATGGTAAAGGTGGTGAGGTTGCTCAGAGAGATGATGGATCTCTTATCCTTCAGACATTCAAAGTCAGGCTGGACTAGGATCTAAGCAACCTGATATAGCTGTAGGTGTCCCTGTTCATTGCAGGTGATTTGGACTAGATGGACTTTAAAGGTCTCTTCCAACTCAAATAATTCTATGATTCTATGATCCTGTGATTCTGTGATGTTTCTAGGCAAGCCACTTAACTAAAGCTGAACATGTCTGGGATGCTGTAATGTAATACAGACAGTATTAGGTGCCTATCTTTATGCACCCGAATTGAGCCCTTACTGAAGTGTCCAACACATTCCTACTTACCAGAATCATAATCTGTTATATTGGATTGCCTATTTTCTCTCACACTGTAAACAAATTGAATCATGCTCACAGTATGACCTATCTACTTACTTACATTGCCCACACAAGTGAAAATGAAACTTGTTGATACTTCACCTTGGTTCCATAAATAGTTTTTTTTGTTTTTGTTTTTTTCCCTATGAAACCTTCTGGAAAATATTTTGTTCTGATTTTAATAAATGTTAATTGAAAGACCACGAACACAAGTATTTAAGACTTTCCAGACAGCTGGCGTTATTTTCTCTGCAAATCTATCTTCGTTATAACACACATGACAGCATTATTTAGTTTTAAATCATTGTACAGGGATGGAGGCAGCTGCGGTGCAGAGAAGTACATAATGTAATAGCCAGTCCACAAATAAAACAGCTTGCCAAATACTGGTGACAAACCTTAGAGACTGGAAAATATGCTACACAACAGCATATAGGATCACTTTTTTCTCTGCAGGTTATCTAAGTACTCCTGCGGCTCTGCTTGGGAAATCGTGACAGTGAAGTTCCTTTTGCAGATGGCCGTTGCTTCTCAATATCAGCTGTGGAGAAAAGGCAGAAACAGTACTATCTTAAAACTTCTGGATGAAGCCAAAGCATAGTCAAAAGTTAAATGGAGTAACAAAACTCAATATTTTTATTTATTTATTTATTGTTTCTGATTGAATGTCAGGCAGACTTTATTTGAAATGGAGAATACCCAGGGCTGGGACAATCCTGGTCCTCCTGGACAATGCCCAGCACAAAAGCACTGCTCCATACTTAGGACACAAAATAAGACCATGAACCCATTGCCAAAGTCATTTTATTATATGTCAACGCAATACTAAGTAGGTTATTGACAGATTAACACATAAGAAAGTATGGTAGCACTTACCTGAGTGGTTTTTAACTTCCTTTCCCTTTATATCTGTAAAATGTCATGCAGATTATAGAAGCCACTAAATTCTCCTTTCACTAAGCTGATCTTGTTTCCATAGCAGTTAAATTTCCCTGCTGTGTGGAAGGAAGCCGTTAATATTCTCTGCTTCCTTACTCTTGCCTTGAGATCTTGAGAACTTATAAAGGTGTTGACGTGAGGTACATTTAGAATGGAATCAAGTTTTACCACCTCTGAATGGGGTCTGGCTGTCACACCAGCTATTGCTCACGAGATGCTATTTCTTTCCTTAAAATTAGGTGAAATATTTGAAGCTTAAATGATATCCAGGCACCTAATCTCCATCACTTTCAGACAAAGTTAATGACATCAGCCAGATTGTAACACAGCTCTGAAAACTTCCTCTTTAAAAAAACTGATGTAAAGTCCTGCATGCCCTGCAGAATGCTGAGGGCTTGCTTATGCTTGAGTCTGTTTTAAAAAGTGCTTTTAATTTTTTACCTAAAGCACAGAATAAGAGTTCATATCCTTGAGTTGTAAAAGTCACTCTGCAATATGAAAATAGGTTAATTTTAAAGCACATCTAAACATCCCATTTGCCTAAATCTTTCTGAAGTGGCAAAGAAAAACTGAATCCAAGAGGACCAGTGAGAAGATAAGTGATCTTCATCCATAATCGTTCACCTTCTTAGCTGCAGCTCCAGTTTTAGAGACACCTACAGAGCCAAGAGCCAGCAACTTTCATTTCAAAGATCTCCCTCATATTTAAAATATTAGCATATTAACAAAAGTATTCAGCACAGTTGGGTATCCTGTTCAAAGTTTCTTAGTTTGTTTGCATTTAAATTAAAATCTAACATGGTCTTTGTATGGTAATCAGATGGCACAAGAGGAGGGACAGAATTCCAAAACTGACAGATTATTTGGTGTCCAGCTTCCTCACCAACCAGAGGAGAAAGTGCCATAACACTTCCTTTCTTCCTTATCCCTCAGAAAACTTAAAACTAGGAGCTATGGGAAGATAGATATTTTTCTATCTGCTGCATAAACAGATCAGTTTACTATTTTTGCAGCTCATGAGTACTGAGTTCTGGATGGCAATGAAACAGGAAATTCAAAACTATTTCTTCACTGAAGGGAGAGAATTAAAAATGTAATGAGATTGAGTACAAGACTAAACACAGCAATGACAAAGTCTATTTTTTTTTTCAATACTCTTAATCTACAATAGAACTTTCAAGAAAATTCTTTAAAGTGCACTCATCTTGTTTACAGGTAACTTTATTCTCATTACAGTTTGCTTTTGTGATTAAAAGCTGGGCAGATGACTGCACACACATAACCACAACTTACATACAAGTAGTAGGAATTAGATGTCTGCCACCTGGGTTTCCGACCATTTATGATTGCTATTTAACCATTTTAGTTGATCACCTCAAAACAAAAAGCAGATATAAAAAAGGTCTCTAACAGACTATAAAGCCATCCCATCAAACTCCATGATTTCTTTCTTGTTTGCACCAACTGAAGATCAGTCTGTTGATTTCAACAATTCAAACTCGGAAAGATCCTGTTAGTTTTTAACTTTAGGCTATAAGACTTGCATTACCTTTAGGGCAATTAGGTTATTTTCCACTCTCCAGCACAGTAGTTGCAACAGAGCTTGGATATTAAACTGCATGGCATTTGCTATGCTTCAGAAACAGTGAGAGGAGCTCTCAAAACACATCTGTCATGAAAAAACATTGTTCTGTTTCCCCATCCCAAAGTCCCCTTCCATACAAGTTTTGCCAAAGGCTTTGCTTTTAGCCCTTATAGAAAGCTTTGATAAAACAAAGTGCATTTCCTTTCCCCCACACAGGGCTTTTCTTTACTAGTGCAAACTAACCAAGACAGAATGAGAGCTAATAATGCAACTCATTGGACCGTGCAAAACAACAACTGAGTCAGGGCAGGAGTAGCTGGTAAATATGGGCTTTTCTGTTAAAACTGGGACTCACTCCATTCAGTCTGGAATTAGTGAATAGACTTGCTCAGGGCTCTCTCAAGTCTGGCTGACATGAAGATTTGCTGTTGGCTCAACATGCACTGAAGATTTAAATGATAAATGGCAAAGCTGTCACTTGAATTTTGATTTTCTTAGGAAACATTCTTCATGTGTCATGCTTTTAATTAGTGAATTTGCACCCTGCATGATAATGGTGAAAAATCGTAAATTGTTCCTTGTTTTAAACCTCAGAATGTACTTTGAGCATTTTTTTCAAGGAAAAAAAAAAAAAGAAAAACTGAGACAGTTCATTTTGGAGTACAGAAAATGTTTCTATGATACAAGTGAAATTCTCAAAAATGAAAGCTAGAAGCATGAAGTAGGAAGTCATGGGAAAACGTCATGTCACTTTGCGTTCTTTGGAAGAAACTATTCTGTTGGCACAAGGACGTGCTAGGGAAAAACATCAAGTATTGAGAACACATAGAGTTTAGTAAAAGCATTAAATGTATGCATTTGTTTTCTCATTTCATTTCAACAATGCCATTGTGTAGCTAACAGGTGAAAATATTTCTTCAAAGGTTTATTTCATCATCTCCATTCAAATGGTAATTTTTGCATATATTATTGAGTATTTTATTTTTATATTTGCACTTTCTATTAACTGTGTCTACAGTACTTCAGTGGTTGTATCAGGAAATGTTTCACAGCTTCCCCAACAACTGGTAGACCATAATTTAGCCTTAGATACTACCATATGTAGGGGTCATACCTTAACATCTACTTTACTCTCTTATCTATCCGCACACAATTCACCATCCTTGCCTGACTTACTTGGATTTTCTCTGTGGACAACCAAGGGACAATGAAGAAGTGCCCACTGATATTCTCATTAGAATAGTTAATCTTAGTATCCTAATGTGACCTATTTATTTTCATTATGATGATTTGGACCTTGGTTCTAAAGAAGTTGTAAATAGTTTGGATTATAAATGACAAGCAAACATCACATCTTAAAATTGCTGGGTGCAATGCCCCGTATTTGATTAGTTGTGTGGTTTTACCTAGAAAACTCAGTCTTTTTAACATAGAAGGTACTCTGAGAAACTGCAGAAGAAAGAAGTAAGGAGACAAACTAGAAAAGTTACCCTGAAATCTATTTGGTGCCTTAATGCTAAAATTAGCAGAGATTTTAGTGTCCAAATTTGGTGCATTGGTATCTCTAAAGGCTTGGATTTATCCAGATATTTATGTAGGTTCTTCTTTTTGTAATTATGCTAGTTTGCATTTGGTGGATATTCTGTCTTTCTACAAACGACGTGAAAGAAACAAAAGTTTAGTGGGACCTACAATAAGGATTTTAGATGATGCTGTAAATTAAGCACATTCATATTACACTTAAGTAACACAGAAACCTAGCCAGTTCCCAATATGGATATATGATGATATTTTCTTGCTCTTCTAAATAATTTCACTGATACAGCTTGCACTCCTGATTTTTACTCTGCAAAACTGTAGAAACATTATCTGCAGATCAGAAAAGCCTGTTGTCAAGCAAAATTTCACTTTAGAAGAGCTGATGCCCGCACAAAAGAGATTCTGGATTATACTGAAGATATTGGATCAGAGACTATGAGGCAACTATCCTTTCAAGTGCAAATATTTGTAAACATGAATGTGCATTGCCTGGGTGCAGGCTGCCCACTGGGGCAACACCAAGGGTCACCCAGTTGCATGGGCCAGAGCCTGCATAGCCTTGACAGATAACAACATATTCTGTGAAATAAACCATGGGTAAAATTGGTACCATCATGTCCTGGCATTGTATAGTTATTTATCATTAAACAAATGTATTAAAAGAGTTTCCATGATATTTCATCTGGAGTAAACATAAGGGTATGTCATGACAGGACACAAGTCTTTGTATCTTGGTTGAAATAAATATTTCATATAAAGTGGAAAATGATATTAAGAAAGGACTGTGTGTTTCAACAGAATTAATGCTAAAACAAATTTTCCTTCCTTACCTGAATTCTCATGGGAAAGAAAGTGTCAAAGAAGGTGTCAGAGTCCATCCTCTCACATCATCATTCTGGAAGGAAGCCCAATGCTCTCCTGGGCACTGGATCCTCCTCTGGGCTGCAAAGTCAGCAGGAAATTATAGACCACTGTGCATCAGTCAGTTAGTGCTGCTCAGAGAAAATTCATCTGGCTTTTTTCTCTTTTGGTTATCACTTGAAAGTGCAAAGAGAACATGCGGGCTAAGTGAGAGCGCCCTACAACTTTGTGCCCCAGTCTTTTCTCAGTCACTTCACAGGCAGTTCGGTAGAAGAGATGTGCAGTAGATTCAAGAAGATCACAGTTACCCTGCAGATCTGGGTTCCTGCAGGTGTTTCTGCACACTCAGAATATGCTGCACCACACCTGAACACTGAATAGTGTCACCTAAAACATACAGAACAGATTGTCATTGTGTTTCTGAAACAAAGTTGGAAAAGGCTTTGGTTTCAGTGAACAGCACTAACAATACTTACAGGGAGAAAATTGGATCCCACAGACATTTCTCTACAGTTTCAGAAGAACAAAATAAGAAAAGTCCTTTAAATTCAGCTTTTTGCTTTCTATACAACTGCCTGATGTACAGTGCTGAGGAAAAAATGAGTTCCATACCTGCTTCAGGGTGCACTGTTGGCTCAGTCTTTGTGTAGTGCTCACACGCCAGAGCACAGGAACAGCTGCCACTTTATGATGAGGATAGCATGAGCATATGGGACATGGTGTGACTGTGTTCATTGATTCAGAGTATCACTTTTGAGAGAAAAAAATGCTGATGGTAGCCAAAGGAGAGCTGATATGCCTGTCACCTACTGAAAATTGTAAGTTTTCTAATAAACTGAGGGGATAAAATTGTATCTTCTTTCTCCCTACTGCTCCCTCCAGCATCATATCTGAGTTGTTCACAGGCATAGCATGCTGCTCCAGCTTCTCTTCCCCACTGCCTCCATCTCCACATCTTCCACTGTCAAGCAGAAACTTCCACCCAGGCACACCAGCCAAACTCACTGGAGTGCCTCCCATTTCCAGGTCCTTGAGCAGATGCAGCTGGCACAAAGACACTCACAGACAGCAGGCAGATGATTCCTGATAGCTGTAGATGATTAAGTTTTGATCACATCGCCTCCTAGTGTACTTCCTGCTGTTCCTCTGCTTGAGATTAATGCCTCAGAAACAGAGCTGCTTCACTCTGTGTAGCTCAGTGGGAGAGTTTACACCTGGAGTATATTGCTGCAGTGAAGACAACACAGCCTGTAGCCTCACACCTGAGAAACTGTTTTGTCTCTTGGGTTTCTGCTAAAGGAGGTGGGATTGGAAACTCCAGTCAGCCTTCAAGGTTACATCATTTTCTTCGAGACCCTGAGGGCATTTAAAGACGGGGTTTTCTGTTTCCCCTAGAAATGAATAATTATCCAATATGCAATTATAGTGCAGGTTCACTGCTATCATACTCAGCTTTGGCAGGTTTGACTCTGCAGCTGCAGCATTAACTCAGGAAACACTCTGTAACCAAGACTCCCACCATGCAACTGACCTCCTAAGGTTTATCATCATAGTATCATAGTATCATAGTATTGTGCGAGTTGGAAGGGACCTTAGAGATCATCGAGTCCAACTCCCGGGATTCGAGCCCTCTGTGTAGCAGAGCGGCACTTCTACCCCCTGCTCCACAGGGGGGATTCGAACCCGGGCCCCCTGGTGTTGCAAACGATGAGAAGTAGCAGTGTCACTTACCAGTGGGTGCCAGAGTCTTCAGACTTTTTGTTCATACATTTGCAAGGAAAATGTAGCCCATTCAGGCAGAGAGAAGATTGTAGAACTGTATATTTCTTGAACTCTTCATTTAGATGGGCCATCTGATTTCCCTAACATCCCACAACAAGACTTGGAGTTTTGATCCAAGTTTTGCTGCCATCACTGCTCTCCTATGACAGTGGGTTTCTCATTAATATTCAGGTGGAAAAGGTGGTTGGGAAGGGAAAGAGATAATACAGTGTGAGAGAAGATTTCAGCCTGTTTCCACTTTCAAACCTGCATACCTAATTTGTTCTGTTAATTGCATATTAGAAGTGTTGGCACACTGAAACAGCTTTTTCCATGTGACCACCTTGCATATGCAGCTCCTACAACCTCAATGACACTTGAAAACACATGCCCTTAGCTTTAGATATTAATCGTCAAGGAGCTGCACAGACTGGGAAAGCCTCTAATTATAGCTGCTTCTTTGATGTCAACATTTCTCCCTAGCATACTGAGAGCTCAGCAACCCACTGGCAATATGGAGCTGATCAGGTGCTCAAGCCGAGGCAGCCAGGGCCCTCCTCAGTCTCAGAAATGAGAAGGCCTGGTATCTGAAAAGCCCACTTCTGTGCTTTCTGCTGGGCAGTGTCCCCGCAGCAAGGTGTCATATGTTTCAGGACCCTCGGAAAGGAGTGTTGTGAGGAGGAGGAAGGTAGAGACACAGCCTGCAGACCTTGTCTTGGCGGCTGTTTCTCTGGTGACTGGGCAGGCCACCACAGCCTGCTAGGGTAGAAAGCAGTGACCTCTTTAAGACACACTTTAGATCAAATTAGCATTTTGAGTGGAGAAAAAAAAAATGTTCTGGGGGGTGCTGTGCTGGGTCAAAATAATATTCTGGGGGTTACTGTGTAGGGAAGGGCCTGGCCTGGTTGTGCAGCTTGCAGTCCCCAGGAGGCACAGTGCTACCTTTTTACCATCCCAGGGAGACAAAACAAAAAGAAGTGAGACTGCCATAGCTTGTGGGAAAGCGACCAATTTCTCCCTATTTATTTTCATCCTACAACGACAGCACAAGTCAAAGGATCCACATTAGTGCTTCTTAGTGGTAATGCTGACAGAAAGCAGCTTCACAAGTCTCTTGAAAGTGCTGTGCCACAGGTTGTTGCACCCCTCACCATGCAGCTGCAGGAAGAGCAATTTAATAACATTTAAACGCTGTGGGGTTGGCTGCCACAGCTCCCGTACCATCCAACCACAGCCTCCCTGATCCATCTGGATGAGAGCATGTCAGATGTACCCGTTCCCCAGCAGCATGTTAATTAATTATCAGGGCCAGCAGTGGTTTATCATTGAATGGAGAACACTGGAAGTCAAGCCACAAATCCAAAGCACTGCTTTGTGTTTCATCTTTCCTCAGAAACCATGTCAGGCCAGCTGAGAATGCAGAAAAGAAACAGCTAGCCCTGTAGGAGCCCACATATCTGCCATGGGTACTCACCGGGTGGAGCTTTTCAAACACTGTAAAGTGCATGGCAAGTTTCCTGAAGAGGACAAATAATGTTCTGTTTATTTTTTGCAACATGATCAAATGACCCCGTGATCAAATAGCATGTCCAAAAATATCCATTTTGTTCTACATATGATTTTAAGAAGGATCCTGGGAGGTTTTTGTTTGTTTGTTTGTTTGTTTTGTAAAGCTATGAACCTAGAAATATTTCCTCTTGTTGTTTATATTATATCAGGTATATAAATCAACATAGCAGCATAAATTATCTCAAAGCTATTCCATCCATATGCACCAGTACAGGTTGGGGGCTGACCAGCTGGAAAGGAACTCTTCAGAGAAGGACTGGGGTTTCCTGGTGGATAACAGGGAGACCATGAGCCATCAGTGTGACCTTGTGGCCAAGAAGGCCAGTAGTATCCTTCAGTGCATTAAAAAGGGTGAAACCAGCAGAGTGAGGGAGGTGAGGCCACATCTGGGATAATGTGTCCAGTTTTGGGCTCCCTGGTTTAAGAAAGAGAGGGATCTAGAGAGTGCCTAGTGGAGGGCCACAAATAGAATTAGAGGCCCAGCACATCACTCCTATGAGAAAGGCCGAGAGCTGAGACTGTTCAGCCTGGAGAAGAGAAGGCTGAGGGGGGGTCATATCAGTGTTTATAAATACCTAAAGGGAGAAATGGATATCAAGAGGATGAGGCCAGGCTCTTTTCAGTAGTGTCCAAGTGTCAGGACAAGGGGCAATGAGCAATGAGCAATGGGTACAAACTAGGACACAGGAAGTTCCAGATGAACATGAAGAAAATCTTTACTTCCAGGGTGACAGAGAACTGGAACAGTCTTCCCAGAGATGCTGTGTGGAGTCTCC
Source organism: Excalfactoria chinensis (assembly GCF_039878825.1). Taxonomy (NCBI): domain Eukaryota; kingdom Metazoa; phylum Chordata; class Aves; order Galliformes; family Phasianidae; genus Excalfactoria; species Excalfactoria chinensis. Next base: position 115,761,801 of record NC_092825.1, read on the forward strand.
TCCTTGGAGGATGCTCCACTGCCTCCTGGATGCTTTCCTGTGTGGGAAGCTGCTTTAGCAGGGGGTTGGACTAGATAATTTCTGAAGGTCTCTTCCAATCCTTATAATTCAGTGCTTCTGAGCAGATGCAATATCCTTGGATATCATGGGAGCATCAAAGTTATCACTGACAATTTCCCCTGCAGAACTCAAACAAGGTTCAGAATTCATTACATTTTTGTAAACCGGGTGAAACTATAACTTTACCAAGAACAGAGGCATCCCTGCTCCTGATTTGGGTACTTCAGGTGTCATCCTAGCCTTGTGGTCAGGTAAGCCAAGAAAGACTCCAGTCCTTGGCATATTTACCTCAGTAAGGCACTTCATATAATTACTTAAGCTAATGCTTTCCAGACAGAAAACGTCAGAGGAAGCATTAGGAAAATGAGGAACTCATTCCAAATGATACAGAATAAAATACTCACTCTGGGAGAGGTTTTTTGTTTGTTTGTTTGTTTGTTTGTCGAGTGACAAATATGAAAGTTTATTTATTTATTTATTTATTTTTCAAATACAAAAATTAAATGTGAGCACACTGTCATTTTGCATTATTGAACATGCCACCAAGAAACTGTGAAACAGAAAATGGCTTTCTGGGACAGTGGCCTGAAACCCATTTCTGAGCATGTGTTTTCATACATATTACACGGGTACCCAGAGCAACACAGAATATTGGATCCTACAGTAATAGGCGATGCACCAGAGAATAATAGAGATCAGTTTCATGGAAAATGTCACAAAATTCTGTCTTCAGAGGAAACCTTAATATATTTTGTCTGTTTGCATTCAATTCCCTGGAAAGGTATTACCCTGTTTCAGGCTCTGTTTCTTAGCAGTGAGGATAGAGTGTAATACTGCACTGCAATACCAGGCAATTCTGAACTAACAGGAAAAGATATTTAGCTGTGTTATCCATGATTTCATGCTTCTTGGTCAGAGGTAGATTAGAAAAAGATCCCCAAAACTACTAGTCTTGTTTTGAGATACTAATGTTATTAATTTGGTTCAGGCACATAGTGAGGTTCAGCTATCCCCCGTTTTCCCTCTGTCCTCAGTGTTACATTACCATTTGAGCTGTAGACAAAGTAAATGCTGTTTATCCTGATGTAGGCTTCAATGTCTAAGGGAATTTGAGAGACCCTGTCATATTTATCCAAAGGAGCAGCTGCTAATGTGAGTCTACTAGAAATCTGGAAGCATAAGTCACTCATGAGCTTGTAAACACCTCATTTCTCCCAGCACAGTGCCAGAGCACTCTACCTTTAACCCTTGTCTCTTAAAGCAGGGTGTCACACTAGCTCAGCTAAATGCATGATAAGTTAATTCCCTGTTCCTTTTCTGTCACCAGCTAATGTTGATTCCATTCTGTGCTTTTTTTCACAGGAGGAACATCTCTCAGACATCAATAAAATATTGATCATGCTAACTGTGAGTGTGAGGAAGGTATATTGTCCTGAGCCTTAAAGTGACACAACTGAGACACAAAGTAAATGGGCACTAGACATAAGTTCACTGTTAGAGAATAGAAAAGAGCCTAAATCTCTGGACTCTTATTTCTGTAACTTTGTACATCTATTTTTTACTCACATTACCTAACTGCAAGGTATTCTCTAAAAGCTGAGAATCTAAAGGGTCAATAATCTTTCAATTCGTAAGTGCTGAGTGCCTTGTGTTTGCTGTATCACACAAGGGACAAGGAGGTGGCCAGCTCATCAGCTCCTCCCTTCAGTGCTATTTCTGCACACACAAAACATCTGCAAAGCTCCTGGGCTTCTAAGTGCTTGCAGAGTCAAAAGTTTACCCTGCTTATAAGTAATGCGCTGTTTACGTACTAAGTTCTGTGAGAAAGAATAAATTGAGAGGGATGGTATTTGTGTGTTGTGCAGCTGAGAGGCTGAAAATTACGGACACGTTCATCAGAAAGACAGAGTCGTGTCTGCAACTGAAGAGGCAATTCTCTTCTGTGGTTGTCATGACAACACTATGTCTCCTATATAAGGAGGCGTATCAGAAGAAAGTCCATTTGCACTGTGCTCTATATTTCAGAGCAGCAATATATCCTCTCTACAACAAAACTGTTTTGCTATAGACAAAGCTTATGTTTCTGAAGCAATAAGTAAAGCTCTTGAAGGGTGATTGCAAGAATGAAACTGTTTTTGGTGCAAAAAATGCTGCAAAACAAATGGAACACCTCATTTGAAGACTGCTTCAGTAATTTGTGAATCACTGGGACCAAGTTCTAGTGAATGCCGAGATTATTTAAAATGTCCAAATAAATTCTGATTGCAAAGGTATCATCTAGTTTTGTGAATAAAGACAAACTCAGGCTCAATAACATCACATGATGTAGTGAAGTACAAATAAATTGCTAGTTTCAAAATAACTAAAAAAACTACATCACCTTAAAAATTTCAGCACATCGGTGTACGTGGCTTAAAGACAAAAAACACAGACTGTATCTACCACTCAGCTAAAAACTTAAAGAAAATCAGTCTGTGACCCTGCTACCTATTCAACTGATCAAAAGCTAAAATTAGCAAAAGTTTCGTGGTTGCATCTGATCTTGTTTTACATCTAAGATCCTTTTAAAGGAAAGAGACCTGGGAGAGGGGAGGGGGGAAAAACAGTAAGCAACCATACTAAATCAATAAATCCTTCTCCTTCAAAGAATGATAATCTTCATTAATGGAGCAACCTTTCACTGCAACCAAATAGTATTGCAGTATGAAGAATCACAAATATGTTAAGCTCCACGAGCACACAAGAGCGTGAATGAACTGAAAGAAGTTCATGTCCACCCAGAAAGCTGGATGACCATCCATGTTGGAAAAAGTTTTTTCAGATGTGCTCTGTTCTTCTGAAATTCACCTAACCAGTTTTTGTAGCAAAGAACATTTCATGAAATTTTCTGATGGTAAAAAAAAGTGTCTTTAATAATTGAACTTGTACAACTTCTCTGCTCTTAAAAATCAGAGGGAGGGTATCTGGGACTCCATTGTACGCTTGATTAAACTTTTATGTCTGCTATCTACTACTGTTAGTTGGAGTTCATCCATCAACAGAAATCGAGTTCCTGGACTGTGTCCAGGCCTGGATCCACCAACACAAGAAAGACACAAAGCTATTAGAGTGGATTCACAACCATTGGAGAAGGACCACAAAGATAATCAGAGAGTTGGAGCACCTCTCTTATGAAGAAAGACTGAAGGAGCTGGGCTTGTTCAGTCTAAAGAAGAGAAGGCTCCAGGGAGACCCTACTGTGTCCTTCTAGTACTTGAGGGAAGATTATAAACAAGAGAGAGACTGATTTTTTATACTGGTAGATAATGACAGGACAAGGGGAATGGCTTTAAACTAAAAGAAGGGACATTTAGGTTAGATGCTAAGAAGAAACACTTTGCTCAGAGGGCAGTGAGGCACTGGCACAGCTACCCAGGGTCAGGCTGGATGGGACCCTGGGCAGCCTGAGCTGTTGGGAGGGGCAGCCCTGCCCATAGTTGGGGTTGGGGCTCAGTAGGCTTTGAGGTCCCTTCCAAGCTAAGTCATTCTGTGTATGTGGTTCCAAAAGTAATTGCCCGTTTGTTTGCATGGAAAATACAACAGATGGAAAGAGCACAATAACACAAGAATTCTGAGCTACAACATGGTATTTTTCAACATAGTCACCATGATTAGCAGTGCATGTCTTCCAGTAACATACTAAAGCCTGCATGTTGCACTTGCAAAAGTCTGCTTGGCCATCTGGATCATGACTTGGCTTTCACGCTGTCATCACTGATGAAATTCACTCCCACTGTTTGGTCTCTATCAGGGTTCAGCAAGCGCTAGTGTCAGTGGGTGCATTTTTTTTCCACCTGGAGGAATTTGCTGACACACGCACTTCATCCACACTTCCATGTCAGACACCATTTTGTCAGACTGCCTGTCTGTTGCCATCTATCACATGGCAACAACATGCAAAGGAGTATTGGTGCTAAGGTTCAGTCTCTACTGCTGTACATTCACCTCTGATGTCATGGATCAACATGATAAAATAAGAGGCATTACTATGATATGATTCTATGATATGATGATTCTCCTTCAAGCCCTGCTTTTCATGTAACAACTGAGCTTTTGTACTAAGGATCTGTGGCCATATGAAGGACCCCAGCATCCTACTCCACGATGTTACTATTCACTCCCTTGGGCATGCCTATTGTCCCACAACTTTATCTCAGACCTTTTCAGACCATACACATTTAGTCCCTTCTCCTGCCTCTCCCTGTGGTGACCTCTTGGTACTCTCCTTTCTTCACTTTTATTCCTGAGAAGCTAGCAGAACGGAATGCAGAGCAAAGTTTGATTCCCTGTGAAACACCAAAATAGGAGTTCACTTAGTCTTAGCTCACAGAAAGAAAATGGTGGAGTAATAACTGTGTTTGGAACAGAATTACATGATTGCTTTTAACTTGAGTGATTCAATTAACACTTAAAATGAGAATTACCCAGCGGATTGCAGAAGGAAAATTATTCAAGACTCAGTAGAGCAAGTTGTGTGTTTGGAGAGTGAAATTCATGGACTCAGATCTCTGTAACGTATACTGTGCTCAGCAAACAAAGGGATATTTTACTTCTAAAGCTTTAATGTACACAACAATAAGATCTCTGAGACATATTTAGCAGTTGATGGATCAAAGTGCCTTCAGTGTTCTCTCCTTATTGTTACCTGTAATAACTCTCCTTGTCTTATATAAGCACTTCATAGCAATGCAAGGCATTAACTGCACAGCATTCCTGTAAAAGCAGGCAGGATTATCTGCTGCCAGTTTTATAAAAATGGCAAATGAAGCACCATCAAAAGGATTCTTTGAAAGGTATGTCCTCACAACGAATGAGAAATTAGGAAACCAAATAGAGTTCAGACCTAAGAGACTCTTTCAGTGTCAAAAGGGAAGCCCTCAGCAGTCCCAGGAGCCAGTTCTGGAACCTGACAGTTTTTAACCAAAACTGTTCTTTCCCTAAAGAAAACCACATCTTCAAGGATTTCTTAGTTATTTCTTTTTTCCTTTTACTGTTTCTAACTCTTATTATATGCCCTTTTCCTCCAACATTTCCCCCTTTTTATCCTGCAGGCATGGAAACGGAGATAAGATATCCATGTTTCTACTGTGAGGAGGGAGAAGGTTGTTGGAAGGAGATTTCCTGCCTGTCACCTGTGTGAAGCATCCTCTCTCTGCATTAATGACCATGGGCTAAAATTTTAAAAAGTCAAAAAATCTTTAAGCAGAAAGTGAGGCTTGCCAGAAGCATTTCACACAGCTCTCACTGCAAGGAATTTAACCGTTCATCAGAGAGAAATCCCAGACAAGTCTGTGGAGAGTTGTCTCTATCTAGCTTTCCCTCTCATTTGCCTTCAGTATGACTCACTGTATTATCATAAATCGTGCCCTCAAGATGCGGGAAAAAGCATGTCTTATTCTAACAAGAAATATGGAGTTTAACAGCTTCATTCACCTACATATCTCTGCCATTAGAATTAGTTTAAATGAGAAAGGAAGAATGAAATTCAAAAACTGGTCTATGCTGAGGTTAGTAAAATTTGTCTCTCTTGTACAAGAATAAGATATAGGCACAATGTAGTTGAGAAATACTATAGCCATAAATGTGAATTTATTTTCAAGTCAGGCAAATTTAGACATGGGAAAAAAAAAAAAAAAAAAAGCTCTTATCAAATGTCCTGGGGACATAAAAAGTACCTCAGCCTCTCCAGAAAGAAAATACCTCCAGGATTCAAATGTGCTTTGTTCTCATTACCTTGAACCTTTCATCTTCCATTAGACTTCTGCAAAGTGAAAGAGTTTGAATGAACCTTTTAAATCAAAGTGGTAACCTTTTACATCCACTTGAAATAGCTGTGAACACCTGCTAAATTACTGCAGACACTGCTTTATTATTGCCACTAAGAAAATCACAGCAGTTTGCTGCATACGCAAATCAATTCAGCAATTATATTAGGAAATGAAATCTTGTTGTTTTCATAAATTTCCACGCTATTTTAAAGCATCGATTTCATTGCTTTCTAGACATTTCCAGGAGACATAAAAGTAAGAAACAACTTAGGCAATTAGATCTTTTTCCATCATTCTTGGAGTGAGTTATGGCACACTTTACTGAGTTTAACAACAAAATGAATTCAGAAGTGCTGAAATGCTGTAGAAGCCCTTGCAGGTCATATCTGAGTTTGGAGACTTCATGTGTGCACCACAGTTTGTGATTTACTTGCACACTGTACGTGGATAAATATCTTTCAGATGACCAAGCCTTTGAGAGATGACCTTATATACATACACATATGCTGTCTCTAAGAGCCCTACTTTGCAAATCCTCATGACTTTCCAAGATATAAGGGGGACTGGAGCCCCTTGACCATGACCAGCCATGACCATGTTAGTACCCAGCCGATTGCCAATTGTACTATGTACATCCTCTGCTGCTGTCAGTGAGTGGATGAAACCTGCCTCATGCTCTCTGCACTTTTATGGTACAAGCACTACATGATGAAGCAGTGTGGTGACTCCTCAGCTACATAGAAAATGGCAGTCTGTCTTGCCCTTGCCTTCACTTACAGTCCCTAACAGGTTGGTACCATCTGTAGGTTAAATGAGTATATTGTGTTTCATCATCTGGGTCAGCAGTAAAAATACTAAACAGTACCAGATTTGAGACAAAGATTAACCACTGCAGAACCTCTAAGCTATGGTTCCTCAGAGTCCCTCTTAGAAAGCATGTGACACTTGCAACCACAGGGGCTGCAGTGGTCTTCGTATTTCATGTCTGGCAGATGGGATTTAGTCATCTTCTGTTACTGTAACAGTATCTGTGTCCCACCAGAGTACCATCTCTGCATGCCATTTAGAAGCACTGCCAAAGTGCCAGCCTGACCTAATGTCACTCACACAGTAGCGTCCCCTGGAATTCTAGAGTGGCATTTTTAGTATCTCTGATATTTTCCTTACTTAATGGCCATTTAAGTCATGGCACTGGAAAGTCACGCTTCTCTATAACTCCATATTCAGTAGGTATCTGTATTGCAATACCAGCAGTGAATACATTAGGATTAACCACTAGTGCCAAAGCTTACCTAGGGTTTATCCAGATCCTATAACATGTGCCCATCCATCTTTCTTCTCCACACTTATCTCCCTGTACCTACATTTCCAGGGAAAAGAAATCCTGGCACTCAGATGAAGAATGCTAAAATGAGCTCCACCAGCAAGGAATCAAACACTATGTGCCAGTTATATGCAAAACACCGAGTAAAAGAGCAACCTGTTCCCCTCATTTGTCTAAAGAGTCTTCCATTAGTGCATTCTGTAACACAGTAGTAGGAGAGAAGGCTTTGTGTTGATAGTATTCTTTTCTTGTTTTAATTAATTCACAGGTTTCACAGCCTATAATTTTGTAATGTTTTCCTGCTGTTGGAAATTTTTTCAACTCAGGGCTTCTAACTTGAGGCTTAGTGCCAAATATCTTTTGCTTTCTAAAAGCATGTCATCTGTAAGACAGCAGCTGGCAGATATCCCTCAGGATAAAAAATGCCACGAATGGTCTCATCTGTTCCAAACCTTTTCCTGCAAGTCATTTATTTCAGACAATTCACTTTTCATCTCCTATAAAGCAAAGACAGTCTCTGCATTTAAGGGTCAGTCAAAATAATGTTAAATTGTGTTTTTCAGCATTTATTGCTGTGTAATGTAGCAGAGAAATGTCTCTGCGGGTCTCCGTTGGAAGTTAAAGCCCTGGAGGCACTTATGCAGATGAATGTAAAGACCCTTGAGACAAATCATGAGTGAACCTGAATAGACAACATGGGCCAATGGTGGGTAGGAGGGCAATGAATAGATAAAAATGAATATGAGAAAACAATTAAACCTCAGCTTGAACAACTATCTGAACTAATCAGAACAGATACAGAGCTAAGTGGCAAAAAACTATAGAGAATTTTTTTCTTTGTTTGTTTGTTCATTTCATTGTGTTTGTGGTGATTTATTATTATTGTTTCTGTATGCTTTCATTGTATTTAGTGCTGTTAGTTTTTCCAGTGTGTTTTTGATTGTTTGTTTGTTTCCTGGTGTGTTTTGTTTGTTTTTCCTAGAAGATCTGAGAGCTGAATCTTCTTGTGCTGCATGGTAGGAGTTTGTATACAAACTTACAGTAGGAAGGCTCCAGACTCACTTTGTCCCCCAATGCTGGGCACACTGACTCTACCAGAAGAAACCTCAAAAGTAGCATTGAACCATCCAGAGAGGTGACCAGAAGTAGTATGACCTCACTGGGCAGGAGTTACAACAGTCTTCTTGCTGCACTGTGCCTGTCTCATTCACTGACAGGGAGGTTAAAGAGAACTTTGAAAACTTAGGATTCAACACCTTTCAAGTTTTCTCTCTATTCCTTATATTCTAATTGTTAGAGATAATTTTGTGTACTCTGATCCATCAGACTGACCACAGCCTGAAGTTTAGGATGCTTATAAGAGAACCAAGACTTTCCCCAAACCCAAGTCCCACTTGATGTTATTGTTATGGGCCTTCATATTTCTCACTAAAAATAAACATATTTGTTTTGCTCTGAGAAAGCAGTTGACATACTGAGAAGTAATTAGCAGTTCTACACTTCATAGTCAAATTGCTTTCATTTTATATGTATTGGATAAAAAGGCAATCAAAATCAGCTTCATGAAAATCTGTTTGTCTCTCATCTGTCATATGATTCCATACTGAAATTATGCCCCCAAGCAAAGTACCTCATGGCAGAAAACTGTTTGAAAATCTAAGATGTTAACAGATATGTATGAATCTTGCAATAATCATTCTAAATACAGGGAAAACCTCCAGTAGAGCCAAGTTCCACTCTTGAATTGTTATCCTGCTACTTGAGACAAAATCTGTTCTGTTGCTATAGCTTTCATATTTCTATGTAATTATTTTGCTAACTGTCCAAGGAAAGTTTATTTAAATAGTTCCCTGAAACATGCTCTGTTTAGTAGAAAAGTCATGAATGAAAACACTAGCTAAACCCCTAGGAAAGATAAAGCAAAAAGTATCTTTTCTGTGTTTCCCTGTACCTGCAGAGCTGGAGATGCATGTACAACTCAGTAAGATTAGTGAAAACCTAGAAACATGTACTGCAGGCTCAGTCTCAAGAACAGTTTTTATGTTGATGTCGAAAATAGACATAAGCTTGTTTGCATTCCTGTGACAGACAACTACTGTAGTAAGTTAAGTAACAAGTTGCCATGATGACCCATTATACATAGGGAAAATATTTTTTTCTTTCCAATTAAATTCAGACTTTTCTACAGGGTGATAATGTTAAGTAAACACAAGTCTCAAAACTGGAGTATGCTTCTAATTTCTCCATTGTGCAATGGAGGAAGAGTAGCATGTTTAGCATCTACCAAACTAACTCATCACACCAAAGCAATTGTATTTTTGATATTCAACTATGTTATTAGTAGGAAGTAAGCTGCAACCCAGCTTTGAAGATTCATCATAAATCCTGTACATAAATGCTTGTAAAAAAAATTTGTTCTGGTCTCTCTTCGCTTTTTCTCACTTCCAGTAAAACCATTGTATCTCACTTTTTTTTCCCAAACACTTTCTTCTGTTTCATCTTCCAGTAGTCTTTGTAACAATAAATAGGACTTCACTCTCCCACTTCTCTTTCTTGGGATCAGTATTACAGTCCATAGTGAGTTAAGCAAACGTGTAGCTTTTCTTCTCAGTAACAATTTTGTTCCCCTTATTCAATGGGAATTTTATCTCTTACCTCTGCACTTACACCCAGACCTAGCTGTGGCAAGAAGCAATTAATTTTAGACAATAGGAAAGATAGGAAAGTGAGAATGAGAGGTGCTTCTGGGTCTCTTGGCACTCGATGTGCATCTGTGCCAAGGTGATTCTCACTTGCCTGCAACAGCAGAGCAGACACCTGTACCATCTCCTTCTTTTTCCCCTTTAAGTCTTTTTCTCCTCTCCAAGAAGAGTGGCCAGATCCAAGCTTTTTTTATATCCCTTCCCCACCTGGTTACCACTTGTATAGTATCTACCTTACATAACTGCGGTGTCATTCTCTTCTTTCAGAAACATAAAAGAAATCAGCGTTAGTGAGCACCTGCCCATACCTCTTCCCATCCAGTTCTCAGAGAGCTAACTTAACATGCAAATAATGGTGAAGAACTTAGAATCAAACTTAGAATGATTGGGTGATTAGAAGATGTTTCCATTTAAAGTTGTGACATTTCAGAAGCACAAAAATCACATGCCAAATACATAGAAAGTGTACCCTAAGACTAAAATATCTTAGAGTTTTCGCACAGCAGAACTGAAGATACAGCTACGGTATATTTTGTATACACTCAAAAAGGTGGAGATTAAAGTAACCATAGGGCAGCAATTATGCTCTTTGAAGCATATCTAACTGATCAGCTGAAATTCTTATCTGTAGCAAATGCTGGTGCCAATCTCAGTGTCTTGCTGCAACAATATGTAATAACAGTATCACAGTAATGAAGGTCAGTTAACTAAAACACACCAAGTGAGTTGCTGATATATGACTCATTATGCTGTGACTAGAGAAGCCTGTGAACATCTTGTATTAATTTTAGCAAATTAGAATTTTCTTTCTTAAAAAAAAAAAAAAAAAAAAAAAAAGGAAATTCTGAGTACAATTATAGGCTAATGACCCTTTCATTAATTTTTGGATTTACTTGAAAGCCTTGTTCAGCTCCTCTGTATTTCAAAGGCTACACGTGTTTAATTGAAAGTGAAGCTGATTTCTTCAGAAGAAATCATAGCTTTGATGTGTAAGTGAAACAAAATGAAACTCAGTGAAATTATTCTTTTGCATCTGCTTTAATGTGTTCAGAATTAGTCCCGTTGTCCTCAAAAATTAACATGAGAATGTAAAAAAGAATCAAGCACTGGAAAAAGCAAAATAAAATAAAACAACAAAACAAACAAAACAAAACAAAAATTAATTGGAAACAATAAGGCTGTACCTGAAATTCAGCCTTCCATCAATTGCAGGTCTCTGATTTTGCATCTCAGTGTGCTTGCCTAGATAGATGATGTGTATACAAGCAGGCATCATTTATCCTTAAATAAATGCAGCAGGCTAAAATTATTAGGCATGAATAAGGAACAATCAGTCTTAACTACCATCTTGGGGATTGTTTTATGTCCAGTTCAACGTCAGAAGACTGCACAACACCTATCCTTAAGCTTGTATAATCTGTTACTAAATTAAAGTACCATCTCCAAGTTAAATTTATGTCACTGAATGTCACCAGTTCTGATGCCAGGGACTGGTACAAGGCTGTTTCCCTCCTCATCCCATCAAGGAACTTCAATGGACATTCTGCTTTACAAAATAACTATTATTAAATACCAGCAACAGCTCCAACTCAAAACAGCAATAGAGTCTCAATAGAGGCACCTCTGCCTCAATAGAGGCACCAGTTCCATCTGATATGTCCAGTGCCATATGAGACATCCACATGGGACCTAATTTGATGAAGGATCTCAGGGAGACTTGGAGCTATCTGCTCTGCTACATGAGATGCAACATTTGATATAGTATCAAAAACTTAAATTGACGAAACTGAATTGTAGTCACAGAATAATAATGCAATCATATTCTTGTTTCATTATGTAGTGGATAATACATCCAGTATGTCTGAGAAACTTGAGGAGACTCATTTTTCACATTCTAGTACTTTAGGCACTAGGATACATCATAGTCTAATCAAGATTAATCTTGAAATTCCTCCAACAGAAGTTTTGCATATTACTTTGTTGGGCCAATGAGAGATTGTAAGAGTACATGATAGTACCTTCAGTGTAATATGTCTCAGTGGCACACAGCCTGTTGCTATCAGGTATTTATCTTGTACTCTGGCTTTCTGCTAAGGGATGTTCTTGGTGATCTGCTCCTTAAAATATCACTTTGGTTTCTGGTGTGGAATTAACATATAAGATACCTAATGAAGAAAAGAGATGTTAAAGCAATTAATGTTCTCCGTTCCACTAGCAATTTAATAATAAAATACATGAGCTATCCTGGAAGAGACTGAGGTAATGATCCTAAAAACCTCACTGCTGCATTAGCAAAGTCAGAGAGGTAGATGACAGGGCATGTTCAAGCTTCTGAAGCAAATGTTGGGCAAGAACTCTTCTGTGTTACTGCAAAAGTGAATGGTCTCATTTCATGGATGAAAAATATCTGTTATGTAATCTCACCTTTCTAATCTTCTAAGAGTAATTGGGAGAGCAAACAGACCTAAAGAAACAGTGAAAGGTGACTTAGGAAGTTATTGTCTTGAAGCCAAGATGTCAACTGTGGGGAGTGATATAATCATTGCTATCATGTCATATGTGATATGCTGCCAAGCATCCCATTACTGCAATGAGCAGTGTATTTTCCTCATGAATGTGAAGATAAATCTAACCGGCCAGCTCATCTTCTGCTAGCAGAAGTGCTTGTATGGATCAGTGTACTAAAAGCAAGTTCAAACTTCCAATGGAAGATACCTTGCTGTTTTGAGAAATCAGAATAAAAGGAAAGGTATTGCTTATTTAGACACTTTGTATCAGAGAAATCACAAATCAGTAGTGATTTAGACACATATACCATATATATGTGGCTGTAGATATAAAGGCATGTAATGAAAGTCTAGGAAGGTCATCTTCAGTGTTGGCAGTGTAAAACAGATTAATGTTGCTTCTTATATACTTTGCTGTATGTACTCCTACAGTGTGTTACCTCATAACCTAAGTATGATATGTTTATGTAATGATTTGTGTGTACTGTTTTTGTTTTTGTTTTTTATTATGTGTTTCCATAGCACTTATAAACATCCGTCCAGGCTTGCACAAGACTTCAGTAGGTTGTTAGGTAGTGCTCAAGCACAACAGACTGACCTCTTTCTCAAAACTATTTATCTAATCTAGTCTGTGGCCTAGTTTCATTCCATTTAATTTTAGGCACAAAGACAAATCTCCTTCAGCTTTCTCCATCCAGTTGGAAGACTAACATACAACAAAGAAGTAAGTGCACTCACATACAAATACCCAAACTCAGCCCTACCAGTTTCCAGCACTCCAACAAGTCTGTTTCTATAGCATGAGCAACGAATGAAGTCAAGCAGGTGGAATCTTCCAGTGAAGATGCCTACACTGATAGTAGGGCTAATGCCCCAACACACCGCCTTCGGGTTCTTGCCTTGCACATTTTTTATTCATTCAAATGTGGAATGAAATGAATGATGAAATTTCATTCTCTTCCATTAGTGTAAGTTTCTCATTTTTATGCAGGTCTAAGGGAATGCAGGAAATGGCTGACTTGAAAATCTAGTGCCCTTGAAAAAAAGAGATGAATAGGCATTTTACTGGTTTGGACAGAGAGGGAAAGGATGAATTTCAGGGTTTGGAAAGGAGGAGGGAGATGACAAATGACAGGGAAGTAAAAAACCTCCTCAGCAATTTTTATGCCAATGAAGAACAAAAGTAGCCAGTAGGGTTTTGTGCAGCGCAAATCTGCAAGCAGTAAGGTCAGCAGTAAGACCGAGTGGCTCCTGAGGCTAAATATCAATACCTTTTTTTCCCTCAGCTCTACCATTACTCGAGCAGAGAAAAAATCCTTTTCTTTGAGTTGTAAATGAGTTCTTGCTGTTGTTTTTCTCCTCAGGATCTGGGCGCAGCTTATGTGAAAGTCTGAAACAATAGAAACCACTAGGTGAATTGCAAAAACCAAGAAACAAGCAAAATCTTACTCTTCTCATGCCAAACAGCAAGACTTGTGATTGTAAGCAGTCTTGCAAGCAGTAAATGCACATCTCATGCCGTGTGCAGAGACTCTAAGTTGTAGGTAACTCTTGCATGGGCACAAAGCTTGCCATCCATCCATGGAACAGGCACATAAAGCCCTTAAGTATTTTCTGGAAACTGAGCTGTTGACATGGAGAGGCTATAACACCATCCAGAGTAAATTATAGCTCTAGTACTAAAACTGGTCTTTGAACATCTTCCACTTTGAAATGTCAGTGTAGGATGAATCTAAATCGAATGCAAAAATTTAGTTTAAAAAATGAACACAGTAAATTAAAAGCATTTAATGATATTTTACTTTTGGCAATGAAAACAGTTTCACAGTAAAAGTAGTGTCAAAGCACAAAGTTAAATTACAACAATATGATAGTTTTGACCAAAATTTAGTTTCTTTTTCTTTAAAAAAGCAATATAAATATTCTAAATGCCATTTATGTGGATTAAAAAGTACCTGTTTTTATTATTAAGATGGGACAGGAAAGCCTGAAAGTGAAAATGAGAGCTATCAAACTGTCTGTTACAGATGAAATGGAGATAGCTAGAATAGAAAGCATGAGGCCACTGATTTCTGCACACATGGTTTGGGCTCCAAGCTGTTTGTTTCCTGTATTTTCTGACTTTTCCACAGAGAAGCTCCTGTCTGGCAAGTGTCTCTTTCTAATATTTTCTGCTGACAAAAATAAATGAAAAAGTACAAGTCTCCAACATACTGATGAGCATGACTAGATTGGTGTGGCACAGGAGGTTGCAGGGGTGCACTGTGCTGCTCAGAGCAATGCTCTGCATTCATGCTTCCTTTTGCAGTGCTTGCGGATGTCGAAAACTCGGTTTTACTTTGAATTTTTTTGTAATTCTTTTTCCTTCTTAGTCCCAGTTTCCATTTGATTTACTGCCAGCACTGTTGCACTCATTATTCATGTGTTCATCCATAAGGTGTTGGTGAGCAAATACCAGGTCTTTCTGCAGTTCCAGACTGAGTATTTCTTCATCTGGCAACTTATACTATCAATATACAACTTTGTTCTGCTTTCTGCTCCCTCTTCGCTTTCCTGGAAGATCTCCAGTCAGCTGGCAGGGAAAAGAAAAAAAATCCTGTAGCAAAATGACATGAGAGAAGAGACAAAATAAAGATTTTGCAGACTTCCTGAAGAAAGATACTTGTTCATGTAAATATTACCTGCAGAGACACCTCTAGCAGAAAAAAGATTACAGTAGAGAAAAAGGAAGATAATTTCCATTGTGCTACTAAGTGTGTGCTGGTTGATAACATTTCCTCTCTGAGAGCAGTACTGGGAGTACAATCCAATTGTCCACACATGCCATGCTGTTTGAGATGCCCTGGAGTTTACCACGTCTGCTACAGCTCTCCTTCTAGGGAATCATGGATCTTCCATATATCCTGCGACAAACCTGCCAGCTTGTACACATGTCTCAGACATTCAAGGGCATCTTAGTTGGCACCATATCTTGCTTGGAAGCAGCTGTTTTACTCCTCTGGCCCTACTAGGAACTGGCTTGGCTGAATGTCTCACTCTACTCCTGCTGTGCTCTGTGCCTAGGAAATTATGCAGCAACAAACCGTAGACATCCAGTATCCCCAGAGACGCTCTAAGCTATCACTGGCAGGTAGGTATGAGAGCAGGGGAGCCTTACGCCATTATGGATGCCCAGGCAGTATTGGTCTACTGACCAACTAGCTCTAGAGAATTACATTCAGATTATCCACCAGTGGAAGCTTAGACACAAAACTCATGACATATGTAGATGTACATATTTAATTTCTTTAAGTACAAGCCAAATCCCACTCATTGCATCTTACAGCTCCCAGGTGCCTTTATCACCTTCCTCCCATTTGACCAGAGGAGTATGAATTAGACAGGACTGATCATCTGTTCCTCAGTCTGGCCTCTTGCTTTGTTCTACCACAAGAACACTGAGTCTATGACACATAGGCTACAAGACGACTGACTTAGATACCAGTATCTGTTTATAGTTCCTGACCTTAATTTAGGAAAACAAAGGACAGTGGGTAGGCAAAGTGTCCTGGTAGCAGTTAAGATTTTCCAGGTTTACCCTTCTGCAACAACCAATGTAAATGAGTAATACAACTGTCCTGCAATATTCACAGAAACAAAGCATGTCGCAGCTGGACCTGTGCACCTGTGCACCTCCACTGTGAGTATTTATTCAACTTAAGACTGCCTTGGTGCAAATGTGAAGTAGAAGTGTAGCTGCTTGCACTCATTTATACTACCAGAACTTGAAGCTACTTATCAAGGTCTCTGGAGGAGAATTCCTACCTTTGTTCTGCTTCTGCAAGAGAGATCTCAGTATCAGATGCCAGTTTGTAATTTGCCACATGAAAGTGTTTATAAGAGAACAAACAGAAAACTGGGAAATGAAAAAAAATTAAGATGTAGCCTTGACACGTTTTTCACTGTGTAATATAAAAACAGATGCTCTGGAATGAACTCAGGCTTTTCCCATATGCACAAAAGTACACATGAATTTAGTGCAAATAAGACATATTAGAGGTAAAGAGTTTCACTTTCTCCCTGGTGCAACTCTTTCATGAACATACTGATTCTTCATGATCAACTTGATCTCCACAATGTTCCCCAGAGCCTTTTTCTGCAAAGCTGCATTGTAGCTGACAAGCCTTTAGCATGTGCCTGGGATATTTCTCACTGGGTGCAGGACTTGCCATTTCCCTTTGCTGAACTTCACAAGATTCCACTCTGTTCAGCCCTTCAGCCCGTCAAGGACCATTTGAATGGTAGCGCTCCCAAATGGTGAATTGAATACTCCTCACAATTTTGCATTGTCTGCAAACTTGCTGAGGGTATACTGTGTTCCAGGTCTGTCCCAGGTTAACTGTCTTTGTTAATCTAGGTCATTAATGAAGATATTAAATAGTGTAGGCTCCAGTATCAACCCCTGGGAGGTACCAGCAGTAACATGACTGTGTTTGGACATTGTGTCTCTGATCACAAAACTCAGAGCTCTGTAGATGGGCCATTTTTCAGTCTGCCTCACTGCCCGTTTATCTAGTCTGTACTTCACTGCTTTGCCTATGAATACGTTACAAGAAACAGTGCCAAAAGCCTTGCTAGATTGATATAAACAACAGCGTCCTCTGTACTCCATCCACAAAACTATAGGCATTTTGTCACACTAGGTAATGGTCATATAAGGCATAATTTTTCTTTCATAAATCCATACTAACTATACCCGGTCTTCTTCTTGACCTTCAAATTTCAGAATTAGTTTCAAAATGTACCTACAGTTGCAGAAAGAAATGGTTTCACATCCAGCAATACCTGCCTGGAGGAGTGGGATTAAAGAAACAGAATTACAAACCTGATTTTGACAAGCGCACTACAGCTGCCATGGAGATGTGGGTGTTCGCTGAACCATAGAATCATAGAATCATAGATACATAGAGTCAAAAATGGCCTGCCATGGGCAGGGTTGCCAACCACTAGACTAGGCTGCCCAGAGACACATCAGGCCTGGTCTTGAATGCCTCCAGGATGTGCCATTCACGGTTTTTGGCTCACCATAAATCAGTCCTCATCCAACACTTGCAACAACGTTTCATATTTTCTGTTGCAAAACCATCAAGTAGATTTTGAAAGCTAGCTAGAAAATCTTGCAGATGCAGACACTTCACAGTTTCCTTCAGCAACATGAAACAGGACTGAAGACTACTTATTGGCTTGTTAAGGCCAACCCAAGACGTGAGGTAGTAGTTAGTGCTCCAACAGCCCAGGCAACACAGAAAGCCAATGCAAGAAATGCAGTAGCACTTGCTAGGCAGGCGTCTTGATATGTATGGCATTACCAAAAGTATACCTGCCTCCCACAGCCTCCCAAGTGATTTTATCCTCTGAAACTGGATCTGAATATCTTTTAATTACAGTGGATACTTAGTTTCCTCATATAAAATGTGGTGCAGACAATAGGCAAGCAGACATGCTTTCAGTGTAAGAAGGTACGTTTTGCTGTGTTTAAATGGGCATAAGTAAACAGCTAGGCCTTGAGTGATAGCAGAGAAACAAGGATGCACAGACTTTCTTGCTATTGAGTTTATTTTTGATCAGAGAAACAGCACTGATGATCTAATCTTTCCTGTCAAAAGTCTTTAGTGTCAATACAGAAAGAATAGTAATTTAAATCTGTCACTGACAACTGCCCATTTTCAGCTCTAGCCAACAGTGTAACTCAGGAAAGAAGAAATGCAGGTTTATATTGACATGAAAGGAGATGGCTTTTGTAAATTCATGGTAACCACCTGTCCCACACTATAACTGACCGTCATTAGTGTTCAAACACAAATGTTCACATCTCCAGTGACTAATGCAGATTTCATCACTTTCCTTACAGCAAGTGGTTTTACTTTCCTTGCAGGGCTGACACTAATGAGTTCATTTAATGACAGGAAGGACAAAATGGAATGACTTTGCATAGTTTCTAGGCCTAGCTGTCTTGAATTTGCTGGCAGAAGAATTAGAAGGAAACTACTGCTTCCACAGGATAAATATTAAACTTATGTTGGCTAGGGCGTGCTTGTTCAGCAGTCATCTCTGTGACTATACAGGCCTGAAGACAGGATAAAAAATGCACAAGCTGGATGTGCATGTTACTGGCTATGGGAAGTGCATCAGTTCCTCTAGATCTGACATGTGCTTCATTTTCTACTCGCCATGATACAATCTGCTGCTGCAGTACTAAGGACACTATAAGCTGCACAGACAATGTCAACATACAGGACCAAGTGAGCTCTTACACACAAGGTGGTGCTGCAGGGCCACACAGTGCCTCTCCTGATACTTCACTGCAGGAGAGAAAGTCTCACCCATGGAAAGCTTTCTTTTTTGATTTTCCACTTTCCAAATACTTCACCCTCCCTGTTTGAGTCTGCTAGAAAATAGCAGTCCTGCTTGTCAGAGATGGTGTAAGTCTGACTTTTGTCTTCGTTGGACTCTTTGGGACTTTTTGACACTATTTTCAATTCTGTCCTATGCACCTTTTCCACTAGACTTCAAATACCACAGGTCTGTCAGCAAAATAACCTGAGGTAAAGTTTTCAAAGTGACTACATGGAATGTCACAGTACACATCCCAAAGGTCCAAATCTTTTTCTCTTTTTCTTTTTCTTTTTCTTTTTCTTTTTCTTTTTCTTTTTCTTTTTCTTTTTCTTTTTCTTTTTCTTTTTCTTTTTCTTTTTCTTTTTCTTTTTCTTTTTCTTTTTCTTTTTTAGGTGAGTGAGATGTTAATTTGTGAGCCATATGGACAACTCACTACACTTGTTTCAGAGCCACTAATTCAACTACGTGGAATCAAAACAAGAGACACTTTGCAACACTTCTGCTACCAAGAGTGACATTCATGCTTCTGTTTTAATAAGCACTGCCATAACACGCAATGAGATTTAGGTACGATAAATGATTGAAGATGTACATTTATCTGATGTGTAATATTAATATTTGCAAACAAGGAAATATAAGGTCTGAAAATCCAAGTATTTATGGAGATAATATGTGCACACACTCCTGAATTGGTTCCATCAAGTAATACCAGGTGGTGGCAGCTGATTTAATTGTCATAAATTTTCAGGTGATAACTGTTGAAGTCTATACATTTACATTGATGAGAGCTGGAATAATTCTGGAAATCACTGAGGATCACACCAGCAATACACAGGAAATGGACCAAGTTGTTTGGTTAGATATTAAAAATGAAACTTGAGAAATAGAGTAGCAATGAATGTGAGCACAATTGTCTCACTAGTATGCTGAATGCCTCACTGTCCCCAAGAGAGTTCTTAGCAAAATCCTAAGTACAGAGTGAATCGCAAAACATTCCTTATTTCCTCTGAAACACAGGTAAAACATAGGATTTCCTGTATTGTGATGTGCTCTGCTTGACTCTATACTATTGCTGAATCTGGCCAGAGAAACTCTTAATGTCTCTTTTGAGGATAATAGGTTTCTAGATAACAAGAAAGAAGAAAAAGTTTGCCATGTTTTGTCTAATTATCAGTGTAGTTATTTGTTATGCTTTGAAGAGAAGGAAGTCACTTACCGACTGATTGCATACACAGGTAAATTCAAATAGACACTCCTTTGCTAGAGTACAAGCTCTGCATTGTCTATGACAACCTGAAATAATTTGTCTGAAAACTTTATCACAAGGACTCTCTTCCTTAATGGGTACCGCATGGCTGGGAAGGATGCTCACTGCAGTTATGAAGAGAAGCAGGACTTATGACTTTTTTGTTTCTAAGGGCAGAATTTAAAGTGATTCCTCCATTTGTGATCTTAGTAGTGTTGGCATAGAAATCTACAATAGCTCTTCAGAATCATCAGGGTTTATTATTTAAACCACTGTTGTTATTTCCATGTCACACTGTTGATGATGAGATCAAAATCTGGTTCCTAGTAATTGTATCCTGAATTCTTGTCTTAAATATAACATTTTCCTTCCTGTGTTTTTCTCCTGAAGCAGATCTATCTCTATTTTCATTTGAGCTAGCAAGGTGTCTTTCACCAGACAGTCATGTCTGGTCTGATTCTACAAGCTCCCCACACGAATGAACTCCCACACACAGACAATGTGTAATAAAAGCAAAATAGTATAGCACCTGGTGAAGCAGCGTGCAGTATAAAGAAGAGAAAAATTCCTGCTGCTTTTTTTAAGGAGCAGTCACTTTTGCTTTATGGACTACATTTCTACTTTACAGAGATACTCCACAGTAACTTACTTGCTTCTCTGGAAAGTGCCTGCCCTTTCATTTGTTTTGCTTTAATACTTCTTGTTTTCTTTACAGTATGCTGACTGCTAAATTGTCTTATGATTCTCATTTTAAAATAATGGCACCTCCATTTTATTCCTGAAGGAAAGAAATAAAAACGATAATAAAGCCTATTTTATTCTCCTTACCAATGCATTTTTCCTCTGACAGTGGGCCTTTTTCTGCAATTCCTACTGTAAATTTCCATTGTAAATCCAACCATATACTGTAGATGGAGCTTTAAGTTTTGCCAGGAAGAAGTCCACTCTCACAAGCCATAGAGATGCCCCAGTAACAAAAGTAGGCAGGGTGTCACATGAAAGGCAGGACAGGGAGTGCCACATGAGTTTGTGGTTTGGATTCTCTCCTTTGCATTTGCATCTTACAGATTAGCACACAGAAAAAAAAAAAACAACAGACCCAAGAAAATCTGGTATCCGCCCCCTCTGGAATCCTCAGAAAATAACGGGAAGCCCTTTAGCAGGACCTCAAGTGTATCTCAGAAAAATTAAAGACAACTTTTCAACTGCTTTATTGAAGAAAACAGAGCAGCAATCACTAAGCAGAAGAATTACTATGAAATAAGTGAAAAAGATTCCAGCAAGCAACAGTCTACACAAAAATGAAAGGTCAATGGCAAATTCTAATTAGCGTAACATTTTTAATGGGATTAATCCTACCCATGTGTATCAGCAGCAGATGCAGGCTTACAAAAGAAAAACTCTAAGTGGGCATGAGGTTAATTATGTAGGTAGGCATTACAGGAGCACATATAACAAGATTCAGAAAAATGCTTTTGTGAAAAAGCAAAATTGTCTTATCCATTTAAGAGTATACTTTTCCAGTTACTCTCCCCTCAGTTAAAAAAGAGCATTTCTAAACATGCTTACCTAAGCTTAGCTGGAAAGTTGGAGAATCAGGGATTGCTTTTCATTCAGGGAGCCATAATGCTGATCCAGGTCGACACAGCCTGCTTTTCTCTGTCTGCATTGCACTGTTCTCTCCCCACCATGTACATGCATGTCCATCTCTACTTGCCCTGTAACTTGCAAATCTGCATTATAATTTGTTGGGATTTTTTTTTTTTTCTTCTTCTTTTTTTTTTTTTTTTTTTTTTTTCTTGATCCCAAAAGAGATGAAGGACAGTCCTTAGCATTCTTTATTTGAATAAGGGGAGAGTTCATGGGGTCCATTTCCCAGTAGGGTGTCCCAACCAGACGGAGGTTGCAGCCTCTTCTTTATCCCTACTTTTATCCCTACCAGCTGCAGTGTCACTCCTCCTTTCCTCAATGGCTGAAGTTCTTGGAGGTTACAGACTTACTGGTCTTCCTAATACATGTTCTCCCATGTATGTATGTTAATTGCATGTGTGATTAATGCTAACTTTATATTGCCCAGGGTGGAGAAGTTAATGCTAATTAGCCTATTAAGCCTGGCAGTAAATCTAAAGTTCCTAAGTTCAAGTTGTCCATAGACCACTGTAACTTCTTGTGTTTTCAACTGGTTCTTCTTCCTTATATGCCTTATTTGGTGAGAGTTTCAACTAGTTCTTCTTTCTGACAAGTCATATTTGGTGAGAGTTTGCAGAGTTAGTACAACTGTCAAGCGAAGAATAATTTGCAAGCCTCTGCACAACTTGTTTGCAAGGATACCTTGTTTGCAAGACTCTTCTATCTCAAACATGTAGGAAAGGAGTAAAATTTTAGGCCAAGGGAACTGGATTTAATCTAGAGAAGTGAATTCATGTCAAGCAGCACTACTGTCGATCTGATGTGGTAGTCATGGGGTTGAACCAGATGTCTTTCATCAGCACCTTCCAACCTCAGCCACACTGTGTCTGTATAGGCACCTCAGTATGGATGTGGGCAGAGGAGAGTTGCAGGGGTTCTTCTCTGTAAAATGTAGCTGAAAACACTTAGGAATACCAGTCTTCACTAGCTAGGGTACCCAGACAGTAAGCTCTGAATTAAAATGTTTGTCAAAGCCTTGCATACACCAGGAAAACTGGTTTAACTTTTGTATTCACCCTCAGGCAGTGCACATCCCTATCTCCCATGTGCAGAGGAGAGACAAACTGGGTATTATCTGGGGGTGAGTGCATACTTCCTCTATCCTACTAAACCAAGTGAGAATCATACCCTGTGCAGTGCCTCTGTCACAGAGGGGAAGAACAGGTCTTTGCACTAATGGTGAAGGGATGGACTGAATTCCCTCCTGTCACAACTCCATGAATTGCCCATGATATTTTTCTTTGCAAAAACACTGTTAGTGTTTTATTATCACTTGAAGTTAGTGCTTCTCTTCAGCCTCTCAGCAGAGAAGGGCCATGAAAGACCATTGTGTGCCTATAGCTGAGCTTTACAGCCTGTTCTTCCAATAACGCACCTGCACTCACCATCCACTTTTACAGCAGCAGCCCTGGCACCTCGGTCAGAGAATGTGACTTTTACACCCAGCTTATGCTGAGATGATCCAAAAATACACCCCAATCTCTGTAGGGAATGCTGTAGTCACCTGGAGTACATAAATTTAGCTTACATCTATCTCTATTATTAATAGACATTTTAATAAATTGCTGTAGCCAGCTGCAGTAAGTCCACCAGGTGAACAGGCTGTCTGAAACAGTAGCTCATCCCCACCCACTGCCTTCTGTTGGGGTGCTTGTATCTACCTATTTTTGCCTGTAACATGCCAGTAACATTAATTAACCCTCCATAAACTATTTATAAGTGTTTCTTTTAAGTAAAATTGTCATCTGAAATGCAAACACATGTTTATCACCCTCCACTGCACTCCCAGCTTGCAACAACCTGTGCCTCGAAGTTTGTATTGACAGATGGCCTCCTTCAAAGCATACCAGGACATGGACCCTCCCTTCCTCTTAAGATCATTCAAGCCACACAGAAGCAAGCTTTCAAGCCAATTCCATGAGGCTCAGCATCAAAGTGATGGTTTGTGTGTGCAATAGCAACACTCATTAAGCACATCACCATATAATGAAGTTAGGGTAGTGGGAGCCCTGCATTACGAAAAGGATCCATATAATTACAACCAGTGTGTAGTTCTTAATGCACTTTTGCCTGGAAAACCACTACTCTCTGATCGTGTAATGTCATTACTGCTGACTATTTCATTTTAAATTTCAATTATCACTATTTTTTTATTCCAACTCTTCACAAATATTTAAAAAATCCCACAGGTTAGAAGCAGTGTGATTTCTGCCACTGAAGTCGAGTCTGTCTTTCTGTTACATGTAGAAACTATGATGAAAAGGAATCTTTTTCCCATAGCCCAAACAAAACGTAGTATCAACTCATTTGTTATCTGTTAGAAGTGTATGTAGTGTAGTAACTTACCAATGATCCACTTTAAAGTAGCCTCATCTTCTAAAATCCCCTTTATTCTGATTATTAGACAAGCACAACAGAAAATAGGAGAAAGTCATTCTGAAATCCTTCTTTGTTCTATTTACAAAACCGATTTGCAACAAGGTAACTTCAAATTGATTTCAGGATTTAATCATCACATAGGCAAACAACATCAATCAATATTATGCATTACAAAAACTCCCAGATCTAATGGCTAAAAAGATTAAGAGTCCAGAAACATTCTCATTTGACGTTGTGGATCATAAATCATAATTGTCAACTATAAATCCTAATTTAGCATTGTAAAAAGGAGACTATTTCATTACAAGGTTCTTAAGACAGAGTTTGAAGTACTTTGAGTATACCAGGAAACATCCAGTTTTCTTTTCTAAAAATGACTCATTTGGTTCTCTTTTGTTTCTCTTCTCCTGTAGTGTTACTTAAAGTCAGCCTCTCCTCTTGATGACACACAGTCAGTCTGCTATATGGCATTACGTGTCCAAAACTTGTAAATGCAATGACACCAGCTACCACCCGATCATTCTGTACAGTTTTTGAGAGTGCTTGACATATGTTTAGATTATGTTTATTTTATGAGCGTGTTTTGTGACTCTATGGTGTTTAAATATACCAGTAGTATCTCGCATAATGAAGAGATACCTTAACATTTTAATAATAGAATATGCATCAGCGTAATGCAACATTATGTTGAGATAATGAGATGTCAAAGGCTCCACCCAGTCACCTCAGCATTGTATCAGTGAACTTCCAGCTTTAAACATCAGTCAAGATTTCAGTGTTTATCTGTGAGACTACTTCCTTGGCTCAATTTTTGAAAAGGTAAGATTTCCTCTTCTACCTGTTGTCTGTTTTCTTCCCTGCTGAGCTAGTAGGCCAGAACTGTTCTGTTTGAACTGCAGTGACTCTCTCTGGCCTACAAAAATGATAAAGTCCTTCAATGTCGTGACTACGCAGAATCATTTATAGCAGCCTGTACTGTATTATGCAGGAGGTGAAGTAGAAAGAAACATTTGCATTGCACACCAAGCACAGACTAGACTATTCCATAGCAAATATTCATGTGTTTCTTACCAAGGAAAACAAGAGGAAGTTCCATGTTTCATGCTTCTGCATTGATACAGTGTGTTCACAGTAATCCCTTATGCCTGGGATTCTAGAGCACATACACATGACCATTCTCATCATGGAACCACCCAACTCTGCCTATCTCCATACTTCCAGGAGCCTTCAGCCTGGGTGTCCAGATTTCACAGACAAAGCATGGGTGTGTCTCATATGATCAGTCTTACCTAGCAGCAAACAAAACTGACTGAAACAGGAAAAGTCTCAGGGAGGGATACATCTCCCAGGGCTTGGAGTCCAGCTAAAGGAACTCATAATCTTGTAACTCAACAGGAATCTACACACTGTGCAGGTCCTATTCACAACACACTGCTGAAGGAAAAGGATATGTCATGACTTGAAGTCAAGGCATGAGGGATTGAGAGAGACATCTGAAAGCAGCAGGATCAGAACGTATCCCTTACCTATAAGAAAATGCAGGGGTGACTTAACCCTTGAAAACATGCCCAACATGGCATGGCACAACTCCTGATGTCATAGCCACTCTCTCTAATAATTCCAAAGATGAGATACCACTTCCAAACTGACCATGGAAGATTACTTTGAAGGGTGTTAACACCTAAACTGTTCCAAGGTATTATTACTGAGGTCTGTGCTGGTTGACTGTGGCCAAAACCAGAAGTATGCTGACCCATATGCAGTGAGCCCACTCACTGACTGTGTTTATTTTGTTAGTATAGCTACATTCCAAGAGGCCATGCATTCTAGGTGGGCTAGTCCAAAACTTTCAATGGTAATGAGAAATCAGTGCTATGGAAATAGTTAACTGTTCTATAGAGAAGGAAAGCACAGACCTGGAAGCCTGGATGCTTGAAGACTTACATGACAAACCTGTTTTAAAGTCCCTCTATGCTTTAAAACTATACTATTAAGACATTATTAATAAATATGACCCTTTCTTATTAAATATTTAGTTTAGGCAGGTTTGGACCTGAGATCTCACCTTTCCTAGATGGGTACTTCTACTATCATTACTTTACACCTTGATAATAAAAGAGGAGAGATTGGACATGTGCAGTTTCATGCATTAAACATGTAAACTCTGTAGGGCTGCTGAATATATATGTACCTTTGAGGCACCTGTGAGTATGGTGGGGGAATTAAAGTTTAAATCACATAAATCTAGGAAGTAGATGGGCATTAATAGAATTTATCACCACTGCCATTTCTGTAATAATAGAGTGGTTAATGAACAGCCTTGTGCCTCACATAAGGTGAATATATTGGCATGGCCTCTAAAATAGCCCCAGTCTTCCAAGGGATTACCTTATGCTGATTCCAAGTTCCTTCTCTGTGCCATGTTCCCTCTAAACCTGTACCACTGACGACATGTAAGCACTCACTCCCAGTAAGAATGTTCCTTCTTGTCAGTGTATTTTTTCATGCTCCAAAAAGTTTTGTCTGTGCCCAAGAAACCTACATTTGATGAAGGAAAAGCAACAAAACACCAAAGAGTCAAGTCTTCATTAGAAGGAAGCATTTGTTACCTGCATATGCTACATTAACTCAGCCAAATGATGAAATTATGGCTCTCATGGCTTCAGACCCAGGAAACACAAAGCTACAGAATGCAGAAAACCTATTGTTTCTTAATGCATATACATATGGCACATCTGCCAATAACTAAATTTTACTGCAACCATCTATGGAAAAACAAGTAACTGTATGTCTTCTTTATAGTTCCCAATCTTTTGAGCAGATCTCTACTAGAACACCTTTTCCTGAAGGCAGCTTACCAGCAGGAGGCACAGAGATGAGATAATCACTCGTGGCTATCTGCTTCTGATTACATAAGCAGAACAGTGTCAAAGTTTACGATGGGATTTGATTTGTAAGGTATGCCTCACAGATGATCAGTAAGGCCTCTTCTTCTACACCATAAGTACGTCACAGGGCTCAGAAAGGATTTGCAAATAAAACCTCTCACCTCACTGCTCACTGAGAAGGAGAGTCCCTGCCACTTCTGAAAAGGAGAAAATGTCTTGTCCTGTGTTTTTCTGGTGAAAGATTGGTCATGTCCAAAAAGTGTGTTGTTGGAAGCTTCATTTCCTTGCCTTTAAATGCAAAGTGTGGGTTGCAGTTAATGAAACAAGAATCCTTCATTGCAACAACATAAAAGACAACAGCATGGCATGACACTTCTGCCATGACCTTGTCATGGTTTTGTAATGTGGCTGTCAATATTCCACATTATAACATCATGTGCAGTATGGATCATTAATAAGTTTATACTCAGTTTTGTGGAATAACTGCTCTCAGAAGAAAACTACGTATCCCAGAGGACTTTGCAGTCAGAGATAAGTCACAGGAGGAGGACATATATAATCTCGCTCCCAGGCTGGAGCTCTCTCTCTCAGACTCTCGGAGAGTGGGAAGCATTCCAGCCGTGACGCCTAGATTTCACAGGGTCTCTCTCTCTCTATTTTGTTTGATTTATTAACCTCAATCATATTGTATTATATTGTGTTATCTTGTATTCCAATATCATATTAAGTAAAATAAATTTTCCTCCTTAGATTGCCACCACTGTTCTCTTTTTCTCCTTTTCCCTTCCCTTTCGGGCCAGGAACCCTATGGGGCGGCTGCCCACTGTCACGGGCACAGGTAGATCTAGGTAACCCGTGACACTTCTGCATGGTGGCCATTGTCTGACTGATAATACTAATGGGGCCATCCTCATTTTAACAAGGCAATACCTCCTAACACTGACATATTTTTGTATTCTTACTCTAAGTACAATTTGGGATACAGGTTTTTTATTTTTCTATTTTACTTTTATAAAGCAAGTGCTTGGAAATTTTCAAGCATTTCAGTTATTTCACCCTAAGTTTTAGAGGTGTGCTCATCTGTTAAACTACAAACTATTATTACATTACAGTCACTCATTCCTTAATGTCCATTTACATACTCTCTAATGCTGCCTTTACCTCAAAAAAAAATAAAAAATAAAAAAATCAGTAATGATCTCCAGCAGTTCTTACTGTGTGATGGGCTTCAATGAAAGAGTTACTCCTACCCATGGTGGCATTTTATTTCATGGCATGCATTTAATCTTTGTTTCTCAACAGAAAAGTCTGTGCAAGACAGAAGTCTATAAGATTTATATTTTTATGATCAACTCATTCAGCTCATTGGATATTCTACCAGGTTTCAAATAGGAACTTTAGGAAATAATGGAACAATAATACACTGGTTTGCATTTAGTAGGTATCATACAAGGTCTGTAATTGCTTCTGGTTTAGCCTTTGGAAAATTGCAGATATTAACATTTCTTATAAGCTCTCTATTGCAACTTAAAGTGATGAAAGTGGGTAAGATAATTTTTCTTATTGAATCTAGTAAATGTAGTTTTGGCTACTTAGTTATCAAGGGAATTAACTAGAAGGAATAAGATTCTTCTTTTCTAATGTGCGTTCTAACACATTCAATACATCTGAGGAGATCCAGACAAGACTCTTGGAAGATATTTATGTCCTAAATTCTATTGCTTTAACCAAAGAGCAGAGAATGAAATCAGTCCACTACTTCTGTATTTTCATAGGTCTGAATTCTAGGCCTGGGTATTTGAGGAAAACTAGAGGCAAAGGGGAAATTCATGTCCTACAGGGTCCAGAGTTAGAAATGAAAGATACAATTAACATGGTGAGTCTTTATCTCAGATTTCTCTTACATCAAAGCCCAAAGCCATTCTCTTCTCAGTCAGCTCTACAAACCTTGTTCCTATAGGTGCTGTTATTTTTTATCAGCTAAAGGGCAGTGCTGGTAATCTAAGGCACTAGGAGGACTACCACGTAGAGGTAATTGCTATTACCTTATTATAGGCTTGCCAGTCACCCATGTCTCTTACCAATTCTTAGCACTAATAAATTTGAGGTTGGTCTTAGAAACTGCACTTTGGTTAGACTTTGCCTTGTAAAACATACCTTCAAAACTTGATTAGCTGCTGCCATGCAATAGACAACTTCAGATTCCTGTTTCTCAGGCACAGTGGATACTGGGACATTGATGCCATGACAAAATGCAAATTCTAATCACAAAGAAGGTTTCGGATGACAGTTGTGCATGACATTCCTCTACTGTTGTGTCTGTAGAAAATCAGCTAGATTTATACTGTGCTCCTGAAACTCTCCATGAATCACTGTGCTTTTCCAGCCCGAATAATTAGAAACATCAACTTCTGTCCAGTCTATACCAGCTGAACTCAAAATAGCTCTTAAAAACACATTTCCTTAATTAGAATGTCTCCTAATTAAACCTTAAATATTTGCAGGTCTTATCAGACTCTACTATAAATATTAATGAGGTGTAGCTTGTGAATGCACAGAATTTTAGAGAGCAGTTGTGACTTTCAAATTACCCAGTGCACTATCTGGTACACAGTATTGATGTACTACTCATCTGCAGACATCCCTCCTGGGTTTGCAAAGTTATTTCTGCCACTGTTAAACCTTTAGAGGTTTGGTCTGTATGAGCTCTGCAGCTTATGTTATATAAATCTTCCACTTTCTTGCTCAGCCTCACCTTGAGCCCATTACTACAATGAAAGGTTACTGTTCTATCTCAAGACTACTATTCATGATTTATCAAAGTAAAATGCAAAATCTTGAAGCTAAAGATTTCCTAATTATGTGCGGGTGAACCTAGCAGCACTTAATTTAAAATTAAAAACACCCAAATATATAAAATCCTATTCTCTGCATTCATTAACTTGCCAGGTTCCTAGGGCACCTAATATCAACCATATTTTTTCCTACTATTATAAACATGATAAAGGGAAATGAAATTTAATAAAAGCACAGAAGTGTGGTCCATGAGAAACCCTTTCCATTTGAATGCACTGTTTATTTTACCCCGTTTTCCAGGTTCAGAATTGGGTAAGCCCAACATAAATATACACATTTAGCCATGTTCAGCGAAAATGGAGTTGCAGTTATGACATTTGGCACCCAATGGCAGGCACTTCACCCAGCTCCACCCTCCAAGCACTTCTTTCTGGGGTCTTCTCCACATCTCACTGCCTTAACCTTGCATCCTCTCCTGCAGAGCCTTCCTGCTCTCCCAGACAATCACCTAGGACTGTTCCAGCTTGCCCAATTGATCTCTGCTATCCTTATGCATAGGTAAGGGAAGGTAAAGTCATCAGAAATGAAGGATCAACATCCAGACCCCTTCACCCTAAGTCTGGCACCTTGGTCAGGAAGGTCTCTGTAACCATAAGAGAGAAACAGGCAGCTCTAGGGGTTAAATTAATCGACCTGATAAAGAGGAAGCCTGAATTTAAACAGATGAACCATCTGCTCTTTGCAGGAATTTGTCTTTAGACATATGCTATAGGAATGATTAAATACACTTCTTAAAAGATCAATTCCTTTTTATCCTTAGCCTGAAAAGATTAAAAATTATAACATATAGCTAAATAACCTAGCAGTCCATTCATGAAGGATTTCTCTGGGTAACACAGTGGAGTACCTAGAGACTAACCTTTGGATGTTTTTAAAAACAGATAAATAAATGGAGAGAAGTGAATGGAAATTGATGACATGAATGTTGGAAATAAGTACAAAAATGTCCAATACTCTGCATTATTTCACACTGTTTAACTCCCAGCCAATAAATGATTTATTTATACTTTATAGAACAGGATGAATCCTGTTATCCTGTACAGAACATAATGCCTACAGTCAACTGTTCAGCATTGTAGAGTGAAAATGACTCTTCAAGCAAGTTAGCCAGCAGTGCCTACAACAGTAGTAGCATGACAACAGTATGGAGATTATATGAAAGATAAAACCACATACAAATCTGCCACAAATTTCTAGGACCCTTATATTCTTTTCAAAATATTAAAAAATAAAAATAAAAATAAAAACCCAATGCAGAAGAAACTTGTTTTAAAATAACCTTTGCAAAGACACCAGTTCATCTCAAAAGGATGTAATGAAAATTAGACTCAAGCCCACGAACTTCACACTTGTCCCACGAACCACTTCAGCTGTGGGAACTCTTCCTCGTGCTTCATGTCCAGAGCCAAAGCATGGTTACTTGATCTCATTTAACCTCTCTTGAAAGGTTTTTCCTCCAATTGCTGGGCATTTTCCCAAAGCTCACAATACACACACAGAAATAAACAGTGGTTAAATGCATGCACAGCAATGTTGTATGCGGAAGTTATAAAATACATAGATCTTTTCACGGCAATTTTGTATCCCTGGTGAAGTTTTTACAGCTCCCAGTAGGAGCTAAATTCATAGAATCATGGAATACTCTGTGTTCAAAGGAAACTTTAAAGGTAACCTAGTTTCTCTACCATGAGCAAGGACACTGTCCACTAGATCATGTTTCCCAGGGCCTCATCCAACCTGTCCTTAAACACTTCCAAGAGGTGTTCAAGAGGTTCTCTCAACTTATTTGATAATCACAGATTCCCACTGGTCTAAAACTGCTCAGAAATAGCTCATTGGCACTTCCCGCAGCAGCTGTGATTTCTGTTTAGAATCATCTTCCTTCAAGCAAGATGTCATTGCTGTGAATTGATGTTTCTCCAGAGAAAGGAAAGTCGAAAAAATTCAGCTGAGCCAAGAACAAACCACAAACAAGTTAATAAGCAGATGCAAATAAGATATATCCAGATGTCATTGGACATGATTCAATTTCTGCTGGGGTATCTATCTGGTCAGTGCTTCAGGTCCAAGACTATCAGAGCTCACTGATGAGCATGTTTGTAGTGAAAAGAGGGTGGAAGCTGGGGTTTGTTTGAATAAATGTTATGCCTTCCATACCAGGTGCATCTGTAGCCCAGCTGTGAATGTTTAGAAGTGTATTTGCTGCTGTGCGAGGAGAAAGTGATAAATTAGAGCAGCAGCAAATGCTAGGATACCTTTGGCTTTCCAGTTCAAAGCCACACACACATTCATCACTTTGTCTGCCATATTTTCTTCCCCAGGCACAGCAAGGGTGAGGAGCTGAGGCAGTCAGAAATACTGTAATGATTTCCTGGCACCTGTGGACACAGACAATGGCTGCTCTGTGCCTCAGCTCTGCCTGGAATCTGAGGCTGCTGGAGAAGAAAAATGAGGGATTAGGGTAGCGGCCAGTTAAAAAAAGCTCCCCTTGGAAAGCCCAGGGCTTTTCCTTCTTATAAAGGCAGGAGAAAGAGCCTGCAGCAGGTATTTGATGTTCAGTAGCAAGAAACAATTATTTTAATAAAGATACTGTAAAAAGCCTTTTCATACTAATAGCTGGGAAAGTTAACTCAGTGTTACAAGCTCTCAAGTGATGTTCATAGCAGACCTCATGAAAACACGTGCCCTGAAAAATACCCATCCATGCCTGGCAGCAGCTCACCTCTCCCAGGTGTCGTCTCTACCCCAGCAGTGCTAATGACCCTTGCCCCATGGCCAGAACACACAGGGCCTGATAGTGCCAGGGAGCTTGACCTGCCTGGGAACCCAGAGCAGCCATTGGCAAGGAGATTTACATTTTACCAGGGATTTCCCCAGTTCCTTACTTTTGGAGATCTGTCTACATGGCCTTAATCTAAAACAAGAGGGATCATTTCAGGCTTTCCTCAGTCTCTAGCTAGCTTTTATTCAGGGATGAATTCCTATCAAGGAAATGAATAACAGAGTGAGATGATGTGTTTCGCTGACATTTTCATGAACCAGCAAGAGTGTATCTGAAGACCTTAAATATTAATAATCCTCCAGATCTTCAAACCTGATTTTCCC
The DNA here is from genome assembly GCF_039878825.1 of Excalfactoria chinensis. Classification (NCBI taxonomy): domain Eukaryota; kingdom Metazoa; phylum Chordata; class Aves; order Galliformes; family Phasianidae; genus Excalfactoria; species Excalfactoria chinensis. The sequence goes on from NC_092825.1 coordinate 115,794,739, forward strand.
CTAAAACCCACATCAAGTCCTTAATCAAGCCTATGTAACCTATTAGTGTCTTATTTTAAACCAAATACTATAATAAATACTGTGTATGAAGACTATGGAATGATTGGGAAGGCCCAAGACAGTAATTCCAGAATATAGTAGAGTATGCAATTACCTTTAAAGATCTCTTATTACTGCACTGCTTCGCTACAGCATGCATCTGGATTTTACACCACAAGGAATTTTAAAGTGAAGTGACTAAATTAACATCAAGATAGAATTATCAGTGAAGTAATACTGTGGGTTAATGCAGCCAACAATGGACTTGTGTGCCAGGAATATCAACATTTGACTTCCAGACTTTCCCTGCACAAAACTCATGAAGACCTGGTCAGTGCAGATGGTGAACTGAAGTTCTTTTGGTGGCTCTCAGGTATATCTTTCTGTGACTAGATCTCAGAACAGCAATGCAAAATAATCCTCACAGTAATCCTCTGTAACACTTTCTCTCCAGTCAAATTTTTAGGTCATATAGAAACAAGGAGAATTTTACCAAAGTGCCTTAAGTTTGGTGTCCATTGAGGATTGTCTAGCAAAGGGTTAAGTTTTAAGTAGGAACCAGACAATGTTTTTCAAAAGTGCTCATGCTTCTGACTCCCCAAGACGGCCACGTAAGGCATCCAAGGACTTGAGATTTTGCAAAATGGGACTTTGATTGAACACAGATACTTTTAAATCCATTTTGCCCCATTACTCTGCCCCAGTCTCTAGCTTCCAAATGGCTCCAAAGCACTCCTTGGCACAAGACATTTGGAAATGTAGCTTTTCTAATTAAGTTCCAGAAGGGCAGCTGATGTAATCTCCTTTTTGGTGACACCTTTGGTAAATTCATCCTTTCCTATCTGTATTTTTTCATGGTGTTTTTGGCTTGAATCTCTGTAAGTGAAATCTCATCTTCACTGCACTCAATTATGACATTTTCAGTGACTTGCAGACATTAGAATTCCTTTCAGTATATTTACTTGACACTTGACTCAGTCTCAGCTCTTCTTCCCAAGTGCTATCAATGTTTTTGGCTACTGCACTATGATTATCAGACTGAAAGAGAAGTAGGAGTAAGAGGCATATAAAACTCCGCAGTTGTGTCATTTTGAAGAATCAGACATATAATCCACATCTGAACACTACCTGTTTGAAATGGGAAAGCTGACAGACAGAGCTGGATCCCTGAGGATGACTTGCCTGTATTTCAAGCTTTCATTTGAAGAGCTGCTTTGCTAGAATTTGCAACAAAGCATTATTTATTTATATACCCTAGATGTTTAAGACCACTTATCACAGAAGAAGCCTCTACAGTGATAAATGCTATACAAAAAAAAAAAAAGAAAAGAAAAAAAAAAAGATAGAAAAGTACTGAGATCTAGCCCAATGACTTGATAATGCAGGACAACTGATAATACAGAAATGTTGATAATCTGAAGAATACTAAAATAGAATAAATCAATATCAGTCAGCATATCATGCAGTAATGCTGGCATGTTGGTAACCCCAAACCCATCAAACACTTCTGTATTCATCAAGTTCAAGAGGCAACTAAGGAGGAATTTTTAGGAGAATACGGTGCAACTTGGTGCAGAGACACCATCCCAAGTATGGAATGTCATGTAAGTAAGGAGTATCATTTGAAAGCGTAATAATTGAAATAAAGAAGTTTCTGAATTCTTAGTGAAAAGTAAGGCAGGAGTGAGGTAGACCAAAAATAACCTTGAAACTGTGGTCTAAAATGCCACTCTGTGAGAAGACTACAGGTCAGCTACAAAACAATTGTTATCTAGGAAAGGTTCTTGAAAAATTAGTAATGTCTCTGCATTAGAAACTCAGTAATTCCTTTATTCCCTGGAGGTAAATTAGCTTGTTGGAATTAGTTTTCTGTATTACTGTTTTGTTTTGTTTTGTTTTTTTTTTGTTTCTAACAATAGAAATGCACATGTTTAAGCAGTTCTTATTCTGATGAAAATGTGGTCCTAAACATAAGTGTTGCCAATTCCAGCCTCAACACTTCCTCATCTGATCCTCATTTCTTTATTTTACTAGATTCAATGAGCAATCAGAGAGGATCAAACATCTTGTGTTTGATCAGTAGAACTCTGCATGACAAAAGAAAGTCAGATTAGGCTTTGTTTATCAGACTTTGCTTCAAAATAAAGAGCCTTTTTGTACCTTTAGCCTTAATAGATACACTGCTGTGGACTTAATTTCCTTTGAATTAGTATCTAGATTTTTTAAGGAGGGAAAAAAAATTAAACTCTTCCTGTGGGTCCCACAAGTGGCTGGGTCACCACTCCCACTGCTGCCACAAGGGTCTAAGAGACAGCCACTGTGACATCTCACCGTGGAGTGTCACCTCACAGAGAATGACGTGCCCTGGGCTGGGGACCAGACAGTATTCAGGGCAACCTGCATGTTTTTGTGCAACACAGCATGTTTTTGTGAGGCACCAGTGGCTGCATCACAGAAGGAAGGAGTAGAATAGAGGAGGTAAATTACTGGCTGAGGGGATGGTGTCAGGATTGAGATTCTATGTACCTTGATCTTGGACACACCTTTGAGAGAACAGATGTTTGGGCATGAGACAGAATGTGACCAAGCAGTTGGAGCCAAAGTGTTCTGGGGAGCAAGCTGGCTGGATTGATTACCAGAGCGTTAAACCAGATTTGATGGTGTCTGAACCCCTCTTTGTTTTTGGCTCAAAACTTGCTTTCCAAGGCACTTCTTGTGATAAGACTCTGACTTATCTAGGAGATGAGAGGTGAGTGTTGCTGTGTGGCAGTCGGCATTACTTTGTGGACAATTTTACATTTGAAAGCACTTCTTTGGAAATGTAGGTAAGAGAGAGGGAGTCTGGGGAAATGAAGGCTTCCCCTTGGTCAAGGAGGACTGGGCCAGAGAGCATCTATCCAAAATTAATGCACACAAATCCATAGACCCCAGTGGGATGCACCCACATGTTCTGAGAGAACTGGCAGATGTAATTGCTGAACCACTCTATCATCTTTGGAAGGTCCTGGAAAACTGAAGGACAGCAGGTATTACTCCAGTCTTTAAAAAGGGCAAGAAGGTAGATCTGGGTAACAACAGACTAGTCAGCCTTATCTCCATCCCTGGGGAGGTGATGGAACAACTTGTTCTGGATACCCTCTCCAAGAAGTTATCAGCCATAGTCAACATGGATCCATCAAGGGGAAGTCATGCTTGACCAACACAACGACCTTCTATGATGTCAACACTGGCTGAGTAGATGAGCAGAGAGCAGTGGATGTTGTGTGCCTTGGCATCAGCAAGGCATTTGACACAATATTCCACACCATCTGTATTCTGAAACTTAGAAAGTGTGGGGGTAGATGAGTGGATAGTGAGGTGGATTGACAACTAATCAACTGGCAGAACTCAGGTGGCTGTCATCAGTGGTGCAGAGTCTGGTTGAAGACCTGTAACCTCTGGTGTTGCCCACGGATTGGTACTGGATCCAGTCTTGTTCAATATCTTCATCAGTGACCTAGATGAAGGGATAGAGTACACACTCAGCAAGTTTGCTGAGGATACAGAGCTGGGAGGAGTGGCTGACACACTGGAAGGATTTGCTTCCATTCAACAAAACCTGTTGAAATTTAACAAGAGCAAGTGTAGAATCCTGCACCTGGGGAGGAATAACCACATGCATCAGTACCTGCTCAAGATAAGCTCTGCTGAGGAGGACATGGGTGCTCTGCTGGATGACAGGTTGGCCATGAGCCGTCAGTATGCCCTTGTGGCCAAGAAGGCCAATGGTCTCCTGGGGTGCATGAAAAAGAGGATGACCAGGAGGTCATAGGAGGTAAACCTCCTCCTTTACTCTGCCTTGGTGAAGCCACATTAAGACTACAAAGGGGCTTATATAAAGGAGGAGAATCAACTTTTTACAAGGGTAGTCAGTGATAGGATAAGGGAGCATGGTTTTAAACTCAGGAAGTGAAGGTTTAGAATGGATGCCAGGGAAAAGTCCTTTACAGAAAGAGTGGTAAGATACTAGAACAGGCTGCCCAGTAGGACTGTAGGTGCTCCATTCCTGGAGGTGTACCAGACAGGGTTGGATGGGACCCTGGGCAACCTGATCTAGTACTGGGTCTGGAGGTTAGTGTCCCTACCTGGGGTAGGGTGGTTGAAACTCTATGATCCTTGGGGTCCCTTAAAACCCAATCCATTCCATGATTCTACAGTTCTATGAAAGGCTGAGTAACCTGAGTTTGTTCAGCCTGGGGAAAAGAGAACTGAGAGGGGGCCACATAAATGTTTATGAATATTCTGGGTGTGAACGAGAAGCTGAGCATGAGTCAGCAGTGTGCACTTGTAGCCCAGAAGGCCGACTGTGTTCTGGGCTGCATTAAAAAATGGGTGGCCAGCAAGGAAAGAGAGCTGATTGTTCCCCTCTACACCATTCTTGTGAAGTCCCATCTGGAGTACTGCATCCAGTACAAGAAAGATGCAGAGCTCTTGGATGCAGAGGCTCCAGAGGAGGTCCACTAAGATGATCAGAGGGCTGGAGAGCACCTCTCCTATGAAGAAAGGTTGAGGGAACTAAGAGGGCTTAGATTGGAGAAGACTCCTGGGAAACCTCATTGTGCCCTTCCAGTACTTGAAGGGAGTGTATAAACAGGAGGGGAAATGACTGTTTACATGTGTTGATAGGGATGCAACAAGGGAGCATGGTTTTCAGCTAGGACAAAGGAGGTTTAGGTTAGAGATTAGGAGGAAGTTTTTCACTCAGAGGGTGGTGACACACTGGAACAGGTTGCCCAAGGAGGCTGTGGATGCCCCATCCCTGGAGGCATTAAAAGCCAGGCTGGATGTGGCTCTGGGCAGCCTGGTCTGGTGTTTGATGACCCTGCACATAGCTGGAGAGTTGAAATTAGGTGATCACTGTGGTCCTTTTCAACACAGGCTACTCTATGTTTCTACGATTTTAGGAAATTAAATGTTTTACCTAGGCATTTTATACTTAACAGTTTTATCCAGGGGAAAAAAAAAAAAAAAAAAAAAAAAGAGGAAAATCACTGTGTGACTCTTGAGACTACTTCATTTCATGTTCTCAAGTGGGAGAACAGACATTTGAGTTGAGTTGTTATTCCTAGTGGGCCAGCCTTTTACTGGATCCATGCAGTTGCCTCTGAAGTATCCACAGGCATTTTCTCTATTTCATGAACAGATCTGACTCTAGATTTTTAATTGTTAGCATCTGCTAGCAGACAATCACCTTGAAATTTCATTGTTAACGCACACAAAGCAAGTGTTGAATTGTCACCTGAGCCTGCTCCCTCTCTCAAAACACTAAGTAGATAAATATTTTCTAGGAAGCCATTAACAAGCAGTGTGATACCAAAATCCATCTCAGCTAGCAAACGAGGCTAAAGGGTGAGTCTTCCCTAAGTATTTTACCACTTGAGCACTGTGGTCAACAGTGTTCTACTGAAGGTAAATGCCAAATCTCACGATGCCTGCTCCTTTCCAATCCCTCACAGACTAGTTGATTGAGCCCTTTTCAGCAACACTTTTGAGATTTGCATCTGTGCATGCTGATGACCAAGTTGTTATTAGATGAGTAACAGAGAGGCTGTCTGCTGTCACTGCTCAACTGAGCTGATTAATATGGAACAGAGCTGGATACTGCTGATGCCAATAGGTTATGACAAACAAGAAGCTGAGTCAAGTCAGCTCTGCAGATGGCCATATCTTTTTTTGCAATTTAACAGAAATAGCAGTGATTGATCTCAAACTGGTATAGCTCTAGGAGTAGCAAAAATGACCAGGAGGATATGGGTGGTTATACAGGTAGGCAGGCATTTAAGATCTCATCATGCAGTAAATCATCAAACTCTCTGTGAAATCATTGAGAATATATACAACAGGTTCAATGAATGTAAGTCTGGGTGTAAATAAATAAACCATAAAATTACAGAAAGATTAATCTCGGAAGGAACCTCTCAAGCAGAACAAGTCCAACTGTCTACTTTATGCAGGGCCAGCTTCAAAGATATACTGGGCTGCTTAGTCCAGGAATAGAGATTACACATCCTCCTTTGTAGGCCGCTGCAGTGCTAAGCCACTGTAAAGCCTTCCCTTATACCTGAGCAGGGCTTTCTCTCGATATAACTTTCCAATAGTTTCCTTTTGACTGTGCAGAGCCATCATTGCCCTTCCAGTGGCAGAAAACTGCAACTAGTTCTCCTCCCAGACCATTCTTCTTCAGGCTACTCAAACCTATTTCTCTCAGCCTCTTCTTACACCCATCATGTCTCCAGTCCTTGCCTAGCTTGATACTGGACTCCATCCAGTTGCCAACATGCAGATGTTGTACAGAAAGTCACTGGGGAGCTGCATTCCTTTTGCTGTATTAAAAATCTCTTCTTGTTATTTGCTGCCAGTGATACAGTTGTGTTAATGCCTTTTTCTTCATCTAATTGCCTAAATAAAGGGGACTTGGATAGTAACTGTGGTGTTATTTATGGCTAGAGGCATAGAAGTTCTGCAGCAGTGAGATGGCAATGAGGCACAGCATTTTTGTCTGCTTTACCACCATCACTGATACACTGTGGAAAGTATGTCCCTCATCCCTGAATGGTGTCCTAATCACAGCATCCTAGCTACTATGGATTGCACAGTCTGTCATTTACTGAGCACAACAGGTGGCTGATCTGAGACAGCCTATCTGATGAGACATAACATCCTGTGTCGGCGAAAACTAAATCTAATGCTGTTAATACCAAACAGATTAATTCAGTTTAATGATATTCTGAATTTTTTACCTCCTCAAGGGAATGTGAAGTGAATCTAATTATATTTCCTATACAGGCCAGCTGTAATGACACAGAGTGACTCCCAGTCCAGACATCTATCTAGGATTTGTAATTTTTTGAAGAGGGAAGGAGAGGGAAAACTATTAACTGCTGACAGAAGAATATATAGAGATCCATCATATTATTAAGACATTCCAGGTCTTCAAACAAACCAGAAAGGGATTTTTTTTTTCTCTGCTAAGCTGAACATAATCATTAAAGCAGACTGATGATAATATGCATCCATCTGCCAGACCTGAGCTCTAAATAAACTCCCTCCTCAAAAATTTTACATGGGAATTAACCCACAGTGAAATCAAGCTCTGACCATAGCATATCAAGGGATCAGAAAAACTTAAAACCTTCCTGACACGTCTTTGGCCATTTATTTGGGCTTGCTATGCTTACTTGTAATTCCCCAAAAATATAGCCCAGTTCTGTAACATGAGAGTGAATTGGGTGATAACTTCTCTTCAACTGGAAAAGCTGATCCTTTATGGACCAGTCCAGCCTCTGTATGTGGTACCCACCTCATAGGTGCTACCCAACCTATTCTGTGCTCAGGTTGGATGTTCAGGAAGTCTGGAAGCTACTGCAGCAGCCATAGGACGTCCTGAATCATTTCATCTGGAATTAGGCACTTTGTTAGAGGCAGCTGGATCTCACCTTGGGTGACATACAGCTCATGGACTGCAGCACTTATATGTAGGTATCTACACACAGGTGCCACTTGCAATTGGGTATCTACAGTGAAACATGTGGACAGCCAACACTGTCTCAAGTATGACCAAACTGAGACAAGGATGTCCCACCTTTAGGCAGCTGAAGGCAAGTAAGGGAAATCTCATGCTGTGTTAGTACTGACCATAACGGAGAGATGTCAGGACTGACATAGCCTCTCACTGGACTCCATCTCCTTCCAGTAAGGAAGCAGCCACTGTCTCCTGCACCAGGGCCTGAAAGATGCATTACTGTCTGTATCTCTGTGCCAATGGACACTTGTCAGAGATGCCGAGTAATCCTCAGCTTGTTTAGAATGAACCTCAGCTGAAAGCCAGAGAGAAGAAAAAGTCTTTGCCACTGATGTGAATTTTCTGTGACTCCTGATCTTCACAGACAGCTTCAAAACCTGACATTGCCTGAACACATCTGCTCTGTTGCCAGTATTAAATTGACAGTTCTTGACCTTCTTTAATCCTTTAGGTTTAACTTTATTTACACTTCATTTAAATCTAATGGCTTGAGGCAACCATGGCCAGTCATGCCTTACTCTTTACAGTTTTTGTTTTGTGCAAAGATTCTCCTCCCATTGTTACCATCCTCCCAGTCCCAAAGGCTGCTCAGAAGGATCACGGGTTCTGATCTCAGTCAGAGCTACTCATTTTAACCACAGACTGGAAAACCACAAAGTAGTGCCAACCAATTGAGCCCGCATGGATCTGCATTTGTTTTTTTTAATGGACTCTCAGGCTTGACTAGTCATCCTTCTCATTGACTACACATGAATAATGCATCTTGCTTGAACTAGGTAAGATGAATTCCCAGCTGCATTCAGTCATCATTTACCTGCTTAATGCCTCTGGAATACAAAAGATGCCCATCTATTTTTAACTATTCAAGACCAGGAATGATAAATATATTCATGTGGAGACTCATGACTCATTTGCTGCAATTGTTTATACTAAAGGAAGGGAACTGCAACTACCAAATAAAGTGATGTTGGGTGAGAAGAAAGTCAATATCAAAAACATCTTGTGCTGATAGAAAACAAAGTGCTCACACTAAGCTTTTGATCTGTCAGCAAGTAGGAGCCTGTTGGCAGAATTACTGCTCTGAGCCATCCTGGGATGGCAGATTATTCAGCAGCACCAGGGCCCAGGAAGAAATCACTTGTGCCCTTCCTCAGGCATATGTGATTTTGAGTATTGTTTGCATACCATATTGAACACTACATGCTACCTATATGTGTGCGTGTATATAAAGGTATAATCATCCAGTGTGAATGGATCCACAAGCTATTGAAGGGAATACAAGAGCAATACTAAAAAGCAGCTCCCTCTGACAGACAGAAAAAGAACCTACAGTGCATCTGTCTTTTTGGGTGAGGGGTAATGGAAATTGAGAAATCACTTATCCCTTCAGCTTCTCTACGGCTTTCTGTTTCTCTCTTTGTTGCATAAAAAACAAAGGTGTTTTCAGGACAGGAAGGATTTTTCCTTTTTAGGCCTTCTGCATTTTCCATTACTTTTCTGGGTAGCTAGCATTAGGTTCACACTATATTTGATCTGACAGGAAATGGAATGGAGACTGTAAAAATACTGTAAAATCTTTGGTTTATCCCAGGGTAAACTCTTTCAATGCAGCAACTGCAAAAATACCTTCACAAGTCATTCTTGCAGACCACACAGTGGGGTTGGGGCTTCCATCAGGTTAGAAGAAAGGAGTAATAGCTTACAGGATCCTGGAGGTTACCAAAACAATGCCAAGAGAAAACCTACAGTTGTCAGAGAGTGGGTAACAAATCAGGCTCCAGCTTTGTCTTTCTTTTTCATTCTTTTTCTCTTTTTCTTTTTTTTTTTTTCACATATTCATGAACAACAAGTTCTGTGCTGGGCACATCAGAGGAAAACAGAAAGTTCATAAATAAAGGATTATGATGACAGAGGAGAAGTAAACAAAAGGAATGGATGAATTTTCAGAGCAATATTTCCACTTGCGCTACAATAAAAGACTGCTGTGGACACAGTCATCTCTGTGACATACAGTTCTCCCAGGTCTGGAGAGGATTTCTTACAGTAATAACAGTGGAAGAGAGGAAAACCAAGATAGTTTCATTGGAAGTATGAAGATTTGCATTTTTATTATAAGTAGTTTCCAGTGCACCACAGTTTCCATGGCACAGCTTTGTTAAGAGCTTCAGTAGTCCCACAGTGAGTGGGATGTAGCCACCACACATCACTTTTCTGGGTGGGAACACAGCAAACAGTCTGACTTGCCATTCACCCTGGTCTGTATTTGTCATTGCTAGCCAACAGCGTCAAAGATGAACTGCTGACAGTTCCCTGAGAGGTGAGATGGAGAGGGATATAAGTCAGCCAATTATTTGACATAGACCTCAGAACACTAGACCCAGTCCTGTATCCTTCAGTTCTGTTCTCAGTGCAGCAAGGCATGCCCAGAAGGTGATCCCTCACATCTCTGAGCACTCTGTGCTCTCAGCATGCTGCACAGCAGGTCTCTTCTGGAATCATACATCTGGTCCTGCCTATGCTAATTTCTGCCAACATCCTATGATATGCTCCATTTGGGGAGCTGCAGCTGCCATGAGGCCTCTCCTCAGCTCCTCTGCTGCGTGCTAAGCAAACCCAGGGGCCTCAGCTGCTCCTCATACAACTTGTTTGCTACAATCTTCACTATCTCCTTTGGACACTCTTATTGGCAGACCAATCACCTCCAGGAGAAATAGGAGGCAAATTCTGGAACCTCAGTTCCCTGTGAGATACCACTTGGGTTTTCTGCTCCTTCCTCAGCCTGTCTCCCACTGACTCTGACATGCCCACCAGCCCAAGTGTTTGCAGAGATGTTCTTTCTGTCTACCCTTTGGGCTAACTTTTCTCTGTCTTCTCAAAAGACACTTCATGTTGGAAATCACAGAAGTTGTTGAAGGCATTTGCTTGAACTCTATGGATGGTATAGTTAATCATTCACTTCAAACCTGTAGTCTCTTTTCTGTGTCTGGATGCAAGTGATCATTATTTTTAAAGACTGTGACTACTATCTAGCACCAGAGAGCTCTTTCATCTTTGAAGATTTCATTTTGTTGTATGATCAAAGGTATTTCAACTTCAAATTAAGAACATTCATTATGAACACTCTCTAACTCAAGTCACATAGGTCCAGCTTAGCTTTTTGCAGGGACAAAAGATTGAATGGTTTATGTATTTTATTGCTGCTCAAGAGGTTTCACCCAATGTCAATATGCCTCTAAAGCCTCTGAGTCTGACTTATCTGATCTATCTGGATCTAGTTTTACACACAGAAAAATGTTGTTTTGAGTAATGCTTGCAGGCAGTTTCTATAGTATTGTTAGGGGCATAATGTGGCTGGTGCTGGGAAGTTCTGGCTCTACGAGTGTCTAAATTTCAGCATAAATTAATGTGATTTCTGCAATAACAACTAATGAGATCTGACAAAGCAGAACCAAAATGGACTGTGAAAGACAGATGACAGGAAAAAAGTGTCTCTGAAGTAAACTTCAGTGCAACGTTCAACTGCTCGCTCACTAATTTGTGCTGCGCTGTTTGTTCCAGTGGCTAAGCTGCTGTATTGGGCATAGCTGACTGTTAACTAGTGTCAGTAGCATTCAAGATAGATGGATTTGTAAAAGAAATTCAGTTAGATAAAATGAAATTAAGCATATTCAGAGTTCTACTGGAAAAAATAAATATATTTATAGTAGAATTTTATTAAAAAAAAAATAATAATAATTCACAACAAAACAACAGAACCCCACAAATGGCATTTGCATTTCCATTTGCATTGAATGGTGTATAATGAACTGGTTTCTTTACTCTGGTGTGTGAGTGGACACACATTAGTAAATGTTGGCCAAGAAGCATACATGACATCTCTCCTTTTTTGAGAGAACATGTGAGAGAGAAAAGGCACTTTTGATTATTGCAAGATATTATTAGAACTAAAGGTAAAAAAGAAAAAGAAAAAAAGAAAAAAAAAAAGGGGGGGAAAAAAAGAAAAAGAAAAGAGGGAAAACCAGCACTTGCTGAATAGTAAATTTCAGTTTGTAACTCTGTCATGAGATCAGAATAGTAAAACGTCTTTCTTTTTTGCTTACAAATCAGCAATGTTACCTGTTATAATGCAAGCAGTGAATATTTCTAATGCTATCAAGCACTTTAGAGGAAGATTAGGCGAACCGCTGGTTTCTGTCTGCTTTGTGCTGAAATGACCTCTGTATAGAAGTCTCATGAACAAGGACGAGTGTTTGCCCCAGGGAACGGGGATAGCAATTCAGATCATTTGATTCCTAGTTTAGGCTGTGCCACAGGGTCCCTCCTTTCCCGTCCCAACCTTTACCTTCTTGCAGCCTATCTTCAGTTCACCTCCAGCAGGGATTTCCTGTGGGTAGGAACTGACTCTGACATGTCAGTTCAGTGTTTAGCAAAAAGAACCTTCCAGCCCCAGGGACCTAGATTGTTTCAAGTATTACAGAAGCACAGCATCGTATCTGACTACTGAGGCACACCTCCATACCTGCTGCCACATGCCCTGACAGCCTCAGGATCAGGGCTCTCAGCTCCCTTCTTCATTTTCCTGACAGACACAAGCTTGTGCTGACAGATCTGTTTCCTTTTTCCATTTTGCACGGGAACCAACAAGTCTCTATGCCAAAGAAACTACTACCATAGCAGAGTTTAGGATCTACTCCTCAGTGCTGAAGGCTTGGGGAGCTTTTGCTTCCATGCAAATTAGTGCTCTCTGATTTGGACACAGCAGAAATGCAGATATTGTTTCCACCAGTTCAAAAACTCCACAGGCGGACAGAATCCTCTGTACTTGGGAGTCTTTTAACCCAGATGTGTTAGAAGCCTCAGCTAAGCAGTCTTCATAATTAGCCACCAGCGGTAGGAATGTGGTGCATCCGGATACTCCATTTAATTGAAGTTATCCAGAGAAGCAGTGCAAATCTATGGGTACTTCTTTCTCCTTAAATAGTCAAGGAACCACACACTTTTTATGAATACCTCAGCATTTTTCATAGGTATGGTTTGTGAGTAGTCAGCCTAATTTATTACATTTCCACAGCTGCCTTATTAGGAGGCTGGGGATCCATATCTTGCATTCAACTTGAAGCGAAGATACCTTTATCTCCGTCCCTCATTAGCCTCAGGAGTAATGCCACAGAAGTCAGCTGAACTGCATTTGTGTAAAGCCAGCATAAGCAAAATCAAACTCAAAATGCAAAACAGCCTGACTCACCAACTAAGGGAGCAGGTAGATGAGTCGGGTGTAAAAACTAGTAAGGAACTCAGTGCAACACAGAGAAACCCAGGCAGGCTGGGATGGTGGGAGCAGCTCCTCCTAGCAGAGCAAATTGGCCAGAAGGGACCTTGCTTAGAGCCAGCTGTGCGATCTCCTTACCTGTCACTGTCACAGTACCAGTGTCTGGTGGAAAGGGAGCTTCTCTCTGAGCTGGGATTCAAGGCTTGATTATTTTTTTTCTTCCTTTTTTTATATATGAATATGGAGTGTGAGTGATAATTTAGAGCACGTTAGTCTTTAGGGCACGTGTTTTAAAACATCTGCCAGAGTTTCTTCTGACCTAGAAAGTAAAAAGAAAAAAAAAAGGATAAAATAGGACTAATAATCCCCACAACACAGGGCTGAACATTTCTATGTTCTCGGGCATTCAGATGAAGATAATAATACGTGAAATAAGAGAAAGAGGGAACGCACCTTTTCACATCTCTCACTATATGAAGTTCTGACATCTTCTTCTACTCTTTGAATTATCTGTTTTTTGAAGTATTTGTGCTTGACTTTAATGCAATGCCTGGATTTTGGAATAGCTCATTTTCAAATGAATTTGAAGTTACCTCACAATATAAATAAATAAATAAAGTTGTATAATAGTCGTACAGTTCAAACTCTGCATCTCACTGATTATTTTCCTTTTATAAATATATATATATAATTTTTATTATTTCAGCAAAATGCACATTTTCTTGCAATATGCAAAAGTGGTTTGCTTCTGGAAGGCAGAAATCCTCTTTGCTTATTCAGGAACTATGTAGAAACACTTTGACAGTGCATGTGTCCCAGTGATGGATTATGCAGCAACATCACGGCGTTATCAGACCCGTGGCATTCTGATAATGGATTAGTACTGCGAGTCACTGGTGCTTAAGAGCAGATTTTTCATTATGAAAACGAAGGTGTGATACATTACTCAAAACTACAGTACCAGGATGTGAAAAGTCGCAAGTGAAAGTACAGGAGGAAGAAAGACACTCACACACCATGCTGATATCTTCTGATATATATTTAAAGCAAGCTTCCATTTTTAGTAAGTTTCCAGAAGCTGCCAGCTTCCCTGAAGGTACAGTTTTTGTACACCAAAGCAGAGTCAGGGAAGAAACATGTTATTGCCCTCAGCTGGCATTGTGCTCATTTTTTCTTTTATAGCAAAGTAAGGAGCTAAGATATAGAGCCACTGCCTGCGCATGCATATTAAAATAAATCCATTGATTTACCTACAATCAGCTCATCACAATCAATTTTGCTGATTTGTAGCTCTGTGTCCTCAAACAAAACCCTATCTGCTGGATAGGAAATTCCAGGAATAGATGGTGTCTGAGCCTGGTAAATGGCAAAGCAGCCCAGACTACAGCAGTAACTCCTTAGCATGCCGTGGGCTTCTTGACCAGCCCAATGAACCTTCCTGCCATGTTATTTACCATAATTATTAGAGACGTTTAGTTTCAGAGCCTTTAATCTCTAGGAAGAATTCAGCAGCTGTGTTTTCTGCGTTCATTTGCATCAAATGCCCAAATCCACCTGTTTTACAGTGAGAAGGTAAGCAGGACAGTATCTCTGACTTTGCTGAACTAGATGTATTCGTAGGAGGATTCCTCATGAAGAGTTAGCACAGAAAAATCATAAAGGAGACTGCTTAGCTGCCCAGAAAGTTGTGTTAGTGGCTGACTAAGACACACAGTGAGTTTCTGGGGAGTTGTTATCTCATCTGTACACAGCCTGCACTGAGCTACATGCTGATCTCATGCTGCTGAGGAATGACCTGAGGAACAGCACAGAGTAGGTTCAGACCTACTTTCTCAAAAAGAAAATAAAATGCTTCTGCAAGGCTCAAGCCTGGCTCTCTTCCTTCATGTTAGAGGTAATTTTCAAGGCCTATGTTCTCTGAGGCTTGGGACATGACATGTGCCTTTTTGCTAGGAGGAAGCAACAAAAAAGATGCTAGGATTGCTCATAGGTGTACAGCAGTTGCCTGGCCAATGACTGGTATGTGGTTTTGGTTTTTTTTTTTTTTACCAAAGGGAGGAAAGGAGAATAATTCCATCACTAGCCTCATTTAACAGCTTATACTGCATCTTCTTGTATTGCAAGAGTTTTTGCCCTTGGAAAGGCAATAGACCTGCTCCAGGACTCCAGATCATAACTGATCAGTGGTATGTCGGAAGAACACAAAACAGCTGTGGATTCAGAGTCCAATTTAACCACCACTTATGGTTGGAGGCAAAGTCCAAACACACAGTCAGCCAAGGTCTCTTCACTGTTGAAGAAAGAGCTGCACAGTACATCTATCCAGGCTGATGAACCCTGCTTTTGACAACGTGTAGCTGCTCAAACAAATTAGTATGGGAATCCTAAAGGCTTTAGCCAAAGATAGCTGTGTATCTCCATTCTTGTCCTATAGTGGGCCTTAGACAGAAGATGATGGAAGCTTTCCTGTTGGCTGAATTAAGTATATTTTTTTCCATTATGGATTCTAAATGGAAGAATGCCATTGCAGAGGTATAGGTGCCAGCACAAAGTGCCTTGGGGAAAAGAGAAGGAACTTCCTTCAGCGACAGCTGCAAGTTTAGGTTTGGGAACTGAGTGGATAAAGTCATGTGCAAGTAACCCAGAGGGTAAGCAAGAATTGATGGGAGTACTCAAGGGGATGGGATGGCAGAGCTCTTCCAGGCACTACCTGCAAAATCTGGCTTAGACCTGGAGAGCAAGGAAACCATCTCTGCACCATTCTGTTACACTCAAGGGAAAAATTAGTTTTTGCTAACTAACGTACTTCCTCAAAGAAACACCAGAACACTTTACTTTCCTAAGAGAATCCCCCATGACATATATACTGAATAGCCAAAAAAGTTAAAAAGCAACAGCATCATAGCAATTGTTAAGGTTTGTGAATGTTGTCAGCTCTTACAATGCCAGCTTCTGCTTTTCCTAGACTTGTCTTTGACTCCACAGCTTCTGAAATCACCAAAGCACCAGCTGCCATGATTACAGACATACTTAGACCTTTATGCAACTTGACAAAGAGCCACAGTGTCAGGTTTTAGTTTGTATAAATCGACTTCTCTCTATTAAAATTAATGGAGCTGCACCACTTTGCAGCAGCTGGAGATGTAGCCCATTAATTTCAGTTTCTAAACAAAGGGAGCAATGCTGTGATACAAAAACTGTCAGACACGGGCTTTTTACTTATTGATTTTTAGTATTTTAGGAGAATATAATCAGGAAAAAAAAGTGTTCTATAGAATAGCCAGCATTATTTCTGTACTCTAGCATTAAACAATGCAATAGTACTGAACAATCTATTTTTTTTTTTTCCTTGCAGTAGTCAAAATAGCTATCTAAAATTAAAGGAAATAGAACAGGGTAAAGAAGATATGCAAATCCAATTCTACAATGAAGTCTTCCTTTCTTTTTTTTTCTGTTATAGATACATTTGTAAATTAATTACAGAGATCCTTTTTAGCAGTGCAAGGAGCAAATGACAAAGAACTCTGTGAACTCATTGGACAGTTAGTTACATTTTCAGAACTGTTATTTCTTCAAGCTCTATTAGCATCTTCCTGAAGATAGCAGTTTTGCAAAGAGAATTCACTTTGGTGTTAGACCAAAGATAAATACGGTATACCACAATACTTGTCTGCACTTAATTGACTGCATCCAAAATCTTCTTTAAAACTTGCTGAGTTCCACACACTTTCATTCCCCTTACATCGAGAATCAAGAAATTGAGCTCCAAGAGAGGAAGAAAGGTATGCAAACCCTGAGCAGTTGTTACAGGCCTTATGAATGGGGTCTGAAATGATGCAAATATTGTACGCATTTTGTATTTGGTGGATTTGTGAGTGGGAATTTTATCTGACAAAGAAGCTGAAGTAATAGATACTTCACGATATAAAATAAAATAAAATAAAATAAAATAAAATAAAATAAAATAAAATAAAATAAAATAAAATAAAATAGATAATAGCTGCATGTATTTCATGGATCTTTATACCGTAATAGTTCAAGACTGTATTTCTGTACAGATTTTGGGATGTTATATTAAACAGTTGCTGTCTCCCTGCCACCTTTCTACCCTGTTTGAATGTCATTTGATACAATGCTGTAGAAGAACACCTGATTACACTCATATTTCACAAGAGGTGACCTGACAGGGTGGTATAAATTAGATTGGTGACCCGTTTAGAATGCCCATGCACTGCTCTTTTTTATCCAGATCAGTGGAAGAGTCTAATTAATTTGGCAGTATTCTTGGGTTCTCGATTACAACATCTGTTCTGCTGTGGAGTGATCCAGCAGAACCATCTGTCTTTCACCGTGCAAAGCAAGTGGCTGAGGGAAGATTTAATATTTTTCGACAGCAAAGGATAGAAATGAACACAATATCAAATTTAAAGCCATGTTCTTCAGACCGTCAAGGTTAACTACTGGAGTTATGCATAGAGCAGAATACTGGATTAGAGAGACGTGGTTTCTGCCAGGCCATTATTAGAAGAGGATGACCAGAAAATGTGCTCTGTTGGAGTACACAAGGTTCATTACAATTTTTGTCTCGACCAGCTAATCAGCATAAATCCCAATATCATGCCTGAAGCATTAATTTTTGTGGCTCTCTCAAGCAAAATACAATCTTGCTGTCCTAAATGCAGTCATCGCTGTGAAATTTGCCAACAGCTCAATATCAATGAAAACAGTGAAAAAGAACCATCTTTCTTCTCCTCATCATGACAGCCGTGCTGGCAACCATCCTGGTATACATCTAATTATGCTGCCAGAAGAGTACTTCTGTCAGCTGGAATAACGTTGTTCTAAGAGACAGCTTTGCCCAGGTGCCAGTTTTGGAGTCTATCTCATGTCTGCTGAGACTGCACTAACCAATGGATCTGCATGTCCACTGGCAAGGACATGGCAAGGAGACATGGCTTCAGCCCTTCAGAATGGGCTCATCAGTTTGTCAGATCCTCTGTCTTCAGGCCCAAACTATCAGCTCTTGTGGTGTCAGCACACATGGCTTAGTAGCTTGTGTTTGAATGACAGAGGCCCAAATCCTGGTTTCTAGAGGACATAAAGATCTAAGATTTCCAGCAGGAAGGTGTTATTTGTTCTCTAGCTAGAACACTGCAAAATGACTGGTGCAAAATCTTTATGTAACTGAGGTGAAAATGTTTGCAATCTGTTGGGCTGTTGGACCATTAGAGCCATTCATTTCACTGGTAAAATACTTGGACTATTCAAAGGATGCCAGCATCACAAACAGGCCTACTACATTCAACTCATTACTTACATCCCCAGTCTGGCACTTACTATTTTATATAAAGTTCATCAGTCATGTGGAAACTGCATCTCTTTCTCCCTGGACGTTAAAAGTGAACATTGGCTTTAGTATTAGTGCTTAAGACTAATAACTGTGCCTTCTCATTGTGTAAGAGTGGTGACAGCCAACAGTTAAAGCATGTCATGATGCTAAAACAAGATTTACATTTGAGTTTAAAGTATGGCAAAACAGTCTTACATTGCTCACTTGTGCATCAGTTCCAAGTAAAAGATAACTGAAAGGGAGAACGGCCTGTGATCTGTTTTGTCCATAGAATTAGTATTACAATTATTCCCATAGGACTATATGTCCTATATCCTCTTTACATCTTTCCGTTTTCAGGTTTAACTTGCACAAGCTGAAATTTAAGTCTATATGCTTGACTTGCCTTTTTTTCACACATCACATTTCTTGTCCTCTATCTGTTTCACAAATGTATCTGTCTGTATTTTAGTATCTTATGCTGTGGTTTTGTTGTGGCTGGAGGTTTTCTTTACTTGCTTGTCCTTTTAAGAGTACTATCTTTTTTTTTCTCTCTGGCTGCAGGGGAAACAACTGAGAAGATGACAGCAGAAGCCTAACACACTGTTCATTGAAAGCCATTGTCTTTTTTCCTATTCAGATGTCCACTTTCCTGCATGTTGGCCTCAGAACTGCAGTTCTAGCAACCAGATGCTGCTGCAAAGACTAAGGGGGGAGTCACTGATTGGCATATACTAGTCATGTTGTAGACATCATCCAAAGCCCATTGAAGTCACATCCTGCTAACCTCACTGAGCATTTCAGGTACACAACAAGGTTTTCACACTTGATAGAAAGGGATGGTGTATGCATACCCCTTACATTCTCAGCCTTGCTTTTCTGCTCTCTTTTCCAAAATGAGTAAGGAGACCTGGCAGGCCTTGCTGCTTGTTGCAGTGCTGGGTTAATGTTCTGCAGTAATTTGGTTGGCCCAAAAGGCAGTTACAGGAAATGTGTTAGTGGGAACAGGCCCCTTTTATTCCCTCTCTCCCTAATGCCTTGGTAAAGCTGTGGTTTGCACAGACTTTAATTAGAGAAGAGGAATTTTGCTTGCTTTCCAGCTGGGATTTCTTGGATTTAATTGTCATTTTAGCTTTTATTTTTATTGATTTTGTAGCAAAACAAATTGGTATAATCCTCCAAGCCAAAATAGATATAATCCTCCAAGCCAGCAGGGAATGTACTAATGGAAAGAGAGTTATGATAAAAATAACCCACTTCACCCCAGCAAATATCTCCATCATTCAACAGTAGCTACCTGCTGTCATCAAGACCAAAATCCCTTTTCTCCACAGCACTATTTTGTTTTCATGAGTTTCAGAGTTTTCTAAAACTGATTGAATGGCTCTTTTTTTTTTTTTTTTTTTTTTTTTTTTTTTTCTTCAAAAAAGGTAATAGCACTTGTTCCAATCCAGACTCCAGGGTCACTGCTGACTGCCACAGGCATCAGCAAGAGCTGAGCTTAGCTGCTTTATTTATTCTCAGATATTAAAAATCCCCCTTCTCCCAGATGATCACTGGCCTTGAACATCTGTAGAAGAAGCTGTTGTCTGACTCAGTGGCCCATTTGGCAAGAATGAATGGCTTTCATTAAGGAGCATTGTCTGACAGGTAACATATCAAAACCATGACACAGAAATTACTTGAGTCTGATGACAGCTCAAATATATATCCTCCTCAGGATGGGGGTGATGCACATTGACACTTGGCATATGGCAACAAAGCTTCTGCAATCCCAAGGAAGAAAAGGTGAAAATGCATGTGTCAGCTATGGCAAAGGTGTCTCAGGACTTTTGGGAGATGGTATTGCAACACTGATAAAAAGGAGATAGATAAAACTATTTATCTAGTGCAGGTGAGAGATATCACTTCAGACTCAG
This sequence comes from Excalfactoria chinensis, assembly GCF_039878825.1. Classification (NCBI taxonomy): domain Eukaryota; kingdom Metazoa; phylum Chordata; class Aves; order Galliformes; family Phasianidae; genus Excalfactoria; species Excalfactoria chinensis. The sequence continues at coordinate 115,814,856 of NC_092825.1, forward strand.
AATGTAATTTCCCCTTACAGGGAGCTTTAGGGAGAATTGAGGCACCTGGGCCCCAGGCAGCTTTCCAAAGGGCCCCAGATGCATTCTTTTAGCTACCATTTCTGCGTCATTAGCACATACACACACACACATACTCACACACAAAACCACCCATCTATTATTCTGGCCTCACTATCCTTGCAGACCATTCTGCCTGATGGCTGTCTGTGAGGAGTGTCTGCTGTCACAGCATCCCAGAGCCTAGAGGATGATATCTTGGATATGGGATCTAAGTCTGCTTTGATTAAGCATAACTTTGATCATAACATTTCATGCCTGGACAAGTCATGAGTTCACAAGGATATACGCAAAAGATCACTGCTAACACAGATTTTGCATCTTATCACTTATTCTCTTTCCACCAGTTCTGGTTTCTGGGGACTGGACTGTCACAGGTGATGACCCAAGCATACATGCTTGCCCTGGCAAGAATGGCTTTGGCATCATTGTAGGAAGATACCATTTCTCCCAACTGATGGTCGTTGTCTGGATCACTGGTTATATCTGAAATTCTTAATATTGTACTACTTGTTGCTGCTACCACATTCAGAACTGAAAAGACCTGAATTTGCTTTTGGAAGGGACAATGCTTTCTTCCAAAATCACATGTTATTAGCACAAACATTGCTTCAGGCTCAAACATCACAGACATCAGACATATCCAGGTTTATAAATATCTGAGGTGTGGGGGCCATAGTGGCAAGGCCAGTCTCTTTTCAGTGGTACGTGGAGACAGGACAAGGGGAAATGGACATAAGCTGGAGCATAGGAAGTTCCACACAAATGTGAACAAGAACTTCTTTACGGTGAGGATGATGGAGCACTGGAACAGGCTGCCCAGGGGGGTTGTGGAGTCTCCTTCTGTACCAGTATTATGCCCAAAGTGAAGGCTGAGCATCAGATAGGGATGACAGACAGTGAAAAACAAAAATCTAGTCTTGATGCTGGACCCTGCAGATCTGGGAGAACTGCTTCGGGCAGCTTAAATGGTTAGTTCAAGCTCATGAAGGGATTGGAAGTAAGACAGTGACAGGTGTCAGAATTAGGGTGCAGCCTACCATGAAATGACAACATCATAGGTTTACTGACCAGTCAACAGAAGCTCAGTATGTTTGAAAGGGATTTTTTTTCCAGGGACATTAAATGACTTGCTTAGGTATCTGGTCATGCATATCATAGGAGTAATGCTGAAGTCATATGGAGTTTGAATTAGGATTCAGATTAATTTATAGTTAGGGGTGACAGGACCAGAAAATTTTATGAAAGATTATACAAGGCCTATGGGGTTGGGGTGAAGACAGACAGTGGCAATTACAAATGACATTTGGTTTGTTCCAAGGAGTATAAAAGAGGATCCAGGGTTACTTCAACATAAGTTTCTGGGCATCAGAAGTCTGAAGAAAGTTTTAACAGCAAGATGAGCCAACGTGATTGAATGACTCAGATTTTTGGATCTGGGTGCACTGGTCACTAATACTGAAGGTAGATTTTTGTTCAGAACTGCGTTCATTTCTGGGCTACAGAAGCTTACAAGTCAGGCATACTGCTGGATTAGCACAGCTAATGCAAGGTTAGAAAAGCTAGGATGAGGTCTAGTGCAAGAAAATGAAGTGGTGTTAATAGGAGTCAAGGTCAGAGAATGCTTTTAGTAGCACATGGAGTGATAATAAGCTTGAAGAGCTAGAACAGTCACTGGGTCTTCTAGTAACAGATGATGTTGGCAAGGAAGTTTCTGTTAGGTTAGTTTAATGAAAGGTCAGGCTCATGTCCCTACATTTAAAGTTGAGTCTAAAGGGACAATTTTTAATGGCAAGGGCAACAGATGAAGGGTTGTTTCTGGACTCTACATTTTCCAATAGAATGTCTGGTTGTAATAAAATGTTACGATATAAAGTAACTTTCATTTTTTTACAAGGATTACCAGACTGTGACTTATGAGGGAAGGTTAGATTTGGCTTTAAAAGCAAAGGTTTGGGACAGCAGAAACTGAAGAATACAATTTACAACTTCATCCCAGGAGAACCAATGAAGTGCAGTGAGGATCTTTCAAGGTGAATACATATCAAGAGAAGTCATTTTAAGGTGGTGGAAGAGGACAGTGATCTGGGGCAAGAGTTGAGGAGCAAGATTTACTATTGTTGCCTAGAACAGCAGACAGTGGAAGGGAAATCGGCATCCATTTAGCACTGATAGTCACTGAGAGTACAGCGCTATAAGTTTGGTTTAGGGTGAAGATTCATCAGAAGAATGGCTGCTGTAGTCAGGTGAGTCATCAAATGCTCCCAGTCTCACATGGCCAGAGTGAGGGCTGGGGTGAGAAAGGAGCAAAGTCTCGGCAGACAAAAGATGCTGCACTGTGATACTAAGGTATGAGTGAAATCAGGGCTTAGGGTGTCAGAAAGCAGAATGTGAAGATCCTGGATCGCCATCTGTACTAGTAAAAGATGCCCTTAAAATGGAGACTGGCATGTGTTTTGATTTTCACTTTATCAAAGAAGCTAATATTGGCTAGATATGCTCAGGCTAAGAAGATTTTATTGATGAGTTTTATTGCTACATTTAACACATCACATGCCTAGGAGGAAGAAAATTCAGAAATTGAGATTTATGGTTAATTTTCTGGTTACTAATGATCACACGTTTATGATCTTAGCCTGGAATCCTTTTGTGGGACTGAATTTTCTGAAAAGGCAAACTCATTACCTGACCCCGCAAGGCTGGGTACAGCAAAAAGGCTTGCAATCACTAGAGAGTTATTTGTTGTCTTTGTCAATACTACGAACAAGCTAAGAATTAGGGGCACAGTCAAAAATACAGCTAGGCTGAGGGTTAGCAGAAAGCACTGTAGAGTAAGATTTCTACCCACAATGCAGCAGAAATTGTGGGGCAAAACTGGCTATTTGTTGATGACAGTGAGATGACTCAGCATCTCGAGTCTGAATGAGGCCACTGAATTGTGATATGAAGGCTACTGGGATTAAATGAGGACTATTTCCAGCAGGGCCAGCAAGTGTAGGAATAATTATGCCACTGTAGGAGTCACTGAACTGTAGTTTAAATATTAATTCTAGAATTCAGAAAAAAATATTAAATTCAGTTTTACTCTTGGTAGAGGAGTCTTATTCATTGGAGTTAGGAGTTGTCTCATGACAACTGAGGTTGAAAAGCAATATTTTTTAGTGTGTGCTGCATCCCTCAGACCACATGCAGGCTATAATCCCAAATAACACCTCCTGTCTGTCTAAGTCTGAGATGCTGCTAACCAAAAAATGCAACCCTTTCCACCCCTTTACTTATCTCACACTGCAGTCTGAAATCTCACCAGACCTTTTCTCAGGGTGTTCACAGATTTACTATAAGCCTTAAAGTATTGAAGCTTTTGAAAACAATCTTAGTCTGAGAGACTTTGTTTTGTTTTGTTTTAATTTTTGGCTGAATTTGGTTGAGCTATGGTGGTGGCTTATTTTTTCAATAGTGTTTCAGAGATAGGGGGCAATAAGCCTTCTGTGATTTATGGGTACATTTCTCATTTCATCCCACTGAGATTCTAGCACTGCTTTTTTATGAGATCATTTGAAACAAATGCTGCTGCCAGAAGGCATGGGAAGTATGTCTTGATTTTTGTGAGATTTTGGTCAGTATTCCAGATAAAAGCATTCAAAGAACAATTTCCTTGGTAACTTTCCATAAATTCTGGCTATATAACAAGTGGAAGAGTGTTAGGCTGTAGTTTGTTAGGTAAAACTGAACAGTAATGCTTCAAGACTAGAAACTGGGTGATCAGAGTTAAGTAATGTGGTGCTTTGGTACATTTGTGTCTTCAGCCTGTGGCTGAAGGCTATTGTGGAGGACATATGTGGAGAAAGTGAGCATAGAAAAGTAATTCTGATTGTTCAGAACTGATCAGCCGCTAGTTGGTTAGTTTCCTATCATTCATAACAGAAGCGCTGTTTTAGAATAAAGCTGAATTAGTTTATGTAGGATGCACCACTATTTTTGAAGCACAACCTAGTCCCCTAAGTTAAAATTAAAAGCTAGAGGTGGCAAGGATTAACATTATTTTGATAGCCTAGTGCTGACTGAAATCCACAGTTTTGCAGTTAAGTTTTAATCTGGGGCTTAGGCTGAAGATATTTTACTCATCTTTCATAGCAATACATCACGCAGTGCTCAGATAAGGTCTGGAACACTACCCTTACACCTGACATTAACCACTGTCCAGAGAAAATGCCAATATGGACTAATAAAGCAATAAAATTTACTCTTCAAATGCTAGTTCCCTTACAGCTTACTCCCTTCCCTCTTGTAAAGAAATCAGTCTGGCTCTTTTATCTTCCCATCTTAGCCCTTCTCCCCGATCATGGTTCAGTCACAAGATCCCTACAGATCCCTGTCTGATAAGGTATCCATTCCTCCCTTCTGGCAGCTGACCATGCTCTGACTTCCTAAACACATTGATTGTCTGGTACTCTTAAGCTCAACACTAATAAGAACTCTAAACTTAAATCCACCACACACGTACTATAGATCCATGTGTGCTGTGCTGGAAACATCTGGATTTCATAACAAATCTAGATTTTCACATGGATTCTTTGTTCCTCCTTTTTTTTCCTTCATCATATGGAATAGACAGCCTGAAACAGTGGCCAAGCTCTGCATGCAGACGAAGAGAGGTCCAAGATGTCCAAGTCAGTAATAAAAACAACTTCAGAAATAGACTCAGAGCCTTCTATATGAATTAGAAGTCAGGAAAACTCCTGGCCCCAGTTAAAGCTCCAGTGCCTTTTTGTGCTGAAATTCTTGGAAACATTGACAACACTTTCCTTCTGCTATAGAAAAAAAAATCCTGAGTGTTAGGTCAGACACAGAGACCAGTCCATTGGGGATCATTCAGTAGCCATATGGATGCATACATGAGATACCGGATAGAAATCCCAAAACATAGCATTTGACCAGGGTAATGTAGTGAAGGGCAGGATGGGGAGAAAAAGAAACCTTCTGAATTCCATTGGCATGTTGATGTATATAAGTTTGAGCTCATTTCTGTGTTGTGCTTATATCCAAAACATGAGATACTGCTAATGTGCATTTACAGGGTGCAAAAACTGGAAGAGTGCTGGTCACATTACTATGGAAACAGCAACCTTTCTTCTGTGATAGAAAAGGGAGGGAAGCTTTGAAAGAGAAGCTGAATAAACCTTGCTACGCATTCTGCTCAGATGCAGTAATCCGACCAGCATTAGACAGCTGCAGCTGACAACATGGTCACTGAGTTAATTCATATTCATGAAGTGGAGAGGATGAAAAGATAAAAAAAAATGATGCGAAATCAATTTAAAGATGAGAAGGTTTCAGATGAGGATTGGTGCAAAGCCTAGAATGGGTTCCCTAAAACAAACATCCTTTCTAAAGACTACATGATTTTTTTTCCATATCTCCTTTCAGTAACATCTGAATCTTGAATCCCACTAAAGGTCTGCTGGCTTCTTTTCACTACATCACTTTGAAAAACTTTATTTCTCTGCATTACTCCACATGTATAAGCAACACCAAAATTTTCATTTCTGTATTCCTTCCCCAATGCACAACTTACAGTACAGAGAAATATCTACAGTCTGTAGGACCAAAGCACAAATGGATTTGGGGACCCTGCTGTAAGCTTAGAGAGCCCTTTGACTCTTAGCTGATAGGGACTAAGTTCAAGGATTTAAATAAAGTTGAAATGGGTTTGTCCTGCTTCAGTTATCTAGATTAGATGCTCGTTTCCCAGGTGAATAAGAAGTTGAATCATTGTTAACCTGGTCTAAGGACAGGTGGGAAAAGGCATAGGGCCCCAAACATATTTTGTAACAAAGAGCTGGTTCCTCTAACTATGTGTGAAGAGAGAGTGAAAGAGGCCAAAAATGGCAAGGTATCTCAAAGAACCATGTGGAAGCTGCTTCCAACAGCAATGAGCCAAGCTCCGGAAGGAAAAATGCTCTTCATTCATCTTCATTGATGAATATTTTGTAAATATGACAAATCAGGAAACATATGATTTAGAAAAAGAAAATTCTAATTTTCATCATTCTTACCTAGTCATGTCACGTGGGACTGCTGCACAGCTTATGTGGAAAATATACAAGGAAAAGCTGTTTACATGCTTTCACTTCAGACTGAAATACAAACTTTGAAGGCACAAATCCCTTCTGGACTGGAGATGTGGTGGATGGCAACATCTAGGATGCACTGTACCTTGAAGTACCAAAATTATATGCATGATACTGAAAGGAAACTGCTTTGTAGTGTACTGCCTCTTTCAAATGACAACTATCATTGCAGTCTGCAAACAAAATACAAAGCAGATATCAATTCACACTCCCATTCATATGCAGAGGGATTCCAGGAGAATGTCTTTTCCTTGCCCAAAGATGCTTTGCACTTTCTTCTTGTTTTCTAACATTCTCATTCCAAAACAAAAGCTGCAGTTTGTTCTTTGTGTTTAACATAGGAGACAATCCTGATTGCTGACAAGAGAGCTAGAGGAAATCTCTTCGGAGGAGAAGACTTGCTCTTATCCTGTCATGGTGCAGTGTGTGTTCACTCCATAGTGGACTCCACATACTGATGCATGATGATGGTGAGAGTGCTGCTTGTTGAAGCCAAGCCCTCACAGACAAAAATCTCTCTGCTATGTAAGACAAATGAACTTCACATCCAGATTTCAGTGCCTTTTTCTGCTGGTAGTTTTAAGCTATTGCACACCACCTCAACTGCTGTATGGTGGGAAGCCAAATAAATCATTATACAATTAACATGTCTGACACAGGGGAGCAACCATGTAATTAATTGTGACTAATGCAACTGTTAGACTACAGAAGAAAAATTAGAGATGTTTTTGCTACTTATTGTAAAGAATTACCAGAAGGTAGCTTATTACCATATTAACTACTGTCATTTAGTCATCAAGTCACAAACTGTCTGCACTCTGGTTTAGACATTTTCCACATTAATGCATCATTTTCACCACATAGAGGCCAAATATTGCATTGAAATGATTTAGATGAAATTTCCCAAAACTTCACAGGTGATGTTGAGATTGAGGACTCGACTCAGTGTGGTCCTTTTAAGATGATAAAATATTTTAATGACTTCTTCCATGACTAAGAGAACTGACTGGAGTTCTTAACCATTTTATAGTTGACACACATTCAGAAATGAGTACATTTTCCTCATGTGAGCAGGCATTACCCCACTCAGCTCACTGCCAACTCTCCAAAACAGATGAAGAGAAAGAAAAAAGAGAAAGGAAAATGAAGATTCCTGTACATGACAATTGCACAGCTGGATGTGAGATCTCAGTAGCATTGCTTTGTGTCCCTCTGTGCTCCTCTGGGGTCAGCATGGTCTGCTCAGGATGGTAAAGATGCTTCTCTTGGTTGATAACAATTATATATTGCTGCCATAGCTATTCTGCTTCTCTCATTGAAGGGTCTAACAATACTGAAACAGTTTCTGATATAGAGAATATTAGAGAATACAGAAGCCTGTAAATGAATGAAGCCTGTAAATGAATGAAGCATTACAAGACTAGAACAGTGGGGCATGGTCCAGATGTTTCCACTTACTTGATTTCCATGTTATCTTATTGTAACTAGTTATTACAGAGTGACATGGAGAACTCCCGTTATGCAAGGATAAGCATGATATTCCAGTTTTAAAAGACCCTAGTTGTGTTTGCTTTCTTTGTATTTTTATAAGACCATTTCTCCTTTTCCATACTCACAGAATTCAATGGAGATGGAGATGCAGAGGTGGCTGGTAAGAGGACATAGCTTCTTACATACATCTTCAGCTACTTGTCCAAATACTATACTATAATTAGCAGTGATTGACATCTGTGTCCTGATTCAAAGGATGCAATTCAGCTGCCCAAACATGGACCTTGAGGAGTCCTTTCCTCATTCCCAAGTCTACCTCATGAGGACCTGAGCGCCTCACAACAACTTCAGAGCCCCAGCCACCCCTGGCCAGCTGCAATTCCCTGCTGAGGCATGGGAAAGGGAGCCAAGCAGAACAGGGTGGCTTGCAGTGCTGCTTCATCTTCCATGGGTCAGATCACAGAGTGTCAATCCTATAAGAACACTTTAAACTGTCTGTATGTGTTCGTGTTGCACCTCACAGTACAACCGGAACCAAAGCATCCCTGTTATAAGATACACTAACAAATTACAAGTAAATAAATAATAGTCACATATTAGCTGCACACCTCAGAACACAAACTGAAATATCATCATTGTAATATACATGGAAAATTAAAATGCAATACTGTAATTAAAGTTCTGATGGTTTAAGTGTAAATGGAAGACTTTTTAGACCCATTTTCTTAAAAGCAATTACAATACAGTTGCGTAGGTACTTTCAAAATTTTCCAAAAATCTTTTTCAAAATCTTAAATATATCTTCACCACTTGCTATAATTTTATTACTGGCTGGCTGAGTTTCCAGTTGTATCAAGAGGACCATTTTATCATACACAACAGTTCATTCCCTTGTGCACTGTCTCCCTTTCTTACAAAAATTTCATACTTTTGTGTTGTTGATGCAAATAATCAATTAAGAAAATTTTATTGTGCTGGATTTTAAGCATCCAGTTCCACACCATAACATGTACTACATGTTAACAGTGAACTATTGTCTGTCAGATCCCTCAGGATCAAAATACCTGTAATACTTTTTGGAGTTTGCTTAACACCAAATTTACCTTTCAGGAATATTGAGAGAGGAATAAGTGAAACACTTCTCTTTCCATCTTCAAATTAAGTTCATGTAATGGCTCACTGAACTTTTTTTTTAAGAGGTCGATATTTAAACAGTTAATCATGTTTAGCACTTAGATGCACAGTGCTGTGATGAGCAGTGCATATGTTTGCCAATATTTGAGACTATAAATGAAATTAATGTAAGTTCTTTGGTACTGCATATGAGTCACTGACAAGTGAATTAATATAACTCAAGTTTTCACAAAGTTTGTTCTTCTCTGCATCTTCTTCTTTGTCCTCAACAGTGGGCAAAATTACTTGAAGGTGTTTTCACTGACATGGTTCTGGGCAGCCTGATCTGGTGTATGGCAATGCGGTTGAAACTAGACAGTCTTCGAAGTCCTTTTCAACTCAGGCCATTCTATGATTCTATGATGTCATTAAAGCTTTTTGCAGGCATAGTTTTATAGTGACAAAGACCAGCACTCAAGAAATATTGGCGTTACAGTGTGCAGCCATTGTTATTTACCATCTTTGCTGTAGGCCAGGTGAAAACAGTTTCTAAAAATGATAGCAGTTGTTACGAAAGTCAGTGACATATCCCCCAGGGAACTGCCTAGGAAACTCTCTTTCTGATCCTGTTAATATAAATCAACTTGACAATCAATGTCAAGGATGTCTGTCAGCTGTGCACTCCCATCTTAGGCGAAGAAAGGCTTCTTAGGGGAGAAAAAAGAAGTTGAGATGGAAAATTTAACTAATCTTGATATTACACCTGAGGACAGTTATTGACAGTTCTAAGGTCAGGCATCTCAAGTGGATATTATTGTGAAATGCAGCTTTTATTGCTAGTGTCAAATGCTGTTTCCCCTTCAGGCAATGAACAGATCTTCATGGATAAGAGTTAAAACTGCGTGACAGCTGAAAGGTGGGATGTAGCAACATTTTTGTTTATATTACTATGGGTTATTTAGTGTTTTTATTACTAGTTATATAATAAAACAATGGTATTATATCAATTTATTTATGTTCAGTTGCCAAGGAGAGAGAATACTCTAAAATAGCCAGCATGCCTTCCAGCCTTTGTGATTAAAAAAACCTAATTACCTTGTTCAGGACTTGTGCAAGCACCTCACCACACCACCTGCATTAAGAAATTTCACTCTGTAAAAATTCCATTATGAAACAACTGTCATCAGGAAATACATTCCCTCCTCTGAAAAGATTGCATGGCTGTAATGAGCACAGATTGTAATTTTTGTTCTGTACCTTATGCATTGTTTCTGCTCCAGAAGGTTTTCACTTTCAGTTGTGATGCTGTTTATGGCTTGTGAGCTAGATAACGCCACAGAAGCACAGATTAGTTCTCTCCTTTGTCATCTCTCTATACTATAAAAATTAATACCCTCTGATAATAACAAACACACTTATTTGGTTTGCAATACTGTCAGAGATTTATTGTGTCATCAGTAAACAGTGATTCTTGTAGGACAGCAGATATCTTCAAAGAAGTCACAAAACATAAAAAATACAGAGAAAAAATGATGGCTTTTTCACAATGTAGCTAGTAAACAGAAGGTAAAAGTCTGAATTTTGAATCTTGCATTCTATGCATTAACTGAGATGAAAGAGGTGATTCTGGATATTTACCTGTGTTTTCAGTTTTTAAGCCTACTTTTTGTGCTCTTATTATAGAAGACACCAAACAAATGAGTTATTTGTGTAAACCATAAAAGGCAATGGTTGCCTGGTGTTCTACCATGGTATTCTACCAATTCAGTGAAAGGGAACCTGAAGCCACAGTATCTGTGGAGTAGTTGGTCAGAGGCAGATCATACTGTTGCCATAGTTCATAATTTTCAGTGTTCCTACATGTTGAAGTTTTGAAGTTATTTTAATCCCAAAGATTTTAGAATATCTCAATGATATCTTGCACAATTATTGTATTCACTTGTTCCTCACATCTTCAAACCAACAGGAGAGTGAACAAGACTATCAGAACAGGTTGGAAGAATCACCTTCAGTTATTCAGTAAAAATGGAGTTCAGCTTCAATTTACTCTCCTATGTCAAGTTTGCAAATCTAAAAATCATCAATGACTGTATAAAGTGGCTGAGCAGTTGGTAGAGTCCAGAACCCAGTCCTTCTACCTGCAGAAGTCAGATGAATCACCTAACTCAGTATTTAAGGGATAAAGATGCTGGCATGGCCTTTGGAGATATTTGCCCTCTATTTTTGGACTAGAGCTAGAGAAAGATTCACAGAATCACAGATTGACCTGGGTTGGAAGGGACCTCAAGGATCATGTAGTTCCAACCCCCCTGCCTAGCAGGGCCACCAAACATACGCCTTTACTAGATCAGGTTGCCCAGGGCCCTGTCCAACCTGGCCTTGAACACCTCCAAGGATGAGGCATCCACAACCTCCCTGGGCAGCCTGTTCCAGGGCCTAACCACTCTACTAGTAAAGAACTTCCCCCTAACATCCAAACTAAATCTTCTCTCCTTCAACTTGGATCCATTTCCCCTAGTCCTGCTATTGTCAGCTCTTTCAAAGAGTTTACTCCCTTCCTGGGTGTAGGTTCCCTTCAGGTATTGAAAGGCTGCAATGAGGTCACCCTACAGCCTTCTCTTCTCCAGGCTGAACAAGCCTAACTCCCTCAGCCTGTCCTCATAGGGGAGGTGCTCCAGGCCCCTGATCATCTTTGTGGCCCTCCTCTAGACCCTTTCCAAAATCTCTATGTCTTTCTTGTACTGAGGGCTCCACACCTGGACACAGTACTCCAGATGGGGCCTCACAAGAGCCGAGTAGAGAGGGGCAATCACCTCCCTATCCCTGCTGACCACCCCTCTCCTGATGGAGCCCAGGATCCCATTTGCTTTCTGAGCTGCCAGAGCGCACTGCTGGCTCATGTTAAGTCTCTCATCCATCAGTACCCCCAGGTCCTTCTCTGCTGAGCTGCTCTCAAGGGCTACTCCTCACAGCCTGTACAGGTGCCTGGGGTTCTTCCGGCCCAAGTGCAAAACCTTGCACTTTGCTGTGTTGAACCTCATTAGTTTCACCTGAGCCCAGCTTTCCAGCCTGTCGAGGTCCCTCTGAATGGCATCCCTTCCTTCCACCGTATCAACAGCACCACTCAGCTTGGTGTCATCAGCAAACTTGCTGAGGGTGCACTCAGTTCCCTCATCGATGTCATTAATAAAGATGTTAAAGAGCACCAGTCCCAAGACAGACCCTTGGGGGACACCGCTCGTTACTGGCCTCCACCTGGACATAGAGCCATTGACCACCACCCTCTGTCTGCGGCCTTTCAACCAATTGCTTATCCATCCAGTTGTCCGACAGGGTAATTTTCTGTTTCTGGTATCCAGTGAATTTGAGGCTCACTTTTGTAAATATCAGCAATCTGAAATAACCCTTCTTTGGACTATCTTGACAGAATGCTTGCACTTTCTCGTGATGTGAAGATCTGACTACACCATCCTCACAGCTGTATTTCCTGAAAGACAGCATTTCTTATCTGCTCAAGTTTCAATCGATTCAAGTTTTGCACTTTCCACAAGATGTCAAATAAGTCTTGTGACAAAGGTGATCTGGGAAAGGTGGGAGCTGGAACACAGAGAGGAAATAACCTCAGCAGGTCTCACAAGGACGCACATTAATAGATTCAGAAGCTCCAATGTACAGCCCTTTAGTCTGATCTCTTGATGACATTGCCTTCTTCTTTCTTGACCTGATGTCATCTTAAAAGTGCCCTGTGAGTTCCTTCTCTTCCGAAATTGAAAACTATCATATCCAACACAAATCAATTGAAATTAAGACAGGAACACAAAACAAAGCCTTCCTGATATCTTTGCTTTACAGGAAGGATTTTACCCCATAACCAAAGAGTTTTTTCTTATTTTTTCCACCAATATATTTTTAAATGATGTGTGGAACTATCTTATCTATTTCTATGAGTAGTGTTGCCCCAACTTATAATGGTATCTGTTCTAGCAATGCCAATGCAAATGTGAGCCTTGAAAACTATTTGTTTCCAAATCCTTCTCTAATTCTGCACATAATTATTCACTCATAAACTGTTTTGTCATTTTATCAAATTTCCACACATGTAGTTTATGGAGAACCTGCACTTTTCCCCTACTTTTCATGAGCAGAGAGGATTGTACACATGTCCGTGTGACAATAAGTTTATTTTGGAGCCCCCTTTATCCTTTTGATTTCCATTTTCATATCTTTTTTCATACTGTTATTCTCTCTTTTTGTAATTATTACCTGACAGCTTACTTCAAAATCAATACTTTGAAAAGGCTTTGAGATGTCTGAAGTATGAGTTGTACGCATAAGCATATGGTATTCTCCAGAATTTCACTGAAAGCCAGTAAAAAACTGTAGATGTGTAATAACATTTAAATCACTTTACTTATTTTTGAGGCAATGTTTCAAGATCATTCTAACTCCTTTAGCTACTAGCTTGTTAATAGCTCCTGGTATCTGTTATTTCTTCCTGAGCAAGTTATAGACACTATAAAAAGGCAATACAATACCAGATTAAATCAATTGTGTAAATACAAGTCACAGGCTGGCAGTCAGCTCATACAAATACTGAACGATCATTAAAAGCTTCATTACAGATAAGGTCAGTTATGTACCGCTACTATGCCTTTATTTTAAAGTTTGTTCAGTAGACTCTTCTTATCTAACAGATATTTTCCTCGTCCTCTTTATGAATTTAATTTGTGTGTCAGTGACAAAGATGACTGAATAAAAATCAAACATTTGCTCATCATCTTATCAACAGCAAATTCTAACAACGTTATGATACCAGCAAGGAAGGGACTCTCTTTGTCCCCACTGCATTTGACAGTTGTCACTCAGTAGTGCTTCCCCCCCACACACACCTTTTGTATTTCTTTTCCATTATTTCTCTATCAACAAGCTGCTGGTTTTAGCAGTGCTTTTAAGGGCTCCTTTGAAGTCTCACGCTTCTGTTATGACAGATAAATTGGGAGCCATTTAAAACCCCTATTTCATTCTCACTAGTAAAAAAAAAAATAAATAAATTAGGTGTTAAATGCAGACAAGGTAGCTGGGAAGCCATGGTAAATACAGCATCCAGACTCACAGGGAGCTGATTCATGGACGGCTGCTCTGCAAGGTGTCCATCTCACTCCCATGCAGTGAGTAATGAAGGTACACTCCAGCCATCCCCATCAACTTCAGCTGCCCTAGATGCTATATTATGTTTCATTTTCATCAGTAGTTAAAATATTATCTAATCAAGCTTGTTTAACCCCAGATGACCCTGCAGATTTCTTGTGACTCCTTCCTTGTCTCATATTGTTTCCCAGTAGCAATGGAGAAGGCAATAAAATGCACTCCCCAAGCAGCTGGGCCTGTATCTCACTCTGACACTGGATACAAATCTCACAAGGAACTGCTGCAGTTTTCTAACTTAAAAAAAAACCACAAAACTATCCCTTTGACTGACAGGTGTTTTGTACTCATTTCAGTTTCTCTGTAAATCCCCACATTAGGAGGAACCTGATGACTACAGTGTTAGTATGCATATGGTTGGACTTGATGATCTTACTGGTCTTTTCCAACCTTAATGTTTCTATGATTCTATAATCAGCAACTACTTCATCCAGAGCATAGTAATGGGACTGTAGGCAGAAACCACACACAAAAATATACCATGGTCATTAATTTCATCAAAAAGTGCAATGAGTCAGAACCTTTATTATTGCAGTGTATAAAAAGGAAAAAAAAAAAACCCAACAAAACAACTCATTGAAAAGCTATAAAGATTTTTAAAACAAGAGTAAGTAGATGGATGTTCCTTAGTAGGAGCAAGATCCTGTGAACTCAAGCTCAAAAGAAAAAGCCTGTCTAGAGAAGATTAAACACTGCCTGGTGGCGGCAAAGAGCTGACAATAACTCCTAACGGACAAGTAATTCCTAAAGAAAATAAACTTTATGTTCCTGAATTTCCAAGCAATAAAAAATCCACTAGAACATCGAAGCCCAGTAATTTCCAGATATCAGCATAAAGGATTCTACTGTAATTTTCCCATCCTATGCCAGGTTTAGATGGGATCATTGTGCTGTTATTAACTTGTCTACTCAATAAACAATCTTGAACACATATACTCAAGGAGAAAATGTGCAAGGATGTGGAGGAAATCAGAGCTTGTATTCAGATTGTCTGTATAATACTCTTCTCAAAGGATCATGCTTGCCATCCAGGTGCAAAACTCTGCAATACAACAAGAGTGAGAAAAGACCTGAGCCTATTTAAGCTAAAGAGGCAAGACACAGCCTCTCATGCCACACTTTTCTAGATAATATTTGAATAAAATTTCACTGTCTGCTGTTGAAAAATATGTTTAAAAAGAAGAAGAAAAAAAAAAAAAGTTGCTAAAGCAACTTGGTCTATCAAGTTCCAGCCTGGAAAAAGCCATGGATTTTATAATGTAAAAAACATCATAAAAGTGCTACTAAAATGAAGCATACATGATATAAATACATATATCTAAAGCATATGGAGCATACGGAACCTTTGGAAAAATAAACCTCAATTTCCGTTGGCAGAATAAAAATAAGCAGGTATACAGGGCCTGAGTTCCTGCTTCATTTAAAAGGAAGAACTATTGTTGCCCATTCTTTGATTTTCTACAGATATCAGAGTGACTTTTATGAGATTTGGCTTTTCCGGCTGTTAGATCTCCGCTGACTCTTGTCAAGGTCATTCCTTTGCTAGGGAGACATCACATATCATCCATCCCCCCTTGACAGATGTGGGTCTAGGAGGCAGCACTTGTAAGCTTTCCAAAAGATGTCTTGAGCCTTCTTTCCTTTCTGATGCGATGGAGAAAACTCACATAATATTTGTTTCTGCATACACCTGCTCTGTTTGTATTTCCTCAGTAATTTCTGCTGACTGCAGAGCTAGGATTTTAATCTGGGAAAAGGAATCTGTGGTATAATGGTAATGTAACCAGTGCTAACTGGAAGTAGCCAATTATGGTATGTGATTTTGGCATCCTGGATTATAAATCTTGCAGAGAAGTTTGGAAGAAAGAGGCCATGCACACCCTCCTAGTACATTCCCAACATGCAAAGTCTTCTTACTTCTGCACTGACAAAGGAGAGGGGAGGAGAAGGACGAAGGCACAAAAAAGCAAGCTTGACACTCGATGAGTTCATCACTCATCTCTTCCGGAGCAGGAAAGCAGAGTACTTTTCCCCAGCACTGCCTCTACTCATCTGTGAAGGCTTTGGCTGTACGTATCCCAGTGATTCACACTGTACAGGGAAGGCCTCTTGTCTCAAGTTAATCAAGAAAGAACAATTTACACTCTTGTTGGACAGCTGCTTGTGCCACTGTAAACAGCAAGATGAAGACCAACTTTCTCAAATCTTGCAAGATTGCCAGGACTCTGGGATCTAATTGTTCTTCAGGCATACAACAAAGGCACCACTGAAATCATGGTAATGAAGAACTTTCATGTTTCTTTAGTAGTATTACTGGAGACTTATCTACTTAATGCAACATCTTAAACATCTTTAATGTTCAAGCTTGAGCAACAGTTTTCCTCTGCTGAGTATTTTCAGAGGTACTGCACTGACTTCTAAAGAAACAGGCAAGAGTATTTTAATAGAATAATGAATGCTTTATGAAAGGTATAAACTGAAGAATATAATCTCAGGACTGGAAACATCATCAGAGAAATTGTCAGAGTACTCTGCTGAGGCAGGGGAAAGAGGAAGGGAAGCTTCTCTTCTCTTATCATATGATACAATTCTCTTTCCTTATCGTATGAATGCATGCAGGGAGAGGCAAAAAGAAGGCAGTCCAATGCTTCAGAAGCTGTGCTATGAAAAAAAGCAAACAGGAAACCGTGTGAATGTTGGTCCCAGAGACAAGGGCAGGTGCTGCATCATGGCCACACTCAGAGTCCTTCAAGATCTAAAACAAAATAAATCCATTGTTTTATGTTTTGGTAACCAGTGCTGCAGTTAAGTTCTGTCTGGACTTCCCTTTTGTTTTTCAGACAATCCACTCTGAATTGCCTGGCTTCCTTAAATTTCAGAAGGAGAGAACATACAACCAGACTGCATATCTGGTTATTTCTAGAGGACACAAACCGAGTAACTACCTTCAGAAACTGGCTTTGTGGTGACCTATGTGGGAGAACTTCTGGAAGCCTGTCATGTGTCTCCCACATTACAAAAAACAGTATGGATAAAGCAGCGGGCTTCTGTAAACAGTGGGCACTGCTTTTGTCCTGACCTCTTTATTTTGGCTTTCTCAAAAATATAAATGAATGAACGAATAAATAAATAGATAGGTAAATAAATAGATAATGAGATAAGGCTACGACCATCCAGAAAAAAGAGATTAAAAAAGGCAAAATGAAGTCAAGATATTAATGTGCTACTTACATGTTCATATAGATGTATGTTTTTTTGTTTTTTGTTTTTTGTTTTAATAAAATGCTCTATTACTCCTGAGTTACAGATTATGGGAAAACCAGGCTGCTTTTTTTTTGCTTGGCTGACTGTTTTTACATCTGTTTGCAGTTACTGCTTGGAGCCACATATGCCTGACTAGAACTGTCAAGTAACCATGGCATCCAAATACATTCAGATAATAGGATGTGCACAGCTTTGCAAATAATGATGTCAAGTTGTCAGAGAGGAGAACATAACCCCTAGAACCACGGCATTGCCCTTTCTCAATGCTTTGATATTTATTTTGCCTCCATGTTGTTATTAAATTCATATGAACTTGGATGATATTTCAATTTGATGAAAACTTAAGTTATAAATGAATCCATGCAGCTGGAAAGAAATCAGCTCATATAAGTGTCATGTTTGAGGTATTGAAATAAGGGAATTTGAAGCCCCTCTCAAATGAGACAAAATAATTGAGAGATGTTTGGTAGTATTTGTAATACATACTAATATGGAGAGGCTCTCTATGACTCAGGCCTTTCTTCATGTGGTATTTGAACATGATGCTTTCTCCTCAGATTCCATGTAAAATTTTTAACTCCTTCCATGGAAAGAGAACCCTGTATATGCTCTTAACCCTGTGTACCAGAGTGATTTATTTTCCGTAAGGTTTTTTCCTTCTGATCACTAATCCCTCCATCAATCTGATCTACCGAGGATCCACTGGTCTGGCTGAATTGCCACTGCCCCACTCTGCGTGGCCAGGGCAGACTTCTTGGTTTCCATGGCAGAAGGGAAGATATCACAATAGTGGACCCATGGTCATGTCACAGAGCACAGCATTTGTGGCCACTTTCCCTGCTTGGACCTGGGAGGGCCATGGAAGAGGCTGCCCAGGGGAATTGTGGAGTCTCCTTCTCTGGAGATGGATTCAAGACCTGCCTGGACACCTACCTGTGTGACCTGGTGTAGGGAACCTGCTTTGGTAGGGATGGATGGATGGGCAAGTTTTCACTTTATGCCAGTCTAACAGTGTTTACGTTTGTTATCCTTCTGATTCTCAGTTTTTCTCCAACATCTTTCTTATTTTACAGAAAGGAAAATAAATACATAAATAAATAAATAATAATAATTTGAAAACCTTACAGGAGAAGGACTGACTTGCTATTTTTAAAGTGAGTTAATCTTACCACTCATGCCTTTGTTTGATATTGTCTCACACCTGGCAGTTTACAGTATCCTTCCCACAGACATTAGGAACTGGGCTGAATTTTCCATCCTTTGCTTTGCTATGGGTGGGATAGAAAAGAAACACTGGGATATTGTTGCCTTTCTTAAGGAAGGAGTCCACATACACAAAATAGCACTAATCTGGTAAAGAAAGTGAATTATACTGTTCCCACCCTGTTAAAATGTCAAAATTAACTGACTTCTTGTCTTCCACAGACTACACCTAGCCTTTGGATTTTCCTCTTTGACTCTTGAAGGCCTGTGCTCTTTACCATCTCCATTGGGGTGCATCAGGTCTGGCACTGCCAGCCTGGTGAGGGATTGTTCTGCTCTGCTCCGTGATGTGTGGTCTCATCTCTGCTCTGTGTGACAGCAACAGGGCCTGAGGGAACGGCATGGAGCTGTGTCAGGGGAGGAGCAGCTGGGGGGCAGGGAAAGGGGCTGCACCACAGGGCGGTGGGCATGGAACGGGATGCACAGGGCTGTGGGCACGGCCCCCAGTGCTGGAGTTCAAGGAGCATCTGGACAGCGCTCTCAGATATAGGGTTTGGTTTTGGGTGTTCCTGTGTGGAGATAGGAGTTGGAATCCGTGATCCTTGTGGGTCCCTTCCAACTTGGGATATTTTATGGCTCTGTGTTTTCTAAAATGAGGTCCCAAGTCTCAAATATTTCACCTGAGCAATGAAACAATACTTCTTCTAAACTCACCCGGAAGGACAAGTTTAGAGAGATATGGACCTATAGTTAACAATGATATTGCTTTCAAGGATCTGTTTTTATGGATGTTGGGTAGAAAACTTACATGAATGTGTATACCATGAAAGGGGAGGACAAGAAGATGGGCCATTAGTGAAAAGAAATAATTTAAACAGACTTCTCTCAAGCAGTAAAAAGCAGCCTGTGGGTAAGGGAATGCTGTGTTCCCAGAAGCTGAAATAAAGCTAAAAAGGGACCAAGCATCTTCTGGGCCCAAACGCCCAGAAGATGCTTTCCAGGAGCATGTTTGGTGCCAGAGAGAGAAGCACAAGGCTACAGAAGGAAAGTCCCTACAGCCTCTGTGCCTCTGCTGGGTTGAGGGTGGGAGGACACCTCCTGCCACCCAGACCCCATGTCCTTCATGTCCCCATGGCTCACACATAAGCAGTTTATGCCCCCACATCACTACATGAAACATTTATTTCAGGAGAGCAGAAACTACACAACAAAAGGATGCTTTCCCCTGGAGACTCCTGCTGAGCTCACAAGAACACAAACAAATAACTGCTAGGAAAGCCAGACTGCATATCCCCTACTCATCACCAAGCAGCTTGCAGCCCTCAGCTCACCATCAGAAACTCCAGCACTGGATTTCTGAACTTTCTAATGTTTCTTTTTCTTTGACAGCCAAACAAAAGTTGCAGCAGAGCACTCTTTTTCCACACTTGTCACATTTACTGTCTAAATTACAAATGTCTCTGCAATGAGATGCCTTCACACAGACTCTGTAGTGAGCTGTGATCATTACTTAAAACACTGGTGAAGCTTTCTCACTTGGCACAAGGAATCTCCTGATGGATGTTGCAAGAGCTCTGTTCATTTGGAGTTTTTAAACACTTCCAGCAAACAAACTCGGTCATTTTTTTGCCAGTGATGCAGGGTACTTCATCTGTGCCAATCTCATTTGTCTAATTTAGATCAATCCAGTTAAATAGTATTACTGACTGTCACACCTGCAAGAGACTTCCCTGGTTCTTCAGCCATCTCAGAGCACTGTACAGGAGGCCACCCTGTGGCACACCGGGGTTTTCAACATCACACCAAGGAATAAACAGGTCTGTATTCATCAGTATCATGGTCATTATTAATTATTAATTGTGCTAATTTGCAGCTAAGAAATCCCTGTTTTGTGCTGGCAGGCTACTCAGTGCTGTGATATTGTGACCCTACATGTAAGCACAGAGCCTATCACTCTCCAGGCTGAAGGGAAGCTGAGGAGCACTAACACAGGGCTGTCTAACCTTACTGCTTGGAAACTTCACCACTCCTAAAGTCTTCTCTTTTGTGGTAATAAAATGGCTGTAGGCATTAAATACATATAAAGTTTGCATATACGCTACTGATAGAGCATAATCACATAATTTTAATTTTCATTTATTAAATCTTTATGCTTCTTTAAATTATTCTTTCCCTGTACAATCAGGTTACAAAGCAGTTCTGTTAGGACAGTTCAGAAGGATTTTCATCATGGAGTTGGACAAATTGCTGCATTTCACTACAGCTGCAATTTAGTTACCAGAAGCAATGAGCATCTCTCTGCTCCCAACACACACCTGCCTACCGTGAGAGGTTAAATCAGTTCTTTCTAATGGCACCTTTGTATTTTTAAGCTGATGCCTTTGATCAACTTCAGCATTTGAAGACTTTCATAACTAGCAATTACAGTGAAATTTGCATGTTTGAAGCAAGCCTATTAAAAAAAAAAAAGACCACAGGCAAAACTCTGACAGGTTTCTGCTGAGCTTTGTGCTCCATACTGCCTTCCACCTCTCAAGACTTAGACGTGGCCAGCAGACACCAGTACCATTCCCTCCTGCCCTCCTCAGCAGCTTGCAGCGTGCATGCCAGCCCTGGTGACACCTCCTCTTCAGCATCACCCTGACTGAGAGCCAGGTGAGAGAGGTGCTTATTATTTTTTATTCACGTTTTAGATAGCAATAAATCCTTTGTATTCAGTAAACAGAACTATTTTGAACACATTTTCTAATTATTCAAAACTACTGTGATACCACCCTTATCCAGCTTTCCACAGGTCTAAATTCTGGCCAAATACTCACTTATACATATCAAATATTTTCTCCAATTCAATAACATTTTGATTTCATTGTCCTACAGCTCTCTATCACAAACTATACTGGGAATTATCAATCAGTTTATCCCACAGTTTCTGGCAGTTTGCTATGAGATATCAGACAAGTTCTGGGTGGAAATCTTATCACAAATAACACCAGAACATACTGGTAGCTCTGAAGAAAATATGTGGCACAGATGTATGTCTCTAGATAGAGGCTTTTCAACCCATTTTAATGTTGCGGAACTTACATTTCCTAATGGAAAAATAAATCCATTGGAAATTTTACTCAACACATTTTAACCAAACTTTGATTTATCTTAATATGTTATTATGTAATAAAACAAGCTGAATCATCACATTGGTCACCAATTTGGTCACACCACATTGGTCATCAATTGGTCACCAAACCAGCTGAATCATCATCATAATTGGTCACCAGTTGATTGAGATTACTTTTTGGTAACAGATAGGTATAGAACAGCACCATTTTGATCTGAACGCCCTGATGTCCCCCTTCCACATCTTTCAAAGCGCCCTGAGAAAAGCAAGGACAGGAAGGTTTCATTCCTCCGGGCAGCTTGGTGCAGTCCATCTTCAAGAGAGAGCATGCACTGCAGGCATATTTCAAACACCTGTCCTAAAGCGTGTCATGCTATGACTTGAGTAAGCTTTTTGTTTTCTTCAGAGCCCAATCTTCACATCTTTCCCATTCTTGCTTATTCATAAAGCAGTAACCTATGCAAAAGACCAGAATGCCTTATTAGAAGTCTGATGTCCTGTTTTGAAAAAGCGTGACTCACATGTAAAAAACTCTATCAAAGAATCATATCATTTGGTAAACAGATAAGCGGTTCCCTCAGTTTCAGTGATGGGAACACTTCAAAAAAAACCTTCAAAAACTGATTGCCTTCTAGTAGACTGTAACCTGGTCATGAGGTTTCCATCTGACAGATAGCATCTAATCCAAATGGAAGATGACTGCATTCTTCCTTTGTTCTTTGCAAGTTCAGATGTGTTCAAAATAGGAGGACCTAAATTACAATGTTGGGCAACTCCTCGTGTGGAAAAGAAAGGTGGCTGACGTCCAAACAGCACAGATGAAATTATGGATACTTAGTCACAAGCACTTGCAAGATGATTTAGCGTGATATGGATAAGTAATTAAATTATCTTCGACTTGATCTGTAACTGCTTGCAAAAACCAGCTTGATGTCAACCAGCATTATTTCCTAGAGCAACAAGGGGCAAGAGGCTGAGGAGTGAGAATACATTCACTGAGGAATGGTACGTGACTAGCTAGCAATAGCAAAACTAGATGGCTGCACTTCAGCCTGTTCTTTTGAAACTCACAGCTCTGACAACCCAGAAGATCACACATCATGCCACTAACAAGACAGCCTTGCTATAGATCTTGTGTGTTTCTTATGTGATGATGTGTCAGTGTATGAATAGATACAACCTGGATGCTGAGATTTGGAAATTAGGCTTGGAAAATAGAAATAGAATTGGGTGAAAATGCTCATTCAGTTCCAGCTGGCTCAGTGATGTCTTGGGAAGATTTTTGATTACACAGTTTTCCAATTCCATGTTTCCAATGTTAAATTATATGCAGAAAAATAGATGTGACAAGGTCCTCCATACTGTAGCAGTATGAGCTGTAAGGCAAGCTTCCTTAAGATCTTGCATGCTATCAGAGCCACTGACGCACTGCTATGTCAAAGCAATGAGAGTATGTGAAGATGATGTAAATTGCTTCACATTTATGCGCTACAATTAAGAGCTACAGCAGCAGACCACAGAAGAATCCTCTCTCCCTTGCCCTTATTTCAGAGATCTTACAAAATCCTATGAACTCCACCGCTTAAAGGGCCCTTGTCACTGGAATCACTTTGTCTGTGATATTTCATGCTATCATCTTTTTCTTCATCCACTTATTGTGCAAAATAGAAGCTGGGAAATAGTGTATTTATCTGGTGAGGTTGGTAATACATGTATTGATGTCTTAAAACCTCTACGCAGCTGTAGGAGTTCTTAAGATACAAATGCCTTAATTAGCTGGTTTTATTAGTCCTCTACAATAGCAGAGGTATTGGAGGTGTAGGAGGAATTTCTTTACAAAGTTTTATGGAATGAAGGTTCCTTTGCAACATTAATGCAGAACTCTTAGACTGTTCCTGAAGATCTGAACTATATTTCTTAAAACATTATTGGAAATACTACATAAGATACAAATGAAAAGTTTTACTATTTATTACATACATGGAGCATGGCAAGCTATGCAAAAACACAAAAATGGCAACTGAAATTCAGCCCATGGCCTGCCATGTACTGTAGTTTCTCAGCTCACCAGTAGCTCACCTTGGTAGAACTGAGAAGCACATGAAAAGACATCACACCACATCACACGTTCTCCAGCACCAGCTCGTTATCCTCTCTGACTCATTCAAAGTGACACTCAAGGAGATAAAGTGCTTCTGAGCTGTGAACGTTCTTGTTTTGTCGGAAGAGCAAAGCTTCTCCCTACTCTACTAATTTGTCCCAGCTCTGTATTTTGAACTGCAAGTACATTAAAATAAAACAATAAAATGTGCATGGCCCCAAAAGTTGGCAAAACTTTGACATGTAAGACACTTCTTTGTTGTTTGTTTTAAGCAGATTCCAGTCATTACAGCTGGAAAGGCTAATTTGATCTTTTTGGACTTTAGTTTTCCCCATGTTTAATGGCAATAGGACCGATGTGTATTTCAAGATTTCTGTTATGATAGATTAACAATAAGACAGTGCAGTGCTCAAACAGTAGAAGCACAGCAACAAAGACAAGTGGACCAAACTGAAGAAACAATACAGAATAAGCATCTTTCCTCTTGTCTGTGATTCTCCTGCAAA
The DNA here is from genome assembly GCF_039878825.1 of Excalfactoria chinensis. Taxonomy (NCBI): domain Eukaryota; kingdom Metazoa; phylum Chordata; class Aves; order Galliformes; family Phasianidae; genus Excalfactoria; species Excalfactoria chinensis. The sequence goes on from NC_092825.1 coordinate 115,839,042, forward strand.
TACGGTTTTCTTGAGTTGTCCAAGCACTAACATGCCATTTCCAATTACTGACTGCTCTAAGACAGCATCTATGTGACTAATGAACTTCAGATACATATCCAAGCTGAGATGGCTAATGGAAAGTAAATCTCACTGGAAATGGATGGAGTGCAAATGTACCCAGCTGCTACGCTTTTCCAAACAGCAGACAAAATCAAGATACAGCTCTTTCCTTGACCACTTCACCTTTTTCTTTTTGTGTAACACTTCTCAAGGTTTCTAGAAGGTGTATATACCTAATGTAGTGGAGAGAATTAGATACACCTCCAGAGATGCTGCTGCAATTTCTCCTTGATTTGGGAGATGGGTAGTGGGTGCTCTGAAGGCTCTCCGACTGCACCAGATCTTCACGTTCCCCATCCGTACACCAGCAGAAGACAGCAGCACAAGTTGATAGAAAATTACTTAGCAGCTACTCCATACTCAACCAGGCATTCAGTGTGAAAGACTGTGACAATCACAGTGAATGCTAGAACAGCAGCATCTGGGATTACATGCAATTCAATATGCACTTGTTCAGGATAGTATTTAAAAATGGTACTTTTATCATATAATGCAGCAGACTATCACAAATGAACATTGCTTTTCTATGGTTTCCCACTGCTTTCCAGGCTAGACTGAGAATCCATGTTTTTACATTGTCTTTGCAGAACAAAGCCTGTCTGACTGTGAATTCCTCAAGAAGAAAATACCACTTTATTTTAAAAAGCACTACAATATCTTTTCTTGACTCATCCCCATCAGGAGCAAGCTTAAATTTAGGAAATAAAAACACAACAAAAAACATAAGAGAAGGAAAACATAGTAAATGTTACTTGTGTAAGTGAAAATGCACTTCAGTGTATGGGGATTGTAATCATTCACTCATGGCGGTATGTTAAGCGTCAGTCTGTAAGTGTCAGTAGCAACAGATTAATGAAGCACCTGTGGTGGCTGCCCAGACCTGCTTTTCCTTGCAGGAGTTTCTCAATTATAACATGCTAGTAAACAAAAGTGTAACAAATTCTGTTGATGCTCCCTTCCCACACTGTTCATGTCTTCTGTATTTATTTAAACGATGCTTCTTGTTTCCGACAGTTTCCTTGGGGTTTGAATAACAGGTGTTCAGATACAGCTCCGAGCTGTCAAAAATGATACTGGCGATGATTTTAACAGATACAGGGCATAGGAAATACAAGAAAGTTGCAGTTTTGAAACATTCAGCACCACACAGGGTTTGCTAAACTGCATCACCGTTACCCAAACAGATATCTTAATTCAGATCTCATCGTAATCTCAAAATGAGATGGTGGTCGTGATGGGACTGATAGTGGAGACTTGGATTTCTTGTGTCTGAAGCATCTATTTGCAAATGAAACTAAACTACATTGGATCTGAAACTAAATATATCAAAATTGCTTTTGTTCCCTATGGGCCCCAGAGTAAGGCAATACTTGCTCTAGGGAGGCTACTTCCATGGCCACGGAACACACCATGCGGCATTGCTCCATTTTGCATTCCTGGCTGTCTAAATGAAATTGATAAGATGGGCAGAACCTTTACCACTTTTCTCTTAATGCAGGAATGCTAGTTTACTGTTTTGGCTATTTCATAGCATACAGGAATGTACTGCAACATATATAATTACTGGAACAACAAGAGTAGACGTAACATGTTTTTTTTTTTTACTTAGCTATACAGCAGAAAGTACCCAGGACACTATCGGTTGCTTCTGTTAAGTTCTAACAGGCGAAGTTTTTTGCTCCACAATAAAATAAGCTTGCACAGACACGTAATTATTTCAGGAGGAAGGTCTGAACAAGACCAAAGGAAAGATGTACAGCGATGCAATGCTTTTGAAAAACATTTCAAGGAACTCATTGCTTTCCTGCTGGTTGAATCAAGTGCTGGCATATCTCACGGACTCATCAAGATGAACAAAATGCATAATTTACCATCCGTCTAAGAAGGTATTTTTAGCAAGAGGCAAAATCTACAAAAATATTTTGCGAAGAAAAGCCCAAGTGGCGGTAAAATAATGAATACATTCTACTGTGGACCTAAGGAAATAAAAGATAAATAAAGGGAAGCTAAATGAATTTTTTTTTTCATATTCAAGTTTTCCTAAATTCCCACCAACTCTAGTACAGGGCTAATACACCTGATAGGATAAGAAAACAGGAAAGAGGAAGTATTACTGACAAATCAGAAGACACTGAATTGGCACAAGGAAGAATTTAGCAGTCCTTTGAGCAGGCTACTGCTATTCTTTGGACTGTGCTACAACTGGGGTTTGTGCATGGATGTATGTGGTCATAGAAGGGCCTGGGGTTGAAAGGACCACAAAGATCATCCGGTTTCAACCCCCCTGCTATGTGCAGGCTCACCAGCCACCAATCCAGGCTGCCCAGAGCCACATCCAGTGTGGCCTTGAATGCCTCCAGGGATGGGGCATCCACAACCTCCTTGGGCAACCTGTTCCAGTGTGCCACCACCCTCTGTGTGAAAAACTTCCTCCTCATATCTAACCTAAACCTCCTCTGTCTCAGTTTAAAACCATTCTCCTTTGTCCTATCACTATCCTTCCTTGTAAACAGCCATTTCCCCTCCTGTTTATATGGTTTGTTCAGGTACTAGCATGCTGCAACGAGGTCTCCCCAGGCCCTTCTTCAAGCTAAACAAGCCCAGATCCCTCAGCTTTCCACACAGGAGAGGTGCTTCAGCCTTATGATCATCTTAGTGGCCCTCCTCTGCACACTGTCAGTCTTACTAAAAAGGAAGTTCAATAATCCTTCCTCACAGTTATGTGTAAAATGTCAATTCACGTGACTGCTGGACACTCTATAACTTCAGTATTGTCAGTAGTTCTATCACACTGGAGTTGATGGGACATTACTGTACTGACCTCTCCTTCATATTAAGCACCTGTAGACTAAAAAGAGGATCAAAATCTAAGAAGATGTAGCTATTTTTAAAAGACTAAACATTAAAGACTGTGTATTTCCTCAAATTTATTTTGTAATCGTATTTTTCTGGAACATATTAAAATAGAAAAAAATGCTCATCTGATTCATCGTACAAAGAAAATACCAACATAGTAATAAAATACAGAAAATATTTATGAAAGCACCAAAACATTAAAATATTCATATTGGCAAAGGCTGTAAGAATATATTTCTCACAATTTTACAGTAAAGTGCTATTCAATCCACTCAAATCAAGGAATCAGCATTTTAATAGCATGGTTAGTAGTTATTATCCAAAAGTTATCAATCACTTTGTTACTCTTCTCAACAACACAACAATCCATTCTGCTGGAAGCAAAGCATCTGAATTTTGTGCTACGAAAATAACTTAAAACATTCAGTGGTTAGCAGTGAACAATGTAAGCTGTGAATTCATTCAGAAAAAAAGAAAGTCGAGAAGGAAAATGTACAGAAATCGGATAAATGAAAAACTAAGAAACGCAGACCATGGTAAAATAAGGTATAAATTAAGAAAGGACAGAAGACCAGGCACCAAGCAATTCTGACAATTTGCCTTTTACACAGTAGTTTTTAGTAATTGCCTTGAACCATTCCTGCCTCTTTAGTTGATCACTTTATTAATGCATTTTCTAACCTGCCCTTTTCTATTCCCTAGAAATGATACTATAACTACAACACATCGGAGAGATATCATCACCGAAGAGACAGAAGCAGATTATGACCTTTACTTTTCCCCAGTAATCGCTTATTATCTACTGAAGCCAACGAACCAAAGCTAAATCTATTTATTACAAAGCTAACTTGTAGCAAAAATTAATTCCAGTAAACAAATTAGACATCATCTACAGTTATAAAATTAATTTTTTGAAAGATACCATCAGTCTCTTTTAAGGTGTTTAGCATTTTAATGTACATATTTACAGCCATGAATACAAAGAATTCTTGTTAGAATAAAGTAATGCTAGCTTCATACACCATTCTTACAATACTTTCTGAGAAATGGTAGAAATAACACTTCCATATTGCCTTCAGCAATACCTAATCTTCCTGGCTTGACTTTTTTTCATAAATTCATCCATGATTTAAGCATATTGCACATCTCAAAGTAAGTCCTTACACTGTTTACTAGTCTTTTTAGGAACTATAACTTGGTCATCAAAAGCCAACTGTCACACTCCTGCAATTTCACTAAGAGCTGCTTCCAAAAATTAGCCATGAAAATAATACACAGGGAGAGAATGGGAACGGTATCTCAGCATGGCTATTATTTCATTACTATTTTTGGAATCGAGCCATAATTATTTTGCTGGTCAATATGGCTGTGTGCACGGTGTTTGGAAGAAAGTATTTACAGTATGTTTGCTTTCAGGAAAAGGAAAAAAAGTAGAATTTAATTAAAGAAAGCAATGGCCCTGAAGTACCAATATAATTAATAACAAATACCTTCCTTTATAACAGACTATACATAGATTATACAAGAAGTCTGCCTGCAGTACATAATTTCTGTAAATTTTCCTGAAAGAACATGTGAAACCTTAGAATACATCAGTCAGACTGCTTACACCTTCTGTGAGAGTAATTTTGAATGCAGGAATGAATATGATGAAAATAAATGAAATACTGTGTTTAAAGAATTTGAGTAGAGAAAACAACTAAAGTTTTAAATTGTGTTGTTGTATTTGGTTTTCTTCTTCCAGTTCAGTTGTATTTATTAAGTTGTAGAGTGGAAATAACTCCCAGCTCTATCATCTCCTTCACGTGCTGTTCCAACCGTCAACTTACAGTAACTTCCTTTGCTGGTCATTCACTTCACCGTTCAGCAAACTCATCCACAGTTGTGGATTCACAAACCTCATGTTGGCAGTTCCAGAATCTGAGCGTAGTACAGCAATCATTTCCACTCCAGACAACCATGATAGGCAGCATCTTTAGCGCAAAATGGTTCTTTTTAGCTTCTCTGGCTGTATGCCAGGTAGAAGCAGAAGGCAACAATAGTAACTGATAATGATGATAAAACAACTGACAACTGCTGGAACCAAAGGCAGCGATCAATCTGCTCTTGAAGTCTTTTATTAATTTGCAGTAAATGAGTTAGCTGAAAATAGAAAACATTTCAATAATTTTAAATTACCACCTATGAAAGCACTTGCTAACATAGAGCTATTTAACCACAAAACTTTAAGCACATTAAAAGCACAGCTTCTCTTAGTGATACCCTTTCTATCACTACATACTTCAAGAGCCTGTTCCACTAAAGAAGCTTAGAACTATGCAGGTTATGGATAATTTATATTGCCTGTACTAAGCAGGCGACATCTCCAGACTAGGAAGCAATAGACTCTGCTGAGTCTTGTTCACATTTGAGATGCATCATAAAACAAGACCAATGAATAAAGTGCACTGGAAGTACATCTTATTGAACTGTTAGCACTCAATAAAGTGAAATAATTCAATTACTGTCAATGATTTAGTTACTTTTGAGCTCTAAGCTCTTCAAGCAGTCTAATATAAGAAGTATCAAGGACATTTAGTACAAAACAAATCTTTTTATCATATTTTATATGCTTGCTCATGATTTACTCATTATTTAGTAGAAATACACTATTACCTGCATATGTAAATCTTCATTGGTTTTTGCCGGAATATTGAGTGCATTTTCTTTTAATGTCAGAGTAGAAGGCTTACTGCTTTCTAGGACATGACACCTGAGCCTGTTTGAATGATAAAAAAAAAACATGCACAGCAAAAATCAAAAATTAAAATTGAACAGGGAAAGAAAACTGTCCAAATAACTGTTATGCAGATGTGCTTTGTCATCTATTAATTTTATAAATTACTGTTTCAGTGATAGTCTGAAAAAGTTTCATCAATTATATTTTGACAGCTTTTGCTATAAAGACAGATCAAAATGATCTGTAAGCACAGATAAAATATACCTTCATCATTTGAAATCTGTCATACAGGATTTACTCAACCAAATCCTTAATACCTGAAATGCAGAAAAGTGTTAACAGCAAACAAAATCTAAAGGCTTAAGCCTTTAGCAACCTTATTTTTCAAGTCCTCCACCTTTCTCACAGTTGAATATATGCAGGAACAGAAACAGAATCTCCTCTGGTAAAATAAATACTTTTCCTAGAGATGTACTACTAGATACTACTAGATGCGAACAAATGTAAGAAAGTAAAAACAGGTATATCTGAAATAGTGTGTTGGGGTATGTATCTTTGTAGGGCTACTCTTCCACCATTATATAAGGAAAACACATGGATTCACATGGAATGAGTTTTACAGAGTTTCTCGACAATTATTTTTTCCTAGCAAATAGGGAGTATTTTCTTATAATTCCTAGAAAACACTTTTTGCATTGGTAAGTCTCTCCTTGCTAGTGTAACACAAGGGGATCATTATAAAAAGGGATAAATAAACTTCATTTAAATCTTTAAGTATATATATGTATATACAAGTATATACAAGGGTGGACAGTGATAGGACAAGGGAGAATGGTTTTAAACTAGGTCAAAGGAGGTATAGGTTAGATATGAGGAGTAAGTTTTTCACAAAGAGCATGGTGACGCACTGGAACGGGTTGCCCAGGGAGGTTGTGGATGCCCCATCCCTGGAGGCATTCAAGGCCAGGCTGGATGTGGCTCTGGGCAGCCTGGTCTGGTGGTTGGTGACCCTGCACATAGCAGGGGGGTTGAAACTAAGTGATCTTTGAGGTCCTTTTCAACTCAGGCTACTCTGTGATTATATATATATATATGTATGTACCTATACATGTATACACACATGCGCGCACATAAATACACTGCACAGGTGCATTTTCACATCTATTTATATTTTTTCTGTTTAAACCTTAGAGTTTACAATAAAGCAACAATAAAAAGAAAAGCATGTGCACACTACCATGCATGGTGTTTTACGTATTGAAAATCTCATTTTTAAAACAGAGAGAAAGCCATGGTAAAATACTTCTGTCAGCAAGCACACAACTCAGTCTGGAGAATCCTTTACTGACTATGATAATGCAAGTGTTATAAATCAGATAAATTACAATGGCAAAAAAAAATATCAGCAGAAAGCTCTATACTCACCTATGTTCCATCACCTTGGTCCTAGGGACTTCTTTCCAAAACTGAGCCAGTTCTGGTACACCTGATCCAGAAGACTGGTCCATTTCTGCTGCCATTATAAGGAAACGATCCTGCAGAGAAGCTGAAAAGCCTGCCCTCAAAGAAAAAAAAAAAGAAAAAGAAAAAAAAAATGGGAAGTGCTTGGATAAAACACTAGTATTACAAAGCACACAGAGCACCTTTGAGATGTGTTTTAAATGAGAACTTGTGCCGAACACTAAAGACTGACTTATTGGGACCAAAAATGATAAAATCATTCCCTTATGCTCAACAGTTTTAATTACCATTTTTTCTTCTAAATTTCTTCAGTTTCTTTTTAACAGAATTAGTTTCATCTGAGCAATTCAATGGTAACCCACAACTCTGTAAGGGATGTATTTTTTTAAGATAAGAATTAGACTCAGTTGCAGACAACATCTGCTTATGCCTATGTGGAGTAGTAAATCAGTACATGCAGCTACTCAAATGCTGCATGACAAATGTGTTCCCTTACAAATGGTAATACTGTCATACAGGAGTTAAGTGGACACTGGTTTCACTCAGCCTTTCTACCTGCGAATGTTTGTAACCAGTCAGCCTTGATGTTATCATCCAGGTTTTCTAAAAAATTCTGCATAAGGTTTTACTTACCACCATGAAGAGAGACTATTATGTCTAACGACGTGCCAGGTTCACAGCTGCTGTTACTGGGTTTAACTCTGTATTTTTCAGGAGCAGTTGTCCTTACCTAAATTAAAAGAAATAATAAGCAGGTATACATTACATACACAGATAATGACCTTTTCATAATCTAACTCTGTAATGACTAATAATACAGAAACCCTTGAATACTGATTAAGACAGAGTGATGCATATCTTTAAAATACCTTGCCCTGTAGGAATAATCACACTATTTCTTTTTTTCCTCTCAATCACTTTCAAATGGATCACCTAATGAAATTCTTGAGAGTATGGAAACTTTAGTTACTTATGTATGAAGAGCACATAAAATACATGTTGGAAAACCAAACCGGGATGCAAGTCAAATCAGAATTTTTGAAGCAAACATAACTGCATTCATTCCTTTGATAGCGACATTTGCAGATGGAGCTGCATCAGTATGGAGAGTTACTAACTTATTCCCAGCCAAGGTTTTCCCAAGGCAAAAAGTTCAGAAGACATTCATCTCCAAAGCTCAGTGCTTTCTTGTTGGTTCTAATTAAGCCCTATACTGTCACCAAAGAACTAACCATCCCTAAGGCTCTTTTTCAGTCAACGCCCCAAAGATTTGTATTAGATTGTCTTACTGGGATGGCATACCAAAGGGGCAAATTCAGCTAAAATATTTCCTTGATAAGCTTCACACACCCCAACAGTGTTAAGAAAAATTAAGCCCTCGGAAAGGAACGTAACAGCATTTCATCTTTCTTATCAGAACTATGTAGAAAGTTAAACATTCAATAAAGTAAACCAGATCATGTTTAATATATTTACCTTAAAAGCTACTACATTTTTAGTGACGTTTGTCAGGACTATCAAACACTTTTTCTCTCCAGTTTCTTTGGATCCAAAATATAGTTCTTCCGCGGGACTGGTAAGAAAATATGGAAGGGTTGGTTTATTCAAATTGTCTTTATTACGTGTGATATAAAAAAACACCTCATCACTTCCACAGGTAAATAAAGTACATTCAACCTTTCTGCTAGTTGCTATAAACAACTTTGCATTAAAAAAATGTGAAAAAAGAAATTTTGTACTGCAGCTTACAGTTGACTCATGACCACAAATGGACCTAGCTACATCAGTTAAATTGAGTACTGCCCTTGGATTCTTCTACCTGAATGAGCGTGACCACTGGCAGAAGCAGGGAGAGACAGCAGATATGTACAGTCCCTTCAGCCACCACATTTTATAATGGTATGTTAAGGGGAAACTTAATCAATTCCAATTCTATTATGAAAGACCATAAGCTGTTACAGACAGGGAGCAAGTTCCACCTCATAGTCCGCCCTTGTTAATGGCTGTAATGCACACATAAGAGGAGTAGGCATTTATCTGTAAGTGGCAAGCATTAAAATCGCTACTGCTAAATTCATTTGTGCTTATGAGTCAGTCTTTACATACTTCTGGAGATGTGTAAATAAACCTAAGGTTTTGCTTATTTGACTATCTTGTGCAATTAAGAGTCATGCATAAAAACTTTTAAAACCACATCTAACTACTTCAATTCATTTTGGATTATGTATTCAAATGAAAACTGCAAGGCCTAAAGTAGGGCATGCTCATTTACAAGTTGAGAGGAAATTCAAGTAATGTAACAATGAAAAACTGCTTCCTTCAAATATGCAGTGTAAGGACTATGCAAAGAACTCCCGTGGCCTGCAGTAACATGGCACTGGGTATTCTTTTTCAAAAATGACTTATGTCTGCTTCCTTCTGCCCTTTGCCTTTTTCTAAAATACTAGTTTCATGTTTGACCTCTTCCTCAAACGATCTCATTTAATAATACCATGACTTTATTCTCTCTCACTTAAACATATCAGCACAATAGTCAAGATAAAAAATTCTTGGTGCTGGATGGCAAGCATGAGCTGCTATGCTAGAACAAGAATCCAGTGGTGATTGCGTGGGAGGAAGGTGCCTATGTTTTGGAATGCACTAGATAGCCCACATGAAAGCATTCTTGATAGGGAGGAAGTAACTGTGCTAAGCAAGGCAGAAACTGATGGGTGTGAAAAAGACTGATAAGGTAACTAACTATACCTCCTTCTCTTTTATTTCCTTTCACAAATTTTCAAATAATCATCAAGAATAGGGAAAAGGACTGTAGCTACAAGGCATTTCAGTTACATTAACACTAAGCTACTGTAGATGTAAATGTTAGAGAAACTGCAAGATAAATCATAAATGGAACTGCAAAGCATAAACTAGTGTCAAACAGGCAAAAAGAGTTGGAAGAAAGGAATACTGTGCCACTGTGCCTTATGCTTCTTGCTGTATCAGCAGCAGTGACAACTGACCAAAAAAGAAGCTCACACAGCAGAACACCTGAGAGCCAGCTCTGAAGGCTTACTGCCTGTCAAGTCAAGCAGTTACGTAGTATGGGATGGAGGTGATATTTACAAGAATCCAAGCCTTCTCACACTACTTTCTTTTACTATCTGAGGTGTGAGGGGGAATAAACAGTTCATAGCATACTGCAAAGCCTGGTCTATAAACATCTATGAGCTACTCTTCTGCTAAAAAATGTGAGTAAAAAGATGCAGTATCTTTTGTCTTTTTTTTTTTAACATTATCAAATACAATATCTTATGTGTTAGTAAGGCCAATAAACATTAGCCTTTCCTAGGAAGGTGTGCAAGGCAAATGCAACGGTGATACTAATGAGGTAGAGAGAAAAGCTACTTGCAAGCATGACCGTATGTGTGAGAAAAGAGAAGAGCATGTTTGCCAGTTCTGCTTTGTTATTCAGCTTTGGTCATATACCGGGGCAAACAACAGGGTAGGCAATGATAGGTAAGGAATATCAATGCAGGAAGGTCCTCTGCAGAAGCAGGTAGGGACAAAAAGGCAACTGAGCCTTAGTGACTTCATAATACCAGCACTGCTGTAACTCAGCTTCTGCTTCAGTCTTTACACTGTCCCTCTGCCAAGACAACAATGCTGGTATCAGCAAACAAAGGCTAACTCTGCATGAGTTTATTCATGTCTCATGTGTGAGATACAGATACTTGTCAGCAGAAAACTGCTGGCTATTTGTTTGTAAACTGCAATATGTAAAAACAGTTCCGTTCTCTGAGAAAGAAGCCAGGGAACCCCTAAGCAGGTCTAATATCTACAAAGTGATATTAGCAAAGAGCAACAGGAAAGTGTACGCTTTCAGGAGTTTACTTGAGGAAAAAACAGCAGGACCAATGGGGATACCAGTATTTTTATTTTCCACAACAGCAAGGCAGTCAACTATAGAGGTGCTAATACTCATAACATTTATTCTTCTTGATATTTACATAATCTGCAAGACGTCTGTCTATTCCAATAGCAGGAAAAATAAATGGCTTTTTCTCTTAAACTTTCTTTTAAATTTTATTATTTTCTTTAAGTAGGTGGATGGATCTACTTCTTTTGTCAGAAGGAAAGAAAACAAAGTATTTCCTCCGAGTTCTCTTCATGCAAAATCTTAAGTAGATGTCCATGGATTTTATAAAGCCCTTTAAGATAACAGTGCCTTTGTACTGCCAACCAAGAAAGTAGGACTTCACATAGTTATTTATATGCAAAAAGCTAATTTTCATTTCAAACATAGGAAAATATGACATACGAACGTTTAGATGCTAATGAATATATCATTATTCAAATCCATTCCAAATCTAATTCAGTACAGCAGTTACAAAATTAGCTAAGGAATCATCTCTAAATTATGTATTTTCTTCATTCATCTAATTACAAACTGTAAATGAAAATAGAGATCTACATCATTTTCTAAACAAGCATCTTAACCTGAAAAGCAGTGAGAAAGGAGATTGTCTAACTGATTCTTCTTGAACTTTCATGATTAAAAACAGATTAACTGCCAGACAAAAAAAATATTATAATCCGAGATTGTAACAGATACAGCACTTCCCGCACAAAGAATTGTGCCCATTCAAATTGGTTCAAGTTACTAGCACAGAGGTATATGCCATCTTTAATCTTGCTTCAATGGTTTTTATCTTAACAGTGGAAGTTTTCCCAAAAATTGTAGATTTCATTCGTGTAAGAAACAGTGCCAAATTACTAACTGTTCTTATTACAGATACACGCTGATAACAGTTATCCAATGCATCTATATATATATATATATATACATACACTTAAGTAGAAAAAAGCATGCCAATGGATACACAAAGATTCACTGAAAATGCATAAAGGCAGAAGAACCATATAAATAATTTGTATTTGTTAATAACTACCGTTTTTTAATAGTCTGAAAATAAAAAAAATTGGTTTATTTTAAAAACTAATTACTCAAGTGTCCAAGGCACATTGTTGAAAAGAAAATTATTATTATTACCTGATATGTAACAAAGGTCCTTTAAAAGTGGTTAGTGCTTTCTTTGCATTCTTTGGTTTGAACTCTGTTTTGTCATTTTCCTCTGACTTGGAAATTTGTTCTACAGAATTCATCTGAGTAAAAATGATGGTTATAATGGGTTACACATGCTTCAGATTCATGCAGGTATTTCAAAGAGCATGAGGAGGCTTATTTCAACAGTTTACATTTTACAGACAAAATTTAATGTGTATACATTCCTTGAAGATTTTGGAAGCCCGTCACATTAAAAAAATGTAAGTTAGGTTATATATTAAAAATGCATGATACTACAATTTTTATTATTATTTTTGTTCTTTTCCCCCTCTCCCCCCTCTGGTATATTTTCCTGATGCCCGAGTTGGTTGTTTTTATAGACACCAGATAAGCAAGGTGCAGTACTTCTAATACCAGTTTAGAAAGTATTGATGCTATGCTTTCGCTGCGAAAGTTTCCAAGTGACACCCCAACATAATCACTGCAATGCTGAACAGAAAACACAGCAACAGCTCCACATTTCATTGCACTAAAAACTTGCTGAATGTATTTTTATTTCTTCTAAACTGATCTCTGAAGTACCGGAGAGCTCAAATAACAGAACTTAAGTTCTGAGGTTCTTCCTCTGTTACATTAAGAAACTACATACAAGACAACAAGCCTGCTGGATGCCCACCTCGTAATTCTATAAAGTTCTTTATTTTCAGTAAAATGCAAAATGGGGGGAAAAAAAATACAGAAAATTGGAAAAATAAGTGGCACGTTGACTTGAGAAAATCAGCTAGCTAAACAGTTTGCTTAGCTTTGTGTTTATTTCACTTGAAACAGTGACAGAATATAGGAAGAGTATTTCAGTTCAGTTTATGTAAGTTATCTATAGTATGGGAATTGAAGAAATACAGTATCATAGAAGATAGACTGTTGTTAAAAAAACCAAAACATCTCAAACATAGTAATTTTACTTTTTGTAACTGTAGTTATTTTAAAAGATCACTGTATAAAAATACACTGCATAGTCAATGTGTTTGGATTTATTCTACATAACTCCAATTTAAATTACTAAGAAAAGAAAAATTACAGTAGTACCCACTGAAGGTGGAATCTCACGTGCCAAATACAGGTGTTTACAGAGAAGGCACTTACAATTAAGTTTATTGCTCATGGTTCCCTCTACTCTGTGGAAAGAAAGAGGCACTTCTACAGGATGAGAGAGGCATGCATAAAAATAAATCAGATGAATTCTTAGTGATTACAGAAATCTGCAGATAATGCAAATAAATGCTAGTAACGTAGGAAATAATAATGAAATCTCACAGGCCACTTGAAACCTGTCACTTCAGAAGCTGACCTCATTCAGAAATATTCAGTAAGTTGTATTTATGAATAGTCAAGTACAAAATCACCTCTTTTAAAATGCCAACCATTCATAGAATAAGGAACAGTTTCTGAAAACCATTTAGGAAGAAGCTCAGCAGAGAAGGGCCAAACACTGACATACTGTGTTAGAAATAGCAAGTGTTACTTTTATGTGAACAGAAAGCATACTGAAGCAAAATAACTATTTTTTTCCTAGAGCAGAAACAGTGCAAACAATGGGATGCAGCCTGAATTTTAGAAGTATGTTAAAAGTTGGCTAATAAACATGTCTTTAAATTAATGATGCATGAGTATAAATGATCAGCTTAATTCAAAAGATTGAGTAGAGCGCTTGATTATGCTGTAGGAAATAGAAAATACCATAAACCATTATTTTTAAATACTGAAAAAGTACAGTAAGTAGAAATCTGAAGTCACACAGTATCACAGTATTGTGCGAGATGGAAGGGACCTTAGAGATCATCGAGTCCAACTCCCGGGATTTGAGCCCTCTGTGTAGCAGAGCAGCATTTCTGCCACTTATGCCACAGGGGGGATTCGAACCCCGGGCCTCTGGTGTTGCAAGCAGCAACTTATACCACTGCGCCACCGGAGGCACACCAAACAATTAAATTAAATATTGAGGTGGTTCAGCACCAAAGCTAACATTCATACTAAACAGTGATTATGCTTCTGTATCCGAGATCAAACCTTAGCTGATGTGCCACAACCAAAACAAGCTAGTCTACCTGTTGTGAAGTTAGAACAGCTATGTAAGGTCTCCTCCTGACCTTAAACTCAGTTTTATATATACTAAGTTTATATACATGTATATATATGTATATTTATGTATATAAAACTGAGTTTATATACGTATATATATACACACACACATATATATATATGTATATGTATGTTTATATAAATAGATGGCGAAGTTATAAACGAGCACTGTAAAGTCAACCATTTTCAAATTACTCTGATGAAAATTTAAAACTGTAAATGAAAGCAAAAACGTAATGTTAAAGAGTTACACTACTTTAAACAAAAGTTTTGCAATTCCTATTCCAAAATGAAGTGTGGCACTCTTAATGAATTTCACATATATTTTTTTCTCTTTCACTCCCCTGTCCTTTTTATCAACAATATCCCCACTGACTATGATTGCATATTCTGAGGTATAACTTCATAGAATTCTACGTAAAGCAATACCTTTATATTTGTGGACAAACATTACTGCAGGAAAATTACATTTTCAACACAAGATGATGCATTAGGGCTGTAATTTCTTCTGAGATAAATGATTACTTTTATGATTTTTAGAAGTTGGCATGTAGTAAAATTTTACTATTTATCTGATATTTTCTCAAGCATTAAATTAAGCATCTGAGAAAAATAGATGCTTTAAGATGTTTGTCACAAAATATCCTAAGATTAAAAATTCACTAGTTAGATAAGTTTTGAACATAGTAAATCTTTTAAATTTTACCACATAATTCACTATAATCAAGAGATATTAAGTACTAAGTACACAATTTACTGATTTAGAAGCTAGTCTTAACAGTCAAATCTGTTCAAACTAAGAATCAAGGCACAAACTGCAATTTTGATTTTCCATTTCACTGTGTACGTATTTCAAATTGAGAAAATACGAAGTAAAAGCCTGACAAGAAACAAAAATCGCATGCCTTTTATCCTGATTTGTAGCCATACAATTAGTTGTCTCAGCTTTCGGACTTAGATACCTTTTTCTGATTAAGATTTTGTTCTTCATTCAGATCTCCAGGCTCCTTGGTGTCAGTATCTATCTCTTCTTTACTTTCATGCTCATCTTCACTAGTGATAGGCCCATTTTCACATAAAGGTGTTTGAAAATCATCATCTACCAGTGGAGGATAACTGTACTTGAAAGAATCCTAATAAGAAAAATGAGATTTATAAAGAACCTTTTAGGATAACGCAAAGAGCCTTTTATACTGTTTTTAAGTGGAAATACCATCAATTCATTATATTGTTTCAAACGACTTGTAGGTTTCAATTATCCATTTTACACTGCATTGCTGTTCAGAAAGCTTATGCTACCAATAGTTCTATTCATTGATTGTATCATTGCCAGCAGCATGCACTTGCAGCTCAGAAAGCAGCAGTATCCTGGACTGCATCAAAAAAGAGTGGTGGCCTGCAGGGAGAGGGAGGGGAATGTCCCTGCCTACTCTGGCCTCCTGAGGCTGTCTGGAGGACTGTATGTGTCCAGACCTGGTGCCTCCCAGCTCAGGAAAGATGTAGAGCTCTTGGTGCGGGGCCAAAGGAAGGTCACTAGGATGATCAGAGAGAGCTGGAGCACCTCTCCTATGGAGACAAGCTGAAGGAGATGGGCTTGTTCAGCCAGGAGAAGATTCCTGGGAAACTTTATTAAAGATTTTAATATTTAAAGAGAGATTATAAAATGGAGGGATTGTACAATCAACTTTTTACACAGTAGTTACTGATAGAATAAGGGAGAATAGATCTAAACTAAAGAATGTGAGATTTCGATTACGTGTTAGGAAGGTTTTCACTGAAGGGTGGTGAAGTGATGGAAGAGGCTCCCAAGAGAGACTATGGATTCCCCATCCTTGGAGTGCTCAAGGCCACAATGGATGGGGTAAGGCAGATGCTTGGACTTCATGATCCTGAAGGTCTTTTCCAAAAGAGATGATCTTATGTTTTTAAAGAACACTCCAAGTGACAGAAAACCTTTTTTTTGTTTGTTTTTTTTTTTTCATTTTTAAGTATGTAGTAGTCGCAATTTAAAAGTAATATTTAAATCCTCTAATTTTAATTCACTGGAGTTTTAATGTATTCTGCAGCCCATACTTTTGCATGCCAAATCAATTCAAAGACCTCCTTCAGGACAACTGAGTAAGAATAAGCAGCCTATTAAGGTTCTCAGTGCTTCCATAACAAAGTGAACCAGTAGAAATTACGATTTTGTTAAGTAGAAATGCTCCTTATCTTCCCAAATTAGTTTTCAAATGTTAGTTTTCAATGTAAGAAACCACGTTTAAATAGGGCCCTTTGTTCGTACTGTAATTTCCTCAAGTAATCTGAACTGGTCAATATGATAGCTTTGCATTCTGTGAGACAGGCCCCAAACTATGCTACCAGCAGAGATGAAAAAAGCAGGTTTGTTTTGCTTGTGCAACAGAAATAAATTATGTGATCCCATGAAAGAGATATAGACAGTCACCCAAAGAAACCTCAAATAATACCACATACTTCCTGTTTATCTTTAATCAAGGTATGAAGACTTCCTATCCTTCAGGCTGAAGTAACTCTTGCTGAAAGATGAAAGGAAGAGATATTCACCAGCTCAAGCAGTTTTCTGTTAAAGGGCCTGGTGAACAAGTTTAAGTATCGCTAACAGACTAATTAACTGTTAAAAGATTCCAGACAGAGAGAAATATTGTGGAAAGCTTGCAGAATGTTCCCCTTCACCCAAGCAATATAGAGTCTTTTCACTCCCAGCATACAATGGAGCACATATGGCAAAGCAGCCTTAATAAAGAGATGCTAAATTTGCTGTATACCTCACTTGGCCACATTAATCCACAATGCTGAGTAATGGCAGCAGCTAAAAAGCACCTCATCGTGACATCTCAAAGTTTCACACTTCCCAGTCACAATCCATCAGTTTCAGTGACACTGGCTTATCTACTAACAGGGTTGAATTCTCAGACAGATAAACAAGACAGATTTATTTGATGCTTAATGCATCCATTCCAAAAAAAAATGATAGTTTTCTATTATGGGAGATGCAGCATGTTGGCCATACCATACAAGTTTTAATCATGGTAGCGATATTTTCTAAGACCAGGTGTACACAGTGGCCATGAAATCACATGCAAAAGGCATAAATTGACATAAATTAAATACTGACCTAAAAACTGTGCTTCAAGTAAACAAGCTATGGACTTTCAATTTAGAGAACCAGGTGAAGAGCACAGTATTCTAGTTAAAAATGCAACTCAATCCTGGCACTAGTGTAGAGAGCCTTGTTAATTCAAGGCTAAATTGTTCACTTTGACAAAATGGGCAAATACAGAAGTTTAAAAATCCTGTTGCATATGCACATGCTCACCCTTGAGCAAAATGAAGCTCAAGCATATGTGCAGAGTTCTGAAAAATCTTCATTTATGTTTTCCGTAATCAGTATTAATGTTCTAAATACTCTGCAATCACTTAGTCCATTATTTGTCGAAAAACATATAGGTCATCTTCCTCCTTTACCAGCTGGGTTACAATTAATTGAAGGATTTTCATGCTCAAGACAGACTCACTTGCCAATGACCCTTGTCAGTACAAAAACAAAGTACATTTGAAGACAAGCTCAAAGATGGAAACATAGAATAGTTCCCCTGACAGAGAGGAGGAATTAGTAATTTCAAGTTCAATACTATATATATCACTTTGGCAACAGAATTTGCTTTTTTTTTTTTAATCCCCAAAGCAGTCTCAAAAATTCCTTTTGGACACATGGGTTCCATAGCATGTATTCTCTCTGCATTTCCCCAAAGTAAACAGTATCAACTGTCACTCCTAGGACAGATTTCATTAGGGACCAAAGTAGAAAGGAAAGTCTACTTTGCTTGCTCAATACTACAGCCAAAAGATAAACAGATACGCCGTGCTCTTCTTCAACTGTATCATGCTGGTTGCAAAACTGACTGTCTATTCCTAAAGCGGTAGAAATCAAAGAGGATGAAAAGGAGAAGGGAAAAGGTATTTTAGAGGAAAGTACAAGGAATTAGGTTTTACAAATCAGATAGTATCTTAAAATAAACAGAAAACCCCATAATCCTGTCAACAGTAATAGCAGTAGGTGCACTCCCTCATCAGATTTCAGGTTGACTCAGAAGGAGACAAGGTCAATCACTCCAT
Organism: Excalfactoria chinensis; assembly: GCF_039878825.1. Classification (NCBI taxonomy): domain Eukaryota; kingdom Metazoa; phylum Chordata; class Aves; order Galliformes; family Phasianidae; genus Excalfactoria; species Excalfactoria chinensis. Next base: position 115,857,503 of record NC_092825.1, read on the forward strand.
GAAAATCAGCCTTCTCAGAAAAGATATTGGAGCCTAACTTAATATCTGTTAATAACACTTCCAAACAGTGACAGTTCTGAGGTCTAAAGTTCAGAACACTCATCTAAGCAGATTAAATATCAAAAATGCTCAATATTTAGACAATACATTTGCCGGTTCAAAACACATGGCTTTTAAAAAGCATGCATGTGCTTTTCTGCCGTTATAAGCACACTTGGAGTCCTTGTCAAACAAATACATTCCTATTCTACAAATTTATCACTGTCAATGCCACACTGATTACCACAGATCAGTAGTTAAGGTAAACCGCCTCCAAGATTATGGAACTTAGTGACATTCCTAGAAGTTGGGCAACATGGAGCCAGCATATCACTAGCTAAGCACTGAAACATTTCAGGGCTGAAGCAGGATAAAGGACAACCAAGTCTGCACACTCCATATAGACACTTAAGGAAAATACTAAACAAAGCCACAATCTTCTTTCTCCAAAGAGGGAAGTAGCTATGAGGTATGATAGTAGAGAATACAGAACCGTGGCTTTGGTGAAAGATGAAAAACTTCAGGGGGCCAAAAAATCTATTTTCTGTTTGCACGACTTGTCATAAAGCAACACACAGTCTCTCTAATTCATTAGATGGGGGAAAACAAGATAAGTGAAAAAAAGCACTTGAAAAGGGCAGCGTTTTGTTTTGGTTCTTGTTGAAAATCTGAAAACAAGGCCCCCTGTGACTTGAAAGTGAATAATTAAAACCATTCACAGAATTGATTTCCATACTTAAGACTGCAAGATAGCAAATTCTCATAAAATTAATCCATTTTTTTACTGATGTGATTTGCAAACTATCACTCTGACAGAATCAAGAAATCTCATAGCCATGAAGTGCTAAACTGTAACACCACATGTTATTTTAATAAACATGCCTCAACCTAACACATAAGGATGATGGAATGTTAATATACTTACAGTTCCACCCATGTGAGGTGGCAGATATTCTCCACTGATGTATTCCTGTACATCACTCTTGTTTGTGAATTTTAGCATGCTTATTGCATCAGGGCCAAGCCAACCCTTCACAATTTTAAAAGCAGCTTTAAAGGGAAAAAAAAAAGATATGCATAAGTTGTCAAGATTTCTTTTTTTCTTCAGTGTATTGGCAGATCTTACGAAAATAGTACACTGTACCCCATAAAACATGGCAACACCCGTTCTGAAAATATTAGAATGTGGGGACAGTGAAAAGAAAAAAATATATTATTTGTAAGGAAAATATTTTACAATAATAATAATAATAATAATAATAATAATAAAATCAAACCAATAACATCCTTTTCCATAGTGGAATGCAGACAGACCATAGACTTTCAAAGGAAAGAGGATCTTTGATTTAGTCAGTGACCATTTCCTTCTCTTGGAATTTAGTCCAGGAAGAAGAGGGTAGCACAGGGGAGAAGTGTAAAACAATTATGTTTCAAGTCTAATTGAGGGATATAGGAGAAGTTATGTATATATATTTTCTTCACAGTTGAAATATTTTGCTGCTTTAAATGGTTCTTGTTTAGATTTAGAATCGTTTTGAACACATCAGTTATTTTCATTGGTGGTAAAATATGAATACGCAGGAAAAATTACAGAACTAACAAAAACGTATCTGCATGGCATAGATAAAAGAGTAAGCTACTTATCACATGCATTATGGTTAAGAATATTAATTGAAACTCAATGTACACAACCAATTGCAGTGCCGAGGGTCATGTGTCTACCTGAAAGTGTGCGACCTATTTATTTATTTTGTGACTGGTAAGAAGTGTTTGTCAATTATTACAGTGTTCCTAAATAATGAGCTTAACTTCGAAAGGATTACAGCTGGAAACATTCAACAAATGTTTATCCAAGTCTCCCAACTTTTAAAGGTAACGTGAATATGAGCTCCATTTAAAGTATAACCCAAGATAAAATGCTAGACAGAAAGATGGTGTGTTAACTGTAGGTTTACAGATTCACTGCTTAACTAAAACAGAAAGCTGGGAAATGCTTCTTGTTTATGCTAGGTTTAAGTTACCATCTTGGAGGAAAAAAAACCCACAAAAACAACTGACTTACCATTCATTATCCATGGCATTTCAAAGATCACTATCTTTGCTGAAAAAGTAAAGAAAAGGAAATAATCTGAATACCAAATGTATGTATTTCTCTGTTTAACATTAAGTACAGCCATAATAGTCATATAGAATGAAAGTGTTACATTTACTTCCTTGCAGAAGCAATTTGTTTATTGGTTTTTACATGCTTTATCTATCACTATACAAAGACAGTAGGTATTTTAAATGAAAGACAAGAAAAACGATAGAATTCCACAATTTACAGACTTTTCCGGCTTACTACTTTTCTGACATATTGTTACTAGTAAGTAATTGTAACAAATAAGGCAGGGAAAGGTAAGAATTTACCCTGATATAGAAAAGTAAGTGCTTCATGGAAAAGAAAAATAAGATTAACAGGTATATTCAGCATTTTTAACTGTTACAGAGCTTCAAAATTCACAGATATCTCTGCATAACATTTAGAATTCACTATGAACTTGCAAACATGATTTAGTTTCCATCTATTCATAAGAAATAAGTAGGCACATATGGAGGTTTTCTCCAAATGCAAATACAAACATGCCTTGACCCTATTCTGAAAAAGCACGCTGTGGCTACTAAGGATTTTATAAAGTCAATCTTTTGTTCCCTGAAGACTCTTAAAGGACACCAGTTGTTATACAGGTTTCCAAAGCTTTCCACTTAAGAAGGAACTAAGGGATAAAAAGGTTCATTCAATTCTATGTGCAACAAATTGTTTGTATATCATGAAAAGCTAGTTGAATTTTGATGTATTGAAAATAAACTTAAGATTTAAAGTTGTGCTGATTCTTACAAGCACAAATATATTCTGAATCTATAGTGTCAAAACATTCCATGCAGTTCAGCTTTATCTAAAAATCTCATCTTCTGTTATGATTGAAACACTAAATTCCAAGGACAAATCTTTCATTTATTTCTGAAAACAACATAAAGTGCATGCAAGAATACAAAAAAAAAACAACCCAAACTCTCCCCCATAACTAATGATATTTTTAACTGTTCTTGTTATACAAGTCTAACATTGTATCTCACATACAATACTTACTAAGAAAGTTCGGATAATAGTCTGTAAAACAGTTGACAATAAAACGAACAAAGTCCAAGTCCTAAAATAAAAACAGAGCAAATAACCTAAATCAAGATATTAGAATACAAACTTGGTTAAGATAAAGCACTTGAGTAGTACAAGATACGCATATTTTAGTCATCTGTACTCCAGTTTTATATGTACTACAAACGTTATCCAAATTCTCTGTGCAACGCTTTGCACCTTGTTGAATTTTTGCAGGATTATGGACAAACAAGCTTAGCTTTATGATGCAAGGAGGAAGCTAGCAGGCTTGTTATCAACATAACAATTTGTTGTCTAAACTACCACGGAGTATGGACTGAATTTAAAGTATACAGGAAACAGAAGAAAAATAAACCTTTAGCACTAGAGCGGCTTGATAGATTACTTTCAAAGCCTTAAGAATCAGAGCTAAACACAATGAAATTTCTATTGAATAACTTAACTTCCACATAGTTCAATCTATAACTGCAGTCAGAAACTACAAGAGAAAGTCAGTCAAAGGCAGCAGGCAACAAAGCTGCTTACATATCACCCATTTTAAGGATGCTCCCATCCAATGAGAAACAAGGCAGAAACGATGCAACTGAGTCACTGCTATTACAGCCAGATTTTGTAATGGTAACACAGCAAAGGGTAAAAAAGACAGATATATATGATACTGTGAGGCATACCTTAGCACAATACTTGGGTGAGGTGGAAAACCATAAGTGCTTCTATTTTCCCTAGTAATTCTAACAGAAACGACCAGAACAAAGAAGACTTCCAAAGGCAAAATAAAACGCAGTATGATACAGTACCTAAGATCCTCTCATAAGAGCAACAAAATACCATGGAGAACGGACTTCCAAAGTGATATAAACACACTACTACAACATTTACAGATAAAGCAATAAAAAATAAATAAATAACTACTGTTAAGAAGACTGTCAACAAACTGAAGGCCTGATTAGTAGCTTCAGTAATTATAAAGCATCAGAAAGCTCAGATATCTCTGGAGGCAAAAGATAGCATTTTGCAGAAGTATTTATCTCAACTGGTAGTTGCCGGTACCAAAAGAGTATCTATCACTTAACAGCATAAACACAGTGATAGATTTCCAAGTAATGATTAGAGTCTCCTCTAACAAGCACACTGCTCTGAATTCTTCTGTGTACCCAAAAGCAATATCATCAGCTATAAGGAGGTTGAATCCATTATTTTGATGAAAGTTCACACATAAGAATTTAGATGTGAGCAGAGAATTTAATAACCACATCAACTCTAGTTACCCGAAATGCTGCAACAAGGCGTGAACCTGAGAGTAGCTGACATATGAGATGAGGCTATAGTAACAATCGGACAAGCAAATAAAAAACCTTCTAGAAAACAGATTAAAACCTCAAGCTCTTTTAGGATAAAATTTATCAAATACTCTACGGGGCTACCAACTGACATTAAAAACAATCCCTAGCAAAGTGAGACTGTGCAATGGAAGACTTATGAACAGCACTTGCTGTTCTCAAGTCACAGGTAAAAAACTCCAACTCTACATTGCAAAACGAAATTATCTCACACTTATATAAATAACTGTCTTCTTAAAAAAGTGTTTTCTAGAATATTAATTGCTCTGATGAATTAAGCTGAATAGAACCCCACTGGCAATTACTCAAAACGTTATTTTCAGCACAGATTCTCATTCTCAAAGATCTCATCTACTGCATCTACGGGTCTGAGTACTTCACCATTACCACATTTTTCCATCCCTCACTATTGACAGATTTTGCTTCGCTGAGAAAAGAAAACACTGAAACCCGAACTATTGAAGATAAAGCTACAACTACATTCACAACACAAGAGAGCTCAGCCTGCGTGCTTAAAAATTAAGTTTAGTTACTGTCATCCAAAACAATTAACAAACCAAGCTGGTAAGTAGCTATTGCATAGGAATCATTTTGACTCAGTCATTTATCAAATCAAAAGTTTTCAGTGTAGCGCACTGAATTTAATATTATATAAAGAAGCACATAGTATTAAACAAATTTTAATATGTAATAAAGAACTTCAGAAATTGCTTATGTCACGAGAACAAGTCCTACGCACTGCTGCTGTGAGCAACTGCCATTTTACTTAGGTTTAAAGAACTGCACAGAGAATCTTCTGCTATGGAGAAACAGAATCACAGAACTCCAATGGCTGGAAGGTGCCTCCAGAGATCATCAAGTCCAGCTCCCCTGTTAAAGCAGGTACTATGAAGTAGTTCATTCAAATAATTCAAAAAGCAAGCAGAACAAAAACCCAGTAAGCATACTTACTATGTGACTGATTCCAGTTTCAGCCATGTCAAATACCACTGTTAAGGGCTTTCCATGATCTCTCTTGGCATAATGTTCTAGCCAGAAAGCTACAAGTTTCTTTTTATCAAGTTGCTGTTTTTGATCCCTCACATGAAGTTTCACTTTGAACCAAACTGGTGAGAAGAAAGGAAAAAGAAGCACACAAAAAGTGAAACAAGGAAGCAAAATTAATAGAAACCATTATTTGCATAACTACATGGATGCACTGTGAAATTTACCAATGCTTCAGTGCCCATACTTCACACTTCTAAAGATACTATGGCGACACCAAACAGTCATGGGAATAACTACATATTTATTTATTTTTCCCCCTTTTCTTCCTCTCATCTTTTGCATTAAAAAAAAAAAAAAGGACAAAAACCAAGCATTACAGAAAACAAAGAAGAGAAGAAAAACACTCTTCATGCACTTTTTAAAGACTTCTACTACTTATCAAAAAAATTAATTCATTATTTAAAATTAAATTCATGTACTCCTCAGCTATCATGACCTGTATGTATTCCAAGTATTGCTGTGGCTGACATTTCACTTCGTTTTCTGCTTAAATTTTCTATGCTGAAGAAGTTGGCATGTTCTGAACAAAACTATATACACATTATTGTAAATTACATAAAAAGACAAGAAATCCAGAAGACGAGTAACATCACTTAAATAAAAGTCTGATGTTCATTCTTCTGGAATTGAATCACCATCCCTGGATGTGTTTAAGAGCCGTTTGGATGTGGTACTCAGGGATATGATTTAGTGGAGGGTTTTTAGAGATAGGGTACTGGTTAGGCTGCGGTTGGACTTGATGATCTTCAAGGTCTTTTCCAACCTGGGTAATTCTATGATTCTATGAGTCACACGGAGACAAGTTTCTCTTGTAAGAAGCTGATTTCCAAGTAACAGATTTCATAAGAAAGCCTGAAACCAAATGACTGGTTATATAATGAAGTGATAGAAGTATTCAAGATGTCCAACATGAAAAACACTCATTTTCGATACCTCTTCAACAGAAAAATAGACAAGTCCTAGAAATAACTATAGATGCACTAGTATTTTTCTCCCTGAAACGTAGAAAAGTTTTACTTAACGTAATGCTTCTTTTTCCTATTAATGTCATTCACTTCCTTAAGTTCATTCTATGAATTGTATGGAAGAAAGTTTTCTACTTTCTATACATACAAAAATAAAATAAAAAGACTTAAGTCTAACATATTGATGGGATTCTCAAACTTCAGAAAGATCTTCTGTTCAAAGCAGAACTCTCATGAAAGAAACCAACACTTCTCAAAGAATTTCTATACAGTTTAAAAACACCTACTTTTGATAATAATAAAAATTGAGCATATGGCACAAGAAACATTCCTCAAGTGCTACTTAGCCAGTAACTCTTTACTACGCAACCTGAATTTGCATGCTGAGATATTCTCAACAATTAACATTCCTGGAAAAAACAACTGGGTGTGGGAAATGATGAGATTAATTATCAGTGACAATAAAAATGTTATTCAATGAACTGATTTGCATATGCTTGTCATGAAACAGTTCCGCGGTTTTCTCAGTCCAACCACCAAAATAAGTTACATCTTATTACTTCACTTTCCAGCGTCACCAAATTGAACCAACCAGTATAATCATGTTGAGCTTCTTAAGTACATGCTATAAAAATGTATCATCACTACTTATCCTTGATTAGTTATCTTGAGAGGCTATACAAAAATCATGAAGCATAACAACATAGCAATTGTTCATAAAGCACTCATAACTTACATGGATAAGATAAAGTTCTTGACAAAATAGACCCCTGAAATAGAAACTACTTCAACTTCTAATCTCTTTTAGTAAAGACAGTTTTCAATACCTTCCTCCTCCTAGTTTAAAATCTTTTTTTTTTTTCCAAAACGGATGCTGCTAAAATGCTTAGAAAAAAAAAGGTAATACAGGATGATTGATTATGTTTTGTGTAACTTACATAATTTATAGCCTTCTTTATCATATCCATGCAGAAAGAGAGCACCACTTTCAAACAACCATTTTGGAAGAACAGATTCAGTCAAGTCTGCAAAGCCAAATGAAAGATTATTTCAGCAATCAGATTGATAATCACATTTCTGCTAAAAATGCAAAAAATCCATCAACAAAATACAAAAGTGCCTTTGTAAGCAAGGCATTTGCAAACTTAAACAAAAACTGGGCTAATTTGAGAATTTTACTATCTTCTCCCGCTCAAGCTTCACAGTATGATTTAGGTAGAAACATCAAGAAAAGAAAAAACAGTACTGCAAATGTTTAGTTTTAGGCCCATATCTACAGCCCCTCTTGCTTTATCCTTCCTTAAATCAGACTGTACATTCTTGCAAAGTTCTTCAAAACATCTTCAGAACACTCCCACAAAACAAAAATCACACCTGTTCTACCTAGAGTATCAAGCCATCGCTGCAGATAGCAAAACATTAGACCTGACTATTACTTTGAGGTCCATTTTAGTCATAGGGGATGAAGAGGTTGAGCCTCTGTAACTACACAAAGAAAACAAGATAGCTACTTTCCTTATTCCCATTGCAGCCAACATATGGAAGTACAGCTTGATGGTAAAAGCAGCAAAGCTTCGTTGTTTTTTCCCCATTTATTTTTCTAAACTGGGTTAAAAAAAGTCACTGCTTAGCACTCCACGGTATTTGTACAATCTTTAAGAATAAGAGCCTTAAGGAAACTAGATGCAGAGGTTAAATGTAGTTCAAAAGGAAAGCAACATACACCGTCACAGGAATTATTCAGCATAGCTTACCATTAACAGTATATTCTTTCCTCCATTGAAAGCTTTCATCTATCATCTTTAACGTATCATCCACAACATCATGACGCCAAATCAGGTAGTTTTCAACCCACTTATCATCTTGCTGAAGTCTTTCCACATCTCTAGAATCGTACTTATCTGATTTATCTAGCAAATAAAATAACTATCGTAAGAATATAGCATCTGCAATGAATACACAAAAAGGAGATTTGTAATGTTTCAATCCCACTAAATATAAAGAATTTCTTTCAGTCTCATAATTTAGCAGGTAAAAAGCATTCTGTTAACTTCTCACACTATCTACTCAGAAGGTATTTAGAAACACTACCAGATTACCCTCACTAGAAAAATGATCTGCGATTCTTACTCAAACCAAAATACATCAGACAACAAGAAGATAGGGGAGACAAGTACAGTTTTTCATAGACAACACCAAGTTTCTCTGTTTAACACATACACAGGCACACAGTCAATGTACTGGTAGGTACCTACATATCAAGATTAGATAGCTTAAGCTTGCGCTGTCTAACTTACAGGCATCAGGATGAGAGACCAAGAAGTGTCAGAACAGATGTAAAAATGACTATTTTTTACTATATATCATCACATTAGATATTTTCTTTAAAAGGATTACATATCTTATACTTGGCATAGACCGTTACTTTAGTGAAAGCAAAGTACATGCAACTCTAGAACAGTTCAAAATCCTCAAGCCTCATAGTCATATCATATTAACAACAGGTTAACATGTTTTATAAAGCACTTAGGATGAAACAGAAGCTTCTGCAACTCTTTATTACCACTATTTATTCCCAGCTTGGTTTTTGTTGTTGCTGTTTTATTTTTTAACAGGAAAGTTTGTTACAAGAATGCTAAAGCAAATCTACTTCTATTGTAGGTATGCTTAAAGAACACCACCTCAGTTTTTAATTCAGTGTTCCTCTTTCACCATACAATCCGCACTATTGGAACATAAATGAAGCAAGAAAATTGAAACAGGCTTCTGAAGACAACAAACGCTGATAAGCATCTCTTTGCTGATCACCAAAACTCATAATCTCTTTTAATTGTCGACTTGAACTGGTCAGTGATTTGCCCCATTCATGCTTGGGGTGAGAAATGTTAACAATGGCTCTCAATTAGATGTTACTCTTGCACATAGCTGAAAACTGCTCTTCAGCAGCAATCAATTCTAAGAAAGTACTTTCAGGCAGAGCCATCACAGTTGATTTAAGTATTTATAACTGCAAGTGATGCCTACTTCAATCAGAAACCTTAACTCAGAGGAAAACATGCTAAGAAAAGCATATTACATTCTGCTAATATTTTTAATTCCACTGAGATACATGTAAAGGTATAAAACTTACTTGACTGATATTTTAATTCATATTCTTAGTTTACTGCCATACAATCAATTTAAAATATAAGAATATGTAAGCATTTTAAATGCACTCAAGATTGCAGCTGCAAACCACCCCCCACCCCCCTTCACATCTAACTGCTTTTCACATACATTACTTGCTCAGTTTCCTCTTCATTATGTTTCAAGTGTTTGCTTCCTTTGACCCCATCCCACCACCTCACCTTGTTCCTTAGCCAAGCTTAGAGTCAAGTCCCACTTCTTTAGTTCCCTTCCTGCTCCTTTCCACCCGTCAGCCTCTCACCTACTAAAAGCTCTTTCAGTTCCTTCTCTGATCATTTTCATAATCGCATCAGACAACTTATTCCCTGTATTCTGACTAAGTACAGGTCTGAGTATCCAACACATGAAAGACTGAAATGCTGTTCAAGTTCTCTGTGGATCTAGGTCAGCCACAGGCAGAAGAAGTTGCAAAGATTTTGCATATTTAGTTCTGCAAAGTTTAAACTGCTCATTTGAAACTTTATTATCCTTGAAGTGATTTATGGTTTGGACAGTTTTGCCTGAGAAAGACTAACAGTATCTAGTTTCAAGTTACAGAAAGAAGAAAGGTGACCTGTAGAAACCAACTCCAGCTCACACCATAGCTATTCAAACAGGTAACTAAATCCAGTTTTGAAAAGTCAAAAAGGTAGAAAGACTCCACATCATCTTTTGGTATTCAATCTGAATCCCCTTCAAAGATACTACGATATACAGTAACTAAACTGCCAGATCCACCTTGAGCTACAGTAAGAGTAGTACTGGCTTCTCTTAGCCTTGGAGTATTAGCTGGCCCTGTGCCATGCACTTACCATGCTGGCTATCTGTACAATTTATGACTTCTCATAGCCTCAGCAAACCAGGGCTTTGAAATACTAAACACTTAGTTCACATCAGCGTTACATGTCTAGTGCAATAGCTTACAACTAAATACAACCGCTATGAATAAGCAAAACGCTTGTCCAAGACCCATTCCACATACATCCTATTTGTAAAGGGGATTTAAGTATTGTTTAAATAAAGAACGAAGTACATGCACTACAAAGCAGAAACTAGAAGGATTCACACTGTTTTCTAAGGCTCCTTCTGCACTCATTATATATTTGGGAGTACAACTGCCAAAAGAATGACCGAACAGTGCATACTGTATCAGTATTTATGTATTTAAATATGTCTGCATATTATGTGGAAGGTGCCTCAGAATACTCATTTCTGGGCCACTTACAGACTTTTTCCCAAACTTTGGACTGAAATAATATTGAAAAATAGAAATTCAACTTTAATTCATACTTTTCAAAAACAAAAGTGGAAGACGCACATAGAAAACATCACATACAAACTTTCAAAAGCAAAAGGTAAAGAAAACAGAATTGACGGGCAAGGAAAGCAGAAAAGTGAGTTTCCTCCCACCCTCTTCAGCCACTAAACTCAACAAAGTGGCACACAGTAAGAATTTAACTCCAAATCAGGAGCAACCGGTCAGATCTTGCCTCTGCATGCACTTGTAGAATGCCTTTATTTCAGTCAGGGAAGCACAGCAAGACTTGATAGAGCCACATGAGTACTGACTACTGTTTTAACCTTACCTGATTTATCCAACTCTTGCTAGAAAATAAATACAGTTTAGAATGAGATTGTGAATCCAAAATGAAAATGTAATATATTACATATAAAACAGTGACGTGAAGTCATTCCAGTAATCCAGTCATTGGAAGTACATCAATTTAAGGGAGGAATTGCTCTTCAAATCTGTACCTTACCCCTAACTCTATTTGGAAACTTTTTATCAAACAATGCTGTCAAATAATCAGAACACTTATAAACTCAAGTTAATCACGCAACATTTAAATGCAGTTACTGAAGTATTAGAAATTGCTGGATTTAAAACAGAATACACTGAAAGAAAGTGGATCTTTCTCATTTTCAACATACAGTTTACATACGTTCTGCACCGCAACAATTAATAGGACAAAATGAAACAGAAGTGGAGGGGCGTTGAAATGGAAACTCAAATTAACTATAAATTGAAGTATCTTACTTCAGACACAATCTCCGAGCCCAGCCACATAACACACCTGTCAACACCTACTTATGGTTTAATTTAATTTTTTTGCCACTACTAGCAAGTTAAACACTCCTCACACCTGCAGAGCTACCACCACTGAGTTTAGTCATCTTTTACTCAGGAAGATGAGCATCTCTACAATTTAGTCCATAATCAACATTTTCCAAAGTATTTCTGTTTAACCTCAAGGGAAGTGAGGAGTGTTCCAAGCAACAGCGTTCGCAGCTCCTTCAGTTAACAAAAGCTGAAAATTCAGCAACAGTACCAAGCTCTTGTTGAACATTTAATAGTTAATAAAACAGTCTATAAGCATGGAATCCTGGTTTCTCCTTCAGCTTAATAGGGTCACCCCCACAGTCTTGCAGAGGAGCCCCACAGCCAGTGGAAAACGCAAACATGGCAAGAATCTTGTCCTGAGCTGTTTAGTGACTAACCAAGCTCAGATCCAGAAAAGCAAGAGAATGCACATACTGCTTAGCAAATTGGATTTTTATCAGAACAGTTAAGTTCCACACTAAGATATCCTAGAGAAGTTAATAAATTACAGTCTCTAATAATGACTCCTCCTTTTGGGAACAGATCTATTCTGTAACATCTTTTCCAGATAGAAGTCATATATTAAGGACAGCAACTACATACCTACAAGAAAAAGGAAAAACAACAACAAAAAACACTTTGTTACGATAAAGAATTGGAATAAGCAGTAAACAAGCCTTTCAGTTTAACTAACACTGTTCTAAATGATATTTCAGTCAAGAAGTCTTGTGTATGAAACCGTCGTAATAATTCCCCTGGCTATGGTCAGGAAGAGGAAAACCACTGTAATTGACTTTTGATTTCTAACACTTTAAGACTTTAACCACACAGATTTCTGCCTTCAATTGTTAAGAGAGGAAATTTGCAAGGCTGAAAACAGTTTAAGAATGTCTGTAGCCATACAAGGACTGGGATGAGGAAAACAAAATCACTTCCACCCAATAAGGAGCTGTTCCAATTCAACAAAATAAAACTACAAGATATTTATATCCGCCTCCAAAAGAGATAAGTTTAAACTGCCAGCAAAAGCATGCATTCTCAGTGATCATAACATTTACTTTCAATAGAAACACCAGTGTCACAACATTGTATACAAGTCTGTTTGCTAACCTGTCCATACAAGTTTCCTGTCTTACCCTTCTAAGACTTCTCAGTGTTAAAGCCAAGAATCTGTGAAAAGGAACTTTTCAGAGCATAAAGAAGGTATTCAAAATATTATCCTAACAGTTTTCAACAAGTCGTATCACCACGATTGGCATATACATCTAAAGTCTCTATTTGCATTTGACCAATTTGATTTTATTGAATACATTTTGCCACTGGCTTAAAGTTGCAATGAAATTTAATCTTTAAGCTGCTGTGGGAAATGTCTCTTGCAAAGCTGTATTCCTTCTGAAAATTAAGCTTTAAATATAGTAAAAATGAAGAGGATGCAAATAGGGAGGGAAGATACAGATAAAAAAAGAAACACGCAAAATAGTAGAAAAACAGACTTCTTGACTGAGAAAAAAAAAAAAAAAAAAAAAAGTCTACCAAGATTTTATTACAAATAATTTCTGTTGAACATTAAAACAGGAATTAATATTCCAGGAACAAAATGTAGTTTCAGAGATCCTTTAACAAGTGAAATCCACTGAAGAATGAGACAAAACTGTTTGCTAGAAAACACTGCCAGTACCAGTCAGTACCAGACAATAATCTTCTTTTTTTCATTGTTCCTGTCACCACCCAGATCATTTACATTTATCAGCTCTCACAAAGAATCCAAACAGACAGAAGAGAAACTGGGCCCCAAACTGCCAGAATAAGACACCGCCTACCACAGACAGCACTAAGAGGAACTTTCACAAGCTGAAATGCAAGGGCTTTAATTGATACTAGGAAAAACATTCTTCACATGCTCTGAAGTTTTGTCTTCCAAATACAGACAAAATTCACCATGGACAACGGGAAACAAAAAGCAAATAATCATGTAACTCAAGACCTCATTTAACATAAAAACTGTTCTGAAGAAGGATTCACAGCAGCCAAGATTTCCTCCTAGATCTCCTCAAAGGCCACAAGTTCAGCAATGTCAGCAAGAAGCTCCCCACGCAAACTTTGTGGAGGTGAGCCACTGAGGTTCTCATACGCCTCCAAACTGTATCTGACATTAAAAGGATTCATTGACTTAGTCACATAAGTGTGAAAGCTGTTCAATCCAAGAAATTGATTTCTAGAGCTTTTATTTGAAAATAGCAATTTTCAAGGCAGAATGGGAAAAGTCAAGATTGTAGTATTTAAGCTGGATGTAACTTTTATGTGAGATATTCCTCCATGTATTAGTTGTGGCAGTTAATATAAGACTTTTCTGAACCAGCTATAAACTTCAACATATTCTGCATTAATCTAAAACATTGTACTCAGCCAATGAATGATTTCAATCAAACAAAGGACATCAAAAGGCCCTATATTTTTTCATTTCACAACAATACACATTACTACAAATCACCATGGCATGTGTGTCCCTTAGAAAACCTGCCTGCATGAGGGGAATCCAACAACTACAAGTTTCAAGAAGTGACTCTTTCCTACTAAATCCTCTTTCCAACACAATCACAAAGTCTTAGGAATAATCAGGACCACTGCTTTCCTCAGAGGGAGAATAATACAACTGAAGCTGTAGCCTCCTAGAAATAGAAGTGTTCTGAAACCTTTGCTCAAATTTCAACGCTTGCAGCTCACCTGAAAAAGGAATTCGATTCACTCTATAGAGGCTCACTGTTCTACAGCCACACTGAACTTTCTGTGAATGTATGAGTTTCTCAGTGTACCTTGACAGCACCTTTACTTTTTTCATGGAGACTACAATTGCTGACTATCCAGCAATCAACTGCACCTTTACAACACAGAAAGTTGTGTGTATCCAAGCCCCTTCACAGTTCTTTTCAACTAAGAGTAAAGATTAAAATATATATATATATATATATGTATTTTAGAACATACACAATAAAGACAAGAGGACCATAAACACACTGAAGCCTTGTGGTTTCCATACTTTAAATGACTTTAAATGGGTGTGACAACATTAATTTGCTTGTGGCATTCCTAAATTTTAGATATGGATTAAAAAAAATAATGAAAAAAAAAAAATCCCATTTTCTTGAAAGGGATAAGAGCCCTAAACCACAATGCAAAAAAGAACTTACTAAGGAAGTGCGTGTTCAAAACATCACAGAGAGGATTATAGTCTCCCACGCAACAGTAACATGTTATTTTAACGATTCTTAACAACCAGTCCAACAGAGGCTTCATTACAGCAACAGCTAAGTAGCGTGGAGGTACATGGAGTTACAGGTTTCTAAGGGGTAGCTCAAGCTAAGATGCAACACTCCCTTTCAGCAGGAACTGTCTCAAAATGCTTCAAGGCTCAGCAGTTTCTTCTAAAGACAGGTCCAGAACACTTCTATGAAGACAGGCTAAGGGAGTTGGGCTTGTTCAGCTTGGAGACGAGAAGGCTCCAGGGAGATCTCACTGCAGTCTTTTTGGTACTTAAAGGAAGGGAGCTTAACAATAGGAGGGCGGCAGATTTTTCACATGGGCATATAGCGATAAAACAAGGGGGAATGGCTTCAAACTAAAAGAGCGCAAGTTTAGGTTAGATGTTAGGAAGAGGTTCTTTGCTCAGAGGTTGGTGAGGCACTGGCACAGCTGCCCAGAGAAGCTGTGGTGCCCTAACCCTGAAGGGGCTCAAGGCCAGGTTGGACAGGGCACAGGAAGCCCCAGCTTGGGGCTGGGTGGGCTGTGATGTCCCTTCCAACTCAAACCATTCTGTGATTAAGGAAAAATAAACCAAAGTAAACAGCAAGTGTAACTCTAGAATAATAGATACATCTACCAGAAAACACACACACACAATGAATTAATTGAAATAATCAATAGCAAAAAGAATTTATAGCTTAAGATGCTTCTTCATTCTCTTGTTTTACGACTGCCAAAGACAACTTTAACCGCACAGAACAATGAAAAGGTAAAATAAACTCACTGTCCTTCAAGGTGCTATTCTAATAATGCTATCATGTAATGACTAAACAGTGGTCAGTCATTTCTTTGTTTTGTATGTTTGCCCTGCAAATAATCATAAAGTCATGCTGCATTTAAGACCCTTCAAAAGTTATAAAGATAAGCACTACAGCCAACCACAGAAAACTCATACATGTGCACAACCCTTATATAAAATTAGTAAGTAACTCTAATAACTATGATCAGGCACATCAATGCAAAGCAGGTGTTTGCAGAATTGAGGCTTATGGTACAGGAGATACATGCAACCCCTGAACTACTGGGATATTAGGGTATTTGCATTAGAAATTAGTAAGGGTATGTCTTTAATAGAAAACATTTATACAGTCATAACTAAGTGTCCTGCTTGCTCCAGCTCTAAGTGTACTGTATTACTGCATAGCTTTCTATCATAAGAAATGCAAATCAAGCTGGAATTGAAGTGAAAGCCCTTCAGGCTCTCTGCCATTCCCTTCTCACGAGGATCCCTAGCACCTTTCATTTACAAACCTAAAAGCTTCCCAGATTCAAAACGGGGTCAGACAAACAGCAGTCTTAATTACAGACAACATAAATTTGAAGTGCAAGCAGCTCCAGATAAACAACTTCTGCGGACAAACCCGACGAGGACAGCACATGCCCCCTATTTCCAATGGCCAAGCACACCATCACCGTGCCCCAACACCCCTTACGGCACCACAGAGCGCCCCAGAAGGCGGCACCAAGAGCTGGACAGGGCAGCACCGCTCACCCGGCTTGGGACCGAGGGCAGAGGGGCAGCCGCAAGGCCGGCAGCCCGCCCACCACCGGGCGCTCACCTGACAGGTACTCCGCCTCGAAGCGCCGCCTCGTCTCGGCGATCAGCGCGGCCTTATCCTGCTGCTGCGAACGAGAAACCAGCGGGACGTGAAAGGGCCCAGCACAATCCCTCACACCTGCGAGGCAAAGCCAGCCGGCCAGCCGACCACCTCGCCCGCTTAACCGCCGCTTCGCCCCCCTTCCCCACCAACCCCACCCGCGCGAGGGCCGCTAGGAAAGCAGGGTCGAGCGCGGTGCGCGAAAGAACCACTCACGTCAGCCATGGTGCGGCGGGGCCGCCCGCAACGGCCGCAGTAACTGCAGGGGGACAGGAAGAAGCGGCGATGGAGACGCCGCGTGACCTGGAGGGCGTGACTAATGCGAGTGGGCGCGGCCATGAGCCCATGCCGGGAGCGGGAGCCGGGTGCCCGGTAGCTCCTCCTCTTTGCGCGCCATGGCCCTGCCTCCTCCGCCCCGCTTCCTTTCCCGTCGTGCACCGCGTGGCGCGAGTTTTGGAGTGGCGCGCTTAGCCCTCGCTTCCGCCTTGTGCTGCTTTCCGTGTCCCGTCACGTCCGGCATTGCCGAGCGGGCAGGTGGGTGAAACCCCGCAGGCCGCGGTTCTTCCAGTGGTGGTATGTGTGGGTAGGTGGGGCGGGTGTGTTCATTCGGACGGGTGCGGTCAGCGTTAGTTCTGCCTCTGTTCTACCGGGCTGGCTGCTGGTGGGCTGTAACTTAACCCGTTAGCTGTTATGGAAGTCTTTTGGTGCACCGTTGCCTTTTGCCGTCCTCATATATACTATTAAAGTAATATTAGCTTCGTGTTCTCGATTAGCCTACCCCACTGCTTTCGAATGTAGAGTTTTCCTTAAGAATTAACGCAGCTGCTTGCGAGATGTTTTACTTTCTATTCTGCTTTCATTTTACAGGGGGAGAGCTTATAGCTGAGCTATGGAGAGATATACAGTTTTCCTGTAGGAGAATGCACGTACAGAGAACTAAAGATGCTTCTGAGTGAACAACAGCACTTCTTATCCTACAATGGAGAGCTCCTCATCTTTCGGCTGTCAAAAACAAAGCGTGCGGAGGGAGCAGCTGACAAAACACTGAAGCTGTGTGTCAGGAGGATGGCATACGACAGAGACACCCAGCTGTTTGTTCAGAAGTCTTCTGGAGCATTTAGCATGCCTGCAAAACACTCAGCAACTGAAATCGTTTGCTGTGACTGCACCACGCATTCCAAAACAGGGGTTGTTCTTCCCTGTGTTTTGATGAAAGTGAAAAAACATAACAGTGTCGTCGAGCATCTTTTACTGTTGCTTCACAGCTCCAATCGGTTTGAGCAGTGCTGTCATTTTAAATTGGATTATGAGCTGAAAGAGGACATCAGGTTGTTCGCTGGCCCCTCGGTGCTGTGGAGGCATGCTAACAAGCTGTTCTACATCTCTTCTGATACCCGCACGGTTCTGAGCGCTCCTGTCCAACTGTCTTCCATTGTGTGGACAGGTGAAATTGAGGGCGAAGGAACTGTTGTGTTAGGGATCAGAGCTGCTTGCCTGCCAGAGAGTGAAGATGGGGATGAGTTTGCCACTTCAGACAGAGCCATCTGGGGCAGTGAGTTCTTTGGATATGCAATTGAAAGGCAAAAAATGCTGACTGGCACATGCTTTATGCCTCATGCTTACAGCAGAGTGGTATCTTCTGTCTGTGTCTTCAAGAATGAGAGACTGAAAAAGCAGCTCAGAGTATCAGCTGTTGCCATCACACATAAGAATCAACTGATCTGGTTCCAAGATGGTGTCCCTAAAGGTGTTTGTGAGCTCCCTTATGAAAAACCATGTTTAATAAAAACTGCTGTAACCAGTGGCAGTGATTTCCTATTTATTGTATCTTTTTCCTCTGGGAATATATGTGTTGTACGGAGAGAGAACTTGCAGGTATTTGTGCCTTAAGTAGCTCCCTTTTCCTACCGCATCTTTTTTCTTTATGTCATTCTATCCAAAGGGAAAAACTACTAGTTTAAGATTTATTGGTTTTTGTCTTTCCTGTCAACTTCTGTTTAAATAACCTGGCTTACCTATGAGTTTTTAGGCTTTCACCCAGAGGGAGGTGTCACCCTGGAACAGGTTGCCCAAGGAGGTTGTGGATGCCCCATCCCTGGAGGCATTCAAGGCCAGGCTGGATGTGGCTCTGGGCAGCCTGGTCTGGGCTGAGGAGTTGAAACTAGGTGATCTTTGTGGTCCTTTTCAGCCCAGGCCATTATGTGATATGATTAAGTATATGGTTGTTTTTTTTGTTGTGTTTTTGTTGCTTTTTTTTTTTTTTTTTTTTTTTTTTTTTTTCCCTCTCTCTTTCACTGCTTTTCTAATATAATTGAAAATAAATTCTGGTTTCTAATATTTAGTGCTACATTTTAGGAGTCTGATGTGTAGCCTCTACTGAAAACAAAAATCAATAAAATGAGAATTTAAAGACAGCTATGAATGTGCTTGTGAAAATTAGGTTAAAATCACAGTTAACTGTTATTATTTTAAAGCATGAACTTCTTGGAATTGATAAGCTTTTTGAGTTTTCCTTCTTAGTGTCATAAAATGTCATTTCCCAGAAATGACAAGGAGGTTCTCACTTTATTTTTCCTTAAGTCTGTAGAGGCAGAATTAACTACTGGATTTTTGTAATACTTGTCTTTCAGATAAGATACTTTTCTTTCAGATAAGCCTCATCTTAACAAAATCACGTACAAGTGATACATACAAAATATATACAAAATCACATACAAGTGTTTTAAAACCTCTTCTACTTCAGGTTGCATCCAAATGGGAGACGGTCAAGTCTGTTCTGGTAGATGATTTCATTGGTTCTGGAACTGAGCAACTGCTACTGCTTTTTAATGATGACTCCAATACAGATGTGTTAAATAAGTTTAAAATAACCGACTTTGGAAAGATCAACTATGAAGTAAGTTCTGTTTGCCTTTTCTCAGTTATTCTGTGCTTTAAAAAAAAACTTGAGAAATGATTAAAGCAGTGGTGCTAAGTGAAATGGTACGTTTGTTGTGAAATGCCCTGAAGTTTGAATGTAATGGAGTATAATGCTCTCTGTTTGAATAATGTAGTTTATCTGGGGAGATTATTCTAGTTTCTGGATAGTATCGGCATCCTTCTGGGAACATGGTTGAAGATGTTTCAGATACATAACAGGCCTTTTACAATGCTTAGCTTTCAGTTAAGAAAATTAAGGTTGTAGTGCATGTTAATTACTGTCTCATAATCGTGTCTTTCTTTAATATATTATCAATCCTTAATTGCTTCCAGAAGATAAGATTGTTCTTTTAAAATGAACATGGCTATTCTTCTGCTTTTCCTCACCCTTTCTTTTTTCTTTTCTTGTTCTTTATAATAATGATGTGTAGTAGCCTGGACCTTACATTCAGCTTTTTAAATATTTTTGCTTTTTTATTATTATTATTATTTTAGAGTGGCATTAATTATAAAGACGATGTTCCTGCTGCAGAAGGATTACAGGAGAATGGTTTGTTTACCATCCAAGCTCTTGAAACAAGATTACAGGTTTGTGCTAAATAGATCTGCCTTCATATTTTCTCCAAATTAATTTTCTGTTTCATTAGCCTAAAGGGTGAGGTTAATAATACTGTTTTTATTGGAGAAGTGGTTTGGGGAGAAATTAGTGTTATTAAGTATCCATTCTTGAATTGGTGGTAGTCTGTTTCAGCTCGTTCGGTTGTTACAAATGCATTTAGGTAATTAGAAGAATCTAATTTAATTTTAATTAAATTTTTCTGATAATGCTGAAGCCATCTTACAAAAGCTTTGTAACAGTCATTTTACTCATGGATGTTTAAATGTTAGTTTTGTAATATCAGAGCGTTTACTTCTTTTGCTCAGCATTACATACTTTGAGATGCCAGGTTTCCAAAGTGTAGTGATGAGTAGCAGCTGTTCCTGAGAGAATTAACTGTTTCTTTGTCTAGGGACTTTAGTCACCTTGGTTTAAACTTCTGTCCAAATTAGTGACCATTGCTATTTCACCACCTGCTGTTGCTTTTCTTCCTGATACTGACAGATTTATTGATATAATATTGCAGTGTAGAGTGAATGAAGTTAAAACCCATATTAATTAATGGGGTTAAAACCCCCTTTAATTAGATTTATATTAGTGTGCTGCGGAATAATACATGCTAGAGCATATAGGCAATCAGTGGGAATATATCATCTGCTAGTGCAACTTGAAGTTACAGCTTTCTGGGTTAGGTTCTGTTAGCAAACATCCAGCACACTCTCCTAGATGTTCTTTGGCACTATTGTGTGTGGTTACCTTGGTCAAAGTAAGTAGTAACTGACTAAATAAGAAAATTATTGAGAATAAACAAAACACTGACAACTTCTGAAGGCAGCCTAAATCATGGATTAAGTCAATGTAAGAATGTTGTTAGTTTATTTAAAATGCTTTAAGTATGAAATAGGAGGTAATTATTCTATTCTTGTGAATTAGTGAAAACTTTAGCATGTGGTGGTAGTTTGATCTAGGCCAATAGGCCTAGATATAGGCCTATTGGTTTTTACATACAGAGGTGCAAGTTTCCTTCACAACTCATTACTTTCTACCCATGGCTTGGGTAGTGGTATACTTTAAACATGTTTTTGTTTCTGTATTCTTTCATTACATGTTACGTTACTTTGTCCTTCAGCCAAGCAGACATTAGTTTCCATCTCGTTTTTTGCTCCTTTCACTTTTGTTGTGATGATTGTCTCCCCTGCCGCTGACTGCTAAATGTTTTGTGTAACTTGTCTTTTGATATTTCTCTTTTTATACACTGGCTGGTTTTCTGCTTTTACAGCTTTGTGAATCTGTGTTACAATCAAATGAGTACTCTGTATTGCACTATTGGTTTTGATAGAAGCAAGTCACTGACTGGAAATCTTATGTGTCATCTGCTGATAAAGTCCTTCTGACAGAGACACAGAATCCTTCATAAGGCTTTTTTTTCCCCCAGATTTCTTTTAGACATAGTAGACCTTTAGTTTTCCAAGTCATGTGCTAGCACAAGCACTGTAAGAAAATTGAAAATCCTCTTATTTTTTAATGCTCAAAATCTTTGATATTGCCATGGCAATGAATTTAGAAGTAGGTGGAGGTATGATTTTAGCCTTAATGTTGCTTCCTTGCTGAGGTCTCTGTTGTTCTGTATGTTTCTTTGAATAGTAGAGTACTGTTGCCTTTTTGTTATCTGATGTCACTGAATTTCAGGGATGTTTATTTGATGCAGTAATGCTTAGTTTAGAAATTTCCAAAAGTTATTAGTTATTTTGTCACCAAAATTCAAGTTGTCATGTGTTAACAATCTCTGTGCTATCTCCTATTTTAGGGCAAAGAGAAATAGCAAATGCAGGGTTTTTTTGATACCTCTCTTGCTACCCCATAAAAACATTTTATGCTTGTATAGTTGTTTTCTAGCCATGTGAGATCTTTGGTAGGTGTTACACTCCACTATGTTGAAGTATGCTGCATTTAAGTCATATGCAGTAAGATGTGTAAGTTGCATGTTGCAGACAGTGAAACCGAAAAATGATAGTCTGTGTATTTTTAGAACTGCTCTGTGTTTATAATGTATCCGGTCTTAAAGGCCTTCACGCAGCCTTTATGCCTCTAGACTCTTAACATTCATTAAGCTATTTTTTGAAGAGGACTTCCTTTGGCAAAATAGTAAAGCTATTACTATATCTGTGGTTACAGCATTTCTCATGGTTTTACTTTCTGTTCTGACATGAATACAGGACTATTCAACACCAACTACTGAAAGTTTTGTGAGGATTATAGTGCCGGGCTCTTGATTAGTTTTCTTTCCTTTCACTTGGCTTGCCTGTTTTAAGGCACTGTGCTTGTTTTTTGTTTATTTTTCTGGGGGATTGGTTTGTGTGTTGTTCTTTTCTTCCACTCCCATTCATTGACTTGAGAATTTATTTGCTCCCATTCCATTGTGTTGTTTTGGTAGTGGGTGGGAAGTTATTCAAAAATGCTCTGTACATTTTATTTTTAAAACTTAGATTAGAAATAGTAACAAGTAGCTGTTTTCTGTACAACCTTTGCTGTGGATTGAGGTTTTTTTGATACTTCTTCATAAAAGATTTCAGTTGCTTGGAAACCACAGAGACTCTTATTAAATAAAAGAGCAGCTTCACACTCTAGATATTTGAATTATGTTTCCCTCTAGCATTTTTGTCTACTTTCACTGTTTCACCTTTGCTTTTCACTGTAGTTCTAGTCCCGCCCATTGTGAATCTCCCTTTCCGTTTTCTGCCCTTTGCAGAAAGTTCTTGGCTTAGTATTTTTAGCTTTGTATGTACAGGTACTGTTTTATTTATGAATATTGTAATTTTAATTGCAACGTGTCAAAGTACTGTCCTACTTACTTCTAAGACTCTGCTTTAATTTGCTTTGCTTTCTGTCAATGATTCATCTGTTGTACTGTTTGTACTGAATTTTCTCTCAGCTTTGTTTGTTCAGCTCTATACTACAATGTTTTAAGGAGGGTGTTTATTTTCAGTTTTTGAAATGATTCACTTTTATTTTCCACTTCATGGTGTAGAGGCTGTGGCTTCTACTGGTCCTTATTATTCTGTACATCTGGGGTACAGGCCTAAGGATGTACATCTTCCGTGTTCCAGGAACAGTGATAGAGAGTTACTTTACTTTTTGTCATACGACAAATTTCAGTTCTCATTCCTGTGTTGCTTTAGAAGGGAAAAAAAGTGCTTGCAAAAGTCACACTGGAGAGCAATTGGATCAGTAGATCTTTGGCCACTTTGACTGTTTCTCACTATGTACTTCCCTGTGTTATTTTTTTTTGTTGTTTGTTTGTTTTTGTTGTTGTTTGTTTGTTTTCTGTATCTGAATTTCTTACTTGGGAGTTACAAATAGAAGTAATGGCTTGATATTCTGTTGACTGCAGTTAGGAAGAGATTGTAGAAGTACGAAATAATAGAATCATAGAATAGTTGGAGTTGAGAGGGACCTTTAAGATCATGTAGTTCTAACCCCTCTGCTATAGGCAGGGATGCCTCCCTCTAGACCAGGATGCTCAGAGCCACATCCAGTCTGGTCTTGAATGCTTCCAGGGAGGGGGCTTCCACCAGCTCGCTGGGCAACCTGTACCAGTGTCTCACTGTCCTCACAGTAATTCATTTTTTTCCTGAAATCTGGTCTAAATCTATTCTCTCCCAGCTTCAAACAATTTCCCTTTGTCCTTTCTCTACACGCAGTCATAAAAAGTCACTCCACTCTTTACTCTTAAGTTTTTCTTTTCTTCAGTCTGGCACTGGAGTATTTCATGGAAACTGGTATTTGTGATGCTTGGTTTGATAGGTGGCAAGTCATTTTTTTAGTGAATTTATCATGATGAGTTCTGTTTCCTCTAAGTGCCCTTTGCTCTTGCATCATGAGCAAATGGCATTGCTCCTTTTACTTGGCATGCTTTGCATTCAGCATGTCATTTGGTGATGACTGAATCTGATGTCTTTTTTTAATTTATTAGTTCTGAGGCTGTTTTTCCTTTCCAATGATAGGCTTTGTTCTCCTCTCTCTTGTTATTGACAGTAGCAGACTTCTCAGGAGCTTACTTCCCAGAGAATACTTTTCAAAGCATGTTTTAAAATATAATAATCTAGTATTTAGAACTTGTCTATGTATTTGTCTGTTTGCAAGAAGGACAATCTTCAGTGTAAGTCTTGATGAAAAATCAAAAATGATGTTAATACAAAAACAAGACAGAAACAATAATGAAAGAATGTCTACGTAAGCATCTGATGTAAATATTCTCAAGATAAACTCAGAGTGTAATACTGAGAGAACAAGATTCTTAGATTCGTATTTTGGCAGCCAAGTAAACTGACTTGAACAATTTTTAGAAGCATTACTTCAGGAACTTGGATTGTGATCCTTACAGAATATGGAAAGCTCAGAGTTATCTTGGTAGCTTCGATACCAATCCTTATTTGCAGTAGACTGGAGACTGTGTCCAATGGCCACTTTTCTGTTTTACAGGCTGGTCTCACCTCTGTTCGAGAGCTACAGCAGCATTTAGTCCTCAAAAAGAGGGTTATTCTTGGATCATGCAAAGCACTAATAGACCTTGTTGAAGGAAGAAGCCATATTTTACCAAGTGCAAAAAAGGTAAAATACAGAAAAAAGCACAGACAGCTTCTGCTTTTTGCTGAGCTATTTGTAGAAGGTTCTTCCCTCAAACACTTGCTACTTTTACCAGTCAAAATTGCCACTATCAAAACTCTTTCCTTTAAGTAAAGTCTGATTCATTATCTTAACCTGACAATTTATGTAGTTAAGAGTAAGTTTATTTTTTCCTTAAAATTGAGCTGCACAATATCTCCTAGTGGCTGGTTTGTACAGAAGAATAACTTTAACAATGAGTAAATGAGAAACAGTAGGAGGACTGTATTGTCTTAATTGGCACAGTTACTTGGATATTGAATACCTGTCTGTTATCTAATGTGATAGGAAGAATGAGCAGTGATTTCTGTAGGCAAAATTTATTTTACAGTGGGACAGAGTGAACTGTGAGCTGAAAATATGACAGGGTTTGGGTAAATGTTATATCTGTATACTTCTTAAACTAAGGCTCGTAATTAATTGAAAGATCGTGTAGATTTCAAGTAATATTTTAGTCTCCTTCAGGTCAACCAGGTTTAGACAGCAAAATTTTAAGCAATTAATAATGTAACTTCTAATGCCCTCTTTGGAAGGAAATATGTACAAGGAGAGGATGAGTTGTTTGTCATGATAGCTTTTCTTCTAAGGAAGTGGTTTTATATCTTGTAAATCTAGTCTAGAAAATAAACTAGTTTGTATAGATTACATTTTATGTAGTAGATTTTATAGTAGAACATGAATTAATGCAATATAAAAAGAACTAATATCTGCACTTAATTTATCTAAACAAACATTTTTCTGTAAGGAAGGCCTTGTCAGTCTCTGGGATGATGCAGAAAAACCTTATTCTGTTAGTAAAGAGCCATCATTGACACCTAAACTTCAAGATCGCTTCATAGAGAAATTGTGGCAACGTGTTGTGGGTGACAGCTTGGTAGTTGGAGTAAAACTAACTGAATCATTTTGTTTGTAAGTATATAAATAAAATAATTTCATTTAGTAGTTCAATAGAAATTGAGATTGCAAGTAAAGCCCTGCAGTAGAAAGAAAGGATTTTTGAGATTTGACTTTTCTCGTTTCAACTTCTGTGTATGAAGTAATTCAAGTGCATTTTGCCAGTATTGTTGCTGTGGAATGTCTCTCTAGTTTTGTGCCAAAAATACATCATCTAGCCAGAAATCAGCTGCATAAGTATAACTACGTCATTACTGGAGGCATTTATAACAGAGCTTTCTTTGACAGAAATTATGGTTCTTTTATAGTTCATATTAGCATAGGTATACTGACGTCAGTGAGAGGTGTAGATTTAGCTCTGTTTTAACTATACTGTTGCTGCTGCCTAAGCATTAATATTTCACCATTCATAGATAGTGATTTCCTTTAAAAAGTAGAAGAAAATATTTTTAATTCCCTGATCGACTTAGTAAATGTTCAGCTATGCTGTATTCAGATATCAAATCAAATGAGTATTTCCTGAGCCTATGCATTATATAAATTACATAGAACAAGCAGGCTTAAAAGCTTCGAGAAGATTCATTCTTGTTATTATCTTTATAGTTATTTGTTTATTCTGTTCATTTTAGTTGCTTAGTTCTAGTCATTATTACAGCTGGTGTTATTCTCCCATTGACGAAGGAGCTTATTTGGAATGCACTTTGAAAGAACAGGATTATCTGAAACAAACTTATGATAGACAGTGTGTAATGTAAACTTTGGCAGAGTTAGAAGTTACTTTTTGACCTGTACTCTCACGGGCATTGTAGCTGACACTGTATTGAAGCAAGTTTAAGGAGTATTGATGCCTCTGAAAATCATTCAAGTGACTGTGGGGGAACTGACCTATCGTGTCCTTTGGTTGTTCTGCTGGAACTGCGGGTATATTATTTCTCAACTACAGCTTGCTATAACTTTTCAAGGAAGTTGACCTTGTCTCCTTGATGGCTTCTGTTAAGAGCACCAAGGCAAAAGATTGCTTTTGCCTTTCCACTGTTTATTATTTTAGCTTTGATGACAGTGACTTTGTTTTTGAAAATGAAATGCCTAATTCCAATATAGCTTCAGAAGTCCTGAAAAGATTTGGAACTACTTTTTTAAAACCAGTGGTAACCTTGCCCTCATTTTTACAAGTTGAGAACCAATCTGTGAAGATTAAGTCATTTGTGAAAGGTTACTTGGTAGGCTAGCAATAGAAGGTTGTAGTAGGTTTACTGGGCTCCAGGAGCCCAGGTTCATGGGCCTGTGGTTTTGCAGAAAAGGACTTGCTTTCTTTTCAACTCCAATGTACAAGTTTTCACTGATTATTTTTGGGCTTTCTACTAATGCAAGATTATATTGATGTTTTAGATTACACTGTGAGGTGATGATACTTCCCATAAAGGAATCTAAATGTTTGTATGACTTCAGGTGTCAGTGACATCTTGAGATTAGACTGAAAAATCTTCACTGAAAGAAGATCTGAAAAACTGCTATTAGGATTTTACAAAATAATCTTGTGTTGAATGAACAGAGCATGCATTTCAGAAAATTACTGCATGTTTAAGGAAGCAGTATTTTAAACCCTTTATTTTACTATCTACACGCACTTCTGTTTGAATACTTGAAAAATAATAACTTGTAAATATTAGCAGAACTTTTAGTTCTCATAGAGGCAGAATTTTTAATTTCTGTAGTCTTATTATTATTATTATTAAAAGAAAATTAAGTCTTTGAATGTGTGAATGTCATAGAGTATCTGCAAGGGCTATGCTGAATATTCAACATTTTCTGAGTGAATTAAATGTCAAAATTATTTCAGCTAACGTGAGGGATTTAACTCCTAGGAGCTCTTAATACAAATGACTATTTCCTCTAAGATTATAAGTACTTTACACACTGCGCAGTCTCTGAATTAACTTGGAATGGTATTGG
Organism: Excalfactoria chinensis; assembly: GCF_039878825.1. Classification (NCBI taxonomy): domain Eukaryota; kingdom Metazoa; phylum Chordata; class Aves; order Galliformes; family Phasianidae; genus Excalfactoria; species Excalfactoria chinensis. The sequence goes on from NC_092825.1 coordinate 115,885,244, forward strand.
AGTTTGTAGCAGTCCTAAGTGTTGTAAAGTATTGCTTTTTGTTATTTATTAAAAAAAGCAAAATGCAAGCTGGCTGTGCAGTCATCTTATGTGGATTTTTACAGGTCAGCGTGTGATATCAGTCTATCATTAGTGATGGATCAAGACTTCTCTATGATTTCTCCAATTATTGAGTGTCGGAATAAAATCATTAAGGTGAACAAAGTCTCCTCAGCATTATCTGTCTCCTCAAGTCAAATTGAGCCTCCTCAAAAAAAGATGAAATTGGACTTGCATAGCAAGAATGATCTGAAAGAAGAATTTCGTAAGAGATGTTCTAGGACTCAGCTGGATAAAGCAAATACAGTCACTGCTGTTACAAGCCTTTCACCACTGTTGGCATTTCATCGTGTTTGTTGTGCAGTTCTGCTACATGCAAAGAAACAAAGACATCGGAATGGTGATTTACTTAAGAGCAAAAGGATGACTTTACTCTGTGGGAAAATTTTGCTAAGTCTGGAAGATATTTCAGATGGGAAATATTCAGTTAATATGCTCAAGGATAATAGTTACTGTGCAGGTAATTAGATTGATAGAGTTTGGATTCATAAAGATGTGGTTTTCTAGATGAGATTAAGCTAAATTTTCAGGTGTAATTATGTTTCTTTCTTTGAACGCAGCACATACAGACTTCAGAATTAAAATCTGGGTGAAATAGTAGAAGACCCCTTTTTTTTTAATTATTATTTGTTTAAAAAAAATTGGAACAGTTACTATAAGGTTTTATGGCATTGATGGTGAAATGCATTGGGAAAGGTTAATTTTGAAGATAAATCTGAATCTGATTAGATGCATTTATTTTTCCTGACTTAGTGTTACAATTTTTTAAGTAATACCAAAGTAACTGGAGTCTTTCCTCATCTTCACAGCTATTGAGTTCCTCTCTATCTTTTTTCTTTTTAAGTTCCTGACTGAACTGATTTTGAACTGGGCTTCTGCTAATGTAGTGTAATGTCGTTTTGATCATTTGCTATGAATTTTAATTTCTTCTTTAATGCCATGTCATCAGCTAACACCAAAGTGCCATCTTAATGTCACAGGAGGCTATTAATAGTGTTCTCTTGGCAAGGTGACATTTATCTTTAGAGCTCTCTTATTATATAGTTGCAGTTTTGTTAATCGGGTAACCATTTTGCTCAACAGAGATAAGTGTAAGAATATAGGTGAGAAGAAAATTTCCAAAGAAAACATTGAACGCAGGTATAGACTGCAAGTAAAACTGGGAGTTTGAATCAAAAATGTATGCTCATCTTCTATGTGATGCCTGATCAAAGTATTTAGGTTAAGTATCTTTTTTTTTATTATTTTCTTGCAGCTTCCATGGAAGACATAGTTGCTATCCTTGCCGTATCTATCAGATTTACTTTTCAGATTGTGTCTTCTGACTGCACACTGACTCGAGTAAATTCATGGCTACTTGGAGAAATGGACTGCTTACCATTTAAGGAATGCCATGACATGGTATTCTCTCATAAAGCAGGAAATATCTATGGCACAGTCTTTAGCTGGACACTGAAAAGCCCATTTGAAGGAGTTCTAACACTGTTTTGCAGGTAAAATTGGTCAGAAGTTTTACAGTATATTCATCTTATGCTCATGCCTTTATCTTCACGTTGTCTCTTACAGCATCATAGCCAACAGCCATAGTTCTGATATGAGAATGTCAGAGCCTGAACTGTATCATTTAATTGTGTGGTAGTACACTGAATTCCAAATAATTGTAGTCCCTTTTAATACTTGGTACCATTTATTTTGTTCATTTCAGTGCATAGTAATTCTATATTTGTTTTCGATATGTTTTTTCAACATATGGTGGTTTTTTTTTAAATCATAAGGGAATGTTCATTATTAACAAAAACAAGCTAGATGATTTAAATTACGTTCTTAGTCATTTTTAGTTTAGTAATGCAACATGCATCTAGTCTAACTCATACATTTTTTCTGATATACTTTGTTTTCTATCTACTATTATATTGAAGAGGAAATAATGTGAAGAATTCAGTTATTTCCTTATGTATATTGTCAAACTATTGGAATAAGATGTACAACAGGTAAAGTTAGTAACACTTCCATTGTTTATGATTTAGCTGGATAAGGCTCACACTGTGAGCAATAATTTTCAAGTTCTGACAAACTTTTCTTTTCCTGAAGAGTTCAAGCTTAAAAACAAACAAAAACCCTAAAAGAAGGTAAGGGTACATCTCTTAGGAATTTGTAACTAATGGTAAAAGGTAAAACTTCGTTCAATTAGCAGTTGATTGCCTTTCATGTGAGAACAAAGAATAATGTTTTTAAAAACGAAGACTTTCAATTTTCAATCCAATTTAATATCAGTACTTAATGAGCTATATAATGAGCTTATACTTGTATGTTTATACTTGTATTTTCAGCATTTTTTTCCCCTTCATTGGATCGATCTTTTTCTAGTACAGTATTTCTCTGACAGATTGAAGGTTTACTGACTTTTTTTTTTTTTTTTCCACAGCCATTCAGAAATGAGATAAACTGTATCTGTTATAAGTAGTGGAAAATTAAGATAAGTGAATTGCAATGGAATGGCTTTACTGATTAGTGTGAGAAAACTAGCTATTTGAGGATGTGTTGTGGTTTGAAGAGTTAATCATCTCAAAAGAAAGCAGGGAAGGAAGAGGAAGAAACCCAGTTGAGATAGGAGAAACTAATTTATTGAGAGGAATGTGAGATAATACAGAATAATTAAGAATAATAACTGAACCAAAAATAAACTGGAGGAAAGAGTCAGACTAAGTTCTGGTTGGCAGGCCCTCACCAACTGGCGTCCTAGAAAAGACAAGAGAATTTCCTTCTCACTCAGAATTGGGAGATCACATCTCCCAGGGCTGGAACTTGCATGAAATAGCTGAGTCTGCTAGAAGCACGGCACACAGGAATTGCACCCATCACTGAGCTTAAGCATCAGGCAGCCTGACATATCATACTGTAATATGGAATACTGATGAAACCAGGACAGGATGGGCTTTTTTTATATATTCATTTCTTTTTTTTTCCTGACATAATTTTTTAAATTTTTCCTTCAAAAGACATCTTCTGAGAAACTCATTTGAATCAACACAGGAAATAAGACTTTGGACAAACTGCATTTCTCTTGGAATGAGTGTCAGTCTGTTGCTGCATCATGCTGGTGTCTGGAGAAATAGGTTCCCAGTAATGAATACCAGCACTATTTTATCCTGGGTCCTTAATTTGGACATCTAATTGTTGTTAAGCACGACACTTTCTCACCAATGGCTGTTCAAAAAAGACCAGCAGTTAGCCGCCTAATAGCTCTGCAGTGCATATCTGTTAGTGGTGACAATATATGAATCCATCTTTCTTCTGCCCCTAAATGTATACTAGACAACTTTGTGTTGTCACATATGTTTTTTAAATACAATTAATTGTTTCTTAAAGAAAGAAGTGATGCTTGTATAACTGGATATGTATTTTGATGTTGAATATTTGTTACTGAAGCAACAGATGTACAGGAGCTACTCTTCATTCCATTAGAAAGTCTTTGCTGGCAGTTATGTGTACTGTATGCACAATACTTAAAACCATAAATAACCTAAGTTTTCATCTGTTTAATTTAAAATAGTTTTATTATATTTACTACTATAGAATTTTGAACACATAAGGTATCTTTAATAATAGTACTCTTACTTTGCAGAAGTCTGACTGTCTTGTTCCAGTGTCTTCATAGCCTTACTAGAGTTCTCCCACCAAGCTGTGATATAAAACTCCTGAGATCTGGAAGCAAAGGTGTACTTACTGAGAAGTTAGTACTGGCTTTGGAAAAAGAAATGTTTACCTCAAGGAGTTTACTCTCCACAAAAGAAGGTAAGGCTGAAAACAACATGACAAGGTGGAGTGCACCTGGCAAGAAAATCAGCGATCCTCCCATGGCTTCTTTACTGGACAATGAGTCTGGTGTTCAGCAATTCAGAGAGAGGCTTCAAAATGAAAAGAAACAGTGTGTACTAAGTATGAATGAAACGATGGATGGTACCCTTTACCAGGAAGTGGCTTTGAAAGTAGCAGAAGCTCAACTCAGTTCTGATATGATTGTTTGGAGACTGTGCAATTCCTAGAAATTTACCTAAATTTATTTTGAATAAAATTTTAATAAAATTGTAATATAAATTATTTATATTCTCATGTTTATGTCACTTATTTTATAGCTCAGGTGTTTGTAGAGATAACAGTATTTTGGTTGATGACTTCTAGCTGATTCAGCAAAAATCTATATTAAAAGTAGCAGTCATTATTTGGTTACAGTTTTCTGAAATATGTTTAAAGGTACTTTTCTAATAAATATTATTTGAAAGTTATACTTCTTGATCTTTAAATTGAATGCATTAGGAAGAAGTAAGTATGGATTGTTTAAAATAGTCCTATTCCAGTTCTACTGGAACTATTAACAGACTATGCTAGGTTTGTTTATTTTAAGTCTTAAGGCTAAGCTACAGGAAGCTAAACAATTTTAATTCATAATTTGATTATGAGGTTTGGTAATTTCAAAGCAGCAACCTATTTTCATGATATATCATGCCTTTTAAATAACTTTTGCTGTATCTACACACCAGTTGTCAAATCTGAGGGAGAAAGCCCTGGCTGTGCTTTGCAGCCCAGTTTTGAAAAGGCCACCTTTGGATTTGAGACATTTTGGAGTATGCACTGGGGCTGGGGAAACTAGATTAAGCCTTTTACAAAATCCATGAACATTCATCCTTGTGATCATGGATGTTATTGTGCTTTTAAATTGTTGAGGTCCATCCTCATTGACAAGACCATGGAATGGCTAATTTGCTTAGTAAATCTTGGACAAAGCTCTCTTTCCTTGGAATTTAACCTGACTTCAAAGATGGAGCAATTATTTGCTTGTTCCCTAAGTTATAAATGCTTGTCTGTTGATATGAGCTGCTCAGTACATTGGACCTATTCTCAACTACTGTAAGTAATGAGAAACTCCTTTCCTGTAACGTTTTACTTCCTCCTAGAAGAAGATAGTATGTGTGTATCCCAGAAGAGAGCCGCCTGTGATCTTGCATGTACTTCTTGCTATGGTAGTTAAGTTTATCTTTTTTTTTTCCCCTATCATAGGTATATTTTTTTTTCTCAGCTTTGCAAGTGACAGAAGACTTGGAAATCACAAATCATAATACTTTGTTTCCTTTTATCTCTGCTTTATGCAAGCAAAATCGTAGAGTTTGTCACCTTTTGTTCAAAAGTTGTCAGTTTGCTACAAAGTTTTAATAGTTAACAGCTTCAGCGTGTACTCTGGCAGTGAGTGTCTGGCTTGAAGAATGAAAGCTCTATTGATTCGGAAGAACAATCCTCAAGAACTGTTGGGTTTTTTTGTTTTATTTATTTATTCACTTATTTATTTTGTCAAGAGTTCCCATCGTGGTTTAACCCAGAAGGCAGCTAAGCACAACAGAGCACTTCATTTACTCCCACCCAGTGGGGGTATTGGAGGGACTTAATTTTTAAAGTGTAACAAGTGGATTGAAATAATGACAGTAAGACAGAAAATAAAGGAAAAATATTAGTAATGGTAATAAGATGGGTAGATGTGCAAAACAAGTGATGTACTCGTCTCCTGATAGTCATGCCCAGCCAGTTTCCAGGCAGTGGCAGTCCCCACAGGCAACCCCTCCTCTTATTGTTCTGCTTGATGTCATATGATATGAGATGTCCCTCTGGCCAATTTGGGTCACCTCTTCTGGTTCTGTTCCCTCCCAACTCTTGCTCACCTTCAGCCCACTCACTAGCAGGGCAATGCAAGAAGCTGAAATGTGCTTGATTTAGCATAAGTACTGCTTAGCACCAATTAAAACATCGGTGTGTTATCAACTTGTGTTTTCATGTGAAGAAAACTATCTTAGCTGAAACCAGGACAATGCCTTAAGAAATTAAACTCTGTGTTTACTGGATGAGACAGAATGATTTGAAAAAAACAAACCACCAAACACACAAAGACCTTTTTTTATTAAGCTACACTTACATACAGACCACAGTCTGTGTGCCCCCAGTGGCACAGTGGTATAAGCTGCTGCTTGCAGCACCAGAGGGCCTCGGTTCGAATCCTCCCTGTGGCGCAGGGGTAGAAGTGCCGCTTTGCTACACAGGGGGCTCGAAACCCGAGAGTTGGACTCGATGATCTCTAAGGTCCCTTCCAACTCGCACGATACTATGATACGATGATGATACTTGATTTTCAGTTGTCAGTGAAGTTTCCAGAATAACATTCCTAATTTTAAGCAGTTACAGGAAGAAATCTTGAAACCTTATCTTGCAGTTAAAGAAAATACATTGGTAAACCAGCTGAGAAGAAACTTTCAGAGCAATAAAACTATTATTCTTCTCAAGGTACTTGAAGGAGTTTTTGCAAAGTTGTGGAAATAGTTTGACCATTGATTTTTAGGAGGAAGCAAGGTGTCTATAGTAGCATTAGTGTGTGTGTCTCTATAAAGGGAAATTCTCATTTGTATTTCCATCTGTTACTTGGCAGAACTAGCAGAGCTGTCAAAATGAAGAGAAGCTGCTACAGACAGAAGTTGCCAGTTTCTAATTCTATGGGCTTGGTACCTATTGTTATTTAGAAGCAGCACATAGTTAAATCGCATAATTACATGACTCTTCCTTTGCCAGATAATAACCTATACAACAACATGTTTCTGCTAATGAGTGCTTCCAGAGGCATGAATGCTGATTTTGGATCATCAGATGAAGTCATCGTAAGCTTTTCTAAGAAAGCCCTAGGATTCCTGGGAGTAGTTTCCCAACTCTCTAGTAATTACACTGCAGAACTTCCATTGGAAGTGATGTAATGGACAAATGTCATGTATATGCATGAGAGATGCCTCAACATCCCAAAATCTAAATATCTGCTAGAAATGCCTGGAAGGTTTCTGCTGGTTAACTTTTGGGTCAGGAACCATGCAAAGAAGTACAGCTGTTCTGAGCAAAAGTGTGCCAAGTTTTCTAGCATCTTCTCATGAAATGGCTGCAGTGGGAATGTTTTTTTTTTTAGAAATATTTGATTTCCTAAACTAGAGGTGTTGGAATTTTGTTTCTCTAGTGTGATGATTAATATCTGGGCATGTTCTGTTGAAATGTGAAATCCAAATTGCTCTAAGAGAATCACTTAGGTTGGCTCCCCATGTTTCTAGCTCATTTTCTGCATTTCTGTATTATGGTTACTATTCACACAATGCTTGTGCTTACACATAATTACTCAGTAGAAGCAACTACTGGGAGGCCAGTCTTAAGACCCTTAGAGCTCAAGCTTTGAGATAGGTAGTTCAGGAAGTCTCTCAAAGGACCCTTTGCTATCAGGTGCACATGTCTAACCCTGCAGTGTTTTTGACTTCATATAGCAACCACTAACTTCTTGTGCAATGTCCAAGTTATGCAACCTGTTGTTGATACAAGTCTGGGTAGTAGCTGTGTGCACAGCCAGCAGACTTCTGATTTTGTTGGTTTATTTTATTTTTTTCCACATACAAACTTTTGGCAAGACCACCAAATTATGCTCAGATACAACTTGTTTTGACCCCCTGAAAGTCTAGTAAAAGTAGTTTTTATTTTCTGGAAACCATCAAGCATCAGCAATTTCTACCAGATATCTGTAGTTTTCTTTCTGATCAGGGCTGTGGTCAACATGCAGTGCTCACTAATAGCTATTTGAAGAGGCTTGATATAAAAGGGAATCCTTGTACAGAAAATATGAGCTTTCACGCTTGATAGCACACTTACGTCTGTCTTATCACTAAAGTCAGCATGATTTAAGGCTGTAAGACAAGGCATTGTGTGTCAAAGGACTGTTTTCCTAGCCAAGTTGGCATAATAAATAAAATTAAATGTTACAGCAATTTTCTCTGTTGTTCTCAGACCTCTCAGCCAGGGGAAATGTGTCTGCTCTAGAGTAATCTCTGTTGGATAGTAATATTTCCTTTTTAAGTGTGTGTGTGTGTGTACATATACATTTTATGTCAACCAAAAGGCTGCTGGATTTCTTTTTGTGGTAATGAGAGCTAAGCCTTCTCTCTCAGCTAAGAACTAATTGTTTTCCCACAGCTTTTGAAAATGTGACAGTCTTATGACTGTTCTGAATCATGCTGACTGTGCTAAGACGGCAAAATAATAATGCTAGCCTGCTTATCCATGACTGAGTTACTCATTAAAGGCTATTAACAAAGATGATGGGGTCAGCACAAGCAGTATCCAAATAATGGTAGTTTTCTTCTCCGCTCTTCCCTACTTTGCTGGGAGAACTGAAGTTTGAGAGTAGAAGGTAGTGTCAGTCAATGCAAGGATAAAGGCATGAGTGTGTGGCACTTGTTTTGGTGTGTGTATATGTATATATGTGTGTATTCATCTGGAGTTTTTTGTTTATTTTTACAATACTCTCTACATCTGTGTACTTTAGGCATGCCCTTAGGTGGGAACAAGGTGATCATATTGCATCAGTGGAAGTTTCTACCTAAGGTAGAGGCTGTATCAAATACTCCCAGGCAAGTGAGTAGGAGGTTTAATACCGCTCTTTAATTATTGCTTCACGAAGGTGATACTACTTTGGTATTTTTTGTGACCTTAGGTTTCTAGTATGTGACAACCCTTTGGTGCATTGAGAAATTCATAATTCACAGGTGCATGATGGCAACTGATACTTATAACTAGGTTAGGCCAAAGGGTTAGGTCTGCATTAGCGCAGTTCCTGCTTGAAATTCCACATTCACAAACCCCTGTTGCTTAACTGCAGTATTTAGGTCAGGTCTGCAGCTTAGTAAAGAAGTCTCAGGTTAACTAATTCTTCTCCTCGTTGTCTAAGTGGTGAGGTGGTGAATCATCCACCCAGCTGCAATCCTTACCTATGCAGAGAGGTATAAAGAAAAGTGCTTTGTAATGAGTCCTTCAGAACTGTGTGTGCTGCCTCTGTACCTGCCCCCTTCTCTATAGCCAGAGCCCCAGTTACAATTTTGAGCTGAATGTATGATGTCTTTTATAATCATGCCTTTGAAACATTCTCAAGCACAAGGAGAAAAACAGAGGCTGCAGTATCTTCCAAAATGTCTGGATGGTGGGACTCTGCTATTTCTGCACAGTCTGTACTGTTCCAACAGGTTGGGTCTACCAACAGGTTACTGTGAGAGTCTTCCTTCTTCCCTTTCCCTCTTACTCCAGTGATTAAATGCCAAGGACTGAAAAAGCTGCAATCACTTTTGAAATGCTAAAATCAACTTTGCATAGCTTTGCTATGTCAGGAGCAAGTATATTCTCTTTTCCAAAGGATGTGACTTGCTAAGTCAGATAACCTACAGATAAAGGTCATGTCCCCTATGCAAAGCACACCTTGATAAAGCTTGATAAAGCCTTGTACGCTAAAGCAGGAAATTCTCTAACACATAATAAACATTTCCTCACCACATCTCTGACACCCCCAGCAGAGTGTTTGAGGACAGACTATAAGTTGTTGTGCTTGGTTTTTTTTAATAAGCTTTCTGTAATTAATGTTCATTTTTAATTCAATCTCTACTTACTGGCAGTGGATTTCAATACTATCAATAATTATTTAAAGACTTCACTTTAATTTTACTTTTTAATCTCATTTAAGAAAATTCAGCAGTCATTAGGTATGATGCTGTACTACTACAGCTTTTTAAATCTGAATTCTAATGCAAATTTCTAATACATACGTTTTGTAGAAATCCAAGGAGGAATTAATATTAGGGGTTTTTTGTTTGTTTTGTTTTGTTCCTTAGCAGAATCGTTTAGGTGTGACCTAATGCAGAATAGGTACACAGACTTCTTTAACCATCCTAAACCAGATGAGTAAGAGGAAATTGCAACAGAGAAATCAGAGGAAGTCGTGTAACACTGTAGGTATGAATTTGTTTTTTCAGTGCAGTGGGAAGGGACAATAACAGAGACAGTCAAACCAGTCCAGTACTTTTCACTGCTGGTCAGCTTTTTCAAACACAGTTTCGTCACCATGAACAGCTGTTGGATTTGAAAAGACCACGAACTTTCATGCTAAAACAGTCTAAGATTAAGAATCGATACATATTTCATAGAACCACCTTTCCTGTAAGAGACAACCTTCAAGATGACCAAGTCCAACCACGAACCTGATTTGTGATCACATTCATTAGATGATATTTTTCCCCATACTTGTCAGTGTGATGGCCATGTTGTATGAAAGTGTTGTCTTTCACCATCCCATTGAAAGATTGTCCATGTATTAATGACATGATGACGAACACAAAAGTCATTCTCTGAATATCAGTGATTGGTACCTCTGCAGGGGACTTGTAGAAAGCCCAAATCATAGTTTCCAGTGGAGGAAAATTATCTGTTTTTTAACAGTGTTGATTATTATGGGATTATTCTGGAATATTTTTTCCCTAGCGACATCCTTACATTTCTCAAAGTACAAGATTCATATTTAGCCATTTAAACACATCATTTCAATTGTGCTTTATTAACTAAAACACAAATTTATAACTTATTTACTCCATGTGGTTTTGACTTGCGCACTGTGACATAATTTACCTGCCTCTTATCCTGGGGACTGCTTTTGTAGATGAATAATGAACCATTATATTCCTGAGGTCATATCTTTGTCTTTCTATCTCTCTGCAAAACTAACCAAATGATTTCCGTGCAAAGTACCTCACTATTATGCATGCTTTCTTGGTAAACATGCATTATTTTTAAGGTAAAATCAACATTTAACAGTTTTATGAAACTAATATAAGTGAATTTATTTCAAAAGAATGTCATACTTTTTTAAATGTGCTCTGACTGCATGTATGACTTGCTAGGAATGACTGACATGTTTCACCCAGAGTTTGGAAAAAAAGACACTTTATTACTGAGGTAATTTATCTCTGAAAGAAATCTCTGATTTAAGGTTTCTCCCCTTTTGGGGTGTTGAACAATGAAATAGAATTGACAGAAATAATCAGAAAAGATGAATCAGTGATCCCTGTATATTGTATTTCTCCCAAATTTGAATATATTATCTTCTGAAGTTATAACTAAATGATCCACTGAAATACCATAAACAGTATAATCTTCTCTGGAGAAAAAAAAAAAAAAAAAAAAAAAAAAAAAAAAAAAAGAAAAGAAAGGAAAAGAAAAGAACAAAAGAAGGCTTGCAGAAGGAATAAATCCTTACTCCGTTTTCCTAACAAAGAGAGATGAATTTTCCTAAATGAGTGTATTTTCTGGATAAAATGACATGTCGTAGGCAAAATGAGGATGAATAACGGAAGAGTCCTGTCATTTTGCAAACTTTCTGTATTCAGTAGTTCTCAGTGACTCCTGAAAACTCTTGGAGTGAATGTTTTAATTAAAAATCCACAGTGACCTTGTATAAATTTACTAATTTATGTGTGTCCTAACTGCATCACATTAGCAATACCAATGATCCATAATTTGAATGTTTTAAGTGGCTGACAATAGTTGGTGGCTATGATTACTTTAACAGCGTCTAAAGGGTTGTTGTTGTTACTGGAGTTTGTGACACATACGACAGCTGAAATGCATGTAATCTACCTCAGTGGTACAACAAACCCAGGGAAAACTCACATCATGGACTCTCACATTGTTCAGTGCTATTTCTGATGTCTCTTGCATTGGTAGTTAAACCTATCTCATATATCTCTCATAGTAGTGTTTCAGTTGTGAAATTTAATTTTTGCTGTATGCTTAAAAAATAACCACCTTTTCTTTCAAAAACACAAAATATTTGACATGTCAGCATATCATTTTCATAGGACTAGGAAGTGGCAATTCCTCCTTTCTGAATGTCAACTTTTAAATCTCTGGGGATCCATTGCAATTTCTCCTTTTCTCCCCGGCTTAATCTTTCCTTATCAAAAACTCTTTCTTGGACCTGGTATGATCTTTGGTTTAAATCCTGGCCTCATTCAAGAAATCTTTCTGAAGGCTTCTAGGCTCTGGACACCAACAAACTGATTTAGTATTTGCTTTTCATCTCAAAGTTCAGTGCTGGAGCCAGAAGGATTTCTTAGACCCAGGTCCTGAAATATTCTATCCGTTTATCAGCTGTTAGTATAATTTTTGAGCAGATACAACTAGGTTGAACTTCACAGACTGAAGGCAGAGAATAATAAATAATACACATGGCAATATATTCAGGCCTGTATTTATTTTGCAGTTAACTACTGTTTGTTTCTGAGTCTCTGTTCTTACTGTTTTATTTACATAGGCAACAGACATGATGCTTCAATTTTATTTGAAATTGTTTGTACTAAAGCTGGCCAATAATTTACCCATTGTGAACAATGCAACAGCACATCTTATTGAAGTAATTGCTAACAATATTTTCGACTGTAAATCTTCATGTCAAACTGCACATTTTGAGGGATGAACGAACAAACACTGGAATACACGTGCTCTGAATTTCAAGTTTAAGAAAGCCAGGCTTCAGCGATGAGTTATGAGAAATCATTAAGGATAACATCATTCTTTTTTCAAGGTGTAGTAGAAATCATATTTCCTTTTAAGTTTTAGTTCTTTTTACATCATAATAAAGGAATAAAGATAGGCTCAGAAGTTCACATTTCTAGCTTTTAACGTGTTTGAGAGATACAAAAAACAGCTTAAATCAAAAGCTAAATTGTCCTTACTGATACTTGACTAAATGTTTCCAAAAATAATTATTCAATTGTTTTGAGTGGGCCATCATAAGAAGCTTTACACCTATCACCTTCCTACTCAAAGACTCTCCAACCTCCCTGTGACAGGTACTATTATATGGAAAAGTGATATCAGCAGAACTAAATTAGTTAAGCTGTTTCTCTTATGAGTCTGAAAGCTATACAGGGCAGGAGGACTAGGCTGCCAGTGAGACAGATACAGCAACTCTGAGATCGTGGAGTTCTCTGGGCTGATTCTGGTGAGTTGTGAGAATACACTGTAGGAAGTACTTGCTTTCTTTGACATGCTCTTTTGTATGTCCCTGTGGTCTCTTGAGGATAACAATGTTAGCAAAAAGATTATAATTCATTTATCTTAAGAAGTTTCTACAAGATAACCTGTCTTGATACAATGCTTCAAAGATATGTGCTAAACAACATTTTTATCTTATCACTTCCTGAGGGGAAAAAAATAAGAAAAAAATAAGTGTCTGCTGTTCCTCATGCATCTAAACAGGCTTTATCTTTTCCCCTGTCAGTTTACAAGTCTTATCCTTATTGCCTTATTGCAGGTGACATGCATTGATTTACATCACCTTTGTGCTGAAATCCCTTATCAATCTGTTCTGAATCTGAGCAAATCTTATCTTGTAAACTGTGCTGAGCTTCTGTTTGAACCATACTGCAATTACAAAACCATTTACAAATTTGTATTTGCCAGTGGAAGGGAATAAAAGGCAGGCTAGGCTTTACTCTGCTTGTCTTAAAACTGCATGGAGAGTTTTGAAGATGAGAGTATTTATCAATGATGTAGATAAAGGTGATTTGATCTCACACAAAATGAAGCCAAAAGCACAAATTCCAGAAGAGTCAAGTTGAATCTATGACCTCAGACAAAGGGGTGGAGAGGCTGGCTGGACTGGGACTTCATTAGCCCACACCTAATTGCACTCCATGCCCTGGAAGACCCTCCTGGTGTTGCAGGACTCAGCTGTGCTTTGTAGGCCCCAGTCTATGCATGCCTCAGGTGCTTTCATGTTTCTACCCCTACATTAGCAGTTCATGTTTGTCCTTGTGAGCCTTCACGAGCTGGGATGTCAGATGGGGCAGAGGAAATAAATTCCTCAGTAAAAATTAGTGACTTGACTTGGACTTCTTCTGAGAAACTGCCTCCTCATCAGATATAAAATGTGCTCTTTTATAATGCATGCATTGTGGAGATGAGACTTCCGATTGAATCCACCTGGAATTCTCTCTCTAAGCACACTAATGAAGCTGAGTACTTGTTCAGGTGAATAAATACCTTGTGACTTATTTTACTTAACACATTAGTTCATCCATTTGCTTCAGGTATTTTTGCAATTGTTAGCAAAGGGAGGATCTCTACAGCCGTATGTCAACAAATGACTGTATGGAGAAACAACTGGTGGGAGCTAGGCTTTGATGTCTCTGCTGGTACTTTTCTGCTTAGCAATATTCAAGAGGTTTCAGTTTTAGAGATGGAGGATGGGCTCAGAGTGTTTGTAAGTAAGAAAATGTTAATTTCCCTCACAGCATTTTATTTACCTAGTCCTTTTTCCCTTCTGTTTCAAAATATCATTATAAAGCATGCTTTTGTGTGTGTGTTACAAACTGTACACATTGCTAATCTTGCATTTAAACCAAAAATCTCATAGCCCCCTGCACATACCCAGTTAGTTGATGTCTAGAAGTAGTTCAAGTATATGGAACCTACTACAGGGGTAGTAAGTTCATGACTATAGTATGAGACCCTGGAAAACCAGCTGCAAAGTTAAGAGAGTCTGTAATCAGTCTTCTTTACAAAGGGCAGGTAAATGTAGTCTCTCTCTCTCTCTCTCTCTCTCTCTCTTTGTTTATTCATTTTTTGCAGAGATTTATGTAAAAGAAGAGAGGAGAGGGACTTGTTGCCTTGCTGATACCTAGCTAATATAGCCTATCTACTCTGATCTTGCTGGATTTTGTAACATTTCCACAAGACTAATAATTACTATTCTCTCAATAATAAGCTCAATCAGAGATCAGTCTTGAGACTTTGTATTATCATGTACCAGACAGAAATCTTTAAGGTATTTTAATGACATATTTTGTAGAATAGAACTTTTTTGAACCTATACTGAGAATCCACCCACATCCTCATTTCTGCCACCAAAGTCATGCTTACATCTCATTACTCTGTATAAAATGCAATACTACATTTCGTTTGATGTCCACAATTGTACTCTTCCACCATAGCTAAATGCCACCTAGTGATTAAAGCAGGGATTGCACATAATCACAGTTCTGTGGAATATGCAAGAAACTCCTGTTAGAACAATACTTAAAGAGATCAAATTCATCATCGTGATTTGAGAATTCTGTTATAAAAGTCTTATCTATACTAACTATAAGTTAATCAGTCTTTAATTCCCTAATTGTAGCACTATGCAGTTGCAAAGAATCAGTTAATAATGATGAGATGCATTTTCCCAAAGACAACGCTTCTCATTCAGTGTTGACAACTGTTTATATACACAATATACATAGTGAGCATTTTTCAGGCTATCCAACTGGATAGCATGTTATGTCTGTTTTACTTCTTCCACAAGTCACATTTTGCCACTCCTGAATAGCCACACCAAATACATTCACGAGAGATCATGGCATTTTTGTTTCCATATTTCTTGTTTATTTTTCTGTGTTTTAAAAATACTCGCTTTTTCCTAATGTTGTGCGATCTGTTTGCAGAATGAATGCAGAACCTGTTTTACAGAGATGAATTTCTTTGCTTTCTCTGGTATGATTTCATGCCAACAACTCCCCTTTTACAGGCTACTGCACCATAGATGGTTATCTACTACCTGATGGTACTCAGAGGCTAGGAGTATCTCCCACAGGGCTTACCCCATGGTTGTGGCATCTGTCTTCATGAGGAGCAGTATGAGAGCCTACCAGGCCTGCAAGGTGCTGAACCACCTTTGGGAGCAGTGCCCATCAGCATGCCATGTTGAGGAGGTAGATAATGTAACTTTTCCTCCCATACTTATCATCCTATGACATCCTATGACTGGTCATGACTTAATGTTTGCCTTGACCTAGCCTGAAATACAAATTTAATGTGCTCTGCATGACTGATGCAGCACTAGCAAATCCAGTGCCTCACCAGGCATAAAATATCATCCTTAACCTTGGCTTTGCATGAGATTTGTTTATGTGAACTGTACCTAGTTAAACTTGCATCTTTGCTTGCTTGGTCGCTCTCAGTGCATCACAGCTCCCGATGTAATTTCCTGTCACTATTTTCTCTTGTGCTGACCCACAGAAATTTGTCAAGAAAAGGAACTGTTCATCCCCCTTTTTATGAAATTGAGCTCTGAATGGTAAAAATCATAAACAAAAATAATAGCTTCTGAAAATAATCCAATACTCAGAATGCAACAGATGGTCTCCAGACACAGAAGAAAAGAGTGCCTGACCTGAAAGTCATAAACTCCTCAGTAAAAGAAAACATGGCTTTCAAGAGAGAAATACATGATTGTTCAAGAATTTTTTTTACATTTACACAATTATATTCACATGGAAAATCAACAACAACAACAAAAAATGAGCTGTTGTGACTAAATGTTTTTTATGCAATATTCTCTGTTACCGGTGGAATTCCAGGAGGAAATGTTTTAGTCTTTCATTTTAATGATGTCAATGCACTGGAGCAGAAACAGAAAATTTGTTAAAGCTGACCAGTATAGTGCATGTGTATTTACCTGTTCTTTCTGTTCTTTGCCAACATTTTGTTATTTTATTTTATTTTATTTTATTTTTATTATTATTTTTACTTTGAGGACATCTGTGCAGAAGACTGAAAGGCCATATTTTGATTTAAACTGCTGGAATGCAGGTGCACCCTTAAACAATTCAGTAAAAAGCTTAAGAAGGACAAACAATCCTTTTGAAAAGACTCATTCGTAATTTATAAGGGAGCTGATCTCACCCAATATATTTGTAAGCTGATAATTAGCCAGAAAAAGGAAGGTCCATCATTCGGTAATTTGATGAATAAAGGCTGCCAACCAAAATCTCTTGGCACGGCACATCAACCTGAAGAGCTTACTACAGATGGCATGACAGTGCCTGACCATCTGATTAAGTCAGGAGGTGCTGATAAAAAAGCAGTATGAGCTCCAGACAATATTTTCTAATTCTTCAAAAGCTTCATAAATGAACAGTTGAATCTCCACATCCTCCACCATGAATTTCAGGAGAGGGAGAGAAACTCGGTCCCAGGCCAGTGTTAGAAGTATAACACAGCATAAAACAACAAAATTACATATGTATTATTTAACGCCATTACCGGAGAGGATGAAGTGGTGAGGAAAAAAGCTACTATAAGAGGATGAAGTGTAATCCCAGAGCATTTATAATATCCATCTTCCCTGTGGCACAAACTGGCACACATACAGCTAGCTGTTATTTCTTGCAATTTGTACAATTCAGAGCTGTTTTTCACCCCTTCTTAAAAGGCCTACCCGGCGGTCTTTACTCAAAGGAAAACTGTAAATGATAGCTACTGCATGTTGGATCTCTGTTCACCCAATAAAACACAGCTGAGCTGTGTGATGAAAATCGCAGTTTTCCAAGTCTGTGTAGCAGTGCTGTGGGCACTGCAGATGCTACAGCTTTATGGAGTTACAGGGTACCACATGTGTGCATAAGCACCGATTGGATAGAAATAAATAGTGATAAAGAAGTGCATTTTTCTCTTTCCAAACAAAGCCACACCAAACCGTGCTATGGGCTTCATTCAGCCATTTACCTCAGGGTGAATACTGCCTCTTAACCCAAGATGAACTGCTGTGAGCTTACTCCAGGCAAGACAGTAAAATCATCAAAATCAGCCACCCTGGCCATAGGTAAAGACAGCTGGTGAGCTGCTGGCTGCATCAGTCTGGAAAAGCAAAGATAGCTGTTTGGCTTCCAGGGCCAGCTTCTCCTTCTGGGAAGGAGGCACTGAGGGGATTTCTCTGTTATTAACCTCATCCAGCAGTAAAATGGAGGTGTGGGTTGATATACCAAATCCAGACACCCCATACTGTGAAAAACCGCAGCCTAGTCAACTGTCCAGCACAACTTGCAACAAGAGGATGGTGACCTATCACATTTAACACATATTTAACACATATGGTATATGCCTTTTCCGGTCAGACCATAAGGAAGATAGATGTAAAATATCTTGTGTTAGAAAGGACATACAATCAGGTCCAACTCTAGTATTTTCCAAACCAGGAAAAATAAGTAATGGTCAGCAACCTAACCTAAGAATTAAAGACCTGACGTCAGTACAATACTCAAACTATAGCCACTCCACAGGAGCTGATGTCTGCCAAAGGACGTGAGAGATATGTCAAAAATGCTTTTTTTGCACTTCTCAGCATGAACCCCAGTGAAAAATGGAGGACTTGGCAGCTGACAACTGTTGTGGATGTTGTTATTGAAAGGTACGAATTATGTCTGTTGTTCGTGTTCCATGGAGTTTCCTAAGAGGGGACTATCAGCAAAATGTTCACCTGCTGAATGCCATAATGATCTGTAAATACTAATTATTCTCTTATGAGTTTTCTTTTTCTTTCATTTGGAAAGAGTATATCAAGAAGAGACTTTTTTTTTCTAATTATTATTATTTTTTTAAAGATTTATTTCAAGGTAATTGAGACTAATATTTCAGTGAATAGAAAAAATATTTCTTGTTCCCCTGCTGCCAGCACATATGGGACACACATGACTGCTGCAGTGACACCATCTGTTCTGAATTAAATTTAATGTGTGTTTCATACATGCAGAAGGAAACGATGCACTGACTATATTATTTGGCAGAGCTCATGAACCATCACTTTAGCTGTGCTTTAAGATATTTTTGGGCTTTAGAGATAGCTTAATTATAAAGGTTAGGAGTAGTACCACAGGCAGGATTAAAATGAATTTGAACTTAAATCTAAGATTCTTTTTCTTAGTATGTGCCTTTCCCAAATGACACCAATTGCATTTTCTAAGGCTTTCAAATTAAACACACTGATTAGAAATTAAAATTAATTCATATTAGTATGCCAGAGCACATAACATCCAATGTACAAATTCTTTTTGGTGCCCTTTATCTCCCTGGTGGAAGCATGTGGAGCTGTATCTTTTGCTTTCTACAAAGCAGCAACATTATGAAAGTGCTCCTTCTTCTTCCACCTCCCTGACAATACCATTTTAGTCAGAAAACAGGAAGGCTGTGAGCTACACAAGCACTGTCACATTATCTGATCTCTTATATACAGAATCAGTGCCCTATTGGAGAGACTGTAAAGAATGGTGCTATTTGTGAGCACGGTGCAAAGGCTCTAGGAAATTTAGGAGGAACTTTAGGAAGAAGTTTTTCACTCAGAGGGTGTTGATGCACTGGAACAGGTTGCCCAAGGAGGTTGTGGATGTCCCATCCCCGGAGGCATTCAAGGCCAGGTTGGATGTGGTTCTGGGCAGCCTGGTCTGCTGGCTGGCTACCCTGCCCATGGCAGAGGGGTTGATACTAGATGACCCTTGTCGTCCTTTCCAACACAGGCCATTTTATGACTCTATGATTCCAATACACATCAAATCTGCAGAAGCTTTCTGGAGGAGGTATTTTCCTGTGTTTCACGTCCTTTGGAAGGAGCAATAGCCACTTGCTGTAATAGAGATGGTGGTTAACCATTTTTCTCAAATATTTACTTCTTCTCTCAGCAGAGATGAGGTCATACAGCTCCAAATGTTGGCCATTTCCAGGAACACATCTTCTGCCATTTCTGACTCATGACTATAGAAAACATCTTTAGGAGCTTGGATGTACCACCAGCACTTGGTGTGCAGCAGATAAACTTGCAAAAGAAAAACCTGCTAATGTCAAGTGATGACAGCAAATCAGTCTTCTGTGTCTGCACAGGGCTGAAATCAAAGATAAATCTACAAGAAGAGACTTCTATGGTGATGTCACTTCTGCATCACCTTGGGGCCTTTTGTTGGTTGCCAGGAGCCTCAGCAATTACTCCTAACACAAGGAATTAAAGGTTGACTCTTCTAAAAAAAGAGCAGATTTTTGTTGGAAGGTAATTTTCAAATGTAGAAATAATAAGGATAAAAGTGAGTGCTGATCAGAAACATTATTTTGAAAATCTTAAGATATTTACCATATCTCCTTCAGGGGGAAAGAAAAAGAGGAAGGAAAATGTGACTAAAGATCTATGGGTTGTATTCAGGAGAAGTAAGGCTTAGCAGAAGATGCTTGGCAGGAATAGTGCTATAAAACCCCTGTTGATCATGAGTTGCTCCAGGAATACAGGCAGCTGTCTATCCAGGTAGTCTTGTGGCTCCTGCTCCTTTAGCACTGATTTGAAATGCATATAATGGTTATTTATTTTTAATGTTTTCCCCTCAAGGTGTCACTGCAGGGTAGACTTTAGGCTATTTACAAACCTCAGTTGTATATTTTCATTCCTAAAAGCATTTGGCTTTCTTTGAAATGCAACCTCAGCTACAAACACTTTGAGTAAACACCGCGTGGATTGGAGGTAATGCAGCATCTCCAAAATGGCAGTCTAACTTAAATTACTCTTTGGTTTTCCTTTTCTTCATCTTTGCATAACTCACCTGGGAAGAGGCATGAATGGCTAAGGCATCAGGTTTAAGCCCATTCAGAAGCAGCTGTCTTGCTGGTACCAGGAAAATACAGATTTGGGATACACCTCTGCAGTAAGGCTTCTACCTGCACTAGCTTCCTATTGAAATACCTTTCTGGGAATCCTGTAGTTTTTTGTGCAACACTAGAATCCAAGAGACTGTTAGAACTTCCTGACACTTTACCTAGCATCTTAGGCGTTGAAAGGCATACAGAACTATTCAGGCCTACTTAAAGTGCTTGTAACCTTGTTAAATAGGAATGGGGAAGGATTCTTTTTATTATTTGCTCTAAAATGGTGCAATTGTAATATCTGAAATTTGCTTATCCACTGGGTAGATAAAAAAAGGTGTTCTGATCTGTTTTCTGTTGTTTAATAATTCCTGAGATCTTGAATTTTATATATCTCAGGGTATTTTGAATGTGTACCTTACTATTACATTTGGTTGCAGATAGGCAATAAGTTCAAGCTTCATAAGCACCACTTTTTAGGCAATCAAGCTTAAAAAATAACCACTAGATGGGCTACGGTAATTTCTCCTACTGTGACTCAGATTCAGCAGCATCACTCATCTATTTATGTATTAGTTGCAGAGATGAGTGAGATGATGCAGGCATACAGTATAATCATAGAATCATAGAATGGAACCATTCTATTCCATTCATGGAATCATAGAATTCAACCCCCCTGCTATGTGCAGGGTCATCAACCACCAGACCAGTCTGCCCAGAGCCACATCCAGCCTGACTTTGAATGCCTCCAGGAATGGGGCATCCACAACCTCCTTGGGTAACCTGTTCCAGTGCGTCACCACCCTCTGAGTGAAAATCTTACTCCTCATATCTAACCTAAACCTCCTCTGTCTCAGTTTAAAGACATTCCCCCTTCTCCTATCACTATCCACCCTTGTAAACAGCCATTCCCCCTCCTGATTATACACTCTCTTCAAGTACTGGAAGGCTGCAATGAGGTCTCCCTGAAGCCTTCTCATTTCCAAACTAAACAAGCCAGTTCTCTCAAACTTTCCTCAATGGAGAGGTGCTCCAGCCCTCTGATCATCTTAGTGCCCTCCTCTGGACCCACTCTAAGAGCTCCACATCCTTCCTGTGCTGGGGGCCCCAGGCCTGGACACCATGTTCCATATGTGTCCTCACAAGAGCTGAGTAGAGGGGGACAGTCACCTCCCTCTTCCTGCTGGCCACCCCTTTTTAAATGCAGCCCAGAACACACTTGGCCTTCTGGGCTTCAAGCACACACTGCTAGCTCGTGTCCAGCTTCTTGTCTACCAGGACCCCCAAATCCTTCTCTGCAGGGCTGCTTTCAAGGAGGTCTTCCCCCAGTTTGTATAAATACCTGGGGTTGCCCCAACCCAAGTGCAGCACCCCACACTTGGCCTTATTGATCCTCATTAGGTTTTCATGGGCCCACTTCTCCAGCCTCTCCAGGTCCCTCTGGATGGCTTCCCTTCCTTCCAGTGTACTGACTGTATTGCTCAGCTTGGTGTCATCCACAAACTTGCTGAGGGTGCACTCGATGCCATCATCTGTATCACTGATGAAGATGGTGAAGAGCAGTGGTCCCAAGACTGACCCCTGAGGGACAACGCTTGTGACCAGCCTCCACCTTGACACAGAACCATTAATCACAACCCTTTGGCTGTGTCCAGCCAGCCAATTCCTAATCCATCTAACAGTCCATTCTTCAAATCCATACCTCACCAATTTAGAGAGAAGGATGTGGTGAGGGTCCATGTGAAAGCTTTTGTTGAAGTCCAGGTAGATGATATCCATCGCCCTTCTGCCATCCACTGAAGGTGTTAATACTTTGAATAGGCATGAAAGAAGAATGGTAGATCCTAATAACATTTGCACTGATATTTTCTTGTGATACATCCAGCCACTAGTGGTGAGTGTCTTCTTCCCAGTGAGTGTCTTTTGTAAATAATGCAAAAACTGCAAGTAATTTACACTTGAAAGTAATGTTCACTTCAGTCATAGCAAGTACAAGATCACAGTGGAGCTGACGAACCATGGAGATTGTCTCATCTTAGCCTGGAGTGTTCTATACATGTCAAGTGAAAATATGTCTTGGGATTCTGGGTAAAGATAGCTCTTCCTGATGGTCCTCATTCCACTTCTGTCTTGTAGAAGTTTTGTCCCATCTGCTCAGCCAAGTATTTCATCAAACATCCTTAAGAAGGAAAACAAGAAACAAGGGTCAGCAAGGGGCTTCTACATTTCCTCTTCCTCCACCTTCATTTTGTCTTTTGCCCTCCATCTCTTTCTTGTGACATTTTCCTGTTGCTGACAACAACAGTGTACTAACATTGCCATTTCTACTGTCTGCAGCAGAACATCAGAGTTACCTCTCAGAAAACAGATTGGGACAATGGTGGATATTATGAAGAGATTCTGAATTGAAGCATGCCTGGCTGAAATATATGGAGAGAAGCAATTAGGGGCCATTAAGCTGAGCATCTCTACTTGTGATGCAGTTGTGATGATATTTTAAGTCAGCCTCTGCAGTATAATTAAATTCACTAACTAGATCAAGAGGATGTTATAAGGGTGATAATTCGATCACTCAGAAGCTAGAAAATATCAGCATTTATGTTTTATCTGTGATCCAAAGCATGTGTTATGCAAGTCTCCTACTACTTTCTTTCAAATATATTTTAAGATCCCCTTCATAAAACAAAGTCTAGATCCAAAAGCAGGGCTTGAAGGCTAGGTGTGGGGTTGGAATCCTCTTTGTGACCATCCTAGCTTATAAGGAGCTTATAAGGATACGTATGATTAGTGAGAAGTTGCTCAAACCTGTGAGTTCACAGTGCTGGAAACACTGTAATACCTGAATGTAAAGCCAATTCTCTGCTGCTGCACTTTTTTTTTTTTTTTTTTTTTTTTTTTTTTTTTTCTGTAGGACTGGTCTATCTTGTTAAAGAAATCAGCTCCTGCCTTGTGATTTCTTTATTAATGGACCCTCACTGGAAATTTTCCCTCTGCCTTTGTCATGGAGTTATCTAGATCAATCTGTTTCTGTGACAGGGGGCACCTGGCCTTTAGGCCACCCTGGTCGAAAAATGGGAAGGGAAAAGGGGAAGGGTAGGGAGATGGGAGCTGGACCCAAAAACAGAACAGTGGCAATGATCTGAGGAGGAAAGTTATTTTTACTAAATATGATATCATAATGCAGGATTGAGGCTAATATAATTGAGGCTAATAAATCAAATAAAATGATAGAAAGAGTGTCTGAAACCACAAACCTTACTATGAATTGAAGGTGCATGGTTGGGGAGCACACCCATGCACTGCCAGGCAGTGAGAGAGAGAGAAAGAGATCCTGTGACTTCCTTCCATGGCTTGTCTTCCTCTCTGAATGTGAAGTCTTCTGGGACATGTAATCCTTTTTTCTCTTTTGAGAAGTATCTGGAAAGTTTTCTGTGAAAATGCTACCCTGATGAAGTTGTCAGCCCATGGAACTGTAGTATTAACTCTTTAATTCCCTATGCTTTACATGATGTTATGATGTGGTATAACGATAACAAAATTATAAAACCATGAAGGCCTTTATGCACGCTGGTACCCTCCATTGCAAGTGGACTTCACAGCCATCATTTACCACTGGGATTTTGGGAAATTTTGTTGCTGCCTAACAAAAGGATAGGGATGAGGAGAGAACACTCCATGGTGCGCAGAGCCTGGGGTCTGGGCTTGCCCAGTGTGGAAACCGTAGAAAGGCATCCACCATGATACCAAGACAGTGGCTTTGGGCATGGTGTTCAGAAGAAAATAATTGCAGATTACTACTGCTGAATCCACAAAGGTTATTGTCTATACAGCAGCCAAAGATGTAATTGTCACATATGTTGCCATAGCAAGCTTAACCTCACTAATTCAATTATAGCAGCAAGCTCAAGCAATTCAATGACACTACAGAGCTCAATCTCAGAAGCAACGACAGTGAAATCATAACCAAGGAGCCTTCATCTCCATGCAGTTACCTGGGTAGCCAAGGTCTCAGATGACTCAGGCACCTTGAAGATGTCATGTGCATTATCATCATACCTGTCATCAAAAGTGTAGCTAGCTCATTTGTGTGCTACAGTCTGTTCCTTGAATTTTGTTACAGAAAGAAGAGAAAGAAGTAGCAGCATGCTTTAAGAGTATAGCGTATCTATTTGTCTGTCTCTGACCACATCATAGTCACAAATTAAATGTGAGCATTGATAATCAATTAGACAAATTGTGATTTAATTTCCTCAGGCACAGCTGTGCCCTATCTTAGTAAGATACAACTGTGTGAAAAACATGAGGATTCCATATTATTACTTTATCAATATCGCTAGAGCTAACCAGAATGAAGTTATTCTCTCTGAATTTAAAAAAATAAAGAAAATAAAATAATAAAATAATTTAAAAAAAAAAAAAAAAAAAAAGTTAAAAATATTCACTTACAAGTAGAAAAAGTCCGAACCCATGAAAACTCAATATTGCTCTGGAGAGAAAATGTCCTGTATTTTTTTAAATAAAATTCATCTGAGTATCCTGCTCCTAGACAGCAGGAGTACAAAGTAAGAGTGTTTTTTCATTTCAGAAAATAGAGGCAGACCACTGAATTACTCAGACTCATTCAGCTCTTCAGCATTCATTAAGCTACAAATGTTGAGGTTCAGAGAACTCAGCAGTCACCTTGTAGTCTAGGATGTATAATTGCTCTATCCAATTTTATTTGCCCTGCTTAATGCAGTATGTCAATTCATGACATATTGATTCAACTTATGGAAGTAATTTTTTTTCCAGTTCATTTAAATTATAGTTTAGACTGAACATGCTTGAAGATGTCTATAAATTATGTCGGCTTTCAGTGAGACTACGTTCAAAAATACAATTCAAATAAAAAGTGCTAACCAATTTTGTTTAATTATTGATTTAAGCCTACCCTGTTTCTGGAAAATGTAATTACCAAAGTTGAATTTGGCCAGATCCACAGATGATTATATGGATTCAAGTATTAATAGAAGGAACTGTCTCTCCTAGATCAATGATGGAAATGTATTCTTCAGTAGTGGCTGCAAAGAAGAAGTCCAGTAGTGATTCAGAGTATTTGTCCTTCTAACCATCCCCCAAAGGACAGAAAGCATTACTTACTTTCTGAACCCGTTCCAACATGGTATCTCATTGAAACATTGACTGGAGTGATGCTCTTTGAGTGAAGAAGGATCAATTTGGATTTTAAACTGAAATGAATGTCTGCATAAGCTTTTGCTTATAAATACATTTAATACCTTCTAAACTTCACTATTGTCATATTTTCCTGTTCATGCCAACAAGAAATGGAATAGGAAAGGAGGGGTCTTCTAAGGAGGCTTTCACAGTACGGTCACTCCTGGAAGCTCCACCAGACTCAAACTTGTGAAGCAGAGGATGAAGTCCCAGACACTGACAACAGAAAGTGAGATTAACAGTTTAAACTGTGATTATTTGAATTATTATTGCTTGTTGCCCTAGAAGGAGGTGACTTCTGAGAACACCTGAGGACTCAGGTTTTTGACAAAATTGCTCAAATTGCTGTTGAATTTCCTATCAGACGACTTTACCACACCATCAGGCTAAAAAGTTGTAAACCGAAAGTTTCTACTGCGACATTTTTGTGTTACTAAAACACAAATTCATTTGTCTTTAATGAAAACTGAAGTGCTCCTGAAGGTTAAATTTATTACTTCTAAAAGATTTCATCACTGATCAAATAAAAATCTTTTGCTGATACATTCTTGAAGGACAGCATTAAATTTGTAGGAAGATTTGAAAAATTATGTTCAGCATTCTGAAATGGTTTCAGGATAACCTCAAACTCACGTTTTTGAATTATTGTAGAAATCACTGTTGTAGTCTTTGCTTTCATTACAAATCTTCAGCCTTCTTTCACTCTAACATGAACATTGGGGGCTCTGAAAGACTTTCCCAAGTGACTCAGGTGTGTTAGAATCAACCCTTCCATTAGTAGCTGTTTGTTAGTTTTTCACTGTTTTGCATTGCTGAGCTATTAGTGAGTTCAGAGTGACTCAGGACAGGTGAGGAACTCAACTGTCCTCTTTGGGCTTGTCTTGCTCAGCCCTTACTAGACTCTGCAGTGGGCAGATCAGGAGTCTTTGGACAAGGATTTGAAGGTTGGGAAGGAGAATTAGAATGGAAGCAAATGTCAAAGCATGGGGATTATTTGCTGATAAAAGAAGGCCCGTATTGATTCAGAACTGTTCAACAAAAGCAGCACTCCTTGCAAAACCAAGAGGCTGAGATCTGTGTGTTTTCAGGGCTTCATATTTGAGGTCTTTCACTTTGAAAACCGTAACACTGCAAAATAGATTTCTGTGAAGAACTGAGATGAAGCTGATGTGATTTCTGTGGGGATTTCCCAGCAGTGAAAGAAAACCCATGGTACTATGCTGCAGGTCCCAGGTCAGGGAAGAGGTCTCAGCTGGCCAGAAACTCGGGTTATGTCCCGCTGTGCCCTCAGCCAAGAAGAAACAGCTTGCAGCCCATGTGGCACTCTGGGGTGAACAGTACACACAGCATTAACATCCATCAGGACCCAATGACCTGTCAGTGCGGGTTTGGCAGCACCGCCTGAAACACCCCAGCATCTGCTGGGAGCATGTAGGGACAGCTCATCACTACACTTTCTCTTTTTCTGTTGTTTTCCTGTTAAGGTGAATTCTAAAGTCCCTTAAAAGTTTCCCACTGCAGAGTCACAAGGTGCAACCCACTGTGTACTCAGGGGCTTCACACCCTTGGGAAAAAGCCAGGAATTGCTCTCTGGGAGAAAAGGGATTTGGAGTTACAAAACAATGACTGGGAGAAATTCCAGGTAAAAGAGTTGATTTGACTATAATATGTAAGGCTGAGATTTACAAAAGCACTTAATAATTTGAGTGCCTCACTTCTTGTGAGAAATCTTTGAGGCCTTATGTTCAGAGAATAAGTGCTTGGCATTTCCTGAAAATTATGTCTCCGTTAACATATTTCAAGTGGTGCATGAAGAAGGGGAGCTATTAAAAATCACTAGGCCAAGATGTTCTTCACCAACTTAAAATGGTCAGACAAAACATATTGTCACGCTGAGACACAGCTCTTCTTCAAGGATTTTGAACATTTTTTCTCTTTCTCTAAAAGAGAGATTAAATAACGATGTATCTGAAATCTTACACTGCACTTCAGTTGTGTCATGAAAGATGGAATTCCTATTTGATATTAATGGAGCAGGTGAAACGTGAAATGATATTTCTTTAATCTTTAATGAAATTTCTGGTTTTAGCATTTAGCTCGTCTGTTCAGTGACACAGAAGAGCTAATAATATCACTGTTTTTGAAGGATTTATTCACTACAGGCAGCCTGATTTTCTGAATCTGTAGGAGGCTGCTTAGGTGCTCCAATGATGCATGAAAATAATAATAAAAAAATCCTGTGTCCTTGAAGCCCAGTGAGTAGAATTGGAAAGGTATAATTAAGAAAGAAAAAATCTTGCAATAAGCCACCACCCTGGAACAGCAACGCAGTAGTTCAGGAAATAACAGTTCTCCAGGAATTAACAGGAGCAATGGCTTCTCAAGGAGCTCTATAACTTGGATAAACACCTATACATTCAACAATAAAATGGTGAAGGGTGCTCTCTGTAGCATACTGTTTCTTTGCTGAACTACATCACTGATTTGAAATTGAACAGTTGTTTCTGTAAAGCACCATAAAATGAGAAAGGTTACTATTAAAGCCTCAAAATATGGCAGGAGGAACTAAACTTATCTCATGAGAGTCAGGACAGATAGGCGAGAAAATACTGTGCACCACCAAAAGTTTTCTTTCAGTTTGTTTGTTGATGCCTGCCTCTTTACTGCATCTCCAGGTCCTGGTTGTTCTTCCATTAAGAAAAGCCAGTTAGCTGAAGAGCAAGATGGTGAAGTAGAAGCAAGAGAACATCCTCTGGTCATACAGGAAGCTCTCATGGCTACACAACCTGAATCTTCACCATGAACAGCTTTGAGGAGAGAGAGAACAACCGGGGCAGAGAAATATGGACACAACCTCCCATGAGTTCAGCAAATGCCTCTACAGACTCTTTTAAAGCTCCATATTCTCTGATATACACCCAATGCCAATGTTCCTTCTCCAGTGCAGCCCCTTCAGGACCAAGTAGGTTGTATGACCTCTTGAAGTTATCCCCTACTTTGATTTTCTATGGTCATAATCCAATCATAATCCAAATTTTGGTTGGTTGGTTTTGCTTTGGTTTTGGTTTCTTTGTGGAGGGAAAAGAAGGCTGACCTTCTTAAAACAGAGAAACATTGCAGAGTTATCCAACATATGAAATTATACTTCCAAAAGTCAGAGATGTTCTCCAGTACTTGTTAAAGCTAGCCAGAAATGGAGCTAATATAAACCTTGGCCATTCTCCCAGCTGAGTGTCCTAATAATAGAAATGCCCCTCTGACTGAATAGCTGATACTGGGGTTCTGCCAAGTGATTTCCATTAAAAAGAGCCATTGGTGACAGATGTCCAGTACAATATCATTGGTGGAGTCCTGCTTGTCATTCTTAGTGCACCTCTGGCATGAGCAAAAGGAGGTCCATTTTCCATGTCCTGTTTTCAGTTCTCTTTCTGTAATTAGCACTTTCCTGGTGTCTCTGCTCTTCATGAGGTCTCTCAAAAGCCTGCTTCTCTTTACTTTCCTTTTATACTATGTCTGTGCACAAACACTAAAAACAAATTTGCCCTCTTACCCTTGCAGCAGCTCATAGGAAGCCTTCCAAGCCTATGTGACTGAGATGGGGAGCAGTGCTGTGTGCAGCCCAATGCTAGTGGGTAAGTTTTTTTCTGTCTCTATTATTTTGAATGGTTTCTTCTTCAATCTAAGCAGGAGGAGGAATTGCCAGTGAAACTGAAGGCATCTAGTAAACCTATCAGGTTGCAGTGGCTAGGGATGAGAGATATGCACAAAGTGGCCACAAAAGCCACTCTTGCTTGGTCATATGGCCATTTAGCTACTGTTAGAAAACACCACTGTAAACACAAAAGAGCCAGAAACTTATAAAAAGTGTTTGGCACAAGCTATGATAACAGTATTCAAACAGCTGTAATCTATCTCATCTTGAACTACTCCAAGGACCAACACTGTTCACAGCTTAAACTAGATACTCTTGGATCTGTGCGTTTCTGCAAGGCAACACTTCTTGTTTTTCATAGGTAACCTGGGAAGTTGGGTGGCTTTTCCAGTCATTGGTGCCATAGAAAACTCCTTGGCCATGTCTGGGGTTTTTGGAACCTGTCTGTGCCATTGTGTCTCCTTTGCCAGCAAAAGGTGCAGGGAAAGGCCGAAGAGCTCGTCATTCATATTTTCCTTTCTGTTTTATAAATATCAGCTCAGATTTTAATTTGCAGAAGAGATGTACCTCAATAGTATTCCCAACCACATTTTTTGCCAGACTCTTCTGATGTGACCCAAAAACCTTATCAGAGAGCTCTGGACAGAATGTCTGCTCAGCACAACTCACCACAGATACATCTGAGTGCTGCATTTGCAGGATACCAGATCCACACTTCAGCTATTTTGGATGGCATATGTATTTAATCCATGGCAGTATATTAGCAGATCAGACTTAGATTAATCAGGTTGAAGGTAACTTTTGGATCTTTTCCACAATTAGGTCAGAGATAAATATGGTAGATTGTTATGCACCACAACACAGGCAAGCACTGGGCAGCAGGTGAAATTTTCAGGGACATCAGCCAAAGAGATGATACTGTGATGAGATTAAGGGAAGCAAAGTCAGTAGTGTCTGTGAGTATCTGCATGTGTGTGCACTAATGCGATTTGAGCTTTTCAACTTAAATAAACCATTAATTAACATGGATTTTTTTTTTCTCTGCTGTTAAAGCAGTGGATATGCAAATGTGCTATATACTAAAATATCCTTTTCTATTTCCTTAGTGTTGTAAAATAGGTTCTGCCCACTGATACTGATAGAGAAAGCTGGAGCTAGAATAGCAACACAGCTGTTCAAAACCAAGGGGAAGTCCTTAGTTTTGAGACTCAGTAATGCTTGAAATACAGTCAGCAAGTGTAAGTGCCTTTAAAATACATTTAGTATGTCCAGTGTAAAATGTGACAGTGGATATTTGTGGGACAATTTTCTGCAGATTAAAAATTGAGCTAAGGGTAATAAATCAAAGGAAATATTTAAAAGCTCTCCAACCTCTACCAGTGTCCCTTGAAAAAGGGTTCGAAAGTACTATTCTACACACAGATTCTGATGAGAGAAAAGTTTGATTAAAATATTAAAATGTATTTAGGAAATTTTTCATTTTTGTGCTCACTTACTGCACTTACAACACCAGGAGGGCAAGTGGTAAAGCCTCCATTGCAGTAATTCAAAGAAAAAAATTCACTGGACTCCAAAGTGAAAAGCAAGTGTGCTGTAACAGTGGAAAGCTGAGATTCTGCTGAGATCTTGCCCACAATGAAGCTTTCTAAAGGATTCTTCACCTTCAAACTGCAATGGTTAGGATTACATCAGTATAAAAGTCAGTACAGCACAAAAGTTTTTACTTGAGTTGCAATAAGAAGCAAACAAACAAACAAAACAAGAAAGAAATGTACATATATACTCACACATATATATGTTTTTCGCTTTGCTCCTTTCATGGGTTAGTAAAAAATTCTGATATTCTTCCAAGCAGGGAACATGCTTTCAGGGTCCTGTAGCATTTCAAGGGATACACATGAAAGGGGAACTCAACTTTCCTGTGACAGGTAGCTCTTCTAGATAATAGCTTTTTTAAGCTAATGCCTTGGTAATAGCCCTTCTCCTCAACCACCCTCTGATGAGAATCATTGGCAAGTACACTTAGGTCCCACACTTCTCCCACTAGCTTATTACAGGAAAAATATACTCACTCTCCTTTTTCAAAGGTTAACTAGCTCATCACAGATATTTATCAATTCTGTTCTTTTTGTCACCCCCAAAACAAAACAAAACAAAACAAAACAAAACAAAACAAAACAAAACAAAACAAAACAAAACAAAAAAAGCAGTCCATGTCTGTCCTTCATATTTCAAGCAATGGTCGAGAGGACAACTTTCTCCACACAGTGGCAGTCTTCTTACACACTCTCAAGCTTCTTCATACCATTTCTGGCTGCCAATGCAGAGAGAGGAGGTAGTAGCGTTTCCAGTGCGAAACAAATGTTTAGTACTTTCACTTTCTCAGTGGAAAATGCTTGCTAAAGACTCTCTCTGGCTCTGCATGCAACATTCTTATTTGGAGCTTGTGTCCTATCAGGCATTTTGCAGTAGGATCTTCATTTTTATTAGCAGGACTATACCCAGAAGACAGGAGTGAAAATATTCTGTATAGAATCTTCTTTGATGAGTTTTCCTCCTTCCCATTTGTCTTATCTGGAGGGGGTTCTGCTCCTGGCCCCACCATTGCTTTGCTTTTGAGTATTTCCTGGCCACTTCTCATCCCTAAGAGTGGCCTTTCTCCCATTCCCCTTGACAGGTCTTGCTCAGGGGTGCTATGCTGAGTTGATGTGTGCATTGACTGGCTCTTTCCTGAGCCAGCTCATTGACAGCACTCTGGAGCTCCCCACGGAACATCTGGAGGTGGGATAGGATGAGTGTACTGGTAAAGTTATCTCTGAGCAGTCACTCATAGCACACTTAAATTCAGAGTATGCTGCAAGCCACAGGGGCCTTCTGAGTGGCATGTTCTAAGTTTGGTCCTCAGGAGCTCCAGGAAAATCACCCTTGTACATGTGACCCTCGTTTCACACCAAACATTGGTGGTGCATCCTCTCTTCTCTGCTCTCACTGCCCCACTCTGGAGCCATGTTGTTCTGTGCGATGACCACTGAAGTTGTTTTTTCAAGGGTATATCCAGATTGCTTTGGATTGCTCTATCTCAGGGGCCATGTAAGGCAGACAAAGGGCACTTGAAGCTCAAAGAAGGGAATTTCCCTGGACCAAAAGTGCAAAGATGGCATTGATTCTGTTACAGTGTTGTCAAGATTAGCATTCTGAGTCACCTGAGGGAAAATGAATTCATTTTTCCTGAATCCATTTAAATTCATTTGCCAAAGAAAAGGCAAAGCAGAAAGTTGTGGAACTTTAACCCTTCTGTCAATGCACTGTCGCTAAGAGCTACTAAGGAATATATTCCCCCTCTGAGCCCTAAGAGGCTTTTCACAGACAGCTGAAAGAGGAGCTATGGCTCCAGCTGCCACCATCCTAGCACTTTGCTAAAAGTCAGATTCAGATCTTTTAGTTAGCTGAAAAAGCTGTGGTTTTGAATCAGTTATATAGCTGTTCAGATGACGAAAGAGCATTTTATATCATTTATATCAGTAAAAACATGGTGTTTAGCACAAGTAAAACATTGTCAGGAACCCCAGAATTCACTTCTTTTTCATTAATAATGCCTCACAGGCTTTCTCCGTAGCAAGAATATTAATTGAGCACTTTTGTTTCAGTGGGAACTCACGGAAATGAATGTATGCTTTTCACGAAGTCAGTTTTCTTAATTATTATCTGAGATGCTTGTTTTGACTCAAATTTCTGTTCTTCCTTAGAGGATACTGAAGAGAGCTAATCCGCTCTGAATATTTTCCCTCTCAGATTATTTCTGCTGCCAAGCATTGGAAACTTATCCTTCACTGGGGACCGATCTGGAAGCTGGTGAAGTCAATGAAGCACTTTCTTAATTTTTTTTTGTTCCTTCAGATTTCGGGGAGCACTGCACTGGAATTAGAAGCAAATTGGCTATATAAATTTGTCTGGAACTGGTGAAACTGCACTTGTTCTGCAGCTTAGCCCTAAGTGTGATGGCATTTCACATTTTCCATGCAAAAGTAGGAGAAGTATCTTCAAATTGTATAAATATCTTCCTTTTCTCTTCCTGTCAAGACAGAGGAGATTAATTTTTAAAGTAAAATCTGTAGGGGGCATTTATGGAGAAAGCGTGACTGCGCAGATTACTCTTCTAGGCAGGAGTTCCTTCAGGCAGCCTTGGTTTTGGCTTTCCAGTTCTCAAAAAACTTTAAGACGTGGACTTCCACATTGAAAAGCATTAGATTAAATTACTTTGAAAGCCTGGAAGAAACAGTTATTTTTTTAGATATCGGTTTATGGATAATAAAAATGAGTAGATTCATTAAAATATTTCCATGCTACTTTGGGCAATGCCGATCTCAACCCATATCTTTTGTTTCTTTGTACCTTGCTGTTTTCTAATTTTAAAGAATAAGGATTAGAAAGCTCTGCATATTCTCTTTTTGTCCACACATTAAATTTATTTCTCTCTTTATTTAGAATTGTATTTCTATACATGGAAATATCAATATTGTGCTGAGTCAGATCTTTTGAATATATTCATGAATTATAGAATCGTAGAATCATTTCAGTTGGAAGGACCCCTTTAAGGTCACCTAGTCCAACCCCCTGCAATTAACAGGCACACCTACAGCTACATCTGGGTGCTCATAGCCCAGCCAGCCTGGCCATGAGTGTCTCCAGGGATGGGGCACCTACCACATCTCTGGGCAACCTGTGCCTGTGCTTCACTAATCTTATAATAAAAAAAACTTCTTCTTTATATCCAAAATAGACCTTCCCTCTTTTAGTTTGAAACCCTTTCCCCTTGTCCTAACACCACAGTCTCTGCTAAAGAATCTGTCCCCTTCTTTCTTATAGCCTCCAATTAGATACTAAAAGGAAATGTGACTTCAAGTGATGCAGAACCCTGTTGCTGATATTAGGATACCACTTCAGCACAGTGAGAGTCCTTTGCAGGAAACACCAGTGTCTGCAATCTCACAGATTACTTCCACATTCCTCCAGAATGTTTTCAGTAACATCACTTATTTAAGGCTATAAGTTTTGGCTTCTGCCTCACCTTTGCTCAGCAGCTCCTGGGCCACCAACGTCAATAACAGGTTTGAACAAAGATGAAGGGTGCTAGCAGTTTAGCCTGCAGTAGCTAAATATAATTTTCCCATCAATTCCTTCCTATTGCCTATTTCCTACTGCATCTCATGCTGGGGAAGAAGTGAAGCAGGGCAAGAAAGTCACAGTACCTGTGGAGGAGTGGGGTTGGCCTTTACTCTTCACTTCTGCAGCAAGAGAAAAAATTCTGTCCCCAGAGGCATCATGTATCCCGGGATTTCCCCCCCAACAGTTAAAAATTGTCAGTAACTCATGTGACACTCTAAAAGCTTTTATTGCTATAACACCTATGACCTATGATTCAGAGCATCATAAGTGGTGGCTCTGTATCCTGAAAAAATATGGAGAAAAAGTACAGAGAAACAAAAAGAAATGTCTCATATTGCACATTTTTGACACTTTGACTCCTATGGCAATGAGATTTTTCTTAAAGATTCTTTTTATTGATTTGGCTTTATCATAGTGCATGACAGCATCTATCCAGTGAGAGATGACTTAACCTTTCTCCTCAAGTACTGAACCGATCAGGTCCAACCAGTCACAACAGGATCCCAAAGACCTGACCTGATGCTACACTCCTGAGGACCTGCTTTAAAGACATGTTTTCTTGATAAACTAGAAGTCATTCTAATAGTTTTACAGCTCAATGTGAGTAGTTTAAATGCCCCAGGGTTTCATTTCATCTTACTAGCTAGAATTTTGTCCTGCAGCTTTGTCAATACATCTGTATACTCTTCAGAATTAATCCTGGATCTCCTTCCTTCCATCTTACTGTATTTCCTACTTCACAGAGTCTGTTTTGGACTTATTTTCTAAGTCATTCTTTTTCCTCTT
Organism: Excalfactoria chinensis; assembly: GCF_039878825.1. Lineage (NCBI taxonomy): Eukaryota > Metazoa > Chordata > Aves > Galliformes > Phasianidae > Excalfactoria > Excalfactoria chinensis. The sequence goes on from NC_092825.1 coordinate 115,920,483, forward strand.
ACATTAGTGTCTTGAAATGGAACTACTCCACTATTTTAATCTACTACTTCTCTGAGTGAGAGATGACTGCTTTCTTTAGTCCTTACTTCTCTGGTAAATCTACTGAGCATTCGTTTAGGAAAGCTGTGTCCTTCTGCAAGGCGGCCTAACATTGTTAGTTGACTTTTTATCTGAAGGCAGTTTCTCAGCCAGTTTACATCTTCCTGGTGCCAGTCACAGTCTTAGAAGGAAGGTTCTCAAATACCCTCTGGGTGAGATGGTTCACAGAGCCATTGCACAACATGCCTAGAAATCTTCTGTATCATGATGTTATCAGTGTTATCAGCACACCTCAAATTTGATCATCAGAATGTATTTTAACAAACTGTTTAGTTGATTCTTATAGGCATGTGCTGCATCGGGATCCACAGTCTCAAAGATATGAAGCAGGCTATTGCAATTCAGTCACAAATATAAGTGACGGGAGTGTTCACAGACATGAGGAGGATAAGGGTAACGTATTCAACTTTGGCTTTCTGCCATAAATTTACATAACTGCTTGGGAATTAGCCTGCCAAGACCTCTAGATTCCCTCCCTGGTCATGGTGCAGCTGGTGTAAGCTAATCAGATTGGGCTCAGCCTTGCGCAACTTGTGGAATATGTCATGTTCTAGCTGTGCTCTTGAGACATTCATCATCATAATCCCAGGGACAACAACACCTCTTTTACTGCAGGACTGATATAAAATTAGGCACACTAGACCAGATTGGCAGAAGGTTGCTTTTGACCATCTTATTCTTGACAGAGCAGTGGAACAGTGGAAGAGCTGGGCCCTGATGGGAACAACTCTACAGCAATTGAAGAAAAAGGCATAGGAAATGATAGTAGCACATTTAGCTTTATTGGAATTGAACAAATACCTTTTTTTCTTCTTTTTTTTTCTTAATAAATCCATTTACAGCAAGTGTAAAATTGTAATGTTTGATTCATTTTATGTTACAGGTTGTCTTCATCTGTGTAAGCAAAAATACCATCTTTTTTTTTTTTTTTTTTCTTTCTTTCTTTTTTTTTTTTTTTTTTTTTAAGTTTTATTTTCTACTTTAAAACATGTAGCAAGGATTTGAATAATGCAGATCTGGCACCAAAAGGTAACAGGTTCTGAAAATCACAGTACAGTTTTAAAATTCTTAGGTTAGTCATGATATTTAAAATGATAGCCACTTTGAGTAAAGATATAAATTAGAAGTCTGTAAACAAGTTGTGTTTACCTATAGAGCTATTGATCGCAGCTACAATGAGAGCAATAATAGAAACTCAATGCTAAACTGAGCTACACCTTTGAGGAACCAAGTTCTTACTACGTAGTGTGATACAGGGTAGCACAATAGGTAAAATACAATTTGGCACCTCAAGTTGCATGTAAAAACAGCAGAAATAAAATGAAGTAAGTGCACTGTCTTCCAACAAAAATAAACTGGGCAGTTTCACTGGTTTTGGAGTGTCAGCTATCAAATAAATCACACAACACACAAGTTCAACCCCAAAATTACAATTCTAGTAAAGCAAGATAATATTAAAATGCACACCCACAAGGATAGTAAAGTATAAATCTGTTTTTGTTTTTCCTCTCCTTTGTCCGTAGAAATAATTTACAACCCACAAAAGGACTCCTTGGTGAAACCACTAACTACAGACATGGTCATGGAATGTAGCTCAGTAGACTTGTTTCAAATAGAAAGGCAACATTATCCTGAAAAAGTTTGGTCCTCTTATAACTCACTGTACTGTAGCCACCACAGTCTCTTGGTAGATGTTTTAGGAGCATTATTTGTTTTCTGATTCTCTTTTGTTTCAAACAATAATATCTTGGTGATCAAGTTGAGTAAAATTTGGCCCCTTTTACAGATGTCTGGTCAGTGCTGAATCTGGAAGAACACTGAGAGTACATCAGGGGAACCCTTATTGACTGGTCTCAGGCATATTGTCTCATGCAATCACTTTTCCTTCTGTAATTTTCCTTTTTCGTTTTCTCTTCAGAGTCCTGAGGGGAGAAAGAAACCCTTTATACAAATAACAGAGAGACATTTCACTGTTTATTTACATGTGGATCACTTTGGCTGACAAGTCCTGGTAAACCAGTTTCCTACTTCTTATGAATGTCCTCATGCCGTATAATTTTGTATGTAATCCAGTAAAAGATGTTGAAAATGAGGAAGGCGAGTGGGAATGCAGCACGGGATATTGTATCAATCCTTTTTGCACGGTCAACAAACTTCTTTTTGATGGAGTCTGAATCCTTTGGTGGTGCTGGAGGTGGGTTCGGTGGAGTAGCCTTTACTGCTGTGCCGTCTTTGACTTGGAGACAGTGACCCATGCCGTAGCCACTAAAATTGAATCGACTGTCACGAGCGACCTCATCTTCCTGGGAGAGAAGGAAGACAAATGAGAGACACAGTCACCTACATATTGAGTGTGCTGTACACTTGAATAGTTGAGACGCACCCCTCCAAAGCACCTAAGTAAACCAGCTGATTAAGTTATAGTACAAAATCCAGATTTAAAAGACAAGTAATTAAAACTCAAGCAATAAGACTAGGAAATAAGGTGACTGCCAATGTTTGTGAACCTGAGCTTTTCTCTATGACCAAGGCAACCAAACCAAATAATAGCAGGTTGCATGCCAGCTGCCCTGTAAGTAAGAGATCTGACATCACAGATTTCTCATTTCCTTGGACTTGCTACAGCAAGCAGACCTAGTTATGCTGGCATCAGATTATCTGCCTCTGGTAGGGTTAACTTGAGCAGCCTGGGCATCCAGGAGCAAAAGCTCATGGAAGAGAATGTCCTTAGCCCAGTCTAACTGCATCCCTGCACCTTCATCTCAGATGTACAAAACAAGGGTTGATCATATCATTCCCCATGCTCATAGAAACACTCTGAGAATCAGTACAGTGAAGGACATTGAATGCTTGGATTTAGTAGTAACAGAAAGTTAGGTGCAATATTGCAAACTAACATAGCTCCATCTTGCAGAATTTCTTTCCCTTGTCTAAGTAGGTAATAATTGGTTTAAGAAAGATGAGTATCTACCACTTAACTTCATCATCATGGCTCTGTGATGAAAAGTCTGAGGCTACTTATGCTGGTAAAATCTCACAGCCACTTCTGTCTGATAACACAGTAATATAAGCATTAACAGTCACTGGAAACTCTCCATAAAGGAAACAAAACCAGTTTTATTCTTTTTTATTCTGGCAGTGATGAAATGTAGATCCAGCAACATGCCCTAAACACTTTCCCCTTGACTGACAAATACTTCAGTGTTGAATTTAAATGACCTCTTCTTGGGATCACAAGCAAATCACTCACTCAGGGAATACTCTCTAATATTTCTCTCTAACCCACAGCCTTCTGATCTTAACAGAGAATAAGGACTGCAAGAAAAAACAACAGAGGTGTAAGATACTGAATAAAGAGCACATTTGCTGAATTTGGGATAGGGATTGAAAATAATTTACTCCAAACCATGATGTAAATAATTGCTCCTTCATAGCTGCACTGCTTTCAATAATTTCATTTTTCTCTCTCCTTGTCTATAGCACTGGGTTTAGCTATATCATTGGCTTTGCTCTCCTTACCTTGGAGCTAACATGCAAATGAGAATAACCAGAGGTGAGATCCAAAAATATCAAATGAGGAATAGTCACTTTGAGGTGAATTGAGTGCTTGGAAGGAGAATAAGAAATAAACAGTGCTTTCATACCCTTTCATACTTCCAAATATCACCATCATTAAGAAAAAGAAGTTTAGACTTCTCCTATTTCAATATTACCAATATACAGTTTGCAATTTCTCTGTGAAAAACCCCAAATTCTACTTGTCTAGATGCTAATAAATATATAGACTCTTCTAAAGATAAAGCCATTGATACCTAATTTCTGGATAGTCTTATGCAAGACTTCTCATGCATGACTAAACAACACCACGATGTCCTCCAAAAATAAAGGGAGATGCCTCCATTGCACTTTCCCTTTTTACTGAATTTGAAAGAAAAAATGAATGCCCAGAAGACGAAAGGTGATTAAAAAGATAACAGACTTTGAGCAGCTGGGTTACCATATGTACTTCATCCACTTTTTAAAAAATTTTACTTCTGTTACTAGTGAGGGATCCATGGGGGGAATTAAAATGTACTGAACTTCACACAGGACTTGGAAAGCCCAGACTTCCACACTTTGCTGGACCACAGCTATGTTTTGAGGGGCTGAGCAATTCACCTTCAATATTACAGCCCTGTTTTTGAGCTTACATTATTGTAACCCAAGTGAGAAGCCATCTAAGAGTGGGGAAAATTACCTTTAAATTGTATGCTACCAGCACAAAATCTTTAGTAGTAAAGAGCCATCTGTTTCCCAGCAGTATTCAGAGCCTTACATTTCCCCCCACCGGACAGTTGGCCGTACCAGTTCTTTCTCTTAAAACCTAGAGGAAAGTTTCCCCACGCTACCTTTCTATTTAGGACTTTCAGAGATGCCAATTTACATTGCATACAAGAGGTACAGTATTCTTCTGGGATACGAGGAGTATGTGCTCAGCTGCTTTCTCTGCTTGAGCAGATTTCAATTTCCTTCTCCTGATGAAAGTTTGAATTGGCTTGTTACCTGCTCTCCCAATGTGGTGGTGTTTGCTGGTTGCAAAAAGCGTGCATATCAGTAGCTTTTGTGTTTACCAGAAAAACTCATTACAAAGCCTAAATAACTAATGAAGAGAATAGTACTGAGTTTCTACTCAGCCAAAAGAAAATTGGTACTAGTAACACATAAGACTCCTTACAGGTTTTCTCACTCTGATGTGGACCAGATGGACATTTTTCTCCAAAATATAACTTCTCCACTGAAGCTTAGCACTACACTGTGGTCATTAGCCATGTGGAGATTTTATTTTAGCAATACAAACATGGTTGAAGAGACTATACTTAAGGCACTTCTGTATTACTGCAAAGGTATAATGTGACATTTCAGAGTATCTTCCAGTATTCTGTCATATATAGAAGATTTCGGGGAGGATTTATGGAAATAGGTTACCAAGTTTAGTCTCTTTGACAAAGAGAGCCCTTTATTTCATGTCTTAGTTTATGAGATGAAGAATTTACCTCAGGTACTTTCCCGTAACAGCCTCCTTTCACCTGGAGGCGAGGTGACCTACTGGGTATACTACCTCAGGTACTTTCTAACATGGCTACAGAATCACTCTTCATTCCCAGGGCCATATTCAGTTTCCACAATCTCTCATATCCTACAGTTTCGTCTGCAGACAGTCTTCTGTTTGTATTTTTCACTGGCTTAGTCACTGGTAAACGTAAAAAAACACATTGCAAACATTTCCATCTTTGTTGTCATCAGTTCAAACATACAACTTGCATTCATTTTAAACAAAACAGGATCTTGCTTGCTTTGCTTTCAGGTTATTTGTGTTTTTACAGACTTTGAAACTAAAATTAAAGAGTAGTTAGAAGCCACTGGAATCAGAGTGGCAGAATCCCCTGCCATTAAATTGATTTACTTAATCCTTAAAGGGACGTGAAGTAGTCTTGCATAATACATACCCACAGCTCAATCTGCCCTTGATTAAGACCCGGGGAAAAGAGTCACAAGCTTGGATGAAAAGCAGAAAATAAATAAATAGTACAATGACAGGGTTATTTTACTGTTTTTCTCTCAGATGTTCACATTCCTGAGTATTTTATAATTATCCTCTGAAAAGTTAAGAACATTTCCTGGGAACAGGCCAAATGCTTTCTACAAACACATTTTCAATACCACCTACTTTCCTAAATAGGGTTACGTGTATTTTCTTATGGTGTCATACTGAACATATTTGGATGTTGCCTTTAAACAATTTTCATCAAGTGAGAATCTAGTTTTCCCCATTTTTTTAATTTCCTTTTATAAATTTAATCATTTTATTTGATCTACAATGTGATGGCATTAGATTGTCTTGTCATAGCTTTACGATAGACAACATCTAAATCAGAGGGTTTTATATGGCTTTCTTATTCATCTTCAATATTTATAAATCTTTAATTTCTACTCCATCATGTCCAGAGTGTAATTCATACCAAAAAATTCAGGCCAAAGCAATCAAGAATGGGAAAAATAGTTTAGACAATCAGCCAATTCTCTGCCTTGCATGCACCAATTTCTATATAGTGTTCTTTGTCCAGACCACTTTTAAATACTTATTGTTAACACTGACTCATTTTAACAATGAGGAAAATGAGAGAGAGTCTGGTTTCAAACAGTGTATTTAATTTACTCTCTGATGTGATTTATTCTTTTAATTTTGCTACTCTTTTTCCAACATATGGTGGGCAAACAATTTAAATGACTACCCAGTTTAATTAAGTTTCAAGGGCGTAGGAGATTAATTTTGGGTGTAGGTTAGAAAATATCAGAGAAAATTTCCTTTTGGCATTCATAAGCACAAAGTTAGAAAACCACAATAAATTTAGACTTGAACGCAAAATGGAATCAACAGAAATTAGACAGCAACATAACTTTGGAGACTTCGTTCCTAAATCATCTTTTTGATTTTCTAACGCCTCTCATCTCTCAGCACCTTACAAAAAGAGAACAGTTTTGCAAAGACAGTCCTGCTTACACGAATTCAGTTCTCAGGAGTCAGTGCATATGTGGAGGAAGATAGTCCAACTGAGATGCATGGCTGGGTTTTCAAATCCTTTCTGTTTCCCACAGAAGGCTCTAACAAAACTAAGTTGTCAGGAGACAAGAGGGAAATTTCTTTCATGGATTAATCATTTAAAAAGCAATAACTGAGTTTAGGAATAAAAGATCAGTTTTATAAGGAGGAATTTTCTGGAGGGGTTCTCCTAAGCATCTGCACTAGGGCTAGAAACATGAAAGAGATGTTTAAATAATCTGAGGAAAAGGTTCCCAAGTGAAGGCAGGCTGGAGAAAAAGGCTATTAGGAATGGACAAATCTGAACCAAACAGAAGGATATCTAATACTAAGTGACTACATAACAAAATTGTAGTAGATAAAGTGACAGCTAAAGTGCATTGCAAAAAACCCTATTTAGACACAGATAGTACTATGCTCATAATTGGTTCCTTCTTGGGTGATTGCTGTGGGAATTACCACAGAGGTGACTGAAAACATTAGTCCCCTACTAAGTGGAAGTCGGACAACGAATGAACAAATCAGAAAATCTTTGCCACTTTATCCATTCATGTTGTGACCAGTTTCTAAACATGAGGAGTATTTCTGGCCATCCAAAAACAGGAAAGACACAATAGAATTAGACAAAGTGCCAGGAGGAGCAGCAATAATGATAAAAGACTTTTTATGCATGAGGAGATACAAAGTAGCTGAAATCTCTTCAGCACAGAAAAACTGTGTTTTAGAGATGGAGGATAATCACAAAAGTCATAAAATCATGGTGAAAATTAATAAATGTAGAGAAAATGAATAGGTTGAGGTAATTCTTTTATTTTCTTTCTCTCCTGTATGGGAAATAGGAACAAAATGACACAATGAAGGAGAAAGGGAGAATTTATTTCTCAGAAGGAAGCTATCTTTCATTTACCCGCGTAAATCATTTTGTGAAATGTTTCAGGGGATGAAAACTGGAAAATAGCACAGATTCATTAAATATATGGTAATGTGTGGATATCGAATATGTAACCTTAGTTCATGAAAAATTACATCCTCAATTGCTTATTTTCAGAAAATAGAAAAGACCTACTCAATTTTTTAAAGGAATTTTTAAATACAACTTTTCTAAACATCCATGCCTGGACACTTCTGGAGAAAGGATCCTGAAACAGAAACCATCAATTTTCTCCCTGTATAACATGGTTTAGAATTCAGATCTTCCATCTCTTGGTCATATACTGGTAGCCAGAACTAGTGTTGTAATGTCCAGCATTTCCACTAATTTGTACTACTTTGAGTGTCATTTTTCTTCTCTTCACATGGTTGTGCCTTGAGGCTAACCCTTGCTGATGCAGGAAGAGATGACTCTCATGTACCAAACCTATGTGCTGCAGTTCCTTAGAGGATATCGGGGAAAATAAGGATGGAGCAAGTTCTGCTGGCATTTGGTAGTAAAGATGTCATCAACAGATTTCTCTGGTCTGTTCCTTACTTAACACTGCATGATCTCAGTTCAACTATGCCAGATGCTGTTTCCCCTCCTCCAGGCTACAGAGAAGCAGAAAGTGATGTAAAACTGTCACTTTTTCACCTCAATCCTGCCCAAAAGTACAGATCAAACAGGGCCCAAAATTTTCCCTAAGAACTTTTTTTCCTAAATATTCATCTATGTGTTTCATTAAGAACATGAATGGCCCCTGGCTGATCCTGTGGAGTGATGTTGCCCCATCAGCATTCTGTGTGCTGTAATGGTGGCTATCACAGTGGCAACACTTTTACTATCTCTCTTAATATCTATTTTTCCTGTTCAGCGAGGTTTGTTTTTTTCCCTCATTTGGATACTTATGCCTTATAAAATCTAAGTAAAATAGGCATTTTATAATAATTGGCATCATTTTAAGTAATGGAAGAGAAATTGGTCATTGTCTTCAGTAAAGGTTTCCAATTGACAAATTGAGGTTTGTTTTAGAAAACTGGGCCTAATCATACCTCCTATCTCCAATAAACAGCAGAAGAATCTATGAAGCATGACTGATTTACTTTCTCTTTCTGTAAGAAGAGCAAGTGAACTGTTGTTAATAGAATAATGAAATGGTAGTTAATGTGGCTTCGCCCCAAACATTATCCAGCTGAAAGAGTAACATAACTTAAACATGTTGTGGAGCAAAAATATTTTCCTGTCTTGGAATATCTGTAAGTTGTATTTAAGTTTTTTCAAGAAATTCTTCAATAATCGAGATTCTACAGTTAGTAAGGCTAATAAGTTCATTATTAAATATATATATATATTTTTTTTCCTTCTTCTTTGGTAAAGAAAGATTTGTTTCTCTCAATTGTGTAAATGAAGTTAATATAAATTTCTTATTCAACTTCATGTTTTATATATGATATGATTAATATTTTAATTTTGAGGAAGGGAGGGAGAATTAGAGGAACTGCTGTTTCACAAAGCATTGTAGATGCTGCAATAGAGAGTTACAGTTCCTAAATAAGAGCAGAGCTATTCCTAACACAGAAAAACTGTGCCTCGGTTTCCCTGTCTTTTAAATGGCAGTGTTCAGACTCAGTGCTTTGTGTTGTACAGCCTGCATATTAAATCCTCTGAGGACAGTGGCATTTGAAGGCTGCTCTAAGTTAGCTCTCCTGCCAGTTCTCTTCTAATGACAGCAAAGGCTGACTGGTTCAGCAGTGGGAATGTCACATCAGTCTGTTTTACATCAGACAAATGCATAGTAATGACCTAGATTTTAGGATAATCTGCTTTGACCAGAAGGCTTGTGGATACAGGGCAACCAGTTTGTCACCCTGTCAATGAGCAAGGCTGAGTAAACTGCAAAGCCAGTGTTCAAATGTAAGGCTGCTCTGAAATTTTACCCAGCTCTGAGATGTCCCCATCAAAGCACAGGAGGGAGGGCAACAGGGCACTGTGGGTCAGGGATAGTGTGAGAACTATTGGATGGAAAGGGGGAAGAAAAGAAGCACTGTGCAGCCATTGCTTTTCCTACCACAGCACACAGGAGAGATGAGTTCACAGCCCCCAGTTGTGGGCTGGGGGTTCCTGAGTGCCCACCTTCCCTGAGGCTTTCCTGGTGCTTTTCTCCAAGCAGATTTAAATTTTTTGGGGGGAAGATGATGGTTTCTATTGCACTTCTGGGAAATTTCTCACTGCTGTCTGCCTCAGCTGAAATACTTCTTAAATTACTTTTTTAGAGCACCCCTCTGTCCTGACCTTAGCGTCTCAGTGTTATTTATTGAACAGCCGAAATTAAGAAAAAAAAGGAAAACAACAACAACAAAACACAAGGCCTAGAAATGACTCTTAAGTGATCTGATTTATGCAGGTTAACCTCCAGAACAAAATGCCACTGCAACTTCTTCAGGCTTTGCTTTCTATTCCTCCAGTTCCCAATACTTGCAAACAGGGTCAGCTCTCAACCCAGCTTGCTGCAGGGACACTGTGCTCTGCCCTTCCTGCCTGGGTTGCTGTCAGGGACAAAGTGCTGCTACCTGTGCCCATGACTGAGGGCCAGCAGCAGCAGCCCACTTGGTGCATGCTGAGAGTGGGAAGCATCTACAGAAATGAGTGGGGGGAAAGGGAGAAAATCCTTCTGCAGCCCTGCATGAGGTGGATAAGGGTAATGGGAAGGAATAAAGTAAAATGTAAGGGAAATAGAAACAGAAAGGGGAAAAGAGAAAGACATGGAAAGTCAAGGAAAGAGGCCTTTTTTCTTTCTGTTTGGATACATTCTGTCCTTTGAGCTCTTTGCTACCATCACAAACAGCAGCAAACATTTGGAGGGATTGCCAGTGCTTTCTCAGACAGATTTTGTGCATTTAATTTATGCAAATACCACACAAAACAAATTAAATATTGCAAATTGTATTAATAATTTAAATTCTGTAGCTAAAATTAGTTAGGAATATCTGCATCATCTTGAAATGTTCACATGCAAGTTTTATAAGTTTTGTTATATTTTTATTTTTTCTTTTTTTTCACTGAGAAGACAAACCAACTGATAAATCAATGCCTTCCTTTCCCAGTTATCAGTTCTTAGCATGAGCTCCTAATAATAAATGTTTTGGGGGTTGGTTTTCTTTTCTTATCTTCCATTACACAAATTATCCATCCCGGATTTGCATATAATTTTGTTCTTGTTAGCCAAGATCTCAATCTGCCTTTCTCTAGCTGTTTTCACATAGCTCAGAAGCGTGACTGGGTTAAACAAAGCACTTGCCAGCTACCTGCACTCCAGACCTTGTTACTGAAATTAAATTGTTGCATCCTAGAAACATCTTGACTGCATGAATATATTAGAAATTTGCTTCACAAATCCACTTTCAGAGTTTCATCTTGTTTTTCCTCTTTGGAGGTTATTCTACAAAGGTCTGATATTATTTATTTATTCACAGCAAAAAAAGCACTCATCAATGGCATTCAATACTACAGCAACTTGATAGTCTAGTCTTTACACAGATGGTTCAGTTTTTCCTCATCTGGTTAGTAATAAATCTCAAAATCCCACAAGGTCATTGGAAAAATTTATTCAACTGAAAGAAAATAGGATTTCATTTAAAATGAGGTAGGTAGTTTTTCTTCAGCTACATCAAGCACAGAATTACACATACGCATGCAGCAGCCTGTTGGTACGAGCACGCATAAATGCATATGTGCATCCTACTTGATTTAGTATTTTAATGCCTTTTGCATTGGCTAAAAGAATATATAAGTGAGAAACACACATAACTAAGGTTGATATTTTCCAACTTAAAGCTAGGAGCTCTCACCAGAGCATTTCTTAAGCTGCAACCTCCATTTTGCACACCTTTCTACTAGCTTCTTACCCTTCCAATGCATTTTGAGAATATATGACAGACTAAAACTTGTTCAGGCTTCCATCTGGAGTCTGGACACCAGGAAAATAGAAGAACAATGTATTTTAGTTCTATTTCAAATAATATATTAAAATGAACCTCTCCTGTGGAGAGGGAATTTTGTAATACAAGAAAATACCTTCTCTTCAGCTGTCATTCAATTTGGTTTTATAGAAAATACAACCCTCTCTTGCAATATCATAAACATATCTACAATACACGTTCTCCCCATAATCTGGAAAGAAACAAAAATAGTAGAACAAGACCAGTGAGTCTGCGCCAACACTGGAAACATCTTGCTCCTCAAACTTGGCTACTGTAACACTGAAGCATGGGAAGACAGAGGGCTGGGCTATGCACACTCTGTTCAATGGCCATCTGAGGTTTCTACAAGTCTCCATCAGCACTGAGGTAGGATGGTTTACTGAAGATCCAGGAGCTTGCTCATATGTAATGTCTCTGTGTGACACTGTGCTGAATGATATCTCATCATCAGATGAAGGGCTGAGTTACCCCTCTCTGGATCTGAGGGAAGAAAATATTTCAAAGAATGAGACCACTGAAGCACCTGAGGGGAAATCTGTCTAGTGGATATTTTAAATGTCTTTGCTGCATTTAAATAGATGGTTTCAGCTTGCCAATCTTGGAAGAGCTCCTAAAATAAACATCGGTATAAAAAATAAGGCTATTTGTTTTGGATGATTAAGAGAATCTGCCTCATACATCAGAGGTGTGACAATTCCAATCACATCTTCATTTTAATTTACAGGCGAAGAAATAAACAAGGCTTTGTTACTGTTCATGATGCTGATACAATGTACTTGGCATAATAATCTATGGGATTAGTAAATTGACTCACTGGACTGCCCTTGATCATATGTTTCATTTTCTGCTCAGCGGGGCCCTCTCTAACAGCTATATATAACCAGGAAGAAAAAAAAGAGAGACAGCTTTCTCTTAGATCATTACAAGATGATGTTGCGTTCGGTTTTGCTCTTGCTTCAAAGGTTGCAAATGATGTGATCTTTCCACCATCACAGATAATATATAGCTGCTGTTGTCTGCCTTGTCACTTCCTCATGCAGAAATCCAATACTCCCCTCTTGTCACATATTCATCTCAGATGCGTGTTCTCTTGCAGTGCCCCAAATGAAACACTTGCTGTATTCCTACCTGCCATTTTCAAGTCTTGGCTTGTGTGGTCCTTCCCTGTCAAAACCTGTTAGCGATTCACATGAGTACTTGCAGTAAATATATAATCTCCTGATTGTAATTAAAATTCTGCATGCTTTTCTCTTCAATAAAGGAAAACACTGTGCATCTTAATCCAGAGCTCTTCTCTTCTACCACAGTTTTTAAGAGTCTGATCACTGAACTAATTGCACAGACACGTTGTTTTTAGACTGTATCACACATCTATTAGTTTTATATATCTCAAAAGAAGTACTGGGCTAATTTTGGCTCTTCATGAGTGTGTTGAAAAATTGTTTTTTCAGTCCAGGCAGATCTTATAATTAGGTCTGACTTCTAAAATGCCTGTAGGATGAAGGGCAGTTCTCTGGAATAGGAAAGGATGAGAGCAGAGGCTCGGAGAATAGGCAGCTCAGCAGGAGATCAGCACACGTTACAACATATGAACTTGTGTAGCTGTATTTCAGCAGCATATCTGCAGCTGTGCTGCTGATGAGGGAAGGGGAACTGCAGAGCCTTGGGGACAGAAAGAACCTATTGTTATTCCTGTCCAGAAGGGTAAATAATTGTTCAGAGTCTTTTTTACTGACCTTTGTTCCAGGAGAGCTTGTGAGTCAAAGAGTATTACAGGGTGTAAATCAGAAATACTCAGTTACAGGTCAGCACATTCACCAAGAGATATAATTCAGCTCACAGTCTCCCTGAGGAACAATCCCTCACAAATCTCTTTTAAACTCCTGCCTGATGTATTGGGCACATTACAGAAGGAACTATTTAAAAGCACTGATTAATATTTTCAGCCACTGTAAATCTCCCAGCATCCTGCCTGGTGGTGGCTGTGCCAGCTGGCCCTCAAGGACCCCTCTTGCTTGGGTTCTCTGCCATCTTACAATTTTGTGTGTGTAGTTAAACAATAGAAGAGGAATCAATAACTGGCAAGCCCACACAGCTATTTCTACATTGTAATGCTTTGAACATGCAAAGATGCTAAAGTCTAAGCCTCTTTACTTCAAATGCTACTGGCAGAAAAGATCCCCGTGTTCATATAAATCTGGTACCAGTTCCTAAGACATCTTGACTTCCACAGGGAAGACAAGAAGGGTAGACATGTGGGGAGGGAAAGGCCAACATTCACGTTGCACCATGTCCTGCCAGTAAATCTGGAGTGACCCACCTTGAGATTACAGGCATCTATCTCTGGCAAAGGCAACCCAGATCTTGCACAAGAGGCCAGGAATGCTACACCCCAAAAACTTTCTTTCTACTTCCACTCTGATGGATAGTACCTCTCCACAGGTAAGCTAGTTCATGTTTCATAGCTGAAGGAGGTATTTGACAGACTCATGAGAGCTGAGTTAGGCAGCAAAGAATGCACCACTGTGACAGGGGAAAAGTGAGACGGAGAGCACTGGCTGAGATGCCATGTGCAGTGAAGTTATCTGTTAGTATCACATGGTGTGGGAAAAATATTTGGGAAATTGCAACTGTTAACATCAAATTCAGAAATGAAAATATCATATCATGCTACAAGTCAGATATTCAACTGAAGCTATACAAATACCCATAGGATAACTCACCATAAAAAAAGGGGGAAGAAGTAACTGAAGAAAGGAGGGTGACAAACATTGGTCCACATTTGTCAGTAAAAAAAATTCTAACAGGTTATTTCTACAACAAGATAACACAGTATAAACCAGAAGGGAAAATGATCAAAGGTCAAAGAACAAATAAGAGACAGACAACAAAAGCAATCCCAAACTCCAGTATATAGAAGTAATAAAAGAGCCAGAGCACCTTAAATGAGCTCTCGTGTATTTTGGGAAATACATCCTTTGTGCAAAGTCGGGGAAAAAAAGAGTCTTTATTTACAGTTAGAGAGCAAGACATCGTTTTCTATGCCTGCAAAAACTGCCCTCCTTGGAATTTTTATTATTCTCTCTAACACTCCTACGTGGTTCCTATGAAAAAGTACATTAATATCTCCACAATGTGAGTATCCAGCACAGGTAACAGTAAGGGCAGAATAATAAAAGACCAGCCCATTAGTGGCAAATACAGAACTAACTTCACTGTAGGTCATGACAGAGAAATCTAGGACATCCCTAAAATAAGGAACAAAATGACAGTGCTCAAAAATATAAAAGAAAAAAAGAAAAAAAGAAAAGAAAAAAAGAATCACAACTGGCTAATCGATTTGCTTTTCTGTAGGATCTGAAGCCAACATAAAAGATAAAGGCATGGTACAGCAGAAGTGACTTAGTGTTTCATGATATATATTTTTTAATATCGAGAAACCTTAACTCTGTTTTTCCCCATTGTATTTTCTTCCATCCTTGGAAGGACTAAGGACCTCTGATAGCTCACCATCCGCCATCTGAGAAAAGTGGAATGGCCAGATGAACTAGGGCTTATGCTGAATCCCTCAAGTATGCTAAAATCGTTCTTGCTCGTTTGTATTGTTTTACGAACAAGAATACATCAGAGCAGGAAAGAAAATGTGAATATAGAATATGCATCACATAACTAGCACTCCTTTTTCTTTCAGCTCCACTCTCCTTACAGTCACAGTCACCAAACTCACATTACTTTGTTCATTACAAATACCAATCGTATCCTGTGAATTTGCATTGCAATTTGCAAAACCATTAGTCATCCTATTTCCTTTTTTCCAATATGTTGCTTTGGTTATTTCTATTTCTTCATTAACCTCAAAAAAGATATTTATCTAGTGACAGTACCCTTTTCATTCCACACAATCCTGGCTGTTCCAATGACCACATGGACTCCTGGTTGCACAAATGCTGAGGAGCTAACACTAACAACTCATAGCAAGTTTACAAGAACTGTTTTAATAATTCATAAATCATCACAATTGAACTGACTGCTCTATCCAAAAATAGTAAAGGCTACTCATCACAAAAATACCTCCTCTGGCTTAGAAAGAACTTGAGTTGCAAAGTACTAGGGCCCAGGAAGATGTACTGAAGATATGACCTCCTTCCGCATTGACCTTAGGGCCTCCTCCTTTAGCAACAATCACAGAAAAAGCCCTGCATTAGACAGAGCCACGTTCTAACACAAGGTGCCTTTATGTGGTCATATCATCTCTGGATGGATCTTGCCACAGTGAAGAGAAGCAGCAGTTTGCTAAAGAGCACCCTCATGTGTAATAAAGATCTATCATTTCTACCCTTTCCTCGCTCAGAAAACAGATTTTTATGACATGGTGAGAGGCTTGACTATTGCCAAGTTAGAAGGGTAAGCTGAAAGCAAGTGCTACAATGAAGTACACATTGACTGGGCTGAAAAGCCAAAAAGCAGATTTGAAAACTGGGTCAGGTGAGCAACTAAGCTAACTTTGGTAGGCCAGGGCTGGGAAGTAAATCAAAACACAACACAAACAAACAAGCAAAAAGCAAGCTGTATGGTATGATAATTTTGAAACAAAACAAAACAAAACAAAACAAAACAAAAAAAAAGGGAAGTAGCAAAGGAAAAAAATTAAGAAACAACAAATTCACGTTAGTTTTGTTTGGGAAATCATTACTAGTACTGCTGGTGAGACATCCTGGCTAGAGTGAGAAGCACAATAAGAGGCACAGAGAGAGAACTAGAATGAATAAATTCAGGCAAGCTGAAGCCTAGGCATGACAGGACATACCAGAGCCTGGGGAAAACTGGCTATTATCAGGTAGACAGGCACAAATGAGATCCAGTGACCTGTGCAGGAATCACAATGAAAGGGAGAATAATATCTAAAGTATGTTATGACACCTCTGCTTTTTCCCTTTAGACACAAGCACTTACATACACAATGCCTGTGGAAGGACCTGTTTGCTAGAGTATTATCGGACTTTATGGTCTAATAAAAAACAGCAGTTGAATAGCTGCCTAATTTGCCATTGTCGCTCTGTAAAAGATAGGACAAGAACCTGCAAAACTTGAAGGAAGGCAGTTTTATTCTGTGAAAGCCTCAGGAAGGCTACAGAAAGTACTGATACAGCTTATTGATGGAGCAGAAAATTTTATAAGCCAGTGTAGAAAGTCATTCTCTGAAGACTTGAGTACCCACTCTTTGGTATAAATATCTGCAATCACAAGAATGCTGCCTGAGTGTCACATGGGATGCCTTATGACAGTGGTAGGGTCATCAGCCTGTTAGTTTGGGTGGAACACTTATGCATTGTTAGCACGGTCATTGCATATGCAATTACAATGGTATCATAAATATACAACGCAATTAATGTAATTAGGTGCATAACAGTTAAAACAATAGTATTAGACCTCAATAGTATTGGACCTCAACACCATGAACGTGGCCAAACTTTAGTTTTTTTCAGTCATATCTATTGTACAGCTTTTGCCTGTGATAAAGAAAGCTAGGGTAAGTTAACAGAAAGTAGACAGTCTTGGAGTGTTTGTGCCAGAGAACATCAGGACTACCTCAGTGCAGCTAGCAATGTGAGGCTGAGAAGGAAACACAAAACTTGCTTTCCTGAATGAAGTTTAAGAGCTCACAGTTGCGGAACTCAGATAATCCCTAATGAACACAGTTTGTGATCTCCACTCTTAATTAGCTATTTGTTTGCCAGATGAAGATTACAGAGCACCTGAAGGCAAGTCTCCATCACCAGCCAGCATGGGAAGGCTGAACAGAAAACAAACAAGTTGGTTACAGGCAGAGCACTTCCACATTACTAGCAGAAAAGATCACTTCAGAAAACTTTGCGAACAGCAAAGCAAAGGGAGTGAGGTGAAAATAAAGAATTCCTGCCTCCTTTGGATTTGTATCATGATATCATGGAGAAATTAAAACCTTGGCATAGTGGCAGAATAGCTGCACTTAAGCAAGTGGATTATATATGTGTATGTACAAATGAACACATGGTGTTTCTGTGTTTTCAAAATTACACACACAGAAGTTTAATGACACAGAGAGCTATGCAGCCCCTCAAATAGAAGTTCCAGGCTTGAGGCAGAAATTCAAAGCTATAATTCTGGACTTCTGTTGGTCCACACTTTTAGGTAATCACAGCAGCCTTTTCTGACCTTTCTAATCTGTTAATGTAAGAGCTAAAAACACTCCGGCACTTAGTATGCCAGACAAAGCCAAACACAGGAAAACTGAGCTTACCAATGAGAACACCAGGAACATCTACTTGGTACTGATCTTGAAAATAAAGAAGTGTTGGGTGGGCAGAACAAGGGCTTTGCTAGCTCTGAAATGCCATGAGAACATCCCAGTTACAGAGAATGGAAATGGGTAAATTCTTAGTAATCTGTGGCAAGACTTGGCGAAGACTTTTCAAATGCATCTGGTTTGAAATAAATGAGGATTTTGGGAAGAGAGCAAGCACTCAGACTACTTGAACCTTCCACTGTATCTCTTTCTAGACCCTTCCTTGTGCAGTAGCAAAAGAAAATCTCATTTTCTACCACCCACTCCTAGTTCGACAATTACTTCTTTTCTGTAAGATGAGAGATTTGTGTTACTGGAAAGACAATAGAAAACAAGCAACAACAACAAAAAACCCTTTTTGAGAATTACCCAAATACAGATAGCCATGTTTACACTAAAGAACATTTTTCTCTATCAGTGGGTCAAGTGAAATTAAAATCTCTGATCATTACATCAAACTAAAAATGTCAGTAGCTGTCTCTGACCAATCAGTTTGCTATAAGCAATGATTATTACCTTTAAAAAGGAATTACATTCCAGTTAAAAAAGGAAAAAATAAGAGTGAGTGTGAGAGACAGAGAAACAGTATACTTCAACGCCTCTTTTTTAGATGTACTATGAAAACTGGATTTTACTGGAACCCATTAAGATTTTCAGACCTTGAAACAGCATGAGGTTTCAACAGTCTATTTAATACAATTTGGTTTTGCACAATGTCATTTGGACAACATCATTACAGAAAGCTTCACAATTAATTACATTCAAATAGCAGCTTCTATCCCCAGTGGAGAATAGGATTAATTGGGTCAGATGTAAATATGCGTTTCATGGATCCTACTGAACACTTGCCCATCTCACCAATTTACCATGTAATTTGATGCAACTGGTGTGTTATGCTCTGGAGATGCACAGAGCAAGCACGGTAGCAAGTTAGGTTGGAAATACAGCAATGTCGATATTCTTAGCCAATATTACATTTGGCTCTAAAAGTATGACCCTTTCATTCTATTGCAGAAGCACTAATTTGTATTTATTCATGTTGAAATTCTCTTCAGTTGAATATAAAACATAGGATGGAATTCAGAACTGATATAAAGCACTGTGATCAGCATGGGATCAGAAGTTGTTCCCCTCCCTGATATTTTTACCTTCCCCTCAGAACTAACCATACCTTCAGTGAGAAACCCTGAGATTAGCGCCTTGTTTGTTCCAGCTTCTGGGCAGGGAAAGACTAAATATAAGCTACCTATGTGGGTTTAACAAAGTAGCCAACATAGGACAAACCTTGACTCCCTGTTGACAAACCTCTTTTTATGACCAAAATCTTGGGACTACGATGTTTTTTTTACTGCTTTATGGAGTCTCAGGAAGGGACATTTCAAGTTACGTGTACTCCTTCAGTCTTCAGTTTTGATCATTAAATGATTTTTCAACATTATTTTTTTCACTGAACTTTTCATGAAATAAGGTAGTCCAGATCAGATTCAATCAAAGAATCGCTGTATCTATAGTAAACCAGAAAACACAAGTTTGTGCCTATGTCAGGTGGTTCTTAAAAACAAAAACAAAAACAAAACACTTCTTGTTGCTTTAAAGCATTAAAAATAAGAACACTGATTCCTGGCTCTTTAGTTTCCTCTGCCCTATTTTCGGTTTGCACTCTCCCCTAGGTATAATAAAAAATGAGACATTTGCACCCAGCTGGGGAGTACCTTTCATGAGCTGGAAAACTGCAGAGTTCATTTCTGGCGTATTTCCTGCTGTTCTTGAGTAACTACCAGGACAAACTCACTCCAGTGAATTGCAAACTTCAGTCCCCAAGGCTTGTCAGTTCCAACCTGATCTTTTCAGCCATTGCATGCTGGGTAGCTACAAGAGAGGACTTGGAGCTTCTAAAGCAAGAGGAACACTACTGAGCAAACAATAAAACTCTATCAGGTACACTCACAGGCTTCTCCAGTCTTATCTGTCCCAGGTGGCACAGTATAAAGCTATTTCATAGTTCCAGATCTGAAATCTTGTGACTTTATTATTCTGCAGCCTCTTTGAACTTAGTTCTCTGACCCTTACATCCTACTTATATCTTAATAATAAAGAATCATGTACTTTCAGGCTGGTCAGTGTAAGTCTTTATGGTGCGTGATGTCCTGGCTGCTGTTTTGGAGTAGCATCTGGTGCCTCCAGTGTAATTATCTTTCCCCTTCTCCCAGAGGATACTCTGTGTTGCCCCATTCTGATCATTTCAGTGGATACTAAGGTTCACCATTTTGCAGTCTTATTAACTCCCCATCATTTGTTCTCCACTGATCTGGTGTCCACTAGCTATAGCCTGCCTTTAATTATAGAATGCTTAATGCACCCTATATCTGAGATCCAATAGGGTCTCAGAGCTCTTTCCTTGAAAATATGACTGTCCTTTTCCTCTATGTCTTAGTTTCAAGTGAAGAAGAAAAAAACCAACACAACACAGTTCATCGTCATACATCATCTGAAGGTGCATTACTCATTAATCACAAATACTTGTTTATTGTGATTTTTCCTAGCTTCCCTCCTCCTACACTATTGTAAGAAATACTTGAATTCCATTTTTCACAACACTTATGAACATTCCCTTACAAACAAACAAACTACTTCTCCATTCCACTTTGCCTCTTTGTCTATGCTTGTTTTTTTACTTGGAAAATCTGCATTTCCAGTAAGATTAGTCTGTTATGCTGATTACACAGCAGATTCCACCCCATGGCTGAACACCTTCTTTCCCTACAGATTACTTTTCATTTTAGGACTCGCTGTTATGTGAGTCTTTTGGCTCATGCCTAGAGCTAGCCTAGGGATTTCTATTAAGGTGTTCTTCTAGTTCAAAACGATGCTTTTGTTTAAATGTTTGAACTCTCTGCGGCAATTCCATTCAATAAATAATAAAGATACTTAGACTGATGTTAACTAGGGCCATTGCTAGCCTATTCATGCTCGCAGTAAAAAGGCAAACAAGGACATTCAGATGAATCTGCAAGGTGACACTGCAACATGTTTAAATGTACTGTGCCTATTATTTAACTGGTTCTGTGCAGTTGTACATATTATTTCTACAAGAGAAGTTATCATTTTGGTTTCTTAACCTTCTGCTGGATTTCTTTCTTTATTTTTTTTTCTGCGCATTTACATGAAAGTGCTAATGCAATTGCCCCAGAGAAAGAAAAGTAACTTGAATATCTTGAGGGTGTTTATCTACAGCAGAAACTACCCACTCTTTTATCCGCTAAGTAAGCAAGATGTCAGAGAGAGAAAAAGCCATTCAGGCTCAGAATCCTATTTTTCACAATGAAGCTCATGTGTTAGAGCTCACTCTGTGTGCACCAAAAATAGCTCAGCAAGGAGGGCTTTCCTTGAGCACTTCCATTATTCACATGATGCGGCATCTTACATAACACACGCCCTGCACGTTATCCCACCGAGTGCTGTACACACAGATGCTAGCAGACAAAAATTTCCATTGGGGACAGTAGTACCAAGTATTTTAAAAGCAAAGGCAGGTTGTGATTTTTTTAGCTGACAGGTCTAGGAAATAGAAAATCATCTGAGTTTCTGACAGAGGGATTTTGGTGCGATTAAAACAGCAGAAAGCTTTTGAAAATAGCAATTGTTCAATATGCATTTCTTCTCCCTTTTGAAGATGGAAATATTTGATCACCTTGATGTGGTAGCATTTTTTTTGGTGGGTACCTGCCTGCCCATGGCAGCTCTATCCAGAGATTGGCAGTTCTCTTGACTCTTTGGCCAGGTGCTACCTCCTTCGCTTAGTATAGCTATCGTTTGCTGCTGTAATCACTGAGTCTAAGTCCCAGCTCTGTCATTTGAAAACACCATTTGTGCCTCCCTCTGCTAATCTGCATGCATCTGAGCCCCCCTGGTTGCAGCACTGTTATTTGTATTGCTTCGTGTTCCCTACACATGAGATTAAATTCTCTCACAGCCTCCAGCTGCACAATTTTTGTTCAAGCTGCCAAGTACTGCTTTTAACACTAACACTCCCAAACTTCACCCCTACTCTTGGTCATGGTGTAATTTAGGAAGTCATCTTTGAGACACTGGTATGAATACTAGTGTACTGTGACTCATTTTGACTACTGATCATATAACATAATAATTACTGTTTTCCAAAAGAGATGATTGAGCCTACATAAACAGAGCTCTGCTTCACTGGAAACCCATCATTTTGAAAAACAACCTAATCTTCTGTGATTATTACAAATAATATTGTAAAAAGAAGTTGTTTTCCTTCAGGTAATCTGGCACTAAGCAAACTTCAATATAATGCAACTGTATTACATCCTCCATGTCATCAGACTCGTGGCTTTTGCAGTCTGTACTCTCCCTATACAAAAAGTAATATCATATTGTACAGCAAATAAACAACAATTTCTCTCAGCAGTGAGATAAGGCTACTGCTGAGTGCATTTCATTGTGAGCAGGAAGACTACACAGATCTTTAGGACAAGCATTAAGTATTTTCTCCTACAGAAAAGAAACCTTGTGGAGAATGCAGCCTGGTTGAAGGGCTGAGGATACGGAGATTCATTCCTTACAAAAGGTGGCAACAGGTCCTGAACTGGACAGCAGTTCAGTTGTTTCTAACATGTGGATGGATCAATTGTTCAGCTGTAATTAAAAGTTTTGGACAGTCAGCAGTGCAACCTAAACTTTCCCAGAGAAGCATTAACCTTCCTGACTTCTGACAGTCTCATATTTCTTCTGCTTTCATACAACGCTCTGGAGGTCACACTACTATGAGGAACACAACACAGAAGTAACAATAATGAAAGAAGGGATGTAGGCCTACAAAACTACAAACAGTTTTGAGGATCAATCTACTTAATCCAGGAATCTTGACCTGGCATGGCTTGGTTTCCGTTTCTTCAACTAGCTCTGAATAATGCAGCGTAAGTACTAAACCACCCCCCTTCTCCTCTGTCTCTTCTTGACTATGCCACAGTCATTCGCCTGTGACTTCTAGGTTTGCATTCTCCATAAGCCCTTAGCTCAGTGAGCAATAACTCAGGGAGCCACACACCCTGCTTGTGAGGTTTCTTGTGTGACCACAGTCTATATTCCCCTCTGCAGATAAAAGTGTCCTTCTCTTGAGCAGAAAAGTACTAAGTTTCAGCTATAACAGCACTGCTTCAGAAACCTCCACCTCACTAGAGCAAATCGCTTTCATGGTGGGAGTTCTCTAGGGGAAATCAACTCCAGCACATCTTCAGCTCTCAGGATTTTGCAGAAAAAATACTACAGAGATGTGGTCCCTTTTTGTGTAGTTCTGGATGTGTGTGCAATATTAAGAAGCAGAAGAGACATTTCTGCCAGTTTTCTGCAGGCAGAGAGTAGCTGGGTTTTTAATGAACCTAGATGGACTGCTAACACTATGTGACTAATCAGTGAGTCTTTGGACTGTTTTTGTAGAGTTATGACACCAGCTTTCCAGTGGCAGCATAGTAATATTGGTTATATCCCTAAAACTTTCATGCCTATGTTCATTTTTGTATACAGGCAAATGTGATTATTTCTACAGTAGAAAGAATGCAGAAATAAATGAAGACACTCTTCTACTGTTTGCTATTGTTGCTCTTTAAGTGAATGATTTATTGTGCTGCAAACACTCTAACATAATTTTGCAGTGTAACAGGATCTGTGTTATTTGCTTTGATTTTAAAAGCCAGTAATTCTCCTAGCAGTGAACAAAATCCACTAAAATCATCTACATCTTATAATCACGTAAATTTACAGACCTTAATCAAAATAAGAGGCCTAATACAGCTCAAAAGCTATTTGAGCAATGATGTTTTTGTTTTGGAAAACCAGGTACTGAAAAATTTAAATTCTAGTCCTCTTCTATTTGAACAAATGGATTTCATTTCTCAGCCACCAGTAGCAAGCAATGAGCTGAACACTAAGCTTGTTTCTCTCTCCATCACTGATTTTATTACTTCCACAACTCACTCGTAATCTGGATCTATCAGCTGCTATCATATTGCTTCAGATCTAGTACACATCATCCTGTGTACAGAATTTCAGCCCCGTGGCTCTTCTCAAAACAAGTAGAAAGAAACCAGTGAAATACACTTTTTTTTTTTTTTTTTTTTTTTTTTTTTTCCTCTTCATACTCCACTAGACAAAGTTTAGAACATGACAAGAAGGAACACCGCAGGTTGACAGTTCAGGAATAAATACCATGCATTTCATTCAATGTACCTAGTTTGGTTGGGATGCAGTCATCTGAAAGATGACACAGTGTGGGATTTTCTATATCAAAGCACTTCCTATGCTGCTGCACCATGCTCGATCCCCTAACTCCCATCCCCCCCAAATATGTGTACAGGGCCAGGGTACAGAATACACGTACACTTTGCTTAGGTTTGGAGAAGGAACAGCACATTCCAGCCATGGAAAACAGCAACCATAAGGAAGGGCCACAAGAACATGCAACATGGAACTGCTGTTCGTGCTGGGGACAGTACTCCATATTTTGTGGGGACGTTTTGCAAAGAGAGTGCAAGAGGCTACTAGTGATGTCATGAAAATCATACATTCTGCTGATTTATGACATCATTGCACATACTAAAGCTTTCTCTTGCTTTCTCTTTCTCACTACAGTTTTACCCTCAAACTTGAATTGCCGATCTGATTCACTGTCCTGTAAGCTGATGACTCTTTTCTCTGCAAGCCATTCATGCGCCTCACGGAATCGACGCTTTCATTCCCAACAGTCATAGTCTGTGCCTGTCCCCAGAGTGTCAGCATACATAGCAGCAGCAAGAATAAGAACAGCAAAATGGCAACACAACAACACATACATAACACGCAAAGAGAAGAATGGCTCAGTTAGAGAAGACCATCATGCAAAAACAAAGTGAACCACTTTCAAGGCAAAACAGATAAAATCATGAAATACAAACTTAAGTAAAGAAATGCAGAAAATTCTTCAAAAAGATGTAGCCTCAGCATCATCATTCCCTGTTTTGAAATTTGTGCAACCAGAATCATAGGAAAAATAATAGAAACCCTGTGCAAATGGGTAAGTGTATCTTACATCAAAAGTGTGTTATGCAGTGCTTAATTAGGAAACTGTCCATTTTGTGTATAATCAACTGACTGTCTTGAGTGGTTTCTTCAGATGATTGTGTTTCAAGTACCTTTCCCTTGATAGTCACCATAATAACCATTCTGACAGCAAGTGAATGACTACTTCCATAATCAAAATCACATTATCATTATTTTCAAGTGACATCACTGCCATACTATTACTTACCAGTAGAGGCTTCTCAGCAACTAGTTCACCTTTGAAGAAGACATTATACCCCAAACTGAAATTACAGACTCCATACAGCATCTTCTGCTGTTGCAACTGGAAACAAAGGTTTCTGGTGGCAGTGTATCTGCTATGTGTGCCTACAGACAAGAAAGCATTTCTATTCCCTCTCAGAATCTGAATGAGAATCTCAATTCATCTGACAACAGCATTAAACCACAGCACAGTACTGGATTGCTTCCCAGAGCATCCATCAAATATTCCATCAGCTACAGAATAATTATTAGACAGACCTGTCAAAACACAAATGCCCTATGCCATTCTTGTTATTCCTCAAGTAAGGAAACCATTATTAGCTACTTGAAACTCACATGTGGTTCAAGTGAATATTTACTTTGCCTAGCAATTGTTTCTGTGGAGAAGCAAACCAAAATGTTTCTGCTGATACTGAGTTCCAGTGGAACAAATACAGGAAGAGTGTTGATGCTACAGTTGTGGGAATTGATCATAAATTGACTAAAATTCAGTTTCATATCTATTCTTGCCTTTTCATTTAACAAATAAGAAATCAGGAAAGATTAACAGACTTCCCAAAAATACTTCCAGACTGACATCTACACTTAAGAAAAGCCTTTCTTCTACATTTCAATTTCTGGTATAAAATTATATAATCATAATACAAAACATTCTCTTGTTAAAAAAACTGAAGTTAATATCAGTAATGACATGCAAAATTGCCTTAATCCTTTTCTTTTTCCCAGTGGTCATGTTTAACTGGTTTCAGCAGGGAAATTCACCGCTCATTGCTGGTTTAGAAGTGAGGGCAGAACTGCTGACCACACCTACAGGGAACTATGTTAAAGAATTTCCAATTTTAGCAAGAAAAGACACCAGAAAAGACAACTCTTAAGCATATGCTTGTGTTAGCATTTTTGGATGAATTCAGAGAAATAAAAATGTTAGTATGCTGTCTATATCACTGTGTCTAGCTGTTCCTTATCTGTTAGTTGGTGCCATGAAATAGCAATATTTGGGGATTAGAAGAAAATCTGAGGTCAGTCTAGCCCAAATAGCTAATAAATATATGAATAAAGTTACAGCTCCTTCAGCAATTTTAAGAAGAGAATAAAATTATTGGAATCAATGAACAGTCTATTGACATTTATTGATATCTTTGTGAACTGTAAGTAAAGCTGGCAGATAATTTTCAGCTCCTTCTCAAAGAGTAAATCACAAAGAAAGGCAACATTATAATGACACTATTCATCAAGGACAAGAACTGAGGAGAGAAATCAACCTGTATGTCAAATATGTGGTCAGTGTAAAGTTGGGCACCTTGAGTAAAGGGCAACTATACCTTGTTTTGTCTTCTTTGCCTTCTTCGAAGTCTCAGAAACTCCTTGTGCTGCCGTGAAACAAAGTTGACTGCTGCATATTCCAGCAATGCAGCAAAGACAAAGAGAAGGCACACAGCCATCCAGATGTCAATAGCTTTTACGTAGGAGACCTAGAAAGGAGAAGGACATGGCATATTATTTTCCAAACTTCTTCATAAACTAATCACATTATCACAGTATTGTGCGAGTTGGAAGGGACCTTAGAGATCATCGAGTCTAACTCCCGGGTTTCAAGCCCTCTGTGTAGCGAAGCGGCACTTCTACCCCCTGCACCACAGGGGGGATTCGAACCCCAGGCCACCGGTGCTGCAAGCAGCAATTCTACCACTGAGCCATCTCACAGGATGAGATTCAATTGTTTAACAATGTGGTTTTTTGTTTTGTTTTGTTTTTTGTTTTTGTTGTTGTTGTTTTTTGGTGTTTTTTTGTTTGTTTGTTTATTTGTTTGTTTTTTTTGTTTGGTTTGGTTTCTTTTGTTTATTTTGGTTTGCTGCCTCATTGGCTTACAAAAAATAAAATTATCTAACTACTCATGGAAATGTGTGGTTGCATGTACAAAGAATACACAAATATTATCAGCAACTACCTTGCACAAAAGAATCAGGGCTTGTCTGAAAAACACAGTTCCTCTCATATATCCCAAACCCCAGTTTATCAGAAAGAATATGAATATAAAATCTACTCAGAAACCACCCCAGAAGAGTTATATTTATCACCTTTTTTTTCCCCTCTTTCATGAAACAAGTATTATATTCATTAATTAGCTTCATTTTCTATCAATAACCTGAAAGTAAACTCTGGGTACTGTATGCTAATGATTGATCTAAGTTCACTCATATATATGTGTTATCAAATATTCAGTCACAGTCACTTGATCTTTATCTAATAACTCTATAAGTAAAAATAAATCTTCACAGATGTTATCTAGCAGAAATATCCAAATACAAGATGTCTTTGTTCTAGTACAAGCCTATTTTATTCAAGTTGTCCACAATAAAATCAGATGTATTAAGCACTGCAATGCCACAGGATTTTTATCACATTACTCACTCAGCAGGCCAAATATCAGCCAATTAATGAGCTGCGCACTATCCATATCAAAGGTACATCAGCCTCCACAGCTACGTTTGGTCTCTGTCTTTCTTTGCAGTCTTACAGTTTTTAAGTAAAGATCTTATGATTAGGAAACAGCAGGATATCTCTTCTGTTTATCAGGTATTCTATCCAGGGTGGAATTATAATTATCTGACTTTTGTGTCTGTGAAGTACATGTGAGCTAGATGCCTAAACTCCTTCAATATAAATAAATCAAGGAATGAAAAGTAATAGGCATTTCTAGGATGCAGTACATCTGAGCTGTTTTAGATGTATACTTTAGGATGAGATGACTAACACCTACTAGCACTTTTTTGTTCTCAGGTCTGTATATAGGAGCTTAGAACGTTGTGATCTCAGCATAGATGTGTGGGACTTCTTGCAGCTGTCTAAAAAGCATCACATACTGCCACTTCCTAATCCAGCAGAGCACAAATCTCTGTTATCAAACAAGCTGGTCCTCTGGAGATGGTTCACATACCCAACAGTATTTCAAATGGTAACATTACACTACTGAATTAAGATAAGAAAGATGCACTGCACTCAAACTCTGAAAAATTATAATCAGCAGGTATATGATTTCAGAATACTACCATGAGCAGCAACACAGTACTCAGAAATGACAGAAGAGAACAATGTGTTCTCAGTCTTCCAGTCCAATATTTAGTAGACACAGTCTCCACCAGAGGAGACTCTCCTCTAACCCTAGGATGTTTTGCATACTCTATTAAGAATGATCTTGCTTTCATGCTCACAGCATGATTCACATTCAATGATGAAGACACACATGCTCACATTCAGTGATGAAGAGAAGTACAGCTATCTTGGTAGATTTTTGCTCATGATCATCATGTGTTTGAATGGCACTGTATTTTTAAAACACGTAGAACACTTTTTGTTAACATGTAATGAAATACACCGCACTATGTACTCCAGCAATATGAGAGGAGAAACTAATGTTTAAAACCTTGCAGGAAAGATACAAAGATCCATTTTGCAGATCCTGAACACTGAACAGGATATTTCAGAGGAGTCAAGAATTGCTATTCAGCCTGCATTAGGGAAGCCCATGCTGCTACCAAGACTATAGTCCATCTCTGCACTGTGGTTGGTGCCCACTGCAAGGTTCACAGGACCACATGCTCAGGCTGAGATAAAGAGGAGCATTTAGCAGGCGAAGGTGATACTATGGATCTGCGCCTTTCAATTAGATTCGCCGCAGGCATGCAGTTCTCTCACAAGCATAGAAAAATCTTACAAGTTACTTCTTGACTGAGCAGCTGTGAAACGCAGTGAAAACTCTGCAGTATCCAAGACATTCTGTGCCACAGGCTGAAGCTCAGTAGGAATCAACTCACTGTAATTTCTGTAAAATGCAGCTGAGTTTAGGCTGTTTGTTATCTTCCTTGAAGGGGCAGCTTGTTTTCCTTTATGAATGCCTTGAGGAGACATAATAGACATGCATAAACAGCTGGACCGTGCTGTCATAAACAGCACAATGCAGAGAGCTGAAACCACAAGAGTCAGCATTTGTGACTGTGCAAATCCCATGGCAAAATAATAAAGGAAACCCCGAGTTAGACTTCCAGCCACTGACACAGCACTGCCATAAATGACATTCACGTTGCTGAGCTAGATGGATTATTTTAACTCCAGGACACTGGACTGGGATCACAATATACTTTGCAGGTATGTAGCTTGTTTTATTGTTCAGTCATTGCTACACCACAGAACAGCTTTAAGCAAGCAAACAATTAAATTATTTTCAACACTGTAAAAATAAAAATTCATAAAATTCTATAACAAATGAAATAAAACTCCCACGATTCAATTTTTATTTATTTATCTTTTTTAATATATATATAATTTTATGTGTATGTCCTTGGTATGTCTAAAATTCTGCTGCTAAAAGCCTAGAAAGTCTATACAACACTCTGAAGTAAGACTTATTACTAGCCATTCCTATGCTTGGAAGACAACTGTGTAGATCTTACACATCAAGGATGTCCTCCTCTGGTGCACATTTCCAGGGAAGCATTAAAGTGGGTGACCATATTTAGAATGAGCACTTTGATATCTAAAACATGCACAAAGTAAAAAATCTGTAGGCTTAAGGGTCTCTCTCTGCTCTAGCTGAATGTCACCTGTCTTCCATCCGGAAAGGTCCACAGCCACCAGACCACAGACTGCTCTGAAGTGGACTCCTCCCAGCCACCCCTGCTGAAGCTGCTACACTTTGTATGAAAACACATGGAAATACATCAGTTTAAGGACTGGAAACAGAGCTTTCTCTTCCCAGATGTAAATCTTAAGCTCTGGAACATTAATTCATTCTCTATCTCTGTGTCCCAAACACACTCAGGGACTAAGATGGCCCTATCACAGAGAATTTCATGGTGACTGCACAATTTCCTCAGGGATATGAGCACTGAAAGGTTGTGAATTTGATCTGTGCACTCCAGGTGAACGCTATAACCACTTGCCTACCAGATGCTGCAGCTTCTCACTGTGGCTTCTCACATATGAATGAAATGCCCTTTTCTGGGAGCTCCTCAGCATTTCCCACTTATCTCCACAGGAAACTCCACTCAGCAGGCTCTACGCTGTATCTCACTCCTAGATGCTTATTTCTCCTTTGCACTGTGGAAGGAACTTTTCACATCTAATTTTCAGTTAAAAATACTGCTGAGTTAGAGTCTTAGGAGCTGGCTCTGCATTGTCAAGTGCTTTGTGATATCAGAGGTACTTTCATTGCTTTGGCAGGTTCTTCCAGCAAGTCCAAAGAGAGTTAGCACACTGTTAGCAGCTATCTTTTTCCCAGATTACAGTCTAGCTTGAATACTTGCCCAACCAAAAGGCTAACATCACATGCTTCAGTAAGGACCTCATCAAACAATATTGTATCTCCAGCTTCCTTAACTATCTGCTTCTTACAGAACTACAGTGGTAAGGAAAACCTTGAATCACTTCTTTCAGGTAGTATCTTTATGTAACCCTGATAGTACATTGTCTTCACTTACTTCACAATAATTTGAGAAGCAGTCGTTAGGAAAATTGGTGTCATCCAGCATTGCCATGTTCATAAAGCACAAGAAGACTTCCTTGCCCTTTTCTTTCTTTAAGCAGCTTATCTGTTTATTTTATTTTTTATTCATGTATTTATTAATTTTGAGGAAGATGTGGTTAGTTAGGGATCTAATTACTCCTACTAATAAAAACATAAATTATCCCAATTACTCAGTTGCTCCAAGTACTTTAGGGTCAGATGTTGAGGGTATATTTCAGAGTGAATCTGTCTGCACCGTTTGCCAAGCTTGATAAAACTGAGCACAGTAAATGTGACAAAAACACTCCTTTCCCTACATGTTTTTCCCTATTTCTTGTTCTTCCATGTCCACTGTGTAAATAAAAGAACATTTGGTGCTCTGTACAGCACTGCTGCATCACCAATGACCTCACTAAAGTTCCTGGAAATGAAAGCCAAAGGAGGATTACATTGTTCGTGAAGGTCTTGTAAAGATTAAATCTTCCACTCTTCCAGGACCTTTAATCGTAACACTGTGAATCTCTCATGTCTTCTCTATATCTATATAGCCATGCATCAAAACCAGAATGAAGCACTCTTTTGTGGAGAGAAGCTGAGGGAAAATGTGGTCATGGGTCCAGCAATTCAGCAGCTGTCATCTGTTGACATTTGTGAGTCAACCCAAATGTGAGCTCTATTTCTGCTACAGCAGAAGCCTCTAGAGACACTTGCTTTATCACTGTGATCCAGTCTAACAGGTGTAAAACAGGAATAAAGGCACTTCTCTCCCCATGTTCAACTCTGAGAAAATAAATTAAAAAATCAGTGTAAAGTGCTTGGAATGTGAAAAGAATCATATATTAACTTATTTTGTTTGATAGGATCTCATGAAAAGAATCTTTGAGATGTGATGTGAAAACTAAGCCCTCTATTTTGTACAAGGAAATGACATCAACAGTGGAATCGAGTGCACCCTCAGCAAGTCTGTGGGTATCACCAAGCTGTGGGGTGTGGCTGACACGTCAGAGGGCCAGGATGCCACTCAAAGGGACCTAGGCAGGCTTGAGCAGTGGGACCAGGTCAAACTCATGAGGTTCAACAAAGCCAAGTGTAAGATCTTGAACGTGGGTTAGGGCAACAAATACAAACTGGGAGATGAAACAATTGAGTGCAGCCCTGCCAAAAGAGCTGACATAAGCCAGCAGTGTGCCTTCATAGATGAGAAAGCCACCTGCATCCTGGGCTGCATCAAAAGATGTGTGGCCAGCAGGGAGATGGATATGATCCTGCCCCTCCACTCTGCACTGGTGAGACTTCACCTGAAGTACTGCATCCCAATGTGGGGTCCTCAGTACAGGAGAGACATGGACTTGTTGGAGCACATCCAAGAGAGGGCCACAAAATTCATCCAAGGGATGGAACACCTCTTCTGTGAGGACAGGCTGAGAGGGCTGGGGCTGTTCAGCCTGGAGAAGAGAAGGCTCCAAGGAGACATGATAGCACCTTTTTAGTATCTAAAGAGGGGCTGTAAGAAAGAAGGGGACAGGCTCTTTAGTAGGATCTGTTGTGACAGGACAGGGAAAATGGTTTCAAACTAAAAGAGGAGGGATTCAGATTGGATACAGTATGGGTGGTGAAGCATTGGCACAGATTACCTGGAGAGGTGGTGGACGTCCTGTCCCTGGAGACATCCAAGGTCAGTCTGGATGGGTCTCAGAGTACCCTGATGTAGCTGTAGGTGACTCTGCTCATTGCAGGGGGTTGGACTAGGAGACCTTTTAATGTCCCTTTCAACTCAAATGATTCTATGATTCTGCGATTTTTCAAATGAGAAATTTTTGTTGCTACTGGGAATTTTGTGATTTCTCCCATGCATTAGAAGAATTTATTGGGAAAAGAGTCAGAGAAGTTTTCAGATTACAAATGTAGACAGAGAAGAAAGTAAAATTTTAAAGAAAAGTTGAAACAAGGGTTAAGTAAAAATTCTTTCCAGTACTAGAAATTGATGTTGTATTAAATTTCATTTTAGTTTTTCAAACCAAATCTCTTTTATGAAATTATATTATCACAAAACTTGAAGTGATAAAGAAATGGATAGCTCTTTCCAGTATGTCAGCTTAATATAGCTGAAGCTAGAAGCACCAGCCCTGTTTTTGCCACATTTTATGGGTAGAAAAGTTTCTAAATGAAGAACATGCTGTCTGTATCTTCTTTTCTTTTACAGTTTTTATGGATCTTTCTCTTCATGCATATGTTTCACCACCATGAAATATCACCATATAAAACAAATTCATTACAGAAAATGCAAATCACTATCCCAGTCCTAAACATTCAGGAATTCTGTACTATTCTACTGTTGCATTGCTTTCCAGTTCATTACCCTTCACATTACTATAATGTAAAGGGTCATAGTCACCATGAAATACCTTGTTCGATCAGATCAGCAAGACTTCCCACTTTAGTGAATAGCATGGGATTTTAGAGTTCTATCAACTTTGAAATCAAAGGGATAGATCTCCCTGTAAGAAAGCCTTTATAAAGCATTCAAGCAAGACAAATGAGGCAACTACCCACCATGGCTGCCGTTCAGACTTGTACTTAAAGACATAGGTTTCCGGAGAACGGTAAGAAGACAGAACATCTGTACTGGTTTTGCTTCTGGGATCTCCCTCTTCTACACTCAGTGATACACAAACATCCCTGGAAATCCAGGAAAAGTCCTCTAGGCCAAAATAATATGCTTTCCTTTATTTACCTTCTCTGTGGAACAGCTATGTGTTCAGAGAGTGATAGAAACTAGGCCAATTTTTCTTGGCTTAGCTTGCTCAATCTTTGGCTCTAGCCCAGAGAGTACCTTCAATTAGGAACTAGAGCTCTGCCTGGGCTCGGGAGTAAGTACATGAGCTGCAGAAGCTTCTTGACCCCTTCTACTTCATCAAAAATACGGCAGAAGTTAAGAACAGATCAGCAGCAGGAAGAACATGAGGTCATCTTTGTGATACTTATACACACTTGTGGTGCTTACACTCACTATGACACACCAATTAAGAACCAAATTAGCAACAGTTTTACTGCAGAAACGAATATTGCAGAGAACCCAGAAGATCAGTGTGGGGAATGGAGGAGGAGAGAATGTTGCTAGAGCTGTCATCTATCAAACTGAGACTGTAGTAACTGCTTTCATCTTCAAGACTTCAGCATTCACATTCTTTCACTTATGTACTTTGTAAAGATAAAGTTTCAACCATCAGAACTATTACTGTGTTAATGAAAAATAGGCACTCGTACTCTGGGCCAGGTTTTAACAGGTTCACTGATGAACGAACCCTGTGGAAGGTGTAGGTGTCTGTACTGGTTCTGGCTGGGATAGAGTTAATTTTCTTCACAGTAGCTCATATGGCATTATATTTCAGATCTGTGAAGAAAAAATATTCATAAAACATTGATGTTTTCATTATCACTGAGCAGTGCTCACACTGAGTCAAGGACTTCTAAGCTTCTCACACTGCCCTACCAGTGAGGCTGGTGGTGCACAAGAGTTAGGGGAGACAGAACAAGAACAGCCAAACCAAGCTGGTGAAAGGGACATTCTGTACTGCATGATAAGAAATAAATGCTGATGGAGGAGCTTGTAAGGCCCTCATTGATCAGGGACTGGCTGAGTGTCAGTAAGAGGGTGGTCAGCAATTGGGCTTTGCATCACTTGTTTTTTCTATTGTGTTCTCTTTTTACTTATACGGAATGGGATTAAAATCAAGTCCCAGATGTCCCACTCAGGAAGACAGCTACTACTCACAGAGTAGAAAATGCCTGGTCAGAGATAGTCACAGAACTGGTTTGGTTGGCTTGTAGGATGAATGGAAAAAATGGCAATAATTAGTGAATGTGAAACACTCCTCTACCAATTATTTTAACAAAACTAGTCCATTTTTTAATTGCATATGATATTTTGTTCAATTGTTGTTTTTGTTTTTGTTTTTCCCAGAAACATCTGCCTCACCTTCCATTTTGAAATGAAAGGTGGAAAATGTGGAAAATAAAATCATAAACAAGCAAGAAATACTTACTTTAAGAATCATGAAATTAACTTTACACTCTTCCCTTCATTATTCAAATCCACCAAATTCACTTAAGTCATTCCAGTCACCCAAAGTTGCCTTTCTTCAGTGAATAAACTATTCATCCTATTTATTTAATTATTTTTTTTATCTATTTCTGTCATAGGTTCTTCCAAGTCATGAGATACTAAATCTCCCACCTACCACTGATGCAGAACTAAATGTTGACTGTATCCAAGCCACAAAAATATGGAAACTTCTTCTGATTTGTTTCTTTAAAGATGGCAAGGGAGTTAAAGTATTTACTGAGGTGCTGGGGAGGGGCCAGAGGAGGTGATCACAGATGAAAAACAAAAAAATCAGTAGTATGGCTAATAGCTGTTTTAGCGCTGCTTGCCATCCCAAAGGACCACAGACACAGTATTTATTTGTGAGTAGTAACTGACACCACTATACCAGTTCAATCCTACTCCCCCACAAAAGATCAAGCAAGGTGCTTTTCACCTTCTGTGAGAGCTGGACCGGCTGCTGAGACACCACAGATATTTGACACATTCAGAACCTCTGCAGCGTACTGTTGACACTTGATTCAGATGACACAAGATTGTATTATAGCACAGTGTATCAGCTGGAAGTGAAAAAGGGAGTACAGAAAGCAACTGCACACTGGAGACCCTTATTTCTTTAAGCTGTGTAGCTATATTTTACATGACATATTACAAAAAAGTAAACTGGTGTTCCAGGTAAAGACAAGCTATTCTAGAGAGGAAATAAAATATTTCGTTTTATCATGAGTTGTGTCTATACATGCTGTATGATCTTTCTTTTCAAACAGCATATTTCCACATTTGAAAAATGTAATTCCATAAATATAGAATCAGTTATCAGCTCA
This sequence comes from Excalfactoria chinensis, assembly GCF_039878825.1. Lineage (NCBI taxonomy): Eukaryota > Metazoa > Chordata > Aves > Galliformes > Phasianidae > Excalfactoria > Excalfactoria chinensis. The sequence continues at coordinate 115,956,153 of NC_092825.1, forward strand.
GTGAAGCAAGATTGTTTGTTTTTGCTTCCCCAGGGGCATATGAAATATTGGCATATTCATCATGTGTCATTTTCTGCAATCTTATGGTGTAGTCCTCCCTATTTCCCATTCCTGACAATTCATTCTTTCTGTACAGGAATTTTAGACAAGATACGCCATTTCCACTTCAAAGACTCTTTACTTCCTTGAAAATAGTGTGCCTATTTTTTTTTCAGACAGAAAGAAAAATATACAAAATTATACCAAAACAAAACAAGACAAAAACAAAAAGAGAAACCCTGAGCAACAGCTTCAGATATGTTTTTGAACTCGAGAGTTTGCAGCTGAGAAAACAGGCTTGTGGTATGTACAGATAACAGTGTTGGCAGTCAGTTTGGGAGTAAACTGGTGATGATACAAGTACAGGCTGGCCTTTCCTACTGGGAATGAAGCAGCACTTGTATTGGAATTTTGACTGTGGTCAAGAGTTCGATCTTGCAAAAAAAGTGGCCAACTTTGTGTTGTGCCATTGTTCACTAAGATTATAGTAAGTTGGAAATGACAGTTACATTAAGGCCAGCTCAAGCTGCTAAATAAACAGTTAACTGGAAAGTTAATATGGGGAAAAAGAAAGTAGTCATTTGGAAACAAGAGGTTCTGGTGACCCTGCTGTGCTGACTTTATGCTTCCTCAACAAGGTGGAGTGGAACTGGGAGTGAGCAAATCCACATAATTGTTTGTGAAGTACAGACACCTGGATGGACTAGGACTGGTTACTTCTGTCTGATCCTCTCTTTTCAGGCCCTTGGAAAAAGAGGCTTTGCAATCCATGAGAGAAAGAGACAAAAGTAGAAATTCCTCTGTTATTCAATAATTAGGACTTCAGTGTCCACCAGGGTATTTCTGATTCTTCCCATTGCCCCAGTTCTGAAAAACACACTGAGCAAAAACAAGTGAGGGGGGTCCCTCTCTCCCACCAGTCACACCCTGTGTTCAGTCACACCCTGAACACTACATGGAAAGAGAAAACTGTGGTTCTTGTCACTCATCAGCCTGGTTGTCTCACTCTACACTCTTGGTAAAAAAGCTTCTGGTTTAACAGGCCAAAAATAATGTGCTTCGGTAGTAGGGGTGTAGAACAAAGGCAGACAACCCTCACCCTGATGTCACAGCTAGAGGTGATACAGTTTTATCAGATCTCAGACAATCCAATAAAATCCACAGTCTTTGAGCTGCCTCACAAACAGACCTGCAATATCAAGCAGAAGCTCTATCCACTGATATCCCCTACAATCTTTGCTCTTTTCCTCAGTCTCATTCTGTGCATTTTTTATTTGTTTGTTTTTCTGTCATCAGGAAGATGATATCGAATAAGAACTCACAGCTATTTGACTAAGTCTTTTTTCTTCCAAAGCAATCAGTTTTACAATAAAGCTTTCTTTAAACAAAAGGCAAACCTTTCTGCCCCCACCAAAATATCTAGGATTCCCTGCATCCATGGACTCCCCACAGATTGCTACAGCATCTTAGCACCTCAACAGTTAAACCTTTGGGCTTGGTTTATGAATAAAGAAAGGCCAAAAAGCAAGTTTATGTTGACAGAAATAATGTAAATAATACCGATATTTGCAATATTTCTTGTGTACGGGCAAAAAACTAATCAACAGATCACTGGAGCAGTGGTGATCAGTTTATGAAGGTGACAAATAAGGATTGATATCCCTGCTGCAAGGAAGCAGCTTCTTATTTGTAAGTAATTGAAGGAAATTTATCACACAAAAACCCCAGTATCCAGCTGGATCAGTGCAAATTGAGAACTATATGTGGATAGACTGAGACATGGGCAAATACACATAAGGGCAACTTTTGTAGATACATGACAATACTGGTCTCAGGTCAGATATTCAGTAAAACCTTCTGGCTCTTCCTTTCTGGTTAAATCAATAGAAAATATTTCTTTAATGTCATTAAATGCTCACTTGCCTACTTGGACTCCAAGTGGTAAAATCTCTATGTATGCAACCATGGACAAAAACAATCACCCAAGGGAAAAACTGAGGAAGATTAAAGTGGAGACGTTAAACCATGATTGTATCATAGCTGGAAGAGCTGTTTGTGGGATTTTGAAACAAAGTCATTAAATTCATTAACAGAACACAATGCTGATACTAAACTAAAGGAATATTTATGTTTAAGATTCATTTGAAATAAGAGGATGATGTGGTATGTATCTGAATACAGCCAGAACATCTCCTTCTGACATGTCAGGTTCTCTGTTATGGTTACAGTTTTCTGAAAGGTTTTTGGTTTGTTTTTCAAATAGATTTCCCAAATAGAGTATTAACTCAGGTTCAGAAAATCCTTTCTGTTTCCTCTGTAGATCTCAAACTGCCTCAGTCACCTCAGGTGAAAAATAATTGTCATTCAGCTCAGCCACAGCCATTTCAGATGCAGTCACTACATCTGACACCCGATTCTGAAGAATTGCACCAAACTCCATTATTCTTTGACCTCAGAAGAGTTAACCAACTCAGTACATGACTGTTATCAAATAATATTCATAATGTTATTTTTGTAGCAAGAGGAAGGAATCCCTTCCTTTCACATAAACCAGATAAGAACTACGCAGATGGTTGGTGCCATTGTGGCTACCATGATTGCTACCAAGAACATTAGCACCTGTGCATACGTAACTATAATTTTTTAATTGGATACTGCAAACGTTATTCTAATGTTCAAGCAAGTGCAGAACATTCAACAACATCCCCTCCCCTCTGTATTTTCTACCATAGTCACAACTAACTGAAACATTAAACATTATCCTTTTCACTGAACCAACATATTTACATATATATATATATATGTAGAAAAAGAATGCATAGAGCAATATGTCTTTATTCTTTATTTCTTACTCTCTGCTATTCATGAATGGAGTTGATTTTTATAGTTCTTCCCTAAGATTCTATTTCTAAATTCTGGATTTTTTAGGATTACAAGCAGTGTAATCTGGACAAAAAAAGTATATTTATTTTTGTGACTGTCAGCCTCTCTAGATTAGAAGTGGGTAAGTTAAATAAATCCTTTAGTTAGAGAAAATTGCCTTACCAATGCATCAGTCTAAAACAACTGAGAATTTCATAGTTTATTATATTACTCAGTTTCTACATCTACTTCTTTCTTGACTATTTCTTCACCAGTTACTCTTCCTGAGCCACATATTGTTCTTAATAAATCTTCAGAGTCTGTATTCTGCATTTCTATTTTTATCTGATTAAACTGAAATGGAGAGCAGATACTTCTTGTGCGTGTGGATAATTTAAGCAATAAGTAACTAATAATGGTGCAACAGATCAACATATATATATATATATATATATACAGTCCACCAAACTATTCACTTTCTATTACCTTTCCTCCATTCACTTTTTTTTTTTTAATTTTTTTTTTATTTTTTTTAAGGAAAGGGGGATTTTGAATTAAAAATAAGTCTCCCTAAAAATAGATCCCAAAGACGACATGAAAGAAAACATGGGCTCAAGAAAGATAACACAGCCCAATTCCAATTGTAAGTGGAAGTGAGTCATATTTCACTTACAGTAAAGCACTCAAGGAAGAGTAAAATAGAAAGAGGATGCACAATGGGAATAACAGAATATGGCAAAGGTAAAAATGTGTGCAGAAATAAAAGGATGGTCTTAATATTAATAAGTAGGAAGAAAGAAAATGGGATAAAGAAGTAAGGTTAAAGGAAGGGAAGTTGAAATGAAGGAGGAAAACATTAGCATTTAGCAAGTTTCAAACAACCAATTTTTTTTCTTTCTAAACTTCAGCTGTATTTTTTTCCCATGGACTCCTCCTCCAAGGCAGGGCCTGCTTGACACACACTGCCAGCTCCAGACAGGAGATAGAGATCCTCCACGCAACCTACCCTATGTCTTCAGAAGCAAAAGTTTGGATATGAGGGCTTGCATTACACATGGTTTTGTGATAGAAGCAGCCCAGCCCACGCAGCAGGTTTGAAGCTACTGACAAATGCCTTATTCCCCATTTTTCTGTGTTCTCATTCTTCAGAATTTAGTGGACCTTTTCTTCACTTTCCTAATCAACATTTATCAGTCCCTTCCACTCTGAGATGTCTGACCATTCATATTTTATTAACCAAATTACTCTGAGCCTCCTTTTCTCCAGGCTGAACAATCCCAGCTCTCAATCTCTTCTCATGGGAGCTAGTATTCCATACCTTTGATCATATTGGTGGCTCTCCATTGGACTGTAAAGTATGTCCATGTCTTTTTTGTACTTTGCTGCCCAGAACTCAACATAGAGCTCCAGCTGCAGCCTCACTAGTAGTGAGTAGAGGGACAGGATCACATCTCTGGACCTGCTGGTGATACTTTTTTAATGAAGCCTTTGCAGTGGCAAGGGCATGCTGCTTCTCATGTTTATCCTGGTGTCCTCAAGGACCCCCAGGCTCTCTTCTGCAGAACTTCTTTCCTTCTGGGTGGCTCTCAGCATGTCCTAGTGCCTGAGTATTGCCTTTCAAGCTGCAGGATTCTACCCTTCACCTTGTTGAACTTTATGTGGGTTTTGTTTATCCACTTCTCCAGCCCATCAAGCTTCAGAAGAGACCATGCCATCCTATATGGTTGCTTTCTGCTGCTTATTATTTGTAATAGCTTACTGATGATCTGCTGACAACATGGTAACTCAGAATAAAATTGCCTTCTCAGCAATTCAAGAGACAAAATATTTTGGTGATTGTAGTGACAATCAGGCCTCCAAATTCTCACTTTGCTTCCAAGCATAGTCATGTTTTGTTTGCAGCTATTGTGTTTCTCATAGAATTTCATTTTCACCTGAGCTGTAAATCCACGTACTTTCTGAATCGTACTGTAACTTTATATTGTCTCTAGGACTGTAATATGAAGAGCTTTGTTCAGAAACTTGCCAGCACACAGCAAGGCTGAGTGAAGTAATTTTCAGCCACAACAGTTAGAAATCTAGTGCAAATATAAGTTTTAAAAAAAGCAACAGCAAGCCACATCATTGCTTCTCACTGAAAGATATTAGTGCAGAAGCCTTCTAGCCAGGCATTCTTGTGTTTGGGGCACATTTATTTTCACTTCTTGGCTTAGGTCTGAAGCAAAGTACTGGAATTTCATAACAGATGACTCCTTTTTCTGAAGGTTATTTGATTGCTTATCCTAAAATCCAGTGTTTACTCTTACAAAATCCTCTTTGTTCCTCATCCATTTTCTAATGCCAGAGTAGGTGCATTTGTTCTGCAGTCTGTAGCTACTGTTAAAGCATTTAGAAACTCTCTGAGGAACAGAAAATCAGAGCTGCAAATGGCTGAACACCAGAAGTACCACAGCACTCAGCACTAGTGGCTGAGGCAACATAGAGTATGGGTGGAGAGCAACAAGCAGGATCATGCAGACGCATCTCAGAAGGACCACCTGGAGGTGCAAAGCACTGCAGAACAACTAAGGAGAATGGTTTTCATTTCACTCTGATGCCACATGCTCAAGAATTATTGAAGTCCACTGTCCCATAGAAAGGAAAATCTTGCTGGCTGTAGAGTGACTTCATGGTACTGACAGATGAACACTCACCTGTCTGGAGAAACTGCACTGAGAAGACAGACACAGCTCAGAGGTGACGGACACAGTGATTTCCTAACACCCAAAGGGCCCAAAAATATGTCATCCTGGTTTCAGCTGAGGCAGTGTTAAGAGCACACCCACGTCTGGTTATTTCTGAAGGAGAGCACACCCAGGGCCATGCCTCTTGGCAGGATCCAGCATGGGTCCCCAAGGGTTGAGATAACAATAAATCTACCCAGAACGTGTTAAAACAAAATTGTTATGTTACAGTAATTAACAGCTGATGGTCACAACGTTATTTTCTTCTATTTTCAAAGATTTTTCAGAGGGATCTGCTCCAAGGATGGATAGTTCTGGGTGTCATGGGATGTGGGATGATATGGGCATGCATCTAGAACAGTGCACACCTTCAGTGTTTTTGAGCGTCACCCCCATACAACTGCAGAATACTGAAAAACTTGTAGAATATGTGGAAAAGATGTTCAGTCACCTTGGCAATTACAGAGGCACAAATTACCACAATGTGCTGGGGCTTAACCCATACCTACCAAGCTCTGTTCAGTGCTATTCAGCACTCTAAAGCAAAAGAGATCTCTAGATTTGATGACAGTGCAAAAGTCCCTGGAGTTGCTACAATCCATGCAATGGGCCTTGCAGTTCAACCAGAAAAACAATCAGTGTAAGTATCAGACCCCTATACATAAGAAAAAAAGAAAAAAAAAAAAAAAAAAAAAAAAGAAAAAAAAATAGTCTGCAAAAGTCATTTCTTTTAGTAAGGACAGAAATTCCTCTAAAAGGAGGATGGAAGAAGAAGATGCGGGAGATGAGGGTGAAACAGGGTCATCACAAGGATGGAGGAAGAAGAGTCAGAGTTCATAATAATCCAAAACAACTCTGAATGAGCTACAAGATATGCCAAAAGACTTCAGACATCATCCAGGTGAGCATATTGCCACCTTGCTGCCCTGATGCTGGAATAATAGGACTAGTGTGCTGAACTTAATGAGAGTTAGGTCCCCTTTCTAGGAGAAAGCAATTGGAAAAGGGACAAAAGCCTTTATTCTGTGGAGGTGACTCTTGTGAGCCACGAAGGAAAGATATCCCTTCAAGGAAGATCTGGCATGATTCCTAGGCAAGTGGACTACTGTGGAGAAAGGTTCTGTTGTTTTACCTGCATGACTATAAAGAGAATATGAGTAAGTGGGATGGAAAATCCACTTCTTCAACCCTAGAGGCACAGGTATGAATGAGATTTTCAAGGAAGAACAATTGAAATAGGAGATTTTTCCAGGAAAACTGCTATTTGGTTTCCATTGGGCAGTCTCTAAATCAGAGGAGATGGTCTGATACTATTTCTGAGGTTGATAGCAAACATCTTGGTTTGCATTCATGAGAAATGAGTGACAAATACAATAACCTTCTGCCAGATGGAGGAAAGGAATAGTCAGGTTTATTGGGTTATGTGGTCTCAAAGGTCTGGCACTAAAGAACTACAGAAAGATGAGACTGTAGCATGCACCAGTGTGCAGAGTAATTTAACACCATCAAGTTATGCTCAGTCTTTTGTAGTTGTTTTTGAGTTTTCTGTATGAATAAATAAATAAATAAATAAATAGTTTATTATTGAAAGATGATTAATGAAGCATGAGGAATTCTGAAGTTTAGAAAAACTTTTAAACTCTTGGGACATATTGCTACAAGCAAAAGATATGGGTATATTCACTCCAGAGCTGGGGCTGATTCACTGTCTTGACACAGGCACTATTCACGAGACAAAGATGTACAGTGCCTTTCAGCAGACTGCCCAGCCTTTCATGTGTCAGGCACTGAGTTAGAGGGCGTTTCCTCTGGTACTCCTCTCTGCACTCCCTTCAGAGCAGGAAGCAAAAGCCAGCTTGTTCACCAAGAGCATAATTTGCTGCTGCCCTGCAATGCTCCCATAAAGGAATTGCCAAGCAGCTCAGGGGGCTCTCACAGGAATTGTTCTTTTTGTGGAAGTCACAAATCTGGATGCTGCAGAGTACATTTTCTGCTCCCCTTCAGACAACGGGGCCATCTAACATGGGCACTGCACAAGCCAAAGTTTTCCAGGTCAAGAAGGGCACATGTCAAAGGCAGGTGAGAGAAAAAGCAGCTTTTCTAATTTGGGGGCAATTCTGACCTGCTCAGATGAGTCATGTGGCATGGTATAACTTAAAAGAAGCTGCAGAACTCAGCCAGCCCACACAAGGGAAGACAACAACCTATATATAAATAACAACCTATATAACTTTTCCCTTGTCAGTTCTATAACCACGTAGAGATGAACAAAGCTTTGAAGTGAGTCATGTAAACTCAGTTTCTCTCTGTCTCTTTGTCTCTTTTTCTTTCTGAATGCTATAAGGAAGTTTAGAAAACACATCAGTCTTAATTTTAAGTCATGAAGACAGAGGTCAAATTATTACTCTTTTAGGGGATTTTAATAAACTGAAAGCTGTGTAAATAATTCATTCCAACTGCACAATTGGGAATGAACAAATATTTTCTTTAAGTGTGGGTGGGGTCCTCGTACAGCCTGATCTAGTGGGAGGCAACCCTGACCACTGTGGGGGGTTGGAACTGGGTGGGCTTTAGAGTCCCTTGCAGCACATGCCATTCTATAATTCTATGACTCTTTAAATTATTTTGCAGGCATTTGCCTTTCTAAGTCTAAGACAGATAGTTTCTTTCCAGTGCTGTAAGGCTACAGTTTATTGTATCACGAGTGTTTTCCTGCTACTAGCTTAAATGACTGTACAAGGAGCACACACCCACATCCTTTATACCTTTATATACGTTTGGTTATTACAAGCTCAATTTCCATTATTCCATTCTATGACTCAGCAGAATTAACACATAATATAAAGTTTCGATGCCTATTAAGTCAAAAGAATAGTGTGACAGCCCTGAATAGAAGCCCAGATTGCTCTGCTCTGTTGTTACACAACATTTGCATTCAATGTTAATAACTGTCACTTTTGAAAACTCCCTCTCTCTTAAATACTGACCCTGCTAGCAAGATGCTGAGTGACACATGGATAGAAGTACAAAGAGGCACAGTTCATTTTATATTTAAGAGCTTTCTTTATGTCTGATAAGCTATTAATAGATGCCAGAAATTTCAGTAACACTTGCCCTATCATTGCTAATTAGAACTTTGGAGAAATACTTGTCTGGCTATTGAACCCTGGTAACTATTTCTCACATGAACTGACCTTTACACACTCATTGTTAAGTTTGAAATGAAAAAGAAAACAAACAAACAGAGAGATCAGACATGTCTTCTTCATGGAGTAGTACATGTTTGCAGAGAGTAGGTTGTACCTAATGAGACTCAAAGACTGCAAGAGGAAAAAAAAAAAAAAAAAAAAAAAAAAAAAGAAAGAATGAAAAATGAAAAAATAGAAAAAAGGGGGGGAAAAAAAAGAAAAAAGAAAGAAAAACTCTTAATGAAGATCTTAATGAAGAGTCTTAAACACAACCCACCTGTTTCCCTAAGAGTATATACAATGCACTAGCCTCTCACTAGCCACTCCACAGAACTGCCTAAATCTACAGGAACATTTCAGGGATAACTTGGCATCACCATTACCCTGCAAACTGGACTTTGCCAAAGATGTTTATTTGAATCACTGCTGAGCATGTTAGGAAGAGAATGAGAGAATGATAGAGAAAAACTCTAGATTAATAACGTCTACTCCTTGACTGATAAAGGGGTGGGGGTGGAAGGGGTGAAGGGCAGTACTGATTTTTAGCCACAACCCCACATCACAGGTGCAAATGTTGGAATAAATGGTGTTAATGTGGGAGATGAGCTAACAAAAAGAAAGAGCCTCCAAAGCCTCCTATTTCTGAGAAATCTGCATATGCTTTAACACCCATAGCTGCCAACAAGCTACTGAAGAGCTTGGAAAAAGACACAAATTCCCTAACAATCATATTCTCAGTATCCCTTTCATGCACATCCCACCAAATATTCCCATCCAGATTATATTAACGTGCATTTACCGCTGGCAGACGTGTGTACAGCATCCTTAGGCAAAGGCTTCTTATTCTTGAAGAGTATATTCAGATCTCCCTAGCACGTTTGCCAGCAGCTTCTTCTGCGCACAGTGGTCTCTATAGGAGATCTGCTGAGCTCTTGGAGAGCCCTTTGCATTTTTTTTCCGAGGGCTGATAATTTAAAATCCTCAATGTATCTTTAGAAAGGCTTCAGGCCACTGTTCCTGTTGGCACTGATACTGCAATGCAGCAGGTTCACTAACACCGATTTTCCATTGCTACAATAAATGCTCACACTCTTGTTCCTGTGGAAAATGCCTCCTTTTTCACAGGGCAGGTGAGTTTTCATGACTGCATTGTCTGATTGCCTGTGACGCTGCATTCTATCTCCTCCAATGTTTTTTCTTTCAACTGATGCGATATTCACCTCTCCACCTTTCTTAACAACCCAGTTCCACTAAGTTTTGACTCTTTTCTGATGACAGTACAAAGGAATAAAAATTATCAAAACAGTGAGAGTTCATCTTTCCACTCTGTCCAATATTCCTTTCATCATAAACACTTAGAAGACCTGGGTGCTTACACCCAATAACAAGTTCAAATACTTTTCTTCCGCTTAGCTGCTGTTTAACTTTGGAGATAACCTAATTTCAGTGAGTCCTTCTTTACTTGACTTCAAAATCTTCTGAGCAGCTGAGTTCTGCTCATGCCCAGATAACTCCTGCTATGCATGGGGAGGTATCTAACTCCAACCTGGGTCCAAATATGATTTCGGAACTGTAGTGAGAACATACTGGAAGAGTGCACTTGGCACTTATTCGGCGTCCACCTAACACATGCTGACAATTTCAGATGTTTTACAAAAGACCTTGATATCTTCCATACCTTCCCAAGCTGAAAGGATACTGATGCACCTCTTTTACCTATTGTACCTATATCAGGCTATGGACTGGGTTGGGAAGGCAAAGGGCTTTAAAGTTCAAATTGGAGCTATTCTGCTACACAGAAAGGAAAGCAAGATTCACAGATTTTGTAGTGAGGAAAAGGAGAAAAGGAGTCATCAGTTAGATATGGCTATGTTGACATTTTATGACCACAAAGAAGTAACTTATCTGGTTAGTAAGTTATTCCCTCTATCCATTTTGAAATTATGATACTCTTATTAATGGCCTAAAGAACAGTCCTCACCAGTGTGAATGATAGAATCACACAGAATCACAGAATCACAGAATTGTAGGGGTTGGAAGGGACTTCTAGAGATCATCAAGTCCAACCCCCCTGCCAAAGCAGGTTCCCTACACCAGGTCACACAGGTAGGATTCTGGTCACCATCAGAGCAGACAAGTAGACCCTGTGTAGACTTCAGTCCATCTACATTAGCTGTTTATTGGCTGTAGAAATTAGTTTTCTTTCTAAAGGTATCAATTTCCATCCACTGAATAGGGAACAAAGATAAAAAATAACCACTGGCCAAATTAATCTGAAAAGCCACATTCAGGTTTCTGGGGTGTGGTTGGGAAGTTAGGAATATAGTGCAGAAGAATAAAACTAAGTTAATTTGGAGTTTAATCTAGAAACTGCAAAACCATAAATCACCCTGATTCTATCCTCTTTCTTGACGCAATCTACTAATTGGAGGAATCATTCGCTTGTTTTAAACTAGTCAGAATACTAAATTTCACGGCTTGACAGGGACAAATGTGGTCAAAACATAGTTTAGAAAAAACCTTCAGCACTGTAATTTATTTTAAATATTACTGTTCAATCACTGTATTCCCTGTGGTAATTATACTATGTTTAGGCCTGGGGATTTTTTAATCAGTGTTTTCTTGTATCTTGGGTGTGATTCCTGCAGAAGCCTTGTAATAACCAAATAACTAGGACAGCCTAATCTAATAATTTGTGCACGAATAGGATGTTCAGAGGGATTATTAAAGTTATTTTCTCACTAAAATGTTATCAGCTTAGAAAGCCAAGCTGTTCCAGGCCTATGACTTCCCATTGCAAGAATGTTTAATATAGTTGTATGAACCAGGCTGCAGCTGCATATGTTAATGCCATTTATTCCATTGATTTTCCTTTTTGAAAGCAGCCCTACTACTTTAATTTTCACTTAAATAAAACTTAACAACCAAAATAATGTTGATTAAGTGACAAATATTTGCTGAAACTGAAAGCTGGAACATTTTTTTCTGGAGTAAAAACTATTATCAAAGCTTAAATGTGCTTTAATTTGACAGGATTTGTTTTGGACACTTTGAACATGAGGCTTACACAATTTCCTTCTGTTTTAATAGCACTGTATTTCACCCCTCTTTGACCAATTAATTTAAATGGTTCCACAGATAGAACCTTACCAATTTTGCATACCGAACTGGAATTCCATCCCTTCATACTAATTTTTTTCTGTAATATAAAAACAGCAATAAGAAAGAAAGGCAAAAAAATAAAATGAACTACCGTGAATGCAAGTAACATTATTCAGACATTTTGTTCTTACCAGAGCAATCTGAATTTCAAAGCCACCTCCTACACATACACTCAAATGCAACATTTTGAAATACAATACTTCCTCAGATATTGCATTCATTGTCATATAGTTTATAGCTATCTATGGAGTACTTTGATACAGAAAGCAAAACTACATGGGTACTTTTCTGTTCTAATGATTCATCCTGGACACTGAAAGAAACACCTAATTTACAACAAATCCAACCAAAAGCACAAGAAAGGGGAAGAGATAAAGATACAGGAAGACAAATGTCAAATATTACTCAGTGGCTTGGGCCGTGATATGCACAGTATGCCATGACTCCACAGTCGTACATGACTCATATTTCTCATTTGAATGATAATTCTTTTGAGTTTAATTGTAACATTGTATCCATGATCTTTTCAGTGAATTACCTCAGATTTTTTTTCAGTATCAGAGCTTGTTTTCTTTAATCAACCAGTGAGATCATAGAATCAAACTGTGACAAACCTTAGTGACACTGAAGAAAAGGTTTAGGCTGCTGTTTGTTTATTCTTGTTTCTTAGCCATTATTAATTCTGAAATAATGTTTAATGAAGAAAAATTCAAATAAAGATCAGCATTTTAAGGGTTGGTTATATCTGAATGTTGGGTCGTTATTTCCAGTATTATGCAAAGCTTCTTTTTTAACAGGGACACTATCAAATATGTTAAGGAAGCCAAAGACGTCAAGACCATGGGGCATTCAGCACGTCTTGGCAGCCCTGACCACCCTCATTTGGGTGCTTAGACAGGCTTCCTCTACTCATGAGCCCAGATCTACTGTGCGAGATCAAGTCTGTGCCTTCATTTAGGCTGTGTTACAGGTAGACTGTGCACAGCTAAGTCTTCTGCATAGACCCTGGGCTTGTGCTGTAGTTAGCGCTAAAGCCAGCTCTGCTTCCAATTGTCTGGACTGGTCATCTGGTCTTCTTGGGCAGACCCTGGAGTAATCTGAGATCTCTTCCCTGCTTCCAGTTCTCTTTCTCCTCCCAGGTGAATCCCAGCCCTTGCTCATTACCTCACCTCAACTAGGACTGTCATTGCTGCTTGTTATTCATGGCCCAGTCTGTGCTGCAGGTGCCCTTTATCCCTGGCTTCTTCTCCAGCAGCAGCCCAAATTAAGCTGCACCCTAGCAGATATCATTGTGATATTACAGCTACTAACATGGTCATTTTTAATTTATTTCACTTTTTGTGCATCTTTCACACTGCTATGGATTTGGATTTGCCTCTGAAGACAATTAGTGTGTAGCAGTATTGTCCTAGCAGCAGTATGAAAACTACAGAGCTTTCAGATAGTGATCTGGGGAGCCTCAAATCCACTGAAATCTTTATTTTGGATGTTAATTTATACATGAACTTGTTTTAACTTATCAAACCTGTTGAGAAAAGACACAGAGGTAATAAATACATAATAATTCCAGAAATGGTGGATAAAAGCTGCTGATGCAACATTATGAAGCTTCAAGACATTCTTCCCATTGTAGATCTACCCAGAAATATCAGACTTCACAGACTTTTCCAAACTTTTGTGTAGCGAAGGCTTTGGATAATGGATCTATTTTACGTGAGGCTCTCTGGCCTTTCCAAACAGGTAGGAATGAGAGGATGGAAGACTCTTTTGGGGAAATTTCACATTTTCTATTCCATCTCTGCTTCCGTCATTCTACAAATGTACCCTGGATTTCTACAGTCACAAACAATGAGTGAATGACTCCCTGCTAACTGGAAGAATAGTCTTTTGTGTTTCTAATATTGTTGTTATTGTTGAGGTGGTTGTAATGGAAGATTACAGCAGTAATCAGTAATCCAGAACGAACAACTGAAAAGTTGAAAATGGCTTCACAGTTCTGAGAATTTTATTTTAGTATTTCATGCCACTTTAGCAATTCTGGTCTTTAAATTATTACTCCTAAGTATCGGATTCCTGTATTATGCTGTTCAAAACAAGAGCATCCAAACCCTTATATGCCATAATAAATAAGGGTGGCTTTTGAAATGAACAATATTGAAATCAGCATGAAATTCAAGGGAAGGGAAAAAAGAGATGAATTAATAATGAGTTCCCCTAAAATGAAGCATACAAGGAGTAGGAATGATCATTTATATCATGTATAATCTTCAGTTTTACTGAGCAGTTGAACAACAGCACAAAAGTGGAACATTACCGATATGTTAGGAATATGATCACTGTCTTACTAAATCTACATTTTCTGTCATGAATTTGAGTAAAATATAGGTAGGACCCCCAAAAGGACTTTTTTGAATTCTTATTTATGTTTTCTAGTGACCTTATTCTGACAGAAACTTCTACTGTCAGGTACAAACTCTTTGTTTTACTTTTCCACTGAACTCTTGCACCTGCACAGCACAGGTTTTTCTCTTTGGTTTCATGAGCCTGACACCAAATAAATGTGTGGAAAAATGCCTAAACTGCAACTTTTAAGAATCTGCCATGGTTTCTTTACATGACCTAACATTATCTGTTGATATTCAACACATAATGTTCACTTTTGATCAATATCACTGCCATTTCTAGGCTCACCTTCAATAATGACTAATGTCAGAATCTCCTCAATCCATTTCTACCCTCAGGTAATGGTGCGACACCCATGATTTGTGGGTAGTGAATGTTTCATACCAGACCACAATTGCCTACACTGACAAATGCAACATAATATGCGCATCAATTCTTTGGTCCTGCCAAGACAAGTGAAACAACATAATGCTACCTTGGCATTTGAGAAAGACTGATGCTATGGTAACTTGCCACATGAAGCATGTTTAGGAAGCCCCATTATCTGCAGCGTATGGGACAAACTAAAGTCTCCAGCAATATGCAGTCTCCACATAAACAATCATTGAAACCTTGAGCCAGTGCCCAGTTGCACTGTAGGACTCTAGCCCCACCATTCATGTGCTCCAAAGAAACACACTATTAAATCAGGACAAAGAATTAGTACTAAGCACCTGATGAAAGAAATTCTCAACAGAGAGAGCAACATGACTTCTAACAAGTGGACATAATTGCAGTTTTCCCTGCAATGTTATTTTATGTTTTCAATGAGTAATGACATTCTCAGAATTTTAATTCACAGTTGTATATACGTACAAGTATTTCAAACCATTATATTTTCCATGCAAAGCATCTAATTACTCTGCCAAAATTAGTTACGGAGAGCTTGAATCCCTCTGAATCTATATTTGGCCAGCAGGAGTACATGCTAAACCATTTAATCACATCTTGTGTTTCACCTGAACCGCAGATTCTAAGAACCTTTATGCTACACATATGGATTATGACTTCATGAGCTATAGAGAAGTTTTGATCCACTTTACACCCTCACACTGAGACCTGTTGGGATGGGTCTTGCAGACCTGGGGACTGTTCAGATGTGTTTGGCCATTCCCAAACTTGCTTGACCAAGTTAAGCAGAATTATTGTGCCCATTATTGAAAGTCTTCTCTCACTCGAAAAATGAAATCCAGTGCATAGATGTGGTGCACTGGAAGCACAGGTCAGCTATCCAGACTAAAGTACTGAACACAGGTTGTTCCATCTGGATAGAAAGGGCCGCCATGAAACACGATCTGAGAAGGTTCACATCCAATCTCCTCCATGCAAATCAAATGGAAGAGCAAGATGCACGCTCTGCTCACACATAGCTACTGACTGTGAACACTGTTCACCCTTTTCTCTGTCAAAAGGCCTAGGAAGCTGGCAGTAAATTAAGGTTCCTATAAGCTGCAATCCTCTAGACTCTTCAACATCTGGAGGTGTATAAGGCAAAGACAGTGTGTTAAGCTGTCTAAATTCCCTTCCAACCTAGGTCTGCATGAGCCCCTACACAATATTACAGTTTCACAATGGCATATTTCAGGAACATGCATTTTCCCTACCAGATAGTGATTTGAAAATAGTTGGAATGCATTTGTATTGTATTTAGTCTCCTCATTTTCACATCAGGGAAGCATGTCATCATTCTACTGTGGTTACAGCTAGAGGTGATAGGGGGAGTGCAGGGGAAATACTAGAAAATCACCTGTCATCTTCATCAGCATGTTGTGCAATAACACATGAAGACAAGCACAGTTCTGTGGTGCTTTTTCTCATCACAATACAGAGATTTTGTTTGAGCACAAAAGGATACGGATGTATGGGCATAGCTGTGGCTGTCCCACCCCAGCCTTCTACCTTTCCCTTTCAGGCAGTGTCAAACTGGTCAGGTAAATGGGAGAGTAATGGTGTCCCTCGAGAATGGGCAAACCAGCTGCTCTGTGTCACAGAGACTGTTTTTTTGAGGGTTTATTCTTTGCAGTTGGCAATGTTTGAGAAAAAAAAAAAAATCCATAATTTTTATTGGAATAGTGATAGAATAGTGATCTAGAAAATTCAGTCCCTTGCATTCTTCTGTGGTGCAAGACAAACTTGAACATCAGTGATATCAGTCACTTTATTTTCTAAAGTACAGCAGACAGCTCCTCATTTAAATTTTTTTTCTGTCTGTATTATTAAACTCAAATTTTAGGATTTTTCCAAAGAAACAAGCTTCATTTTATTATGAGGACAATTGAATGAAAAGTGCCCTTGCAGAAGTGTTTTTCTTTTTTTTAAAGAAAGCTTGGTAAATTTATAGCATTCACATTAAGGTACCTTTGAAATACCAAGGTTCACAGGCAAAATAAAAGCATTCTTTCAGTTTCTTCAACAAAAGGGTATTCACATTAAGATTCACAGCAGGCCTTCTAAATCTTTATTTTTTTCCAGAACTGCATGCTGAAACATAAGATCAATCGTGATGGTATCGCTGCATAATTTGCATATGGCTTTGTGAGATGTTCACTGCTTTTAGTGCAAGAATTTTAACATGGCCCACGTTTTCAATGTGGCTGAATTGAGAAAAGAGAACGAGTATGTCAGCTCCATTATTTCCATGCAAAAATAAGAGTAACAGGCCAATATTAATTACTCGTATCTTGAGAAAAGCAGCTTAGTCTTTACATGCCTGATTCGGTGCTTTTTATTCCATGAAAAATGTCTATCTGGAATTCTTTTTTAAATTATGACATTTTTACCCTGATGCTGAAGTTAGAACAAAACAACGCCAACACACACACATGATAATCTGCTGTAATTTTGTTAGTTATTGTGTTTGTTTATTTCCATTTTCCGGAGTGAATTTTAAGAAAATAGCAGACAGTCAGACTATGGAAGGGTATATGTGCAAGAACCAATACAAGCTAAATTTCAAAAGACCAAAATTGGTGACACCACTGTGTCTAACAATCATTTCTATAAGACATAATTCTTATAAGCAAGTTTCCAGTTCATTCTCATTAACACCACCCAGACAGAAGATTGTCTGCCAACTCCATCAGTTGGTGGCATGCACACTTGATTTACATACTCCCTTAAAATGGAATCTAGTTTACTATAATCTGATGGCTGACGCCACTGACTGGCCAGCAGTGTTCAACATTATCTTATGAGTGCTTTCTCACTGTCAGCTGTTCGATCATAATTGACTGACATGACAGTCACCTGACATGAGGTCAGGTTCCTTGGAAGAGTCAGTCATGCAGAGCATTGTGTCAGTTAATTTGATTTTTGATTTCTATAATAAAGGAAAACTTGTGTCTAATGAAGACAGTGCCTAAGAATTCTTTCTCCCATCTGCCCTTTACATGTTAAAAACTTTCAGACTGTCTAACATACATTCAAGGCCAGTCTAATCAGCACACTATTGAATATATAGTAAAAATATGCAGCATGTCTGAATAGGAATTATGGCAAAGAACAACATTATATACACTGCAACAATTAAGAGTCCCAATTTCTGCAGTAAAAACACCTGTAAAAAGCTATTCTAGATTTCAAGTTATATATATATATTGAAATATTGAAATTTCATATTATATATATATATATATATATATATTCAGCATGGTTAATAAGGGAAAGATTCCTGCACTGCTGTACATGTCCATCTTTCTGCTCTATGTATGTATGTATCTCTTTGCCAGTTTTCATCAAAGAACCTCAAAGAAATCAAGCAATTTGACAGCAGAAGAAAAAATCAAATTCCCAAAGCCATTGAACCACAAAAGAGACCTAGGTTTGTTTGCCCTCCAAGGATATTTGTAAGGAAGCATAGCCAATTCCTTGGGTCCCTGGCTCGCCAACCAGCACATGTATGTCCCAGCCAGAACATAGGTATAGCTGGACTGGACAGGATAATCCAAAGTGAGTAAATCCAACACTGCAGATATGGGAAAGAGCTAGGATAGCAATTTGAAACAGATTTGCTTATAGGAGACACTCTCAAAAATACCTAAGACTCTTAAAACCTCCATTAACATATAAAAAATAGTAATGATACACACATACTTCTAGGCAATCATTCAAAGCCACATAAGGAGTGATTCAGACCTCTAAAATAAAACAAACTGAACACTACTGAATGGACAGCTTTCATTCTATTGTTCGCATAATAATATGAAGCCTGCTTCATTCAAAGAATCCTTCCAATCTGTCCTGCACCACAGAAGAATAACAGGGAAGGAGTTTTTTCGACTTCCATCACTGCCCCACTAAAAATTACAGATTTGTTTCTAAAACCTTTCCAACTGCAAAGAAAAGTTCCTTAAAAAAATCCCTCAAAAATTTTCTAGTATTTTCATCTCCCTTCCTTCACCTCTAGCTGTAACCACAGTAGGATGATGACATGCTTCCCTAATGTGAAAATGAGTAGGATAAACACAATACAAATGCATTTCAACTATTTTCAAATCACTAGCTGGAAGGGAAAAAGCATGTTCCTGAAACATGCCAGCATGAAATTGTGATATTGTGTAGGTGCTTGTACTTGCTATGCTGTGCAGACCTAGGCTGGGAGGGGATTATATAGGATTTTAATGCACTGCCTTTGCTGCTACACCTCCAGATGTTGAAGGCATCTCCCAGCCCTTCTGTCTTTATAGTTACTTTACTTTCATTTTTGAGGTATGACTATTATATGTATGTATTTCTTTTAATTCTCGAGGCTAAAGAACAACATTCTGCATATAGAATAAATCATAAGCTGGTGAAAGAAGAAGGTTTCCAATAAAAATTTCCAAATATTTGTGCTTTAATTTGTGTGCAAAACGTGATTTAATGAACTCTGATTTCTGGAGTAGCCAGAATATTGTACCCAAATTTTTGGTTTTTGTCTTACTGTGTCTTCAATATTTGAATACACAAATGATAAACATAAAACAAAGCCAATCTTTTCATCATATCTATCAAATTTCATAACTTTGTAATGGAAAATGCACCTAAATATAATATAAGCCCTTCAATGTTTTTGTGTCAATCTAATTTTAATAGGATAGAATAATATATATACTTTGCATGTGTGTAGACATTCAAGAAGTGAGGCTTTTTCTGACCTTCCTGTCTTATGGTGTTAAACAAATCTCCAATACCATGTTCCCTAGTTCCATACTATTCCTGTTCTGCAACCAGGTCAGAACAGACAAAGCCTGTCCATGAGTGTTTAAGGAGCAGACAAACTTCATCAGATTCAAGAAGACTCACAAGCTAAGAATACTTTTGACAGTGAGAGTACAGAATGATGAAGAACAGTACAAAATATGCTCACTATGTTCTTTTGGGCATCATTATTCATCTGATCTTTCCATTGAACAAAAATGCTTTAGAGCTCTCACCATGACAGGTACTGCATAGAGAACCCAGCCTTTCATCTAAACCAAAGATTTCCTAGCTCCACTATTAGTATCAGTAATGCCAAGTTAAATAACGCATTTTTTTGTGTGTGTTTTGACTGCACATCTATGTTTGAATGGATTTACTCCAGCTTCACAGTCCTCTTCTGGACCATCACATAGACCCATATATCTTGGGCCATGTGGTGGGAGAACATCCACGGTAGCTAGAACGCATATCTAGTCTTTATTAATAGGGAAGGCTGAAACACAGACAAGAAGATACAAAGCATGTTTTCTATCAGAGCCTTCTTGCATGCAGGACATTGCAAATGATACACGGCAGCTAAAACAAAGGATCACAACATCACTCTGGGCTTGATATCTTACAGAGTTACAAGGCAGGATGATCATCTCTGAAATGAGATAGGCCACGGCATCCATGGGACTGCATGTTTTGGATTCTGCAGTGTAAAAACACGTGGAGAAGAAAAAATGAAGGAGCCTCATGTTTGAAGTAAGTTGTGACTGACCTCTTCATCTCTAATTTGTAGCTTGGAAAATCAGAGTATGGAGCCCAGTGACTTAAGTAGAATCATTTTGCTTGCAACACAGAGCTGGTCTCAGATATATGGATGACTTTTCAACAGACACAGCAGATTTTATATGACAGGTGCAGCAAATCCATTGTCAGGAGATGCCCTCACCCAGCTGTGTGCCACGTTTATAAGATCTGACATCGTCTCTGTTGCCTATTGTAGTCTGTCTTGTTCTGGACTTTAGCCATGCTTTACAACCTCAAAGAAGCTGGGGATAGACCCTGAATCTGAAAACTTTTAGTCCAAGGAATTCTGATATTCTTCACACATGGAAGCATATGTACCTACTTTTGTTTTGTACCTCACACTGAAGAGTTGTCCTTAATTAGCAATAACAATATGTTACTTCTTGAATAAGAAACATCAGAAAAAGAGTCAATTTTGACAAGGATTTACTGTGAATACCCTTCAAGCCCCAGTTTGCAAATTGCTGGGTTCTGGGTTATTTCTGAAGAAGCATTTGTTCCCCACTGCTTGATCTGTGCTGAAGCACTTCTACTGAGCCTTTCTTCTCTCCTTTTCAACTGATTAATATCTGCAGTGGGGAATAAGTTGAATCAACCTGGGATCTATCCTGCCTCCCACTGTCCAGTCCCTGCTCATGTAAATACCTCTGTTGACTTTTTCTCTGCTTCTTACAGACAGGCCCTTTTCCCAGACTCCATCCATTTGCTGATTCCTTGCTGTGCTCAGGCTCTGTTTAGATGCTGAACAGTCCAGAAAAAGGCTCCTGACTTTCCAGGGAGCAATGCAGAGTGAGCAGGAATTCCTCCAAATGGCATTACATGCTGCCTCCTTCCAGCCCCTGCAGCTGAGAGTACACACTTGCCATTCTCATTTGGCTTCTCCTTCCATAGTAACGTGCAGCAGATGTTTGATGTTTCACTCAACACTAACTAGAGATGCATATTGTTTAAATTTCCATTAGTGAATTCCCAACACTTTCAAAGTGTTTTTCATGTATTTTAATATTTCACTGAAATTCAACACAGAACAATTAAAAACTCTGTCTCACAGAGGTAGTTCAAAAAGTCTACAACATATGTACTGAAATGTGACTTTTCTCTTCTGAGACTAAGTGATTCAACTGACTGTGCAGCCTACTTAATACAGAACCTGCTGTCATGTCTGAAGTTTGGTCAAGGCTGCTCCAGGATATGATTCCAGTGTCACCCAGCAGGAGTTCAGTCAGTGCTGAGGACAGCCACACAACCAAGATTTCTAGCATTGTTTTTAGCAGCCAAGACCTAAAATCTGCTGCAACTCAGCAGAATGCAAATGAATAACAGCACAGGTGTTAACTGCAGTCATGTTAGGCTACAGTCTTAAAAGAACATGGTTTGAGAAGGCAAGTTCTGTCTTTTTAGAGCAGTTGATTTTTCTGATAATAATTCATCTGGGGGGGTCAGAGACCATTTATGAGTATAATTTGGATAGAAAACATCACAACTCATATAATAAGCTAAAGCACAATAAAGGAGCCTCTTAAACCTTTCTCCCTTGTTTGAGGTGACTCTCTACTCTTTCCCCCTCTATCCCATAGGTCTGACCCATAACAGGCTCTGGTACCTGTCTCAGAGATTGTCTCTCCAGCTCAGCTCTCAGCTGATTCTTTGGGCTCATGAAGGGGAATACAAGGAGGAAGTCACAAGGATGAAAGTCAGAGTGAGGTACAGGAGCATGTGCTTCTCCTAAGTCTTTGTCTCTTGCACTGCCACTCTACGCTTCTGATGGCAACAGTCAGCAGTTCTATGTCTTCCCAGAATAGCTTTAACTTCCAACTAGAAAGAGTTTCAGCTCTTGACACTTCAGAGTGGTGAGGCATTGGAACAGGATTCCTCAGGAAGTGCTGAAGTCCAGTCCCTGGAGACATTCAAGAAATGTGTAAATGTGGCACTGAGGGACATGGTTAGAGGTGAAACTGTTAGTATTAGGTGATGGCTGGAAATGATCTCGTGGGTCTTTTTCTACCTCAGCGATTCTGTGATTCTGCTATGGCTCAGTACTCCCCTCGCAATCTGAAAGGCTGTCACTCCCACTGTGTGCCCAACTTCTGCGTTGACACATGTAGTATTCAATCTCTTTCTTTCAGAAAGTTGTCTGAGTTCTAGGAAC
Source organism: Excalfactoria chinensis (assembly GCF_039878825.1). NCBI lineage: Eukaryota > Metazoa > Chordata > Aves > Galliformes > Phasianidae > Excalfactoria > Excalfactoria chinensis. Next base: position 115,978,694 of record NC_092825.1, read on the forward strand.
CAAAATATAAACTCCATGCTAAATATTTATTTTGATTCTAACTGTGTAAGAAAAGGTATGAAGTGTTGCTAAGGTCATTATCTGTAGTCAGAAAAAAATAGTCAAATGTCCTTATATGTCTTTTCTATTTTTATTTCATTAACAGAGAGCCATGCCAACAGCAGATATTCAGTTTGATTTTGTCATTTTCTTGAGAGGGGGCAAAGTGTAACTTTTACTTTTCATTTTTCATTAGGACTTGTGCGCTTATACAAATTCATATATGCTATTGTCCTAATGGGTCTGAGAAGGCACAAACCTGTATGACAAGCAGAAAAATGTGATTGATGCTGCTCCTAATGCTTACATAAGATTCTGCCTCTTATGGTGTTTTCTTCCTCAGTCCTTGCAATTAGCTTCCATCATTCCTCAGACTTGGGAATGCATCAGCTAAATGGGCTTTTTATCACACCACCACAAAAGTCACAATCAAAAGCAGAAGGACATCTGCCCTATAGACAGGAAGGAAGACAGGCATGTAATAAAATACTTGCTCCTTTTCTCTAACAGACAATGTCACCAATTATTCTTGTCCCTTCACGCAAAACCTCATTTCCTCAGTAAATTTTAATTACTATAATCTAAACCTTGGTTTTTGTTGTCATCTTAGCTACCTGCAGTAGATAAGTTGTCTCCTCAGGTATTTCATGAGAGTGGGCAGGACTGGCTTCTTAGGCAGGCTAAAAATATTTGCTCTCATAATGCCATGGAAGGTTCTATCTGTAAGAGGATTAATTAAAGCATGGCTGTGAATATACAGATATCACCGTTTCTAACTGCAGAGTGCACCTGCACACTCACACAAACAGCACAGTGAAATGATTCAGTGCCTCCAGAAAACCCTGTCACTTGATCTAATGGCAAGCTTCTCTGTCTGGGTCCCATTTGGCCAGATCTGAAATGGATGTGTAATTCAAGGGAGCAAGAGATCTCATCACAGCTTTGTGTCCTTCAGGCAGGATTGAGTCCTAGCATGCAGGAGGCAGTAGGGAGTGCTTCAGGCCCATCTACAGACCCAGTGGGTGCTGAGGGATGTCTGTCAGGGACTTCCCAAACATGTCTTACAGGAGGTTACTTCTCACAGGACAGGATTAACCCATACTTCCCTAAGGAGGGCTGCAGATAGCTTAGCAAGCTGGGGATACAACCACATGGATAAGATCCAAGGAATAGGTGTCTTTGTAACTATCACAACATGTTAACAGAAACAACATATTTTTTTCATGATGATCTTGCAACAGCAGGATGGATGGCCAGAGCACAGCACAGCAGAGAGCTGAGCAGGAAGCTGTTGGTTCACTGCCGTCATGGTCAGCATGTGACTGTGTTACTTCACTTGTATGGAATTCTGAAGTTACCTTCTATGACAAATAACCTAAAAATAACCAGGTCTCATGTCCTGTCTTTCCTCTTCTTGGCAAAGCCAGGCTTGAAGCAGGAAATCTTCAGAAACCAATCTGAGATACCACAGAACTATTCAGCAATGAGATGTGGAGAGAAGCAAAAAGACTTAGACACCTAACTGTTTACACTTGACACAGAAATAACCATCCTCCTTCAGACTTAGATGATGCAAACTATTTCTTCTGTCAGCACTGAGAGAACCTGAAAAGAGCCAGAGGTTGAATAGTCTGCAGCCTATAGTTCATCAGCAGCAGTGTTGCACCACTCTACTGCTACTCTTTAGACTGACAGCCAGGCATGTTTCTGAACTCTTGTCTTATTGACCAAGGTAGGTGAAGGCTGAGGCACAAGTGTTGCACAGTTGTGTTCTACTTGATTCAGGAATAAATATATACCAGCTGAGAGCCTTACTTCCCAGCGACTGCCTAATGTAGAAGACAGGAACAGTGCCAAGAGATCAGGAGGAGAGAGGGAAGAGAGGGAAAAATAGAAGTTTTTCTCTATTACACTGCCACTAAGAATGTGTGTAGACCCCTAAATAGCATGAGCCATTTGCATTTGATTTTCAGATATCACTATGAAATTTAGAATATGTTGATGTGGTAGGGAGGGTATATTTTCAGAAATGTAAATAAACTCTTTGTTGATTTGCCAGTACACCTTTCCCACATTTAGTTGCTTGTTATCACTGCATAACAAATGTTTTCTTAAAAACATTAGCTAGGAAGTCAGTGGTGAAAGTTTTCTACTCTAATTTATAAATCACTTGCATGTATTCCTAGGTTTGTGCATCTGCACCACTGATTGTATGATCCCAGTATCCAAACAGGTATATGGTAAAATAGTCTTTCCATTCTAATTCACAATTGGCACACCCATGAGCAGTGTCAGTGCCTTTGCACAGTGCCTAGCTGTAGTTCACGCATGACTGTTTGTTCACTATAACTTTTTTGGGTGCTGCTGCTCTTCAAAACATATTTCCTCAAATGCAATCCATATAGATGTGATAGTATGAAACTGAAAATGCTATCTTGGAAATATTTGGAGTTTGACATTTTTGTTATTATTCTACTATTTTAAAACACAATTGTGATCTGTCCACATTTTGATAAGGCACTGTAGAGGAAGAAGGTCATAAACTAAAATACCCGGCAAAATTGTGGTTAGTGTACTAGCTACAGATATGTATGATGATAGGGGGTAATTTCATATAAGTGCCGCATCTTTTCAGCTACACATTTGGCCCGTTATTTCTGCAATAAGTAGAGAGAATCACACATCTATTTGATTCATTTATATTCAGTTGGTTTAGTTTACCCCCACTTAGAGTTAAAATCAGACCCAGTGATACCAATTTCCCAAGTTTTTGCTTCAGTCTGCTAGTTACCCTGTAATCAGAAAATGCCATCTTGACACTAGAAAACTTCCCTGAATTTGATGAATTGGTATTTTCAAGTAAAAATTAAGGCTGTACTAAAAATCCCTCAATAACTAACTCTTCAAAAGAGAGCTTAGGCACATGGCTACCCTGATGAGTCCAGAGCATCTCTTGGACCTCCGTGCACTAGTGGAGGGTACAGACTAGTTCATGCCATCACTTTCCTGCTGCTTCTCCAAGAACCACAAATGCCGGGTAAGTTTATCAAGTTTAGCTGAGACAAACACACTAGAAGGTCAAGATCTCAAGAGGCACAGGTGTATTCCTATGTATTTCTCAGAGAGAACTAAAGGAATTGCCTCCCTTATGTTGCCTCTTATGTGTTTAAATTCTGCTTATTTGCCTAGCCTGTCAAGGAGACATGAACATCCCATGGAGAGAAGCCTTTTTCAAAGCAATCACACCTCCATATCTGGTCACAGAAGGAAGCCCTCTGAGAATGTTTTTCACAGCATCCTGGCAACACCAGATGAAGAGTGCCTACATGTGTGGGAAGAGAGGTAGGAGGGTGAAGGATGTGTGTGACTGTTTGAAAGGATTTGTATAAATATGTTCATTTCAAGTTCTTTCCTATGAGTGCCATAAACAGTACAAGGCTGGATTTATTTGTATGGGTGTTTTTTTCAGCGAGGCTTTTTGTGTGTGTGTGTGAATCCACTAATATACTGATTACAAATTAACAGCATCAGAAATAACAGTTAAAGGAAGAAGTTTGTGAGACACTTTCCTCAAATTCCATTCTAACACTCATAGAACCATAGAGTTGCAGAATGGTTTGAGTTGGAAGGAACTCTTAAAGGCCACCTAGTCCAACTCCCCTGAAATGAACAGGCATGCCTAGATCTCGATCAGGGTGCTCAGAGCCCTGTCCAGCCTGATCTTCAGTGTCTCCAAGGATGGGTCATCCACTATTCAAATCCTGGTTGCACCACTTGTATTTTCTGTTGTATCTGCCACTTATCACTGACTACCAGTAGCAATGATGAAATACCTCAGGTCTTCTATAAAGACTTCTTGGGATTTAGTGATCCTGCACAACATTCTTGACAAAATTCTCAGAAAAGAGGAACACACTGCAATTGGCAGAGCAGGTACTTACTTATAAGAAGTTAATTTTACTCCTGGTTCAATCTCATCACAGTGCAATTCTTTCACTTTAATCCATTTTGAGAATCCAAATTAGAAATATTCTGATTTAATACTGAATTCATAGGAAAAAAAAAAAAAAAAAAAAAAAAAAAAAAAAAAAAAGATGCCTTAAAATTTAAATAATTGCTTCTGAAAAGTAAGGTGCAATGGTTTGTAGATCACTGCTAGTTTTAGGGTTAAAAAATAATCTACTGAAACACATTTAAAAAAGCAAAGATTTTCACATGATTGGTATATGAGAAACTAGTCAGAGTTTCATAGAATCATTTTCCTTAATCAGGAGAACTTCCTGTTGATTTAAAATCCCATTATGTTCACAGTCTAGAAAGGCCCAAGACAGAACATTGTAGGGACACAATCAATCACATAAGGAGGAGTTAAGGTGAATGATGGTGAAATGTTGCAGCAACTTCTCTTTATTGTCCACATAGCACTGGAAATGGTAATAACACACACAAAAGTGTACTTGTGCCAGCTTTTCAGTTTGGAATAAAGCAAAATCATTCAATGAAGAAGTGCTGCTGTGTATTTGCTAGAGTCTGGTTTATTTCCTTGTTCTCCTGCAATTTCCATGGTTCTTTCTCTCAGCCTAGACTACATTTCATGAGTTGCAATCTCTTGGAATGAGGATGTAGTGCATTATAGGAGAAAATATAGCATCTGTCAGGAAAGGATGCATAGGAAAGTGGAGTATGATGCAAGTGATTCCCAGTTTTCCAGAAACAATTGCAATAAATGTATCCAAATGGAAAACCATCAAGCTTTATTTGGATGTTTTGATTTTCATTCAATGGAAGTAAAAAGATCTCAAAATTTTCCAGTAAAAGACTTTATCTACAGATGTAATTAATAATATAAAAAAAGAAATATTATGTAATCAAAGTAAATGTAAATTAGCCAGAGGATTTTTGTCAGTTTAGAGAAATAGATTTAGCCTTCTTTTATGGAACAGATCTCAGATGCATTGTGTGTGCTTGCATCATGCACATGAGAGTCCCATGAATCCAATAACATTAAAGAATTTATCTAAGAAATTTCAGCCTTTTGTTTACTGTAAGAATCTGGAATCTCTCTAAGTAGCCTGTTGGATGCACTAAAGCAAAAGAGTCAATTAAATACTTTATATTAGATTCTGAAACACACTTGTAACCTTGTTCATGCGCTGAACTCTAAATGCGTTTACACAAAAATAGCAAGTACATTCTGATCCCAGTGGGAAAGTAGCTCTGGCAGTACTGACTAGACTCGAGCACTGGTCTCTGCACTGAGGGAGATCCAGTCTCCTGAGCTGGAGACTGACATGTGGCACGCATTTACCTCTCCTTCCTTCAAAGATATGAAATAACAATGAAATCCACAAAGGCCTGAACATCCAAAACATGAATAAATGTAACTCAGAATGCTCATAAAGTAAGAAACATAATATAAATTGCCTGTGCCTGGCAGATCTGTGCACAAATGGAATAGTGCCACTCATGTATCACTCAAATGATATAAAAAAGCAGTATCATCTCCAGTAAGCATGCGGTGACACTAACTTATATACAGATGAATTTGAAAGGATTAGATGATGACATGCTTAATCATTGTTATCTGGAAATACTTGCACTGAGGAAATATCAATATAAGCCCTTTCCTTGGATTTCCTCTTAGAAGGCACAAAACTGTGCACAAATTTATGCCAATAATTGACTTTTTAAAATTCACTGTGAAGTTACACATCTACTCTTCCATTTGCTTTACTTTGTATTTCTTCAATTTTCTATCCAAATTTATGGCTTCGAGAGTAAAACAGTGTCCTTGTGACTATGCATTTCTTTGCCCATAAAAATAGTACTACAGACTGAATCTTGCCCTGTGGGCAGCCCCACTAGTTCTATGCAGGGCCTTAGAATTATCACCTGTAATTTATTTGTCTTAAAGATTAACAAATACGTAATGCTCTCCAAGGAAATAATTTGGTTATCACTTCACCCACAGTTCATTCATCCTAATCTGTGTCCACAGTGCATGTGAAAAAGAACAATTTTTAAAAATCTTAACGTGTCAAATATTTTTGTATGATGTTGCATATTTTACAGTTTTTCACTGTGTGTTTGGTATGGGATTTCCCTTGAATAACTTTAGACATCTGACTTTCATGCTAGTCACCTTGGCTCCCCTTGTCAACTTGCAGAAAGAGGAACTTGAAATAAGTAATTTATCTGACCTATCCGTATACCTGCCTGGTATAAGAGCCAGAAGACTCTTGCTGTGGAGTTGTACCTTTCTCTCAGTTGACCAGAAAGGCAGCCTAAAATAACTTTTACCTACCAAAGTATGGACAGATGAATCTCACTCTGGGCATTTACAAGTCCAATATTTTTCTTCTGATTTAAAACTGCTTGTGAAATACAGATGTGTATAATAAAGTAATTATGGTTACTGTAAGTGGAAAAAATTGTTCTGTTTTTCTCTGGAAAACCTTAGATATGAAAATGCAACCAGGACATAATTTCTTTCCATAATGGTTTGTTTTATTCTTTCCTCAATCTGCTATTATAAAACAGAGCTTAAAATACTCCTTTATTCATATTCTTTGCACACAACAACATATGGATAATTTCAGTGTATATATATCGCTAGTAGATTTCAAGTAATAGCTGGTAGAGTGTTTTGATCTATTTTCTCCTCTGTTTCTCCTATCTCCATATGATAAGCACTTTTTTTTTTTTTTTTTTTTTTTTTCATTTTCTGTACTTTTTTTATCTTATATAGTGGGAAAATAAACACTTTATATTATTACAGTTTCTCAAATACAAAATCAAATCAATGTCTTTTTATATTTATTACTTTAAAGGTTATTTACTTTAATTAATGCCATAAATTATTGCCTTCCTGGCTTTGCTTATGAAGAACATTTCCTTCTCTCAAGCTAATGTTGCCACTGGCACTATGAGGTCTCATAATTAAACTCATAAACTCCCTTTTTACATGTTCCATCTTAATCCATATTCTTCATTTCTGGTGCTAGAGATATGACTTCTTATGAATTTTTATTTCATTTCATCCGTTTCATCTAAACCATAGCAGTTTGCTTGGCTGGGGTTCTAAAGCACTTGAACAATCATGCTACTCTGAGCTTCCTTAGACTCTATCACTATTTAACTGTCCAAGTTGACAGGCCATTTTTCACCTTATATTCTTATAGTACTCATAAGTTACCACTCAATTTCATCTCACATTTCCATTTGGATTTCAATTTAGTTCTCAGCATACCTCCTTATTCCACAGTCATGGAAGCTTTCAGTGTCTTCTCGTTTTTTTGTCCATATTTGCACTCTTATATTTCTTTTCAAGTTCTCTGTAAGTGTCCTCCCACTGAGCATTAACCACTTAGAATCAGCTGGGTTTTCAGAAAGTTACTTGGTCTACTTTATATGAAATAAACATGGACTATAGCAAATGTTTTCTTTTTTACTAGTACTAAGTATGTTACAATCATGTAAAAGCTAAAAATTGTTATAGTTGCAATACCTCAATTATCAAACAAGATAAATTTGGTTTATAAATACTCTTTATGGCATTAAAGAAGGAATAGAAAAAAATCATTACAAATGAAAAAAGCTTGTATGTATATGTGTATCTATATATATATATACACATAGAAGACAGGTCACTTGAAGGAAAATGAGCACTAATCAATAGAAATAAGAGGTCCAGGAAACACAAAGAAAAGTGTCAGATGGAAGAAATAGTGGTAGAACTATAAACAGTGTCAGCAACAGTATAAATAGGACCAGTGCGCGATTTCAAAACACGTGCTTTTGAAGAAAGCCCAGAATCAGGCCACATGCCTGTAAGAGGAGTTACTGTGCCTCTCTCCAAAAGTGGTTCTGAAAGGGGAATGACAACAGAGCATCAGTTACGGGAAACTGTGAGGAAAAGGTGAATATGACTGTTCAGTCTATACACAGAACAGAGAGGAGGAGGAAAGCTATATTAAGAGCTCCCACAGTAGTGTAGTTATGGTTGCTATATTTAATATTATATGTTGTCACAATGAAGAGGAAACAAGGTTGAAAGCCGAAGAAAACATTTTACAAGTGAGAGACATAAGAAACTCAATCTGTTTAATATACCAAACAAAAAAAGGGATCACAAGATTGCTCAGTTTCATCATTGTATCTAAGAAGACTTTGTAGTCCAAAAGAGAAATGCACAGCAAGAAACAGTCTCTGGAAGTTTACCTTCTCTCTGGAAGTTCACCTGCCAGAGCATCCACAGTCTCTAAATACTGCCTAAACAGTAGAAGTATATGTGTAGCTGAAATAAACATCCAAACATAATTTTCAAAAAAGTCCAGATTCTTTTCTTTAAAATATAATCAATTCAAATATACAGCATCTACAGAATCCAGCAATTAGATTACAAAAAAAGCTCATACACCTAATTGCTTTTCTTAAATGGTCATTTAGACACTTTTTACCCTCTGGACTTGAAAATGAGAAAAAACATTTGTGATTTCTAGAAGTCCATGAACCATATCAAAATAGGAACAACTGGTAATTGTAGCTTCACATACTGGCTACAGCAAGCATAGCTGAAGCTCACTAGCTGGCAGAGTGGTATTGCTCTCTTCTGCTCAGAACATTACAGTGCCTGAGGCTGCGCCTGTGGCCAAAGTAGGGTTTTAATTAGTGCAGTTTTCCTCTGAAGCCATTATATTACTTAATATTTCTAAATATATTTGAAAAGTGCCTACCAGTACCTCACTAAATGATAGATCTAAATGAATGTGGTTCTTCCCTTCCTTGGGATTTTTAACATTTTGGAAATGTCTTCTGAATTAGAATAAAAATGAAAATGTTTAAAAAAAAAAAAAAAAAGTCACAGATCGCAAATTTTATTTTATTAGATTATATCAACTGAACCGTTTTCATCATATCCACGCTCACGTCAAACTTTTCTGATATTTTTGCTTGGTGAGTTTTCTACTCAAAAGTAACAAGGCAGTTTTAATATGAAAAAAAAAAAAAATGTTGTGGAGAAATCCATCAGTGGTCATTGGAAGTCCACAGCAATCATTTGGGAAATGTTTTGAATATATGAGAACATTATTTTTAAGTACCTTTTGTATAGCTTGAAATAATTCATTTATATTTTTAAACAGAAGTCAGTTCCTCAGAGAAAACACCTGACCCCATCTAAAGTATATATCACTGTTGGAGCACAGACCTAATACAATGTGTACAACATAGACAAAGAGGAACTGGGGAGATAGATATTATTTATTGATGCTGAAAATAGCTGAATTTGGTTTAAGCTGAAAATGTTCTCACTGAAAACTCATTTTCATTCTGTCTTCAGGGTGACTTTCACTTGTCTTTCAGAATGACTTCTCAAAGGATTATGAACAGAAAAATCATGATGCCAATGGTTAGCACTGGCAAGCACAAATTTTAAAAGCCTGTTTCAGAGATGACAGACAAAGGAGCTAGATAAGAGGTGTTTGCACTCTGTGATCAGGAGCTGCTTTTCAGGCTGCCTTTTCTTAACTAAGAGGGAAGCACATCTGGAAGAAGTCAAGCATCACTGTGGAAATCATGAACGAAACTAGCCAAATCGCTTGCCACAAAGAGCATTACCCACATTCAGGCAATCCCCATTCTTTCAATTAGATACATCTTTCAGTTTGGGAAAGGCTTTTACTCATAAATGTTAGAAGCAAATCAACTCTTACAGCGGCACTTGCTGAGATCTCTTTACCTCTAAACAATTCACCATTAAATCCTTCACCACGATATGATCTTGCCTGGAATCATGTGTTAGCAAACACTTTTTGACTGGTTGCAAAAAGTCTGTCTCCTGTTCCAGACGATGTAGAAAGAGATAAGAGATCACCTCTAAACTTGGTAGTTGGCACATAACACTTCCAGTTTGAACAATGTCACGTTTATTCCCTTTATAACAGATCATCAGAATACTGTAAAAAGTAAAAGAATTGTCACTTCTTATTTATCAAAAAGACAATGCTACCCACTTGTAAAATCAACACTGTGCCATTACAAATGAATGATGAATATATCAACTTTAGAGAGAATAATTAACCAATTGAGAAAATAATCACGCATTATTCTTCCTACTCACTAGATGGGATAGATAAAGAAAACAAGATGGAAAAAGACCACATTGCTCTTCTGTGAAACATAAAAGCAAGGTTATCTTTGTTTTCATATCCATAGATAGATATATGCATAACTAATTTGTTCTGTGCTATTTTCTTTGAGGCATAATCCTGTCATCTTTGACTTTGGGGAGCCCTGGTAAGAAATAGCAGCGGTCATACCTGAGTTTCTAAATGTTTCAATTCAAGTCATTCTCAATGACAGCATTTCTTTTTCATTCAGAGAGGGTTCTGATTCAGCTAGGAGGTTCAGGAGACAGAGAAACAGCCTACATCTCATAAAATAAATCCTGTCAGACAACTACAGCTTCTTTAAAAAAGCAAGCAAACAATTTTATTGTTTGGGAAAGCAGCAGAATGCACTGTCCAACCCTATGAGTTTTTATCATAATCCTGACAGTTAAGTTCCTTAGCTTTTTTTTGCTATCCAGTCTTAAACTGCTTTTCATGCACTTTTTGATGCAAAGAACACACTCAAACAATGCAAATTAGAAATGTGTTACTTCTCATTGCTGCCTGTGAACACTGACATGGAAAGTTAAGAGATGTTTTTAAGTTGTTCATGCCCTGTAAATGGACAGGCATTAATTTAAATGTAGCACTGTTCATCATATTAAAGTACAAAAATCCATGAAGTATTTTGATTGGTGTTAAACACAAGAAGGTTTATGCTCTTCTGCAGAACAGAGATTAAAAATATGAAATCATTTACATCAGTTAAATATTTTAAATGATTTTTTTAATGTCTCAGCAGACCATTTTCACTAGAAACATTTTCTCCTGCATATGACAGATACTGATATGTTCTCATAATAATAGTGTCATTATGGATAATTATTTAGAACATAACCTGTGCTATTATTTCTATGAAAACATGTATAAGCGAACATTCGTTATATGTTGTCTTTTTTCATAACTTACAATTTCTGCAGTGATTTAGTCACTAAAGTTTCTCTGCAGACTTACTGGATTCACTTCTCTGGAGCCTTAACCTTTGGCAGAATAGGGAAAAACAGCACACTATGTACTTCTCACAAACAGGTATGTCTAACAGAGGTTAAAGCTACTGCGAATCAAAGCTCTGCTCTCACACTCTCTTCTCTTTGAGATAAGACATACCAATTAACTCTTCTAGGCCTCTAGTAAGAAAAAATAAGAAGAGGCTTCTTCATCAAGCTTTTTAATTCTACTACTAAGAATCTGTGAATAATGATTCATTCTAATATACATGACTGCATTTCTTTGCCTTAAAAACAAATTATACTCTTTTATTGCCAATGGCTAGTATAAAATTGTTTCATTTCAAAAGCAGGTATTACCATGACAAAGAGCAGTGTACCTCACTACTTGCAAATTAAAGTCATAGTTATGTAATAGCTCAGGTATAAAAAGAAGATACTAAGTCATATAATTCCTCCTGCAGAGATTTGTTGTATCCATGAGGAAAACTAGAGTCACAGAATCAGTGAGGTTGGAAAAGACCTCTAAGGTCATCTAGCCCAATTATGAGCCCATCCCCACCACGTTCACTAATGATGTCCCTCAGTGCCACATCCACACATTCCTTGAACACCTACTGGGACAGTGTACCACAACCTCCTTGGGTAGCCCGAGCCACTGCATCACCACTCTTTCTGATAAATCTTTCCTCATGTCCAACCTGATGTAAATAGCTTCCCTCTATTTATTTAGTTATTTTTTATCTCTATTTTTTTATTTATTTTTTTCTTTTTCTTTCCTGAGGAGGGGGAGAGTTAATAATTCTAGGCATCAACATATATATATAAAATTCCAGTTAGAAACATTTTGCTCATGAAAGAAACATCTTTCTTTCAAACTTTTACAGCTACATTACAATCTAAACAAAAGTTTGGGAGACTAAGTCAATGTCCCAGTCATCTTACAGCAGCATGAAGTTTGCAGTAATGTTCAGACTGGAAGGTACACGGTCCAGGAGGCCCCAAGGACACTATTTCAAATTGAATTACAACAGAAGATTTTCATAAGCAGTACTTCTAAATGATCTAATAAAGTCAAGGCTTGAGATGACCTGAAATGATTGAGCCAGAGTAGTGAGTGTTGCTGCCTCAGAGCAGGCTTGCAGTGCTTATATGTGCAAAACAGCAGCACTGCACACTCCTCAGAGAACTGCTAAAAGCCTAGAAGGTCCTGGAGGGTACAGGAACAAAGCTGGAAAGCTCCTGCTCCATACCAAGATTACAAAACAACAGGCAGAGTGATGCACACAGCAACTCCAGCTCTTCTCTGACGCATGAAACTGGATCTGCTCATTGCCAGCCCTCCCAGATGACTGCATTATAAAACATACCCAGAAAGTGCCAGGAGTACTCAAACTAAATCCCAGAGGTATTCTAGAACATCAAGTATTTTTTTCTGTCACGCACATTGGCAAGAACTCTTTTTGTAGTACAGTGAATACCACTATCTTCACTATACAGGAAAGTAAATTATAAAGTTTAGATTTGTACAAAGGAAAAAGTGACTGATTACTCAGTCTTTTATCTTTGACCTTCACTGAGTAAAATCTGTTACAGAACTTAATGCATTAACATTTATCCTGTCAGTAGCAGCTGGTTTTGCACAGAACCAAAGGCCGCATGAGCTTCACTAGAAATGATATCTAAACACTTTGAGACCAAATGATTTACCAGTATATCTTTGTGGCTAAGAGAAAGAGAGTTATGTGGTCTTTTCTAGGTGCTCTGGAAAATATCTAGACCATTTTTCCTCCTGCTCTCTTCCTATTCTCATAAGAAGCACAGGTGCTACTGTTTTTCTCAGCCAAACAGCAGTCCCCAGTCTTTGGTTTCACAGAACTGGAAGTCACTGTGGAATGGAAGATAAAATTTTCTTCCCATAAAGAATACATGACAACAGCACACTTATCTGTGCCAAAGCGTATCCACCTATAGTTTTAACTGAGGTACTGCTCCCAGTGAAGTTGTAACTGCACAGTCCAGCCATATAAGTATCTACCTAGATCTCAAAGGAGCAAGCCTTGAAGAAAGGAAAAATGTCTTTTACAAACTGACATGGATGGAAGAAGAAGAGAAGTTTCATCAGGCCCAAGGATTTATTATCGAGCTGATACTAGCGGGGCCACAGTGCTACTGATACTCTATCTGGTACATCACCTTCTATCACCTCCTTGTATCACCTCTTCCTCTGCAGTTCACACTCTCTTGCACTCAAGCACATATGTATCTTGAGAAAAAACTACTGATATGAAAATACAAGTCAAAAGAAGGAAGAAAAACAAACAAACAAAAAAACCCATGAAAAATGTAGAAGAGTACCAAAAAATACTTACTTTGAGCCATGAGGTATGAGTAGGTCTTTTAAAACAATTTGATAGGAATTTATAGTATTCTGTAGGGTTCAGTTTTTTTGTATACAAAAATGTACTGAGGGACTATCAGTTGTTTAAAATGAAGAAATGTCTTCAATAAGTCAGCGAGCAAACACATACTAATGTACGACTCTTGTTTTACTTTGGAACATTTGTTTTGTTGAAAAAGAGCTTCAGTCAATGAGAGTTCCTTTGTTAAACAGCATAGAATAAATCTCTGTATCCAAATTCAAATACTGTATGGAATCTAACAAAGGATATTGAAAATACTGTCTGAATACCAGATTTAGTTTTATCCAGTTTTGCCAAGCTCAGAAAAAAAAAAAAATATATATATATATATATATATATATATTAAAAAAAGAAGAAGAAGAAGAAGAATAGTTAAAGCAGCTTTCTCATAATATAGATAAAAGGAGGAAGAATATACATTCAACAATAAGAATATAATGGGGAGAGAATAGAAAGTTGTGTAACAATGCAAATGACCAAACTAAATGACCATGTAGATTTCCATGTAGGCATATGACTGAAGATCTGATCCTCGTGGTTACCTGACTATCCAGCCTGACTTCCTAAGGATTTAGATAGCATGACACATTTTATTGCAGGGAAGAAAACTGACAGCCATTAGATATTAGGAAGAAATTCCTTACTGTGAGGGTGGAGGTGCTGGAACAGGTTGCCCAGTGAGGTTGTGAATGGTCCCTCCCTGGAAGCATTCAAGGCCAAGCTGGATGGGGCTGCGAGCAACTTGATATAGTGAGTGAGAAGTGTCCCTGCCTATCACAGGGGGGTTGAAACTAGATGATCCTAAAGATCCCTTCCAACCCAAACCATTCTATGCTTCTATGTTCTCCAAAAAAACTTTTTTCTAAATCCACTCAAGATCTATTGGGGATTTATTTGTAGATTCCCCACAGAACCAATAAATATGTTTCATAAAGCAGGCAAATTAAATACCATGGCACTGTTTTAGGACCATCAGGCATCTGACAGAATTTTGTAAATAGCTTATAAGGTTGGCCTAATTGTTTAAGCAATAAGTCAAGCACTCAGATACCCTTAGGACCCAAGGATCTGTTAATATATCTCATGATCATTAAATTACTCTTGGATTTCCTCCTCAGACCCTGAAACTAGAGAAGAATGACCTATTAAAAGTTCCTTTCATTCAGTTCAGCTGTGCCAAAACATGTCATGTGTTGTGGTTTTTTTTACATGAAAATGCAAGCTATCACCACAGGCACTCAACCTCTGATAGCAAAAGAACATGGGATAATACAATCTCTAAAAAGAGTAAGAAGAGCATCCGTTCCTTTTTCTTTATTCTTATTTCTCTTTATTTGTTCCCTTTTATGTTTGTTTGTTTGTTTCCTTTTATCTCTCTCTCTCTCTCTCTTTTTTTTTTTCTCTCTTTTTTTCCTATTAAGACATAATTTTAACTTTACTTCAAAATATAGAAGAATTGATGTACTCTTGAAATTTCTTTACTTGATAACTTTCAGCAGTCAATAAAGGAGAGGTTACATTCTGAGACTTGTCTGCCAGAAGCCAAAGAATCTCAGAAAGACTCCAAAGACTCCAAAAATGCCAGGGATGGTGAACGGCACATAAAGCAATTATTTACTGCTGAAGGGGATGGACTGTTGCCCTTGGTTTTGCAAGTCTCCGCATCTATTAGAATACAGTGCTTTTATTACAATTGGTAATGAACTCAGTGATCCAAAGCAAAATGAAGTGAATGGAAGGCCTCCCAGTGGTTTCAGCTAGTTTGAATGGGATTTTTTTCTACACCGATTGCTGCCTAGGGAAGGAACATGCATACATAAAGTACTACATATTAAATAACACAATACGAACGTGACACAACTTTGTAAAATAAGGCTGCTTTCATTTGCTTGACTTAAAGTATCCTCAAATGTTTTGCTTTATGGCATAAAAAGTAATTCACTTTCTTGGACTGTTACTGCTACTGCTTGGTTTATGCATGTGTTTTAAGAAGAAAGCAATTTGAAAAATACCCAATTACTGGCATAGCAGAAAACGTATTCTTTCCAATGCATTTTTAAATGAAATTCTTTAAAACTCTTGATTCTCTTGACTCAACAAAAGAGAAACTGTTTAAAAATAAATTGAATAGGAAGAGCACAGTTATCCAATGCTCTGAAAAAAACAAACAAAAACCTTCATCATATTTCTCACCAAACTTATGCTTACTTTACAAATATGCTCCCCTTTACTCTAAGAGCTTATATACTACTGAGACTATTACAAAAAATAAATAATGCAAGGGCATATTAAAAATCTCTGTTGTGATTCCCAGAAGTTCTCCAGATCATGCAAGCTGCCATGTTTGTGCAGTGGGTCAGATACTTCCAGAAAACATAGTAATCGAGCATATGGAGAAATTGCATGAATGCATAACAGAGTTTTTTTTTTTTGCAGAGATGAAGTCCAGTAATTGCTTAGATTCAAGGCAGCTCTGGGGTTCATACACAGCACTTGCAGACAAAGCTCAGTTTCTGAGGGGCTGCTTTGTGAATATACAGTCAAGCTGAGCACTACCATCCAAGATTTCTGCTAATTTGGTCAAGCAGCAAAAGTTACTGTACAGACATTAATCTAGCCAAATTTCTGTGTGGAAAATGATGGCATGAATAGAGGAATCCAGACACAGACGGTCAGATGTGGGTAAGGCTTATAAATGTGAATCTGGAGGAAGGAGAACTGGCCAGAGGAGCCATGCCACTTTGGACCAGTGTTCCTGGTTGTCTGAGCACTGGATTGACCAATTGAAGGGAAGGTACCACCCCAGCTTTCTAAATGTGTTTCTTATCACTCCTTAATATGATGTTACTGATGGTAACTGGCCACTCACCAGTTTTCTGTAATAAACACACAATAACTTAGTTGCTATAAAAGAGGTTGAGACCATGGTGAATAATTCTCTGCAGCTATTCTTTGTACAGAAGATCAATATTTTATCCCCATGAAGGAAGCAGAACTTGATATTGTTCACTTTATGATCAAGAGTAGAAAAGAACAGTTATGTTTTCTGGAACATGCACTGCAGCTCTTGCCTCCTACATTAGAAGTTTGTTAGGGCTCTAAACTCTTGCATGACTTATTTCTGTCTTTTGTAAGAAAGAAATCAACTTTGTAGAAAAATACATAAAAAAAACCAAAAACCCAACATATTGATTTCTTTGCTAGTGTTTTGTTATTATCAGAATTTGACCCTGTATTTTTAGGCAGAATTACAAATACTATGAAGATAATAACTCCACAGAAGGACTATGAAAATTTATCAGAGAAGTATAATCCCATTTCATTTGAAAGAAGCTATCTAGTTTTTTCTCTGAAGTGTAGCAAACACAAACACCAGCTGGAGTTACATGAGTTTCTCTGATAGCAATGCCTCCTATTCATTTCCATGGAAAGTATAACAGCTAAAAAGAGCACCATAACACAATTTGATAGAGAAAACTCTCAGATACAAAACACTATTTTTTAACAGTCACCATCATGAGCTATGTGTTTTCACCAGTGAAGAACAAAAGCCAGCGTGTCACACTTGTAACAATCTGCACCATTGGAGGTGACCCACTGTCATTGTCACCGCTACTGAAATGCACCACTCACTCCTCAGTGTTCTCACATTCAGCAATTGGTCTCCAGGAACATTCAGCAAGTTCCAGTGGATATCAATGGGTGCCATTTTTTTTCAAGAATTCAGTGATACACCCTTGTTTCCATGTTAGGTGCCATTTCTTAAGATTGCTGCCATCTGTCATGTGCCAATTACATGTAATCGGATATTGTTGGGAAAGCTCAGCCTCTGCTGTCATACCACCAGTATCTCCATCTGACATCAAGGGTCAACACAGTAAAGCAGGAGGCATTGAGTTTGGAGCCACCTTTGTATTTTTATTCTCTCAGTTTCTTTTAGATTCTTTCCTTTTTTCTTCAGCATTCTTGAACTTATGTTTAATTTTCAATATCTGGAAGTCTAATGTCTGCGCTGCTGTGACCTAACATTATGAAAAGTTGTGTATCAAAATGAATATTGGTTTCTAATATGGAAAAGAATGATTTCAAGCAAATAGAACTTTATCATGTCATGTCATGTTGAGGTTGAGAACAGTATGTAATTCCTTCTAAAATGTACCACTTGCATAACTTAGATAGTAACACGGAAACTGACCAAAAAAAACCCAAATAGGATTCTTCTCAGCACAGTTCTTCATTGTTGTTGTTGTTGTTTTTTGTTTGTTTGTTTGTTTTAATATAAAGGATTTACTTATAAAATTGGTAGATGTTGATGCTTTGCTTTTGTTTTACTTATTTGCTAATTTATATTTGGTAAAGTTCTAGTAAAATAGTTAAGAAGAAAGAAGAAAGAATATCCTTAATTTTCCTGCTTGGCATGAGCAAGTGAGTAAATTAAAGGTAAATTTAATAAATACGTGTTAATTGTGTGTTAATATGAATAGGACACAAAGTAGGATAGGAAAGAACACAACTCCTGTATTCAAATATAGGCTGTTCTCACAAAGCACAGTTGTATCTTTTTTTATTTTTTTCAGTACTCTTTTAAACAATAACCATCCTGTCATGTCTGATTCTCTTAGATATTCAGCTTGGAGCAATTTTAAAATGAATGTTTTATTGACAGCCTAACTTGCTGTGTCTTGGCAATATGTAGACAGGACTTAGATAAACATTGCTTTTAAAGAGCCATTTGGGGACTTCAGATTCAACACTTATTTGAAGCAATTATTTTCATATTTTTATTTCTAAATGCATTTTAGCTGGACAGATTTTACTAAGAAATACTATTTTTATACTAAGCTATATGTAGGGTTTTAAAATTGCTGTGTTCTTGCAACAGCAACAGCAAGAAAAACTTTCTCCTTCTTTTTTGTAAGGAATCAGATACTGCTGACAAAGACCTGTATGCAAACATGGGTGTACTACTTAAATGTGCACAGAAAGCTTGTTTTGAAGCATACTGGTTCATGTCAGTCCCAAGATTCTTCTGACACAGCTTGGTTGAATTCACAGAATGAAAACGCAACAATGATGTGCAGCCTCAGTGAAATAAATGTGCCGGCCTCTCTAGTGGGGTACATGCCTTCTGACAAAGGAACAGCAGAGAAAACAAAGAGAGGATGGGAAAGATAGGATAGGACCAGAACGTCACCTCTGACAGACGAGACAAAACTAATTTTGAAGCTAGAGATGAACCTCTCCAATAATCAAACTGCTACAGTTGACATATTCTGGATCTTCACATTTCTTCTACTCAGCAGAAGCCCAGAAACTTATCCAGCAGATGCTTCTCAACTCAAACAAAACAGAATTCTGAAAGGATAAATATTTCATCTGGGTCAAAGGCATACGATGAAGTCTTTCTAAAGCATTATCCTTATGGATGCGCTATCACTGAAGAGCTTCTTGGTAGGGTATGTTTGCTCTGCTGGAAATGTGGGTGGAAAGCTCCACTATAGTGATCGCACCACCTCTAATTCTCAAGTTAGTTAATTTGGAAGAAAGCTGGAATATATCAGCATGGAATCAAGTCGCACCATCTAGACAAAGTTTTCAGTGACTGTGAGCTTGCTATCTACAGATCCAGCGTGGTTCTTGCCAAGATTATCTCTGCATTGACTTTCTCCTCAGAGTGATCGTTGGGTAATATTGACTGAACAAATGTTAAGAAAGCATCAATTTGAAATTCTGTGCTAATATATGAAATATTTTTAGTTTTCATGGAAAATTATACATAGTTCCAAGTGAACAAGTGAAGCTGAACCAACTGTTGTAGTTACCAGATTTTTAAGTGATACTTTCTCAATACCAACAGAATAGTAACACAATCTGTGCGGTTTTGAAAGTTGGCCTATATATGCTCAGTTTTAACAAATTACAGTACTTGGAATGAGACTGAATATGATACTGAGGGTAAAGCAGAACAAAACACAGCATGCCTTTTGGAATGGATCATATGCTACACAAACATTCAACATTTGTGTTTACATTACTGTTAGCACACTTCCATGATCCCGGTCCTTGTGATTCTGGGCAGCTGAAAAGAGGATTCTACAGGGATCATATCTCATGACTCCACAGACCACTGTTAACTGATCTACCTCTGAGTTCTCTTCCAGAAAACTGCACAAAAGCTGAGCATGCAATACAAATACTGCTGGGAATGTTATTAACAGAAGCATTAAAGTTGCCCCCATGCTAAAAAGTGTTGTTATGTTGTCACATCAAATAATATATTCTGTAATCTGTATTCTCATCTTCAGCAGCTGCTCTGCATGAAGAAGACCACAAAATACAAGTGAAAGGATATTTTTGTGTGTAGGTTGGATGAAGGACATACAGGCATCACTTGAATAAGAATGTGGACTGATACTATGATGAAGCAGAGAAAGACATCAGGACTTCTCTGAAAATATTCTCCAGAGATATCTTGATATCTTTTAGGTGTTCATATGTCACATACATATATGTATGTTTATATATCCATCTGATTGAGTGTCATAACTAGCCATGTCATTATATCTGGGAGTCTAACAATCCAGAAAAGACTAGACAGAGTTCATAAAGTCCCCAGCCAGATAAAATATATCCAGTTTTCAGGAAGCTGTTTTCAGGAAGCTGGTTTCAGAAATCCATACAAGTACCTAGAAAATTCAGAAAGTCCATTCTGCATGCTGATGCCTAAGTTACAAAGCTAGCTGTAGCTCACTAAAAAATCTATAGCTTTTAGCTCTCTGGCAATCCCATAAACCAACAGAAAACTAATCCAAATGCAATGGTATTGCAACAGTTTAGCATCACATTGATACCACTTTCTCAGTTATTAGACACATTCTTAAAGAGACCATTAAGAAACTTCAAAAGTACTATAATTTTTCTTGGTAATAGTAATCCAGTGGTACAAAATAATTTCCTTACTTTTGGAAGGGAAGCTCTTGATCCTGAACTTTGAGTGGTCATTGTCAAAACTGTAGTGATACCCAGTGCAACTCTTGCTGGAGCAGCATCCATATTGATCCAGAAAGAAACCCAGGACAAAATGACAATCAGCAGGCTAGGAATGTACATCTGGATTAAATAGTATCCCATCTGACGCTCCAAATGAAACTTCACTTCAATGCATGTAAACTTTCCTAGAACATGAAATTACTTTGATAAATGTTTTTTGCACAGTTTTATCTTGCTTTCAGAACATAAACTACATGTGAAGCCTGTTTCATAACCTAAAGCTATGAGTCAACCACTTGTTGAGCTCAAGAATGGGAGGGACATGGAGTCTATGAAACAGACTGTACTCAATTCTTTACATTAACTGAGAAAACAAGTATTTGTACAGTTGTTTCACCTCTAGAAAATATAATATTGTGGGCTTTTTTATTCTTAAAATTGAATAAGATTTTGTTTTGCTCACATAGAAAGTCTAATGTTAAAAGACAACAGTATTTTGCTCTTTTAATTGCATTAGATAAAAAAATAATAATTAGACTAATTGTAAAAAATCAGTCTTGATGTCTTACAGTAGATTAAACTCCTTTTCATTCTGATCACATCATTTACTTGTGTCCTGATTTCCATGTATTTTGGACTGTAGAATTTAATAAAATCCTTCCTTGGCACTTCAGGCCTCAAAATGAGAAGTTGCATTTATACAGAATAAAGACAGTAATTTTCTTTTCATAAGAAAGGAATGCGACTTTATTTTTGACAGGGAAAGAACATCTCATGTTGTTTTATTTCACAGAGTGAAACAAATGTCTTTGATACAAGTAGATTGGCCCTTATGCTGAAATAAAGAAAAAAAAAATAAAGGAAAGAAAGAAAGAAAAAAAAAAACTATTTTAGATGTTTTAGATGACAGGGATTATGTATAATCCCAGGAAGCATCCAGCAAACTGTTCTTTGAAGTCTGTCCTTATTAATTAGACTCCAAGCAGATAAATCCAAATTTTAACAGACCTCTCCCTACTTGTATAGCTAAAGACAGAAAACACATTT
This sequence comes from Excalfactoria chinensis, assembly GCF_039878825.1. Classification (NCBI taxonomy): domain Eukaryota; kingdom Metazoa; phylum Chordata; class Aves; order Galliformes; family Phasianidae; genus Excalfactoria; species Excalfactoria chinensis. Next base: position 116,000,309 of record NC_092825.1, read on the forward strand.
GAAACTTTTAAAAAGGTAAACTAGGAAAAGGACAAGATTACTAAACAATTTTCCAATATTTTATGTTTACACTCTATTCAGATCAGCAGTGACAGCATTGCCATTTCAAATACTATGTCTCTTAAATTACACTTTGTACAAAAGTTGGTGAAAAGTTGATATTTTTTGTCACTTGGCATTTTGATGTAATGAAGAAATAAATCAAGCTTAAAAATCAGTACTTTAAAACTGATTTATCAGTATTAAAGAAAACATTTAGTTAATTATAAAAGCCTCATTTGGAGGAAATCAGATTGACAAGATTTTTACATTTGTTAAGATTTTAAAACTAATGATTTCAAAGATTTCAGAATACTAGGGCATGTGTATTAGAATATCCCTAATAATGTTTAAGGAAATTTGGGGAGAAAAACAAAATCCATTCATGCAAACAAAAATAAAAATGATATGTCTTTCAGATTTTAAATATTTGTGGCTGAATCCAATTTTAATTTAAAAATAGTTACTCTTTTTTGTTGTTGTTGTTTAATTTTACCCGTCTTTTCCCATTTCACAGGAAAAACAAACAAACAAAACAAACAAACAAAACAAAACAAAACAAAACAAAACAAAAAGAAACAGACCAAACCAAAACAACAGAATAATGCTCACCAGTGTTGTAATGTTTTGTGCAATAACCAAGTTCTTTATCTTCTTTCAAAATAAACTGTGGCAAGGTTAAACCTTCTGCAACTTGCACAGGTCCATCGCTCAGCCACTCGAATATAAGATCATTCATAGTGTAGCCAACTACAACAAAGAAATCAGAGTTCATTACATAGTAACTAACTGAAAAAACTTGAAAGCAAGTATTACTATGTCTTAGAAATATGTCAATTATTCCAGTAAATGTAATCTATAATTTTAAGCCATCTGATTAATTACAGCACAATTGCAATTAGTTGCTTGTTACAAATATTGCATTTCTTCTATGTTAAGAGCAACAAATAAGTAACATAGTCACTTCTGAAATACTGCCTTGGTTTGCCACTAAGAGTAATTTTTTGGGCTCATGAAAGATACTACTTAAAATGAGTCAGCATTTTTCTATGTCTATGTACCTGCCAGCATTTCACTTACTTTTCATCACTCTCTGATTATGTAGTTGTTGGGCAGAAGAAAACCAGGATTTCTAGAATATATGAAAGTGGGTCTGCAGCTTTTGTAAACTTGTGATGTACCAGGGAGATGTGAAGGTGTTAGAGAGAGGCCTGGACTCTCTGAAGTCTCTTTTCAACTGCAGTGGCCACACAGCTATGAGGAAACTAAATAAGCTGTGTCCAATCTCCAGCCTTAAAGACAAGTAGTAATCTGCAGCTCATACTTGTATAGATAAACCCATTATCCCTTCCCCACAAAACAAAGCAAAACCAAAATAAAAATTAAAAAAAACAAAACAAAAAAAAAAAAAAAAAAAAAAAAAAAAAAAAAAAAAAAACCAAGGTGGCTTAACACATATTGGCTCATACTAAGTCCATGCAAAGGATAAGAAGCAGTGAGTATATGCTGGCATGCATGAGGTTCCCTCTGAACACCAGGCAGCACTTCTGTGTTGTACGGATGATGGAGGACTGGCACAGGCTTCCCAGAGTGCCTGTGGAGTCTCCTCTTCGGAGATTTCCAAAAGCCATCTGGACATGGGTCTGGCACTGTGCTCTGGGTTGCACCAGATGAACTCAGAGATCCCTTCCAGTCATTCTATGACTCCATGTAATCACAGATCTCTGCTTCATGAAGTATGTGGCTCATATTTTTCAAAAGATTGTGACTCAATTTGATAAGACATAACTCATCCCAGGCTGTGACCTACTTGTTCTTACTTCCTTGAGATTTGGTTTCTCAGGTATGGCACTACTGTGGTAATTCCTGGAAGTGACACAGCCCTGACGGGATAGGTGGGAGAATAAAGAAAGGAGCTGGAACAGCATGGAGTAGGGAACAACGCTTCAGTTAAAGCATTTTTCCTCCAGGACATTCCCTTACAAAAGAGGAATATTGATTCTGACCACACAAATATAGCAACATAAATACAATCAAACCACCAAAATTATGATAAAACATGTTTGTCTGTTTTTACTAGGCAAAGCAATCGGACACTCACAGCTCTCTAGCTGCATTGTGCATGTCTGTACATCCATAGGAAAATTCTTCAAGTCCATGGGACATGATAAGGTTAAAGTAAGCCTAAAATTGGAGGGGGAAGAAAGGGAGAGGAGGAGGTGGGAAGGGAAAGGGGAAGGGAAAAAGAAAGCACTTGTTAGAAATATACAGATTTTAATCAAAGCCTCATATTTATATTTTGAAGGATCAAGGCCAAATCTTAGATCCTCAGAAGGTGGACACCTTATTCCCTCTTAGATTTTATGGACGTAAAAGCCTGTGAGGATAGAACATGTAAAGCAAAGCAGGCTCTCACTGGCTGCACAGACTGGACAGAACAGAGGCAGAGGCAAGAACAGTAAGATAAGCAAGAGATGCTCCCCATTAGCATACCAGTGAATGTTATATGTATAACAGGGAACTTAGATAATGCAAAACCTAAAATGACTGATTATGAGACATGCATTTTGGGGTTTTACTTTGGAACAGCAAAGGAAAAAAACATAAAAATCGAGGGGTTTCTTCAACAGGGAGTGCCTTTTTGTATAGGAGAGCCATTTCCAACCCTTCGTTCTTATCCATTAAAAGAAAACAACAACAACAATACAGAAAAAACCAGAATCACATTGCATTAAGAGATAAAGAGTGCGGGAACAAGAAAGCAAGCCTAAAGGAACAAACTAAATTTCTCATAATTTCTCAGATGATTTGTCCCAGATATGGCATAATTTCACTTAGACGTGAATATGCTTGTTCTTTCTTTCTTTCTTTCTTTCTTTCTTTCTTTCTTTCTTTCTTTCTTTCTTTCTTTCTTTCTTTCTTTCTTTCTTTCTTTCCTTTTTTCTCTCATTATTTTTTATTTAGTTTGCTTTTCTATGTTTGACTGAAATCTGTGTTTCAGGGCTCCTTTTCCACTGTTTTTTTCTTGTTACCATGGGGAGAAGAAAATGTTTTTAATAAACAAGATATTGGTCTGACAGAATTACAAATAACTATCTTCTTTGTAAAAAGCACAGAAAAAAGAAATATATTAAGAGTTTGGTTTATGTTATATAAAGAGTACATATATTATTTCAGATTACCTTCAACACTTCGACACAAAGAAAACAAATTAACAAAAACCTCTGTGTCCACTTATCATCAAGTACAAGAACTAAACTGTCTCACTTGAAGGTACACTGAAGCATTATTATGGAACAATGGGAATACATTTTTAATTATGCCAGTGAACCAATGGGCCAGCTGCTAACCTGGAAACTGTGTTGTCACAAAGTCAAATGTAATTTATATGGAGACATATCTCACTCAACTCTGTCCCCTGTAGTGATTTTGTGCTCCTCAAGTCATTTGAGTTTCTCAGCACACACAACTGACTCAATTTGTCTTTTTACCATGTGCATTTTTTGGGAAGGCCTGACTGTACGTCTTAGTCCTACCATCATGCAATCAAATCACTATGATAAGAAGACGATATTTAGGTAACTGTAATCAGAATGTAACCATTTTGATCAAAAATCCTATTCATCATCTCTGTGCTTTTGCTTACCCATGAGCTACATAGAGAATGTACCACTCTTGTCCTACTGACACAGGTTTCAGTGTGCAGGATGTCAATATCAGGAAATCAGAAATTGGTTGTCAACGGCGCTAAAGTTCATTGAGATGAAGATCACCCAGTGGTCCTTGCTACACCACCACAGTAAATAAACTGTTACTTAACCTTTGAGAGCACATAGCTTAAGCATTAAAAATATAAGCCATGTAGGGAAATAAAGAGCACAGTTAGTAGCGACATGAATGCCTCTGAAAGCATGCCCCTACTACTTTAAATATTTTAAGTGTCCTGCAAATAATAATTGGCCTCATTTTACTAGTTTCCTGGATTAAAGATTGAACTATTTAAACTGCTAATCCCCAGTACTGACAATAGACTGCTTCTGCTTTTTTTTTTTTTTTTTTTTTTTTTTTTTTCCTGAAATATTGTCATACCAAATTTCCTTCCTTCTTTTCAGTCATATTCTGAAAATGGGTTCAATTTTTGAAGTTCATTTCAAGCGTGTCTTTATGCAAATGATTTTCTAAAAGACTGCAAAATATATAATCATCTTCTGAAGAAGATAGGACCTATACACCACTTAGATTTTACCAACCATCAGTTGTGGACTGTACACTCACCCTGTTTCCTCTCCCCTTCATTCCTTTCTCCTCCCCGGAACCTTCAAGAAATCTGAGGGTTTGACTATATACATGGGCAGGAGTATCTTATCTGTTAGTTTAGTATGAAACTCACGAGTTATCAAGTGCTTTCACACCTCTTGGGGAAGATGTGACCTATTTCCCCTACTGGCTAGATGGATATGTCAGTTATTCATCTGGAGATGAGCTGAGGAAATGAACATTAAGCTGTTTCACACAATGGCCTACAACTTTTTCTCCCTAAGCAACAATGTCTTTCAGAAAGTGTAAATGATTCTCTGCTTACCCTCACAATTGGAAAATAACTTCTATTTGATGACTGTTGAGGCTAGTGCAAGTGATCATGCTCTTTTACCTTGTTCTTCAACTCAGCAGAGTAGTCAATCATAGCATCTTTGTAATCCCTTTTACCAGGATTAAAACAAGTATTGAACTTAGCACTTTTTGCCTGGTATTATTTGTAAACCTACTGATTTTCAGAAAGATTACTACAAGCTAAATGTTCAGCTACTGGAGTCTCAAGTAGCTCAAATGAAGCCCGTGGTGGTGGGTCAGTTTGTAGCAATTGACCTTTATATAGCAAAAACATGATTCAGCAAGTTTTTTCTACCAAATCCATTGCCATGTCACTACTTGAACATTTACTATAATAGGGAAATAGGATCAGAAATGGTTAGGCAGATACAGCTACCCACACTGCCTATAACAATGTCATTGACAGAAAATATTAAAAAATAAAATTAAATTAAAAAATAAATAAATAAATGTATCACACTTACTTGGCAAATTCAAGAGGAGCCCCTGGAGATTTGGTACAAAGTGCAATTTTAACTGGCAATTACATTGATGAATACTGTAATCATTAATACATCAGAAGAAACTGTTATACAACAATTATTTTTCAGCACCCCGCTATCAAGGCAGCTGAGATGTACAAACAACATGTTTTGTAACTATCCCCTGCTACTCAGGCTTGGGTTACACAGGTAGCTCAGGAGGAGAGCTCTGGGGCTTAACAGAGTAGACAGGAACCAGAAGAAAGGTGCAGAGCTCAGGATCCCTCTGTGCACAACAGGCACAGTGCTAGGGACAGCAGGACACCCTGCAGGCAAAGCCAAGTGACTCTCTGCCTTCCCTCATCCATCCCACTGTCAAGGAAGAATTGAGCCCTGGAATTTGAACAGAACAAAATGCAAAAGCAGAGCCAGAAAGCAGATAGTGAAAAATTAGTCAGCACTGTCACAAAATAATAATAAAAAAGAAACTACTACAGAATTATACTGTAGCAGAGGCAGGGCTGTAACTCAAATACTCTAGGGACCTACTTTCTGAGGTTTCTTTCATATGCTAGGTCTGTCTTTCTGAGAAGCATCTCTTGATTCCTACAATGACTTCAAGGTACAAAGGGCACTGCTGGTATTACTTCACTCAGCGTTTTACTCAAGGTCCCCTCTTTCATCTCTGCATTTCACCAGAACATCCTGAGAAACTGTTCAGACCTGGGCCTCTCTCTTCCCACCCCAGCTCAGCATTTTTCAATTCCAGCCATCTCAGAAAGATACCTTATCAGCATTGTTCAAAGATCCGTGTTTCCTACTTATGCAAGCAAGGGAACAGTAGTTTTGAAAGTCGTGGTTTATGTTACTGTAGAAGACAGAACAATGCATCCTGTGGGAAAAGTTAAATAGCCTGACAGCACGTTATTCATTAAAAATGCCCATGTTGATGATCTTTAACACCTGAATGCTTTGTTTTGCAGTGTCAATATTTTCTACAGAAAGAAACAGGCTGGCCCTCACACCGGCCAGCAGCAGAGTTCAGCATATGAACACTACAGATGCACCAAGAGTAACAGTAGCCAGTCATCATCAACTGAGGAAAAGTCAGAGAGGGTGATGCACATACACGCAGCCAAGGGAGTATAGAGGTGTTCATATGCACTGCAACAAAGTTCAGCAGCACTCTGTGCTCACTTCATTCCTATTCATCCTTCTCCCTTGTCTTACCCTTTCTCTGATTCCAGGACACACTTCACCCACCCCACCTACTCCTGCCTGTTTACCCCACATCTCTCCTTTTCTGTATTCATCTGTTTAAAAAAAAAAAAAAACAAAACAAAACAAAAAACAAAAAACAAAAAACAAAAACAAAAAAACAAAAACAAAAACAAAAAAAACCAAACAAAAAAAAAAAAAAAAAAAAAGCCTCTTTCCTCTGTGTCCTTATTGTTGCAACTTATCCCCTTCCCCTTCCCCTTGCCCTGTTTTTATCCCAGTTCTGCCACATCCCCTGCCACCTCTCTTTGGACTACTAAGACATGGAGTCAGTCCATGTTTTGACACGTAATCTCCAAAGTAGCACCATCAGTAGAGATTCCTCAGGGATGAATTCCTTTCATACCAACAAATAAATAAATAAGATAAATCAATAGTTTTCCAATATTTGTGAGCAGATTATTCTCAACATCATCCCCAAGCTCTTCATCTTACAGTTTTTGAATACTAATGCTTATCACCATGATATTGAATATCTGTAGCTCCAGCCACAGGTATTCCTTCTTTATAAACCCCAAATGCTAGAAAAAAACAATGACACTTCAGAATGTTATGTATATAAGCATCTTGTGAATGGTCAGAAATACAAAACTGAAGTAAAGAACTGCCAGTACTGGGTTAGACCCTTGGGGAACTGGGTTTACATGTTACGTAATTCAATATTTACTTTTACTTTTATAGAAATGTAAGAAAATATCTCACTTGAGCTACAATTGCCTGATCCACAGCAAACATTAAGCTGTACTCCAACGCACTTCATGCTTACAAGCAGCTAACAGCTGGTGTGCCGTGACTCCCCCAGAACCTCACTTGATCTAGGCGACAGCTCTCCCCCAGGAAAAAGGCCTTGATCCCACAAGAGAATCTGGATCTCCCAGCACCAGGTGTCTGACAAGAAGGGAAATGACATCTTCATGAACAAAACCTGCAAGTGTGGCATTTTGTGAGCAGGCTATGGAACACCAGCTGCCTCAGAACATTTTTCCTAATGAGAAAATACAGGGGTTAGACTCCAGAATTACAGAGGTACTGCTGGAAATTTAAATACTGATGGAGATCAGGACAGTAGTCTTTTCTGTCTCCTAAAAAAAAAAAAAAGCACAATTGGCTCCTCACAAACATGAAAAGCAGCAAAAGCCTCACCATGAGTGGGCATGATATAAAAAATAACTCTGCTTCTATTCTCATTCCTTCATTCTTTCAGGTGACACACATCCACAGCTTAGTTAGTGGGACAGGAGATGCAACAAACAACATCTTTTCTTCTTCTTTTTTTTTTTTAATCAGATTAGATTTTTGATTCTTACAACTGTTGAAATAACATAAAAATATTGCCTAGGCACAAGCAGGCAAAGTTCCCCATTAACTGGCAGGGGAGATGGAGTTGCACAGCAACCATGACAGCATTGCATGACACGGGAGCAAATGCCATTCAGACTAGTGGCACTGAAATAAGCAGGAGAATGTAAAATCTCTTTATATCCTTCCCATCCCCCTCTCCTGGGGATCTTCATCTGTGCCTGAAAGGAAAGCGCACACACTGTTCATACATCAGAAAGCCAAAAAAATAAATCCCAGTGACATTCCTCTTTTAAAGGGCTTTTCATTTTGTAGTCCATCTCATTATTTTTTCAGAGACCTGACTCATCATTTTGAATGTCAATTCTGGTAATTTTCACAGTCTACAGGCTTTGTCCTGTTAAACGGAACAGTCAAACTGTCTGCTTTTTTCCTTATTTTTGAGGAGCCCTGGAATCCCTCTCTAATGTTTGTCATGTTCTGTGGCTTCATTTCTGTCAGATGGGAACAGGCTGAAGTTGAGCTAGGAGGAGATGTGGAGCCTTGGCTGCTCCTGTAAAAAGAGATGCAGGCTGGAGTAACACGTACTGCTGTTTAGGATCATGTAGTCTCTCCCTCCAGTGCTTTGCTTTGTGCACTGCTTAAAATGGGAGCTGGCATAAAACAGAGTGGTGGATTTTCATTATGGACATCCCACTTCTCATTGTAATGCCAGCATTGTCTGTAGGTACGCAATGCCAGCACATGAGTTGCCAGCAAATGATTTCCCAATTTTTGTTCAAGCAAATCTGAGGAATTAAATTCAAGTATGGTTTTGTGTAACAGCTAAATTCTGAAATCCATTAAAAATACAGTTTAATCTTCCCTTTCCCTCTGTTATTTTCTATATTAATTTTCCTGCAGTGTGTGTTTAGTACAACATCCCTTTCCCTCAGGCATGTTGACATCCCTGTTCAAGTCATATATTGTAATGCAATTGGCAGAAGACCTCCATTTCTGTGAGCATATTCCAGGAAAATAGGCTTTTTTATGCCATTCAATTAGAAATGGCTTCTAAACCTACATTTTTTCTGTCAAATATTTAACTGCTCTAATATACATTACAGGTAAATGGTCACCAGCAGTCAAAGACATCATCGTTACCCATGAGGAGAGCAGGTACCCAGATGTGTGGCTTGCTATCTAATCCCATTGGACCCAGAAGCAATCCCTGCCAATTATTTTTTTTTAATACTGTCAGCCAAGAACAACTTTATGCGTACAAATTGCGCTCCAACAGCATTTCCCACTTTTTTAGCTTAGAAAAATAAAGCCTTTTCTTTGTGTATTTGTGCCCTGTGCATTTGAGATGCAAGAATATAGGGCTATAGAAAGGACATCTTGGACCATCAAATCTGATAATCTGTTAACACATGTCGTCATTTCATCTAATTCCTTTCAAAACCAGTCAAGGCAAGGTATGTGAGGAGAGGCTGAGGAACACCACGGAGCTGTGTCAGGGAAGGGGCAGCTGGGGGTCAGGGAAAGTGTCTCCACAAGAGGATAGTGGGCATGGAACTGTCTGCACAGGGCTGTGGGCACGGCCCCAACCTGTTGCAGCCCAAGGAGCATTTAAACTTAAGCGTTCCCATGTGGAGCAAGGGGTTGGACTCAACCTGTGTGGGTCCCTTCCAACTTGGGATATTGTGTTCTATGATTGTTTAATGATATATAGTTCCTCTCTATGCCCACCACTATTTCTGTTGGAATATTGTTTGGGAATTCAAAGTACTGATGACTGGGAATAATATAACTTCCAATTTAAATTTCCCTAGGACCAGTGTAGAGCTATTTGTTGAAGCCAGTTGTCCTGGCAGCATCTCCTTTAGTTTAAGCAGATATTCTGTTGTGTTTGTATTTACTTCACACCCAGTGTTTTTGTATGTCATCTAGGGACATGCACAGTATTAGAGGAATTAGTGAGGCAGTGCATGTTCAAGTATAATGTTCATATCCCTACATTGCTTTAAATGTCTGATGAAGTGAAAATGCAACTAATTTTGCGTCATTAAAATGTAAATTATTCTTTCCTTAAGCAAGATGATCAATGGGGTTTTGACAATAGCTATGCTAGTTGCATAACAATATACCTGCATTAGGCTTTATTATTTATTTAGGAGGTTTTATTACTTGTTATGCAAAACAAGTACTTTAGGCAAAACAGAAAAGTAAAGGTATTGGAAAAACAGAGCTAGTTCCTCAGTATGGATTTGTATGTAGGCTGTGAGGAAATGAGAGACAAGAATGGGTGAGGAAAGGGCATAGTCAAGAAGCCGTTGGGAAACCATCCCAAAGGATGAGAAGCGCATTAAGTTAAAAGACCACAAACCGAAGGGATGTGGTGGTGGAACAGAGGCAGGAGAAAGGGCAAGATGAGAAAGGATGGGTGAATAGTAGGTGGATAGTAATAATTCAAGGACTTAGAATTCAACTGTAATAAGAATAGCTGCTTTTCCCATAAAAGGTTGCATTATTTTAGCCTCTGAAACCATTGTTATTATTGTAATCATGCCCATGGGAAGACAAATTTGTCAAACTCACTGTATTCACATAGCATGCAATTACAATTTGGGAAGTCACTATGTCTCAGTGTGCAGTTTAGTAAAGTCTAGTGATACTAGCGCTATTTATACAAAGTCTGTAAGGCCTCTGCCTCTAACACATTATAGCAGCCAAATCCAAAGCTTCTTTATTTTTGTGCTCTATTCCAGTTAGTATTTCAGCATTGCTTATTACTAAAATCATTTTTATATATATAGGTTACTCCAAAAGTAATGCCTTTTATTTATTTCCATGGAAATTACAACAGCTGAAAAGAGTACAGTAACACTGTTTGATAGAGCAAATTCTCAGATAGAAAACACCATTTTTCAACATAGTCACCACCATGAGCATCATCAACAGTGATAAACAGGAGCCTGAATGCTGTGCTTGTAACAGCCTGAACCAGAGGAGGTGACTCACTGTTGCTGTCATCACAGCTGAAATACACCACACACTTCTCACTGTGCTCACATCCACTGGTTAGTCTCTATAAACATTCAGAAAGTGTTAATGAATGTCAGTGGGTGCCATTTTTACTTCATGGAGAAGTCTGATCGCCCCTCAGTTGCCACCTGTCATATGGCAACAAAATGTACCAGGATGCTGGCGGGAAGATTCAACCTTTACTGCCATAACACCAACTTCTGCCTCCAACATTGTGAGTCAACATAATGAAACAGAAGGCATTAGTTTTGGAGCAGCCCTTTTATTTTCTTGAGTGTGGAAAAGTCATTTTAATGCATATGAAGATTCTTTTTTTGCTTTTAGAAGATTAGGGAAATGAGCATGGACTCGTTTTGCCATTGGTATGGTAAATAATGTTCTATGAAAATGTTCCTGTGCTGATTAAGATTCAGTTCCAAAGGAAAAGCCCTGCTTTTGTCAGTGCTATTTTGATAGGAGTTGAGGAAATAAAATGAATGTGAGCTAGGAGAGGGGCTCTTACCTAGCAAGCAGGCATATCAATCATAGTAACAGTCTCTCTTCACCCTCTCTGCTAATCTGTCACATGGAAAGACAATGCTGATAGTAAAGTCCAAATCCTCTTAAATCCCAACACTAGATTGCAATAAAACTGTAGTCATCAAAGTTAAGCACAGGGTGTGTGCAGAAATGTGGAACATAACATTTTATAACACTCTGTTAGACTAGACTGTGTCATCCTATTGTTGATTTGCACACAATGTCATTAGGTGTAAATGCAGATGCTTTATTGGGTAGCTGATATGGGTTACACTCTGAAATTATCGTAGATGATCCTTTCCTGAATTTACTGTAACAAGGCAAAAAAATTTTTAGTATCACTAAAAATCAAATATATGATCATGTATATGTATATTTTTTTCAGGAATATTATGGAATTTCTTTCCCATAAATAGTCTACGGTGAAGAGAAAAACTGTGTTAAGTTTCAAATTTGCTTTTGCATTTCATAGAATCATAGAATCATCAAGATTGGAAAAGATCTCCTAGATCATCTAGTCCAGCTGTTCACCTACCACCAATATTACCTGACTAAACTATGTACCCAAGTACAACATCTAAACATTTCTTGAACATCTCCATGGACAGTGACTCCATCACCTCCCTGGGCAGCCTGTTCCAGTGCTTCACCACTCTTTCTGCGAAGAAGTTTTTCCTAATATCCAACTTGAACATTCCAAAGGAGAAGGGATGTTCCATCCCATAGAGATAAGAGAACGGCTTGACAAAGAAGACTAGAAAGCACAGGACTTTTACTCGGAAAAGCTGAACTATACAAGTGCAATATATTATTTCTCATTATTTACATGAGGAGAATGGAGACGATAACTTTTAATATAACCTAAGGTGGTGATTAGAGTAATGAGCATCCAAGGAGATTAGACACAGTGTTCTGTCAGTTGGGTCTACTGCCCCTGAACAAAGATTCTATTTTGGTAACTGGAGTAACGTGGCACAAGAGATGGTATTGCAAGTAAATCTGCTGTTTTCAGGCAGGAGAGCCATGGACCAGTGCTACAGTAGAATTATACTGCCTTCTGCATCGAGATCATATGACTAAGATGCACTGAAAATATTAAAAGGAGAGGGAAGCAATTAATGTATAACAGAAAAAAAAAAAAAAAAAAAAAAAAACCACCTTCCACTTTCCATCACTTTGCTAAAATAAGCTTTTCAGCAGATGCTCTGGCAGCCTGAAGTGAGTTTGTGGGAATCAGGTACACAAATGTGTGGCTCGAAGAGAAGGCAAAGCCTCCTGTGAGGTTCTTTATCATTTTGCTGGTGTCCCAGCTGCCCACAGTGGGACAGGGAAGATTTAATCCTTGCCCCTGGAACATAAAATCAGTTCAACAGCATACACAGTACAAAACCCAGGTGTCACACAGAATATGAGTGTCAGGAATAGGACTGTCAGTATCACCACACAGCACTGCCATTCTTTCCAAGCTTTTTGTCCTTCTACAAAATCCAGCCCATGCAGAGATCATTCAAGGGTTGTGAGCTCAGAGAGATGAGTCACAGGCATCTGGAGGGTGACACTGTGTGGGCTGAGATTTAGTCTCGTTGTTTTTCAGCATACAATATATACACAACATAAGCCAATTATATTGAACACTGCTATAATGAACCCCTCTTGTTGAGTGCTCTCTGCAGAGAGCTTTAAAGCAAAAACTGTAGTTATTTAACAGAGCTGTGCAACTCAAAGAGTGCCACTGAGACTGAAGTTGACTGAAGTTGTTTGCTGAATGTAACTTTACTGTAACTGCTGACTTCTAAAATACATGCACCTCTAAGAGCTGTTGTCACCTCACTAGGGACAATAGTGAATATCTGTGATATTGAGCGATGCTGAGTTCCCTCCCAAAGGTTTTCGGCTGCTCTGCAGTACACAAGTAGACTAGTCTTCTCTAAAGAAATGGGCTGCGTGACATTTAGCTTCCAGGACTACAGCAAAATGTCATTCTCCACCTTAAAACTTCAAATGTTCTTCAATATAATGAAGATTTTATTGTGATTTTTGTGATATTTGTGATTTTTATTGGGCCTATATCACTATAGCTCCATAATCTTTCATTTTCCTTATATTCCTCATTTCCAAGTATTGTAAGCACAGAAGCTCTTCTCCATACCAATCTTGCTTCAGGCTTTATATAGCATATATACCATGATATCTGAAATTAAAACAAATACCAAAGTAGTCATCTGAGCATGCATAAAATACCTAAAAATAGCCTTAGAATACTAAACTTACTTATATGATTCATAGGTGAGTACATCAGCCACTCTGGCTTTATTTCCCATAACAACTCCCAGAGAATAGATTTAGTAGACTGCAAGCATGAGCATGATAGCTATCTACTGTATGGAAAAAAGTGACAGAAATCTATGGCACCTCTACCATCACCAATGGATGCGAGATGGATAATACCTTACTAAAAGAAGGGCAAACAGACTTTTGCTTATAGTGGGGTGACATGAATGACATGCGCTAGTGGGCATGGCAGTGATGGGTTGAAAGTTGGACTAGATGATCTTAGTGGTCTTTTCCAACCTCAGTGATTCTATGACTCTACAAAACAATTCCAAGAGCAATGTGTTGTGGTGGGACTAACAAGGGCCTAGACCCTCTGTGATCCTGCAATACACACAAGCACACACATCCTACACCAAATGTCCCTTTTCAGTAAAATAAGGATATTGTTCAGTCCAAATTCTTTTTGGAAAGGGCAGGATTTGCTTCTCAGGGCATTTAGCATAAGCCACACATGCCTCTAACAGAGCGTATTTCCAGATGCTGCTGATGTTCTTGTCCTTGCTTTTATTAAATTTGAATATATGACAAAACAGACCACAGTACTACTTCCCAGATGTGTTTTACAAGCATTTTAAACATTTGGAGCATGCTAAATGCTAAAAGTTAAATACCATTATGTCAGGGTAGGTCTGGTTGGTGTGTGAGTGAAAATGGCAACATTTTACCATTCTCAGTGCACTGAAACAAATCACTAAAATATTATTTGTTTCAGCATAGCACAACTAACAGAAATTGACAAATAGTACATACAGAAGAAGTTTTTCTAATTACTTCTAACTTCAAAGTTGAGTACTGGAGAAAGTTTTCTTCACTGTAAAACATGATTCAAAATTATATGCCATGTTAGAGGCATCAGGTAAGACTGCTTTTCTTAGTCCTTCACTGGAATACTGCTTACTCTACTTCATATAAATTTGTATTTTAGAGTGGGAATTTTACAAATGTGGTATGACAGCTTGAAATATTACTTTTCCTGCATGAACAAATGTCAGGGAAATTATCCATTTGCATTCAGAGCAGCATTCAACTGCACTGTTGCCTCCAATAAGATGCTGTCCGATGTCATTCAAACAAACAGTTGCATTCATTTCTTTCTCAGAGTGAAACACGAAATATTTGTAAGTGACAGCATATTTATCACTTTGCTAGTGCTAGTCTCACTCTTCTGTACTACCATTTTTCTCAGACTGTTCAGGTATGTTAATTTGAAACTTTGCTCAGTAAATACTTATGTTCCATGCTGGTTAATCCATACAAACATAGTTAAGCTCTTATCAAAGAATTTCCAAAGGAATCAAGTAAATGGAGGAAATGTTATGTTACTGTTTATTAATTTAGCATCCTAGAGAACTCAGTTGTCCTTAACCTGGATCAATAATAATTCCTCAGAGAAAAATTCAGGTCACAAACAGAATGTCTGGTCAGAAATTGCGGTCTTCTGAGATGGTTTCCGTACTAGTGAGTAAATTCAGTAAACAGGTCCATTAAACAGATACTACCATGTTTACTTTTCACCTTGCAGGTAACTGACTGTGGAGCATCTTAGGAAAACACAGAGCACAATATCCTCTTTCTAAACTATTGCAATAATGCAATGTTTTTCACCTTGGCTTTTTATAGTAAATTAACAGTACACGGTAAGCTGAATGTTAAATACTACACATTTGCTGTTCTTGATGCCTTTGCAATGCAATTGATTCTCTACATATGTCCCATTTTATCAGATATAATCCAATCATATTTTGTCAAACTGTGTTTATCCATTCAGCCTAAATCCAGCCACATGACACACACTTCAGTGCACTTAGTATTTTAAAAGAAGCTTTCCATAATTCCAATTATTTTTATCTGTGAATAGATACATCCAATTACCTTGAGACTCGTGTGTCAAATTTGTTGTGTTTCAAGCCTATTTTTACTTCAGGTTTTCAGTACTTCAAAAAGTATTACTTCAAATAACTTTCCCCTTTACTTCTGAATTGCCATTCGCAAACTATGGAAGAGTTGATTTTTTTTCTTTGTAAGAGGAGTGACTTGAGCTAATAATGATGATGGGAATTCCTGAGGCATACCAGAAAAGTAGTAGACAACCTTAAGTTTCCAGCAAGGCTAGAAAGTACC
The DNA here is from genome assembly GCF_039878825.1 of Excalfactoria chinensis. Classification (NCBI taxonomy): domain Eukaryota; kingdom Metazoa; phylum Chordata; class Aves; order Galliformes; family Phasianidae; genus Excalfactoria; species Excalfactoria chinensis. Next base: position 116,015,998 of record NC_092825.1, read on the forward strand.
GCTGTGCCACTTACTATCTTGTGAGAACTAAAAGCTTAGCAAAGGAATGTAGGCAAATTTTCTTTCTATCCTGCTGTGATTAAATCTCATTTAGGTTGTACACATGGAGCAATAAAAAATTAAATATGCAAATTATATTCTCCAAGACCAGCTACATCCAGAAATAGAGAGTAAGAGGAAGCAATGGGATGAAGAGCAGAAAAATAAAGTTAACTGCTTTACCTGATACTGTACAACACTTTTCCGGTCTTAGAAATCCTTAGCAGCTTATTGTCTGTTGTGACATCATGGAAGTTTGCTCCCTTTTCATTGGCAAAGAATAGATCTGGTTTCCAGATAGAGTCCAGCATGGAGGGATCCAAATCCAGGGAATCATCAGGATATTCACTGTAAGCCAGGCGTGAATCATTCCACTGCTGTCTCAAAAAAATGTTCACTCTGTAGTCCTACAGAAATGCCATGTAAAAAGGTTATTAAGCCACTTAGAAAAACTAGGAGCCCACTTTACTTTTCTTTATGCTCTTAGACTTATTTCAGCATTACAACAAAGATTTATGCTAACCTTTGGATGCAAAAGTTGTCATTTGAAAATAAAGCAGTCTAAATGTCGTACTGAACCAAACATGACTGGTACATTTTCCAAATTAAAATTACTTCAGTTATGAAGAAAATATCAACTGCAACCTCCAATGTTAAATATAACCCCCTTTCTAATACTACGGATTATCCCAGTGGTATTTAGAAAGTTAAAAAGCACTGTGGTTAGCTACATACAATTTTAACAAATTTGTTATAAAACTGCTAATTTAAATAAATTATTTCCAATACGCAAATCAATTATTCCTAATGTACTCATGAATAGCTGCTAATTTCAGTGAAGCCAGATTTGTACAGAAGAAATCAAATCAGCACTTCCTATTTACTGTCTGCATCCTTTTTCCATCTACCATATGCTTTTCTCTGTATGCTTTTTCATTCACTCCTCCCTCCCTGAATCCCCTTAAAAATGTTCTAATTGCTTTCTTCTGTTCAGTGGTCTGTTAGTCACAACTGGGAAGACAGCAATTATATAAAGGTTCATTTAGAACCAGAATTTACACCATGTCGAGAACTGGCTATTAAAAGGGTGTATGAAAAGAGCTTTTAGGGTCTAATCCAGAATCCAGTGGAGGGAATGGAAAACTGCTAGTGCCCATTCTCCTCATCCTGTCAGCAAGTAAGAGAATAATCTCTCCTATCTTTCTTTGCAACTGTAGCATATGTTTACCTTAAATTACCACAGTTAGATATTCTATGAATACTCTCTTAAAAATGCACCTACTATTACTCTAAAGAGAAAATATTTAATAATATTTGTTTATTATTTGTTTATTATTATTGTTTATTATTTGATTATATTACCTGAAAAATTACATTAGTGAATACTTCTGCCATCTGTACAAAACTTAGGATTTGTTCAAGGGTACCTGCAGTACATTTAAATGGTAAAACTGTGGTTTTGACTTGGAAAATGTATGAGTCCGCATGGGTTTAGATAGGCCACTGAACTTTATAGTGTAAAGAATTTATCACCCTTGAAATGTAAACAAATATTCTCACTCTGATTAGAGTTGTGGAATGAGCCCCACCAGGCCTTAGCATTCCCACCATTCTGCTGGTAGATTCATGATGAAGTGTGCTGCTGCCCAGGCAAAATATTTCTAACATATAAACTAACACAGTTTTTGAGACCTATGGGATGGTGTTTTCCAGTTTCACTAGTAATGTGTATCTCTTGCTTTCTTTATTATTTCTGTTTTGCTGTTGGGTAGATGTGAATCAAAACATCTAATCAGTACAAGACAGAACAGACAGCAGCTTAAGAATGGCAGACTTTTTAAAGATCTTGCAAAAGCTTGTAACTATTTTTCACAAGCCACTGCACTCTTTATGATGGAGTTGTTTCATAACAGTTATCAATCAAGTTATTACTCGCCATACTGAGTTTATAAAATATCATCAGATCTTGAAAGAATGCACCAACCCTGAGCATATTTCCCTTTGTTTCCTGATCTTATAAACTGTCTTACAAGTCTGTATAAGACAGTCTTAGTTATGAAGACAGAAGAACTTTTGATTGTCTCTCTACTTAAAAGAAGGCAAGAGGTGTTATCAGTGAATGAAGTAACACTATATAATCACTCGAACTAGGTGTGTAGCACTCTGGTGTTTTGTTTTGTTTTGTTTTGTTTTTTAATATGGAACAAGATATGTAACAGAATCCATAGAAAGCGGAGGTATTTCTTCACCCATGACACAGAAATCATAAATCAGTCAGTCAGCGAAGTGCTAAGAAATATCTAAAAATAAATATTCCTTTACGAACTCCTGCAGCTGGTGATTTAGCAAACAAAAGTGAATCTGGAAAACCCTTATTCATAGAAGGGCTTACATATGATGATATATATTATACCAAAAGCATAAATAATGCCAATAGGATTATATAAGCTTCTCCAATATATACCTTCATAAATATATTAGAGCCATCACATTGATACACTTTTAAAAGTTTTTCACTACAGACTTTGCTGTTAGAAACAAAGCAGCACTGCAACCTTTGTTTCTCTCTGATTGGCTTCACTATCTATAAATACATGTTTACTTATGTTTATATAAAAACATGTTAATAAGGAATAAAATCGGAAGTAGAATATAACTTTCATATCATAATGTCATAATTATATTTTTACTCTTCTGCTTGTGGAATAAGCAGCAAGGAGAGACGTGCATTTACACAGTCAGATGTGATTGTGTGTAGAATTTTGAATTTACTTTTCCTATGCTAACATTGTAACTAACTCCCAGAGAAAAACTCTCTTGAGGATGATATCTCAACATGAAGCTCAGGCAGCTGACGGTGTGTGTTTTGTGAGTTCCTGAGGGTAGGTGTGGGAGGACTGTAGTAATGCACTCCTACACTATCACAAGTACACCTGCTCCACAAATTCTTTCTGACAGCACTACTGCTCTGAATGAGAAGCATGGACCTGAATTTTCAATCTCAGTTGCAGTACTGATGCCAGTGATAGCTCAAGGCAACTCATATAAAGAGTTTTCCTCTGTTCTCAAGCCATAAGACCAGGGCGATGCTAATACACTGAAGGAATAGTCTTCTGACTAGTTTTACTAGATTTATGTGAAGATTTAGGGACTCAATCCACAGATACTAAGTTTCTGTTAAAAAAACCAAAGAGAAACGTTTTTTCTATTTTCCTCAGGCTGGGCAAAGTTAGGGATGTCATCTCTACAGCCCCCAGGTTCTCCCTCCAGGCCTTCAGCAAAGCTCTGCTGCCCTTTGGCTTCAGGCACTACTGTGACAAAGGGAGCTGGGGAGCCCCGCTCCTTTTTCAGTGCAATTTTTCTGACACTGGACATGCTTTGGACTTATTCTGGTGTTATCTTTCTTACCATCCTCCCCTCCAGTCACATCGGTACCCCAAGTGTTAAGTCAGACGTCTGATGCTAACAGCAGACTTAGCTGGTCTTGCAGACATAGGAGTGGCTGACCAGAGAGACTATTCTCTCTCCAAGTGCAAAACATGAATGCTAACTGAAAAATAGTGTTCTAATAATCTATTTCAAGGCCATAACAGAAAAGGGCTTGTTTAACTAGACACCTAAGTATGTAAGGTGTCACCAGTGACTTCAGTGGGAGTCCTTTGTGCAGTTTAAACTGCATATGTAAATTGCTCATTTGCTCAAATTGGAATCTAACAAATTGATTTGCAATGTGTGTTTTCTAGTGGGACTATAATCCACACAGCGACAGCCAAGATCTGTTCTCCCTAAAATATTTAAAAGAATGGCAGTTCTTTTTCTCCTAACACAAGTACTCAAAACATGACTGGATTTTGATGCATTTTTCTCAACAGAGAATCTGCTGCATAGTCAGTCATTGATTACAGGGTGTAACCACAATAATAATGTCCCCATAGTTAGTCATTTCTGTAATTAACAATTAGCCCATCAACGTACGATCTGCTCTTAACTTCTCCTACAGCTGATAGCTAAAATATCCTGGTCATTAGTGAAACTGAACATCTGAATGTTTTGGGACTTTGCCTAGCCTGATGTAGATTACTCATCTGTGATATTCAACAGCAGTGAATTTTCTGCTGAATACTGCATTTATAAATGCTTCTAAACATAGATATAAAGCTTACTGGCATAAGGCATAATCACATTATTCTATGAAGTTACACAGGAATGTCTTTTTTTTAATTATTCTTATTATTTTTTCCCCCCTTCTTTGCAAATTAGTTTAAATGATGGCAGGTAGTTCAACAAAGAAAAATTCCAACAATTCCATATTGAATCTGGTCTGTTTTTCTGTTGTTTTTTTTTTTGTTTTTTTGTTGTTGTTTTTTGTTTGTTTGTTTGTTTGTTTTTGTTTTGTTTTGTTTTGTTTTGTTTTAATATTTTGGTTTGGTATAATATAAACCATTTTTAATGTGGAAGAAACTTGCTTTTGGAACAAAATAAATCATGGTACTGATACAAATGTCCTATGTGTACATAATAGTGCAATGTGTCTCACACACTGGCATTTTGCTTCTGTAAATCTTTGGGAGCCAATCTCATGAAGACAGTGAAGATCCTTTTGAAGAGAGTCAGCAGACAACTCTGTTTCTTTTCTCAGTTAATAGGTTTTAGCTTTTAGAAGAAAATGCGTGAGTTGTGCTAGCTGTTCACACAGGGATAAATGTACTCCTGGTGTCTATCCTAACAAAAAAGCAGAAGATACTCCTGCTAACATTATTGACAACTGATTGAATTTAGTAGAACTGGGACTGTAATCCTGTTTGCCATGTTCCTCCTGCTGAAAGCCTCTCTAAACAAGTTTTCATTTCCCAAGGTTTCCAGTGAGCTATTGCAGCTCTTCAAAGTTATATCTTGACAATGTCCCTTCAGTATATATACATAGTTTCATTAAGCATCCCTGATCCCTGAGGCAGGAATGTCTCTTTTTGACTTGCAATCCAGAGTTTTAAGTTATTTTTTTATTTATTGGTCAAAATGATCAAGTGCATTTTAAAGGGAAAACGGATCCTAGGAGTCACACAAAACCCATTATTTATCACAAGGGATGCCAACATTTTTACCATGATTGTATTTATTTCAGAACAACAAAGCAGATGGAACAGCAATTGATGTCTGCCTCTCAGAGCAGTTTTTAAACATTCTAAAACTGTTCATACAAGTCACTAAAGAAGTTACAGCATTAAGAAAGTCAATATCAAACCACTGAACTGCATCTAGGAGAACTTTTTCCACACTTTCCAGCATTATGAAAAAAGCAAAATAAGAAAGCCAACAGTCTTTGTTTTTATCAACTTGAATGTTTAGCTGTTTTCAGCAGAATGTGTTAATGAACATTGAAAAGGTGCACATTAACATATTTGATAGACAGTAAAATGCAATGAGGGGATTTAATCAAAGCAATGAAGGAGTCTAATTAATGCAATCAGCATTAGGTCGTGCAAATATTTTCATTGAATGCCATCTTGTAAAGCCAGTGACGTGCAGGATTTTTTGCTACTTAAAGCTATGCTAATGTCTCTACATCTTAAGATCAACAGACACAGCTGGATAAAAAAGTCTACATTCATATCTGTCTTTTCAAACTCTTTAAACACAGGACAGCAAAGTTTTCAAAACATTGCCTGTTGATAATTATTCTAAATAAAGATTAAGGGAGTTTTCATATAAAATTTTACTTGGTTTTAGTTCTATTCTTCTAAGTCATTTTCAAAATATTATAGATATGTATTCTAAAATCTTGTTCTCTGTTTATTTTTAACTATGTATTTAATAGCTGTGTCATTTATAGAAGAATCTTTCCTACACTATATGAGAAAGCAACCTGTTTTAGTAACTACTTGCCTTTTGCCTCTCAAAAATGTTATTTAACATTTGTTATATATTTTTTTCAAGTAATTACATGCTAATAAAGTATTTTAATGCTAAATAAAATGTCTAAGTTAGAGAAAACATATTATTTTCTCCCTTATTTCAAGCCAATTTTTATCTTATTTTTTAATAGAAAGCAGCTCTTTGCTGTAATTTAAGTCATTTTGTAAGTAGAAGTTTAATTTTATTTAAAAAGAACTCAGTCCTGCAGTCCTATCTTTATTGACTCTCACTTTAAAGGGGAAGAAAAAAAAAAAGAAAGAAAAAAAAGAAAAAAAAAAAAGAAAAAAGAAAAAAAAGAAAAAAAAAAGATAGCCCTTTGTAGGAATAGTCACAGAACAGGGTAGAGAAAAAGCATTTCAATTGTTTCAGAAGTGTCCATAGCTGAAAATTGTGCCCTGAGACAACATGCATAACTCCAGCAAAATTTCCGTGAAGGTGAGAACTCACATTTTTTATTACTTTATGGAAGAGGAAACTTAAAGGATATAAAGTAAAACTGGAAATCTGTCACAAAATTGTTTAGAGAATGGATTTAACACACATACACGCACACCTGGTTATTACTATATCTTTATCACATGATGTGAAAAGCATAAAAAAAATGTTCTTAGTATTAACCTCATGAGTCAGGTGCATGTATGCTTGAAGAAGTAACCACTCTTTTTCATTCATTGTTTGCAAAATGAGTTTAAAAACTTAAACATGTGCTCAGATTTGCTTTTCCTCAGCGAGTATTAAAGAAAATGAAAGTTTAACTTTTTTAGCTTTCAGACTAAAAATGAAGAAAATTAGACAACAATTGTCATCACCATTCTTTTTCTTATTATTTCTTTAATCCTAGACTTCAGGTCTTATTAAAAACCTTATCTCATATTGAAATGATAATTTGAACTGTTTAACTTTAAATATTAAAATGAATTTTTGACTTTCATACTTATTTTATGGCTGACAGTGTCCTTTGAATTCAGTCAGAAGAAAAATTTCAGTCATCTGCTATCCCAACACTTTCTAGAACAATTTTGGCCCTGAAAATAATCAAGTCTACTCATAGCTATACTGTGCATTAGTTACCAATGTGATTTCTAAAGTCAGATATAGTTGAGTTAAATCGAGACAATTCTAGTACTTCTGTCAGCCCAGTCTGCAGGAGCAGGTAATTCAGCAAGGATTTTAAGACCCAATCAAACACTGAGCCCTTGGCAAGCACCCCCACAGCTGAGTTCATGCAACTTTTCTGCCTTTGCAGTGCTAACAACAGCTGGGCAAACTGCCTTGGGCATGCCTGTAGTTACTACCATCACAGTCAATACAGACTATGGCACGGCAACTACAGATATATATTAAGATATGAGTTCAATAGGTTTATATAAATGAAGTTATTTTATAAATCTTATATTTTAATTTAGCTGAAATTAGTAAATTTAAGAACCCACATCTAGAATATCTCTGTTCTACATCACATCCCACTCCTTCACAAGATGGCTTCAATGACCAGTCCCACTCACCATTGTAGTTTCTGCTATTGAACCAAAGCTGTTGATAAATATGTTGCAGGTAACATTTACAGGAGGACCTGCAAGTTGAACAATAAATAGAAAAATTGACAGGTTGTGTTCATGACATATATTAAGTATTGTTGTTCTCTTGCCAATGGCATCATAGCACTTACCATTGTGGTTTCTGTGACTGATCCAAAACTGTTGATAAAAATATTGCAAGTAACGTTTACTGGAGGACCTGTGGAATGCAATAAAAATGTTGCAATATACATTGAAACAAAAGTACAGATCCCTCAGCCTCCGTACAATCTGGTACAGATGTGGCTGAAAATAAGCAGAAAGTGAGTTTTCCCAAACAGATCACGTAAACATCTATCAAAAGAAAAAAACATTATCAACACTGTACTGGTTTCACTGGAAGTTGTTAAGTAAGTACCGAGGACTGCATCCTTCTAGGGTTTAGGAGAAGTGTTGTGTGAGGGCATGGATTTAGCATCTCTTACTCTACAGCATCAGTGCAGGACACACTCCCTGTAACACTGCAAGCACTATCTCCCTTTTCTCTCAGATTTACAATAGGAGAGATTACCTTTTCATGCCTATCCCACTTTCTTCATCTCTTCAGTATTAAACTGAAAAAGTAAAATATCACTATACCAATCTTTTTTTCCTGATCATTTATATATATATATATTAAATACCAATGGTGTATAGGGGAGTTTAAACATATGAAAACAGAAGGTACTAGCAAATGATCTAAAAACCAATGTTTCATATAACTTACTGATTCTGAGCGAAGAATCCAATTTTATCTTAGTCTGCTAATGATGAGGTTAGTAAAACGTATACAGGAAATATGGGCCAATTGTAGCAGAAATTGAAAGGTAACCAACTGAGCATCAAAGTTTGCAACTGCTTTATTTATTTATTTGTTTGTTTGTTTATTTGTTTGTTTGTTTGTTTGTTTTTCCATTGATTTTTTTCGTAGGGAAGTCGATGTTATTATTCCAGGGAAGGAATTGTGTAGATATTAAACATTGTTAAGAAGTAAAAAGGACACACCTCATTGCTTTTTCCAGTGCATCATTTCACATACTCACACTTCATCCTACTGTGTTATTCTAATCTGATAGTCCATTTAAAATAAAAGCAGTAAATTTCTGTGAAGTGTAGCCAAGGTTTCTGAACAAATCTAAAACTCTTCAAAGGTAAAGAATGCATTTAATTTGATTTTACTGCCTAAAATCTAAAAATAATAATAATGCATTAAAAAAAAAAAAAAGTATTATCTTTAAAAATTTGGAAAAGAATTACAATCAAATAGTGTTTTTTCACCTAGTATGAAGAAGCAGACAGTCCAGGTGCTTTTCAAGAACATCTGAGACTGCCAGTCATTTTTAGGTTATGGCTGTTTCTTGAGAATACTTAGGCCAAAACTATAAAAATAATAATAACAATTTTTTTAAAAGGAAATAAAACAAAAATACAAGTAGCTAATGCCCAAATCCATAAAAAAAAAAAAAAAAAAAAAAAAAAAAAAAAAAAAAAAAAGTAGATGCTTGATATTCTGACAAGCAACCAATATACCATTTACATCCCCTGCATCTCACTTCCCCCTGGTTCTTTACAGAGTCTGTTGCTGCGGCAGCCAATGGGACTCTCCAATAAACTGCCTTCTTAAACAAGCCTGATGTTATAATGCATCAGACACCTCCTGTGACTCTGAGGCACTTAACACTCACAGGAACTTCTCAGTGCCCATTTGCAAGGAGCCCTGAGTATACTGAATACTCCTTTATGTTTGCTGAGGCACATTGCCTCATAGCTCCTACACCAAAGGTGCACAGCTGCTACCGCCTGGCTGGAGAGTTGTTACAGTTTAACCCAACAGATGGCCCAGCACCAGACAGTCATTCTCTCACTCTCCGTCTTCCCCCACTTACCAGTGGGACCAAGGAGAGAACTGGGAAGATAAAAAAAAAAAAAAAAAAAAAAAAAAAAAGTAGAACTCATTGGTTGCAATAAAACTATTTACTAAGATGGAGAAAAGGAAAATAATTATGACATTACATATATGTATAAATATATATGAATGTATATAATAAGTGCTGTACAGGCAATTGCTTGCCACTCCCCAGCTTTTGCCCAGCTAGCTTCCCATCAGCAGAAGAGGGATGAACTCCTACCCCTGTCAAAACTATATCCACATGATGCCATATTTTATGGGCTATCCCCTTAGTTAGTTTAAGTCAGCTGTCTTAATTCAGCTCCTTGGGCCCTTTGCTGCAAATGGCATTGGCTCTGTATGACTCTGCTTAGCAGCAACTATGAGCATTGGTGTGCTATCAGCATAGTTTTTCTTCTAGAACCAAAACAAAGTGTCTTATCAGACACTCTAATAAAACCATTCCATCCCATCTGAAACTAAGGTGAATGAATACTTTCCTTGTCAGTCTCCAGAGGGGGTGAATCCATCTTAGCATCTGTGGGAGTCCCCATGCTGAGTGGTAAATGCTGAAAGATGAATGATGAACCAAACCCAGCTGTTAAATGCGGTTCTTGATAGTAATCTCCAGTTTTGATAACATGTGGCCCCAATGCTTCCTTCATTAGGCAAGCTCGTGAAAAGATTCATTTGTACTCTTGCACTGGAAATCATTCCAACTGCAATTAATCATTTCTGCATTCTCTTATTTATCCCAGCTCTGTGGTTTTGGTGCATTATGCCCAGACTGCACCTGGCAGCCTTCTCCTCTTCGCATTAATTTCAACCATGTAGCTAAAATGTCTATAGTAGGAGTATTATAAAATTATTGCATTTGGAATAATGAATTTTGGGAAGCATCAAACACAGCATAGCCAACCAGTCAAAAGAGGTGATGTTCCTGCTATACTTAGGGTTGGTGGAGACTTGCACAGACTTGTATTCAGTTCCATTCCCCACAATGTGAAAAGGATGTTAAGGTCCTTGGAAGCATTAAGAGGATGGCAACAGGGCTGGTAATGGCTGAAGTCGGGTCTTGTGAGGAGGGGTTGAGGGTTCACTGGGCTGTCCAGTCTGCAGAAGAGGAGGCCAAGAGATACCTCACTCCTCCCTGCAGCTCCCTGAGAAGGAAAACCATAGGAAGGTGTCGGGTTCTGCTCCTGGGAATCAGTGGCAGACTGGGAATGGCATAAGGGTGGGATCCTGGAGCAGGACCAAAGGATGAAGTGAGAGGACAGCAATCCCATTAAAAACTGAGCATGCCCTTATCTGTGGAGTGGGGATTTTTCATCTAGGCTTAAATGAGGGATGGCAGTGAAATGTGGGTGAATGCAGGACCTGAATTTGCACACTGACCTGAGTGCTGTTAACACAGATCTCAGAACAGCAGTGTAAGGCAGAATTTGGTGAAGACAGTATTCTAGGTTTCAAGTTCTGGATGTAAATGAAGTATCCATTTCTTTTCAAACAACCCAGAAAGCTTCCAATATCCAACACAGTTCTTATGAGACCTGACACAGCTGTCTCCCATGGAGGACTCTGTTTTTTCAGCTGCAGTGCTATATCTACCCAAATTATCACTTCGAGAGCTTGCCAGTGCATCTCTTCACGGCCCTGCAGGCACATCCCTGAACTACTGCTGGGTCACAATAGCTGCCATGGTCATTAAGCAGAAGTAAGCTACTTATTCTTCTAGTTTCCTCCCTTCTTTGACTGATGCAAGCAGGATAAGGGCTGGAGAGGTGCTATCAAATGCTAAATGAGCCAGTCCTGTGGTGAGGGACCATGTAAAAAAGGGGGACTTTGATGCTCTGGAAAACTTCCTCTGAGGCAGGGGTCCATAAAACAGGATCCACAGCACAGGTAGTCCTTATTATGTGTGTCTACATAAGCCTCCTCCTCCCTTTACTCTTTTTTCTGCCTTTAGGAAAAATAGATTTTTTTTTCCCATTTTTCCTTCATCATCATCTCATGTGTGTCTCAACAACAAAGGAAATTTGCCAGTCACAGGAAGCAAAATAAATGACTCTGGGACAATGCAATCACATTAAGACCTGAAAATCCAGATGACACTTCCTGCTGGGGAGTGATACCTTCCATTCAGGACACTGATTTTCAATGGGATTTCTGAGGATTACATCATTCCAACTCCCTAAGTGTGACTATGCTCAGTGAACTGAAAATTCATTGTGCTTTAGAAGTATTCTCCACAATCCAGCATAGCAATGTTTCTATCACTTTTATTCTCCATTGATGGCAATTGATACCTATTAAAGGAAATAAAAAATAAAAAGGGAATCTCACAAGGGCAAAGATCTCCAGAACCTCTGAAAAACAGTAGTTGTATGGTACTTTGCACTGATACAACTTACTGGGGAAAAGAAGCCAAATAAAGCTGAAATTATTGTTCTGCTTCATCAAGCTAAAACCAACATACTTGGAAAGTTCATCTGTCATATACAATAACTTAGTTTTCTGAGAATGCCATATCTCCTGGTGGGAACGTAGCAACAGTTTTGGGTGCTCACTGTTGCGTCTGAGACTCAGAATCACATTCTATGATGTCAATATATATTTATGAAGAACAGAATAAGGCTAAGAGCCACAAGGGCACTCACAGATCCAGAGTCAAATCTGCAGTGATTTTAGCTGTCTGAATCCTACTTAGGAATCTCATTCCTATGAATATCATTGAGCCCAAATACTATCAAATAGCTAAGGAATCTACTTGAGTATTCTATTTATTGAAATGATATCTGTGGAGTGCTCTGCACAAAGTAGGTGGCACTGAACACAGCCAGCAGGAAAGCATTACAGTTAGCTTTCCCCCTAGTCTTCTTCGTTACGCTCATTTCCAGAAGTGCACTTGTAGGCGCACATACAAATACAAATAAGCAAAATGACATTAGGTATTTTTTTCTTTTACAGCAAGATTTAAGCTGCTTTCTTCATTTGCTTAACTTCAGAAAGCAAAATTGCAATCTTACAACATAACTTGATTATAAAAAGGTCATGTTACATTCCAAAATTGAAAGCCTTTCTTCTGCAGTGTACCACTGGAGACTTACAAGCCAAGTATTCCAGTGATTGTCAGATCCAGGTGACTACAGAATGAGTCAGAGAAGGAGACTGTCTCTGGGGAAGTACAACTAAAGCCACCTATATATGCATTGACACAGTCTGAGGTCAAACAATGAGTAATCAACTTCTGAAGTGGTGTGTGAGTTTTCTGCTGTGGAACTATTGCTGAATGTAACAGGAGTCATGCTGCTGAAATCCTATCAGAACTTCATGGGAGGAGAATTCCTGCTAAGATGCATTTTGTGTGTCTGAAAATGCCTGTGAAAATTGTTGGATTGGTGTGCCTTACAGTCAGTGAATGTCTCTATCCTCAGACCGAGCACTGGAGGAGGAAGGTGAACCTCACACTACAAAACCTCTTCAGCCCTGCATTTAGTGTTACAGTATAGTCCATACAATATGTTCATTCATTCCTGCCTCTTTCTGCTCAGGATGATAACAGAAACGTGTATTGCTGTCAGCTCTGGGGTTCAGTAAGATATTTCCACACAGGTTTATCTAACAGAGAATGTACAAGAACAGTTTTCAGGCACTATTTCATTTCAAACCCCAAACCAGGAGCTCAGAAATGAAAAGTCCTTTAAACAGTTGATATGGTGCTGATTTACCCAGCTAACATTAATCCACAAAGAGCATGTAACTAATGACTGTATAAAGGCACTGGGGCTGGCTCTCACATAGGTGGTTTGAGGGCTGCTGCCAGTGTAGTCATGGCAGGTTGGAATCGACTGTTGTTACAGCTCCTGCTGAGCTCTATATCGTCTCTGTGCTGCACAAAGAATCTCCAAGCAAATTACTTGAAATCTAGCTGAGATGCTTCTGCACAAGCCTCAGCCATACCTTGTGGAAGAGTGCAAACAGCACCAAAACTAAAGCCTTACACAAGCAAATGAGCTTGTGGAAATAAATTAAAAACAAACAAACAAAACAAAACAAGAAAAAAAAAAAAAAAAAGAATCAGCAGTCTTTAATTCAAAAGATTTCCAGTTGTAACTAGAAGCTATAGTATAAAGTTACTTAACAGCTATGCCAGCTTTGAAAGTATTCAAATAAATAATTTTCCACATGTTCATCAAACCATTATACTTTTTTTCAGAGCTCTCCTTTCTTCTTTCATATTTTTCCATTTCAAGCAGTGATGAGCAACTCACTACAAGGCATTTATATCTGAAATCTTTCTTCCTCCAATGCCAGAGGGCAAGCAGTGCTATTTGGTGGAACTGAATTGTTAGCTTTTCTTATGACATGAAAAGAGCCAGGCCCTACTTGTTGTGTGATTTTTTTTTTTTTAATCACTATGTAATCTTCAACAAAGTGAGCAAATGGAAAGGCTCTCAGGCTCACTGGGAGCAGGTAGCAGAGATGTTCATTGCATACAATTTTGAGAAACAGGTTGCTTTGCATTAATGAAGGCCAAGCTCTTCGTTGATGATCAGCATGTGAACTGCATAACATGTGCAGAGGTCTGGGACACATTTTAATGTGGTTAAATAAAATATGGTATTACATTTCTAGTCATGAAGCCTGAACTCCAGCATAGGGCCAGCCAAACTCCTCCTGGGTAATCTTATTTTTAATAATATTTTATAAATTCAATGTAGCCAGCTCATCTAAGAGACCACATGGAACCACAAGATTAAAAACGTTCACCAAAAGGAGAAGTCAGGGGGAAAATCTACTTAATGAAAAAAATAGAATTAATAATAATACTGAAATTTTGTTGGCTCAGACTAGGCTTTCATTTTCAGTCAGAATGAACTGCTTTGTTCTGCGTTGCATGCTCATCTCATAACACTTATTAAAAAAAAAAACAACAAAACTAAACTAAAAGAAAAAAAAGAAACAGAATTGATGCTCTATTCCTTTCTCTTAAAACGTTCTTACTTTGTTCCCTTTCTGTGATTCTGATCTTGTACGACAGAAACTGATGAAAGCTGAGTGTCAGTAGGTATTGTCTCAAAAGGTCTTTAAGGTATATGCAAGAGTTAATGAAAAAAAAGCAGTTCGGGTAACTAACATAACTGTCCAGACATCAATTTATGACTGCTAGAGAATTATACACAGATGATGTATAGAACATATATGAACAATGGGATTTAGACAAGTGGGATGGCTCAGCTATAGGGACAAGAAACAACAGAAAAGGTCAGGAGCTGATATAGATGGCAATCTGCAAATGGTCAGGTACACAAACGTATATTCACCACATCTAGCACTAACGGTTTTCTTTCTATTTTTACCTATTTCAGCTGGTGGGAACTACCCATTTTGGACCTCCTTAAAGTTCAGCTCATTCCTGTACAATCTATGCATAATATTACTCTGAAATTAACGCCTCCCTCCTGATCCATCAGCTGTTCTGTTGTACGTTTAGCTCAGTCTTCCATCCTCTCCATTTACAAATCCCCTGTCCCTCTGCTATATGGTCTCCCATATCCTGAATACCAAAAAAAAATCCATCTTTCACCTGAAATATAACCTTAAGACACTTCTAGGATGTCTTTCACAACCAATTTTTCCATCAAGTCTCTCCATATATAAAATGGCTGGAAGAATGGGAGGGGAAATGAGAACTCCTACAGAATAACATCTTATAAACTAACTGGCTTACCTTCTTCTAAGTATCAAGTCACCTGTTGTAAGGAAATTATGAGGCTCTTGATACAAGATGTTCAATGCATTGCTGAGAGGAGCATCACATGTATTTCATGTAGGCTCTGAGCTCAATCAAAACTCTTCAGGTTCAGGGCATACAGTTTTTTCTGCCATCAATAGTCATTCTGAGTAGGAGTCTACTACAACATTTTCCATATGGGACTTATCCACACTCAGGCGCTCATTGGCCTGAATTAAATCTGTCCCTAATTATTTATAATTCTGATAAAACTGCTGAGCTTATCTTCAACAGAAACGGGAAAAAAGAAAAAAGAAAAAAATAATAATACTATTTTTAATAAATAGTGCGTTCTTTATCCCTGCAAAACTCACCTCAGAATTATGACAAAAAGAAAAATAATTCTCAAGAGTATGGAGCCAAAGAACTGTGAAATTATTCTCAGGAGAACGGAGCCAAATAGCTGCAAAATTCTCACGGGTGCTTATTTTTAGGATGGTTCCTATAACTAGAATGACCAACTTCAGACTACTGTATTTGATAGGATAGCACTGTCTTCAAAGAAAAATTGCTGCAGTCTGAAGTTATTATGTGATGGGGCCACATCTGCCTTTTTTTTTTTTTTTTTTCTTTTTAGCACATGGGTGAGTTTGCACATGCATTTATGCAAAAGCAATGGGCTTAATTCACATCTAGCAAAAAAAGTAGCTTTTACATAAGTTACTGGTTTAGACCCATGCATGCCATTTGCATGCGTCTCTTTAAAATTGTGAGATACTGCTTTAGACTGTAGTGTGAGATGTTACAGCTTCATTCCGGCCAAAGAGTTACTATTATTGTACTTATTATTTAGGATTTATTCTTTATTAAACACACTGGACAACAAAAGAAGAAAGAACAGCCTTTCTACAACAGTTTTATAACCTGGGATGAAGGCATGAAGACAGCATGCTTTGGGAGTATAGTCATCAGAGGCAGCCTAACATAATGAGTATCCATCTAGTAAATTTTAATCCTATGTTTTCCCTAAGAATGCTTGTCTAAGGAAAGCATATAACCTTTTCCCAGCTGTATTTCCTCAAGTACAAAGGAAATAACATATAAACATGTTCCTAGGGCAGAAAAATTGTATCAATTGAATATCACTTACTGCTCTTCAAGGGAAAGTGCCGACAACTCAGCTAGCCTCAGATGTTCTCAGTACCTTCCATACATCCCAGGGTTTTGGAGTGGCAGAAACACCCAGGAGGAGATACTAGGTTTCAGAAAAGAGCATCATAGCACTGCTGTGCTTCCCTGGACCAACAACTATTTTCTATAGGCAGTAAAATCTTTGTCCTTTGACAGGTAGAGCAGCTGCAATATGTGCATTAAGGGACCATCTGACCCTCTCTTTCTCAGTAAGGCTTAGCTACCTCACTTAGTATACACAGTTGTGAGCATTACCCGGCAATACATTAAATGCTAGAAAGAGCAAACAAAAATTTTAGTCTTTCCTCTAAAACAAAACCATTTGATTTAAGCATAAGGTAGTTTCTAGCCAAAGCGCATCTGAGCACACTCAGGAGCCTTTTTGCTGCCACTCTTTCATGCTACTGACGTGTAGTTGAGGCAAAAGGAGTAATCAGTGTGTCTTCATGCCCTTGTAATACCTGAGGATTGCTAGAAGCTGGCATGGTAACTGAATACTTGATGATCTTCATGCTTTCAAGAATCTTAGCCTTTGTATTTCTGTATATTTCCCATTTTATAACATGGACTTGTTCTTAAGAAGACTGGCAGATCACTATTTATGCCAGACATTGTGCACCTCAAATTTGAGAGATGTTATAGCCTGTGCCAAGCTGTCTGCATAATTTAAGGGGCTCTTAAAATAACTAATTTCTGTGAAAGACTATGAATTGAATATTTGGAAGCTGAAGCATCAAACATACATTTTCTGATGACTTAATCAGAGATTTATATTCATATTTCCAGAGGGAGGAAAAAAAGATAATGAATCTGTCTAATAAAACAACACATTCTGCTTTATGTATACATATTCCTTCTTGCTCTATAACCACATGTAATAGGTTTTCAGTTGATAAATGTTATGCTTATAGTAAAGTAAGTGTACATGTTTTCATACATTCTTTATATAAATTGCATGTTTCCTAAGATAGGGAAAGCATAACAAGACACTTAATGAGTGACCCCAGGGCATTGGCTTCAACTGTATAAAATATTTAAATCTAAACATGACACTGAATATAATGGAAATAACACAATTAAATTAGAACATGGTCAGAACAATAGAGTCTCCTGCTTTGATATCAAAAGACTTTGGATCTGCTTTGGCATTTGTTCTTCCTAAATTCCCTTGGCATTTCATGCAGCAGCAGACCAATATTCCATGACAAGAGCCAAATGCATTGATATATCTTAATTAAATCACTGGTTCTGAATAAAAGCATCACGCCAACATGACACGGATCATTGTGGCTAACTTTATAATTATAAAAGAAGACCAGGGACAGATGAAGCCAAACAGCAATTGTGTTTACACTTCTGCAAGATCAAAGCCTTTCCGAGTTGCTTTGTAGGGAGATGGCTCGAGGAAGCTCAGGGATCCGTGGAATGAAAGAAACGATAAGCAGTGTAGGTAGTCAGGGAGTTCACCTGAGCTAGCTGCCTGGCCCCACCTGTCTAGAAGACTAGACATAAAGTAAATGGGCTTGAGGTTCCCCTAGCCTATTGATGTTCTGTTTAAGAAACTAAAATTTACGAGGGATGGTGAGAAGGACATGTTCCATAGCCCATCAATTTTAAAACACAGTGTTCCTTGCATAATTGCAGTGAGATTGCCTGAGAACATGTACTCAGGCATGTACTGAGGCAAGGCAGGAGCAGAACATCAGTTTCTTAGCTACATAGTTAAAGAAATTAAAACAAACCAACTAACAAAACACAAAACCCAACAACAAAAGCAAACAAACAACAACAAGTCTTGGAGAACTGGGGAGGTGCCTGAAGACTGGAGGACAGCCAATGTCACTCCTGTCTTCAAAAAGGGCAAGAAGGAAGACCCAGATAATTATAGGCCAGTCAGCCTCACCTCTGTCCCTGGAAAGGTGATGGAACAGCTTGTGCTGGATGCCATCTCCAGACAACTGGGAGAAAAGAAGGTTATCAGAAGTACTCAGCATGGGTTCACCAAGGGAAGGTCGTGCTCGACCAACCTGGTGGCCTTTTATGAAGATGTCACTAGCTGGGTGGATGTAGTCTACCTTGATTTCAGTAAGGCTTTTGATACTGTCCCCCATGACATCCTTATAACAAAGCTGAGGAAGTATGGGATAGATGAGTGGACAGTGAAGTGGGTCAAGAATTGGCTGACTGGCAAAGTGCAGAGGGTTGTCATTGGTGGTGCAGTGTCCGGCTGGAGGCCTGTAACTAGTGGCATCCCCCAGGGGTCTGTGCTGGGTCTGGTCTTGTTCAACATCTTCATCAACGACCTTGATGAGGGTATAGTGACCACCCTCAGCAAGTTTGCTGATGACATGAAGTTGGGAGGATTGGCTGACACGCCTGAAGGCTGTGCTGCCATTCAGCGAGACCTGGACAGGCTGGAGAGCTGGGCAGTAAGAAACCAGATGAGGTTTAACAAAAGCAAGTGTAGAGTCTTGCACCTAGGTAGAAATAATTGCATGCACCAGTACAGGCTGGGGGAAGACCTGCTGGAGAGGAGCTCTGCTGAGAGGGACCTGGGCATCCTGGTGGACGACAGGTTGGCCATGAAGTGTGTGCCCCGGTGGCACAGTGGTAGAAGTGCCGCTTGCAACACCGGAGGCCCGGGTTCGAATCCCCCCTGTGGCACAAGTGGTAGAAGTGCCGCTCTGCTACACAGAAGGCTCAAATCCTGGGAGTTGGACTCAATGATCTCTAAGGTCCCTTCCAACTCGCACGATACTGTGATACTGTGATGAATCAACAGTGTGCCCTTGTAGCCAAAAAGGCCAATGGCATACTGGGGTGCATTAAAAAGAGCATGTCCAGCAGGTCAAGGGAGGTGATCCTCCCCCTCTACTCTGCCCTGGTGAGGCCTCATCTGGAATACTGTGTCCAGTTCTGGGCTCCCCAGTACAAAAAAGACGGGGATTTCTTGGAAAGAGTCCAGCGGAGGGCCACAAAGATGGTGAAGGGCCTGGAGCATCTCCCCTATAAGGAGAGACTTAGGGAACTGGGTCTATTTAGCCTTGAGAAAAGAAGACTGAGAGGGAACTTGATCCAGGTTTATAAATACCTGAGGTGTGGGAGCCATAGTGGTGAGGCTGGTCTCTTTTCAGTAGTGCAGGGGGACAGGACTAGGAGTAATGGGCTGAAACTTCAGCATAGGAAGTTCTCCACGAATGTGCTCAAGAACTTCTTTACGGTAAGGGACATGGAGCACTGGAACAGGCTGCCCAGGGAGGTGGTGGAGTCTCTTTCTCTGGAGACATTCAAGACCCGCCTGGACGCCTACCTGTGTGACGTGGTGTAGGGAACCTGATTTGGCAGGGGGGTTGGACTCGATGATCTCTAGAGGTCCCTTCCAACCCCTACAATTCTGTGATTCTGTGAAACCCAAACAATGTAATGTGTATAAAGAATCTTCATGTAGCATATACCTTTGCAGTGAGATGCCTATTTCAAGGATAAAAGTAGCTCAGAGGAATACCTCCCTAATAATGGATATGTGCACATTTCAAGGAATCTACATTTAGCAAGTATGATGGCCTATCCGCTTCCAAAAACAGTGGCCATGTGGCTTCTTTCCTCCAACAATGAACCTTCTGTGTATACTTTACCTACAATTTGTACCAGTTTCTTACTACATGCTGTCTTGCTTGCATGGGATCTCAGTGCCTACTGGAGCTTTTGAGCTTCAAACTCCATTGAAAACAGCCCAATGTAGAATACTGACTGCATCTAACATCATGGGCAGTGGTTGTTACTGACTGAAATCTGACTTTGGGAAAGTTGTTAATCACTGGAGAATGAACCACATCAGCTCCATGTCTATGTAACATATACTATTCAACTTTTGAATGCATTTATCAGTTATTTTTTCAACAGGTATTTATTTTAAAGCGACAAGTCTAGATTAAGGTATACATCTGCAGACAGTGCCTCTTAGCTCTTAGAAAATAGAAGTTGCTCTTATGTAGTAAGTCTGATGCCTTTCATTTCATCTCTATGTGTCATTCAGTAGTTTCTAATCACGCCAATTTAGCAGTTCATTACTGGTCTACTCAGGGGCCAAAGATGCAAGCAGTGGGCCTGAATACATGGGGAAAACTGACCCTTGGTGCCAACAAGTTATAGTATTAAAGTGCATTAGCCATTTCCTGTAACAGTTGTCAGGCTAATTTTCAGTAAATGACTTAGTCCATGTGTTTATTATTCAGATGTAAACCCACTGACTCGGCATGAAAATGACATTACAACACTGTAATCACAAACTAATCTCTTACAGTGACAGCCACTGCATGCCCAAACTGCATCCCTCTAACAAAACTTCTCCAAGTTCAGAAGCAGCATCTTGTGAGCAAGTTAATTCACACTGCATTGCATCATCCACTGTTAAGGGTAACACTAATGGGCACTGTTGCTGAAAATTTCCATGCAACTCCATAAAATTCAGAGTGCTTTTTAGAAAAAGGTGGCTCAGTGGGAAGGAATGCACTGAAATCATAGAACTAAATTCAATACAAAATAAAATCACTCTTCTCTTGATTGTTAACATTTTCTATACCTCTATATCATGCTCCTGGAGGACTTGGGAACAAATTCCCCTTCTCTCCATTCAGTATGTGTTAACCATGTACTTCATAAAGCATAAATAATATAGTCATGCCTATTGATAAATAGTTTTCTATCTGATCAGTTCTAATTATTTTAGATTGTGAGTAGTTTTAGAAGATGAAGATCCTAAAATATAAAAGTACTTTAGTAACTTCTGAAGGTAAAAATTTGCCAAGAAATCTGAAATTCAAGCTGACTTTTCAGCCTCATATCCCATGTTCTGACTAAATTGTATGTTGATCTTGCATACCATGCCATTGCTTATTGTGCTCTTGAGGAATCCTGAGTTGAGTACAAAGTTATCTATGATAATCACTTCATCATCTTTGTCTTTGTCATATATTTGGCTAGTGTTATAATATATGTACCCTGCACTATTTCTGGCTTTTCTGAGAAATCAAGGTGGATGATGGAGAAAGCACAAGCCTTCACTCTTAATTTTTTGTTATTCTCATAGCTTTTCATCATTGAAAATGTGTATTATTAACATTCATCACAGAAAAAGAATATCATACAGGTTTACATTTCATTATTTTAGAGAAGCCATGCTTAACTGACGCTATAATTGAAAAAGAAACAGCAAATCAAGTCATAGGATCCCAAACGTATGTTTGCTGTCAACAGAAGGACTCTCAGGGACTTCAATTAGTATTACATTGTAGTCTTCATATTTACATTTAAAAGTATTCCCCTCCGTGTTCTTACATAAATTATTAGGCTATTCAAATTCAATAGGAGATAAGCGTGAGGTGGAAAAGTGTGCATTAACTATCTGATGAAGTGATTAAAGAAAGGCAATTCTGAGAGCTGTCACTCTGCCTGATAGTCGGGGGGACTGTCTCTCTAAGTACCTGGTCAATTTGTATCTTGTGTCAGTAAGAACCAGAAATCTTCCCTTCTGTATTCCAGTGATTGTATAAGAGAGAAAGATAAGAAAATAATCTTTCAGTATACTGCAAAAAAACAAACAAACAAGCAAACAAACAATAAAACTAGGAATTGATGTCTAAGCACTTATGTATTCATCTGTTGCTCTCCCAGTATCTTCCTGAATGTTCTACTTTGCAAGAATCAAGTAGGGAAAAGCCCATAACTAATGATGAAATTCTTTATCTGGATAAAACACCTTGTCCCAAGAAGCAGCATTTTCCTCTCTTTTTAGACTTTATTCCACAAATTAAACAAATAGCTGCTGCTTTCCAGTAATTCAGACTAGTCACATAAACACATTTAATTATTGTATAATTAGCTGTTTAAGATAAAGGGGTTCTACTCGACTGCCTTGCCAAGAATATCCAAATTTTCTAGCATTTTAGAATGCTTATCAAACTAGCAGAAAGTTAAGTAACTGACCTAAAGGAGAAAAAAATAAAAATAAAAATAAAAAAACACCACAGAAATACATGAGTAGTGGTCCAAATATCTTCATCCACACTGTATTTTTTGAAGCACAGGAAACTAACATTTAAAGTAAAACCTGGTAGCTGATCTCTAGCTTATGCGGTTCTTCCTGTGGGCATCTTTTGTACTTAAAAATTCTTGTCTTAAAATATAAAATTAAATTAAGAATTTAATATTTCATATATCAGTACAGTTATATGACTTAAAATGCCAGTATTGTGCAATATCATAAAAAAATCTCACCAATTAATAAATATTAGAAATTGAAGCAACTTGTATTGAGATCAAAATAAAGATTCAGTACAAATATATTTATTTATTTATTTATTTATTTATATATAAGACTTAATTCCAAGCAAAGTAGATTTATGATGACCTTCTTGCACCTGTACTCTAATTCTTTACAAGGAAAATATATGCTATGTAGAAACAATAACATCTTTCCATTCTTAGAAAATTTTAATAAGATTTGAGAACTGAAAGATGGTGTCCTTCATAATAGCAATAACAAAAATGGTTTTCTGCTGAAAAGGTTTTCACAGGTGGAGTGAAATTCAAAGCCACATGACTTAATTCTCTTGTCCAGAAGAAAACCTCTGAGAGGTCAGAGATATGAACTTCTGGAAAAAAAAAACAAAAAAAAACAAAAAAAAAAAAAAAAAAAAAAAAAAACCACCACCACCAACAACAACAAAAACAAAAAACAAAGACAAAAAAAAAAAAAAAAACAACAGAAGATCTGCTGTAAATTCATACTGGTGCTCTGAAAAAAGATTCTTTGCTATTAGGAGCTCACGTGTGCCAACAGGCAGCACCTTCACACTGAGAAGAAGCAGCTTCACAATGAGAAGAAACAGCTTCACGTTGAGAAGAAATCACGAGGCTTTGAGGGAAGCAGTGTCTTTCAGACAGCTTAACATGTACCTTACGTTGTACATACCGTACCTGCTCTAATCATAAAACTATGAATCTGTCTCGTGCCCTTATCACCAAATTCAGTCATATACTGAAGAGAAGTAAAGAGTTGTCTTTGTGTTGTTATATGAACAGGGTCTGCTATACTGAACTGATTTTACCTGAGCTACAAGAGATGAAGCATAAGTCTTTCTTTACTTTCCCTCCAACATAAAGGACACAAAGAAGTTCTTAATAGTTGCTACCCTCACTCAATTCAGGCAATTTCTGTCTTTATTTGCATTCTCTGAAACTTCTCTGATACTCATGCACACACATCAAATGAATGCAAAAGCCTAACTCAATATCACTACAAGATAACGTGGGCTCCTGTTCAGGAAATTAATAAGCATTTTGTAAACTCTTCTGAAATTAAAACTCTGACTAGAGTTTTATTAACTTTAAGACCTTTGGATCTGAAAATCAAATTAGATTTCTCCTCACTTAGGCATGGTAAGCAGTCAAAAAAAAAAAAAAAAAAAAAACAACCACGTTGTTCCATGTCTTGTAATTTGTACTTGTGGAACAGAGAGAAGAAAATGATCTTTGATCTAATTTAATTAAACACTTTTCTCATTGATGTGTAAGTGACTTTTTTCCCAACAGTTCATTTACTGGCTAAGAAATGATTGTTCCACTTGTTATCTACTTTCGCAGCACTGCTAACAAGAAGCAGTATAGAAAATGTTGGTCAACAGAGCCAATAGATATGAGTGCGAATGTACATTAGCATTAGAGCTGTTTATGAAGGAAGAGTTTTATTAATTTTTAAAGTATGACTGCATTCCAAGCTTTGAACTGGGATGAAGGGCCAGTTTTGGAGGAATCAGAGAACTCTTCAAAATAGCTAAATATATATTTACAATGAGAACTTCCCTCAGAGCTCTCTTCATTTGAAGCCGAAAGACATTTGTGTTAATTTCCACCAGAATTTAAAGGTCTATAGCAAGGAAAACTTTCTCTGATAGTAATGATTGCAAAAGAGGGCAGTTTACAGCCTTCTTTGTGCTGGAATGGTGGTGATGATTCTCCACAACTTGGTTCAAATTTTGGAAGAAAAGGAGAAAATCATAGAAATGTCAAAATGAACATGTTTTTGTGGTTTTTGTTAGAATCATGGGAAACTGGTTCTGATAATTCAGTCAACATTAGCAAGATAAAATCTTCTCTGTGCATATTGTGAGTCCTATCTTCCTTCTTCAGACACCACTATAAGGGAAACCACCATTCATCATGGAAGTGTTGAAAGTTCTCATGGCTCGAAAATTTCAGGAACAAGTACTGTGATACTGTGATACTGTGATCTCAGTTACTTTTAGAAGGAAATCCTATTTATTTTTTGGAACTAAAAATGTCTTCAGAGACAATATCTGATATCTAAATGTTTTTGACCTACATAAGTAAATCTGAAAAGAGAGTTTTCTGTAGAGAAGAACAGAGCTCTGTGCACTTATTACCTACACTGCTCCTATAGTCCTCCCCTTGGAACATCTTATCTGCATGACAGTAATACCCTGAAATTATTGTAAAAAGAGTAAGAACTCAGATGTAACATCTTTAAACAAAACAAATAAAATCATTAATTTATCAACAGTCTTAAAAAACTTACCTTTAAAATTTGGTCTGATTCTAGCATCATACCCCGATGTCCTTCCCATCAATTTGTCCAAAAAATCTGAAGGAGACAGGGTCTGTGAGGGGGATTTTCCAGATCTTGAATCATGTTCTTTACAGAAAGTCGTCCTAAATAAATTATTAGCCACCATTAGCTACTATTTAGCAAGTATATCATTCAAGTCAGGAAAAAACTATAACAATAAATAAAATTGTTTCAATTCACTGAATGCAGCAGTTAAGATCTTCAAAGAATCATGTTATATATTTTTAATCAGAAAACTTTATGCTAGAAATAAAAATGAATTTTGGATAGTGTGCGTGGACACGTTTTATTGTTCAAAACAAGCCCCTCCTCTTCAAAAATAAATTTATTTGAACTCTAAAAATTTAGAAGATTCAGTCTATTTATTTATTTATTTATTTAATGTATAAAAAATCTTACAGGGACTTTGATATCTAATTCATATCACTGATTTAATTAGAAGTATACTGTAAAAATTTATGCCTTTTAGCACTGATTCAAGGTGATTGTAAACTTCTGAACAATAGCGGTCATACTCATCAAGCAGATCTGGTACATGCTGGTTTTATTAATATCAGAAAGGAAATAGATGCAAAAAAAAAGAATAAAAATGTTCCTTATAGGTGCCACTCAAAGAAGACTGAAATCATGCTAGTGAATATCTGCCTTCTTTACCAGGAGGGAAAAAAAAGGTTTCAGAGTCAGTCATATCTGATCTTAGTGATTTGTTTAAGTTTTTTTTCACCAATTAACAACATCAAATAATAACTGATCAGTATTATCACCAGCTGGTATTTATATGCAAGCTCCTGAACATGTCTGTTCTCAGGTGCTAAGAGTAAACTTCTGGTATCAGACCATGCATATGAAACTTCATATAGATAAAAAATTGCATTTTTCAAGTGCATTAACTATTTCATAAATAAATAAATAAATAAATAATATATGAGTTCCCCCAGGTCATTATTTAGGAAAAATAAACTAGTAATGAAATAGTCATATTTGGTGCTCAAAGACACAGATATCATCCTAAGCAGCACTATCTTGGTTCCTAAATAACTAATATGATATCTGTGCTTCGTATATTTATTGAGCTACAGTAGAAGTAATAAAAACACTGTTTTCTTAACTACTCTCTATTTAAATATTTGCCCAAAGGGAACCACTCTGTTTCAGGAGTCTTTCTTGATCTTTTTTGTGCATTTATATTTGAGTACAAACAAATAGATGTACATGTGATCATCTGAAATCAGAAGCAAATATTACATTGTTTATCTTTTCATAAAACCACCAAAACTGCTAAAAGTGAATATGATAGTAAATCTTGTGATGTCATTCCCCACGTTTCCAGTTACCATATACAGGAGGGGAAGTTGCTTCTTTTTTTTGCTTTTGTTGTTGACGTGACTCACACTTTCACATCTCTAATTTTTAATATAAAATAGATGATATTTCTCACTTAAATAGTAGAAATGTTCAGTGAAGATAATAAAAACTTGAAAACTAATCCATTCGAATTACTTTGGATGATTTTTTACAGACTGCTTCTGTCTCCTTTCAGTGTCCACTAGTGTTAAGTTGTGCTATCATCTCATGTGTACAAACTTGTGAATGCAAGCATTTTTTTCACTCTGACACTATACATATACATTATTACACATACAAAAGCATTTTGTATTTTACATACAAATACACAGCTTTGTACATGAAAATAAGGAATCTCAGCTGAAATGGTGTTTTGGTTAACAGCAATGACTTGTTTGCCTTGTATCACAAGAAGTCAGTAGCTGAAGCAATACCTCATCAAGCATTAGAAATAAAATAAAAAGAGAAAATTAAAAATTAGAAGCAATAATCTGATGAACTGATACTTCAAATGAGCATAGTAATGGTTTAACTCAGCATTTTTCCAAAACCAGAAGACTGGATCTCTAATTTCAAATAATCACATCCCTGACAAACCTGGTCGATCATTTTCAGAGCCTGAAGAGGAGGGAACCAAAGCAACTTCCTACATAAGCTCTGGAGGGAGTATAATGATTAAATAGCATTTGGAAGAAAAACTGAAGAAACTGCTTTCAGCTATATTGTTAATCAGTAACAAAGCATGTATTTGAATAAGAGAAATGGAAAATAAAAAATAGATCACCCAAACTTGAATTTTTTTTGGTGTTTGTTACCAAGCAACGAGTCTCTGAGTGTAAAAAAGAAAGTCTATATAGAATGAACACAAAACACTCTCAAATATAGCAAACAAACTAGGTTAACGTGACATAGTTTCTTTATAGTTACAATTTCGACAGTCTTTGAAAAATATCATTACAAAGAGCCATGTCACCTACCTGAAGTGGTTTGTCTCTAAGAAAAATGCAAATAAGGTTGTCAAAATTTTCACTAGCTGACGGTTCATTCCTTCTGCTTTCTGTGCTGATTTGGAAAATATCCCAGAAACGATTCCAGAGAGATGCAGGGAGAAAGTACGCTGGTGCTGCCTAGATTCCCAAATTCAGCAATAATTTATTTTTCTTGACAATCAGGAAAAGAAGGTCTGGATCTCTACAAACTGGGGATAAAAAAGAAATGCCAGTCCTTGGAATCATGGTCAGGTCAAGCCTAGGCTCATCTCCAGCAGCCAATGCAAAAGACACAAAGCGTCAGACCTGGTTATTCCCCACCTTGCTTTTACTGGGTGAAGGGGAAAAAAAATAATTAAAAAAGAAATAAAAAAGAAAATAGAAAAAAAAATTAAAAAAAAAGAAAAAAGATTATTATTTTTTTAAATAAAAAAGGAAAGAGATAGAAGGGAAAACCCTACTACCCAAAGAGTGTCACCCAAAGGGGAGTACCGATGGGAGCAAGCAGTCTGTTGCCGATGTGTTTTATTCCCCTTTTGCTTTGAAAAGTAGTATTTAGGAAGGGTGGCGGGGCTACTGGCTCGCTCCGTTCCACTCCCCTGTTGGCAGGGAGGTGTCGGTGCTGCCGTGAGGGAGCGAGCGGGCGGCGGGGGCTGCGAGGAAGCCCAGCGCCTGTGCTGGAATGAGGCGGGCAGGAGCGCACCGCGCTATAAATTCAGCACTCGGACAGCTCCGCGCCCGCCGCTGCGCATGCGCCTGGGGTCCGATGGCTGGGAGGGGAGAGGCGCGTGTGTATGTGCGCGCGTGTGGGTATATGTGTGCGCGCCGGGGAGGGGGGGGGGGGGGCGCGCCCTGAGCGTGCGTGGGAAGGGGTGTGTGTGCGGGGACGGAGTGAGGCGTGTTCTGTGTACGTGGGTGTACCTGAGTTGGGTGAAGGGGATGCGCTGGGGGGTGCGTGTGAGCGATATGTGCTGGGGCCGGGAGGGGGTCGAAGCCCTAACCCAGCGACTGGGAATGGGCTCCGGGAAGCTCATTTCCAGTTGTTTCTTGATGTTGTTGCTTTTTCCTGCGATAAAGAGAAGAAATTAATGGCACTGAGCTTTCTTGGAGGTGGCTCTATCTACACACCCTAACGTGCAAGAAGTATAATGCCTTTCTTTTTACACATAAGGAACTGAAGCATTGGCAGCTGAAACAATGGCCATGGTTACCTGAGGCTCCACAGACCCTCAGGTACCCTCCTGCTCCCCACTGTCCCCATCCTTTGCCCTTCACACAGTGCTACCCACAGCCTTCATTGCTCACTGACAGCTCCTCATGTTAAAACCAGGCTGATGGTGGGGTATCACATTGTTTGAAAGAAGACAGGGTGGATTGCCACCTCTGAAACACATCTGTTGATGGATGGAAACTCTGCTCAACCCTTAAAGCATTTTGTTAACATGGTTTTAAATGGGGAATCTCATCTAGTGAATGTAAGCGGACAAAGTGCTTCCCTCTGCCATACTCATGGTTTCTCCACCATCCACCACCTGTTTTGCCTGGTCACCCTGACAAGAAGCTAGATGTTTCCATATTGGTTTAGTTACATTACCAAGAGATCTATTTACCATTCATTAAATGAAACTGTTAAAACATTTTGTTTATTTTTTGCTTAACATGATAGGATATGTCTGATAAAAAACACACCTCACTAGCTATTCGTAGGTGCAAATGGTAGATATCACATCTTAGGTACACCTATAACAAAGGAAGAAGTAATTACTAGAAAAGTACAGACATGCAAACCTACATGAAATCTCTATTGCCTTGCCTGCTGAGCCTATGTCAGTAGTACAGCAAAAGATCCAACAGAAGAAGGGCCACAGACTTTGTATTTATTGAAACAATGAAAATGTTGTGGTAAGTACTGGGTGCCGGTGCTGACTTACGGTGCTACAACATCCTCCAGCCTCATTGGAAGATAGTTCTTCATGCTAGCATGGCATTAAAGAAGAATTATGTATCTTACTGCAGTCTCTCATTCCAAGAAATAAAACTCACAAAGCTACATCTGGAAACAATAAAAGAGTTTTGAGTCAACGAAGACATACTTTTCAATTTTTTTTTTTTTTCTATCCTTATCTAGGTAGGAACCTAATAAAATACAATATATTCTTACCTTTCATTAAGATAAATGGAGAGATTGGAGAGCAACAATTTCTATCTGCTGCAGGAAAAACTATGTCTTTTTAACCGACACTGCCACCTGCTTAAAAGTGTGGGGAATCTCAGGAATGCTTGCATAGTTTCCAGTGCAGAAATCTCAGCAGGTATCTTTCAGATGATGCTGTTCACGTGGATTTTGTGATATTACATGCTTTTAAAGGTCTATAAATGTTCATTACCTTTCTTGTTGGAAAAAAAAAAAAAAAAAAAAAAGAAAAAGAAAAAAGAAAAAAAAGAACTAACTAAACATTTTAGAAGTTTTCTAACTAGAGAAAATCTTCTTGAAAGTCTTCCTTCCAAAATCTAGCTGCTAGCAGCCATTTCCTTCACTTTCACAGCTGTTTGAAATGCTAAATAACTACAATTCTGAGCTTAAAAAGAAAGGGGGGGGGGGAAATGTTGCAGGAAGTTCTTTAAAATAGCCTGCCTATAATTGCCACAGGGGTTGTAAAAACATGATAGGAGATGTAATAATAAGAATTTGGGTATCTGCTCCATCATTCCTAACTACCCTCGGAGCCCAGAGACTTCAGTAACATGTTAATCAGCACAACAGTTACATGGAAGTGCCAAAAAAACTTAATAAGGTCTGGAAAACAGTGATTTACTGACACGAACTTCAGGTACAATCTGCTCAACCTGGAGAAAAGGAGGCTCAGGGAAATCTTACTGATGTCAATAAATACCTGAATGAAGGGTGCATTGAGGATGGAGCCAGGCTTTTTTCAGTAGTTCCCATTGGCAGGGCAAGAGGCAATGGGCACAAACTAATACAGCAAGTTTCTCCTGAACATCAGGAAGCAGTGGCACATGCTGTGAAGTCTCCTCCTTGGAGATCTCCAGGAGCTGCCTTGGCTGCAGGCCTGGCACCCTGCTCTGG
Organism: Excalfactoria chinensis; assembly: GCF_039878825.1. Classification (NCBI taxonomy): domain Eukaryota; kingdom Metazoa; phylum Chordata; class Aves; order Galliformes; family Phasianidae; genus Excalfactoria; species Excalfactoria chinensis. The sequence continues at coordinate 116,046,387 of NC_092825.1, forward strand.
GTGTCCTGCTGGAGCAGGGGTTGGGCCTGATGGACACAGACTCTGACCCTGACCAGTCTGTGATTCTGTGAACTGCAACATTCATTTGAATAAGTCTCTTAAAATATTCAGAGCTCAGATGAGCTATTTTTTTCTAACCACAGGTCTCCAGGTTTCATGCCCATTTGTATATCGGCAGAATGATTCCTTTGCTTTCTATACCCATTTTCATGAATTGGAAAGCATGAAGAAGTTCTTCCAGTCCTTCTTTCAAAAGTGTCTCCTCACCATCTGCCCATTAATTTATTTATTTTTCATAATTGTTCCTCTTGTTGGGAGCTTCTGAAATCTCTCCGTTGTAAATCATCCACAATCAAATGCTGTCTTTAAAATGTATGGCCAGGTGTGAGGAACGAGCCTCAGCTCTGCAGTTCAGGGGAAATCATTTGGTGGTAGTGTGCCTGGGTGTCCACAGCTCTCTCCCCTGCCCCCTTCGTGTTCAGGAATGGGAGATGTAAATAACACAGACATCAAAATGCAGCAGTTTGTGTATGAGCTGTGTAGGTCCTGTTGCACAGATGCAATTCTTTCCAGTCTCACTCATCTGTTATCTCTCACAACATATTTTTGACAGCGAAAGTGTGACAAATAGGTGGGAATCATGGGCTCTGGTACTGGATGAGGTGGGGGGGCTTGTAGTAAAATGGTGTGGGAATGTGGAGGAGGATGAGAGGGAAATACTCATCTTCCAGTGAAGAGACTAAATAATGTATCCTCACAGTTCCCCAGGCAGATACCTAAGATTAATAAGGGTACTAAATATGATATATTATGTCAAACATGAACTAACTCAGTCATCTCTCTATTCTACCTGATTTTCTTAAGCACTAACTGCTGATCAGAAAATAGGACAGAATTGCTCTGTTTCCATGTAAATAATTTTATAACAGTTAGTTGATGGCACATGATTTATATTTGCCTTGTGTATGCACTTTTGGAAATCCAGAGAAATGGAAGAAATAAAATCATACCACTTCCCCAAATTATGATAAATAATTTATCAAGGAGCGCACCACTGAAAAAACAAAATACATCACTTCAAATATGCAATTAGTGTCCATAAGAAGAGAAAATTCAATACAACTTTTGGCATGTCAGATTATGATAATTGTCGGATGCTTGTTAACAAGGTCAAGTGTATTTCAAAATACTGCTAAGCATAAAAAAATAGATAGAGTACAGAAAATGTAACAGGCCCAATTATATTGGAGATAAAACAAACAAACAAAAAAGCCCTGAAGGAAATACAACATGACCACATGATGAACTAGAAGAAACCAACTGGGCTGTCTGTTTTTTGAACTGTATTACAATAAATTATGTAAAGGATCAAAAAATATTGTGTTAGTATGAAGCCTCCAATAAATGCAGCAATGTCATTAGCTACGTTAGGACAATACAATACCTGGGTCTTCAGCTGTACAATAATAAATAAAATTATGTACTTCAAATATTTTTGTATCTGACATTAACAGGTGTAACAAAGCATTTGTCAGTATAGTTTATTTTTGCATGTACTTGAAGTATTTTCACATCTTTGACTTTTTTTCTTGCAAATTACCTGAGTGTAATTAAAAAAAAAAAAAAAAAAAAAAAAAAAAAAAGTTCTGATTGTTCTCTACTACATTCATTTTCTTTATTTTTTCTTTTAAATAATAATAAAGATTGCTGGAAAGAGATTATAGTAGCCTTATCTTAAATTGAATTCTGTATAATGCATGCAATTTTGTACTGAGTACATTTCCTATACATGAATTTTTGCTTTCTGAAAGTTTGTGTGTGTATATATATATATATACACACAAGTATATGTATGCACAGTACATAACAGTTAAACATATTTATACACAAATTTTATACCTTTTCATGATAAGATCACCTGCAGGAAGAAGGGAAGGTGGTGAATATAATTTTTCTGGATTTTATCAGAAGTCATCTGGATCAGTTGTCCAACTGTGAGATGAACAGGTTCACACTACACTAGGGAAAGTACAGGTTGAATGGCAGAGCTCAAAGTATAATGGTGAACCCATAACAGGGCTACAACTGGCTGGTGACCAGTCATTAGCAGTGTTCTCCAGGTCCCACTCTTCAGGCCAGTTTTGTTCAATATTTTTATCAATTGTATAGATATAGGAGTGGTATGCACCTTTAGTAAAATGTCCTGACAATATTAAACTGGGAGGTACTACTGACTTTCTGGTGGACAAGGGGCATTACATAAGGATCTAGATGCACTGGAGCCATCAGCATTGGCGTGAACTTCAACAAGAACACGCTGAGCATTGGTGGAGGCTTACCTGGAATATTGTGTGGAGTTCTGTTCCCCATAATACCAAAAGAATGTTAAGGCCCTTGGAAACATCCAGAGGATGGCAATAGAACTGGTAACAGGGCTAAAGGCATGACCTCTGGGGAAAGGTTGTGGGCACTGTGTTCTGGCAAGGTGACATCACTGCTCCCTTCAGAGCCTTGGTGAAGGGAAGAGGGAGGTGTCAGACTCTGCTCCTGGGAACTGATGGCAGGGTGGAAAGAGCAAAGAGCTGTTGTGGCAGGATCAGACTGGGCATTAGTGATTTGAGTGATTAGACACTGGAACAGGCTTTCTAGAGGTGTGGCTGATGCCCCACACCTGCCAGTGTTCAGGGGGCATTGAGATATGTTTTAATTGTGAGACATGCCAAAAGCAGTCAGACCTATCCTATCCTATCCTAATCAGTTCCTGGTGTGATTTTTCTTGTACTGCAAAGGTAGTAAAAATAGAATACACCAGGTCTCATTCAAAAACTTGTTCTCTCCTATGTTTAAGGTGTGACAGTTCAACAACGTAATTAGATGGGGATTTACGTTTATTAGTCAGCTAAAGCAGATTCAGCAATTTCTTATTTTTTATTTATTTAGGAAATCAACAGACCACTCATTTCTTAGAACTTTGTGGCTGAACTCATTGCCTAGTGAACATCCATTCAGACTTAATATTTCAATTTTTTACTTTCTTATGGGAACAGTGGCAAGAAAGTATTGTCCCGTGTATGTCTGGTAGCATGACTAGCATAGAGCACTGTTAAACTGTGCTATTAAGATGATTTATCTAGCAAATGTATGCTTCCACTATATAGATACATAAAAGTTCTGTCACAGTTCTTGATTTCATTTGCAGCAATAATTTTGTTCCAGATGTTACATGTTAGTCTGATGAGCAAAATATGTTACTCCTACTGTAAGACAGAGAGTTCAGCAGGCAGCAGAATTGTATAGTAGCAATGAGTAATGCTGCACAACGTAATCAGTTTAATCATATCTTCTCTTATTGCTTGTAGGCTGAATTTGCTTCTGTTCTGATGGCATTATTTTGTAAATTTTGGTCTTTGATATTTAATCAAGTATACATTCTGCCTGGCTTGCAACAAAACAATTTTTTACCCCATTTAATGCTTATCAAGCTTATTCAAAATAACATTTTAAAATAGACTTTACAATATGGCATCTGATCGAAGCATAAGGATGCTAAGATCCGGAACGGTATGATCATACGGGCTGAATGAAGAAATCTGTAAAGCTTAATTTATTTATAAATGGATTACAAGAGTTACTCTAAACTGATCTTTTAATTTTATATGCCTGGTGAAGAGCATGATAAAAGCAATCACAGTGCAAAATATGAATGGTTTAGATAATCATGTATGTCCTGTTTGTGCTGATTAGCCATCCCCTCGCACATCCAAAATGCAGACACATAGCCGTTTTCAGTACTGTTAAGGAAAACAGAAGTATTTGAAACAATGCAAAAATAAAAGAAAATAAAAATATAAACATAAAACCACTTTGTCACAGGTGATGTTTGGACACCTACCTTTGGCATTTGCAATGCAAAGTTCTCAAGTAACAAAGAAATTCTGTGACAAAAGCAGGCCACATGCAATAGGGTAGCAATGTGATGAAACATATTTCTGTGTGCTCTGGGAAGTCCCTTTTGTCATTTTTCACAGTACAGGCGTCTCTTACTTCTATTTTTCCTCTATATTTTACTAGAGAGGAGTATCAAGAGCAAGTATGTGAAAATGTGGGTGTATAAGTGCCTTTCCCCTGTATTCTCCACGGTTCTAGACACTGGGAAAGAAAGCATTTTTACCTTCTCTTACAACCTGTTTGGTTTCTCAGTACAACATAGAGAGGGAGGAATCTCAGCTTCTGCATCCCAGTGACTTGCTGTTAGCTCTGCTGGCAGCATACGAGCATCTCTGTGAGATGGAGTCTGTTTAACTTGAAAAGCAGGGGAAAGGCTGTAGAAGACATGTTGCCTTCAGACTCACAGGCTGTTACTGGTATGCACCTTCATAATTTGTTTTCTTTATGGCTAGTGGTGATCTGCAAGGTATTTTCTAAGACATCAGCAATATTAGAGCTATGATTAGTTCTTAATTTTAAAGCGTCTGTTTGTTTATGACAGGAATATATCCTGTGCTGAGGTCAGGTGCCTTGACCTGGAGGAATCAAAATGCTGTTGAGCTCTGCCTCAATCACCTTTATTTAGGATCAACTCTTCTATAAGGCTGTCTGAGATCTAAAGACTATTGGTGTCCCAGAAAATGTGATTTATTTATAATTTTCTTGAGTAACATCAGCATGCTATGTGAATTTATATTAAAGACTTTCATGAATTCTTCCTAGCATACACTGAATAATACATAGTACGAGAAAACTGCATAAACCAGTATTTAAACTTGTTGGAAAAAAAATAAAAAATTATTTGAGAAGTGGTATACAAACACATAATTAAAGAATATAACATAATGTATTATTCATCATGGTGTAAAACGAAGATTGCCCATACATATCCTGACTGGAATGCTTAACCATAAATATTTGTATTCTTTCACATTACTCTTTGTATGAAAAACAATACATATTCAGTTTTCAAATGATTAAAAATTGACTACTTTTCTCACCTCCGATAGTATTCACTGCCAAAACCAACGCTGAGCATTAAAGAGAAAATAGAAGGAAAATCTATCACAAAACACGTCTTTTATCTAAGTTCATTTCTCTTTAGAAAGTAACTAAGCAACAAATTTATATTAAACATTTTACCCGTATTACTGCTACTTCTCCAAAAGGAATTTGACTAATGCTTATTAACTCACTGTATTGAACAGTGGCCTATGGAGCAATGGTAATAAAATTTTATGAAAGACCTAAGTTTAAAATTTCTGTCCCCTCTCAGTACATGTGCATAATTACTATTGACACCAGTGTGAATTATACTTTCATTACACAGTATGTACCAAGAGGAGAAAATGCTCCAACAGCGGACGTGGATATGTTCATATCTATCTCTCAATTGTTTACACTCTAGGGAATAAGCAAAGGTCATTTCTCCCAGGCTTTTCTCTTTTCCTGCCAAAGTATGAGCCAAATTAAAGTCAATTGGAGCTTCATTGGAGCTTTCAGATGTTGTAAGTATTCGGCTTGTTAACTAGGTTTGTTTCAAAGCACTTGTAAATTAAAAAGCAAAAAACAAAAACAAAACAACAACAACAACAAAAACTGCTTTTTCAAGTGCTTTCCATAGTGCCTGCTTATGCCAAGGCTTCAGTCCTTTCCACAGTTACATTTTATAGCCTGGTAGTTAATGCCTCTTTTAAAATCATCTGTCTGTCAATATGTATATGAAACAAAGACAGGACCAGGAACTATTTTTTGAAAGATATTAGCCACTCACTAGTTAATGTTGCACTATCTCAGAATTAACCCTGATAGCAGGAGAAAGACTGACATCAGTACAGAAAGAGTCTGCAAGCTGATTTAGGCAAATTGATTTCCCATAATCAGAACACAAAGCAGAGTTACAGGTTGCTAGTGATGCGGTCAGACTTTTTCCATGGTCCTCTTGGAGACATAAACCCGGAATAACCAGTATTTCCAGTTTTTGTCCTTTACATTTGGAGCTGATGTCTGCCAAGCTAGAATACACAATTTTCTGTCTCCTGCCAAGTGCTTCAGTCGTGTGAATTGTACAGGGTTTTAAAGTCATCTGAATATATATTTTAGGTGAAAAAATAAATAAATAAATATATATAACTTTCCATTTTGTTAAGAACACTGAGATAAATACACCATTAAAAAATTACTCAAGCTGGATCATTTCCTGTCTTTTTAGCAAAATACCTCCTATAACATGAATAAATGGAGTACAGGGTGTCCTCTGAATTTGGTCTGGCTGAACTGGCTTCCATAAAACTTCAAAGCCCATGAAGTTTTCACCGAGGCTTGGAGAACAACAGGTAACACCTGGGAAAAGGTTACAGCTATCTTCCTTCTTTTAAACTCTCACCTGAGGTGGAAGCCTCCCATAGCTGCCCACCAGATCTGATTCTTCAATATCTCTTCAACAGTTCCAACTCCATTCTTTTGGATGCCAACCTAAAATTAGGAGCAGACTCAAGAAAAAGACATTTTTGTACTATAAATGCTGATAAAATATCATCTGCACAGCAAATCTGTAGATCTTACATAGCATTTTCTTGAGAAGAAATTGAAAGCAATGGCTATGAATGTGTCAATTTTCACAGTATTTAAGGTCAGAATTGCAATTTATTTACATACAAACCCTCCGGGCACCTGAAGACAATCTTCCAAATAACCTTCAGATGACTCAGCATCTATTTGTCTCACCTACTCCCAAGTAAGCCATTGCAAACAGTGAACTCCAACTATCTGATGTGAATTACTGTGCAATCCAAAATGTAGAAAACCCAACCAAATCTATATGTCCTCAACAGATATCCACTATCTTGGAGCTATGGAACTGGAAATACACATTATTTTATGAGAAAGCAATTTGTTTCTTCGAACAAAACCAAATGCTCATTGTATGGGAAATTGGTAATCACAGCCTGAACCTCTGATTAATCAGCTGAGGCAAGTGTCAGGTCAGCTGTGGGAGCACAGGTGAGAGTAATTTAGCTGTGCTCCCAGAAGGAGTGGAGCTTGACTCCACCTCCTCTAGACCTCATTTAAAGGCTGACCATCACTAAAGCAGCATCTCTTGGAGATTGCTCTCTGGTGGAAGTTGCCTTATCATTTCCCAGTGAAGGTATCCATATTGGTGAGTTTTTCCTCATAAATAACTTTTTGAATGAATATCTGTTACTATCGTTGTACCATACACTCATGTATTTCAGTTAACTGCTTGTTTCTTTTCTTCTTGAAAAATCATAGAATATTTTAGGCTGGAAAAGACTTAAAGGTTATCCAGTCCAATCACAACCTAACCATACTACCCTAACTAACAATCCTCTGCTAAATCCTGTTTCTGAGCACCACATCCAAATGGTTTTTAAATACATTGAGGGATGGTGACTCAACCACTTCCTTGGGCAGCCTATTCCAGTGCTTAACAACACTTTCTATAAAAAAGTTTTTCCTGATATCTAACTTAAACTTACCCTGGTACAACTTGAGTCCATTTCCCCTTGTTCTGTCACCAGTGAGAAGAGACCAACCCCAGAGAAAAATATTGTGAAGGTGCTGATGTCTTCCTGTATGATTATGTAGAACTATTAATGTGAGAGCATCCTCCAGTATCATTAGTAGGGATAATGTAAACTAATTGAAAAAAAAAAAAAAATCATCAAGTCAAGACAAATGATAGTCATAGCATAATTAATGAATCATCTTCTCTATCTTTAATTGACCACACACAGTTAACTTTTCTGGTATATTCAACTCAATATTCAATGTTGGTCCATATCAGTGTTGCTTTAAAAAAAAAAAAGTTGTGAGGAATATATTTTAAATTTTCTATTTACTCAATTTTAAATCCAAATTCTCTTCCCTGATTTGCATGACTGATTTCTACATGTCCTCATGCAGAACTCACATGGATATCACCAGGAATTATGATCACTTAAGATCTGATTTACCTCCTACTGCAACCAAACAAGTGTGCTTTCTTTTTCTTCATTTAGATTTCATGTTTGTTGGGAAAGGCTGAAAAACTATGCAGATAATGGAAAGGAAGAGTTCAGGCATTTGCTTCCTTTATTATCATAATTGTTTTTGATGGAATAATTTAGAAATATGTAAGTGGCATTTCTCTGAATATAAATGCTAGTATTTTCGATTTAGCAAACATTGTTTCATCCTGGGTTTGTTTTTTTTTTAAAGCACATTCTTCCCTCATTTAATTTCCACTCTTGTAACAAAACATTTTATGACATTATCAATCCTTTGCTAAAAATTCACAAAGCAGTCAAATTCCTTCCATGTTAGTTATGTGCTTTCACTTGTTAACTAACATCCTTGAACTTCCCACTTTTTCACATGTTAGACTTCATTTCAGTCCCACAAAAAGCACTGCTCCCTGAAATAAACTGCTTCCTGAACAGGAAAGAGAACCCAATTACTGCATCTAAGTTTTCTGCCCCATTAAAAAAATTAAGATATTACTGAAACACTGCCTGAGTTCCCATGTGATATCAGTAAGTGGCAGATATCTGTAATAAGATGTCCTTTCCCCAGTGCATAACTACAAGATATGTTTTAGGATGACTCTTCATGAAGACAAGCCCAGACTTAGCCCACAAAAAAAAAAAAAAAAAGCCTAAAATGAAGATGACACTTAGTGTGGAAAGTATTTCTATTCATATAGTATTTTAGTATTATTGTTATTCAGAATGTCAGGTAGGCATAAGTAAATATGAACATAACTTCCTAAAGAAGTACAGAAATGAGAAATCAATATGTAGAGGTTTCACAAAGACATTTAAATAAACTGAGACTGTGCAGTAAAGATCTGCAAGTATTATCCACGTGATTATATTGCTAATTTTGAGCAAAATGCTTCAGGGTTATTTGTCTCTAATATAAATCTTGTTTCAGGGCAGCTGCTTGGGAATACTAAGAAATCCAAACATGTTGTGTCCGTAATGCTTGAGGGTCACTGAGATCCCTTCAGTTACTACAGAGCTGACTCTGAAAGTTCACCTAAAGTTATATATATACATACATTATATATATATATATATATATATATATATATATATATATTTATATTCCACAATGTGACATTCCCAATATCTGTTCTGATTACACAGGAAAAACCAAAGCACTCAGTTATCAGGCAGTCAGAGCCCACACTAGCCTGGCACCAGAAGACTGTGCTGAGCTTTTGGAGCCCATTAATATCCCCAGCTGTGAGCCTCACTTGTTTCTCAGGGAGTTATTCTTAAAAATCAGCCTCTAGAACTAAAGAGAAAACAAAGTAAATTTTTTCCAATTTAGAGGTGCCTGGTTTTATTTCAGTTTTCAGACATCTTCTGGATTTTCATTCTCCCACACATCATTTTAAACTTAGCTACAGCTGTAATATCCTGTGGATATTCACCTGGTGGAACTGATGAAATACCTCTCCTTTATCACTATATTAATAGATTACATGTTGTGTTGACTAACTGACAGTCCATCTACAGAAACTTCTATTTGAATTCCAGTTTCACCTACATGAAGAATACACTCAAGTCACTGGAGATACCTGAAGAAAGAGAAATAGAAAAGTTCAGAGAAAAAGGTCTTTAAAGATCATCACATCCAACTACCTGTCCACACCAGGGCTAACCAGAAGTTACCAGAGCATGGTATAGAGGGCACTGACAATGCTGAACATTGACAGGCATGGAGCATCAACCAACTCTCTAGAAAGCCTGTTTCAGGGTCTGACCGTCCTCATGCTAAATAAACATCTAATGCCTATTCTGACCCTCCCTTGGCAGCTCTGTGCAATTCCCACTCTGCTATTAGTTCCCAGGGGCAGAACACAGCACCTCTGTTTGCTTCTGGCATCTGGATGAGGAGCTATGAGATACTATTTAGTGGCTTGTGGTAGCAAGGGTAATGGGAGGACAGTTGGACTAAATGACCTTGTAGGTCCTTTTCAGCTTTGTGATTCTATGAATCCATGATTCTTCCCCTCCTCCAGGTACTCCAGAGAGCAGTGAGGTACCTCTCAGCCTCCCCTCCTCCAAACTGGGCAGCACAATGTCCTCAGCCTCTCCTCATGGGACATGTCTTCAGCCCTGTTACCAGTTTTTTTGCTCTCCAGATACTTTCAAGGACCTTAATATCTTGTTATATTTTAGACCCCAGAACTGCCCACAGTGCTCAAGGTGAGGCTGCACCAGTACTAAATATAGCAGGAACATCACCTCCTTTGACTAGTTGTCTGTGCTATGTTTAATGCACTCCAAAATGTGGTTTGCCACTTGCATGTCAGGACACACTGATGTCTGCTAATGAGCTTTCCATCAACAGCAAATCCAGGTCCGTTTCAGTCCAACCACTTTTCTCCCAACCTATGCCTGTGCCCAGTTTTGCTCCATCTGCAGTGCAGCACCCAGCAATCACCTTTGTTGAAAGTTATGCTGTTGGTGACTGCCCAATGCTCCAATCTATCTAGATGCCTCTTCAAAGCATCTTCTAGGGACTGAAGTTAGTCTAACATGTCTTCCCAAGTCTTCTCTCCAGTCCTTGTAGATTACCAGCTATAATTTCCTGAGTCAACTACCTGACTTAGTCACCCTGACTAACAGTGAAATGCAGGTCTAAGTTTCCATGGAAATGATATGAATGAGATGAAAAAAGATACATAACATCAAGTAGATTCCAGATTTGTTGAATTTTCTATAGAGTTATAAAAATAAAACATTATTTCAAAACTTAATCAAGTTTTTATTCATAGTTTTTTTGTCTTGTTTTTTTTTTTGGTTTGTTTGTTTGTTTTTGGTTTTTTTTGTTGTTTTTTTTGTTTTTTTGTTTTTTTGTTTTTACAGAAGCTGATATTTTCTGCAAATATTTTGGAGGTATTTGCCAGTTCTACTTTGTTCAGTTTCACATCATTTAATAAAATGCCCCTTAGAATTGGAGAGGGGACATTTAACACTGGAGCAGGAGGTGGCAAGATTCCATGTGGACATTGTAGCTAATTAAAGAGAATTAAAGAGAATTTAGGTCGCTGATTATTAAAGAGAACATTATTTTTCCTGCCTGATAGATACCTCATTTTCATTTTTAAAGATTAGCACTCATCTGAAACGAAATGGGAAGAAAACTGAAAAATTTCATGAGTAGTCTATCTAGATTCTGCAAGACATCTCAGTGATACCTGCAGTACTTTCAAAAAGGGGAGGGCTGTATAATCACTAGTATTGCAACTTATCAATAACTCTTTCTCCCATCAAATGAATTTTTTGACTCCTCGCAATGCCTCTACAGCAGTGAAGTGAACCTCAATTATTTCAGGGTATCATAGGACTCATACCTGTTTTTCATCAGAATATAAAAGGAAATGTAGATGCAGTGAGGAAGAAAATGAACAAAGAGCATCTGACTTCATATAGGAAAAATATATTAGGCAGTTTTGTGGCTGCATACTTTACTTGATGAAAGGTATTCATGGCATTTTCACATTCAGCAGAGGTGAAAATTTTAAACCAATGGATAATATATATGTGTGTGTATGTGTTTTTAAAAAGTAGTGTAGCAGATTTTATATGTTAAAGTTTTCTGTTTCTCAGAGAATAATGTTCATTTTTCAAAATCAGAATACAAGGTATAGCAGTATTTCATTTCTGGGTGGGTTTTGTGCTCTTTTCTCCTCTTTTTCCATGACCACTGTTAGATCAATCTGCAGACGTATTCAGCTAATGACATTGCCAAATCCACATTCTCAAAATACTAACTTAAAGAGTGAATTCCATTGTCTGTCAATACGCAGCATCAAGGAATGAAATCACTGGGGAGAAAATGGCTGTCCTGTTGAGGTGTTTCAGACCATTCCCACCTGCAGAACACTTTTCTGTGATGTTCTCTCTGAAGCCTTATTTGTGCAAGGCAAGCAGCTTCACTTCCTGGCTCCTGGGCTCTCTGCTTCCCTGTCTTTCCTCTCTTGCCAATCCAATTGCATCTCACAGTGCTCTCCTCAGTAGCAATTTTTGGCTCACTCTGCCCATGAGCATAGCTCAGAATAAGATATCTTCTTATGTCACGGTGCTGGCTCTCCTTTTACCTGGACCCTGAAATGATCTCTAGTGGCTGAGTGCTTAACATTGCAGGAAGGGTAAATTACTCCAGCTGATCATAGGAATCAATCAAAAATTGGGAGGTAAAAATAAAAATTAAAAAAATGTGTGCACTAGATTTTGTATTTAACAGCTTGAGATGATCAGTGAATTTATTTCTGTGTACAAAGAAAATAAACCTAAATAACATAAACCAATCTACAATTATAATATCCACTTTACTTGGTCATAAATCCTGGAAGTTGTCCTATCCAAACTGTTGGACTCTCGGACCTTGCCAGCCAGGGGGAGAGCCGTGTGGGAGTGTTCCAGCAGTTTCGCCTAGAGTTACAGTAGGCCTCTCGGTTTCGGGACTCACTCTCTCTTATTTTACTTGATTTGTTAGCCTTAATTCCAATTATATTGTATTATATTGTGTTATTCTGTATTCCGATATAGTATTTAGTAAAATAGTGTTCCTCCTTAGATCGTTGCTGCTGTATTTATTTTTCTTTTTCCCTGTTTTCTTTTCCTTCTGGGCTAGCGGCCCTGCAGGCCGTCTATACCCCTGTCATGGGTGCCGGTAGATTTTAGGGTAACCTATGACAAGTTATTGGAAAGTGCCAACACTGTGACACTTTTGTTCAGATGAAATTTTAGTTTGCCTTTTATGCTCATAAGAGACAGCAAGATCTTCGTGATCTAAGTCTCTTTTTGTGAATGACTACACAATTGTAATCCACAGCCCAGTGGTGTCTGTCAAACAGACCAAAAGAAGTGTTTTCATTTAAAAGTTTGAGACTAAGGATGCCCAGCAGTCCATGAAAGTGAGAGTTGGCAGTAATATAATGAAGGACTCTGAGGACCATCATAAGATGGAATCTGTACTTCTGCCTCATGTTTCAGAAGGCTGTGCACAAGATCTGCATTCAGGACAGTTGATGACTTTCTCATTCTCTTTCACACAGCTTTCTGTACACCTCAGTAACACCATGTGCCTAAACATAATATTGTGTGGCATGTCTGTTAGCTTTAGAATCACTTTCTGTCCTTCACTTTAGCTGAACAGTGGCTGTACTCCTTTCAGACCAGAATTCATTAGATGTGCCCAGTTCTGACACAGATTTCCTGCAAGCTGGCTTCACAATTCCCCCTGGTCTCAGTTTTACGCATGGAGGAAAGCATCCAATGACTACTAATGAATTTGAAAGCCAATATTTTACTGTTCTTAACACAGTTTGAGGTAGAAGGAGCTCAAGAAGTTTTATACGAGGCATCATTACTTTAACTAATCTGAAGTGATACGTCCTGTATATAGTATACTTGAGGCATTCCTAGAAGCATTCATTTAAGTAACAGTGTTTTCTTAGGAGAAAGGGAAAATTTCAAGACTTCCTCATTATTTCTAGATGTCCCTTAGAATATTACTATTAATTATTTTATTTCATTCCATGAAACATAGCTAAAAAAGCTGAAATGATCATTCCATTCTGTTCAGCACTGGCAAGAGCTCATCTGAAAGGCTGGGCCCATGCCGGAGCATTGTTTTTCTGAGGTCTGCAAACTAATTAGAGAAGGTCCAAAGGAAACAACCTGGGCAATCCTGTATCTGCCCAGACTGTGGAATGGATGGATAGAGAGCAGCTACATGGAGAAGGACTTAGGGATATTGATGGATGAAAATTGGACATAAGCCATCAGCATGCACTTGCACCTGAGAAAGGTAATCAAATCCTGCACTGCATAAGAAGCATGGTCAGTAAGCTGACAGTGATGATTTCTCCCCATCTCTTCTGCCCTTCTGGGGCAGTACTGGAGTACTGCATTTAGCTCTGGGTCCCTTGTTGTAAGAAAGATGTGGTGCTACTGATGATCAGAGGGCTGTTTACCTCTCCTATGAAGACAGACTGAGAAAGGTGGGGTTTTTCAGGGTGGGTAAAAATGTTGCTGGGAAACCTGATAGTGACCTTCTAATATTTAAAGGGGACTCACAGTAAAGATGAGGATAGAGTCTTTATTAAGGAGTGTAGTAACAGGACAATAGGTAATGGATTTAAACTGAAAGGAGATAGATTTAGATTGGATACAAGGAAGAATTTCTTCACTATGATAATGGTGAGGCCCTGGAACACCTTGCCCAGAGAAGTTGGGATGTCTTATCCCTGGAGGTGTTCAACATCATGCTAGATGTGGCTTTGGGCAGCCTGATGTAGTAGACTATGTACCTGCCTACCGCAGGGAGGTTGAACTAGCTGATCTTTAAATGTCCAACCAAACGCATTCTATGATTCTGTGATTCTATGCTTCTGCAGTTCTGTGAAGAATGATAAAATGTCTAGACATACCGTAGGCTGAAGAAATGTAGGTTCCTTAATCTCGGAAAAAGGAGATCAAAATAATATACAGCTGTTTTTGTCTATATAAAAGATAGCTTCAGAAACAAATTACCCCTTCATTATAAGCCTTGGAGTCAGAACAAAAATGTAATGGGCTTAAATTACATCAAAGAACACTTGGATTTGAAGAAAAAGTTGCAACCAGTAAGTGTATTTGGATGCTAAAACAGTTTTCCTCACGTTGCTGAAGTCCCTCGGGACACTAATTATTTACTCTTTCTGGAAGAGGGAACTATTTATCATGATTTGTATTGTCTTTTCTATGATCATTATTCTATCTCCTCTTGTTTTCCTCCTGAATCTCTAATAACTCAAAACCTACTGCCTCTCCCACCAAAAGGACTGACATCTTTCACGGTCCTTATATGTGGATACATAGATGCATTTTCAGATTCACATCTGCAGGAACAGCAATGGACACTGATGCACACACAGATAGAGAATTTATCAAGAAGCTATAGTGAGATTACTAGCAATCAAATGATCTGTGGAAACAGTGCTTGAAATCAGTGCAGATATGGATAATTGTTTTTCTGAATAAATCTCACAACGTCTGTATCTTTAAATCAAGGACCGCAACCCCAAAAAGTAGCCTCAGTGACTCGTGGATTGGTTTTCCCAGAAGTGTTGCAGCTTTTTAGTAACAAGTTTACAGATGCATTTTGTCTCTCCCCTGTCTCCTGCAGCCCCATTCCCAATAAATATTTATAAGCAATTTCTTTTATGGAACAGCTGAACTCCTAGTTTCCAGACAGTTTGCTTGATGAGAACAAGAATGGCTGAAGGAGAGACATCCAGTGCTGCTGAGTTTCAAACACTGCTCAGAACCACAAGCACTGGATAGAAAGCATCCCAGGAACATTCTCCTAGTTTACCCTGTTCAAAGCACTAAATTACAGCCAGTAGAGATAATACAGCTTTTGTCTTAGCTGTGTAACTTTCCTCCACACCAGCAAATGATGTGACTGATAATTTCTCTGAGCTTAATGGTCAACTAGATTGTAGCCTGTAACTTGAGAGTCCCAACAATAGTACACAAAACCACCATAGAGCACCCAGAAAGATTTCCTTACCATCTTTCAGTTCCTTTCAATAATCTATGTAGTATAAATACTAAGAACACTATGGAAAATAAATTTTCAACTATGGGGTTTTTCAACCTTGTAATGAGAACATTAAGTGATTCAGAATTATTTCTATTTTGATATTATCTTTGTGCTTTAAACTTGGACTAGGAATTAAAGCTTTTCATTTTACTTCTCACCTTAAGAAGTGTAATGGCTTAGATTTGGGTGTAAGCAAGATAAATGTCAGTTAAGAATGACAACGGTGAGAGTTTTCCTTTTTGAAATAATTACCATTTATGTTTCTCTGGAATTTTCTGCTCCCAAATATGATGTGTACCAGAGCAGCTCTTCAAAGTAGACCTATCATTACTATTGCATCTTCTGTAAATTCAATTTGTATGTGTTTATTCTTAATTTTCAGACTACTGAATTTATGAAGTACAGTCTTGATATTCTTAAGGAACTGGATATGTGCCAACAGTAATGCTAGTAAGATTTATCTTTTTTTTCTTTTTGCTAATTACTATGTTGAATATAGTTAATTTCATACCAGTCATGAGATTTTACAATAGAGGGTAATATACTGTGAGCCTAAACTTCCACTTTATCTCAAAATCAGTAGTGATAATTGCATTGTAGCATCCTACAATAATGACCCAATTAACCTATCATACTCAGCTCTAATAGATCCCAGTTTGATGCAGTATCTATGTCTAGTTTCAAAAAAAGTAGATTGGGTACACTCTAAGCATTAAAGAAATAGATATTTCTCTGTTTTCCATGCCAGACAGAGCATGCAGTTCTAAAGGAAATTATGTGTTTTTCCCTACATTCTGGGCTGTCCAAGGAAAGTATATCCAGGGTATTCTGGAAAAATAAGAAAGGGCTGTCTGAGATGAGCATGAAATAATTAAACTGAGAAGGCTAGCCAGCAACCTTATTCATATTAGTCTAAGGCTCATACCAAAGACAAAAAAAGTTTTGATAAATACTTGTTCTTCAGTCCCAGTTCCTCCTCGCGAAACCTGATTTCTGTAGACTCATTTCTTGCCCTTTCCCTCCTTTATAACAATGTGTTTCCCTGTTGGATTTATATTTATTTATTTATTTATAAGTAAATACATACATTTTAACAGAACTTGCACCAATGTGAGGTTCTCACAATCTGCCAGTCCTTAGTGAACCATTGGCAATGTCACTCCCTCGCGGGTATCCTTTGAAAGTGCTCCTACACTCCAAGGATAAATGAGACCTTGTGGAATGCCTCACTCACATAAAATTACCTTAAATTTTCTCCTAGGAACCTGGTCCTACAGCCATGTTGGGGATTACGTAGGTAAACAGAAGAGAAATGACTTTGTGAAGTTCTTTTTGATGAATAAACATAAAATCAATGAACAATTCGGTTTAGCATCCTTCCCATGATTTTCATTTCTTAGCTTAATTCAAGGTTAAACTTAAAGCTATCCTGCCTGACGCTGCTGAGGAAGAAAATGAAGGAGAAGCTCTTGTTCAACCAGTATGACCCTTTCCCTTGAGACAACCACAGTGGGGGGCATCTACTATTACAACTATTATAGCTGTTTCATAACCCACCCTTCTCTCCATGCATGGTAAGGGTTTAAAGAAAGGCTTCTAAAGCGCTTCCTGGTTGTCTCACAGGAAGCTGCAGGAAGGGATGCTGGGAGGCTGTGAGTGAATTTTATGAAATTGGCTTTTTAATTGCTTCTTGATATAAATGTGGATCTTTTGGAGTTATTCAAGGGTGAATTTTCTGTTTCCAAACTTAGAGGAACGTAGGAAGGCCACAGAAATAATTGCCATAAAATGGATGAGAAATCATTAGGGAAAGATAAGAGCTTTTACAGGGGCAAAATATTGGAAAATAAAAGTGGCATACACTGGTAGCATTTAAGAGAAGAGTTACCCAGATAAAATAGAAATTAACAGGAAAATAATTAAGAATTAAGGATACCTGAAAAGGCAAAAATGAGTGCTGTAGTAAAAGAAAAGAATTAAAGAAATATTATGTTTAAGACTTAGCATTAAGTACTGACTTGAAATGTGGAAAAACATTTTCTACAAAACAGAGATGATTAATTTGTTTTTCTTTTCTTTCTTTCTCACCAACCAATATCTAGAGTAATATTTGCAGAGTATAATTGGCAGATTTCCATTTATGCCAGTTCCTTGTTTCCTTCACATTTCTGTTTCTGGTATCAGCAAACAGAAGTGTTAATTAACCTTTGCAGCAAAGCAATGTAAGACCATGTTCAGAATTCAAAACATCTGACAGGAGACTGCAATCTGCAGTAAATTGTAAGTAATGCTGGCCTGTCAATTAAACAGGACAGGACAGGGGGAAAAGGACAGAAGATCATATTATATTCTTGAACTGAAAAGAGCAACAAATTGGTCAGTCAGAAATAATTGTCTGCATCACTGCCTGCAATTACTTTTAATGGGACTGTGGTAGTATCAGCATGCTGTTCTTAGACACTACTTGTGAGCCAGAGAGATGAAACTGATCAGGTTTTTTGAAAACATGACTGAAGGACAGATGTTTCACTGCAAAACTGGAACTGATTCAGAAAGAAATGCATAGGGTAATAATGTGCTGTAAATTGTCTGAAAATAAATACAGCAAACTTCTGAAATGAGACAAAATGATTCAGATTATTACACCAGACTTGGATAACAGCAGTAACACTGTGCATAGGATGGCCAAATAAAACTAACTTAATTGAAGGCGTTTCAGTATAGTGTTGTGTGTTTTTTTAATTATTTTTGTAACTCTAAACTTTCTGGTGTTCTTGAAACAGTCAAACCTTCCTAAATGCAAGGAAAAAAGGACCATGCAAAAGAAACTGTGGTTACATGGAAAGGGCAGCTCAAGTCTTCTATCTCACAAGCTTCTGAAGGTGCAAAAGAACACCAAAAACAGGCTCCAAAAGTAGTTGCCATATGAAGAACAGAGGACACAGCAAAGAACCTATGTAGAGGAAGAAGAAAGAAGGACGTTGATGCCCAAAGTGTAACTGGCCTTGTTTTTCCAGGCTCTCAATTCCTGTGGAAATCTTTTGATGGGGTAGATACAAAGGTTAGTCTTTGATATGGTGGATGAAAGTATGTTTCTCACCTGTTGTTTACTTAGTAAAAAATATTTTGTGATTTTACTCTATTTTTAAGGAAATCAGATTTTCCTTGATTCCCTTTCAGTTTAATTTTTTTCTTGATATCTCATTAGATTTTTATGCTTTATGTAAGTATTCAGTCTTCGTTTGCTAGTCATTTGCTCTTGCAAACTTTATACCAAGAAAGTGAAAAAAATAATATTTCTAGAAATACAATTCTGGAATTCAAATGATATCTTCAATATGTGAGATCAAGAATGACAGGGAGATGTAAATTTAGTTTGTTTGGAGTATATAAGCATTTAATTTATCAAATTAAATACAGAATAATTAAAGTGAGCAACAACCTAGAAAAGATGGTTAACACCACAGGCCTCCTTAGTTTTCTAATTATGAAAGTTTCACACATACAGAAAAAAATGTATTAAAAAAAAAGCCACATTTTCTGACTTCTGGTCTCTTGTCTCAAGGATTTTCTCTACTTACCCTCAGAGTCCATTTCTTCTGCCTTCTACTACGAGGAACACATTTAGTTCTTGTAGGAAGGATGTCCAGTATAAGCACAGTCTGTATAACTCATTGAATTTAAGATTGAACTGATTTTAAGATTTCTACCGAGAAAAAAAAATTCAAGATTCCTTGTACAGTTTGCCTACTGACAAAAACAAATTCTCCTTTCCACTGCCAATACTTTACATCTGAGTTCATATTAGAGGTACAAAGGGAAATGTTGTGCCATACATTAACTACAAATAAATGCCTTCTGGCATTCACATGACCACCCCAATATCTTACCTTTCAGTAACAATTTGCTTACACGTTTTGCAGGAGCAAGGAAGCATGAAATGACTTGTCCCTCGTGTTATAGCAATGTCAAGAGAGTTCCCAGCCTGTGCTAGATCCATCATTTGTATTTCTAATTTAAGCAGCTGAATTCCAACAGCGTCAACTCTTCCCCTGAAATAATTTACATTTGTCTGCAAACACTTGTGGTTTTTTTCTCACTCTTAATATAAAACTGGACAGTCAAGTTAACATGATTTCCAGGTTTCAAGTACTGCTTTGTTTCTCCAGTCATTAGGATGCTATGTGAACAATACTGTGCAGCAGCTGCCATACAGTTGTTTGGAAAATAATAATAATAATAATAAATTGCTGCACTCTTGCATCCCAAGATGACAAGTAATCCTGGGCTAATCCTTTTAATTACTGATGGTAGGCAGGGTGACCTGCCAGCACCACCTCCTGGTAAGCAGGTACTGAGCTCGGTGATCACCTGTCCTGCAATGCACCAGGTAAAGAAGGCATTCATCCGTGTCTGAGGAAAGATTAATTGCTACTTTATAATCCTCATAAACTGGTACACTGCCATCTGTTTTCACTACAGTTCACATACAACAGGAATGATTATTCCTTCATTTTCAGCTTCCCTACACTGCTGTTTTTACAGAGGTTTTTGGAAGTTTTCGGTAGGGCTTTTGTATGAAGATGTGGTACTGCTCTGCCTTTTAACTTGACTTCTGGACTCACTGCTACTGGCAAAGCTTATGTGAGTGTGGAATTTTGCTCCAAGAGCAATTCCCTCCTGACTGAGCACCCTGCCAAAAGCCCTCTGGATCCCCTCTGTCTGTGATCTGCTACCTGTTTCCCTGCAATCACAGAATCATATACTAACCTGAGTTGGAAGGGACCCACAAGGATTGCCAAGTCCAAACCCTGATTCCACACAGCTCCACTCAAAATTAAACCCTATATCTTACAGTGTTCTCCAAATGCTCCTCAAACTCAGACACTGGGGCTGTGCCCACTGCCCTGGGTAGCCTGTTCCATGCCCACCACCCTCTGGGGAAGAATTTTTACCTCACCCCCAACCTGACCCTCCCCAACACAGCTCCATGCTATTCCCTCAGGTTCTGTCGCTATCACTGGAAAGTAGAGCTCAGTGCTGCCCCTCTGCTCCCCTTGTGAGGAGCTCAGCCTCCTCTTCTCTGCACTGAACAAATTAATCATCTAGCTTTCTGCACTTCAGTAAGTCATTTGACTTGGTCCTCTATAACATCCTTCTCTCCAAACTGGAATGATACAGATTTGATAGATGGGCTGTTCTTTGGAAGAGAAACTGGTTGGGGATTGTACCCAGAGAGTTGTGACCAATGGCTCAATGTCTAGATGGAGATCAGTGACAAATGGTGTCCCTCAGGTGTCAATTGCACCCTCAGCTCATTTGTGAATGACACCAAGCTATGTGCTATGGTCAAACCACCAAGGGATGGGACTGCATTCAGGGAGACATAGACCAGCATCAGGCCCAGGAGAAGCTCATGAGGTTCAACAAAGCCAAGTGCAAGGTCTTGCACCTGGGTCATAGCAATCTCCACTATTAATACAAGCCGGAGGATGAAAGGGTTGACAACAGCTCTGCCATAAAGAACCTGAGACTACTGGTGCATGGGAAGCTGGACATGAGCTAGTGACCTGCCCTCAACACCCAGAAAGCCAACAGTATCTTGGGCTGCATAAAAAGAAGCCTGGACATTAGGTCAAGAGAGGTGATCCTGCCCCTCCACTCTGCTCTGGTGAAGCCTCACCTGGAGTACTGCATCCAGATGTGGAGTCCTCAGTGCAGGAGAGACATGGACCTGTTGGAGTGTATCCAGAGCAGGGACAAAAAAGTTATCTAAAGGATGGATCGCCTCCCCTGTTGAGATGAGCTGTCAAAACTGAGGCTGCTCAACCTGGAGAAGAGAAGGCTCTGAGAGACTGGAGCCTTTCAGTAAAGGAGGGCAATGAGAAGGAAGGGGCAGACTCTTTAGCAAGGTCTGTTGTGATAGAACAAGGGAAAATGGTTCCAAACTAAAATAGGGGAGATTTATACTGGATATAAGGAAGATTTTTTTTACAATAAGAAAGGTGAGGCAGTGGAATAGGTTTTCCAGGGATGTGGTAGATGACCTGTCCCTGAAGGCATTCAAGGCCAGGATGGATGGGGCTCTGAGTACCAAGATCTATCTGTAGGTGTTCCTGTTCATTGCAGGGGAGTTGGACTAGACTACCTTTAAGGGTCTCTTCCAAGTCAAATGATTCTATGATTTTATGAAACCAAAGGACTTCAGCGGCTCCTCCTGTATCTTGCCCTCTAGACCTCTCACCATCTTTGTAGCCTTCCTTTGGACACTCTCTGATAGTTTCATGTTCTTTTTGTACTGTGGTGCTCAAACCTGCCCACAGCAAGCTTCAACAAGCAGGCCTCGGGACCTGGTCTAGCATTCAGAGCTCAGGAATAAAAAGGTTTCATTCTTTCCACATCTTCCTCCAACATGAAGAGTACCTTTGGACTCTCACCCCATCTCTCTCTCTTTACTAAGATTTCTAGGTTGTTGGGATAAAGCTTCTTTCACAGGTATGTAAACACAGGGAATGGCAAGGAGATCCTGCTGTTGGTCGAAAGTTCAGACAATAATGAAAGTCATTGTAACTTGAATCTAGTCTTGTGAATGGCTGAGAGCAGTGCTTCTGTATCTACCGTCACTGCCCAGTAGCAGACAGCCTGGTGGTACAGGAGGGTATCCAAAGGCCTCAGTCTCACAGAGCTGTGCATGAGCACCATCACATAGGTGTGCAGCTCAGCTAAACCTCTCAGGACCGTAATGGCTGCAGTAGTGGCACTGTTCTGCACTGAAAGTGCACTGAAAGTGCACACTTCTATCCAACACCTTTAGGCATTAAAATAATATGCGTTATACGTGTTACTGCTTTTTTCTGTACTACTTTACTGCTATCTGGTGCAGTGGAATGATCAATTTTTGAAATAAAAATCACAATTAACACTTTTTTTTTCTTTTCTTTTCTTTTTTTTTTTTTTTTAAAGAACTGAAAAGCAGCAGTTTGATCAAAGCACTGAGTATGGCAAATACTGAGATTTTCTTAAACTAAAAAAACACAGATGGTCTGGCAAACTGCTTGGCAGCTATGCCTTTTCTCTGGCTAACCAAGAAACTGATCAAATGTCTCATGCTTTAATTACATCCCTATTTTCAAACCACAGCTCTAATGCTTTTCAAAGTTGTAACAGGCTGCGCTATTATTATTATTTTTTTTTTTTTTTCCCACAAGTGAGCAGGGAGTTGTTTGTTTTCCTGTCCTCAGATTTTTCATGATCTCTACTACTAAAAAACATCTCTAGTGTTGAAATCAAGGCAGCAAGTATTCAGAGTGGATTATGTCCAAGCAGAAACATAGAATCACAGAACATTCTGAGTTGTAGGGTACCCACAAGGATCATCAAGTCCAACACCTGGCTCCACAGTGGACCATCCAAAAATCAGATCATATCTCTGAGAGCACTGTCCAGACACTCCTTGAACTCCAGAATTCAGTGCTGTGCCCACTGCCCTGGTGTGAGAACCCTTCTTTGTTTTCTGGCTCAAAGCTTGCTTCCTGAGGTGTTTTCTAGTGATAAGACTCTCAATGATTTATGGAGGAGGCAAGTGATGGGTGCTACCGTGTGACAATCAACATCACCCTGTAGGCATCTGACAGCACCTTCCTTCATAGCTGTTTGCTTCCGGAACAGAGTGCACAGGAGTGTTTACGGGTGGAAGATCTGGCCTGGGACTAAATAGCTCCAGCTTGGTATGGGAAAATTGGGGAATGATGCCATCGTGACCTGTGAAAAACAGGATGCAGATGGGCATCCCTGCTCCCTCTTATCTGCTGGCAAGGCCCGGAAGATGGGAACAAAAGGAGTTTTTGCTGAGATCCCAAAGCCAGAATTTTCTACCCCAAGGAGAGCTGACTCAACTACTTTGGATTTGAGCTGTCACTCCAAAGAGAAAGCTGACTCGACCATTTTGGACTTATAAATAAGTTGGTGCTACCATTGGAAATTCATTCATTCATTCATCGTCGTCGTCATCGTGGTCACCGTCATCATCAGTGGAACAACACCTGACGACCCACCACTAATGAAGATCAATGACAAACCTCGCTGGACCCATGGTGGTGACTATCTCCCTCTTGCTTCCTACAAAGACTCCTTGCTTCTATTTCCTATCTTTACTATCGCTTGTCTTCCCTTCCCCATCACCCTATATCATAATAGTGTCCGTCCTCTCCTTCCCCATCTCCCTAATTAAGATTTATAATAAACTGGTCGGACCAACATTTGAACCGTTGTTTCTTAATCTCACGCCGGGTATACATATATCAAAAAACCTTGCCTCCCTCCTTTAAATTGGGGAGAGACACCTGGGCAGCCCATTCCATACCCACCACCCTCTGGTGAAAACCTTTCCTTAACACCCCACAGGCACTCCTCTGTTGGACAGAGTAAAAGGTTCTTCATCTTTTCTTGTATTTTACTTTCAAGCTGATACCAAGCTGTAGAGATAGATGAATTTAGTTACAATAAAAAAACAAACAAACAACAACAACAAAAAAATCAAATAGGTAATAAGTTGTGTGTGCCTTAAGTAAGAAGAAGACATGGGAAATCCATGTAGTTGCTCACCACAAAATATCATACAAGCAATAGAACAAGCATTGTTACTTAATACAAAATAAATATAATTCAAAATTAGAAGCGTTAATTGAAAAAAGACTTGTGAGAGGCTCAACAAATCATTTTCAAAACACTCAGTTACTAATAATACATTTATTTGATGGTTGTAGATGCAAGAAGCAGTGCTTAGAAATGATTTAGTGAGGCCCAGCTCTTAGAGATGTTCCAGGTTAGAGGAAAGAAGGATCTATTAACACAGACTGCCCTATATTCTGACCTTTGTTCTCTCTCTCTGATTCTTTCCATGTTGCTCCCCCTCTCAGCTATTATGAAAGATGATAGAAGGACCCCACAGTAAGGGAGAGAAAGGGACTTCACAGAAACTGGGACAGGAGTTGTGAAAAGATAGTTTATGTAAAAGTTGTTAGAAGAATGGGGATTGCAGACACTGGGTCTAGAAAAACAGGGGGGTTGAGGACCATAAAGATAAGGGTGGAACAGCCTGAGAACAGTGAGGTGATTAGATGTCCACAGGGCAAACTGGAACCAGTTTGGGGGGTGCCCCTCCCCCAGGATCGAAAGGTTATAGTGAGGAAGATGATGAGCCTTCCCCCACGACTCACTACACATGCTCAAGGGTGAATGGAGTCTCAGGAATGTAATGAATATGTAACCAAATTCCTGCAAACTATTTATTATGTATTAGTTCAGCCAATGTCTGTAGCACGCTTTCTCCTAACAGTGTGCAAGTAAGGTGGAGCTACCCCCCTTGTACCAGGGTGTATGTGCATCACTCATTAAACATACCTGTTTTATAACTAAAGTGGTTATGGGGTTTGATTCTGAAAGTTAATTCTTGCCTAACAATTCAACAATTCTTCCCTAAGTGGATTTTTACAGGTTTCATTAATCTCTTAAGTTTGAATATAGGTTAAAATTGTTCTGCACCCTGCATTTAACTCCAGATATCTCTATCACAGTAACACCCAGTGGCAGCTTCAGGATCTTTCCATTCACCATCAACTAGTTCATACATCAAGGCATCAATATGAACCATCTCTATTCGACTTCATCTTGTGCTGCCTCCGCTTGTCTTCCTGATGAACCCAGGGTGGTCTTCGTGAGTTGATCTGCCCTTTTTTAATGTGATGACTGCTCACATGAAAGACTGGAAGAGAGACAACCTACATAGTCTAACAGCATCATTCCTTTCCTATTCTCAGGACAAGAAAAATTGCTCAGGGGAAAAAAGCAGATGTTTAAGAAAGTCAGGCCTGAAATACAGGTTGTCAGGCCTGAGCAGAAGTCTAAAGCTAGGGAACTACTAAAAGTATTTGTGCAGGGAGAAGCTGTTAAGGTTAAATATGCTTACAATAAATCCTTGGTTGCAAAAGTCAATTTCACCATTTTCTCTCCAATGATGTAGAATTCCACTTCTGCTGCACACAGGAGAAAATAGCTAACTATCTGTATCTTTTACTTCTAACCTGCAAATTCCTATAAAATAACACTGTACCCGCATTGCATAGATAAGTATTCTGACTTACACTTCTGTGAGCAAGATGCTTGTCTGTTAAGTAGCACTAACAGTGCACATCTACTCCAGCAAACAAAATGGACCGCAATCCATCCTTGGCTGTGTTACAGCTTTCATCTCTGCAACTAAGCCTTCAGCCCCACAGCAACAGAACAGCCTTATCTATATCATATATTAAGAATGGTCCATGGCTCATACTATTTTCTAAGCACCTTTGGTCTTAAATAAAGACTGATTGTTGACCACAGAAAAATGCCCCAGAGAAAGTGGGCTCCTCAGTTCTTGTTGACTTCTGATGACTCATTAGGACTGGAATCCACTTAACCTACCCCCTAACTTAATGAATACTACCATGGCCATAGGCCCAATATCACAATGTCCATCTGCTTCCAGAATATAGCAACTGCATTTTATAGGGATTTTATTAAACCTGACACCATTTTTAAAAAGAGTGTGAGCTTTTCTCCCTCTGTTGACGAAATGAGCAGAGCCCTGGAGTGGAAAATCTGTCTCCTCAGAGCATCCCACAAGGCATGCAAGATCCACAGACATTTATGACCAGCTACCTCTTTAAAGTGGAAAACTCAAGCCCCAACAATTGAAAACAAGTCAACAGCCAGCTCATGGAGGAAAGGCATGTCCTTTCCTCTAGTCATGTTTTCCCAACCAGTAACATTTCATGGCTTCTCTGGCATCCAAATCTCTTTCTTCCACAATCTTTGAGGCCTGTCCAAGATTCAGTTCCCTACAGAAAGTATCTGAAGTGATTCTTTCTTATAATTTGCACCTGTGCTACAGGTTTACTGTCAACTCTTCCTTCTCCAATGCTGCCTCCCACATCTTGGCTCTGAAAGCCTCTCCCAGCTGAATCAGCCTAGCAGCTCCTGATGGAGAGGGATTCTCCTCTCCAACAACTTCAAATTTCAACCAGGCTTTGCAAGACAGCATGGGTTAATTAAGCAGCTTTACACTCTTCTGCCTGTCCACATGCTTTTCAAGAAAATTAGCAGTATAAGTATGTCATGGTTTTGCAATTTTGTAATTTTGCTATCAGTATTCCACATCATAACATCATGATAAAGTGTGGATAATTTTGATGAATGTGCTGCTCACAAAAGAAGACTGAATGTCCCAGAGAACACCACGGTCAGTCATATGACACGGACTCTATATAATCTCACTTCAGTGCTGGACTCGCTCTCTTGGATCCTGCCAGCCAGGGGGGAGCCGTGTGGGAGCGTTCCAGCCGTTTCACCTAGAGTTACAGTAGGCCTCTCAGTTTCGGGACTCTCTCTTATTTTACTTGATTCGTTAGCCTTAATTCCAACTATATTGTATTATATTGTGTTATTCTGTATTCCGATATAGTATTTAGTAAATAAGTGTGCCTCTTTAGATTGTTGCCGCTGTATTTATTTTCCTTTACCTTTTTTCCCTTTTCTTTTCTGGGCCAGTGGCCTGCGGGCCGACTGCCCCCCTGTCATGGGTGCCGGTAGATTTTAAGTTAACAAGGACCAAGGACTTTGTTGGGACAAAGTACCAACATGGTAAACATCCATAACCTCTGTTTTGAACTGCCATGCCTCACCTGCAGCACTACTCCTGATCCTCACTGCTTTCCCAGTTAATTGATTTCTTCTTCTTAATCAGCCCAAGACTCATTTTTGGGCAATCCATACTGGGTTTTTTTGGGATTATGTGCCAAGTGGTGCAGAAAGGCCAGGTACTGGACAAAACTCATCTCCCAAAATCCCACATTGCCTAGAAAATATCTGGATGCTATGGAAACACTGTGACAATGGTTTACGGGCTGGTTCAGCCTGGTTCTGTGCCCAGTGGGGTGAAGGGATTTCACAAAATCCACACCTCTGGAAAACAGGGGATCCCAAAATAATTAAAAACAGCGGCAATGATCTGAGGAGAAACAAACTAATTTACTAAATATGGTATCAGTATGCAAGATAACACACTATAATATAATATAATTAGAATTGAAGCTCATAAATCAAATATAATGAGAGAGTATCTGAAAGCTGTAGGCTTTACAGTAACACTGAAGTGACATGCGCAGTAGGGATGGGAAACAGTGAGGAGAGGCAAAGGAGAAGAGCAACAAAGAGCCTGATAAAGTGGCCTTGCTAGGAGTTCTGTCTCCTCTCTGACAGCAAAGCTCCCTGGGGAATGTAGTTCTTCTTCTCTTCTCTTCTGGGCAGGTACCCAGAACTGGAGCATTAACACTTTAACTCCCAGGGCACTACATGATGTTATGATGTGGAATACCAGTAACCAAAAATCATAAAACCATGACACACTGTACACTTTTTTTCAGTGATTCCTCAAAATTTTCCCACTAATTTCTGAATTTAAAAGAAGCTCAGTATACATGCTGTTGCATAAATCGGTGTCCAGTTAGTGAAGGCTACTATGCCCTAAATGTCCATAAGCAGCAGCAAAGTCCACCGTCTCTTTTCTAAGACCAAGCAAGAACGGGCAACCAGACCAAAAAATTCATCCTTTCATCTCTTCAGAGAATTTCAGTGTTGAATAGGAAACAGTCTGTCTATAATGATCTCCTTAAAAAGAAATACCATTGAAACCCCTTATTCAGAGTAAGCTTTTAAATGATTTTAAACTTTATTGCAAATTGCCCTAAAGACATCTTAGTATGACATGGCATACATTTGTTGCCCATGACATTTATTTTAATTCTCGCTGCATGACAGCTTGCCTTAGTATCTGCAGTGTGATTTGAGAATGGAACAAAGCGCAAACAAATGTTAATGTGCCATATGCAAACAACATTTAAATTTGCTGTTGGCAGCAGAATTCAGAGCATTATTCAGGAAAATTCCAGCCATGACCCTTATCAAAAATGTCAGTCTGCAGTGAAGTACTTGTATCTATATGAAAATAAATAGATCTGCATGCTTTTTAAAATTAGTTTTGATTGTGATATAGGTTTTGTTCCTTTTTTTGTTCTGTTTAAGTTTTGTTCTGCATCACATTTATCAACATTTATTAACAAAGTACTGAATTGTATGTTTTATACTGCGACCAAGATGGATTTGATCCACTGCAATGATTACAGAGCAAGAAATCAATTTCACTTTTAATTTCAGTATTTCACATAGCATATGAAGCAAGTTCTCTCAAATACTAACCCTGGTAGGGCAGAATCTTTGCTTATACAAATGGACTTCTAAGTAGAAATGAATCAATTCATCAATTTTTTAAAAGTGAGACTTTTCGGAAGGAGTGTTGAGTTAAATGCAACATGTCTGTGTATTTGAGTGAGAAGAAAGCAGGGAATAGGAGGGGCAGAGTGCACCAAGAGGGGCAAGCTTAGCCATAGTCCTTGTAATCATTCTGTGCAGGAATTATTTTACAAGAAAAATCAGATTCATTAACACTCTGATTGGTAAGTCTGATTTCTGATGAAAGTTCATTTCCAGGAGAAAATCTGTGAGAACTGCAAAATAAGTTTTGAAACAGAAGATCTGATATTATAATATAGCCAGCAAAATATACAGTCCCTAATGTATTCTAATAAGACTGAAGCAATTTGTTCTGATAACCTCAAGTAACAATATAGATCATGGTCCACAGTCTTTAACATACTGAATGCTGAACTTAGACAGCAAACTCCTGGGGAAACTGTGGAGGAGGATAAGCAGCTGTAGCACTCCTTTCTCATCAGGAAGCAATGGAGAGGTCCCCAAAGAGCTCAGCGCTGTCTCTCCTCTGGTAGTCAGGATACCGCCACATCCATAATGCGTAGTCTACTGGGTGTAACTATTGTACCAAAATGGTCAAACACTAATCTGATTAGTGTTTCTGACTAAAATCTGACTAAAAGTTTTCAGTCTTGTTGAAACAGAATGTAAACATTAACATTAGGATCCAAGAGATCAGCATAAAGCTGCATCAGAAGAAGTTCGGACTGGATTTTAGGAAAAGGTTCTTTGCTGAGAAGGTGGTCAGGCTCCCTAAGGCACTAGTCATGGCACCAAGCCTGCTGGCACTTGGACAATGCTCAGACATATGGTTGAATTTTTAGGTAGTCCTGTGCGGAAACAAAAGTTAGACCCGCTTATTCCTGTGGGTCCATTCCAACACTAGACTGGTTATAGGATTCTGTGATTTTTCACAGTGGCTTTTTATGATGCTATGTCATATATAGCTTTTTGATGATGCAATATTGTCAGCACTATATACATGTGTGTATGTACCCTGTGAGTGTGTTTGTGTGTCCAGAAAACTCTTCTAGAGTTTTTCTTTCTTCGTCCAGAAAACTTCAAGGGTTTATTCAGTTAGCAATAATAGCATATAATTACCTCTCCTTGGTCAGAGTCTTCTAATCTTTTGGTTTTTTTTCCATACAAAATAAAATGCAGCCAGCACATTTAGTTCCATAAATATTCATCACCGGTATCAGTATAATGTTTATTTCTAACTGGCTATTCTGGGAAGAGGGATATTTACTTACGTGTTCTGTATTCATCAGTGCTGTGGTGCTATAAATTAGTCTTTAAAATCTGGAAAGTTTTGTATAGTTAAGGTGGATTTTGGTCATATTGTGGTGGAAGTCTAATCACATTTTGAGTTGTTTTGCTGCATTGGTTTTACTAAAGTGATTTTTCTGTTAGGACAAAGACAGTGAATCAGTGTTCAGTATTATCATTCCACATAAATGCACAACATCCTAACAGATACAGTTTTTGATGTTTAAGTCTGTGGCTGATGAATTCATTTTCATGAAGCAGATCAGCACAGCTGAACACAAGATGACTTGAGTTTGTTGATCAGAGGAGCTCAGACAAAAGAGATCCTCACAGCTGGCAGAATTTGAAATCCTAATATTACCATCAAATAATCTTAACTTTGCCTTTTTATCCCAGAAAGAGGGAACTGTTAAGAAGTACATAGAGAACAGCAACAGGGTTCAGACACCAGTTCCAATGCTTAGAACTGATACTGCTGCCTTCCCACTGACAACATGCCAAGGACAGCACTTGCTAGGCTTGTACAAGTCTCAAAAAGAGAAATCCTCTGGTCACTGCAAGAGAAATCCTTTCAGACTCTAGATACTGAGACTGACATAAATAGAAGTGCATAAAAAGAAAAAAAAAAAAAAAAAAAAAAAAAAAAAAAAAAGAGGCAGAAAGTTTGCATATTGCTACGTTATTACCATATTTGGTCTGAATATATACAAAGCAAATCCAGTTTAAGTGAAGGTGATAAAAGAGCATTAGAAAAGTTTTACTTCCTGCAGAAAGAAGCTCATAACAGTGGTTAGCATTGTAGTCAAATGTGCAGTCTACCCCAACAGTTAAACACAAAATTTTGTGTTTACTTTAAAATCGGCAAGAATTACTTCATGTGAGAGCTGATCTCTGGTTTACTCGTTTTCCTGTTCACAGCAGTGTCACTATGCACTGTTCAGAGTTCCCTTGCTTGAAACTTACATTGACTCTGTGAGTACTGTGCTATTAATTTCTCATGGATTTCACTCTCTCATTTATTTGCAACCATTGCAATCCCTCTTCGCTCATCTTATTTGGCAACTCTATTTGATCTGCATGTAAGACCCACCATACAGTCATTGTGACAGCAGAATGCTTCCTGACCTCTTCTGAGAAGAGCTATACAACACTCAGCTTTCAGGTCACATAATAAGGGCCTGGACAAGCCTTAGACTTTGAAGCCTTGTGCAGGAATTGGAGGCAGTATCAGTGAAAAGAATTAAGTGTGAACCTCCAGTTTCTTTCACACTGTGAAAAGGCCAAGGCCTGTTTTAGCCGTACAACATATTAAATTATTTAGTTCAATTGTTATTTATAATGATGTCAAAGAATTTTATATGCATAGTTCTTTCCAAAGCAATGCATGTATTACAGCATAATCTGCACTTTTGAAATTTATTTCAAAACTCTTCAGTGTTTCAGATCTTTACTGCTCCAGCCAGATAGAAACAAATAGCCGAAGCTTGCAGGAGTTCTCTGTTATCCTCTACCCAATTAGAATACATCAGATGTCACCACTTACAATCTAGTAAAAAACAGTCACATAGCACAACTCTCTTGTATGACTGTAACTCCCAAGTTTATTAAAATAGGTGAAGAATAAAAACCAGTTATTGAAATCACAACTCAGATATTTGGCTGCAGTAGATTCCACATCTCATGATATCTCATGACATCATTGTTTTTACTAAGTGATCTGAGACCCCTGCAAGTAAGAAACATGCCTGTTCTGTGGTGCCTCAGTCTTTAGGAAGACTGTTCAAGCAATCCTTTGGACAGCATGTAAGAAAAGCAAGGTGTTTGGAGAGTTATCCTCCACTATGAAAATAAAGAAACTATCTCTTGTTCAGGGAGTAACATTCATTCATCTCTCACAGAGTACACCTTGAATCATGTGGGAGCTGAAGGCACAGAAAGCTGTTCTGCTCAGCTCAAGTAGGTGAGCAAGAATGTACCTTAACAATGACCTTTGGCTCATCAGACCTGGTATGCATAGAATGGGAGATGGGTGACTTGGATCCTGTTCTCACAGGATGTATGTGTCTTTTGTTCAGACTTTGTGCTTCTTGTAAGTGCTTTTGTTTGCTTTTTTATAACGCAGCCATTGATTTTTCATATTCTACTGAACTTCACACTGAACTCTCCCTGCACACATTTCTATCTTCAGTTTTTTCCTACAGGATTTATAAATTGGTGGCTTGATCAGGGAGCAATCTGGTACCTGATCTTTGTGATTAAGGATGGAAGGAGATCACTGAAGGGCTTAATTTTGAGACAAAAATAAACAGGAAGACAACCTTATAGTTAATGGAGGAGGGAAAATGATGAATAAAACTAGTGGAAGCAGTGGGAAATTATTTCCATGGACGGCTGCTTATTTGCACCACTTTTGATGAGACACTTTTAGACACATTTTTATTACCATGAATTAAAAAGTAGTGGTTCAAGGATTTCTTCTCATATTGGAGGATTTGTTGTAGAAAGGGAATAAGACTCCCTGCTTCTCACTTGATTAACTGAGAAAAACATATTTGAAAAGTCTATTTTTGGATGTGACCAAGGCCTCCCTAAAGCTATTAATCAGTCAGAATCAATCTTTTTTCTTGGATTGCAATTACTACTTTCTATATTTAAAGGAAACATATTTAGATTTATTTCACCATCTCAGGGAAAAAAAAATAAAAATCTTAGATTTTGGGGGATCACAAAATTGTAGGGGTCAGAAAGGTCTCCTGGAGATCATCTAGTCCAAACTCTTGCTAAAGTAGGTTCTCTACAGCAAGTTACTGTAGAGGAAAGCACCTAGATGGGTCTTAAATACCTACAAAGAAGGAGACTCCACAACATCTCTGGGCAGCCTCCTCCAATGCTGTGTCACTCTGACAATAGAAGAGCTCTTCTTTTCATTAGTATATAACTTCCTGTGTTCCAGTTTTTTGCCTATTGCCTCTTGTTCAATTGTCACTCACCAACAAAAAGAATCCACCTCCAATAGCTTGACTCCCACACTTCAGATATTTATAAACGGTTATGAGATCCCCTCTCAGCCTTCTCTTTTCTTGACTAAAGAATCCCAGGTCTCTCAGCCTTTCCATATAAGGGAGGTACTTGAGGACCTTAATCATCTTTGTGACCCTCTGCTGGACTCTTTCTAGGAGATTCCTGTCTTTCTTGAACTGAGGAGCCCAGAACTGGACACAGTGCTCCAGATGAAGCATTACCAGGGCAGAGCAGAGAAAGATCACTTTCCTCAACCTGCTGGCCACACTATTTCTTATGTACCCCAGGATATCATTGGCCTTGTTTCTCACAAGAACACACTGCAGGCTCACGATCATCCTGTTGTCTATCAGGACACCTAGGTCTTTCTCTGCAGAGCTTCTCTCCAGCAGGTCAGGACCTCCACACTTGTTATTGTTGAACCTCATCAGGTTCCATTCTGCCCAGCTTTCTTATCTGTTCAGGTCTTGTTGGATGAAAGCACAAACATGAGTCAAACATGTAAAAGGAAATCATGACTCTGTGTATATCAGTGAGAGTTCTGAAGTACTTAAGCTATCATAAACAGAATAAAAGTTCATTGGAAACTCATCAAAGAGATCCAGAGGAACCCTCTCCTAGGCCTGGAACTACAAACAGAAGATTTAACCCACTTAGTTTTAGTAGGTTCAATTTTTGTTACTCAACCCAAAGTCACTGCTAAAATATATTACAGTAAAAACTCCCTCATTCTATTTCTGCATCTCATTATTGCTCCTGTTTATCTCTGTTCCCTTCTGAGGAATGTGATGTCTTTTTATCACCATTAAATCTAAACAATGACTCAACCTGCAATGACAACATAAAGCTAGAAAATAATGTACTAGGCCTGTTCTCAATAACATTTGCAAAGGAAAGGTCTCCAGTAGCTGTAAGAGGATAAGAACGTGGAGAAGCTGATTCAGCTAGAAGAGGACCAGTCTGTCATTATTTCCAAGCCAATTTATATTCAATTACAAGATGCTTTCTATAAGAAAAATTCTACTAAATTTAATAAATATTAACTTCAACATGAAGCTAAAAATGGTCTGCTTATGGACTTTCTTCAGTTTCCTTTCCAGCATGCCCTGTTCTTTTACTCCTTCATTACGTAATTTTGTCAGGCTGCATATTTTCATTATCATTCTTCAAATGAGAAAGATTGTCATTCTTGTCAATCAGAAGATCACTGGACCTGTTGTGTCCTGCCTCATTAAAATACACCCAGTCAATTATAACCAGTCCAGAACCATTATCTTCACTGTTTTCTCAATTTCCCATGAGCATTTTTAAACATCTCAAATTATCTTACATTTGATAATATGACTAAGAAATTTCCCTTTTGGAGATAATCCAGCGACAGGATCCTAAATCTAATTTGGGCTTTTTTCTCCATCCACAAATCTCGTAAACAATCAGTTTCTTCTCATGGGAAATCAGCTCAAAGAAGATACTGCAGAGAAGTTCCTTTAGAATGCATAGGAAGGTGTTCTCCAGAAAGAAAACAGTAACCTTACTTTCCTCTTAGCTGGAAGGTATTGAAGCTTGCAAAGTGTGAATTAAGTGCTTGTGAAGGCTCAGCCAACCAAACTCATATTCTCGATGTCTCTCTCCTTTGCAGTTATGACTGTATCTTAGGGAAACCAGGTCATCTCCCTCAGTTCCTCTGGCAGGTGAACAACTTGTTTCATCCTTTTTCTGTTGTGTGCTTGGAAATCAAAAGAAATGGTTTTCTGTAAGGAAGCTTGTTGTATGCATTAATCATAGCAGTTTGTGGGGAAATCTCCTCTGAGGCCATTCAAAGAAAGAGAAAGAAAGCATCTATTTCAGGATGTAAGCCCTTAGGGACAAAATGCAAACACAAGTCAAGGCAAATATTTCCCTTGCTGGTGAGTGTGGGCTGAGGAAGACCCTGCTATAAAGCACCCCAGCAGTGGGACATGGAGGAAGTTGTGCAAGGCAAAATTATTCCGAATATTTCAGCACATATAGATACAGTTAGAGGTCAGTGGGATTGTAAAAAACAACAAAACAACTTGGGTGCTTCATATCTGCTTACTGAAACTCCCTATCGGGTTCTTCTACTGCTTCAGTGCTTGCAAATTGGGCTGATCATCTCAGCATTAGATATCCAGAAACACCCAGAGTTAAGTTCAAAAGAACTGGTCTCAGAAACTTTTCTTTTGTGCAGAGCCCACGTAACTGGGAAAACTGCACCAGCTGCTGCAAGGTAGCCCTCTCCATCAGGTGCCTCTTCTGAGCCTGTTTCCACAAACTTTGCTGTGGCATGAGGAGATGGGTTGAGAAGATTTCAAGTATTATCAGTCATTGCAAGGTGCGAGTGAGGGCACAGCAGCAGAAGAAATGTGGTTCTAGTGTAGATATCAGTGACTTGTAGGTTAAATGCTGAAACTAAATTAAAATCTCAGCCTCTCTATGCTCAAGAGATCTTGGTTTCCCACTTCACTTCGCATTAACCGAACACAGTGTATCTAAATGATGATGGCCTCCTGCTTTATCATCTGTCCATAATTTTTACATTCCCTCCTTCATATTGCTATTACTTCATCACTGTTCACCTTTATTTTAACCTTTGGCTTCCAATCATGGTATTTTGATAGTACCATGAAACAACCAGAAGACTCTCACAGTGATGAAGTAAATAGTAACAATAGGGGCTGGTAAAATGATGCTTCGTGATATGCTCTTTGAGAGCAGAAGGAGATAAATCATCTCCCATCATCAAAACTGACAATTACTCTCACCACAAAACTCTTGACTACTGAGAGAGATGTCACTGCACTCTGCCCTTTGGAGTCTCCATCCCACCCCTCCACAATCCTGCAGCCACAGAAACCAGGAATTTACTAGGATTTTAAAATAACTTAAATTCATCACATCTGTGACTTGGAGCTCTAAGCAAATCAGAAGATGTTCCAGAAATTCATTTTTAAGAGAATCTCATGTCACTCTATTTTTTTTTAAGAGATTTGTTTGAAGGTGCCCTTCGAATTGTACATGGTCACATACAACCACTGTTTCAAGATTGCTGTGTTTTTATATTACCATTAATCAATAAAACACATATTAAGTAAGTGCTTCACTGTGCACTCACATGATTTATTAGGCCTTCCTTCATTAAAATTTTTGATCAGAAAAGTAATTAAAGAGTGAACAGTGGCAGGAACACATACTTTGCATCAATTATTAAAAGCATGTATCTTAGAACAAAAACAGTAATGAATGCTTGAGCTACCATACTCAGGTGTTACTCAGATGTCAAATGATCTGAACTGTTAGTAGCAATAATCCTTGGCTTTCCCACAGATGAACAAAATGGATAGAAAGTAATGAAGACAAGCATACTAAGTTTGTTTCCAGCACTGCTACTTTAAATAACAGCAAAGAACAAGTGAGTTCTGAGATTTGAAGTGCCACAAATGTATGTTCTATACATTAGTACATGTTTTTAGAGAAAATATCAGACCTTTCATTAGCTTCATTATCAATCATTGAGAATACTCATAATATATCTGGAATTTTATGTGTTGAACATGGAAAATGATAGTAATGTCTCCACAGATAAAGAAGATTTAGATTCCCTTTGTAGAATTTTTATCTAATAATTTTTAAAGTAGTTTCCTTAACTTGTTCTTCAAAATGCAGAGTTCTTCTGTCACTGTGGTTCAATTTACTGTGTTTCATTAAGCCTGCTTTATGCCAGTTGAATCCTTAGTTCCTTACTAGACAACAGTGCTGCATACCTGGGTGAATCTCACTCCACACATATTCCACTGCAAGATACTGAGAACTACGAGAACTGCTCTGAAAGT
Source organism: Excalfactoria chinensis (assembly GCF_039878825.1). Taxonomy (NCBI): domain Eukaryota; kingdom Metazoa; phylum Chordata; class Aves; order Galliformes; family Phasianidae; genus Excalfactoria; species Excalfactoria chinensis. The sequence continues at coordinate 116,083,490 of NC_092825.1, forward strand.
AATGCCTCCTGTTTTATGATGTTGGCTCACAATGTCAAAGGTGGATGTTGGTAATATGGCAGTAGAGGTTGAATCCTCCCACCAATATCTCATTACATTTTGTTGTCATGAGACAGATGGCAGCAGAGAGGCAGTCTGACACAATGGTGTCTGACATGGAAGTGCAGATGAGGCAAAGGGGTGTCACTAGATTCCTCCATGAGGAAAAAATGGTATCCAGTGATGTTCACTGATGCTTGCTGGACATTGGTGGAGTCCAAACAGTGGATGTGGACACTGTGAGGCAGTGGGTGTTGCATTTCAGCGGTGTCGGCAGTGACAGTGTTTCACCTCCTGTGCTGTAGTTTTTTATACGCAGCTTATGCAGGCTCTTGTTCAACTCTGGTGAAACTGCATAGCTTATGGTGGTGACAATGTTAAAAAATAATGTTTTGTAGCTGAGAATTTGCTCTATCAAGCAATATTATTGTGCTATTTGAATCTGTTGTAATTTCCATGGAAATAAATAGAAGATGTTGCTTCCAGAGCAACCTATGCACATTCATTGCATATTTACTTCCCTCTTGGTTATTTCTGAGGAATAAAAAATCTCATATGTCTGCCATTTTAAGTAGAAGACAAAAAAGAGTAAACAACACATATCTGTTGAGGAAAACACCCAGTTCTTCTTTTAGTCTGATATCATATTGCTAGTTAAAACTTCCTCTTTCTAACATAATCTCTATCATGAACTGGGATTGAGACAGTAATCCACAAGCCACTTTATTTCATAAGCTTCATAGACTCCTCAAACCTTGGATCCTGACTGTTTTGAGAAATACCACATTCCTAAACATCGCATTCATACTTGTATTTATCTTATTAAAATGTACAGTTTTGAGAAGTAATCTTCTCTTCATTCCCTGTTAATTACACTCTATCTGCAGCCTTCTGCACCATCATAAAATACTTGGAATGAATTTTCTCAGTGACAGTTTCATATATTGCTCAGATCATCACCCAGATGTGGCCGGCCATGAGATGATTAGCTTCTTGACCAACAGGACATTTGGAGGAATACATTTCTATAATGGGTTTCATTTTGTGCCAGAGGAAAGGAACGTTTCTGAGTGGGTGTTTACCATTTTTCATAAAATTGGCTTACAGCACACCATTGCCATCTGACTTACAAAAGACACGTTTGCTTCCATCTGGATGAGCTACTAAGTTGTCTGCCTGCACCTATCAGTCACTTCTATCTGACAGCTACACATTATACAACTACTGAGGGAAAACAAAGATGAGCAGGAAGAAATCAAGGGTTTTCATGATCAGTGTGTTTCTTAATACCCCTCTGTTCCCAAACAGACCCAGTGAGGTCAGCTGAGCATAGCAATGATCCTCCCCTAAATAAATAATCACTGTAACAGCCTTGCTCTTATCAGCTCATACTTTCCTTTCTTAAATTGGATTCTAACTAGGAAAAAGACTCTTATTTGTGTCTTATGCAGAAGCCAGAGCACACATATCCTACACATGCCAGAATGACACAACAGGCCACTATGGATGTACTAAAAAGAAATAAGGTGTCATTTTGAATAAAGGAAGGATTTCTGTTTAAAATTATTCTGAAATCCATTGATTCATTTCAGTGCTATTCCCACAACTGTTAAGATTTTTCCTGCTGTGAATTTACAAATATGTATATTCCACATGTACTCGCAGTATCACATGAAAATTTCAGCAGGCTGCAAACAATACCACAGCCCAGTCCAATTCTCATTACAATATAAACAGGCTTTCCTGCAGAATTCTCTAGCAGATTTCTTTGCATTACACTATTGATTGACATACTGGGATCTTTTATAGTGTTTTGATACTACAGTACAACATGTTTAACTTTTATCGTAGAATCATAGAATCATTAAGACTGGAGAAGACCACTAAAATCATCCAGTCCAACCATCAACCCATCACCACTATGTCTACTCAATCATGCCCCATTAAGTTATATGATAGAAGATACAAACACAGTTTCAGACAGAAAGATTCACTTTAATCAGCTTGACTCAAAAAATTTTCAACCTGAAGCACAGTAGATATGTGCTTTTCAGGCTAACCAGAATTTGATGTAGGCTCAGGGCTCCCTGATTTTGCATATTCTAGGAGGTGATATAAAACATGACTTGGATAAAAAGACATTATCTGTAGGAAAAAAAGAGAGAGAGATAGAGAAAAGCTTTCTACCTACAAAACAGACCATCCTTTCACACAAGAAAAGATAATTTAAGGACAGCTCAAACCTTTATCTTCAATAAAGACTGAAACAGCAAGCTGCTATGAGAAATTAACTCTGATAAGTAGGCAGACACGCTTCTACCTGACCCACAGCACTTTCACTTGTTTCACCTTCCCCATGACTTGCTGAGACACTAACCTCCTTGTTCTGCGTTATCAGCTCCCAACCTTGGGCTGAGCTTTCAGGCTCTCATGCTGTTTGAACACCATTGGCGTCATACTTCAAAAAGTTGCCTTCTGTTATCTCAGACGCTTTGTGAAAGTCTAATTGCAGATGCTTTTCCCAAGTGGGCACTGGAAACTGAATGCTTCGTTTTATCATGTGCCAGCTTAGCAATAGCAAGCACTCTCTACACAGCTCACAGACCTGCCTGCTATATCTCACAGCACGTTTCCAGAGTGCCTTAGCTTAGAGGCTAAGCTGGAGTCCGCTTTAGGTTAAATTCAAGCATTTATGGCTTTATTGCAATGTCTGTTTCGCCTTTACTGCAGTCCAAGGCATGGGCATTCATAGCAAAAGCATTTTCCACTCGAAGGAAATTCCTAATGCTGAAAATTTAATGCTGTTTTCAGGATTTGGCAACAAAATCTCAAGCTTCAGATGGAAAGGAGAATGACACTATATGGAAAAATGTAGTCACCTAAAGAGAAGATCCCACTCTGATCAGATTGTGGGAGATAGTGCCATGATAGTCCCCCCAGAAGAGCTTCACCCCAGAAGCTTATCTACATGGGAGCATTTTCCTCACACAGCTATTTTAACTGAGTGGTGTTATGACCTAGATTTTTTTTATCTTTGTTGGTACCTAAGCTGACCATACAAGTGTTGAGCACTTAAAATCACTAGGTGACTTCTCTTTCTGTTGTCTCAAGAAGAAGTATCCAACTTGCTAATAGAAAAACACAAGTGGAATGTGGCTTGCATTTCTAATTGCATTTTTCTAATTACTGCAGCTGAAGCTGTTTGGCTGGTGAAATAGAGGAAAGAGGAATTTTAAGAGCCATTTATTATTAAGAGTAGTTGGAGACAGAACTCTTAAAAAGAAAGAACAGAAGCTGTTAATCAATAGCCATTGCTTTCAGATAACTGCATGTAAGTTCATTTTTTTCCACATAGAATTTGCTGGAGAGGTTTTAAACTACTGTACACTGACACTGATAACTCCAAATCTATAAATCATCCCATCTATGGGAGTGGCTACTTGCACTCTCTCTAAAACACATGCTATCTCCAGGATGCCCAATTAACTGTGCAGCTGAAGATCTATGGATCTCAAGGAACTCCCATGCCCTTCCTTCAGCAAGAAGTGAAGGAGCTGTCATCGTACTGTAAATGCATATCTATCAGGCTAATTCTTTGTCTTTGAAGGCAGGCAGCTCAAAACTACAGTAGTCTCCTGGCTTTTCATAGTTATTTATGTAGCAGTCTGGCCCTCAGATTGCATCAAGATGGTAGAGCAAATGTCTGTACTCTTCTTTACTTCTGCTACAAAATACTGTTTGTTCAAGACAGTCAGCCTTCTGTCACCAACAGAAGACTCAAAGGTTCATTTAAAAACAAACAAAAAAAAAAGTCTGATTTTTTATGGTGCAGTTATTGGCAGGAGAAAGAAAATACTATAGATTTAACCCACGTGCTAAACATTGATATTTCAGACTTCAAAGAGTTCTTCCTTCTATACTGGGCAATTGTGAAATTTCACGCTGAGAAGCCTTAGATGGATTACTTATGTCTTTCCCTTAGTTCCCACATCCTAGTGTACTACAGAAAGAAAAAAATGCACCATTTTTCTTTGCTGTTGTTGTAGTTTTTGTTTTTTTGTTGTTTCTTTTTTTTTTAAAGGACAGATAAAATAATCTCCAAGAGTAGCATTTTCTCACACACTGAATCATCCTTAAGCATTTGTACTGCAAGCATGATGAAAATCAGATCACCTACTTTTCAAATCATTGTTCCTCCCTCCACTCCTCATGAATCAATGAAGGCAAAAGGCAAATGTTTCTGAGTAGTGCCTGTATACTTGAACCTGGATTGAACCCATATGCTTTAGCATAACGGAATGACGACTGATGTACACTTTTGTTTCTCAAATGGAACTGCCAGCATTCATCATAATGAATACTGCCAAGACTCAAGCAAGTTTGTTTCAAGCAAACCATTTTATTAACCATTTCTCATAAAGAGAACACGAAGCATGAAAACAAAGCCTAGCAGACAAAAGTGAGCATAATAGGAAGACCTACTAGACTAGAATTAAACCCAGAAACCCAGAATAGCTTCCAAAGCCAAACATGACTTATTTGACTCTAGACCAAGCAATAACACTGTTTGATTGAGCAAATTCTCAGCTATAAAACATTTTTAACATTTTTAACATTGTCACCACCATGAGCTACGTGTTTTTGCCAGTGTTGAACAAGAGCCTGCATGGCCTGCTTATAAAAATCTGCAGCAGAAGAGGTGAAACTCTGTCACTCTGACACTGAAATGCACCACCCACTGCCTCACAGTGTTCACATCCAGTTTGGACTCCATCAAGCAAGCATCAATGAATGTCACTGGATGCCATTTTTCCTCATGGAGGAATCTAATGACACCCCTTTGCCTCATCTGCACTTCCATGTCAGACACCATTGTGTCAGACTGCCTCTCTGCTGCCATCTGTCACATGACAACAAAATGTAATGAGATATTGCCAGAAGAACCCCAGGCACCTGTACAGGCTGGGAGGAGTAGTCCTTGAGAGCAGCTCGGCAGAGAAGGACCTGGGGGTCCTGATGGACGAGAGACTTGACATGAGCCAGCAGTGCGCTCTGGCAGCTTGGAAAGCAAATGGGATCCTGGGCTCCATCAGGAGAGGGGTGGTCAGCAGGGATAGGGAGGTGATTGTCCCTCTCTACTCGGCTCTTGTGAGGCCCCATCTGGAGTACTGTGTCCAGGTGTGGAGCCCTCAGTACAAGAAAGACAGAGATTTTGGAGAGGGTCCAGAGGAGGGCCACAAAGATGATCAGGGGCCTGGAGCACCTCCCCTATGAGGATAGGATGAAGGAGTTAGGCTTGTTCAGCCTGGAGAAGAGAAGGCTGCAGGGTGACCTCATTGCAGCCTTTCAGTACCTGAAGGGAACCTACACCCAGGAGGGGAGTAAACTCTTTGAAAGAGCTGACAATAGCAGGACTAGGGGAAATGGATCCAAGCTGAAGGAGGGAAAATTCAGGTTGGATGTTAGGGAGAAGTTCTTTACTAGGAGAGTGGTTAGGCCCTGGAACAGGCTGCCCAGGGAGGTTGTGAATGCCCCGTCCTTGGAGGTGTTCAAGGCCAGGTTGGACGGGGCCCTGGGCAACCTGATCTAGTAAATGTGTGTGTTTGGTGGCCCTGCTAGGAAGGGGGGTTGGAACTACAAGATCCTTGAGGTCCCTTCCAACCTGGGTCATTGTGTGATTCTGTGATTCTGTGATTCTGTGATTGGTGGGAGGATTCAACCTCTAGTGTTGTATCACAGACATCCACCTCTGACATTGTGAGCCAACATCATAAAATAGCAGCTCTCTTATACATAATTGTACATAATGCTATCACACAGTTTTCACAATTGTTTGGAGGACAAAGCATGAATGAAAGGCCTTACTAAAGAAGACATATTCTCAGCTGCAGGAATATAAGTGTGGTGAATTTTATATATATATAGAATTCCCATCTGCAACACCAGGGGGCCCGGGTTCGAATCCCCCCTGTGGAGCAGGGGGTAGAAGTGCCGCTCTGCTACACAGAGGGCTCGAATCCCGGGAGTTGGACTCGATGATCTCTAAGGTCCCTTCCAACTCGCACAATACTATGATGATACTATGATATCCACCTCGGCAAGAAATTTGGCCTGTAAGAACTACCCTTTCTCTCCTCTGTTAATTTCTGAGGCTGACAACACCAAAAAGGCACTTGTGTATTTCTCAGACCCAGTAGTCTGACTAGAATACTCTCTCTTCTCTCTGGTCCTCATGGCCAGAGTAGGGTGATCACATTTCTTTTCAGATTTACTGCTTCCATAAGAAACAGCAGAGAGTAAGAGGGCCATAAGGAAGACTAAGACCTTTTGCCACAAGGCATTTTAAATCTGCATAAGATGAGCACACAAATACAGAGTTCTGATGCCTGAAAGCAATTTAGCAGTGTGACAGCCACATGGAATAACAAGCAAGGACACTCCTCCTCTTTCTCAGCCTACCCTACACTTCTGTAGCCCTGCATACACCCATCTCACACCAGCTGCTCCCCAGGGGACTGAGATCCCAAATTAAAAAAATGGAAAAAAAAAACAACCATCTTTCATGTTGTCATCACAATGTGGTCTATTGTATAACAGCAGAAAGGGCAAGTCTGCTGAAATAGAGAACTGATCCCAAGCTTGCTGCTCATAATATTTTATTGTATGCTTCCTTTTAAATTCCTTCCATTAGGTTTGGAAGAATTTGTGCCACATAAAATAATGCTTTGTTTCTAAGTGTAGTTATTGTTTCAATTATTGTTTCATAGTTGTACAAGAAGATATAGCCTTTTTCCTTCTACTGCCTTTGACTGAGTTTGTATTACTACAAAATTCCAATGTAAATGTAAAGTATCAAAGTAATTGGCCAGCTTTTCTTTCTGCCCGTTTTTACTCAAACCTTAGGGACAAATACTGCATATCTAAAGCTCATCCAAATAATTAACTTCAGTTTCTTTTGCTGGTTAATTGTAATAGGTATTTCAAATTTTCTTTAAAATCCCAGACTCAGACAACTGTTTGCAAAGACTGTAAAATCTCTTCACATTCCGTGTTCAGGAAATCTGTATTTCCTCTGAGTGTTTTACTGAAGATATATACCTCAAAGGAGGAAAGGAATTCTTACAGGTCTATCTGTTAGGTGCTTATGGTGTTAAGTGCTAAAGTAGCAGGAAAATGGGAAAAATAAATATTTTCCTTGCTTTTTCTTTGTTTTTCCTCTACAGTTTTTACAGTTCCTCATAAATTAATTTCTTTGGCTTTGCCCATTCACCTTTTTTTATAAATGCACTATAGCTACTATAACTAGAGCTACTTTTACAACTCACCAAAGAGCAATGCAAACACAGATTAAGAATAAAAGTTCCCAATGAAGTGGAGCATCAAGAGTTTCTCATGCAAGCTACTGCCAAAAGTAATTCTGAGGCTCTTTTGTCAGCAAATGCTTCACAGCGTGATAAAATGAAATCATTTAAGGCAGGCAGTCACAGACTGTAAAGGATATCACATATAACACAATGACATTTAAAGAGGCTTCAGAAGTTCTGTAAGTGCAACCTGTATCTGAGTCAAAGCATTATGTCTCAAACTTACAGCTGTACGTTTTAAAATTTTGCTTCAGTGTGACATTAACTCCCTTTGGCATCTTTTGAAATCATAAATCCACAAAAATCAAAAGTTTAAATATTGTCAAGATAAATACAAATGTAGAAATGTGCCTGGAGTGATTCTTAAGGTCCCAATTCCTTTTAGAAACTCCATTATCAAGTTGAAGGGAGGCTGGAAATATTTTTCTGGAGAGATAACTCAATGCTGAATATAGCCAGAAATAAAACAGCAGAAATCAGAAATACAGTGCTAGCTTTACTACTTTGCTTAGCTCATTGTAGGTAACTCTCAGACCCCATTCATCTCAGCTACATTGTATTAATTGGATGCAGATGGTTCTGCACAAAACAACAGAGAAAAGAATGAAAACCTAAGGAGGGTTTCTCCATAATTTGTTCTAGGTTCTGAACTACAGCAGCTTTTCCACTGAAATGCCAGTTTTTTTTAATTTTGTTTTCTTTTTTGTTTTGTTTTGTTTGTTTGTTTCTTTTCCTTCCAAAGAAAGTTTTTTTCTTCAAAAGAAATCGAGACTTCTATAGGAAACATCTTAATAAAAAGAAGCAACTCAAAAGGCTTAGAGGTTCTTTCTGGATTTCCTGTAGAAAAAAAAAAAATTGCCTTCTTATTAGTCTGTAAAATACTTCATAAACTTTTCATGCTATATTGACAACTAATAACAGTAGTAACAATACACTGATAAGGCTGATTTTAACATGCCTTAAACAGTTTACAGCTTCATCCATGTGCCAACATAATCAAGGTACACCTAACAGATTTGTATAAGGTCATTAAAAGTTATTGATGTTAAATGTAGAACAAACAGAACTGAGCCTTACTGTAAGTTGAAAGGTCTAAGCTCTAGAAGGAGACATAGAGTTTTCTCTTTTATGGATCCAATCTCCACAGTATTAAAAGGGATGAGAAAGAACACAGAAGAAGACATTTGCACATCCATATATAAAAGCATGTATACTTTCTGCTGAACATGAGAACTGAATTAAGAGCAAAAGAACTGTGAGAGTGAGAGTGAGAGTGAGAGTGAGAGTGAGAGTGAGAGTGAGAGTGAGAGTGAGAGTGAGAGTGAGAGTGAGAGTGAGAGTGAGAGTGAGAGTGAGAGTGAGTGAGAGTATCCTGACTTGGAGATCTCCAGAAGCCACCTGGACATGGGTCTGGAAATGAAAATGGAAATGGAAATTTCAGACCTTAGGTCTTAATCAACAGAACCAAGGGTTAAAAAGCTATTCTGGATCAGCAAATCTGGTTATTTTCTACTTTAAGTAACAACCCCTGGTAATGACTTTCAGAATTGAAAAATTAGGTGTTATGAATTGTAAAAGTTTACCTCAGTAGTCTAAGTGGATCTGTCTTTCATGAAACTACCACACATACGCACATCTCTTTTTCAGCCTTAAATTCCTCACATATTTAACATTTATTGACAAAATGTGTCATGAGATAATACATTGGCAGTTAATATTTCATGGCAGGCTTTAATTTTAACAGTCTTTCAACCCAGTAGCTGTGTAGCTCAGCTCTAGATTTAGGCACTTAAATTTAGATAATCAAATGTAATTGCTGTAGATGCCTTCAGTTTGAAGGCTCCTCAGTTGTGGAGTCAAACATTAGTACCACTGAGAGAATCTGGACCATGTGTAAGCTGTGGGTGGCTCCTCACTGAGTGGCTGACACTCATTCAAAATTCAGAAATATCTCTGTTGGCAAATCTTGGTTAAAGAGATATTTATCTCCTAGTACAAGCTCTGCTTATCTTAGCAACAAATCTGGAAACATTTAGAAGTTTACAAATCGGAAATGATAGCTAATTCATAACTCCTGTTCTTGATACAGGTTATTTTATATAAAACGTTTGACAGCTTTAAAGCCTAATTTATTTTTCACTGAACGTTTCTCTCCAAGTCTTGAAAATAATTAGCGGGACCTGAAATGCTTATTTTTAAATTTCTTATTTATTCAAAAACAATCATTTGAGAATCTTACAAATACTGAGATAACTCGATTACATTTGGTTTCTTTTAGATCTCTGTGCTGATTGATCTGAAACCATAGAATCATAGAATCACAAGGTTGGAAAGGACCTACAAGATCACCTAGTCCAACTGTCCTTCTATTACCATTGCTACCACAAGGTACTAAACCATATCTCAAAAGCTGTATTTCAGTTCTCTCCTGTCCAAATACTCTGTCACTGGCCACCCTCAATGATTCAGCTTCATCTTAGAGCTGCCAACATCCATGATGAACTTTTCTCCCAGAGAAGTGACTCTTGCTTCTGGATACATAGCTCAGAAATGTAACCTACAGAGGAATGAAAGTTTAAGGCAACTGAACTGCAGCCTCCATGAGACATCATGGAATTACTTTTGATTTGAAGAGTCTAAATTTCTTATGATTTTATTTATTTGTTTGTAGAAATGTGATTTTTTTCTTGAAAAAATGTCAATGCTTCTAAATTTGCATTATTTTGGCAGCACCATGAAATGTGTATCGACAGTAATAGAAGCAATATGTGTAGTCCAAGAGTAAATGACAACAGTAGCCAATTAGTTTTCCAAGTCAGTGCGACTTTATTACACTGGCAATGGAAAAATAACCAAGCACACAGCTACAGCTATTGCAGCTATAAGTTGTATTATAGCTACTTGTTGTATTGAGACTTTAAGTAGCATCACAGTAACCAAGAAGGCACAAACATGTCCAACATTCACACTCAGTTGCTTACTCCTTGGCCTATACTCATTCTAGCTCCGGAAGTTGCCAGGAGCACACATACATGCAGAACATCAGACGGATTTAGACAGAGGGTTGAAGAGACTACTCTCATCAGCAGCAGATGGGCTACACAGCTAGGTGTGGAATTAGGCAGCAAGCTCACACATCTCTCACAACTACAATGTGCTTCAGTCCCTAGTCAGAGTTAGTGGGTTTACAGACCGCCAGAAGCACAAAACCTCTGTTGGCCACGCTTAATTAGACAGGCTTGCAGATATTTGGCCTCAGTAGAATGTCATGAAGACACAGAATAAATTCAAAAGATAGACCCAACAATAGCATTTCTCACACTGGAGCTAAATAAGGAGGTTGTGGATGCCCCATTCCTGGAGGCACTCAAAGCAAGGCTGGATGTGCTCTGGGCAGCCTGGTCTGGTGGTTGGCAACCCTGCACATAGCAGGGAGGTTGAAACTACATGATATTATGGTCCCTTTCAACCCCACATAGCAGGGAGGTTGAAACTACATGATATTATGGTCCCTTTCAACCCAGGCCATTCTATGAGTCTATGACTCAATGATTCTGTGATTCATTTTATTCACATACAAAGGTCACATGTCTCGCTGCACATTGCATAAAAGCATCATGAAGAAAAAGCACAGGCCCAACTGGTGGCCCAGGAGCAGCACTTAGTTTTTATGGTAAGCCCTTGAGATGTACCTGGAAGTTCTGGCACATTTTTTACTGTTTCTTAAGCACAGATCAAGAGCCTACAACAAGGACAACTCTACAACTCTCTGGAGAGGCTCTTCCACTGATGTGCATTGCATACAAAATTGAAGAGAGGGAGTGGTATGAAGCTTTTTCCCTAAAGCCCAGTCCAAAACTGACACAGAAGTTGATAAAAGGCACAGACTCTGAAGACTCGGGGCCTACATCAATGAGGAGGACATGGATAACAAAATCCACGTAGGTGTCATGGCTATAATATCTGCCTGTTCCTCTGGAAGCTGGGTAATTTTCTCAGCACAGGAATACCAAGCTTTCAGCCTCCATTCACTGCAACTTTATGATCTGTTGATTCATAAACCTGCCACTACAGCTTACTTCCATAAACTCAGGCTGAAATTGCTTTAGTGCAATCATGTCTGGCCTATTAACTCACAAATTGTCTTGATCTTTTGAAGATGGCAGCAGCTGCATGTCCTCAACACAGAACAGCAAAATATAAAAACAAGCCTTTCTCTTCTTGCACACAATATCTGTTAACTTGCTGCATGAAATATGAACTCTGCAGCAGAAAGGAGGAAAACTGTGTTCAGTCTGTTTGGTAAATAAACCCAGAGCTCAGAGCAAGGCTATGCCACAGGGGCAGGTTTATGAGTCAACAGATCATAATGTTTCAGTGAACAGAGATGCCAAGCTTGATGATTATCTGATGAGAAAATTGCTTATGGAGAGAGAATTTTAATCTGCTTTAAGTGAATGTTTAAGCAAGGAAGTTTTAATTTCATTTTCCATAAATGCCCATGACAGAAAAATAAATAAATAAATAAATAGGTGTATCTACAGGAAAGGAAAACAAAAAAGATTACAAGATCTTTTTTTATTTTTTTTTTCTTGTTTTGTTTTGTTTTGTTTGTTTCCCTGGAATTACAAAGTAAGAAACAGGAGATCTCTCAGTACATACCTGTATTAGTTTATTTCCTTCAGTAACTACCCATGACCTACTTGAAGGCATGCAGCAGGAAAATATTAAAAATAAAAAATAAAAAAAAAAAAAGGAGTTTACATACACCTACACAGTCTATTCAGACACCGTAACAGAAGAAATCAAACTGTAATTTTCTTTCTGTATTTTCTAAATGCAAATTTGCTATTCACAATAGGAAACAAAGAGCAAGAGAGAATACTGACGATCACAAGGTGGAAAATGAGATTCAAAGATTCACCACTGATAATACAAGAATACTGGGGAAAAATTTAAATGTTTTTCTCTGTAGCAATTCACAGAAGAAAAGTAAAAGTGGCCCAGTGTCTCTCCTGGAGACTGCCTGTTGTCAGGCACTCTGTTACTTACTCATGTAACTTGTTTCCTTTGTATGTCATGTGTAAAGAGAAATAAATCTTTCTTCTTGCTCCACAGGCCTGCAAATATTTTTGCCATCAGTTCAGCACCGGGGAGACATATGAGGTTTTCTCTTGTGACAATATTCACTTTTCATCCTTCTTTCTGCTGCAGGGCAGTCAGTTGAGGCCAGGCTGCTCTTCTCTCACAGAAGGCAGCACACCAAAACCTCATGATTTCATGTCCAGTCCTCAAGCACTAAGGTGGCTCAGAGTCTGCAGCATTGCCTGCCAGTAGACCAGGCAGGAGCCTCACTGAAGTGAGAGAGTCACAGAATTACTGAGGTTGCAGAAGACTACAAAGATCATCTAGTCTAGCCATCAACCCATCACATCGTGCCCACTAACCATGTCCCTCACTGACACATCTACATGGCTCCTGAACACATGCAGAAACGGTGACTCCCCTGTCTCCGAGGGCAATCAGTTCCAATGTCTCACCACACTTTTGGGGAAGGAATGTTTCCTAGTATCTAACCTGAACCTCCCCAGGAGCAACTTGAGGCCATTCTTTCTCATCTTATCACTGTTACCTGGAAGAAGAGGGTGCCTCCTTTTGGGCAGTGGTAGAGAGAAACGAGGTCTCTCCTGAGCCTTCCCTAGACTGAACAATCCCAGTTCCTTTAGTCATACCCCTCCTTAGCCACCCCCCTCCCCTCTGGACTTGTGCTGCAGACCCCTCACCTGTTTTGTTGCCCTTCTCTGGACATGCTCCAAGGCCTTAATATCTTTCTTGTAGTGAGGGATTGAAAACTGAAAACATTATTCTAGGTACAGACTCACCAGAGCTGAGTACGGAGGTATGATTGCCTCCCTGCCTCTGCTTTCAGCAGTATTTTTGGGCACACTGCTGGTTTGTGTTCAGCCAGCTATCAACTAACACCTCCAGGTTCTTTTCCTCTGCTCAGCTTACCAGGCACTCTGAAGACACACAGAGTCTGCACACACAAGCAGAAAGACAAAGCTCAAAGCATAAATACAGAACAAAACTCACCAAGTCATATTTGTCCAGCAAGCAGGCTAGGAATTTCAGACTGTAAGAAATGACAAAACTGTTTTCTTGTAAACAGACTTTACAAAGCTCCAGATTGGTGTTAAAAGGTTAGGCACATCATTTCACGGACCTTCCTGTATGACTTTTAAGAATAACATGACCCACTTGTAGCTTTTCATAAATGGGAACTCCGACCTGTCAAAAGTTTACTCTTTCATTTCTCCATGGTCACTGTTCTGTTTTTTTCTCAACTGAGAATCTGATAGAGGGGCCTAGCATCAACAAGGCAGAAGAGAATCTTTGTAACAGCCAACTTAAGCAATCTCTTGCCATCACAATAATAATAATAATATTAATAATAAAAACTTTATTTTTTTCTTCTTTACTCAGGCTTTCTTTTCTCTCAATGCTTTCGCTAAAGATGAAGCCTGTGATAATGAATATCCAGAGTGATTCTTCTCAGCACTCCCTAAGGCTTTCCTAGCATCCCCCAGATGCTGATTTCTGACTGTATTTATTAACTGCCTTCAAAGAATCTCCACAAACCTCCCTTCTCAGCAGGATCTAAGGTCTTTTATACAGCTTCTACAGCGCAATGATAAAATCAATTCAGGACTATCTTCAATGGTTTGTGCAGGTGGTTTTGGTTCACAAATTTCTTCAACAGTTTTTAAACTTAAGCAGTAACTTTGGTTTTATTCAGCATGAACTCATAATTAGTTCCCTCCTGGTTCTTTTTGCCTCTCATTTCCAGGCAGAGAAAAGTCACTCAGAAGCACTCTTTGTTCTGATTTAAGACCCAGATTCTTCCAGATCACCTGGAAGAGTAGCACTAAATCTGGATGAGTCTGCCTTGGCTCAAAAGAATTCCCAGTTTTTCTATCATCACCTTCTAAACTTTATTCTGTGCTCTTGATTGCTGAAATCTGAATATCAACTGATTAACTTCATTGTGTCAGGGGTCAGTTCCCAGTTAAACCAACCATATCCTAAGCTTCCACATGACACCCTCAAACTTTTCCAGCCAGTTGGAGTTGCGGGACATAACTCAGGCATTCATCCCTACAAAGGAGAGCATCATTTTGTACCAGTAAATCTGCTTACCCAAGTGTGGAAACCAAACATTACATTTCTTTTGGGTAACATTTGTTCATGTGAATATTAGATGTGTTATAGACCAAAGTGCCTAGCTACAGAAACAAGGCTGCCATTTGACTTGTAATGGGAAAGAACAATGTTTGGAAATTTACATGATGGCCATGTATATATAGTGCAGCAAAGCTTTTGGAATAAAAGATTTTGAAGAATGAGTCACCCTGTTTTGAGACACAATGATAGGAAAGGATTTTACTTGAGGATGCCCATGTTTTATATTGTTTTTATTGTTCTCATGGGAAGCAGCATTTTGCCTCATGTAAGGAACTTAAAGAGACAACCAAGACCAGAGTACTTCAGGCTGAATTCCCCTCATTCCTCCCACCTCCTTTGAATAAATGAACTTCCCTACAGTCCGACAGAGTGGAGAGATTAATTCAGAATATGTGTGCACAGTACACCTGGCAGACCTGATAAAGCTTGGCTCATAGAACTAAGATGAAACAAAGGCATAAATAAAACGGGAGAAGGATTTACAAAAGGACAAAATATGGGCAGCCATTTAGAGGTGACAGTAATTATTTAAGTAAATGTCAAAACTCTTCAAAGAAGCCGGGGGGGATAATATTCATGAATATTTAAGGCTGGAACGTGAGCACATTGATTTGCCATTTGCGAGGTTATGTTTCCTTATCTTCTCTCTGATAGCTACAGTAATGGGCATTAAAATCTGTTCCTGAACAAATGCAAAGAAATTTCCTCAACAATGTTTGAGGACCTGTTGATTCCTAGATGTATTGAAATCAGTGGTCCTTAAATTCACTTAGAGCCCAATTCCTGAGGCTACACATGATGATGAAAACAAGCAAACAGCAGAATCAGATCACTGTAATCAGATCACTGTAAACACGGAGAGACACTTTTCCTGCAATAGCCAGTATTTCCTGAGCACAGTGAGACAACAGAAGTTCACCAGATC
The DNA here is from genome assembly GCF_039878825.1 of Excalfactoria chinensis. Classification (NCBI taxonomy): domain Eukaryota; kingdom Metazoa; phylum Chordata; class Aves; order Galliformes; family Phasianidae; genus Excalfactoria; species Excalfactoria chinensis. The sequence continues at coordinate 116,099,060 of NC_092825.1, forward strand.
TTTCAACTTCAACCCAGCTTTCACCATCACAGGCAGAGGAACTGACAGGTTATCATACAAAAAGAGACAGCACCCAGCCAAGCATGAGAGAAAATTTGGCACTGCTCTGCCACATACTTTCATCCACTGTGAAATGTCAACTGGGCACCTACTACCCAGCTACCATTGTTTGACCCCAAACATGGGCACTCATTAACACACAATAAGCAGCTGCAACAAAAACTTTGCCTGATCAGTGTCACCAAAGATATGTGTTAACTATCAAGACTGACAGAAGAAACTTATAAAATTAAGTGACAGCAGATAAAATGATAAGTGAAATTCAGTGTATTGAATTCTGCATTCAAGAGATGCACGTGGGGAAGGGAGGGAGGTAGGGTGGAAGGATGGAATTATGGAAGGATGGGAAGGGATGAATGGAGGAAGGGAGGAAGGGAGGGAGGGTCACATTAACATGCCTCTTTGTATGTACATGGTTTCCGTGGTGCACAGTCCTAGACCTTCTCCAGGTCTATCACCTAAATGGATGTTTTTTGAGAAGACTGATCAAAAATATGCAATAGTTTCTACATGAAGAAAGACATTGTAAGTTAAATTTCTTCAGCATAATAATGGGGTGGCTGCGTGTAATATGTACAGTCATGAAATGGTTAATCTTCACACAAATGGTAGCTCAGATGAGGAGGCTTTCATTATAAAAACTGTGAAGTCTAAAATTTTAAAGAGACTCAAGGGGACGGGAAAGAACAAGATGAATCAGTACTGGAAGAGATCCTCTGAGGTAAATAAAACATAAATCACATTATATACAGAGATTTCCTGAGCAAGGAAGGGTCCAAAGTCAGAAGAATAAGGTGCAAAGTATTGCATGAACCAATTTTCTCAGATCTGAATAAATTCAGTGACTTTTTGCTCAGCATTTTATGGAAAATGCAGCAACTACCGAAGTTACAGAGTTTAACACTGCATAGTAGAATTATCTTGTATTTGCTTTTTCTACCCATTAGTTTAGTTTGTATTTAACTCAAAAACAAGACTGCTCTTCCTGGATCTGGACAATCTCAAAAAGAAAAAGGGTAAAGTATCTTATATCACAGCCAAAATAATCGCTGAGGCCATCTTTGATTCTCAATAATTCTCAATATTCTCTTACCTTTATTGAGGGCCAGCTGTGTTATGGATCCATGGTTAGAAGAGAATTTTGCCTCAGTCTTTCTTGTCAAATTCTTCCAAGCACATACCCATCTTCAATCTAGAGATAATCTTTAAACCCACTAAGTTTTAGACTCATCTATACTGTAGACATCTTCTAAAATATGATGTAGACCATGCTGAACACAGAGGTATCCAGCTAGTTTCATTTAGTACAGTGGTTTGTGTCAATTGCCACTTGTATCTTGGTAAAAATTAGGCAATGAACTAGTACTCACTTGACATTGCATTTATGTTACTGGTAAATGCTGAACAAGTTTTCACATCTGACTAATCTGGGTTTGATACCAAGGGAATATCATTTAAGTTGTTCTATGTTGGAAGAAGAGAGTGAGTTTTAAATAAATATAAATGGGATAATTTAGCATAATGACAATTCATTGTCATTCAATCTTACAATCTACAACACAGGAGACTGAAGAATATTTCACTCTGAAAAACAGTGAGACGTGTTTGTTCTAAACCATCACCAGAACTGAAGGAAAACGTGGTTAAATAGCACCTGTAAATGTGATGTTAGCTTAGGATGTTACTAACTCTGATCACATCAAATACAGAATTTAGGAATTCTGCTATGGAGGGGGAAAGAATAGTACAAGGCACCACAGGTGATGGACATTAAAATATTTGTTTATACAATTTGTTTGCTCTTTTGTCATGAGCTACATCCCTGTGACACTCAAAGGAACTCAGCACAAGAACGACAGTTCTGTAAGTGTCAACAACCATAAAGTACAAAAGGGATCACAGAACATCTGCTGCACTAATTTCTTATTGATAAAACACTCTAACAGCTCGTATTAATCTATAAAATTTCATACTTCTTAGCTTCTTGAAACAGACTAGTTAAAAACAGAAGAATAGGAACAGTCTGATTGCAGAAGAAAGAAGCCAGTAAGTTTGAGAAGAAAATATTTCAATTTTCCATTTTAAAAAGTCCAAGTTCACAACTGAGATGGTAAATGCCTTTGGGAATGAGAAGCAAGTCCAGCTCCCATCCATTACAGAAGGACCAGAAGTCCAACTGCCAGCTCTATGCATGGCACCATCTGCTGCTTCCACCTCCAGGATAATTCAGAATGCTTTGCGGCATTCTGGGAAGATCAAGCAGAAGGTGGATTATTCCAGTGATGTTGGCTAAGTGGTGGCTTTGATCTCAAATATCTATAGTCCTAGGTTTTTCCAACTACTGGTCTTTCAAATTTCCAGAAAAGAGAAATCCATTAAGTTCATTGCCAGATGACTTACTTTTGTGTATATGAAAATGCTGCCTAATCTCTTTGAGAAAAGAGCACCATTTATGTTTTTAAGCTAATGTGAAGTCTATTCCCTTACTTTATGGTATGAGATTGTTATCTCAGGGCCAGTTGTACCTCTGCCTATTTCACATTCTACTGTTCAATCTGCAAATTTCCAAGTATAATCTTCAGTTACCATGGAGAAAAAAAGAAGAAAATTTGTGCTAGTCCCCTCACCTCCCAGTCCAGCATAAAGGACTCCAAGTCAGTATGATTTCTTTATCACAGAAAATCACTGATCTCCTGCCTTGTGCATCTGGGCTTTTCTACAATTAGAAGATAAACTTTATTTCTAAAAGTAGCAAAGGACTGTTTATTCACGGACTTGAAATGAAGTGTGCACATGCTAAGAACAATCCCCAGAGAAACTGAAGTGCCCAGGAGACAAGTTTCCATGAAGGCAACAGGACCATTAGAGGCTTGCTTAGTCTTAGAAGTTCTTCTGTGTTTCTGCTTCTCTACCAGCAAAGACAAGTTTTGATCCACAACTGCAGGAAATTTTCTGCACTTTTAGAACCAAACTGAGCTGAATCAGTGTCCATATTTCCATCCAAGGTCTCTCATGCCTCATATTAAAAGCTGTTGTTGTAGGTCTAAGTGCATTTGTGTTTTATACTTAGAACTCATCCTTTTTGATCCAGGAAACAAATTTCAGCAACCTTGTCTTCCTAGCTATGCAGTGCAGCCTCAGCCATGTTCTTCATATATGTGTATTGATGTGGGTATTTTTTCTCCATGTTAATTATACTCATTAAAAGTTCAGATGTGTTACTAATATTCTGCATGTATGGTAATGGTAACAGATCCTTTCTCCACAGTACGCATAAGTATCAGAAATTCAAAATTACTTCTATATGCCACTGTAAAGTCTCAAGCAAATGTAGTTGTTTAACAGCCTAGTGGATGGGCTTACTAAAATTAGAGCGTTAATGTCTAACTATGCCATAATACTTCATTTTACATTCTTAATGCAGAGCAGGATTAGGATTCTTCATGATGAAAAGTGGAAATTCCTCCTATCAACGTTTAGAGTAATAGCACTGTCATCAAGTTTGAAAGGAATTTAATTCTTTGGATGTGTGAGATTACCATTCCTTTCACTCAGCTGTCTCATGCTGTACAGTCACCTCTGAAGAACACATCCAGCTTCATTTGATCAGAACTTGTGATTTTTCCTCTGTGTATAGAACAATGCTCCAAGACATCCAGTGCAATTGTCCCCAACAGCAACTGGTCCAAGGAAACACTAACATCAGCTACCATCACTCTTAGTGCTAACTAGGATTCTAGTGCTCCTTTTTACACTTCAGCTATGTCTTCCAAATGGCAAATTTTTTGATAACTTCCTTGTTCCACAGAATGCATTACTGCCTTTTAAAAGAATCATTTTACATCAATATGCATGTACATATTTGTTTTGCTTCTCTCTCAAAAACTGAAACTTGGTACTCTATTAAGATTCAAAATATCTGTGTTTAAAATCATGTTCACTCATTACCGTTTAATGAGCTTTTCTACACTCCAATCTATGAATTGATACCATCAGCTCCTAGATCTTTTCTCACTTCCACATTTTGTCTCTTGTTTTTCATAGTAGCAATTAGAAGTGTATAAATCAGGCTCTCTCTGAAACAGGAATACACTAAATCTTCTCTTTTCTTTATCAGAAGAAAGTCCGTTCTACACTGCAACTTCCATAACAAGGTGTCTTATGATGGCAGAATGACATCATGAGTGGTACAAGCATATCAAAATATGGTGCATTTTAATAAAGTAATGACATGGGTACAGATAGGCTGACCCCATACATTGTGTAAGAAGCAAGGGCAACAGGCAGGTGATGATAGTTTACATTAAGTTTAAGGTTATTTAACATAGAAACAGACTTACAAAAATGCAAGTACAGATTAACAAATGGTTACACAGTTGTTCAGAAAAAGGCAATACTATTTTTTCTGAGATCAGTATAGCATAGAAGGATGTGTAGTTGTTGGCAGCTGTGGCTCTTGTTATTATGGGACTAACTTGTCTTTCAGTAGCGAAAATAGTCGCAAGGAAAAGATGTTAAATTGTAGAAACAGGTGCTGCACTCAATAATGGAATTAAAAGAGATTACAAGTGTGTGTTTAATTCAAATCTGGAGTAACAGGCAGAATACTGTTATCTGTCCCCAGTGCTCATCCTGCTATCTTAGATGTGTGAAGTCACAAGCAGAACTGAGGAAGCAAGAAATGTTTTCACTGTAGTTGAGGTTTGTACATTCTGCACTGTGTCTTCTGAGCACCATCAAAGGTCTTAGTAGGGGATGAATGAGGATACATCTTCAGAAGCTCTACATTTGGCAAACTGCTTGGAAAGCTAAGTTTACACAATCGAAGCTGCCTGAAGCATAGTAGCAGATGGCGTTACAGACAGATGCTAAGAAAAAAAAAAAAAAGTGTTATTTTCTGCAAACATACACAAGCACTGAACGCTGCTTAGATGAAAAGGTTACTACATCATGCACTAGTTGCTTGTTGCTTTTTCAAGAACAAGAAGCACAAGTTTAAACTTTTTTCCTTGACAAATGGCTAAGATAAAATAAAGCTATGTTTTAATTTATGCACTAAAAGAAACACTAGGACAGCAAAAATGAACGACTTGGTTTTGATTTGTCTCTTTTCTCTCTCCCTCTCCTTTTTAAGCTTAGAATATTGTACTGGAAAGAACCACTGGCATCCTAAATTTAACAGTACTAGTTAATGTCTTTTTTTAAGGCTGCCAAATATGTGAACAGAAGCAGGCTAGACTCCTAATGTTGTAGAATATTTCCCTATTTAGGTAATAACTCCATCTGCCACATAACTTCATCTACCTGTCAAACAGTTCATTGTTTTTCTTCTGAAAGACTTGTTACAATTAAAATCGTACTGAAATGAGAGGCATAGTTTTCCACAGAAAGAAGACTCAGAATGCCCTCAGTGAAAAATGATCTATTTCTTAAAAAAAAAAAAAAAAAAAAAAAAAAAAAAAAGTTGATTCATTTGTAGAATGGCTTATTATACACGTACAAGTATGTTATTTTTCTGTGTGTTTCAAGTTTACCATTAATATATGAGCATAAAAAATGCACACAAATGTTTTATTCTAAATGAGGTTGAAAGAAATTTTCTTTCCAAGCTTTCTTAATGAAATCCTTGTGAAATGTTCTGTATTTAAGAATCTCTATTTTCTGATTGAAGATGGTTCCATAGTGCTGCTTACTGGACAAGATGAATTCATCATTGCAATAACTTGGTGGTTATTTTTCACAGCCTGATGTTAAGACAGCTAGTCTGGTCCTACTGCCTCTTCCTCCCTGAAAAGCATACTAAATAAACAAATAAATGAAATTGAATGTACAGGCAGCAACTTAATTTACACCAGTAACTTAACCAGCTATCCAAGCTCCATTCAGGCAACAGATGATTTTAAAAGTAGCTCCTCCCATGAACTAAAACTTCAACTCTCAAAAGAAATCATTTCTGTTTTCAACAGCCAAACCTGTATGTACAGCCCTTAACAGAGAGTTTTGATGCAAACTTAGGAAAACTTGCCTCCCTTACTTTCAAGATCTCAAATCCTTCCATTCTTCCTAACTTTGAGTCTGTGTAAGCATTCAGTTTTTGGCTAATGCCTATTTAGTGACAGATAGCCAGCGTGCATGTTTTAGTTTGTTTTCCAAGTTTGCCCTTCTACAACAGAATGATGAAAACCCACCAAGTTTCTTCTGCAGGTTGCTGATTTTAACACAAGGTGAAGTAGTATAACTGGGTTTCCCATGAAGTCACTTGCCAATTTAGTTATCAAATGTATTAGTTGTGTTTTCTAGTTTCAGTTAGTAGGAGAAAGAAAGCTAAAACTTCAAGTAAGCTTAATATGCTGTTAAGAAAGATACTGGATAATGGTACTTCTCATTAGTAAAAGGTATCACCACCTAGGGAGTTAAGCCTTTTGTATACTGAAAACTACCTGCAGAGAAGTCAGTCTGCCCTTCAAATTCACTTCCTTTATTGGTGTATTTCAGCATTTTTTCTTGTAAATACCACTGCCAAAAGAACATTTAAGGCAGTTTCAGCATATGTGGGGAGATTTAAGTCATCGTTCCATCAATCAATGTCTCTTATTCTGCTAGCATTTGACAGGTGATAAACTGGTCTTAAGTTTTTCTAGGGTAAACATCTCTAAGCAATGATAAAAAGGAATCAATCCTAGTACAATTAAGCAGAGAAATGTATGAGATCTGCTCATTCTGGGAGTGAAGCAAATCTTGTGGTCAGTAGACAAAAAGGTGATTCAGAAATACAGAAGATATATTTTTAAACAAGTAAGTTCTGTGTATCAGAAGTATAGTTAACAAGAAGAGATATGAGTTAAGTGACAGATAACTATAATTTCAGTGTTAAAATATCAGTTTGGATTGTTGTTAATTTGCCTTAATGTACTTAGCAGTATATTAGCAGAAGATATTTTAAGGTACATATTTTAGTGTCTCTGTGGCAGATGTTTAGTTTTCATAAACCATGCATATATTTCACATTTAAAATAAAAGCAGGTGTGCCTCATCCAGAGAATAATTACACTGCAAAGCAAAACCAGCATGTTGCTCTACACTGAATTACCAAAACCATCCTCCTTGAACTAGATCTGGATACTTAATAGCATTCATTAGCTGGGAACAGTTCCCAAAGCACTATGCTAAAGCCATTTCCAAACCATGTTGTTTTAGATCATGAAAAATCAGCACATGTCCAAAGAAAAGCTGCAACTTTTTTTTGTTCCCAAAAGAGAATTGAAATGGACAAACTTTCTTATACCTGACATGAGAATACAGTACCGCTATAAGAGAACAGGTAATCAAAGCTTCATTGACCATAAACCATTCTGTAATGAATAATTCCTTTATTTATTTATTTATTTATGATCTATCAGATGCAGACCACAGAATAACCATTGTCCCACTGACTCTGTGTCAGTGTGAGGATTAGACAGAAGAGTAGAGAGAAAAATATGTTTAACTGTATTTGTATAAATAAATGATATGAAATCATTTCAACAGTATTTCTAACACAGTTTACTTGCTTTCGGGTAACATAAGCAATCTCCGTTTTAAGCAATACCTCTTGAACCAGGGAAAGAACATCCAGCAGTTCTGAAGGCTAACATATACTATATTAGTGCTCACACACAAGGTACTGGTGACATGATGATCTCAATCTTCTCCTCCTCCGTGTTACCAGTCATGTAGGGCAAGAGGCAAGTTTTAAGAGCAAAAATGGTAAAAAATAATTCATGTGCTGAAAGACACACTCACACAATGCCATATAATGCAAAACAGCCTTCTTATTAGCAGTGACAGTGAAGATAAGAGCCAGCCTACCTACAGTCTACAGAACGTGTTCTACCAATACATACATGTGAACCCCCCTTCTCTACTCTTTGCCCTTTCAGACACAGAGCACTCACCTAGGAAGCAATGTAGACAGGAACCTTTCAAATATATATCAGACATCTAACACCAGTTATGCTTCCCTAGCTTTCCTCTTGGCCTACAACTTTCTCTCCAAAAGTATATAGATCTTCTGTAGGATCCATGTTTCGTTTGCAGGCTTTTGAATGTTTCAGGTGCCCCAAGGCATCTAAAATAGTACCAGGCATTCATGTATAAGCACCTGAATTCTACTCAGTGATCTGCAAGTTGAAAATCTCAAGAGCAGCATGAGCATACTCTGTTTGCAATAACAAGGTTTTTGTTCCTTTCATTACTGTTTCCTACTTTCACATTGCCAGGAAAAATCAAAGCAACAGAAAAAGGGAATGGTAATACACATCCTTCATTTCTAAGTCCTTTGCGAGCTGAATTTCCTACACTGCCTAGAAATACTTCCACATAAATCACACCCAGCTTCACTGTGCCAGAGGGCTGCCATCCTGTAGTCAAGTGGTGTCAGAATATGGAAGCATCCTACATGTACTTTCTTTCAATTAAGCCAAAAATATTGTGCCTTCCAAATCATGATGCTGGTGAAGACCAGAGACAGTGGTAACAGCTTCCGAGAAGCAAAGCCATATAACAACAACTTCAATAAAGGAATAAAAATTACAAGAAATAGGAAGTACAGCAGATGTTTTCCTGATACTGTAAACGGATCTCTAAAAACGGGAACAAAACACTGCTTTTAGTAATATTGGATGTTGCACAAGGAAAACTATTAAAATATGTCCCTGAATTTACTCTACAAATGTTTTTCATTACAAAATTTGCAGATAGGATGATTCTTGTGCTGGACGTTTTTCCTGCAGAGGAAGCTGCTAAAGAGAGAATTAATACATGTAGGGATTGCAATCAGTGGTACATAGAAGTGTGAATAAATGGTAGCCTAGAATCCACAAAGCAGGAAGCAGGATAGTATCTTTTCAATACTGAAAAAAAAAAAAAAAAAAAAAAAAAAAAAACCAACGCTAGTAAAGCATTTTTTTGAGCTTAAACAGACATCTTAAATAAAATATGTGCTCCAGAACTGGAACATGCAGTCTTACCTGTATCCTTCAACAAGCCAAAATACAAGAAAAGAAATGGAATGTTTCTGGAGGACTAATCTTCTAGGTCTCATTTGCACTATGTTCATCCTAGAATACTGAATTATGAAAACATTTAGCTTTGTACTTTGAAATTCATTTGCTCAAGCTATGTACCGCTATGAATGCAGGCAATATTAATCAAGTATCCACTGAAGCAGCAGCTTGTCAAGAAAGAGTTCATAATCATATTTTTTGATGAATATGCAAACATGCTCCTATGATTTCATCATGGTTTTCACATTAACTTAGCTTTGAAATTTGGAGTATTTCCTGGTGTTGAGTCATCAATGTTAAAGCTCTCTTTTTTTTCTATTTCATGTTGCCTTTTCAATTCTATTGTATCACTCTTTTTGAATTTGTTTGCCATCCGTAGGAAGAGAATGTCCTGTCTTTGTTCAGCCCCTTCTTAAATGGTTAATTCAAATGAGAAACAGAACATGCTTCTTGTATGTTACCTGGAATGATTAGCTTAGCAGTTTAGACACATGTTCTCTAAGAATGTGGTAAATACAACACCAGTAAGAGTAACCAGGGACTTCGATGAGCAGCAGTAAAATATCTTGTAATTTGGAATAAAGTCCTAGCCCCAACTTTTATATATCCATATTGAGGGCAGGTGGATCAAATAAGACAGTCCGTAGATTCCTGCTTAAAAGAATGAATGAAAGATCATTTCTCAAAATGCTTCTAGGCAGCTAGAGAAGCTGCTGACATAGCCTGAGCCTTCACATGGGCACTTTACAAACTGTGCATGTGACATGGCATAACAAACTCACCACAGCAACAAGATGTCACAAGCTTAAAGTACTAAAATTAATGGGGATTTGCAGAGGGTGAGTGTTCTCTCTCAAAGATCTAGCAGAAGGAATATTTTAATTGTATGTTTCAAATGTTCAGCCCAGAGAAGGCAACAAGATCCGGTCTAGGAGACATAAAAACTGAATAAAAAACAACAACCGAAACCAAACGAAATAGAAGATGTTGGAAAAAGCAACTGTTTATAAGATATTTCTTAGGGATCATCCTCTACAACTATTCACATATTATATTAGAATAAGTATTTTCCCATTCATACATAAACATAGTCCATATTTCTGTCTACAGACTATTCCTGTGTTTTTTGTGTTCCCTTGAATTTCTTTCTTTCTTGAAACTTGGCCTTTTTGTCAACATATTCATAAGTGTAAACACAATTTCACTGTGAAGTATGGTTTTATTTTCTGTTGTTTTGAAAGATTCATCTCTAAGGATCATGCTTGGGCAAGAAACACAGCTTGGATGTAGAAAGTAGAAAACAAACAATGGCTGACAATAGTATATATATATATTTTAAAGGATGAAAGAGTCCTCTGCCACACAGCATGGGAAGATGGGCCAGGGGCACCATGTGAGACAAGAGTGTTGGGGGCTCCCCATGGGGAAGTCAGAGCAGGCCCTGGCAATTTGATCCCATCCTATGTTCCCAGCCACGGGAAGGCAGTCAGGGACAGTGGTGCAGACCTCGGATGTGGAGTCTTTTTGGGGATGAGGACAGGCCAAATGCGTTTGGGCCAAGGTGGGCACAGATCATGGCCTGGAAGGACTGTGGAGAGCTGGAGTCCAGCCTGCTGTTGTCTTGCTGGGGAAAGGTCTAGCAGCCTCAGGATGGTGTGGAGGCCTGGGCTTCAGCAGGTCAGGGAAGGCCCATTGGTGGGCATGGAGAGGCAGAGCTCAATGGACATTTGTTGTACATTTTACAGATGTTATACAAGGAACGGGTAGATGTACTGAAGGTGAGGTTGAGCGGTATGGCTGACAAGGAGGCATTACTGACCATGATGTAAACGACATGGAATAAGGGACAGAGACTGCACTGAGTCTGGCTAGGGTGGAGTTCATAATAGCTCCTAAGGGGCTCTGCTTTAGACTGGTGGCCAAGAGAGGGGTGATAACAAGCTAGTGTTTTAGCTGTTGCTGAGCAGCACTTGCCTTGCCTTTTTTCCATTTCTGGCCCCAGAGAAAGTAGGCTGGAGAGATGGTAAGGGGTTGGGAGGTGTCCTGGTTTCAGCTAGCACAGAGTTAATATTCTTCTTAGCAGTTAGGGTGGTTCTGTGTTTTGAATTTGGGATGAAAATAATGTTGATAGCACATCAATTTTTTTCACTGCTACTGAGCAGTGCTTACACCAAGTCATAGACTTTTGATTTCCCATACTGCCCTGACAGTGAGGATGCTGTGTCTGCACAGGAAGCACGGAGGGGATAGCTGACCCCAAGTGACTGAATGGATATTCCATGTCATATGATGTCATGCTCTACTATAAAAGCTGAGGATACATACACCGTCTTTGTCTTGAACCACGATCTTTTCTTGCTCTTCCAAATTTTTCTCCTAGGTACTGCAGGTAAGGTGTGAGAGAAACTGAGTGGGGACTTAGCTATCACCTGGAGTCAACCTACCATAGTTATGCATTTAAATAATTGTTATGAATTTGAAGGGAGGAGCTATAAGTTTCTAGTTTGCCTGTGTGATGTTAAAGATGCATCCTACTGAAGAAATATTTCAACACTCTGCCTGTGTTGAAAAGAAACTGTATTGGACAACAAAAGCCAGATTCAGTAACGCCATATGTGAACGTTCAAAACCCATTTGAGTCAGTCACAACGCCATCAGGTCACAAGTTACACATGATTTCCTCTGGATAGACCACTGTTTGAGTAACCTTGTAAAGCTGTTCTTTGTAATTGAGGACAAAAACTAACCACCCTGAAGAATGCAATCTGCTCAAACATCCCCAGGAAAGCACGGAAGGCCAGCACTTCCCATCTGCAGGGACTGCTGTGCTTCAGAGGTGACGCACAGGACACGTCAGAATACACCAAGGGATGTCTGGGGAGAGGTGTTTTGCCTCCCATTCAGCAAAGAGAGTGCAGAAAGATAAGTGCGTGAAGCCTTTCTCTGCTAGTTCCAGCACATAAATCTTTGGAGGGTGCTCCCCCTACCAGGCTTTTTGCTTTCTCTAGCTGAGGCTAGGTTTTCCCTTTTCTACTCTCAACCAAGTATTACTGCTTCCCCAAAGTTGGCAATTGTTTCCTGACAGAGGTTTTAGTAAGAGCATTTGCATCCAAAAATAAAAGTTCCAGCAGTTAAAAAATAATGGAAAAAGAATTCACTGTCAGATCTGTTTCCCATCTTAACAGGAAATGCATTCAGAAAACAGCCGCAGCATTGGCAACAGCCCTACACACCTGGCCTCACTGTGGCAGCATATCTTCACTGACACAACTCAAAAGCAGCAGAAGAGTGGCAGCAGAGCTGCACTGAGAGCAAACCCGTTTCATTACTCTGCCCTTTCCATGGGCCAAAATGTGGCATGGAAAAAAACTGTAAAAAATCTGTTTTCAGTTGAATTTAGTCATCCTTTCCTTAGAACAGTATAATCAGAACACTGAACATTTACACAGAAATAGATGTTTTGCTGAAGACCAAGGTTCAGGCCATGTACAACAGAAAATGCAGTGGTCCTTTGGATTAGAGCAGGGAGAAAGCTTGGTACAGTAAGTATAAGGGATGGAAGTAAGGTATTGCTAGCAAGTTAAGAAAAATGTCAGATGTAGTGCAAGAGAAGACCTGAGCTACATCTCTTCATCAGAATGTATTATTTAACCGTTTGTTCAAAAAGTGTTGCAGAAAGCAAGCATTGACTAAGGGTCTCCTAAAATATTAATATCCAAAAATAGCTTAACTGGTGGTAGGTGAATGGTTGGACCAGCTGATCTTAGTGGTCTTTTCCAACCTTTTAATGGTTATATGTTTCTGTGATTCAGGCATAGCTCTTATATTGCATAATTGCTTTTATATGCATTGAAGTGAATGCAGTGGGAAAATCAGACAATGACTCTGGAGGTGATCCTTCTATTTAACCTGAAAAGAGCTGTAATGCAGTTAGCATTCAAATCCCAATGCAGTCCCCACAGTTTTCTAGAGTTCAAACAGAATGAAAGGACTTACTGCTGGCACATATTCTTCTTGTTTATTCCTGTATAATATTGATTTTATCCCACACTGTCACACAGCTTTTTGCTTCAGTGTAAGTGAGCACAGGACTCTGTATGTTTTTGTGACCTTGCTCCTTACAATGAAATTTTGCCTCTTATAGATTGTTTTAGCAAATCAGATGTTGTTATCTGATTTTATCACTTCAGTCCAGCAATTCCTTTTTTTCTTTCACTGACTTTGATTAACATGCTTGTGCTAGACTTAATAAACCAGTACTACCAGTTTCATTTCTTGTCAGTCTGGATCACTGCCTTGCCTGCATTCTCTCTGCTCCTGAAACAGGATTTGTGTCTGAGATTGCTATTTAGAGTATTTATCCCCAACTTGACTCTGTTCTCATTTCTCAGGAATCATTTTCTTCCCACTGTGTTTATAAGCTTGAAATGCAGTTGAGGACTTTTAGGTCACCAAGCAAATTTAAATTTAATTGTTTCATGAAATAGAGCTGCTCTCTTGAGAAAACCTGGCTGAAACCCTGCCTATGATATTAAACAAGGATTTGGATGGGAGATTCAGAAACATGACTGCAATATCATTTCAGTATTAATATAAATAATTGTTAGGCAAAGGAGAAAAATTTACACTACCCTCAAAGCCCAACCATTAAGCATGAAACCTTCTTTCATCAGTTGTCTGGAATTATCCATTTCTGATCTGATAATTCTTGCTGAAATTCCCTACTAATTCACCTCAAATTTTTTACAGCTACCATTTCAAGCTATACCACAGGCCAAACTCAGCATCAGTTACAAGTAGTACTGCATGTGTTTTGTGAGACTTCTCACCCTCACTTTCCCTTTTCTGATGCTGTCCTTGGCACCACATCTGCTTTTGAATGTTTCACTCACTGAGGAAGGAAATGTGATCTTGCCAGCTGTGAAGCATACTGCACACTTTCCTTTGCAGCAAAATCAAACTGTGTTTTGCTCATATTTACCTAGATTATTTCCTGAAGGGGAAAGGGGTCCAGAAGAGCTGGTTCATCCTCAAGAAGGAAGTCTTAAAGTTGCAGGAGCAGGCTATCTACATGAGCTGCAAGATGAGCCTGTGGGAAAGAGTACTGGTATGGATGAATAGGGAGCTTCTCCTGAGGCTCTGGGAGAAAAAAAGAATCTTCCTCCTGTGGAAGAAGGGACAGAAAATTCAGGGAGAGTAGAAAGAAGTTGTTAAGATATGCAGGGAGAGTATTAGAAGGGTAAAAGCCTGGCTTGAACTCGACTATTGGGGTAAAAGAGAACAAAAAACTTTTCCACAAATATAGTAACAGTAAGAGGGAGATCAAGAAGAATCTCTAACCTTTAGTGGATGTGGCTGGGAACATGACCACTGAGGAGATGGAAAAGGCTGAGGTTCTCAATGCCTTCTTTACATCTGTCTTTACAAGTCAGATCAGTTATCCTTGAGGTACTCTAATCCCTGACCTGGAAGTCTTGGATGGGGAGCAGAATAAACCCCACATGATTCAGAAGGAAATGGTCGGAAACCTACTATTATACTTCTATTCCAGCTGGACTGCCACAAGTCCATGGGGCCAGATGAGATCCATACAAGAGTGCATCGCCTATCAGCATTTCTGGGCAACTTGAAGATGTTACAGATGACTAGAGACTTGCCAGCATGACTCCCATCTACAAGGAGTGTCATAAGGAGGGTCTGGGGAACTACAGGCCTGTCAGCTTGACCTCGGTGCCAGGGAAGGTCTTGAGGGAGATCACACAGCGTGTGCAGGACCTTGATACAGACCTAGACAGAATGTGTTTGTGAAGGGTAGATCCTGACTGACCAGCCTGATCTCCTCCTATGATCTATTGACCTGCCTGGTGGATGAGGGAAAGGCTGTAGACATAGTCTACCAGCCTTCAGCAAAGCCTTTGACATTCTCCTGGAGAAGCAGGAAGCTCGTGGCTAGGACAGGAGCACCCCTGAGCAAAGAACTGTCTGGATGGCCAGGCCCAGAGAGTGGTGGTGAATGGAATCAAATCCACCTGTCACGAGTGGTGTTCCCAGGGACTGGTACTGGGGCCTGTCCTGTTCATTATCTTTATTGATGACCTGGATGAGGGCATTGAATGCATCCTTAGTAAATTTGCAGATGACATCGAGTTGGCAGGAAGTGTCGATCTGACTGGGGGTAAGAAGGATGTACAGATAGGACAGACTGGATAACTGGGCTGAGGCTAATGGGATGAAGTTCAACAAGACCAAGTGTCAGGTCCCACACTTTGTACACAACCCCAGGCAATGCTACAGACTTGGGGCAGAGTGTCTGGAAGACTGTGTGGAAGAAATAGGCCTAGGGGTTTTAGTCAGTGCTTAGCAGAACATGAGTCCACAGTATGCCAGGAGGTCAAGAAGGCTGGTGACATCCTGGCTTGCATCAGAAATAGTGTTGCTAGCAGGAACAAGGAAGTGATCATCCCTCTGTACTCAGCATTGGTGAGGCCTCACCTCAAGTATTGTGCTCAGTTTTGTTCCCTCGCTACAAGAAAGACCTGGAGACCCTGATGTGTGTAAAGAGAAAGGCAATGAAGTGAGGGGTCTGGAACACAAGTCTTATGAGGAGTGGATGAGGGAACTGGGATTATTTAGTCTGGAGGAATCCTTATTGCTCTGTACAGCTGCCTGAAAGGAAACTGTGGTGAAGTGGGGGTCAGCCTCTTCTCTCATGTAATTAGCTTTAGGACTAGAAGGAATGGCCTCGAGTTGCATGAGGGGAGATTCAGATTGGATGGTAGGAATACTTCTCAGAAGGAGTGATTAGGTGCTCTAAAGGGTTGCCCAGGGAAGTGGTGGAGTCACTGCCCTTTGATGTGTTCAAGGAACCTTTAGCGGTTTAGTGGGGGAAATACTGTTGATGCATGGATGGTTGAACTGGATGATCTTGTAGGTCATTTCCAATATTGGTAATTCCATGATTCGATGATTCTTTGTGTTCACATCATTCCAAGTGCTACATTTAGTAGTATATTACTTCAGAATAATATTGCTACAGAAGTATATACAGACAGAAGAAATTCCTCTCTAGCAAAAGAGTAAAAGGTCTGTTGTCATTGCCTAATTTCAAAGACCTTCAGTGCCTGAGTCAGAGCACAACTCCCTGAACACGCAGCTACTCCAAGTTTCTGATTTAACCCCATTCTGTGACTTCTCCACTGGGGCGTTGACATGACTCAAACAGGAGTGAGAGTACACTTCATGTCAAAAGAACTCAGCTTTACACAACTTCCTCTGAAGTTCCTCCATGTAAGGAAATGCTTTCAAATCAAAGAGAGAATGGATCTTGGTAACTGGCCCTGCTGGAAGCACAGATGTGAAGATGCTTCTCAGTCTCTCATCATTTCTAGTCCTGCAGCAAAGAACAGATGTCTATGGCTATCCACAAGATATCCATTTACACAAGTATGGTTATCACAGAACTGGCACTAGCAAAGTTTTGCAGAGCACTTTGCATTACCACATGAAGAGAGGGGACACAAAATGTCTCGTTCATCCTTTGGTCCAATGCTAACGAGCCTATCAGCTCCTCTTTAGATCACAGATCACATCTGCCATGAAGACAAATATTTCCCCTGTGTAAAGTGAGAAATCAAAGCACAGAGCTCTTATTGCAGGCATAATCATAATGATAGAAAAAGCTATCCTGATTCTTCTCATAAAACTAAGCTTTGTTTATTTTTCCCTTTAATTTAGTGTTTTTAAGTTGTTACTGCACAAGGGAGAAGTCGGTGTTTCCTGAGTTTTCAGAAAAGTTGCTTGCTTAACTCAGAACTTCTGAGGGATTTTCTAACCATCACTGTTTATATATGTTTTCAAGTCTCAGCATCACCTTAACTACATATTCTCCTTTTAACAGCAGTCTCTGCTACACGTTATCACAGCTCAGTTAGGTGTAGCTGAATAAAAGTCATGACTAATTATTTAGCACAGCAAGAGTTGTGACATCTTAGGGTAAGTAATGCAAAAAGCCAATTGTATGTCAGCAGTCTGTAATGTGAGCATCTATTTTTTCACATAAGAAGTTAATCATGTACATCCAGAACATCCTTGGATAGCCAACAATTTGCTAGACTAATCTCCAAAAGAGATACTAGAAACTGCATAAAAATAGAACTTGATTTCTACATGGGGGGCAGAGTTTTGACAGAATGTGAACTGGAAGTAAACCAGATATGAATGCAGAGTTTAGATCAAAGATATCTATGTAAAACATCCCATGAAGCTGACTGTGGGACTCTCAGTAAAGAAAAAAACACAAGATACATGTTTAATCTTTTCCTTTCCCTTTCCCTTCCCCTTTCCTTTTCATTTCTTCCTGTCTGGAAATTAGCAGCAGTTCACTCTATTCGTGATTCATGTGAAGCCAAATTGCGGCTCATAGTAGCTGTATCTCCACCCTCACACCGTTTATTCTGACTTTCAAAATATATTACAGGGACCATGGGGATAAGCAAAGGTGGCTGTGATGCAGATTGCAGATGCAAGAGTAGATGTCCACTCCTGTTTCTTAGTTTTTCTAGAGAATAATCTTATCTGTTTAAAATCCTAATATCCAAATGTAATGGAGAGTGAGAAACTGAATAATTTAAATCTGAAAATGTTTCATAGAATCATAGCATAGGTTGAAAAGAAACTTAAAGGCAATCTAGATGCAAACCCCATTGCAATGAGTAGGAACTAGACCAGGTTGCCAAAAGCCCCATCCATCTTGGCATTGAAATTCCAGGGATAAGGCATACACAGCTTCTCTGAGCAAGTTATTCCAGTGCCTCATCTTCTGTGAGTGAAAAACTCACCTCACAACTACTCCAACATACTGGATATATCCCAGACTTCTTTCAGTCTGTACCATTTGGGAAAAAGAGTATGCACTATTTGAAAACAACCTGCCAGCACTGGGAAGAGGAGAGCAGACTCATTATCCTCAAAATTGGGTTTGCATACTATCTTCTGCCCTCTTGCATCAATATCAGGAAAATTTCCTTGTTTTGGCTCAGGAATTGGCTATCCAAAGACAAGCCAGGCCCTTTCAGAACAGGAGAAATAAAGGTCACTTTAATACTTATTTAAAAGAGGGAACACAGCTATTTAAACATGATGAGTAGAACACTGATCAGAACAGAAATTACACTTTAAACCTGTGGGGGGGAAAAAAAAAAAAAAAAAAAAAAAAAAGGAAAACAGAAGGGAAAAGGGAAGGGAAAAGGAAAAGGGGAATGGAGAAGGAGGAGAAGGAGAAGGAGAAGGAGAAGGGGAAGGAGAAGGAGAAGGAGAAGGAGAAGGAGAAGGAGAAGGAGAAGGAGAAGGAGAAGGAGAAGGAGAAGGAGAAGGAGAAGGAGAAGGAGAAGGAGAAGGAGAAGGAGAAGGAGAAGGAGAAGGAGAAGGAGAAGGAGAAGGAGAAGGAGAAGGAGAAGGAGAAGGAGAAGGAGAAGGAGAAGGAGAAGGAGGAGAAGGAGGAGAAGGAAAGAAGGCTGCTTGCTTCCTTTTCAATTAATTCTGCATAAAGAAATGGAGAACATGAATTAATCTTTTTCATTCCTTATTTCAGAGATATAATATGTTGCCTTTTCTGGAGTTTTTTTTCCTTTTCTTTTTACTGTCTTCTTAGATTACTATGAAAGCAGCTTGTGGAGTTTTTGGAGTTTTCTCATGCCTTGTCTGGAAAGTGCTTAATTAAGAGTGAAGAAAAACAGATGATAGAAAGATTATATGCAACCTACCTAAAAGCCTTGTCCTCTTTATATCTCACTTTTCATTGCTCTTGTATTTCCAATGATATACACTTGTTATTACACTTATTTCTTTAGTCATCTGTTGAATTCTCTGGGAAAAGGAGTAGACAATGTCTGTATTTCTACTGGGAAAGGAAAGTGGAACAGAAAGAAGGAAAGAAGGGAAGAAAGGAAGAAAGGAAGAAAGGAACAAAGAAGCAAAGGAACAAAGGAACAAAGGAAGAAAGAAAGGATGTTGTCTGACTGCAAAGCATTACTTCTGCACCCAAAATTTCATAATTTTCTTACTCAAAATATTATGTGAATGTCCTCCCAGCTCAACTTTATGTGGAAGGGCCATGCACCATTCAGCTGTCAACCCTTTTGTATCATAGAATCATAAAATCATGAAGGTTGTAAAAGACCACTGAGGCCATCTAGTCCAACTAGCAACCCATCACAACATGCCTAATAACCATGTCCCCAGTGCTACATCTTCACGGTTCCTAAACATCTATCTTTAGGGACAGTGACTCCACCACCTCTCTGGGCATTCCAGTTCCTCACCAGTCTATCTGAGAATAAATTGTTTCTTATATCCAACTTGAACCTCCCCTGGTGCATTCTGAGGCCATTTCTTTTTGCTGTTTCCTGGGAGAAGAGCTTGATCCTCACCTAGCCAGAACCTCCTTGAATGCAGTTGTAGAGAACAGTATCATTCCTTTCTCCTCTTGAAATAAGTAATATGGCAGAAAGGGTTACTTACAGAGAGCTCAAAAATTGTTTTCGACAATATGTGTTATAGCTGACTACATATACAAGGCCTCCAGCAGAAAAACTTCCAGAAAAATTACAAGGAGCAAAACTGTAAGAAACAACTTTTACTTTGACTAATGAAGTAAGCACCCTGACAGGAGTGCTGTATGCTATATTTATTCCAGCAGTACCGAGTTATCTTCTTTAATACATGAGACACTGGGAAAGAAGATAGCAGATAATGCTGGAAATGGTAATAGGATGTGGAGTCGAATGACAGCTGAGCTCATGGTGAGTGTTTCTCCCAGATCAGTTCAGATCAGGGGTCTTTCTGACAGGGACATGGCCAGAGATAATTATCAGTCCCCCTCAAATTGTAGCAACAATTTTAGAAGAGATAGATGCACAATCATAGCTAGCTTAAGTCTTTCAAAAATGTAATGAGGTTCTGCTTCTCCACAGCAGTGCAAATTATCATATGTCTTGAGTAAGTGTGTGCACTGCCAACTCAGTGGGGTACCTGTTGTTTTGTATTCTCCCAGTACTAAGACACCAAGGCAGTGGGGGTTGTGGCACAGGACCCTTGGCACAGTTCCACTGCCCTCGATGCCTGCCATTTAAATCAGTAGTAGAACATACAATGTAAATGAATTATTCAGAAAAAAAGCATACCTGAAAGGGGAAAAAAAAGTAGAAAGTAAATGGTTTTCCTGGCATTCAAATCACAAAGCATCAGGTATGTGATGATGGTGGCCCTTGAGGGTTGAAAAAAGCTGTGATGCAGGTCAAGGAAGTCTTGATGTCTTCTTCATAATGAACTAATCCATAGCCAAGTGTGAGCCAGGGGCCACACACAAATAGAAAATGATTCCTATTCTGACACAGTGAATGTCTTAGGTTTTTGAACAATTCCATACTTCTCTCCAAAAATTGAGTTGCTGACCCTCAACAACTACTTTCCAGAGAGGAGGTATGAGCCATACCATAACATCTTGACATTTTTCCAGGCATCTTCATCTTTCACATATTGCACTGGAAACTGTAAATGTTCTTGTTAGTTTCAAGGTCAGCTTTTATTTCACATCACTGCTTCTGAGAGACATTTCTTCAACAAATAGCATCCTCCTTTCCAAAGAAAAGACTTTTATCACAAGGAAGTGTACACGATCCTACAGAGAAGGTGGATTTATTTATTACTCAAGAGATACACATTAAACCTCCTCACATTACTTATAGACAGAAAGATAGATTATTGTGGCTGCAAGAGAATAGTAGCTCTAATGAAAGAAAATGAATCTCCAGCTGATTTGTTCTAGGCTACTAACAAAGGCAAGAAAGAGATCCTCATTTTATTATAAGAAAAAAACCTCCCACACATTTGCAATATAATTCTTCAATTTTCATGCTTTCAAAAGGTTTTGGGGTTTTGTTGTTTTGTTTTGTTTTGTTTTGTTTTGTTTTGTTTTTCTAAGAAATCCCATGGAGAGGGTTGCAAGAAGAGATTGTGTGTGATTTTCCTATTGACTTCATTTTCTGAGAGCACCAGCATTTTTCTGAGTGCACTTATAATTCAGTATTTCTTTTCTCATATTTCTTGTCTCACTCTGTGGCTAAAAGAGGCTGGTCCCATTCAGGGGCCACAGCTCTGTTCTGCATTTGATTTATGAGGTATTCATAAACAATTTTAATGGAAGAACTGGGCGACATTCTTCTGCCTCTCAACTGGCTATATGTAGAGCTGACAGAGATTATCTGATATACACTTCTTCCAGACCTTACTTTTACCTGAACACATTTGCCCATCCTTGGTGTGAATAAAAACATACAACAGCTATCTAAGGTGTCTGAGTTAGGGAAATAAGTTGTTTATGAAAGTTCTCCATGTGGTGATTGGAAATGGAAATAGTTGAAATGCTCACAGTGTGCAACACTTATTAGAAGCTTCACAGCATAATGTAGCTCTCTTTTCCAAACACAGGCTCCACTGTTGCAATTACTCAGAAAGAATGTCTGCACAACTGTACAGAGAGAGAGGGTGAAAAATAAATCCTAAAAGAACTCTAAGCTATGAATTATGGAGATCTATATTTGCATTTGAGAAGAATGCATATGATAAAACCTGTCTGCAGTCATCTTTCCAAAGAAGTTGGATTGCATGTGACTGCACCCCCTGCTGTGCTACACCATGAGTTATACAAGAGTGCTGCTGTTACTGTACTCATTTCTGATGTTTCTGGGCTCTTTGCAATTTCCTTTATGGATTTCTAAATCTATAAAATGATTTGTACATGGAACTGCATGAATTTGTTGTCTTAAGTCTGAAGCGACAACGAGAAGCAGGAAAAAGAACATGGCAGGGAAGATAACTCTGAGGAGTGTTAAACACTCCCAACCTGTTGTAGGGTTTAGTTTTCTTTTAAGATGTTTTAAAGAGAGTGCAAAAGCAGTCTGCCTTCATTCTAAAGATCTGTTCATGACCAAGAGCATTATCATAAAGGAGAGACTTTAAAAATTGTAGAAGTACTCATTAGTCATTTGTCTAATCAGTCCCATAGAATATATACCATATCGGATGATCCTGCAGGACTAGGGCAGATTTTCTCAGTGTACTACAAACGACTTGGCTCTCTGTGCTCTTTTTCAGCAATGCAGCAACCGAGGAGGTTAAGATCATTTGAGCTTTACACAAGATCATGGAGTAGAACAGCCTTCAAGAAATAAAGAAAGCATGAAAACAGGACAGATCCCTTCGGTGCTTAAGATTTGCTTATTTAAGCCAGACTTTCACAGAATACAGAATTTAGTCCTTTCAAATAGTGTTCTAACACGATTGACAACTCCTGTCATCTGACAGAGAAGCTGATTCATAAGATATTGTTCTTGTTTCCATATTTTAAGCTAAAGAATGATGAGAAACAAATAGCAAATCTGTCGTCTGTGGACAAATAGGCAGTTTCACATTAAATCTGTATGAAATGTTTCCCAAATGATACACAAATAAGACAATATTCTGTGCTTGTTTGCAAACAGAAAGTTGCATAACATGATCGAGCCTGGCAGCTATCTGGCATTTAAAGGAAGTTGTTACAAACTATATTTTAGGTTTAAAAATGCAGTTAAAAGTGCCAGAAGTTGGAAACAAACCATAGTCTGTGGCTTCATCAGCCTTAGTTCAGAAAAAAAATACGTGCCAACATATGCTTAGCTTAAGGCCTACCGACATCTGGGCCATAGACTTCTGTAAAAATCTGAACTTGCCACTATTCCTTTTTCATCTTTCCTAAATAAATCAGGCTTAGGAATGATATCGATAAGTTCCAACATTCAACAGAAAGCAGAGAGAGCTGAGGTAGTCTAGACACCAGCTGCTACTCAAAGAGGTTTCTGTACAGCTTTTGATAAAATGGGTGTTTGTGTTTTGTGTGACCCTGACTCCTTATATATTTCTTACAGTAAGACAACAGTCACTAAATTTCTTACTTTTGATCTTTACTTAAAGTATAAATGTTCTAACATACCATTTCAAAACATTTTGAAAAAGAAATTAGTTTCATTTTATGCAGCCCTTCTCACTTTGAAAACAGTCTTGGATTTTGCTTTGTAGCACAATTGCTGTTGTACCACATACAGTGACAACTTGTTATCCCTTGCTCAGGGGACATAATCTCCCTTTTTTCAGCCTTCTAATCCACCACTGAATCACTGCTGAACTCCTTAAAGAAGAAAGCAAGAATTTTCTGTTCCATGGCTTTAAATTGTTGTGTGGAATAAAAACAAACAACAACAAAAGTGTAAAGGATAAATACATCATTGTACAACATTATGTAGAGAAATTATACATTTATGGTTTTACACAGAATTTGATAGAATTATTAGAGAATCATCCAGCATAAACAGAACAGATTTATAGATGGAGACATCTTAATGGCAAATGACTCATGATGGTCAATTGCCTGAGAGGAAGAATGTAGTCATTGCTACATAGAATTTATACCTAAAATAATTTTTCAACAAATCATTATTGAGGCCTGTACATGTATAAGAATGATTAGGCATGTTCCATGCTCTTTTTAAATGCAAGATTTTCAGAAACTTTGAATTTGTCTTACATCCTGTTGTGTGTTGGATGGTCAACGTGGATTGCCCAGAGGTTTCCCATGGAAAACACAGAATTGTTTGCTGTCCTTTAGTCTTGGAGAAAAATGAGAAGTTCTGCTTCCTGAACTAACATGGGCAGAACAGTGACATCTATGAATATCATCAACTTGGATGCCTGAAATCTTCCTGCAGTTTTTTTCACAGGTAACAGCAACTAGAACAGTCTGCAGCCCAGTAACAACTTCCTTCATTATCTGGCATGCTCTAAGGCCAAAGAAAGCTCAGAGATTGACAGAGAGCATAATAGAGTGAGTGTATTACCTGTGAGAGTTATTTTTTATGTTGACAGAACAAAAAAAGCAGCAAGAATGGCTGAATTCTGGGGCAAATGTTTATTTAAATACTTTCCTTCATCATCATTGCTTTGTATTCCCACTTATGAATATCAAAGTCCTCTCTCAGCAGCTGACTGTTTTCACTGATTGGAGTTGCACAATTAGTGTAATATTTCTGTGGTTGCTCAGTTTTCAAGTAGAAAAATCTTCTCATTTAGAGCTTGGACATAGAGAATTGAGATTATCTGATTGAGATGAGAATAGAGCTTGACTCTAAATGATTCTTAGATCAATACATCTTAATCTGTCAAAGAGAGCTTTCACGTCCCAGAGACAGTAGTGATGTATGGAGATTTTACATACTGTTATTGTCTGGAGTCAGTGAAAGCAAGTTCATACTAGAAGCATCTATGAAGAACAAACTTTTCCATTTTCTAGTGCCACTAGGATGCTTATTCTGCAGGGACTACAGCATACTCTGAAGATTTGCAGAAACTTCTGTCACTAGTGGCTGAATATGTGTCTTAAGCCTCATTATGCTCGTGCAAGGAGATTGATGACAGATGAGCAGCAAAATTTTTTTTCTTTGCAGTTCTGCAAAAAGCAGGAATAGATAGATGCTCAGTGAATACAGAGCTTTGAAGAACCATAGTTGCAGGTGCTCTTGAGCATATGTTCTGTTAGAGATATTCACAGAAATGAGATTTTCCATGATTTCTTCTGAACACTGCTGTATTTCTCTCTGAAAATTTATCTAGCACCTAATTCCAGTTCATAACATTCTGGAAGGATTAGTGCCTTGCTAATCATATCGTTGCTTTGCAAGCTTCTGCTTTGATATATTTTTTGTAACCAGAAGAAAATGACCTCTGAATTCTGTTTCATTGAGCCATGTCATCTCACTTGAGATCTGCACCAGTTACACTATTATATGTTTTTCAATCCATTCCGATATTGTTTGGGATGAGATAACTTGACCTTTAGGAAATACATCTACAGCTGAATGTGCAAGAAATGACAGCCTGAAACAGTATGATCTTGTCAGGATAATAAAGCCAAGCTCCAAAAAACATCTAATCTATGCACACTCCTTTTCTTTCAGTAGTGACTGCAATTTCAAGGGGAAGGTAAGCAGGTGATTGATTTGTTTATAGGGAGTCATGAGAGCACATTGGAGGTGAATTTCAAGTGTGCTCTTGAACTCAGTGTTAGCTGTGGAATAATGCATGGATTAAAGGTTCAGTCACAGTGCCTGCACTGAGTATAGTCTTGGCTACCTTTTGGGTTTTAGAAAGATGGTTCAGGGTTAAAAGACTTAATGAGGATTGTGGGAAACATCTGGAAAAAAAAAGAACCCATGAGACCTGGGAAAAATGAGTAGTTAAAATTTAATTATCCTTTGGAAAATTTTCAATACATGTGATTAAAAAAAGATGAGATGCAACTGCACTGTCCAAGTTTGCCAATAAAATATATAAAGCTACATGAAAGGTGAGGAACTCTTCACTGTGATAAGTACTCTGAGATTTTACAGTGAATGCCAGGGACTCTATATGTTATATGGCTACAGTTGTTGGTAGTTTCTTCCATTTGAAGAATTTGTTCTTCTGCAGAGATTTTCCCCGTTTGCAGTTCAATCAACTTGCACTTTGATGTGTTCTTGTTCTCCCATCAATTGTAATGGCTTTGAGCTTGTGTGTGTCCATGGCACTGAGAGACAGTGTGTGAGTGTATTGAGAGCTGCCTTGGAAGTGGAGTATCCGATGCATTTAGGTCAGTCAACACTGACTTGGTCGGCTTAAAAGTGGTTTTTCCTTTTTGATTCTAGAAATTATCCTGGGAATTGGGGAATTCATTAGAGATACTGGACTCTGTTCCACTAAAAAAAAAAAAAAAAAAAAAAAAAAAAAAAAAAAAAAAAACACAAAAACAAAACACAAAAAACCCAAAACCACAAAAAACCCATGAGTCAGGGCTTAGGCTCCCTCCAGAGGAGAAATTCAGACATTTCTTTTAATCGCAGATAACAAAATTTTCACAGAGGATTGCCATGAAGCATGGAGCATTCATGTTTGGTCACGGACCACCTGAATAGCAGTTGCTGACATGCAGAAAATGAAGGAGATGAGAAGAATTTTCTAGATTTCTGTGATACACAACAAGGTGAAGATAGCATTGTGGCACATCCATTTTTGAAAACCATCCTTATACAATTTGTTGAATGTCATGCGCTTGGGTTGTATGGGACCTTAAATATAATCTATTAATAATTCTGTGGATTCTGCCCAAATAATCCTTCCAGGCAAATAAAGAAATAAATTGAAGAAAGGCAGTGATGCAAGCACAGAAACTGGAAGGGAGCATTTATGAATATTCATGACCCTGTGATGGACTCCTTCCACAGTACTGGCATCCTCTTTGTTTGTGGCTCCATTGATAACAGTCTGTAAAGTGTTTCTCTAAGACAATGAGTAAATTATTCATTTAAAAGGCAAATCTGCTTGTAAATTTCTAGAATGACGACTTATCCCTAATATCAAATAAAGTACCGATCTTTTGTCTAATTGTCATCTCAAAATGACAGTGAACTAAGCCCTTGGTAATGGGCTTATTTATCCAGACTCATTAAATGCCAGTTTATCTTTTTAATTTACACCACAACATCACAAAAGGAGTAGTTCTTAGGGTTCAACATGTTGCTGTGAATAATTGAATGTGAAGTTGCCAAATCTTTTTGCATCTGATTCATACTACACTCTTGGCATAATTCTGTATTCATTATTGCCAGAAACAACAGGATATATAAATTAATTGGATTAATTGAAATCAATTTGCATAAATGAAAGATGACCTTTGTTAGCTTTCATAGTCTTGGTAATTTTTTTGCACATTTCTGACAAACAAACAGAAATTCTCATACAGGAGTCCACACTTACTACATACTCACACTCCCAGAATCCTACAATACTAATGGATTTTCTGAGATTATTTGCCAAGAAAGACATAGTATAGTGCCTCGAGCTGACGTTCTCTACAGGTCGTATTCCCAAAAATAACTTATTCTGAGAATCATGCATATATATATTCAAGCAGGTACTTGGTTAGGGAAAGTCTACCTGTTCTCCCCCTCCCAAATCCTCCATCTTCCATTTGTGATCATACATTTCTCAAGCACCTATTCCTTGAAATGCAAGACAGAAGATGATCTTCACAGAAATTCAGCATCTCAGCATTTATTTTGATTGCTCTTATGCTTTTCAGCTCAATTTATGATCGCTGGCAATAGGATATGGCAGATGCTTTCTTAGTAATGTAGTTTCTGCTACAATCTCAGTGTAGTTAACAGCTTTCTGACCACAGAGTATTTTCTTGTGTTGGCAAGAGAACACATTCAATGTCATGGTCTCTAAGCCTCAATCAAGGAGGAGTTCTGCAAAAGCACATAAAGTCTTGGTATGAAATTCTAATCCCAATGTGATGGCTGAAAATCAAATCTTTTCAAAAGAAAACTGCCTGTTTTCTCGAGTTGTACAACACATCATTTCAAATGAAACGTGAGGTCTCACCTTGAGTACTGTGTCCAGTTTTGGGCACCTCAGCACAAGAAAGATATGGAGGTACTGGAGC
Source organism: Excalfactoria chinensis (assembly GCF_039878825.1). Classification (NCBI taxonomy): domain Eukaryota; kingdom Metazoa; phylum Chordata; class Aves; order Galliformes; family Phasianidae; genus Excalfactoria; species Excalfactoria chinensis. The sequence continues at coordinate 116,126,732 of NC_092825.1, forward strand.
AGGTCCAGAGAAGGGCAACGAGGCTCATGAAAGGCTTGGAGAATCAGCCCTATGAGGAGAGGCTAAGGAAACTGGGGCTGTTTAGTCTGGGGAAAAGGAGGCTGAGGGGACCTTATCGAGCTCTTCCAGTACCTGAAAGGTTATTACAGTCAGAGTGGGGCAGGTCTCTTCTCACTAGTGATAAGTGACAGGACGAGGGGAAATGGCCTCAAGTTGCGCCAAACTAGCAAGTTTAGGTTGGATATTGGGAAGAACTTATTTACAGAAAGGGTAGTTAGGCACTGGAATAGGCTCCCCAGGGAGGTGGTTGAATCGCCATCCCTGGATGTGTTTAAGAGCCGTTTGGATGTGGTACTCAGGGATATGATTTGGCAGAGGGTTTTTAGAGATAGGGTATTGGTTAGGCTGCAGTTGGACTTGATGATCTTCAAGGTCTTTTCCAACCTGGGTAATTCTATGATTCTATGATACATCAAAGAAGACTTCGTCATTCAGGAAATAGTGTTTGGCTGACATATATAGAATGTGCTCTTCTGTGCTTATTCTTATAAAAAGTAGAAATAATGTCTTGTGTCAAATTTCAGCACATCAGAGTTTGCCTTGCTTGTGGTATATCTGCTTTGGAATATATTTCTTTCTCTGGAATCTGTCCATGCTACAACTGACAAGGTAAGGAACAAGTTCAACCACAAGCTGCAATACACATATCTCAAGCAGATGATTTACATGTACAATATTTTGAAAGATGAAAGATAAACTGAGATCTATGAGGCTCCTCTGGAATATGAAATATTTCATATGATAACTTTGATGCTCCTTCCTTGAGAAAATGGTATTTCATCATAGCACCCTCCTGTTTTTCCACACACTGTGTCATGAATGCATATTCTTTCTCCAGATTAAATGAAGTCTAGCAAGAATAATTAACTCTAAGTTCTATTTTCTGTCCATTGTAGGCATGAATGCATTTGCAAGCATACCTGTATGCCCAGGAATGTAAAGCATAAAGAAATATAGGCCCCTCTATTTCAGACAGTTTGGAGAGCTAAAAAGAAGTTCAGCTTCCAGCCCCTTGTACATACATGCAGCCTCTTGGTTTAAATGAGCTGAAGAATCTCATAGCAATTGAACCATACTGAACCTGTTCCTTGTCAGACTCAGCATCCTTGGGAACAGGCAGAGCCAACATCACGTTTGTGATTGGGAGCTGGTTTATCTCCTCAGAGAAGGGCCATCTGCAGAGCTCCCCGGGGCAGTGCCAGCCTGCAAGTACACTGGGATCTCGACAAGATGATTTTTCTTCCACTCCAAACATTGTGGTAGCACAGAGTAGGTTTGCATCCTTCAGTACACAAAACATCTCTAAGTATATATTTAAATAAACAGAGCACGGGTGTTTGTACATATGCCAGGCCTGCTGTCTGACTTTTCCAGCCTGAGTGCCAGGGAAAGCATCTGTGCTTAACTATAGTAGAGATACCATGCCCTGAGGGCCAGAGGACTTAGTCCTGCTGAGTTCTTATGCTGCTCCTTTGCAAAACAATTCATCAGTTCTACTAGTCTGTAGCAAATTAATAGACCCTATTTTTCTCCACCTTTCATCTTTACTGGTCCTCTTTCCATTTTCTGAAATAAGCCAGACAAATCAAATCTCTCACAGATCTTGAAGGTCAGTGTTTGGAAACCTAGCTCTTTGAAGAGCTGTTTTTTTGCGTCTCCCCTTAGCTCTGTGATGTGGCAAGGGTGTCTTTCTGGGTGTCTTCTTTCCTTCAATACCTTCTCTCCTATCATGTCTTGACCCTTCACTGAATGGCAAAACTCATGCTGATGTCCAGTTTGAAACCTGCAACACAGCTTACATCTTCCTTTCAGTCTTTCTCCAAACCCACCACTTCTTGAACTCAACTTTCCACTTCCAGGCCTTCTCTTTTTTTTTTGCAAACATCCACAGATCTCCATGCCTATTTAATTTATGGCCATGTGCTCAATCCCTCAATCAGAAATCACATGTAAATACTTTCCATGATGGCTAGTGGTGTTCAGTCTACCAGAAAGCATCCAACAATGGCAGCTTCTCCCTCAAGGTGATCGACTCATCTGGAAGTTGAAATGCAACATAGAATAGTGTTGGATGCAGCATTATCAGTAAATAGAATAATGTTTTATTTCTTTGGGGCAAGTTTTAGAAAAAGAAGCAGAAGAGATAGACTGGAGATAGACTGAATTGGTCATACTTAACAGTTCTGAAACTGGGGAATATCTGCCACTCCTTTTTCCTTGGTCACATATTGAAGAGGCTAGAAAAACACTGAACTAACAGTTGTCAATCTCTCATAGGGACAGGTATCAGAAGAACAGTTTGAGACCTCCTGGTGCAACATATAGCACTATGGACAGTGAAGTCTACTGTTCTGTCTTACAGCTCTGAATGACTTCTGGCCACATTCTGTGAAATTATGTCAATAAAAGTGTGTGCTGAGGGCCTGAAATGAAAAGTAGAATAAGAGTAAAGCTATGTCCATAAAGCATGAGAAAAGGAAGAGTGTTGATAGAGGAGGAGGAACGCATAGTAAATTGAAATAGCTATATGAAAATGAGCTACAGCCTCAGCAGAGGTTGTGGCTTCAAAGAAGAGGAATTCAGGTGCCCTCACACAAACAAGTTGACAATTTCACTGTATCTGAATGGGGATGATTTGAAACTTTCTTAAATTAGCTTTTGTGTGAATCAGTAGAATTAGCCCTTTGTTTTTCAGCTTGCATTCCATATAGCTCACTTTTGCATAGTGACAGCATGGCATTCGGTGAGTTTCAGAATGTCCGTCTGGCTTGATCGCTCTGCGTTTATTTGTGAACATCAGCAATAAAGCACTCAGGAAACTGTTATGTGTGTCAGAGAACAGCTAGATTCTTTTATTCCTGTTGGCAGGACAAGCCAGTCCAAGGGAAGAACAAGGAAAGCAAATGCTGTCTATGAAGTTGGTACTATTTCAAGATGTTTCCTTACTCAGAACTAGCAGAGCTGTGAATGCAAGCTGCTGCAAAAGACAGAACAGGCAGGAGAGCTCATTGTTTTAGTTGCCAGAACTTTTAAGGTCAGTCATATACTGAAATAGTGAATCTTTAGATTTAATGTTGAATGCACACATGCATTTGACTGGACCAAATGGTGTCCACTTCAGTTATGCAACTAGTGAAATTCCACTGGGATACTGCCCAAACTATCAAGATGTGCCAGAACAGGCCTTCTGTTACTAAAGGAAAAACAAAAACAACAGAGGCATAAATGACAAACAAAGTCAGCCCCAGTACTCACTTACTAGCACAGCTCATCCCATGCATTATGTTCTTGATCAGAGCTATACAGTGAGCTGTAGATACATGACAACTAAAAAATAAAAAATTAGTAATTATTAAGTTAGGAAAATCAGATTCTGGGGGTTACAGAGCCACTAATTACATCTGCCCGGAGGGAAAACAAATAACACTTAGAAAGCATTGAATTAAGTGTGCTCTTGAGGCTGCAGTTGTAAGCCCTTGTTCTTACAGAATGACTTAATTAGTTACATAAAAGCTTATCAGCTTCTGTACGATTTTATTTCAAAATAGAATTAATTTATTTTAAAATTTAAATCATCAAACACTAGAGCTGCTATATTTACCGGTGCTAATTTTAACTATTACATTAATAAAGTCCATGGTATCTGCTAGGGCCAGCAGTTAATTTCTTACTCATACCAATCTCTCAGATTTTTCATGCCAAAGCCCCACGTCAGCCTGGCACCAAGGTCTGCCATTCAGTTGATAGCAGTGCCTCCACAATCTGTTCACTCTCTGTTTAGTTCAAAGGGCTGGCAGCAACCACAGCCAAATCTACAGCATTCATGCTTGCTTCAGGACCTCAGGCCCATGCCCTCTGCAGAAATCAGTAAAGAAGATCAGGCTATCAAAGGCAGCTCTGATGACAGCAATGCCTTTCTTAAGTGGCTGTGGATGGCTTAAGTCCTGGTACAAAGTTCTCACTCACAGAATTAAGATTTGGATTCATACTGATCAGCAAGTTCAGAGCAGATCCAGCAAGTATCCCCAGGCTGGGCAATGATAATGCTGATAGGCACTACAAAGTGTCCTGGTACCAAGAATTACCAGGACAGACACAAGGGCAGAGAGTCTCTTTCTGGTGCTATTGGGAAAGATTTAGGACAGTGGCTAGAAGCACTGTTTGGATGAGTGCTAAAATTCCCAGCCCAGAATTAAGGTCATTCCTCTCATCCTTATGAGAGGAAACAAATAGGTAATGATATCAACCTCAATGTCACCCTGTGAAAGCTCACTACAGCAGAATCTGCAGGAATTTTCCCATTGACTTCAACAAAAAATGGGACAATTTGCACTCCTTGTCAAAACTGAACCATTGCTCTGGTACAATGGACAGTTCTGTCTCTCAGAACTCTTAATATGCTAATGTTTCCATTGACTCCTTGATAAGTCAATAAAGTCAGAAATCCTCAGTAACCCTTCCCTTTTAATTATCAGACAGTGACATAATGTATTAAGTCTATTGACTCACAGTAGTGTGTTGCATAATGGAAATGCCCTTGGATATGCATGCTTTTGTATCCTTCATGTTTCCCTATTGTAACTGCACAGGTTTATATACTGTCAATGTGCTATTTTGGGCTAATGCATTGCAAGGGCATTGGGGTGGCAACAGTTTATCAATGACATTTTGTCCTCTTTTGTGTCATTAGTGCTATTTAAGAAGGCAAGCTATTTATGTCAGGACCTCCCACTAAACATAGTGAATTTTACAATATAGCCATATTAATGCACTGTTATACCTGCCTCTTCCCTGTATTAATTATGATCATATTTGCATTTAGGATGCAATCTTATCTGAATCCACTGCAAACTATTGTCTTTGAAAGAGAAGGTCTCTAGCATAGAAGTCGTTAGACCTCTCCCTGGATGTCATGTGACACTACTGCATATGTTACCCAGGGGCCAGAGCAGTACCTTTCTTGATCCATAGAAATATACTTCAAAAAATTATCTGGAAGTGTAAAAAATATTTTTGGGCATTTGTCTAACTTTCACTTTTTTGTGTGTGTGTTTGTTTTTTGTTGTTGTTGTTTGTTTTTTAACCTGTACATTACTACCTTAGCAGTCAATCAATGTTGTATGAAATCATAACCAGGTTCACATCAACAATCCTTTTTCTAATCAGTAAACAATCCATTTTTCATACATCCTACTTTCACTAGGGAGATTTAATTGTTCCCTAAAACAGCCAGGTGTTTTTCATCCACCTACCTCCAAAATGACAGATTAATAAGACTTTGCCTTTTCCTGGGGCTCTGTGTCAGTAACATTAATTCTTAATGTCTCTTGTTCTGAGATGATCTGGAAATACACATAGGTACCTTCTTAAAGCCCGCTTATTCAATGAGATTAAAAATATTATTTCTGTTATTAAATAAAGCATTAACTCTAAGTCTAGATAACTGTTCGTGCTTGTGTATAGTTTCAATTAAGAAACTATTTCTGCTGTTTAAAACTTGTCTAAACACTGCTAAATTTCAACCTGGTTTGTATGTGTGGCAGAAGAGCAGATATCGCCTGAAACTGTGACTCCATGATGCTAACTGCTGAAATAAGCAAATTCAAAAACCTCTGTCTTCAAATGTCTATACATTTTTTTCTATTTCACAAAAGGAGAAATAATCTTTGCAAAACTTCAGAACATTCAGTCTTTCTCTGATATTTGCCCTCACAAATGAAAAGTCAAAAGAAGATCTGAAAAGTACACAAAAAGTAGAGAGTTGCCTTCTCCAGAAGAGATTTATTCTATTCTTCACAGGGATATTATTTTGATGGAAAAAAAATAATAGTAATAAAAAGGAAAAAAAAAGGTATTTTACAGGGATTTAAGCATTTTCCCTTTTGATACTCAATGCCGAGTGGAAATTCTTCTGAATGATAACTTACAGATGATTACTAGTCACTAAGATCCTTAAAATATAAAGTTGCCAGCTCTCCTGAGGACATGCCAATGTGCCCCACTAGCTCAACAGCCTAAGGAGCTGTGTACCCCCAGAAGACTTAAAGGAAATGTGGTCATGCTGCAGCATAGGTTGGGGCCTTCTTCATTCCGCACAGGTAAGAAAGCAGAGAAAGGAAAAAGTGTGGAAACTTCACTGAAAAAGCATTTATGGTTCTTTTCACAGTTTTAGAATGTATAAATTCTAAGAGGGCATATTAGAAATATGTCCATTGATACCGATTTCTTTTAGTCAGTGATCATCCTCTCCAAAAGCTGATAAAAGATGGTACTGCAAGTGTCAGGGCCCTGCAGACACCAGCAGAGCCTTAGTACCTGTTCTCCATCACAGCCATCATCTCCACAGGCTCCCTTTTCACCCCAGCCCAAGGTTGTCCATCCCTGTTCCCATGGAATGGATGTCATTGCAGTGCCAGCTTCCATCTTTGTCTCTGATCCCACCTCCTTTTGCTAATGGCTGGATCCTAGCCCTGGCTCATTACTAGTTGTGCATGGGGTTTACAATGACCCTGTTATCAGCATCTGGCTCTGCCCAACATTCTGTAGATCTTGTAGGACTGTCCACTACCAGTGGGAGCATTTGCCTCTTCAGCTCCCCATTCCTAAGGAGTCAGACAATCCTCTCAGTACTCTGAAAGCAAGCAAACAGAGTTGGCAAGAAATAGATGCCTCAAATGTACGTGTGCTTACTGCGTACTGGACTTCCATCCTTCAAAACTGTTTTCAATGAAATGGCACCTCTCTTTCACCAGTCTTCTGTTTGAACCATCAGAAAATGCTTAGTTGGAAAGGATCTTGTGATGCTCTGATGCATCTTAGCAAGCTGCGCAGGGTGGGAAGTACAGCTGAGTGACAGACCCTGAGGACGTTGATACAAATGGCTTCACAGTACCACTCGAGTTTTCCAGCTGCTTTTTGACCATGTTTTCTTTGAATACCCATTCATAAATGCATTTCTTAATGTAAGTAAGCATGGAAAAATGGAGAAAAAAATGTTTCAGAAAGTATACAGCATATATATATATATATGTATAGATTTATATATACACTATATACACACTAATCAATAATTGCTGTTTTCAAATGTCTTGAAGAAAAAAAAAAATCATTTTCTCATTTGGAGAAAGAGAGTGAGCTAGAGAGAATTACACACACATGCATGTGTATAAGCATAGCCAAGTGCACTCAGACTTTCTTTTTCAAACAACAAACAAGGCTGCTTGAGGCTTTCCAAATTCAGTTCGATGCCCTTTGCATTGCACAGCTTCCCAGACCCATCTGTACAAGCTTCTGTCACACAGCCATCCTCAAAGTGCATATATTAAAATTTAAGCTAGGTTGTTTACAAAATAGTTCCAAGACTGTCCCTTTGTGGAAGTACTGGTTTGCAGAACATCTGTTGCTTTCAATAGTCCATACAGAGCCATTTGTTTCATCTGAAAGCAATGGCATTTCCCTGTGCTATTGCCATGCTCCCATGAATCAAAGGAAATATGTTGAGAGCATTCAACCATTATTAATTTTTTATCTGGGGACTCTGTCTTTCTCTGATCACACATTTATCAGCATTAATTTTTACTTGATTTTTAATAGCATGTTCTCTGTGATGATTTTTATTAAATAGGAAAACACTTGGAATCTGAATTGGGTAGAATGGCTCAGTGCAGGTTTGTTAGTGGTTTTGGCTTCATTTCTGTATGTGCAGGTTGGTGCATTTTGTAGAAAAAGCAAATAACTAGCAACTGTGTCAGCTTCCTTTGGCTAGCATTAATTTCTTTGAAAAGGAGATTCAGCATGTAATACCCGCTCAGCCCATTCCTGCTATTTTTCTATAGATTTGCCCTTTTCTCCTTCTGAGGTTGGTTGGATTTTTTTTTAACTTTTAGTCAGAATTCACCATAAGTCAGGATGAGATCTTTTTTGTTGAGTTACATCAAAGAAAATATAATGCAGGCTGATAAATCACTCCTGAGATCTTTACTTGCAGATTTCTTATCTATATCACACCTGAAAGGAGGCCGTGGTGAGGTGGGAGTCAGCCCTTTCTCCCAGGTAACATGATAGGATGAGAGGGAATGGCCTCAAGTTGCTACAGGGGAGGTTCAGGTTGGTTATTAAGAAACATTTCTTCTCCAAAGGAGTGGTGAGACAGTGACACAGGCTGCACAGGAAGGTGATGGAGTCACAACTCTTGGAGATGTTCAAGAAACATGTAAGTAGCACTGTGGAAGATGGTTAGTGGGCATGGTATGATGGGACAGTGGTTGGACTAGATGGTCTTAGAGGTCTTTTCCAACCTTCACGATTCTATGATTCTACTTCTGGAAATCAGACAGATGTCTGAAAGGCATGAAACTAAGGGCTGTCTTTCTATTGGACAAGTTTGTAGATGCATTATTGCATTGGTCCATTGTAGACTCTCATGAACTATTTCATTGGTATTTAATTGTAGTGGGAGTTGAAGTATACCACACCTTGAAATTATGCCCTCAGTAAACTTACTGTAAAAGCTACTGCAGCTTCTAAATTCAAAACCTCTGGACTAAAAAGACAGAAAGTAATAAAACACTGATAAAACAACATAAACATTTCTAGCTCATGTGATACATTCTAATTCTATGTATCATAAAGATCATCAGAGAAACTCTCAATCATCACTTTCACAAATGTTTTCAATTAGAGGTTTGCGAATTACTTGGGGTGAATGAGTAAATATTATATGGTAGCAAACTCCTTCTGACTTCCAAGAGGCAATAGTATATTCTGCTTTTTCCCATTCCAGAAAATGTTTTACATTCAGGGAACAATGAATCAGTAAAATAATCAATTTTTTTAGAAGGATGTAAGAGTCTGGGGAATTCCTCCCGACAGGCTCTACAAGCTACCCTACCTCTTAGGAGGAGTGGATACAGCATCTAAAATGACAGAAGGTAATGTGAACTAGCCTGCTAATTTTGGTCACTCAGAAGACAGGTTGTTGGAACAAGTTTACAGTAGAAATGCCTGCAATTAAATGGCATGGTGGAAATGCGTTTGGAGGGGAGGAACCTTGACTTTGCACATCTTCTCTTACAAATTTTCCAAATTAAAAATTGAATAGTCCTTCTTACTGGAAGCTTTGAGAAATTCCTTTTCAAAGTTAAAGCTATGTAACACTGTGAATACTTTAAAATATTTCCCTTCTTTCTTTGGGTTGTCCCCTTTATGAATGGTACAAAAGCCTTCATTGTACATTCAAAACTGGCATGTATCTAGCCCTTACTGAGTCATAGACACAAAGACAAGCTGATTTGAAATACTTTATCAAAATATTTTTTAAAATATTAAATAATTAAAGAAATAGACAGTATGTGTCTGCTTAAAAATAGTCAGTCTGGAAGGCTTTACTGAAGAAACATATGCTCATTCAACCAATGCTTTTAGAAGGATGTGGCATCTGCATGTGTGCTCTAGCAAGCTCATTTCATCATCTCTTCTTCTTTCCACAAAAATCACAGCTGACTGTTCTTCCACTTGACTACAGTTACTTCAGGTCTCCAGTGATGTTACACTGCATGGAAACACGATACTGCTTCTGCAGAAACATGGTCTTGAATTAGATATTTAAGACACACTACAAGATTTTTCGTAGGTACCTTTTAGCATTTCACAGCCTTAGACCATTTAATCCACAAAAATGTTATTACTGCTGTGGTTGCATAATTAGAAAATAAAAGAGGCACCTTTAAAAGCTATGGTTCCATCACTTAGGTTAGCTTGAAGGATTCTCTACTGTAGTATTTTCTGCTCACTTGACTTCACAGTGAAAATCCTAGTAATCATCATTCATTTCAGCCATCCCAGTAATTTTACCTGAAGCACAGAAAATGTTCTGCTTGTTCTCTCATGCACATATCAGACTGCAGAGGCTGGAAGGGAGACCTGTGTTATTCTACCATTAAAGGAGAAGAAATAGGATATCTGGAAAGAAATGTGAGTCACTTCTTGACTGTAAATAAGAAAAGGTCAAAATATGTAATTTCAGTGAGCCAATAATTTGGGCAGAAAAAATCCCACTGAATTGTGAGGACATTCAGGTTGTGTTTTTAACGTTTGTCCATAAGCTGCTGCTATTGCAAAAGGAATAAGGTACTTTTTCACCTTGAAATAGGATAGCATAAACACTTCTATTTCTTGTATACATTTTCTGAAACAAAGTGAAAACTTATCAGAACACACTCACCCTTGTGGCCAATATTGTTCTTAAAATATCAGCAAGAAAACTGGTGAAAACAGTTCTACAGGAAATTTTCTGATTTTATTTGGATAAAAAGCACTACCTGGACTCTCTTTTTGATAAAGTCTCCATTTCTAAATGCTCTAGAATCAGCAAATAATCATGAGTAAATACTTTCCAGAGGGAAGGGATGTATCCAAGGGACCCAGTGTGAAAAGCAAACTCCCACACTGTGAATCGTGGACAGTGGCTGGCTAAACATTCAGTCTCCATATTCTCATGAGTACAGAGGATATCTTGCACAAATGTGACAAGGACTCAGGACACAACCTGATGAATATTGGAGAGTTCATTCTTTCTGAGCAGCAGCCATTCTCTGACTGCCCGTGAAAGGATTTAGCTCCTACACTACTCACTTTTGCAGACCAGGGCATCGCAGGCATCCTATAGTCCAACGTTTACCAGTGTCAGTGTAGTATGGGTATGCTGGTGTAACTGAGTAGCAGAACACAGCTGGGGAAACTGCTGAGGTCCAGGCTGTGGTTCATGGCATGTTCAAAGTATTTAATTAGTGAAGTTGATTGTTGTAAATCTTCAGCATTTCAGAATTCCGACTTACTAAAAAAAAGCAAATGGACAAAAAGCTCATTCACTGATGTTTACTCATGGGAAAAAAAAAAAAATAATAATAATTAAAAAAAAAAATTAGCTTTTTATTGCTAATTTAGAAATGGCCAAGACCTCTATGATTTTCACCACCAAACTTTTTTATGTGAGACCCTGGGGCATAGGTATCAACTAAATTAAAGGTTAGTAGGAGGGATGAGCTGTTTTTGTGTTATAGCCACTTGCTTTTGTAGCTACAAAAGCTTTTCCAAGAGAATAAAAGATAACCTGATTTATGATTCATCATATTATGATGGAACTGGGGAAAGAAAGTGATAGCTTGCTTAGCTTTCAGAATTCCATTGGCAATTTCATTTTATTGTAAATACATCTCCTTCCTTCATCTGGCTTTGAAACTTACTTGTTAAGTATTGAGAATTGTTGTAGGGTAGTAAAACCTGCAGATTATGAAGAGGAAGTTGTTGTAGGTTTCAGTTTCTGCCAGGAATAACAAAGCTAGAAAAACAGATCTGTTATGTAAGAGTTGGTGCTGAGTAAGAAGTTTCTTACTCTTAAAAATCATAATATACATGGATCTCTATGAAACTGTAACAAAAGTTCATAAGTAATCTTTGGGAAAGTAATCTACAACTCTACTCTGCAAGTTGCAGTATCAGTACCATTACTGAGTCTCCATCTGGAAAAACAAGTTCACACAGAAAGATTTATAGAAACTTAAGCACCTTCAGTAGCCTGTAGCAACCTATAAATCCAAAACCTGTTATCCAAAACCTATAAATCCAAAACCTTACATGTGTGTGGGTTTGTTTTTTTTTCCTCCCTCAGTATTCATCCTTCACCTTAAAGGCCATTGTCAAGTGCTTTGAAATTTTTGCTGTCTTTAGGTATTGTTAAAGCTGACTTCAGGGTTACTGCTTTGAACGTTTCTTGCTGGAAAATCTCTCACTTCCTCGTCTCTTGACATTTCCCCTATTGTCTCCATTGATGAAGTGAATGCTGATCCTTAAATAACAGAAGTAACTTTATTGCACTGAGCAACATGGTTACTTGTCAGCAAAAGATTTTGTGATCAGTTGGGTTTTCCAGAGAACATTATTTAAAGCTGGATTTATTTATTTATTTATTTATTTCACAATAACGGGAGTATCTTAGAAGTTTTACCTCATGGAGAAAATGATACAATGATTTATATTTATATATATATATATAAGGAAGATGCATATAAAATATAAGCCAGTAGCTGAGAAAATTAGCTAGATAATTTAAAAAAAAAAAAAAAAAAAAAAAAAGATGTTACAAATCTGCTAAAGTGAGCTTAGTCTCATTCAGAAGAAAGAAATTGGACCCAAGAGAAGTCAACAGGAAAATGGAAATCTTCAATGACGGTGTGCAGAAAAGAAGATAGAAGAGCACAGTGGGAATCTGGAGAATAATTGCAAGAGATTCAACAAACCCAGGTATTACAGAAGCAGGAAGTCAGAAGATAATTAGTTATCCCCAGACCCAAGATGATCACAAACTAGAAGAAAAATGTAAATAGACTTACCACCAATCCACGATCAGTAATTTCAAGTAATGAAGATAGGCCTTGAATAGAGACTTAAGATGAAAAGTACAGGAAAAGAGGCTAGAACAAACTGGCAAACAGCAACTCACTAGAACTATCTGGTACCTATCCAAAGCTCTGCAGGTGCTGAAGACAGAAGGGATTTAACAGCTATCAAAATATGCAATCTCTGGTTAAAATCAGCAGCTACACTGGAGACCTGCAGGGTAACAACTGTTCCAGCTATTAAAAAAAAGAAAGAAAAAAGAAAAGGTAGGGAACTGGAGAATTGCAGATCACAGAGTTTTACTTCAGTATCAGTTAATCTCGTAAAAATTAAATAAAAATAGTCTTTTAAAACATCTCAGGGAACATGATAGGATCAATGTCTGATAGAGCCCCGTGTCTTTTGTATGAGTATAATCACTGAGAAAAAAAAAATGTGAACAGTGAGTCAGTCAATTAATTTTGCAGATGGTTGAAAATTATTTCATTTGGCAAGATGAGAGAAGATATGCAAAGTATTCTGAAGGGATCTAATAAAGACGTGTCAGTAAGAAGTAGAACATCTAGAAATTGGTACTGGCTGATATTCAGGAACAACAATTGAAAGGAACAGTTTCAGCCCCATGAATTTGCTAACACAATTTACTTTTAAAGCCAAGAAATCTGCGGCATTTTTTATTCAGTGGAAGTCTAGATATAATATTTATGAGGTTTGTAAGTTCTTATGTATAAGGATTAAAATAATTACTAACCACTGGAGCCTACAGGGCAATAACATTTGTGACAGGTCTTCATCCATCTTCAGGAATCACAGGCATAAGGATCCAGGCCACTTAAAGGCCAGTCAGCCTCAGTTCAGTGTCCCTGAGAAGATAATAGAGAAAAATGTTGTGATCGGTGGTACAAAGTCCAACTGGCAGCTTCCCTACAGCATCCCTCAGGGGCTGACACTGAAGTTCATACTGTTTAATGTCCTCAATATAATAATGTCCCCAGTGGCAGGGCAATATGCATTTTCAGCAAGTCTGCAGACAACACTAGATTAGGAGGAACAACCAAGTTGGTACCTGAACATTCAGAGCAGGTGGAGCCAAGCTGAGCAAAATTCTTAACAGATGTGCAGAACAGTAGGGGAAAAATAGTCTGTGGGCACAATTTGAAGTACAGGAAATTCCAGTCAGGTATAAGGAAAGTGTTTTCATTATAAGCGTAGCCAAACACTGGAACGTGTTCATACAACTTTTGGGACCTCCAGCCTTGGAGCTGTTGAATACTTGATTAGAAACCTTCACGAGCAAACTGATATAATTAGACCCTCTTTCAGCAATGGATTAGATTAGAAGACATCCAAAGATCTCCTTCAACGTAAATGATTCAACAATTCTGTGATTTTAAGTGATTTCAAAACTCTTCACCATTAGAAGTCAGGAACCTTCCTTTGAAGCAACTAACACCCAACTGTGTAAGAGATGGGATACCAACTGCTTTAAATATCTTTAGATCCCAAAGCCTGTTCTAAATCAGTGAGTAGTACAGGACCCAGAGGCATGCTAGTAGATTGCCTGCATGTCCCAGAAAGGCTGATGTGTGAGGTGCCTGTGGCTGAACATGAATGAGTCCATGTGGAATAGCACCACTGGTGCAAGGTAGCTTTAAAGCTTACCTCAAAAGACAATAAAGAGATAGCCCCAAGGCATCTTCTGTCCAATCCAGTATGGCTGTTTCTCTCTGTTTACCAGAAAAACTCTTTTAGAGGGATTTTTAAAAAAACAGCAAGGTGTCTTGAAAAAAGGGAAAAGGAACCATACACAAAGAAATGCAGTCATTCACCATTTTGTCTGGATATCATTTGATGGCCCTTCTTTGGTGAATCTACTTTTTTTATATTCTCTTAATTTGAAAAGGTGTTCATCGTAGTACAGAACATCACATATGCTTTCTCAAAAGTATTCAAAGCAAAGATAGGCTGATCTTATTAACATAATTTTATATATACATGTATGTATATATTAGCAAGTTCTTTGATGTCTACATATGCTGTCCTGACATTTTAAGTGGGATATAGCTGCATCAATCTGGAGAGGAAATGTAATTTTTTAACATCAATTCCCAACTTCTTGGTAATATTTCTTTATACTTTTATAAGCTCATTTCTACTGATATGCTATTCACAATCTATATTGGTTCCTGTAGGACACAGCTTGAAAAGTTTCTCTCTCTAAGAGTACAGGTTAATAGTTAATTTGAAGAGTGAAATGTATTGCAGTTTGTTTTGCATGGAATGGCAGGGTAGAGCTATAATGAACTCAGTGAAGGGCTATAAGCAGAGAGGAGCAATATCGGCAGGATGTCATTATAGACCAGCACAATGAAGAGGGGTATGCTTGTTGTGTACAAGAAAAACTCCTCAACTGGCACTTTCCATAACTTGATGAAAGACTCAATAGCATGTTGCAAGTTCTATTCTAATATTGTAGTCACTAATTAGTGATTGTAGTCACTAATGAAATAGAGGGAAAAGGAATCTAAAAGATTGAGAAATTAAAAAAAATTAAAAAAAAAAAAAAAAAAAAAAAAAGGAGGTTAGATTTTAAATGTGTAGACTGATGTCTGCAGGGAGAATAATTCTAAACATAAATATTCACTTGTTTGGAATATTTTAAAATATTCAGGGTAAAAATATTCCAATTTGTGTCTGGGGATTAGAATAGCTACCTGCTTGCAGTGCAATATTGATACACAAATCACTGTGATTGTGGGAACTGATAGCCTCATCACATATTAAAGAGTTCACATCTTCTGAATATCATGGGGTCAAAAATCAGCTACCAAGTTGCATACATATCCAAACATTTCTTCAGAAAAAAGATGTCTATGAGGGATTTTTGAGAAGAGAAAATAAGAGAAGATGATTTGATGGTTCTGTTAGGTGAAAAGCTGTTGAGAGCAGAATACTATTAACATGATTTATTAATTCTCCCTTGTCTTTGTACCTGGACGATATGAACACACACTAGGAAACATGAAAATCTGTATTACATTTGGGTTGCACTGTAAAGAGCCCTTCTCTTTTCTACAGACTTTTAATAAATGACAAATTAAACATGTACTCAACACATATTGACATTTTTAGTGTCAAGGATATTTGTTAATATATGTTGAGGATATCTCTGGTCTAATATTGGACAGCCCATCAATGACCTTTCTCCCTTCCACCACATATTTCCAAAATCCCTTTCTTTTATTTTTTATGTCATTGTCTACAGAAACATCTAGGAGATGACAGAACTGTGTTCAGTGTTGGAATGAGAGACTAAAAAGGTGGAGTTTGACTGGCTAAGGCCTTAGGCAACCAGATCTAGCCTGTACCTGATTTTGAACAGGACATTAGATTAAATGAGCTCCACAAGTCCCTTACATCCTATATAATTCTGTGGTTCTAGTACACACCTGGAGGAGAAACCTACACATCTGATATCTTTCATACACCAACAGTGCCCACAAGATGAAAATAGGAGACATATCTGGGGCCTAGTTCTGCAGGCATTTATATTAATCACTGCACGTAGTCACCAGACTCTATTTTTACCATAGCTTTCTCGTGGCTAACAGTATGTGAAAATGATAATCAAAAGCTAAACTATCTCCTTGCTGATTGTCTTCAAGCTTATTTTGTTTATTTTATTTTTAATAAAAGCTTTTGAACATGGAGAAAAAAAAAAAATCTAGTTACTTGCCAAATGTATGATCTGTTTTCTTAGTGAGAAAAATTCCTATAATCTCATAGAACTTTCTTAAGAATATCCCTTTCTGATATTTCCTTTTATCTCCTACTGATAACCTTCTGATCCACAAGGGCTCAGATGCAAGAAGGTCTTATTAATAAGACTTCACAATGAACATCTAAAATGCTTTTGCTCAGTTGAAATAGTGCACTAGCAATAGCGAATTAGGAAATTTTACTCAGGTGTCATAAACCTACCATATAATCATAATATTGGTGTCTTCTGCCTAGCGCTCTCACTGCTATCGGGCTGAATTCTTCACAGTGCTAAAGAAGAATTTGCAGCCAAATAAAAGTATTAAAATAGCAGCAAGTGCACCACACAAAAATAAATTTAACAAACAGTGAGAAAAATCACAGAGCTCCTTCAGTCAAGGACAAGTTATTACACTCACATACATAAATACAAACCTCTATATTAAAATAAGGGCAAGGTTGATTCACAGGCCCACAGGGATATTTGTTTTATACTGGAGCGGGATACTACAGTCATAGAGCAGTTAAAAAATCTTGATCTCTGTGACATTTATCTGGCACAGAAATAGCTTTGGTTTTGTTTTGTTTTATCTTATGCAGCTATAACAGCTACATCCCTTGTTCCCATCACTGCTGGTATACAGACAGGAATTTTGCTGCAGTGCCCTTCCAAATCCAAACTCCCAGTCCCATGGTGGCAGGAGAGGAGCCTGGAAACCCTGGGCACACGTGACAAGAGTTATAACCACAGAAAAGAAAGAGGAAGTTCTGCTATCACTCTTCCACTACTGGAAATCCCTGAATAGTAGAGATGTTGGAAACTAGGAGCTGGAATCATGGAATCACAGAATAGTTTGGGTTGGAGGAGACCTCAAAGCCCACCCAGCCCCAACCCCTGTCGTGGGCAGGGCCTCACCCCACCAGCTCCAGCTGCCCAGTGTCCCATCTAACCTGGCCTTGAGCGCCTCTAGAGATGGGGCACCACAGCTTCCCTGGGATCAGACACTTCATGCTATGCCTTCTGACACAACCCTGTTTACCCTTATGTCCCTGGATAACCACCTTGGCAGCCCCAGGTACCACTCGTAAATAGCACAGTTCCAGCCAAGCACAGGGGGCAGAAACATCCTCAAGGCCTGCCTTTTTCTCCACATGGCAACACCTCAGCACAGGCTACAGAAGCAGAAAAGGCAATCAAGAGCTGGAAAAGAGGGAGTAGACAAAGTGAATAAAACCAGACGGGTAACCAGCTTGGGCAGATGAACAACATGGTGAGATGAGTATCTGATTGCCAGAAGAGGAAGGCTGCTGCACTGTAGGAAGGCACAGGGCCAGAAAGACCATGAGATGGACAGAGAGAGATCAAGACTGAAGTGTCCATCATGAGGAAAAAGCATGTTTTGATGCCAGTTTTTGGTGATGGCTCAGTGAATCATACCTCAAGCATTTTTATTTCAGCAAATGCTGACCACTCTGAGAAGCTCAAAATGGAAAACTAAACAACACTGAAGTGAGACACAGGAGTGGGAGAGAAAAATCCCAGATTTGATAGAGTAATATGATGCACTCATCACCTCTCATAGCTGTTCACAACCAGGACATGATCTGCCACCTTTACCTTTGTCCATTGAAACTTATTAAAAATAATAATAATAATAATATCTCAAATATCCACGTTTAAACAGAGAAAGAATAAAATAAAATCTTGAAAAAAGATTGTGGTAAAAGCCTTAATTTCCTGGATTTACAGATCTGCTGATATTCTTCTACCTCTTGTACATATTGATGCAAAACAGTCTCAGAGCATCCAGAGAACTTTAACGCAATTTTCTGCCTAGAAAAATACAACACTGGCAGGAACTTGTGAGAAGATGCTATATCTCCTTCCATACGCCTGAAGTACCTGTGAAAATTCCAGGGAATCCTGTAGGCAATACGTAGATGAAAGAAAGGGGAGCTGAGATAGATATACTTCTGCAACTCATGTAAATTTTGCAAGATTATTTCCTCCTATGTTATAAAATAGAGTTCTCAGTAGGCCACTCTGCCAGATTAATTAGCTTATCAGCTCTGAATCATGGAGGAACAACCAATTTCTTAGCCTTATATTTTCCCTAGATTGCTTCCCACACTTGCTGCATCTGCATAGAGCTGGTGGGAAAGGGAACCTCCTAGAAAAGAAAACAAGGGATCTGTTCTGTTCCTATATAAATCACTAAGAGTAATGACACTGACTCCAGTGGGCCCTTAATTATCAGGAAAGGGGATTTTTAAGGAGATGATTACTGCTAGAGGTCTCAGAGTGTAATTAAATTACTTCTAATGGTAATTACACTTACTACACCATTTCATTCCTCTGTTCTAAAGAATATATCAAACACTTCACAGAACTGTGAGCACAAGAACAAAACACAAAACAAGTGTAAGGAGTTCTAATTAGTGAGCTGATGTCTCAATCACTCACCAGGCTGATAATTATCAACCTTGTAATTTCCCTGGGTCTGCTGCACTTCTCAAAAGGAGAAAGAAAAGCAAAAAAAGGGACACATTGTCCATAACTTTCAGGGACAGATTCTGCCACACTTGTTCCTACTGAATAATATCATGCCCAAGAAGATCTTCATCCAAGTCAATGAAGAAAATAATTTGGGGTTTCTTACAACTTACAGGGACTTCACTAAGATATGTTTCCCAATGTATAACACAGAGGGAATGGGAATAGAACAAATCCAACCTAAACCTAAACCATCTTTGATGCTTTCATTCTGTGTGACAGCTGAGATCCCACCGGACACCTGGACATGTGACATGCAAATACAGAAGTACCAGTGTGTGAACACCAGGTTTTGATTGTGACCTATTGTAATGCTTGACAAACACAAAAGTACTGGTGTATCATTTTGAGATGGTGGTAAGACTTGGTACCACTCATAAGATCATTTCAACTGCTGTATATCTAGTTTTACTTTAAGTGAAACAATGTCTTCTTTCCCTCCATATTAATCCCATTTAAGGCAAATTTTTTTTTTTTTTCTAGCTCTGAGTAGTTTTAAGTCTGGAGAAAACTGGACCTTCAAAGTATGTTGATTCTCCTTCTTAGCTAGTTCTTTAATCCAGTCTTATTCACTAGTTCAGAAGAATCCCAAATGTCCTGTTTTCATAATCATAGAATCAAAGAATCACAGAATGGCTTGGGTTGGAAGGGACCTCAAAGATCATCTAGTTCCAACCCCCATGCCACAATGAGAGTTTGAAATCACTGTATCAGGCAATAAAGCAAGTTAATGAAGATCATTTCCTCAGCATTGCAAACAGGGCATTCAGAAGTTGTGTTACAAATAAGCTCTCTGAGTGGTGAAATCCATAACCTACCACAGATTTTCAATATTTTCTTTTTTTAATCTGCACAAATAACTGCATATGTTTGAGGCAACAACTTTCAAATGTTTCAAAACTCCTCTACTTTTATTTTTAGTATCTTCACTAGGTGGTTTGGGGAGTTTTTTATTGCTATCATTTCATTTTTTGTTTGGTTGTTGTTTGGGGTTTGTTTGTTTGTTTTTTGTTTGGTTGGTTTTTCTTGTTCCTATTTATTTTGGGATTTTTTAGTGGAAACTTCAGAAATAATGCCATAATTTTACAAATTGTTTCCTCAAAGAACCTCATTTTAGAGTTCTTGCTGTTGCTCAGTTTCATCTTAAAAACATCCTGAGTTTAATCTCCAGTTAGGACATTACTAAGGTGATGTTTTAAGTTGTATCACTACTCTTTTCAATAGGTTAGAGTCAGAGCTAGGAAAATGTAGGCATGGAGACTTTCTGTTATTTGTTGATAGTCTGACAGCTGATAAATTAGAATTGCTCCCTTTTCCTCCATAGATTCTTGAAATATTTAGAAATTCTTCCTGTATTCACAGAATCACAGAATCACAGAATTATCAAGGTTGGAAAATACCTAGAAGATCATCTAGTCCAACCATTACCAATACTTCCCAGCTAAATCATATCTCTCACAGAATCAACACAACATCCAAACATTTCTTGAACACTCCCATGGTCGGTAATTCCACCACCTCCCTGGGTAGTGCATTCCAATGCCTGACTACCCTTTCCGAGAAGTAATACTTCCTAATGTCCAGGACTTCCTAATGTCCATATTCTTACATGTATTAAAAGCTAGACTATGCATAAAAGGCAAAATGTTTCTATTTCCCCTTTGGAAGCAAGCTAACTCCATTTAGGTTCATGCAGAGCTCATTCCCAGAAAAAAAAATACAAAATGATAGGGAAAGTCTCTCTGGAGAAGGAAACCCTACCAAAACTGCCCAGGCTGTCAAAGATACCCTTATTACTCCTAATATGTCCAAACATCTTGCTATTAAGTGACAAATTAAGAAGCCACTCTATGGATCTGGGTTGGGTCACTTTGTGGTGACTTGAATTTAGTCTGGTGGTGCATGACTAAGTAATGTTTCTGCATCTCCAAATGACTATTTTTGTCCCTGACAAATTACACATGTAAAGTTGTTTTGAGAACTCCAGTGCAGCCTTCCACTTTGCAGAACAGGCGTAGATTCATTCTGAGGGCAGAACATAGCAAGGCCATGAGGTTTTTTTTGGACAAGTATAGGTGCTGAATACCTGAACACCCTATATCTGCTGCTGCTAAAAAGCTTTTGAAAACAACCAGTCTCTTCACCGACAGAAGTCTCCCCTTGTGTAGAAAAAGTAATCAGTGACCGTGTTACTAGTTATTAGACTTACAAAAGAAATAGTTTACTGTATTTTATTTTGATTGAAAGACTCTGATAAGTGACATATAGTTTAATAATATTATGCCATAACATTATTAAAAATTATTAAACTTACCTAATGAAACTTACTGCTGATGTGAATAACCTAAACCAATTTTGTTGCTGCTAGAGGAAAAGACTAGGGAATGCTTGGGCATTATGAAAAAGAACCGTACCTGATTTTTTTTCATTCCCCATGAACATCAAGTCTTCATATTTTTTATATGTTGTTCTCAGCTAGCAATGAAAGCCATTTTCAGGTTATCAGTGATGTCAAAGGTTTTGTAAGAGTGAAGTTTTTTTCTTATTTGTATCAGTACATGCCTCCAGGCAGATGCCTTCTTGCTTTATCAAAGATGCTAACATTTATGCTCAGCAAAGTAGAATGTATACTAACCCAAGTAGACCAGATGATACTCCAGCCCACAGGTATCACACTTCAGGGCCAGTGAGTTTTGACAAGGGCAAGAAAATTCTCCCCAGCTTGCTACAAGAAGGGAAAAATTCACAGAGAAGAGCTCATGAACTGATACTTTCAGGGAAAAAAAGAAAGAAAGAACCCAAATTAAAATCAAACATAGATCCAGATAACAACCATCTAATTTGGGAACAGATATACCAAGAATATATATATGAAGATACATTTATATGTATTATATATATATATGTATAAATTAGCAAAAGAAATTGATTGGTCTTTTAGTTGTAGATACTGGAAAAGAAGAAAATATTCTTTTCTTTGTTGATTTCCACACTGATACATTGAGTAAAAGTGCTAACATGAGACAGGTAGGGAACACAGAAAGACTGGTAATGTTCAGTCTGATTTATCTTTCATTTTATGTCAAGATAAATTAACTAAGTGAATAATTAGCGTGATGAAACAGATAATAGGACTAACTGCCATTATCATCAGTATCTAAACAAGGACTACAAGAAAGAAGAGGACAGACTCTTTTGCGGCATCTGTTGTGATAGGACAAGGGGAGTTTTAAACGAAAAGGAGAGATTAAGATTGCATATAAGGAAAAAGTTTTTTACAGTAAAGGTAGTGAGTCATTGGAACATGTTGCCCAGAGAGGTGGTGGCTCCCCCATTCCTGTAGGTGCTCAAAGTCAGGCTGGATGGGGCACTGAGCACCAGGTCATTGCAGGGGTGTTGGACAAGATGACCTTTAAAGGTTCCTTTCAACTCAAACAATTCTATGATTCTATAATTAAATCATGAGCTGTTTTTTGCCTGCAGGACAATGTGCTCTAAGGAGCAGAGGTAATGATTTTTGAATACATAACAAGTACATCATAGAAATGTAACTTTTCTGAATTAAAAGTGGACTAGGAAAGTTACAAATATCTGACATTATTCATCTGTTTTCTTTTTTGCCTCAGTCTTCTGAAAAGGTCTTCTCAGCATGTGGGGAAAGCTTTCATATCTCTGCTGGGAAATCAGCACATCTCAGTGACTCGCTGAAGTGCTCTACACTGATGCCCATGCCATGGGAACAGAAGGGTGAAATGGAGGTCTGTATGCAGTAGAAGGGCTATGACTTCATCAGAATGCAGTGGAATTGATCACATAATTAGAAACTATTAGATAACTGGAAGAAGCCCCTTGTTTGTATACCCTGGTGCCTGCAAAAGAGACAATGCAGTCCAGAACAAACAATCCTGATTTCTAGAGTGCATCAACAATCCTGATACAGGTGATCAAAAGACCAAGTGTAGACATTCTGACTAAACTAAAATATAAACAACAACAGATGACCCAGGACAAACGCAGAGTCATTATTCAAACCAAAGCCCATCTGAAGGTGAATCTGGTGAGGTAGACACCAGAAAAGGCAACAGGAAAGACTTCTACAGTATACAGGCAGGAAAATGAAAACTAGGGAAAATATGGGCCCAGCGCTGAATAAGAAAGGAACCCTTTGAAGAACACTGAAAAGACTGAGGTATTCAATGCCTTTCTTACCTCATTCTTTCTTTGTAAGACTGCTCAGACCCCTGAGACCAGAGGGAAGGTCTGAAGCCAAAAAAAAAAAAAAAAAAAGACCTATCCTTAGTAGAGGACAAGCAGGTAAGAATGCATTTGAATAAAACAGGATGTGAGCCCAAGGAACTTGACAAGATACACCTAACTAAGGGAGCTGCTCATGGTAAGGCCTCTTAATTATCTTGGAAATGTAGAGCAGGTTGCCCTGACATGTGTTGGCAAAACTATCCAACTGTGATGGCTTTAGACACTCAAATGAACAAGGCATTGAGCAACTTGGTCTGACCCCAGAGCTGGTCTTGCGATGGGACAGAGAACCTTCTTCCAGTTAGAATACTGTGTGGTAGTAGCATTTCTTAGTTATTGGCTCTCCACAGTCACTGGCATCACTTGGATAAAGAGGCAGGCAGTCATATGGCTTTCATGCTCTGCTTACCTATTTAGGTGTGGAATTTCTACCTATAAGCATCTTATTTCAGTTATAATATCTGACATTTTCTGTTCCATGAGACTCTGTTCTGTCATTCCTATGTGATTGGTGTGCTGTTAGTAGAGTCCTGAAAATTTCCCTTCCACCTACTTTCTAAGCTGTCCAACAGCCAACGTGGATGTTTCTAAGCCACATTTAAGCTCTAAAAAGTGGTCCGTGTATTTCACAACTGTCAAAATAGCTCACTGATTTCCATGTGAGCAGCTGACTGTGTTACTGGAAATGAATTCTTCAGACACTTTGCTAGGGCTTTAGGCATTCATATTTGGCACAACAAAGAAAATCAAACAAAAATAAAAATAAAAAGGAACAAAAAGAGCTTTTGTGCATATTGCTTTGCAGAGAATCCCAGTGTGGAATCCAAGCTGTAAACTTGGAACAGAAACAGCATTAAGGAGATGAGCTTTAAAAACCGTATTCCTCAAAACTAAATACTGCAAGCATGGATTGTAAGACTTGTAAAACTTTATGAAGCGCTGTATAGTTTCCAGCTTTTAAAAAGGACACATGCAACATCACCTTCCAAAAATAGTTTTGCTCACCTAGAAATAGGATGATTTGTAAGTAGTCAATAAATAAATAGTATTTAAATATTTCTATAAATGAAAAGGACCAATTTTATCACTTTGAAAACAGATATATAATTATACCCTTTGCTTTAAATTGTAAATATAGCACGTATTTATATATTTAATATATTCTACTTACAACAGTGCTTGTATAAAACTGGACTTTGCTAGTAGGAACATAATTCTGAAAGAAAATTACAGAAAAATAGATAATATTTCGGTAGCAACTAGTGGCAATGCAGAATGCCTGTGGATAAGTTTGAGTGCTGAGTTCCATGAAAATGTGATGATCAACATATTACTCATATAACAAGCTGAACCAGATACTTCTTTCTATGTCTGACTAAAAGTCTTTACCAAGGCATTTTTTGTTTGGTTTGGTTTGTTACGTGAATTCCTTTTATCATATTGCTGTGTTGCCTGACATGTACTTAGTGTAGGAATTCCAGCTGGCTGTGATTTTTGCTTTTACTTTTGTCTTTGCTTATTTGTTCTCACACACTGAGTGGAAGAATCTAGACTCACAGGAACTAACGAGATAATTTGTAAACCTGTCAGCAAAAGACATCAGAATTAATCTAGTGGTGGTCTGGTAAAAGAGGGTAAGTCTGTCTACACCTCACCCCCTGTCGGCTCCAAATCTAATATGAAACTTCCACATTTGCTCTGTGTATTTCCTCCTTTGTGCCTCTTTGCCTGTAGCACTATGCAGTGTGTAAAATCTCTGGTACTTCTATTCTTTGCATGAATATCTGCTTGGGATGCCCCTGGAGGAGACTTCTCAAGGATACAGATGTTCCAAAACCCATGGGGGCTATACGATTCTTAGCAACAATAGCGTGTTTTTGAGAAAGCATTCGGTGGCAAAATGGGACCCTACCACTAATGCTTCGTATATTTTGTTTTTTTAAGAAGAACTGAATAAAGCATCCCTTCATTCAACTTCAGATCTACTACTTATATTCTTCAGGGATGAGTAAGAAGGATTCTCTACATCTGTTGTTTTTTGCTTTTCACAGGGAAGAAAAAAGTCTTGATGGCCTTATCATTGCTGTACATTTCTTACTGACATTCTCAGAAGCATGTGGGGAAAAGGCTACAAAAATGAGTGGAAGCAGAGGAAGTATGAAAAACAAACAAAAAGTGATTTTATAATAATCCACGAGGACAGTTTCCCAATAGGAAGAAAATCTTTGAAGGAAAATTATTATATGAAACTTAGGTCATTGGGATGCTTGGATAGCTACTGTCTTATTTGTATTATGAGTTTCCAGAAAATTAATGAGTTATTATGATAAAGAACAATCTACCTCATTATTCTGTTAATCGGCATGCCTTATCAATATCTGCAGGGTTCCACACTGGGTATTTGATGATTCATCAGTGGTGTGCCCAAAAAAGTGCCTATGGGATGGTAATAGTTTTTTGCCTTGCGCTGTTTGCAGGGCCCAGAGATGAGTGAACTTGGTTTCATCTTTGCTTGACATGGGTTCTCAGGTCCTCTGTGTCTCATAGTACAGCCATCATCTCTTCTAAGACAAAAAAGAAAAGAGAGAGAGATGAATATTTTGGATTCTTACAGATACTTTACAGTTGAGTGGATTAGTGACAGCTGTTAGAAGAAAGTTTAAGTCACTAGTTCTATGCTATCTTGTAATTTTTTCAGTTCCCTAAAGACTGGCAAAATAATGATGAGAAAGAAAAATATTAATCATTAGGATTTAAAGAGAATCTTCACAACTGGTTTATACAATAGAGAGGAGAAAGCCTTGTAGGGAATAGGGCAGGAGAAGCCCATAGTATCATATATGTAAATATTACATAAACCCATAGACAATAAGACAAAACATAGCTTCGGCTAAAGCATAGAAGAATCCAGGCAGATGGAAAAATAAAGCAGAGATAATTCAAAAATGAGATGTACTGTTGATTTGGCAAATGGGATCTCCATCATCTGAAAGTTTCGATAGGAAGTTAGACAGTGTTAAAGAATGACACGTCTATGTTCAATCCTGTCTTGTTAGGCACAGATCAAGCAGGTGGTATTTTAAGGCATCTCCTGGCATTTCATACTTCATGGTATGTATCTTCAGTTTTAAGTACTGGGAGTATCTGAGCTCTTTTTAGCAGAACAGACTCCTCTTGAACAGTTGTGAGCTGAAAAAAAAAAAAAAAAAAAAAAAAACAACTTTACGAACTCTTTCCTTGAGAAAAGTTATTTAATTAATGTTGCATTATTGCATATTGTTATTTTGCTTTATTTTAACCAAAATTTTGGTTTTCAAGGGTCAGGTTCATTCTAAGTGAGTACTCATTTCCTCCAACCCTAACCCTAACCCTCATTTCCCAGAGTAATTAAGAAAACTTTAGAAAAGTTTAGAAAGCTTTCTGTGTAAAATTCTGACAGTAAAAAGAACAACACGATGTAAGAACCTGAGTGAATATTTATATCTGGGATGTCACTAATAAGAAAGACTTAGAGACCTTGGAAGTTACATATTTTGCCCCAAAGATTTCAGCAAGGCCAGTGGGAATAGAGGTTATTACCATATCATCCAGATAAATAAATGCCACTGTGTTTTAATGACAAGGAGTTGTTCTGCTGTTTTATCTATTCTGTTCATTATCTTTTTTCTTAGCTTGTAAAGCAATAGGATAACAATTTCATTTGTATGATGGTGATAACTGTGCAGCAGAAACAGGCCTGAGACCATCAATTCATTTCCCAAAAGCCATCCATTACTTAATCACAGCAGGTTTAATGCTGGAATTCAGCTGAGTCACACACATCAACCAAGTTGTGCTTTCCTAATTGGAGTCTTTAGTAAACATTGTTTATATTAAATGTACATAAACTTCTGTTAAATGAGATTCTGATTCCTCCTCATGTATGATATTTACATAAATGCTTTAAATGTGGGCAAATATTGCACAGTGAAATCTGTATATCTGTAAATTCTCCCTCAATAAATTGTTCATGTTCTTTTCATGTAAATTTGAAAGAGCACTCTACAGAAGTTTCTAAGCAGAAAAAAATTAAATTAAATTAAATTAAAGTTAGAGCTACTTCCATTCTCTGAAAATAAATCTGTGAACAGAAAGTTACATAAACGTATTCGCATTTGTCTTGAAAACCATTTGTGGGATTAATGAATCTTTGAACCAAGGAAAAGATATTGCACAGTTGATTTGGATTATTAAACATTACACATTAATAGTAAGGCTGATAGTCATTAATTCAAAAGCAACTCGGAGATTGAACGTACACTGTGGCAAAGCCCACTTCCAGATGATTCACAAATAGAAGAGAGCAAACTGATCAATCATAGTCGTCTGATAAAAGTTTTCCAAACTCTCTTATTGTACTTCTTTTCAGCTCCATCATTCTCTTGCATCTCTGTTCCCCTTTTTTCACAGCAAGGACCTCCATTATCTACAGTGCATGGACCTGCAAGGAGGTACTGTTGGCTGTAGCTTAAATGCAGCTCATCTATGATAGATGAGAAAGAGTAAAGCTAAAAAGAAACCTAAAGCTTGTGGTTATATTAACTTTTATGACAACAGAGTATGGATGAATGGTTGTGTGAAGGTCAGCGATTTCTACAAAAGGAAAAGACAAAAAACATGAAAGACAGTACACCAGTATTGAGAAATCAGTCATAGAAAGTGTTCAAAAGGAATGAGAGGAAATTAAGGATGAGACATATTTATGACTCATTGCAAGATAACCAATAGAATGTATTACAATTTAAAAAGACATTAATTTGAATCAAATATATAAATTGACAATCATACAGTAAGAGAAGCATAAAAGGTATCAAAAAATCACATATGCAAAGCAGTTTATGTAAAAATAACTAAAAAAGATGTAGAAGTAAAGAATACTACAGTAAAATATCTGTTTGTCTTTTAAAGAAAGTACAACAGTCACATTAAAATCTTCTGAAGTGAAAAAGATGAAGACTGCATCCTTCAAAGATGTATTCAGGTGAACAATGCCACTTTAACACATGGAAACACATATGTAAGTAAAACCCCTTCTCAGCAAACATTTTAGGAGAACTTACTCTGTGTCTTCTAACTTCTCACTTTTTTCTTACATCCATTTGCTTACCTCCATCAGTATTAGCAGCAGTACTAATATTGGTTGATGCGCTGTAGTATAATTTGCTCGCAATTTTCATGTACTTCCATGGGTATCAGAGGAGTTACTGAACTCAGGTAGTTCCTAGTGTGAATGCCCAGATCTTCCAGGAAGGGCCTGGTTGTGGATGCTTCATCCCTGGAGGTGTTCAAGGCCAGGTTGGATGGAGCCCTGGGCAGCCTGGTCTAGGACTAAATTTGGAGGTTGGTGGCCCAACCAAAAGGGGTTGGAGCTTCATGATCCTTGAGGTCCCTTCCAACCTGGGCCATTCTGTGATTCTATGATTCAGTGCCATGGTAGCATAAGCTCCTTTTCAGGAACAATTAGAAGTCCAGATTCTCTAAAGGCCAGCTGTCTCCTTCATTCCATCATTCTTCCCACAAAAATTGCATACCCAAACTGACTGCTAGCAGACATCACATATTCACCATTTTTTTCTCCACTGAAATAGAGGTTCAGTGCAATCCCTGCCAAGCAGACAGCCAGGTGAGTTTTCTGACTGCCTCTCACCACTCATACCAATAAGCAGAGTTACACAAAGAAAATACTGCTGCCAACATCAAACACAAAATACACCTGCAGTTTGGCGCATCAACACATCCACTCTTATAGACTACACCACCCAACACCCTTTCACCTTTTCCTAGAAGAATCTTTCAGTACTTTTGCTCCAGTTTTTAACTTGTTGGGGATTCTTACCCCACTAGCCTTGACAGAGAGTGGAAAAAAAATGTGATGAAGAGAGCAGACATACTGTGTTTGGTAAAAATTTATGGTCCTTCCTCTCACTTCTGCCATTAGTCTGTGTGGGTAAAATCAATGATACTTTTTCACTTGGCAAAAGCATCTCACACGTGATATACGGAAATTATTGGTGCAGTGTATGTGATCTGAACAATAAATTCTTCATTTCTTTCCCCCTTTTTCCACTGCATCACATTTAATTTTTCCTTAACTGGGCAACACTGTGCAGTTGCAGCCATTACAACTGTTCTCAGTCTGTATTTATACTTGAAGGTCAATATTAATTATTCTGCCATACATCCCCCACTTCAGAACTGCAAGCAGCTTTCATGTCTACTCTGTGTTTTTTTTTAGTTAGTCCATAAAAAGGTATTAATTCATCCTACAGATATTGCCATGGGGCTGTTCTGTCATTCATACAAAGAAAATGGTCTCTCTTCTCTGCAGAGCACAATGAATTTTTCATCTTCTCACCTAACAGTTATATCTTTTAAAGAATAAAAGTAAATATAAAATTAGCTAGGATTCAGTAACAGTAAGTCAGCTATAAATACTTGTCAATGGGAAACATACAGTGAACATCTTTGGAATCGTGACATTACAGCATTCTGCTTTTAGGAAAGTTACAATTAGGTTCAATTTCAATAAACCATTGAAATTGCAACATGCAACATGCAACTTGCAAATGCAGCATGCCTACAAAGCCGCTTGTCTTGATCTCTGAAAACTATCTGTAAGTATCTGACTTCAGTGAACCTGAATAGAGTGCTCACTCTTAACTACTGATACACTAAAAAACATTTCAGATAGTTACATTTGGTACAGTTGGGGCAAAGGTTTACTTGAGCTTGAACACATGGAAAACTTTGTTTATAAGTCCTCCTAAGGTAGACATAATGGCTGCACTAAAATAAATCAGTGATCTATATTTGCTGCTGTTTTCCACCCCAAAAATTTCACTGTAGGAGGATAATCAGCTAAAACTACAGAGAAGCCTTTAAGAAATTAGCTTAGGAGTTACTGTGCTCTGTTCAACTTACAAAACAACACGAGGCTCTAATACTTGGATTCAAACTGCATGAAATTGCTATTTGATATGAAGAATGATCATTTAATATATCAGCCTACTTGCCTTTCATCTGTCTTCACCACTTTCATCACAAGGCTTACAGAAATTTCATTAGAAATTGACAGATCTCTCAGTTCATGCACAACCTCCAAGTTTATGATAACAAATGCTTAATTGCCACCTCTAAGTTAAGGTATATTGGGGTAGGAAGGAAAATGTTTGGGTATTTCTAATGGAACTTCAAAAGTCTGGGATTTCATTCACCTTTATAAATTGAAAACTTTTAGCAGAGACATGAATAATTTTTTCATGCATTTTTCTTAACTAGGTTTTATTGGTACCATTTTCTTGAAACCAAATTTTAAGTTAAATGTCTAAAAATTAATATCTTTAAAGTTGAAGAAAACAAACAGAGAAAACTCCTGAATTTACCATTGAGTCTTCTGTGAGGACAATGTAAATATACTACACTGTGGTTTATAGGCAAGCCTTTCAGTGAGGTGAATATTGAGAGGAGGACTATACCTCTCATAGAAAGGTATTACATCAAATTCCAATATCTTCATTTTTCAAGGTAAGGGAGATTAAGAACTGACATTTCAAGACCATGTCAGAGAACCTACTGATTAAACACTAATATGAACTGTCCCTTCTCTGCTATCATCAAGGAGGTGGGAGAGCTATATTAAAAGGAGAGAATAATTCTGTTGATCTATTTGTTGAGTCCTTATATGTTTCTCAAGGTTCTGACATTGCAGTTAGCAGTGAAATAGTGAACTGTACTTTAAGTTTGTCCAATATGAGAACAGAAAATACTAGATACAACATTTTAGTGATACTTAGCTTTGTACATGTGGAATCTTAATATATTCTATGTATTCTTAAAGATTTCTGTGCTCATATGTACCTCCCATTCACAGATCTATTCAAAGAAACCTTGAAGAGCATTTGTTTAACCACTGATATTCTGATTAAACTAGTCAGATTAATACGTCTTCCTTTCTTATAGATAGGATACAATCCACCCCTGACAGAAAAGTATCTTCCGGCTGATGAATGGATACACCTGGTTCCCTCATCGGTAGTAGTACGGATCTGTAATTATTATGGTTGGCATTCTAGTAACATTAGTCTAGAGACCAATTATGCAAATAGTAAATTTGGAGAAATGGATGTCACAGGGCTCTCTGACTTCACATTCATGATATACACATTTTAAACATTTCTGAAGTGCTTTCTTTTATAAGCATTTGTCTGTACTAGTCTCATAGGTGAGAAATCCAGATTTATTGTCAAATAGGTTCTTCTGCATTGCACAGCTGTTCCTTACACTGCATTTTTACCAGGATCTTGCATTCTTTGGGGACTTGGAACAAATTAATTTGTGTGAAACTAAGCAGATAGAAGAATATTGCCAGCTCAAGATATTTTAAACAGTCTTTAGCAAAAAGACTTGTGGAGTATTATTCCACTGTAGAAAACATTTACATTTGATTTCATTCAAATAATTTAATTTGTGTTCTACCAAAAAAAGAAGACTTTTTTTCCCCAATCCCACTTACAACCAGGAAATACAACAATATTAAGAAATATTTGAAATATTATTCCTGAAGACAGTGTTTATGATTCTCATTCTTACTGCAAAATGTACAGATAGACTGAGTAGCTCCCAGGGAATAGGGATATATTTATGTTTCCCACATAGCCTTATAGAGTTTGCATCCAGGTCACCTATGTTCCTATAGACCATGCTAAGCACAAAGCATTGAGAATGGGAAGAAGGAGATGTAAAAGCATACACACACACTCAATTCACACCCTTCTACTCGTTTGTTTTTTGTTGTTATGTTTTTTTTTTTCCTTATGTGAACAAATGAAAAACCTATCCAGAGATCAAGGGAAAAAAATAAATAAATAAATAAAAAGCATGCACAGAAATGGAAGGCATTCCTGGAGCCCATATGGATTGTAAGCCTCTTTAGCTACTTCTACTACAAAGAATAATTGAATAAATTGTTGATATGGTTTTCAGACCAAGAATTAGAGCCATACTTAACTCCTTTTCAGCCAAAATCCCTGATCATGAGGCTTTCAGCTTTGTTCCTGTTGATGTTTCCTCACTGGTGAGTGTGAGACAACTCTATACTGAGCAACTCATCAGCAGGATCTGCCTGGGATGGAAGGCTCTTTCCCAGTTCTGGGCCTATTTGTACCTGAATTTTATCCCTTCTCTCCAAAGTCTCAAGACTATACTGAACCCTGTATTGTCCTCTACTGGTCAAGTGCTCTAATCACCTTATCCAACAGCATGACCTTAAAAGTGCATAGAACTGTGCTGCAGTTCAAGACAT
This sequence comes from Excalfactoria chinensis, assembly GCF_039878825.1. Lineage (NCBI taxonomy): Eukaryota > Metazoa > Chordata > Aves > Galliformes > Phasianidae > Excalfactoria > Excalfactoria chinensis. The sequence continues at coordinate 116,159,098 of NC_092825.1, forward strand.
ACAGGAAGATTCAGAGACACCCAGAGTTGTCTGTACCAGCAGCAGAAAACAAGGAGCACCCTAGGGCACCTCAGCTGCCATCAGATGCCTTTATGTGGGGAACTGAGTCAAGTTCCTAGCTCCCATCTGGACACCTACAGAAGGACACCTATGTTCAAGAAATTAATTAATTGGAAATTGAATCTCACTCTTCCTCTTAAATGCTGCAGTCTTCTATATAACATTTTTAGATGACTTCATGAGAACAGAAAAAAATCTGTAAATATATGATTTAATTAAGATTTGTCACTTTTGCATGATATTAAAGAGCACCTTCTCTATTAACAAATTTGATGCACGAAGAAGGGAAGACACGATGACTACAATCTCCACTAGATCTTTTTTATCATTCTTCACTGAAATATTTCAAATCCCTTTTTACGTCCTTGGTATTCACTCAATAGCTAATATTAAAATCCACCCCATCTTCGTTCTTGTTTTCATCTTGATAGATCATAAGTATCTAAGATAATCTGTGTTCCTGAGCAGATCCCAAGCAGTAGCCCGAGTATGAAATGATGCAGAGTAAATATATATGTGTGTGGGGGGGTATGTTTGCGTGCAACAACTATTTCTCCTACTATCATAGAATCACTGAGGTTGGAAAAGATCTGCAAGATCATCTAGTCCAATCCTCTGCCTATCACCAATAGTTCTCACTAAATCATGTCCCTCAACACAACATCTAAACATTCCTCGAATGCCTCCAGGGTTGGTGACTTCACCACCTCCCTGAGCAGCCCATTCCACTGCCTGACCACACTTTCAGAGAGGTATTATTTCCTAACTTCCAGCCTGAAACTCCTCCAGTGCAACTTGAAGCCATTTCCTCTAGTCCTGTCACTAGTTACATGGGAGAAGAGGCTGAGACCCAGCTCACTACAGCCTCCCTTCAGGTAGTTAGAAAGAGCTATAAGGTCTCCTCTGAGCCTCCTCTTCAACAGATAGAACAATCCCAGTTCCCTCAGCCAAGTTGATAACAGCCTATATCACCCTGTTAAAGGAAGGATCTGCATAGTATTCCAGTATATAAAGTACCCCAATAGGCAGGACTATAAATACTAAAACTGAAGTCCAGTTGGATCAAAATAACTAAACATATAATTTGCAATAATACAAATTTTAATTTCATTAGTAGGGAGTCACAATCTTCATGGAAATCAGAAACTAGGAGTATTCACCTCTTAAATAGATTTTACTAAAGTGTTTTAGCATAGAGTTCTGCACTGAGATCTCAGGTTTCCTATAAAGCTGCAAATAAATCTGCCCCTCCATCAAGTCTGTTACCTTGAACTCATCCCATATCACAGTGCATTTGGGAAGAGTGACAACTGCTAACTCTTCTTGTATATTTGTGTGTGCATTTACCGTAGAGGTCTCCCTTTAAGCAGAAAGCAAATGCAATCATTGTTTAGGTTGTGTGATAGTATGAAATCAATGTCTGAAGCAGCCTGTCTGACAGTGAGTCTCTGCTTTGAGGAAGAAGGTTAGATATTACGTGGACTTCTTTATTATTCACATCTGTCACTTTTATCTCAATCTGTGAGTAATTGTCTTATTTTGTGTGGGTTTTTTTTTCCCAGCTGCAAAGTTCAAGTCTTTGGCTTCTGCTTTGCTACACATTCCACTGGAGCCACAGATAAGGTGCAAGACGGGCACCTTACCTTATCAGATGTTCCCCCCAGACAACAGAAGAGATGCAGCCAGTACAGCTGCTTCTTCCACGTGGTATTGCTTATCTTCCTTACATTTCAAAAAAAAAAAACAAAAAAACAGGAACAACTTCAACTGTCAGCAAAGTGCTTTCTGAAAAGGCATACTGTTTTGGAAAGAACAAAGCCATACTGCCACATTATGTAGTACAGGAGATGAACCAAAGATATGCATGCACTACAATTCACACTGAGATGTACATACATACTAAATAGAGACATAGAGAGTTTTTTAGATTGTTTTCTTAAAGTGACTTTCAGCTTGAGGCAAGGCAAACACAAGAGATACATAAAATGAATACGTAATATGCAGTTCAAGTTTAAAAATAAAAAATAAAAAAAGAGAACAGGGCTCAGATAGGATCAATTTGCAATAGATTTATAGCTTTTGGAGCAATATTCCATGATGATGATGAAAGACAGATGGAATTTGTAACTGTGATAAATCTTTAGTATTTAGAGATCAGCAAGGACTATATGAAAATCTTTCAAAATGGAAAGACTCGTTGGTATGCCCTTACCTCTGTCAGCTGCTCCCTTCTTAACTGTATATTGATGATCCTGAAGACAATTGCCACAGTCTATTTCAGGCTATGAATAAATACATGGAAAATACTCAGTTCTGCAGTGGTGTCTGGCTTCTTTTTTTTTTTTTTTTTTTTTTTTTTTTTTTTTTTTTTTTTTTTTTGGCCAAAAAGCTCCGTGGCTGAATGGTGCATTTGTGCATTTAGAAAGACATAGTATTTCCCAAGCAAGCCTTAACAGGAACATGTTCTATCTTCTTTTCCCTACATGTAAAGTCCCTTCTTAGCCAAGATGCCTGATTCAACAGAAGGGGAATGCAAGCTCATCAAATATGCCCTTAGTATATGCGGGTACAGCTCTCCTGAGTTCTGAGAAATCACATCTTTTTCTGCTAGAGGTGGATTTGGCGCGCAGGTTTGCCCTGAGGATATCAGATTCTATATTTTCCTTCATAATTCTATTCCATTTAATCAGAGTTGTAGCCTGAGTGATAGGGGGAAAGCATTAAGGAATTCTCCATGTGGCAAAGAACAAGGTAGCAAGGGTGCAAAAGCTGTCCCATTTTCTCTTGTCCTTCACCAGCTGTAGTTGTCATCTTTCCTCCCAAACAGAGGATGCCACAACCATTGTTACAAACACCTCAAATGAACCATAAAAAGTCAGAAAGAAGATCTGAACTTTGAGATTAATTATGACAGCCCTACCAGTACTGCCTGAGTTTGTAGCCCCATTATCTGGAAACAGCTGTGAAGCGAGAACACACATGCACACACAGTCCCAGAAATTATATTTCCTGCACCATAAATTGACCACTTTCAATTATCATTGTTTTATAATAACTTGTAACTTTCCATCCTGCAACAAAACAACATCCCTCAACCCAGAAGAGATCTGTATTGTTTCCTTTATTTTTTGAAAGTTCCAGTTCTTATGAGATAAAGGGAGGCCAAGGGGAGAAATTGGGCATACTGCTCATTTTCTACTGAGCCATACCTGTAACATACTCTGTGGGATCCTGTTACTTTCCGCAGCATGTCATTTTTAATTGCCATATCATAAAATAGTTTTTAAAGCATTGAACATTAAGGGATTTAAATCTCTTTAATGCTCCTGGATGGCAATCTCTCAGGGTTCATACTAAGGCCAGCTCCATATAATAAATAGAATGTGGGCAAAAAAGCAGTAACATAAATTAATGACAAGTATTGTAGAGAATATTTGAAACACTTGAAATAATATCTCTAAGAGTTTTGCATTTCCAAATAAGCCAAAGCAGTAAGTGAGGGAGGAAGGAAGAAAGGAAGGAATATTTCTGCTATTTCCGAGGTAAAGTCATTTATTACTCTCCAAGAAGAAGGTTTTATACAATTTAATACAGGTAGATACAGATGTGTGAAATCAGATTTACAAGGAAGAACCTACAATAGCAATCAGATTTGCATAGCTTAATGTAAAGCAATATGAAAGCCGTGGTATCACTGTATTCAATAGAAGGTTAATCTTCAAGATATGAAAGTGCTACCAGCAAAGGTATATGCAATGTTTCAAAAACATTTAAGCATACAATGAAACATGAGCCAGTATGGGGAACGTAGCAGCTGTCTCATCTTGAATAACTGCAATTTACAGAAATCTGTGATTATCTACAAAATGTGGATAGCAACACCTACGGTAGTAGAGGGGAAGGGGATCATTTTAGCTAACTCGAGCACTTCCTAGCAAATTATCTCTAAGGAATGAAGAGAATTCAAATTTATATAATTGAGTTTGTTCAGTACACAGGTATCTCAAAGCAATGAAAGTTATTTAGACCCTTTGTATCATTAATGAGTGGTTTCAGATAAGGAAAAGCTGTCTCAAAGCACCACTAACAAGCTTAGCAACACTTCTGAAATGAGCTGCAGCTTGGACTTCAGCGCTTCAGGTCATACAGGAGAAAATTCCTTTTCATTGCACATTTTGACTGTTCTTACAAAATCAGTTGGATAGCCTCTAATCTGTTTTTTCCAAAGCTGTTTTTAGTTTTTAGTATACAAGACAAAGGCTTGTTATAAAAGTCTATTAGAATTCTAACAGTTGACAACTGTGAGATTATTTTATTTTATTAGGGTGTATTTAATAGCTTTTTGCTAGGTTTCAGTGTCTGAACTAAATGATAAATGTGTGCAAGAACTTCTTTACAGTGAGGGTGACGGAGCACTGGAACAGGCTGCCCAGGGAAGTGGTGGAGTCTCCTTCTCTGGAGATATTCAAGACCTGCCTGGACGCCTACCTGTGTGACCTGGTGTAGGGAACCTGCTTTGGCGTGGGGTTGGACTCGATGATCTCTAGAAGTCCCTTCCAGACCCACAATTCTGTGATTCTGTGATTCTGTGATCTTCATTAGTTTGCAAATATTATTCTCATGTCTTGTAGCTAAGTACGTGTATTTGTAAGCATCCCAGTAGATTTCTATGGTACGTGAGTACCGAGAATTTTCCATAATGAATGATAGCACTTGGAATAGCAAATTCATTTTTGCTTACATAAAGCTTTTTTTCTCATTCTGTTTGAAATATTCTAAATAATAAAGAATATTTTTGTGCTTGTTATGTGTATAAAGAAGTACGTTAGTTGTAATCACTCTGTTGTTTTGCAACATCATCTCTGTAGTTTTGGAAACTTCAGATTCAAAAAGAAAATTCATCTTATTTCATGTTACTTACGTACCAACCGTAATTTCTAAGTTGTTCTGAGTATTCCAAAGACAAAGAAAACACAAATTTTATATATAATTCCTTTTCACACACTCTTCCTCAATTTTGAAAGGTGTTTTCGATAGAATAACAAAGACTCCTGTGTTTAAGCAAGTCCGTCTGTTAAAAATTAGATAATTTAATAGATTCATCTTCTCAGGCTAAGTTTATATTCAGCAGCTTTCCAGGAGTAATGCCTAAATGATCACAAGGACCAAGTTCAAGGCTGGGCAAGCTATAGTCAGGGTCCCTATCTACTCCAGTTTAACAGTCACATCAAGGTTGAATCAGTGCTTTGTACAATGAATCAATACATTAAAGCTAGACTCAAACTAAAGCAAATCCCAAATGCACAAATGCAGACTTCTGCTCTAACCTGTACAACATCCAAAAGATTGATATAGGTAAGAGGGTTAGATACAAGTCCTGCAAAACTACAAAAATAAGAGAAAAAAAAAATCACAAATCACAGCAAATGAAGGTGATTTTAAAGGCTTAGCCTTCTTGCCATTTGTTGTAGTATGTTTAGTTAGCAATCTGAGCATGTATCCAGTTTACAGCTGAAAAATACTATTTCTTATTCATAATGAATAGGCATAAAAGAGTTTTGAGAACCTTGATCTTGCAAAAGTAAACTCAAGAGACTGGAAACACTTGAAAAGCATACTTGGAAAAGTTTTTAAAATTACATAAACAAGCAACAAGAAAATTTTTGACTGCCTGATCAGATTGAATCAAGGTGGCAAGAAATCTCATCAACTCAGTAGGAAGAGGAGTTAATACTGTCTGGACACCAAAGGAATACAAGGACTTACATGGAAAAGTTTGCAATTTAGTAACAATAAAATTATGAGTGAATAGGTGATTCTGGGGAGATAAGTTAGCTATGCCACCAAACATGAAGATAGAGATGCCAAATGATACAAAAGCCAAAATCAAATGAAACTAAAATTTTGAGTTCTAAAATGTCCTCACATAATCACTGCCAAGCTTTCTTTGAGCAACCTTAAAATCATTCTTTCTTTCTTGTTAGCCTAGTAAGATCAAAGTTCTGTCGTTATCAACAAATGACCTAAGGCCAGACCCCATCTGGAATGGACCCTGTCTGGAGAGAGACGCAATCATAGATATCATGGAGTCTACTCTCGATCTACTGCTGCATCACCCTTTTTATACTACAGTACTGGCTTCCATGCAGGTTCATCCCATACATCCAATAATGAAACCCCACGCGCACATGCCCCTTCCCACTCCCAGAGTCTTCTCTTGCATAAATCACGTCATCACGGAGCACTCAGCAAGGTGCTTTATCACATCCCCATTCTGTGGTTCCACTTCAACTGCTTTGGCTGTTGTTATCTAGCAGTTCTTATGCAATTGCTCTGGCCTGACTCCCGGTTGACCTTGTTCCACAACAAGTTCACAGAATAATGTTCAAGTTCAGAATAATGTTTCAAGCCAAAACAGATTACCAAATTAAAATCAAGAATCTGTAACCAAGGTTAGGAATATCAGATGAAAAGCTAGAAATGCAGTTTAAAGGCAGGAATTTGAGTTACAGGGCATAGATTTCACATGCAGAGCTAGTAAATAGACACTGCACATGCTACTGCAACTAAAGAGCATGGGCAGCCTCTTCAGCTCCTCAGCCCTCTGATTACTATTAAATCTTGATAGAGGAGATCCTAGCAGAAGAGAAATAAGCTTCAAGCCAATAACAAATGAAAATCGTTTCATTCAGCTGTGTTTGCCATGATGTATGCTGATATTCTCTTCCAAGTAATAACAAAGAAAAAAAAGTATTATTTTAAGCCTTGTTTTCTTTTCTACTAAAAGCTTCTAACAGGAGATGAGAAATTCTGATCTTTCTGTTTAAATTAAATTTGTTTGCAAGGCCCATAATATGACTTAATTGCATATTAGGGCACAGATTTCCATTGCTCTGACCCCAAACCATCAGTTTGAATAGTGTGTTAAATGTAGTACATATGAAATCAAAAGCCAAATGCCTTGACTATGCAACCCCTGCTGTGAGCCTTTTACAGAACTCCATGAATTCATGTATGACTGTAATGTACTCTGAGCCTTCTGAGTTCATAGGATGACACTGTTTATGTCTCTCATACTGCTGCTGAAACCTTCAGCTCCAATTCTATCTATCTGACCCATCCTGAATCTTCTTCACTAATTTGTCACTCCATCACCAAGAAGAAGCCTAGTCCCTCTGCAAACAGATGCAAAAAGGGAACTGCAGATTATGAAGGAAATATTTACATTCAGGTGGTTATTTTCACTTTTATTTAGGGACAGCCTGACTTCCTTGCTGGCATCCCAGATATCACACTGCCAAAGCCTCTCCCCTCTTCTGGAAAGCACAAAAGCAGCAACGCTTCTTCCTTGACAGAGGGATAAGTAACAGGAGTAGGCCCCTGGCCTTGCCCCATCATCAGTCACATAAGACCCCTTCAGAGGTTTTGGAGTAGCTTTCTTGATGACTCTGTGGTGCTTGGAAACAGATCCACAGAGCTCTGTCTACAGTTAGAAATGTCTCAAGCCCTCAGGATGATTTCCTTCAAATTGCTCTCCCAAAAAAACACTTCTAGACGATAAGCCTCAGTAACAGAAGAGGCCTGTCTTTTCAATAGAATTTCTGTTTCCTAGCTCAATGCCACAAAAGTACTCTTCAGAGCAGGAAATCTGCCATAATGATTGTCCCGAAGCCACAAATACCATCATGTAGAATAATGCAATCTGATCTTTCACTTGACACAAAACTATTTACTTGTTGAAGTAGACAGGTAGGAAAGTAGAATTTCAAAAGACCCAAAGCCATTCATTCACAACCTATAAATGTGCATGTGTGTAATCTGGAGAGTGTGAGCCACAAAAGCATCTTAAATGGAACCTGCCTTCCAGGAAGAGATGTCAGTTTGACTCAATACGTCACACTGAGACTCTCAGAAAAACACAACATGCACAGCTCAGTGCTGAACTCCTTTCCTGACGTTAAAGGTTACAAGTGAACATAACTTTCCTGTGCTAGGCTGGAACTGTTGTGGATCTCTGCTCTATGCATCACTCTCACCTGCTGATTCAGTACTGCAATGTTTTAAGTTTCCTTCACAAAAATTTCATGTGTGGAGCTTCTGTAATGCCTCAGTTTAGCATGCACTAACTTGTTGCAGAAAAGCAGCTGTTAAGTAAGGAGCCTAGGACATACAGCAGAGGAATGAGGAACTTGAACAGAAGCGCTCTTGAATAATGCATGTTTGTAGCTAATGAACTTTGCAAAGCTTCCACAAAACTCAGATGGGAGAACCTGTTCAAAGAAAATGCTCTGAAGATGCAGTCACAATCCCGACTGGAAGATCATTATGCATGAGCAGTTAGTGATCCACTCAACAGTTAACCTGCATAGGACATTCCTGCACTGTATATCCCACCTGGCTTTCAGTGTCTGTTGTTCTGCACAAATCCTTGGCCATAGGATGAACTCAGCTGCCTCACTGTACCAGAGGATCTAATAAACAGCATTTCAAATAATATCTTATAGACTCTGAGTGACTTTCACACTGGGATCCGAATGGACCAGTACTCACCCAGCACCAGATACACCAAGAGTATGGGACAGAGCAGTTAAATTATTATCTTCCTAAAAATTCATAAGATAACTACATCCCAGGCCTACAAGAGCTACATTCTGTTAACTACAAGCTATCTCTGAGAATAGTACTGCATGAAAGGACTTGTGTGCCTCCTGAAAATAGAATTTCTGTTCTTTAGAATCAGGAATCTAAAACTTAGATTCTCTATATATTCAGCAAAGAGAAAGGAGTGATTAAGGATAGCAATCCATCCCTTTTTAAGATAGCTATCTGGGATGAGAAAGATACAGCTTCATCTGTAGATGCACTTAGAGTGCCCATAGCAGCCAAAAGTGATCTTCAGCCAGCTTAAACTTCATACCTAACTGTTATGGGTTTAAAGTTAAGTGAGGTGATTTGTACTCCCAGTTGGTACTGACAAGGAAGTCATAACAGGTTGGAATCAAAGTATTTGAAGTGTACTAAGGACAAGGTAAGTATAGCCATCTATATTATTTTATAAAAAGATGGAAATTTTAAGAAACACATACATCCAGCTGGTACTGATGTATTCATTTACTTTGTTGTGCCCTCAGTTTGCTCCACACAGTTTCACAGGATTTTCTTCAGCTTGTAACGAATGATCCATCTGTTGACACCAGACCAGTGAAATGTATTGCTCTGTCTGTGGTCGTTAAAATCCACTTCTTTTAATGTCCACTTGTGCTCTCCTTATGCTTGCAGGCAGTTGCTGTGGCCCCAAGAACTAATTATGAATAGGAGGCAGGCAATTGATCTATCTTCTGAGAACAGCCTTAATTTCATCAGTGCAATCAGTACACTAGGGTGTTTTGCAAGAAGCCAGCTGAATGGCAAATAGCTGGTACAAAGCCATTGCAGACAGGATTGAAGCAAAAGTAGACAAGAATGAAAGACTAACAGTTCTGAAAATACAGCAGGAATGTATTTGCACAGACTGTATTTGCTATACTTATTATGTTACTTTAGCTTGCATCTTAAGTCAATATTCCAGTCTACAAGTTTTTTTAGATGAGCACCAAGTCCATGAGTGTATGCTCCTGTTGTGAGTGTGGAGTGGTGCTGCGCACCTGAGGAAGAGCAGGCAGTGACGTGCCAGGGAGGGAAGGAAGCACTTGTCTAAACTTTTGGAAGCCTTATGGACATAGAGTCCTTGATCCTGAACTGAGACAAAAGTATCTGCAACTATCTCTATATTTATGTACATATACACATAGATGCATATATAGAAATGAATACTTGATGGGACTGATAATATTATAGGGATGTTTTAAATTCTTTCTTGCTGTAATAGAGTGATTGGTTTACTGGCCCACCATTTTCTACTATCTGAGCATTTCCAAATATACCGCCACGAACACACAAGCACAAACACAGAGATTATGTCAATCTCTTATTTAAATAAACCTGAATATAAGAACTCAAGAAAAATAGATTAGGATTTCACATTCCTCTAAACATAAGTGTTAATAGACTCCTTCTCTACCTTACTTTTAGAACAGAAATTCTTAGTGATATTTCAATGACTTTCATTCTTCCTTCTTGTTTTCAAGAAAACAAATGATAGAAAAGTATAATTAAGGCATTAGTTCTTTGCTTAGATGCTTCTGCTTTCAAGTTGTTCTTCTGCAGGATTTCTCTTTGTTCCACAATGCTACAGTTTGCCAGACCTTTGTGCTTGCCCCAGATAATTCCCAACTGCAGTGAATATGTGCTGGAAAATCTTAGTTCTGTGTACCATAAAAACCAAATTACAGCTTCAGAAATACATGGTAAGCATGCTGCTTTCATGGCCTGGGCACTTCTTTGCCAGGATGCTGTGTTTTATCCAACCTGAACTTGGGTTACTGCATCACTGCAACCCTCACAGCCTAGAGAAGGGCTGAGCTCAGAATGTCTGCTGGGAACCCAAACTGCTGCATGTTCAACCCTTACAAGTCCCATCTACATATAGCATATGAACACAAACCTGGTGGGATACTCAACATCTTACACTTGAGAACATATTGCCTTATACATATTGTTACTTGGGGGTAAGAGTGGACTTGGATTTGATCTTTATCCCAAGATAAAACAAAACAAAACAAAACAAAACAAAACAAAATAAAATAAAATAATAAAATAAAATAAAATAAAATAAAATAAAATAAAATAAAATAAAATAAAATAAAATAAAATAAAATAAAATAAAATGTGGATGAGATTCACCATGGGCATGAAAGCAATGGATCAAACAGATATTTATTAAGCATCTTTTGATTGCAGCACTACACTTACCACATGCTATTTCTCTGGAAACAAAGTGGACTCAGTGGCCCAGCACTTAAAACCTCCTCTGTGCTTTCAGAACAATTTTCATTGGTGAACTAGAATCAGAAAGAAGGATCCAACATCATAAAGGAAAGGAAAAATATGGTGGAAATACTTGATTTTAGTTAGGAGATTAGAAAAAAATATACGTATTAGCCAGGAAAAGGGAAAGAAGCCTAACTAGACTTCTTCTGGACCTGAAATACTCCCATTCAAGTAGAAAAAAAACAATCATAGAAATTTACAGACCAGAAAATCTCACGATCACAATCACTCAAGAATCTGGGGCTTACTGATCACTTACATTCATAACATATCTAAATATGTTGTAAGTGGAACAAAAAGAAAGACAATATATACTGTACCCAGTTCCTCCAGTAGCAGCCAAACAGTGAGTGCAAGGAGCACTGTGTGCATTCATGGACTGAAGTTATCTGTACAACCTTTCAGACTCAACTGCAGTGTTGTTAGTAGAAATGCAAGCTCTCTTCAGGATGCCCTCTGCACCCTTTTTGGGCTCACGGCTCAAACACAACCACAGCAAAGATTGCAGTAACACAAAACTAAGGCTCACAATACTGTCTACAACATTTGCAGCAGCAGTTATTTATTTTTACTATTAGAGATGCTTTATTTCATACTCACATCTGGAAGATAAAAATATTTCCATATTCATACTCAAAAGTGGCTCAAACAAAAACAGTCTGTCCTTCCATATAGCAGTCCCAAAAGGCACACAATTCATTTTGCCGTTGTCTGCAATGTGCCATTTTGTCAGTTCTACAGACAGCTGAACCTTTTGCAGCCTTTAAAACAACTTTGGTTGCCATGGCTACGAGCTCTTCAAAATATCTCTACCAGATTAAAAACGAGAGGAAAAAAAAAAAGAAAAGAAAAAAAAAAAAAACAAAACACATCAGGTCTGCTGATACTACCTGATTCTACCTGTTTCTTGGATGAATTAAATATATATATATATATATATTCTAGATTAAAACGGCAGGAGCTAATGGGTGGTATAAGTCAACAGAAAAACACTGCAAGAACATTTCCTCTATGCTTTGCAGCTTTGTGTTGTTATATTGCTCTCTCTAAAAAACTGATTGGAACACAAAAACGTTGATGCTCAAAATTGCTGTTTGTAGCAGATTTGTTTTTATTGTGGTTTTGTTGTTGTTGTTGTTGTTGTTGTTGTTGTTGTTTGGTTGGTTGGTGTTTTACACATCTTTAATATTATTCACCTCTTCAGACAGTACACAGTTCTTTAACATTAGTGAGGATAATGCGAGCAACATCATCTAAAGATCAAGTGGCATCCCCCAGGGGTCCATACTGGGTTTAGTGCTCTTCAACATCTTTATCATAGACAGTGGGATCAAGTACCCTCAGTAGGTTTTCTCATGACATCAAGCTGAGTGGTGTAGTTGGTATTGTAGAAGAGAAGGATGCTGTCCAGAAGGACATGGATATGCCCAAAAAGCAGACCATGAGAATCTAATGAGGTACAACAAGGAATGCCATGCATGTGGGTCAAGGCAATCTGAGATACAACTACAAACTGGGTGAAGAATTCAGACAGCAGTCCTTCAAAGAAAGACTTGGGGATCTTGATGGACCAAAAGCTGGACATGACCAAACAGCTTGCACTTGCAGCCCAGATGGCCAACTGCATTCTGGGTTGCATCAAAAGAGGGGTGTCCAGGAAGAAGAGGGAGGGTATTGCTCCCCTTTACACTGCTCTCATGAGGCCTTATCTGAAGTACTGCATCCAGGCCTTGGGCTCCCAGTAAAATAAGGATGTGGAGCTGCTGAAACAGATCCAGAGGTGCCTATGGAGATGATCAGAGGGCTGGAGCACATTTCCTGTGAAGAAAGGCTGAGGGAGCTGGGCTTGTTTAGCTCGGAGAAGAGCCCTCCAATACCTGAAGAGAGCTTACAAGTTTTTACACAGTCTGTTAGTAACAGGACAGGAGAAGTCAATTTAAAATAATAATAATAATTAAAAAAAAAAAAAAAAAAAAAAGTAAAAAAGAGAAAATTTAGGTTAGATGTTAGGAGGAAAGGTGACCAAGGGCCACCAAAGGTTGGTGAGGCATTGTCACAGCTGCCCAGAGAAGCTGTGGTGCCCTACCCCTGGAGGCACTCAAGGCCAGGTTGGATGGGGCCCTGGGCAGCTGAGCTGGTGGGGAGCAGCCCTGCCCATAGCAGGGGTTGGGGCTGGGTGGGCTTTGAGGTGCCTTCCAATCTAAGCCATTCTATGATCTTCCAAGGGTATGTAAAAGTTGACATATTTTTCATTTTAATCATTATAAATTAAACTATTTTACGGTGTTAGAATGAAGTTTATACTTAATATGGAGATTAAACTCTACTGCAAGATGTGCAGATATGAGATCAGCCAAATGCTTTTATCCCTCACCAGCTCTTGTGATGCCAGGAAACCCACAGAAAGCAATGACTTCATAAGATGACAGCTTAAAGCTAGACCCTCAAATAGTAAGTATCTGCATAATTCCTTCAAAACACATAACAGTCTAGCTGAAGTTTTGGCCCTGAAAGCATTGCCCAAGCAATCTTTATTTTAAGATCTGCAGCAGTGAATTATGGCATCAAGTTAATTAAAGGCGATAGAATTTAATGTGTTATCATATACAAATAAAAAATCTCAGTTGTTACATTCTTCCAGATAAAGATTTTTCACGTGCTTTGAACCAGAAAAACAAGGACATCCAGGATAATAACATACATTTTTGAAGGCTATCTAAAAAGATGTGTACTTTATTCAAACTTGTTTAAAACAAGCAATTAAACATTAGTGCTATTTTCTTTTTTACTCAGACGAAGAAATAATTACCAAATAGGATTATTACATTATAATGAATAAATAACTTTATTTCAAACAACCAACACAGAAGATTGTTTTTATATGCTATTACACCAAGTTACATTATCCAGTTAAAAATACCCCATATGAAGGGAATCTCTTCCTTTGAACACAGAAAATAGGCAGTTACAGAAATTCAAACAACAAAGTGTTCCCTCATGTTACATAAGAAGACCTGAAAAACCAACAGACCATCTACCAAAAAAAAAAAAAAAAAAAAAAAAAGAAAAAAAAAAGAAAAAAAGTGTAATTTATTAGATATGAATTTTTTGGTGGCATTTTTTCTTAGCATAAAACCAGCCAGCATTCCTTCACCCATCAACTGTTTCAAACATACACTGGAAATCAAGGGCTGGCAGTGAAGATAAACATGTCATTTTTTCTACAGGGGAGACATTACAAAGAAGCTGTTCTTACATGGTAAATAATAGAAACTCACAAAAAAGTAGGATGGAATAATGCAATTCTTCTTCCAGTACTTTGCTGCATGGCTGAATACAGACATAAATCTGCCAATCTTATTTCTAAGTTCTGAAGAAAATACAATGGCTCAGCTGTGAAAAATTTCCTGGACTATCAAGTAATTGGAAGGAAAGAAAAACAACAATGAAGACTGATAATGCTATGTTTTACCTAACGTGGTAATTGCAACCTCACATGCTGTTTTCTCCACTCACAATTACTTGACCCTGTGCAAATGCTTTCAGTGTATTGATATTACAATGAAAAACAAGTAGATAGAAGCATGATTTTATCAACACACCTCCTTTACAAGCCCTATTTATTAGTATGCCATTTTCAAATTTAGTGTTAACATACATTAAGCTCGGAAGAGAGTCATTATCATGTTAATATCTATTAATTGTTTTAATTATGGAAAAACAATTAGATACATGTTGCATCACCTTGATTGAATATCCCTGTGATGTATCTCTAGTTTACATCTACAGGCTTTCTGATTCTCCAGGAGATTAGCAAAAATTAACCAAATAAAATAAGACTTGTTGTCTGTGGTTTGGCTTCCAAACTAAATTCAACACCTATCATGTACATCTTCTGTTTCCACTGGCCTATATTTGTTCCTTTAATTTTCATGTCACGTCACCAAAACCTTTTTTCCTTAAGCTTGTTTGTTTAAGTGTTAAAGATGATGTCTCAGCTAGATGGAGAGCCAGCCCCAGGCATAAAAAAGGCACAACAGCAGAACCAAGAGTTACTAAGGTAGCAAAGAACAGGATCCAGACTTCTTTTATGCCCAACAACATAAACTTCTGTAGAGCACTGAATTCAGGCCATGCAGCCTGCAAATGCTGAGCAATTGAGTCAAACAGTTTTTAATGGCAATAAAACTTCATGTAAGTGTTCTTCAAGGTAATGTGACATTCATTTTAAAACTGACTTGTTTCTATCTAACTCAACTGTATGATTATCAGTTATTCTAGTTGTCATACTGCTGCAGCACTCTAGTTGCAGGCCATAACCTCAGTGACTAAGGACTGAACAAGCAGCACATAAAGCTGCCAGGTGGCCAAGAGAAAATGAGTTTACCTTTAGTCACAGCTAAATAGAATGGGTTGCTGAATATTTGGAAGGGAGCATCAAAGAGAGAAAAACAAGTTTTAATCTGTCTATGTCTTAGAATCTGGAGCTGACTTCGTTTTCTGACAAAATTATCCAAAGACAATGCATATGGATAGAGATATAAAACATTTATCCTAAACCCAAAGGAAGTTAAAGGAATTGTCTTGCTCCTACCCCACTCCCTGCCCCCCACCCAAAAAAAAAAATAAAAATAAAATAAAAAAATAAAAAAAAAATTAAAAAAAAAAATAAAAACAATTGTTAGAGAATAATGAGAGAAGCTCAGAGAGGATAGATTCCCTAAGGAAGGGCAAGAATTCAGTAAGAAACGCCTGGATAAATGTGCAGCAGGTGTCTGATAATTTGAAAAAGATAATCCTACTGATGTGGATCTGAGATTCAGCTGCAGTCATCAAAGGCTTTAGTGAGATATGTGAGAAATTTTAGAGATATGTCAAGGATGGATTGTAGCCATGATGAAATCAGAGGAGAGTTTAGAATACCAATAAGTTTAGGAATGGTGAGAAAGGAATGCCTGGATAGAAGTTAGAAGTGTAGGGCGGTAGAGGGGTCATGGGAGGGCTTCCACTGTGTAGGAAACAGACACTGAATGCAAGAAAGGTATCCAAAGGCACTAGAAGATTACATGGAAACCAAATAGAGAAAAGCAAATGAGATGTTTATATTAGTGACAGGAGGAAAGGATGGATTAATGGCAAGAGACAGAAATCAAAACCCAGACAGTGAGTATAGTGTCTTTTATCATAGAAACATAGAATCCTTAGAGTTGGAACAGACCTTTAGAAGTCATCTAGCCCAACTCCCCTGCAATGAACAGAGACATCTACATCTATATCAGGTTCCCCAGGGCTTGATCCAGTGCCTCACCTTGAATGTCACCAGGGACAGGGCATCCACCACATCTCTGGGCAATCTATTCCAGTGCCTTACCACCTTCACTGTAAAAAACTTTTTCCTTATATCTAACCTAAATCTTAAGCTTGAAACCATTTCCCCTTGTCCTATCACACAATAGACCCTGCTAAAGAGTTTATTCCTTTTGTTACTATAGGTCCCATTTAGATAGTGAAATACCACTATCAGGTCACCTCAGAGCCTTCCCTCCTCCAGGCTGAGCAGCCCCAGATCTTTCAGCCTGTCCTAGTAGGAGAGGTGTTTCACCCCTTGGATCATTTCTGTGGCCTTCTTCTGAATACACTCCAACAGGTCAATGTCTCTCCTGTACTGAAGACTACACATCTAGATGCAGTATTCCTGGTAGGGTATCACCAGCGCAGAGTGGAGGGGCAGATCACCTCCCTCACCCCGATGGCCACACTACTTTTGATTCAGCCCAGCATACGGTTGGCTTTCTGGGTTGATTCATGTTTAGTTTCCCATCCACCAGTATTCCCAGGTCTTTTTCAGCAGGGCTGTACTCAATCCTTTTATTCACCAGCTTTTTTGGTAGTGGATGTTGCCTCAACCCAGGTGCAAGACCTTGCACTTGGCTTTGTTGAAGCACATGACATTATCCCTGGCCCAGTGTTCAAGTTTGTGAAGGTCCATTTGGGTGGCATTCCATCCCTCTGGTGTGTGACCAAACCCCACAGCTTGGTGTCATCCACAGACTTGTTGTGGGTGTACTCAACTCCACTGTCAATGTCACTGATGAAGATATTAAAGAATATTGGCCCCAGCAATGGCACAGTGATACCACTTGTCACTGACCTCTATCCAGACGTTGAGCCATCTGGACTCAATCCTGCAGACAGTTCTTCATCCAGACTTCTCCTCAAAAAGACCACTAAAAACCTGTATGGAGAGGGACATGGAAGCAGGAGAACCAATATGGAAGCAAAACAGTCACACTAAAGAGACGAGTCTTTAACTATCCACAAAAGAAACACAGTTGACTAAGTGAAGCAGAAATTAGCTTCACATTAAGTGTTGCCATTTCTTACAATGGCCACTGAGCAAGGCAACTACTGAACAAATTTTGCCTGTGTGTGACAACTGCAGGCACTTTCACTGACACAATCCCAAATGAACTGTTCATGTCTATAACCTGCCTATGTTTAGAAATGAGTTTCTGAATAAACTGGACAGCGTGTCAGCTCCTAGGGCTTGAATATTGCATAATAAACCTTTCAGATTTGCTACTGCTCTGTTCAAAGATTCTTCGTACATTCTGAGAAATATTTATGTGACACCTTGATCACTGGTATGTCCTCTGCACTGTGAAGTTCTCTGTCATGTTCTTAGTATTTCTAGGAGATCACTGAAATGATCTCTGAATAAACAGTAATGACATATGATTTGGGAGCTTCTCCTTCTGTTCATGATTTATTTTTTAAAAATAAACAAATTAATAAATAGAGAGACTCTGCAACTGCACACAAATATTTTACTTCACAGAAGGGCAGATTATATGTTTCTTTCAGCTCCAAAGGCAGGTAAAAGTTTCTCATAGTGCTCATACTAAAAAATACTTAATTAAGTCTTGCGTCCCCAGCAACAGTGCAGGAATTTTCTATCCATTTCCTTTCTTGAAGTTCAACAGCCACTAAATTTCACTGGGGAAAAATATGTTTCAGAACTTTGACTCTATTTTCACAATATTGTCTTTCTAGGTGCAAAACAATTCAGGACTGTTCACAGAATCACAGAATTGTAGGGGTTCCAAGAAGAAAATTATTTATTTATTTATTTTTCTATCGTTATCAAGCACCCTCAAAATATTCTTTTTTTTTTTTTTCCTTCATTGCCTATGAAAAATCTTTTTACAATTTTTAAGATGCAGCGTTTAGTTCATTTACTACTCTGACATTTAGATCTACAAATATGTGTCCCTATCATCAAAACTAATGATCGTTTGCACTTCTCTATGATTTCTGAAGGATGTATAGCTGCCTAATGCATCTAAAAGGACATATAAGTTATATTTTAAGACATAATTAGCCTAATTGTCTTGTCTGTGTATTCAGAAACAAAAACATAAAGCTAAACTTTCCTCCACTCTACCAGTTTGGACACTGGCTGTAACATGACAAGTTCAGTTGTTGAGTTCGTGGTAAGCTGTAATCATGCCGATCACCCATAAAGCTCAGCGTGGACAGCAAGATGGGATTTGACTGAGCAGATCACCATAAGTGTCTGAATCTAAGTAAGTGATTCACCAAAACAGAAGTCTAAAATAAGTCATATGAGTCATGCCCCATTCTCACCATACAGTTTGATGGGAGATGTTGAGGGGATACCTTTGATTTAGTTAACTACATTTCTGAAGTATAGTTAGGTGAGCTGAATCTTGTCAGATGTGCCTGTACTGCTGCCTTCTCATTCTGGGAAGAAGGGTGTGAAAGTAGCATAAGTTGTTTCATTGACAGTGAAAAAATAATGTTCACCAGATGATATTTGATGATACTTAGTTAGTGATAGGACAAGGGACAGTGGTTTTAAACTGAGACAGGGGAGGTTTAGGTTAGATATTAGGAGGAAGTTTTTCACACAGAGGGCTGTGACACACTGGAACAGGTTGTCCAAGGAGGTTGTGGATGCCCCATCCCTGGAGGCATTCAAGGCCAGGCTGGATGTGGATCTGGGCAGCCTGGTCCAGAGGCTGGCAACCCTGCACATAGCAGGGGGTTGAAACTAGATGATCATTGTGGACCTTTTCAACCAAGGCCATTCTATGTTTCCATATATCTCAGCATGGGTTCACCAAGGGGAGGTCGTGCTCGACCAACCTGGTGGCCTTTTATGAAGATGTCACTAGCTGGGTGGACAGGGGGAGAGCGGTAGATGTAGTCTACCTTGATTTCAGTAAGGCTTTTGATACGGTCCCCCATGACATCCTTATAACAAAGCTGAGGAAGTATGGGATAGATGAGTGGACGGTGAAGTGGATCGAGAATTGGCTGACTGGCAGAGTGCAGAGGGTTGTCGTTGGCGGTGCGGTGTCTGGCTGGAGGCCTGTGACTAGTGGTGTCCCCCAGGGGTCTGTGCTGGGTCCAGTCTTGTTCAACATCTTCATCAACGACCTTGATGAGGGGATAGTGGCCACCCTCAGCAAGTTTGCTGATGACACGAAGCTGGGAGGATTGGCTGACACGCCTGAAGGCTGTGCGGCCATTCAGAGAGACCTGGACAGGCTGGAGAGCTGGGCAGTAAGAAACCGGATGAGGTTTAACATAAGCAAGTGTAGAGTCTTGCATCTCGGTAGAAATAATTGCATACACCAGTACAGGTTGGGGGAAGACCTGCTGGAGAGGAGCTCTGCTGAGAGGGACCTGGGCGTCCTGGTGGACGACAGGTTGGCCATGAGTCAGCAGTGTGCCCTTGTAGCCAAAAAGGCCAATGGCATACTGGGGTGCATTAAAAAGAGCATGGCCAGCAGGTCGAGGGAGGTGATCCTCCCCCTCTTCTCTGCCCTGGTGAGGCCTCATCTGGAATACTGTGTCCAGTTCTGGGCTCCCCAGTACAAAAAAGACAGGGATCTCTTGGAAAGAGTCCAGCGGAGGGCCACAAAGATGGTGAAGGGCCTGGACCATCTCCCCTACGAGGAGAGACTTAGGGAACTGGGTCTGTTTAGCCTTGAGAAAAGAAGGCTGAGAGGGGACTTGATCCAGGTTTATAAATACCTGAGGTGTGGGAGCTATAGTGGCGAGGCTGGTCTCTTTTCAGTAGTGCGTGGGGACAGGACTAGGGGCAACGGGCTGAAACTCCAGCATAGGAAGTTCCGCACGAATGTGCGCAAGAACTTCTTTACAGTGAGGGTGACGGAGCACTGGAACAGGCTGCCCAGGGAGGTGGTGGAGTCTCCTTCTCTGGAGATATTCAAGACCCGCCTGGACGCCTACCTGTGCGACGTGGTGTAGGGAGCCTGCTTTGGCAGGGGGGTTGGACTCGATGATCTCTAGAGGTCCCTTCCAACCCCTATAATTCTGTGATTCTGTGATTCTGTGATATTTTTAAATAAAAATGAGATCAAATGAGGCAATGCAAACATTCTTAATACATTCTTTAAAGGTATATGATTTGCCTTCAGTGACTGGTTATTAAAATGAAGGATTTACGTTTGGGTCAGAAATGTTGCAGAGGTGATCTATCCTACTTACAGCTAAGAGCTATTAAGTAGAACTTGAACAAAGTTTGAACAATAACTAACTGTTTTATTTTAAAAGCCCTTTGGCTACAGAATAGCTGTATGCAATGAAAGGAGAATAGACCAAAGCAGGGTGCTGCTGGCAGATTACTGGATGCAATCAAAAGAAAATTGCTGAGCAAAACACTGAACAATAAAGAAGGTCAGGGTAAGACACAAACACTTTCTCCCAGCTAGGGATGGGCTATAAAAATACACTGTGAAACAAGAAGGACCAGAGTAATAAGAAAATTAAGTTAAAGCCAAGGAAAGCAGTGAATTTGAGCAGTAATTGGAAAGGCTTTCTTTTCACAGTTACAGGCTGCTGGAAAGTATATCATTCATTATCAGTGCAATGGTTCTCACAGCTTCCCTCACAGTAAGAAGGCAAAAAAAAAAAAAAAAAAAAAAAAAAAAAAAAAAAAAAAAAAAAAAAAAGGCTGTCATACCATTGCTACAGATCAGTAGTGATCATGGGCACTTGTTTATATGTCATTCATAAAAACTGTACCATATCTCAATGAAGAAAACAGCCAGCAGAATTAAGTGAGTTAAAGAAAAATCTACTTTCTATTTAAAATGCCTATGGAAAGGTTTCTAACCACTTCTTATTTCTTTTTAATGTACTTTTAGGGATGAATGCATCTCTTTACAAAAGCTGCTAGGTTTTTGACTGAAGTGAGTACAAAGTTCATAATTTGATCACTGGTACATTATTTATAAAAACCTTCACTGTTTTTCTTCCTTAAAACTGGAAATGTTAGAGGAAGTACAAAATAGCAATTATGATCCATATTTATTCTATATGACAGTAAAAGTGCCAGAGCATAAATTGATATTGAATCATCATATCTGCAAAATATTACACTATTTCTTTTTCTGGTACAAAATTCATCTGGTGTGCTGGTGTGGTTTGTTTTTGTTTTGTTTTTCTCCAGAAACGCTGAGAATAGTGTTCGAATCATTTTACAGTCAGATCAAATGATTCCCATCTCATTTGACCTTTTTGACTGTCCCTCAGATCCTGCTGTTCTTCTCTAGAAACACTCATAGCAACAACCCTTGGGCTGCTTTCTATGTGTCGTAGCAGTATCCTCACTTGTGTGAGAGGGGTGAAACTGTGGGATGTATTTATGGATAACTGCCTGGAACTGAGCTATTATTGAACTTTTTGTTGTGGGTGCAGTCATCATAGGATATGCGCACCTTGGCAGAAATTTATGTACACCTTTGCTCCACTGATATCAATAATGTGGTTGGAAATGGATGCTCATGAATTTCTGGAGAAAAATGTCCAGCTTCCAAAATGTACAGACATGGTAGTCCATTTTCTGTGTGCATAAATTCTATTGTGAATGCTGATGCCCCAAATGCAGACACAAAGGTACTCTTTATGATTGCAATAGTCTTGGCTTCTTTCAGAGAACACTGGATGGAGTTTTTGATGATGATATGATGTTGGGCATGTCACATTTCTGGAAAGTGGAATACGTGTACATCCACATTGATGGCGTCAGTTCAGGTCTAACAGTATGTAGGAATTTGCATAACTCATCACAGCAATTATCACAGCAGGCTTTTTAGTACCATAGCTGGACAGAGAAACAGTGGGGCCAGCTTCCATAAAGAGATGACCAGATGCTTGCTGGCTATGACGGGATGACTTGGTACCTTACATTAATCTCATTAGATATACCTCTCCCTTTTCTTGAAACTCAGTGGACCACTGAGTGATGAGATGTGTCAGACTTCCCTGTGAAGGCACTGGCTTCACAGAAGTAGACCTAATTTGGAAGGTCTGGCTTCAGATCTATCATGTGACACTGTAGATGTGACCTTTGCCATTTGCTGCTGGCTTGCCATTTGCTTCTGGCTTCAATATCAACACAAAATAATTTTATAGCTACTCTAGGATTTACTGGCACATTTTTAGTTACAGTTGAGAGACTTCTTTCTGCCTCAATGAACAATGTAGTTCCCCATCAACCTAGTATATATACTTCCTTAAACATGTGCAAGAAGACAGATAGAAATGTCAACTGTGAATCAGCTATTATAACTAGAGTTATTTCTTCACTTTCTGAGCAGCAAAAGCAACTACATACCCTACCTCTGTAGTAGCTGTGCAGAGTAGTGCTGAGACCTGTCACTACTCCCAGTATTATGTATCAAGAAATTCAGTTCCATACTTGTATCATCTTCCTTACTTCTTGATTTATAGTAGGACTGTTATCCTCTTAATCTTTAGGTGTTATCTAGTTTTACTATCACTTATGCTTATTTTTTATATCAGCATTATTTTACCAAACCCCTGGACAGAATCACACTAAGACACAGACACCAGACTATATCATCCACTTCACTTGCAGAAAAAGCTAAAATGCTAGTTCCACTGAAACAGATGGGCATTTGGAGGCCAAGGGTTTACTCCAAATGTCTCTACCTTTGCCCCCAGTGCTTCACAGCCAAAATTCATCTAAGGACCAGCAAAGTGCATCAGATAATTGTAATTCGGCCTTACTGTGTTGCTCCAGTAACAAGTATTCCTAGTGCACTAGTGACTCAGAAAACCTTGGATCATTGCCTGTAAAACCACACAAACTAGTAGTTCTCAAGATACACAAGATACACAAACAAACTATTTCCTAATTTGAATATTTTTTTCTACTTCAATCCATCTCAATTCAGAATGTTACTCAGTTAGATAAGTATTGCCATGGTATTTAAGATGTCCAAAACCACCTTGGACACTTATCTTGCAGGTTGGCAGACCTGTACCTTCTGCTGAAAATATCCTTTGGATGTCAATCCCCCATATCAGTGCACAGCTATGTTTATGTAACTTAATCATATACCCATTTAAAAATTCCTTTCTTTCAAGACAAGCAGAAGTTTGATTCAGCCCTGACCTGCAAATTGTTCAGTTTAAGAGTTGTAATGTAGGTATAACTCAGCTGCCTAACTAAACATAGATGTTGTTATTTGTGGTATCCTGTGGCATGCACCTGTCCTCTAACTGCATATAAACAAAACTGTTGGAAGGCCAACAAGGCAGACATCCTGG
Organism: Excalfactoria chinensis; assembly: GCF_039878825.1. Lineage (NCBI taxonomy): Eukaryota > Metazoa > Chordata > Aves > Galliformes > Phasianidae > Excalfactoria > Excalfactoria chinensis. Next base: position 116,182,717 of record NC_092825.1, read on the forward strand.
TGGGGATCTGATATAGATCACCAAATCAGGATGAAGAAACAGATGAGGCATTCTATGAGCAACTGGCAGAGGAAGCAGTGTGGGAGGTTCCCAGAGTGCATGGAAGATAACTTCCTGGCACAGCTGGTGAGTCTACCAGGGGACATGCTGCATTGGACCTGCTGTTTGTGAGTAGAGAAGGACTGGTGGGAGATGTGTTTGGAGTTGTCTTGGACAGTGACCACAAAATGGCAGAGTTCTTAATCACTGGTGAAGTCAGGAGGGGAATCAGCAAAATTGCTACTTCGTACTTCCAGAGGGTAGACTTAGAATTATTCAGGACACTGGTGGGAAGGGTCCTTTGGGAATCAGTCTTGAAGGACAAAGGCATCCAAGAAGGCTGGACACTTCTCAAGAAAGAAGTTTTAGCTGTCCCCACGTGCCAGGAGACAAGCCAGGGGTGAAAAACAGCATGGCTGAACAGTGAATTTTTGCTGAGATTCCAGGAGAAACAGAGAGTTTACCTCCTGTGAAAAAAGGAATGAGAAACTGGGGTAAAGTACAAGAAATTTGCTAGTATATGCAGGGAGAAAATCAGAAAGGCTAAAGCGATAGATAGGGCCAGATAGGATCCACCTGAGGGCACTGAAAGAGCTGGTGGAGGTGGTTGCCAAGCTGCTTTCCACAGTCCAGCAGTGGTCCTGGTCAGTTGGAGAGGTACCAGATGACCAGAGACTTGTTCATGTGGCACAAATCTCTGAGAAGGGTTGTAAGGAGGAACTACAGGCTGTAAATATGACCTTGGTGCTGGGGTAAATTGTGGTACAGATCATTTTGCATGCAATCACATGGCATGTGCAGGACATCTGGGGGATCAGGCCTAGCCATCGTGGGTTCACAAAAGGCAGGTCTTGCCTGACCAACCTCATCTCCTTCTATGATTGAGCGACCTCCCTGGCAGATGAGGGAAAGACTGTTGATGTAGTCTGCCTAGACTTCAGCAAAGCCTTTGACACTGTGTCCCACTGTATTCCCCTGGAGAAGCTGTCAGACCATGGCCTGGAATGGTCTTTTTGCTGGGTGAAGAACTGTCTGGAGGGCAGAGTGGTGGTGAAAGGCCTTAAATCCAGCTGGTGACTGGTCATGAGTAGTATCCACAAGGAGCCAGTATTGGGGTCCATCCTGTTTAATATCTTTACTGAAGATTTGGATGAGGGAATTGAGTGTACCCTCAGAAAAATTGCAGATGACACCAAGCTTGGGAAATGTCAATCTTCTTGAGGGTGGAATGCCCAGCTGAGGGATCTGAATGGACTGGGTTGATGGGCTGGGGCCAGTGGGATGAATTTTGGTGGGACAGAGTGCAGGGTTCTGCACAGGGAAACTTTATTGCTCTCTACAGTTCCCTGAAAGAAGGTTGTGACAGGGTGGGGGTCTGCCTCTTCTCCCAAGTGACAGCTATATAACATGAGTGAAAGGTTTCAGGTTGCACCGGGGGGAGTTCAGACTGGATACTGGGAGGAATTTCTTCTTGGAAGGAGTGGCTAGGCACTGAAACATGCTGCTCAGGGAGGTGGTGGAGTCACCATCCCTAGAGGTGTTCAAGGAAAGGGTGAATGTGATGCCTGGGGACATGGTTTGGTGGGCAGTGTTGGTGGTGGGTGAACAGTTGGACTGGATGACCATGGAGGTTTTTTTCATCCTAGTGGTTCCGTGGTCCTGTGTTCTGCATAAATAATACATGTTCTGAGTTTTCTGCCATCTCCATGTGGGTGTGTCTAATGCATTAAAGGTTGCTAGATGCAGAACAGAATCACACTGTATCTACTCAAAAGAGAGTTGTGTATCTAAGTTTTCAATATAGTCATGCAGATCTAGTCAGTGGAGCCTGAAGAAGAATTTAACCTATTTTAAAGTAAACAGTTTCAGATTTGCCCTCCTTTGATTTTAGCAGCTAAGTTTTCACTGACTAGAAAAGAATCTAGACACCTAGATCATCCGTGGACTTCCTCCCTAATTTTAGCTTTGTATGGAAATAAAGATGGACCCTGTGATCCTGAGTAATAGCTCCAAATCTCTCAAATAATTATAAAAGACATGTCTCTGTACTGGTAGTAGTTAGTAGGTAGCAGAACCACACATTTAAACAGATCAAATAATTTTACCTGAATCCATCTTTACTGATTTAACGTCTTATTCAAGCTGAGGTTTAAAATATAGTCTAAGTGACATTTCTTTTTCACCTAAAATAGATATTAGCATCCCAGTGTGATTACTACAATAACAGTCAACAAGTAGGATACTATTTTTTATATCAAAAGTAGATTCTGCCCACAAAGTCCTGACTGAGGAATATCAGGGAATCATTTGGCCTAAGAAATGGAAGAAAAAAAATTGCAAAGTACAGGAGATAAATCTCTGCAAATGCTGCTAATATCTGAATTGACTAAGAGAAGTTAAATAACAGGAAGGTATTATAAATCTTACCCTGCTTCAGCTAAACTAATCATCTGTACACATTAAGACGTCATTTAATATATGGTGCTCCAGGAAAAGTGAGAAATCTACTAGGTGTATGCTCTGCCAACATCAGAGTGAAGCCAATGTTATAGTGGCCTTTTAGCACAGTTAACAAAAAAAAAATCAATTGCTTTTTATTTTTATTAAATTACTATCAGTGCAGAGAATGAGTGAAGTATGTTTCCATTTGCGCCACAGAATCATATCTGCAAGGAGGTTGCATATAATTGGATACAGAATCCTTCTGACAGAGTGGCTCAGATATCTTTATTGTTAGAGGGGATGCTTTATACACTACCTTCCAGTGGTCCTTTGACAAAGAGGAAAGATGTCTGAAGGCTCAATAATTGATTGCTGCTTCAAAGAATTAATAAAAAGCACTGCACTCAGAGAGCAGTTATAGCTATGAATGAACTGTGCTCTCAGTGGCTTTGCTCTCCTAGAAAACTTATCAAAATTTCTATTATTAAACAAAGTGCATACAGCCTCAAAGGGGAAGCAGAGAGGGGAGAACAGATGTCATGACAATGAATATAAAACATATTTTATTCCAAATTCTACTCCCTTGAATTTTGAATAACCAGATGCCATTAAACATAATCTGAATCAACAAGATGTATGTTTCACATTTTAACAAAGATCTCTGCTTCTGCTGTTTCTTTAATGTACAATAATTTTCTTCATTTTTTCTGGTCCTTTTCACATTTCCCTGCACAGAAGTTCTCAGAGGCTATAAAAGGACAATGAACTTCTGTAAAAGAGACCTAGAAGTGCATCTGCCTGGGAGGGTTATGGGAAACTCTTCCAGCTACAGTCCGACCATTTCAGTGATTTTCAACTTGTCTGGAAATCATGTAGCCCTGTTTTTCTGGAAGTGGTATTACTGTGTGCTATGGATTTACACTTCTGCAGTTTTTCACTCACCTCCAGGGACCCACAGACCACAGGTGGAAAAATCACTGCCTTTTACACAGCTCATATGAGGCCTATTTCTACCCTATGTGTATTAGGGGTCACTGAAACAGGAAGGCTTCCCATCCATCATGCATACTAACTATCTAGAACCTATACAACGGCCATGGCAGCATTGCTCAGCCTCTGAATCATCTTGCACTGAACATACAGTCAACTGCAACAGCATGCACAATTCAATGCTAGGCAGCTAGGATGACGCTCAAAGACTCAAGGTTTTCACAGTGGAGTAGGATGGAATAAAGAGGGGTGCGCTCTGTGCAAATTATTAAAGGACTTTTATACACCTCAAGAATTCTGAATAAAGGGGAGCTGGAAGGAAAGCTGTGTAAAAACAACAAGGAGAAAGGCAATTATGGAAAAAGAATTTCAGGACAGCTTTTCCCTGACAGTAAAGCTGCCCAGATTATAAAGCTTCTTTTTTGTCATAGAGAGAGCATTTCAGAAATTAATTCCAGGTTTCATAAAAGTACAAGTAGCAGAGGCAAAAGACAAGTGTGACAAAATTTAGAGCGGGCAAAGAAAACATAATTTTCAATTATGTTCAGAAATCAATAGAATTCTGTATTTAATGATCTTGAGATACTGTGTCCAAAGTAACCCTGTCATTCATACTGCTGTACAAGGACACTTGAGAAAATAAGGAATGAACAATCCATAAGATATGCAACTGAGAAAATAAGAATGAGTATACTCAAGATTTATCTGACTAAATACTGTTTTCTACAGTAGGTGTAACAAATGGCTGTGGGAGAATAAGAACAGGTCAAGTACATTCCTCCTAATCTATCAGTCTCCAAATATATTCATCCCTGGCATCTCCTGAGCTATGTATGAGGGCATTCATTTATTTATCATCAATTTCCTTTGCAAACTGTTCAAAATTGTAGAATGCCTAAGCAAGGAGTTCTCCAAGTCTATCTGCTGCCCAAAGAGACACCTTATCTGATTTATTTTGGACAATGTTTCTCCTACCTTGACTTAAGGCCTTCTATGTTTTGCAATTAAAAACATAGAGCAGCAACCTACTTTGCATGCTAGAAAGCCCTAGAACACTAAGACAGTCTTTATGTGGAAGACATACCATAATTTTGACCAGATCTCTGATTCTTCTCTAAATATTTGCCAGTTGAATTATATCTTTTTGAAAGAGCCTTGCTATCTATTCAGGAATATTTATAGCTGTCGATTCTGAAAAGATTATGAAAGCTATGAAAAGATTTAGTGACCTAAATGAATTAATACTCTACAGAACATTCTTAAGATGTGTACTATATCCATCAGGTGCTTTTTCATTGAAACCTGTGTCTCATTTTGTCTGTAATAAGAGAACATGATGACAATAAGAAAATGATAATTTGTATATCAAAATGATTGGTCATAATTGTCCCAAAATTCCGTAAAGTTTTGAGGATTTTAAATTTTAAGCAATGTTATGAGAAAGAACTCATATTTTTTTTCTGTAATTATAACTTCTTTGAATATCTCAAAATATTATTTAAAGGTTTTTACTTTCCCACCTCTAACTTTATTCTCCCTTAGGAAATAACACATTATTTACCATATATAAATACAAAAGGACTGAAATACAACAAGTTAGAGGATACGCAGTATAAATGAAAATCAATTTGTGGAAAACAAAGCAATCCCTAGTCACATAATATCTTATTTAATCTGAATAATGAAGGCTAACCCAATGAGGTATCATAATCTCCAGTATGATTTAATTTTGTAACATGAAGTTTTACCAAGCAGCCTAAAAATGAAACTAAACAAAACAAAACTCAGGCAATGAAGCTACTCTTTGACCTTCTCTGTAGATGAAAAAACATTTAAATCATTTCCACAGAGATATTTTAAACCACATTAACATGAAACCACTACTTGTATTGAAAAATAACGTAGGGAGTGAGAACGTGATGCATCCCAGTGAAAGTAAAGGCAAGCTGCTCTTTCACAAATGCATATATTTTGTGTGTGTGTGTGTGTCAGAGTTGTTCTTTCTTTTTTGTTTCTGTGGATACTGCTGCTTCTTTGAAGGGAACTTGGCACTACGTGAACATGTGAAGAGACCTAGAACAGAGGACGGAGAGCACCAGAGAAGGCAGCATATAGACAACAGCACTCCAAGGCCACATCAGGCCCAAGAGCACCGTGTGGTCTGCCTAGGGCCAAAAGGCTGGGGAAGCACTGTGTGGACAGCCAGCTCAGGATTCCTCTGCCACCATCAAGAAATGTGTTCTGGCACTTTCCTGAGCCTGGGCCCTGCCCAAGCCCAGAGTCATGACCAGATCCAGGCCCAATACCTGGCTCCTCATCAACATGGCCTCCTTCCTGCCACTCATGTGGCCTTCATGGGGCTGCTGATTCAGAGATAGATGGTAAGTATGAAGGAATAAGGAGGTGAAATGATAAGGCTGGCCTGAGATCTCCTTTGTTAGTCTTTTTTCCAGTGTAATTAAATGAGTAAGTGATTAATGTCTTCTGTCTCTGTTTTCCAGAAACAATGCAATCCAGCTTATTGCACATTTCATGTTTATGAAATTCCTTCCTCTGTAAGAAATAACTGAAGCCAAGTTGACATTTACTAAGGAAGTAATGACTTGAAATGGCATGTTTTCACAGCAGGTAATGGAAGAAACCCTATTCTGTGGAATGCATCTCATGATTAGGTAACAGGATGACATTAAAGCATACATGATTAAAAATGAGAATTAAAAAACGAAGAATTTAAGGCTTGATGGAATAACGTGCCACAACTTGTCAGCTAAATGCAAAATGGTAGATCTCAAGGCTGTTTTCCTTAATGTGGCTGTAGTTTCAGATTATTTCTTTCCCAGACCTTAGCATATGTCTCTCCCCATGCCTGAGAAGCCATGAAAAAATGCCAAAGGTATGCAAAGCAACTGGCTGCAAGCTAAAGAGGAAGAAATAAAAAAGATACAGGAAGGAAGCAGAAGGGCTTGGGAGAGACCCCAGATTTTTGTTCTTTTTATCTGGAAAGACAGCCCACACCTGTACACACACTGTCAATTAACATTTTGTATATAGCTACCTTTTGCAGACAACTGAACGCCTTCATCAGCTTGAACAGGAATTTTTGCATATTGATTAGCCCCAGGGCTGGAGGGGAGTCCTGGGCATATTTGTTTAGTACTAATTGAGCAATTCCAGTATGAGGATTACATATGTATTTCTAGAGTTTATTCCCAAAAATTAAAGTGGTGCAGTCTTTATCTATCATACATAGATTTTTGACCTCATCACAGATAAATCGCATGTAATAGGAGCAGAAGTCCTTACCTACTACTTTCTGGTATCACTTCAACTGTTCCTTTGGCTCTTTTTATATTTCTTTATTAGACCACAGAATTATAGACCACGTGGTTTGATCAAGTAATTAAAAAAGATGCAAAGGGACGTCAAAACTCCTGTGAAGTTCTTCAGACTTCCAGTCAGCTATTAACTCAAAGGAAATATTTTCATTTTCAGTTATGCCTTAGGTAACCTGTGGATGACCTCTACAGCTCACATCACTTCATTTTTTCTTCTATTTCTCATACAGCCTCAGGTTTATCCATCTGCATTACAGAACTGACAGACATTTTTACTTACCGAGTCCTTAAAGGCTATTACTCTACAGCTCATAAATGTAATGCAAATTTAGCATTACAAAGGTCTAGATAAAGAAGGATCTCCTTTTAAATGTATTTTTTAAAGAGCAGTTTTCAGAGGAAATGAATTCAATGAGAAGCAGGACATGCAACTATATAGCATGATTATGGGACACTATACTGCAAGTCAAGATACTCCCCAACTTAGCCAACGATACCCAGTAATTAAAAATATCATTCACTTCTGTATTTTCTTGTTTCTAGAGACAGGTTGAAACTTCAGATACCTTTATTCCTACAGGTATAAATCACAAATACCCATGGTAATTAGCTCCTGTTTGTGTTTCCATGGAAACAGCATTTACAGTATTGCGGTGTTGTCAGGGGAAAAAAAAATAAAACAGTTATAAATAATAAAGAGGCTAATGTGTCTCTTGGTCTTGCTGAGCAGCTTCAGGCACTAAGACAGAAGAACTGGATAGAAATGAAAGACCACAGCTGTAAACCGATGCCTATTATCAGCTGTCCTTTATTATTGGAAAGCCCACATTACTGTTAAAGCTTCACAATGTGATGGTGCCAAATTACCTTTTATTAACTATTATAACCACTGAAGATCTAGGTTCTTCAGAAATAATTGGCTGTGCTATTTTCACCCTAGCAATGTGAAGGATTCTAACTTTTCTGTTTAAAATTCAACCTTGGTTTGCATTTGGCTCATCTAATTGCTTTTATATTTCAACCATGAATAGATTTTTTTGTTTGTTTGTTTATATCTCTTATGCTGGATTCCCACAAGCTTTACAGAATACCACTCATAACTATTCTACTTCTGTTGATATGCAAAATGCCACATAAATGTATATTAATTAATCCAAAGCTGGGCAACTTGTCCTTGTAAAATAAACGAGTCACTTTGTAGAAGCAGTGCTTTTTATCCAGTTCTTCTATTTTAAGTTTAGTGAAAACAAGTGGGCCTAATCTATTGCACACTTGTATATAATTAACCCAGCTGTCAGAACTTGGTGGTGCTCTGTTACCACTTTCTGCACTCTGTAGCTTTGAGAACTGATGCAATAGGAACAGCTCCTGTGAGATGTTCAGTACTGTCAAGTCCTACTGAAGTTATAGGTAATTGAAAACATTCCACAACTCACAGAAGCTTTCAGGACTATGTCCACATGGAAGATTTAATCTCTTCAAAAAAGAACTAGGCGGCTATGTCATAAATAAGCTGGGTTACTTTGTAGAGGGAATCTATAACAAGAAGTTTCAGCATTGCAGGACCCAGTCCAGTAAAAAAAAAAAAAAAAAAAAAAGTGAGAAGCATCTCTCCTTCCCTGATATTTTAATATCCAATTATAACCTTATAATTCTCATCATACTGTCAACACTTTGACTATCAGTGTGAGGCCCAGGTTAAAGGCCCTCCCAGAGCAGAGATTTTAAGATTAGTCTCACATTACTTATAAAGGTTTATAAGTGGCGTTTTTAATTGCTGTTTTAAAGAAGTTTTCTCTTGACAACTGGCAAAGTTAACTCTCCGTGTAGAAGTGCTTCTAGATTCTTTGGATCCAGGAGACAATGACAATTTCATTTACTTATTAGAACATTCACCTCTGCTATTAGGGTACATGCAATTAGTGTCTAATGAAGACCACACAAACAGCCGTGTTCTCAAAGTTTTAATCCCATTTTGAATTTCACAATTCAGTCTCATTATAGTTTTCTATATTAACATTCTCTATGAAATTAATGCTTTGTTATTTTCTTTCATGTATTTTCCAGGAGAAAAATCTTCAGAGAAACTCCATAGTGAACAGTAATTAAAAATAAAAAATAAATAAAAATAAGAAAGCATAGAATAATAGAATCTTAGAATCATAGAATAGCCTGGGTTGAAAAGGACCGTAATGATCATATAGTTTCAACTCTCCTGCTATGTGCAGAGTTGCCAACCACTAGCCCAGGCTGCCCAGAGCCACATCCAGCCTGGCCTTGAATGCCTTCAGAGATCTACATCCACAACCTCCTTGGGCAACCTGTGCCAGTGCATCACCAACCTCAAAATAGCAAAAGAAACCACTGTCTAAGCCTATGCTGATAATTGTTATTTCATGTTCATGTTCTCTTTTAGAAATGTTGTTCTGAAGCTGTGTGGACAGCATTGTTTTTCATCTGTCTTCTGTATAGACTTTCAAACACTTGACCCAAACAATACTTTGTCCAAAAACTCCATCAGCTAATTCTAAGTTATTGAAGGAACATATCGGTTTTGATTCAATTTGTATTTCTTAAAAAATACTATGATGGACTTAAAGATTGGTTTGTGTCCATAGCAGATTATGAGTGTAGAGTCCTCCAGTGGTTAAAGTTACTTTCATGTAATAGCACTTCAGGGTCTTCAGGTCCAAGGTGAAAAAATATTAGCTCAAGAAGAGAGCAGGAAAAGCACTGTTGTACCAGCCTTGGTATGACAGCTCACACAGCTACAAAGGAAAGGCAGCCATCAGTAGTATAGAAGAATGGTTGCAGAGTTCCAAAACAAAGCCCTGAGCACTGAAAAGGTTCAGGTGCTGAGGAAATCCACAGCAGTTTAAATTGTTCAGGAAAAGGAAAATGGGTTAATGCCTGGAAAAGGACACATCTTTTAGAAGTTTACAGCAGTATCCAGGGAACCTTACAGGAACATTTGTTGGAAGTGAGTATGTTTTATTCACATCATTACTTGATGTGACTGATGTGTGACTTTTGAACTACTCACCTGCTTTTCATATGGCTGACTGAAGATGTAAGCCAAGTTACAGTGATTCACTTGGATGACAGCAGCATACAGGGGCTTCTTAGCAGGATCAGAACTCCTTATCATATGTATCAAACAAGACTAAAATATATGAGTTTATCAAACACAGCAGGACAGCCATATATATTTAATTCCATGGCTGTTATTGAAATCTCAGCTTCTGAGCTGTAAGCTATTACTCTATGTGGTCTTTCTTTCACACATGTACAAATTAAATGCAGTGTTCCTAAATTGCATTTGCAAATATTTACATGCACATGTACGAGTTCCTGAATTAGTTAACTTCATGATTTTTTCAGAGCAAGGATGGAGGCTTACATTTAAAGTGTTGATGCAGGGAAGATGAGAAAATGTATGAACAATCTGGCATTAATTTACCTTACTACAGTGTTCACAAGTTTTTCTAACAGCTCCCTGAAATCCATGGATTGCTGCAATTCTTCTTTTGCTTTCAGCAGTAATCCAGCTATAGAAGAGATATGCAGTATGGTGATTCCATTTCATTGCTCACAGCAAATTAGAAATATTTTTATGAATGTTACTTAAAGGAGAAAATCAATGGTGACTTAGACTCTTGGCCTCTTCAGTGAACTGTCAGGATTATTTTGGTGTTTTATTACTTTGGCAGGAGTGTTTAGCAAATCTAGCAAAAAAATATGCACAAAGCTTTCACACCACAATTTTTTTCCTGATGCATAACATTTTTAGTGAAAGGACTGCATATCCTGCAGCCACTGTGAAATAAAAAGAGAGGTACTAAGTATTTTGGAGTTTCATTTTTTGTTCAATCTTTATTTTAAGTCAAGGTAGCCTACTATCAGGAGTATGGATTTAGGAGCTAAAAAGATTAGCAGAAGAAGGCAGACTTGTTTCATTAACAACATGAACATCCTTCTGCCATTTAAAACTGCAGAGTTCCAGTCCCCCTTTCAGCACCTCATGAATCTGGACAGGGCCTTCACTGTCTGACTCCTAAGAAACTCTACACCCCTTTCTGTAAGAAATAAGTGACAGATGATAGGCATTTCCACATGACACAGGAGGAGACTTGCAGTTTCCTTGCCATCTCTATTGTACTAATGTTTTATTAGACTTACTGCCAAACCTGCGATATAGGGCTCATGGAAGAAGCTGGGAATCAGATAACCTATAATGTCATCAGATTAAATGTGCTAGAATCATTTTGATAGATGACAGAAACCTTTTCTGCAATCAGTAGTACATAGTTTTGTGTGGCTCTTTTACGTACTAAAGGTCATAAAAGTTTAGAAGATAGAACTAAATTTCTGAAATATTTTAAATTACTTGTACTCATATAAAACAGATAAATATTCCTTCTAGAAAGGAAAGAAAAACGATTTTATATCTTCAAGGTCAATATATTTTCTTTCAACAACATGAAAAAGCAGCTTAGGTCCATGGCAGTAGTAATTACATAAATAATTCATATATTTTATAGTACTTGAGACCCTTTACCTGACTGAATGAGGAAAAGCTCAGAATTCATCTTCTTTCTTCAACAGTAGAGCTGACATATTCTTATCTAGGCTATTAGTGGTATCTTGGAGCCCTCTAGCTTACAGCTCCTTTGTGATATTTTGTGATCTATTACAGTACTGCTAATTGTGTTTTGAAACATTGATTTTAGGAAAGAGATGGAATGTACTGCATTAGAAAGCATTTCAGCTTTGGCAAAAATATATTCCATGTGCTGGAAAGGCAGTCAAGATTGACTTGTACTTGTACCCCATGGGGAAAACATAAACACTTGTTAATTATAGAGGAAGCTAACCACCAAGGTGGCTGGGGATACGAATTCATATTTCCAAACAAAGAAAATTAAACATTTGCTCACACAGCTCTGCTAGAGAAACGGCTCTGCTGATCTCTCTGCATTAAATGAGCCATCTCCCCAGAGTAAACAAACGAGGCCCACAACCCAGTGCCACTCAGAGCAGCAGGAAGGGAAAAGGCTGATTAAATGGCAAAGTGTAACCTGTCTTCTCATAGCCAGCTACTTCATTACCCTTTGCACCCTAACTGTGAGGCCACATTGCCACATCCTGACTTGGCCAGTGCATGCATGAATTGTTGAGGTTTTCTGCAATGTTTGTATTTCTTATTGTTCTCTCCAGTAAGAGAATATTCAAAATTAATTGAGTTGGACAAGTAAGGCTTTTCAATCGTCATCAACCTGTATTGAAGAGAGGACTACAGTAATTAATTTAGTGCTGCTTATCCAGCACATACAGTGCAAAGGCCAAAGCCTCCATGATTGCCAGGCTACTATTGGAGCAGTTTGTGCTTCTTGTCCTTCCTCCCTTGCCAATATCCACTAAACATGCGAGGGTCACTGCGAGTCCTGAGGACCATGCCCATAGAAGGACCTTGAAAATGCATCGCACTTAGTTATCAGCACAGTCATGCACTGACAAAGAATTGGCCTGCATCAGCTAGCTCCCACCCAGATAAAGTACCCAAGCACTTTTCACAGGAAAGCAAGGACATAAAAGATCTCATATTCACACTGTAGCTAGCAAATCATATGGGTGAAGGCACTGCATTTTGGCACAAGCCCTGCCATTGGCCCCAGAGACTAAGAGAGGCCAAGTCCCCTTACATTTATCATTGTAGATACAAGATCCATCAGTATCTATAGAATCTGAGCCCTGCATCAGATAAAGAAGCAACAGAAACATCTTGACCTCCACTCTCCCTCACTACTTCATGGCTGCTGAAAACACACAAAAGTTAAACCTGAACCCAATTTATTTTCAAGCAGAACAACAAACAATAAAATCATCTTGTCTACTGTTGTCCTCTGCATATGTAATTCTATTTCCACATAATTTTTACTTGTAAAACAAACTCATAAGAATGTCATAGAATCATAGAATTATAGAATTACTCAGGTTGGAAAAGACCTTGAGGATCATCAAGTCCAACCGCAGCCTAACCAGTAGCCTATCTCTTAAAAAACAACCACAAAACAATACCACAACAACAAACCTCTGCTAAATCATATCCCTGAGTACCACATCCAAGCGGCTCTTAAACACATCCAGGGATGGCGATTCAACCACCTCCTTGGGGAGCCCATTCCAGTACCTAACCACCCTTTCTGTAAAGAAGTTCTTTCTAATATCCAACCTAATCTTGCCCTGGCGCAACTTGAGGCCATTTCCCCTCGTCCTGTCACAAGTCAGTAGTGAGAAGAGACCTGCCCCACTCTCACTGTAAGAACCTTTCAGGTACTGGAAGACAGCAATAAGGTCTCCCCTCAGCCTCCTCTTCCTCAGACTAAACAGCCCCAGCTTCCTTAGTCTCTCCTCATAGGGCTGATTCTCCAAGCCCTTAACAAGCCTCGTTGCCCTTCTCTGGACCTGCTCCAGTACCTCCATGTCCTTCTTGTGCTGAGGTGCCCAAAACTGGACACAGTACTCGAGGTGAGGCCTCACCAATGCTGAGTACAGGGGCAGGATGACTTCCTTAGTCCTGCTCACCACACCATTCCTGATACAAGCCAGGATGCCATTGGCCTTCTTGGCCACCTGGGCACACTGCTGGCTCATATTCAGCCGACTGTCCATCAGCACACCAAGGTCCCTTTCCATCAGGCAGCTTTCCAGCCACACCTCCCCAAGCCTGTAGGATTGCCTGGGGTTGTTATGACCAAAATGCAGGACCCGACACTTGGCCCTGTTGAAACTCATTCCATTAACCTTGGCCCATCGATCAAGTCTATCCAGGTCTCTCTGTAGTGCCCTTCTCCCCTCAGGCAGATCAACACTCCCTCCCAGCTTAGTGTCATCTGCGAACTTACTGAGGGTGCACTCAATCCCCTCATCCAAATCATCAATGAAGATGTTAAACAGAAGCGGCCCAAGCACCGAGCCCTGGGGGACGCCACTTGTGACCGGCCGCCAACTGGATTCCACTCCATTGACCACAACTCTCTGGGCCCGGCCATCCAACCAGTTCTTCACCCAGCGGAGCGTGCACCCATCCAAACCACGGGCAGCCAGCTTCTCTACCAGAATGTTATGGGGGACAGTGTCAAAGGCCTTACTGAAGTCCAGGTAGACCACGTCGACAGCCTTTCCCTCATCTACTAAGCGGGTCACCTTGTCATAGAATGAAATCAGGTTAGTCAGGCAGGATCTACCATTCATAAACCCATGCTGACTAGGCCCGATCCCATGGCTGACCTTTAGTTCGTCCATGATGATACCTGAGATTATCCTTTCCATAACCTTCCCAGGCACCGAGGTGAGACTGATGGGCCTGTAGCTGCCAGGATCATCTTTCCGGCCCTTTTTGAAGATAGGCGTCACATTTGCCAGTCTCCAATCCACCGGGACATCCCCAGTCAGCCAAGACTGCTGAAATGTGAAGCAATTTGTCTGATAACTGATGAAATACTGTTTTTAGTGACAATCTGTACAGCTATGTTACAAGCAACACTGGAGGAGACTCTGCTGTGCCTCTTTGATCATAATTGGAATATAAATAAATGTTATTTCTACTCAGAGGCTTGCACTCTAATAGCAAAAAATTCTAGCCTGCCACTTCTAGAACAGAAAAAGAAGGGATTGAAATCAACCCTTCTGACAAATTGTTCTGTGTTGTTGAGTATGCTAAGTGAAAATATGGAGGACGGGAGAAAGCTCTCAAGCTCAATGTACAGATGTCACTGTATAATTATTTTACATCTTATTTATATTATTTAGAAAGGATTGTAAAGTGTAATATTAGTGCAGCTAGGCAACAGAGAGCCTTGCTGCATTAGCACATGGCTTAGCATGCTACCTGGATTGAGCAGAAGTGACTCTGACAAGTCAGGCAGCAAAAACACATTGCACCAGCTTATAGCAAGGCTGGTATGATGAAACCGACAAATGCATTAGTTTGAGAAGAGAATGGGAAAGCTTGATCACTGAAACTCATCCACAAACTCAACAGTTTTAGTACATGTGTTTGAATTTATATGTTCAGAATGAGCTAGGCTGAGTTTAGGTGCCAAAAGATGGATTCCCCAAGCCCCAGTTTTTATTAAAATAAAAAAAAAAAAAAAAGTATTCCTACTGATTAAAAATGGAGGTAGGAGAGAAGGGACAGGAGAAAAAATCCAGAAAGGGAATGAAGGAAATAAACAAAGGTCATAGACTAAATAAAAAAACCTTCAGAGGCTTGCACAAATGGACAGGATGCAAAGAAGGTTTATCCTCAGACCAACTAGCAAATTATGTCTTGAGAACACCTGACTGAAGAATGAGTAAAAATAGAAGACCACTGTTAATAATTCTTTTTATTGTCCAGTGTTTTGTTTTCAGAATTGAAAAACCTTTTCACTTCAACAGAGTAAAGCCAAGAAATTCATTACTTTCCTTACATGTCATCTGTTAAAAAAGCCCACTCTGAAGGAGATGACAAGCAAAATGTTCCTCCATTTTTGTAAGCAGTGAGCTGAACAGAGTGAATAGGCAAATTCACAGAGGGCCTTTCATTCGTCAAGCACTGGGAAAGCCTAGAAAATTGAGGCATACTTATCATATTCCTTTACAAAGCCCTGTTTGTAGCTAGGAATGCTCATAGTCATGCTGTCAGGAGAGAGCCCTTTTGGCAAATGATAGCCAGCACAGACTTGAAGAGCCCCATAACATTTAAGAATCTCCAGAATTAAACACTCTCGATAACCATCAGAACTGGAATACATTTTTCTGACCTACATCCAGATTGTATTGGTTTTAAATGTACAGATGGAAACAAAATGTACAGAAGGTATATAAGTGAATGAGTAAAGGGAAAACTCACCAACGGTGGTGCCTTGACTGAAGCAGCTGAGGCAGTCCTCCCTGGTGAGCGATCTCCAAGAGATACTGCTCCAGTGGGAGTCAGCCCTTAAATGAGGTCTCAGAGGGGATGGAGTCAAGCTCCACCCCTTCCGGGAGCACAGCTACATCACTCTCACCTGTGCTCCCACAGCTGACCCCATACTTGCCTCAGCTGATTAATCAGAGGTTCAGGCTGTGATTACCAATCTCCCATACACAGATACAACTGAGCAAGGCCAGAATCTGCTGGGAAAAAAAAGGCCACAAATCATCACAGACCCCCAACACAAATGTGCTTACATTTATCACCATTATTAGCTGTAGGTATCTCTTAGAAGGAGACATACTCCAGCTCCCCACTGTTAGTATTGATGTGATTGTAGTTGCGCATGGGTTAAGTTACAATCCAAAACACAAAATTAGCCACATGTTCTACTAATGTTAAGGAAAAGCTTGTATTGACAGCATCATGTTTTCAGTGTAGCATATCCAATAAGATTTTCAGACCCCATGTATAATATTTTATGTATTGTCTTGGGCTTATAATTCAAGATTTTCAGAGGAGCAAGAAGAGTCTGTATGAATAGCCTCTGCAAGAAGAAACAGGGCTACCCTTGTGTTTGACAGAGTCAGTTACAGCTGGCTCCAAAAGGGACCAACCACAAAAGACAATTGACTGTGGTACCACTGGGAAAACTCTTAAAGAGAAACATGCTCTGCAGAAACTGGGAGAAGGAGAAAAGAGTGAGAAAAAAAAAAAATGAGAGAGAAGCATCTCTGCAGCCACTAAGGTCAGTGTAGGAGGTGCTCCAGGCACAGAGCAGCAGCTCCCTGCAGCCAAGGAGGAGCAGGCTGTACCCAATTTAAGGCTGTTTTGCCCTTTGTGGTAACTGGTGATCAATCTCCTCATCCTTACCTCGACCCACGGGCTTTTTTTCTCCCTGTTCTTTTGAGAGAGAGAGGTAGTGATAGAGCAACTGTATGAGTGGCTGGCAGTAAGCTAAGGACAAAATCAGCACACGTTTATAAGAATACAGAAGAAAAAAGACTGTAAAAATATTGTCTGAGCACTAATGATGCCCACATTCATCCTTCATCTTTTCCTATATGTTTCAAAACCTAGTAAAAAGCAATAAAGCAAATGACAGATTTTGTGCTTTAAGTTTCACACCAGTGCTTTGCAATCAAAACTGGTCACAGTTTCTATTACCAACACATGGAGTCATTTAAAACAGTACCAACGGGAAAGCTGAACTTGTTCCAAATCACAGAATCACAGAATTGTAGGGGTGGAAGGGACTTTTAGAGATCATCGAGTCCAACCCCCCTGCCAAAGCAGGTTCCCTACACCAGGTCTCACAGGTAGGCATCCAAACGGGCCTTGAATATCTCCAGAGAAGGAGACTCCACAACCCCCCTGGGCATCCTGTTCCAGTGCTCCATCAGCCTCACTGTAAAGAAGTTCTTGAGCACATTCATGTGGAACTTCCTATGTTCCAGCTTATGTTCATTTCCCCTTGTCCTGTCTCCATGTACCACTGAAAAGAGACTGGCCTTGCCACTATGGCCCCCACACCTCAGATATTTATAAACCTGGATTAGATCCCCTCTCAGTCGTCTTTTCTCAAGGCTAAACAGACCCAGTTTGCTTAGTCTTTCTTCATAGGCGAGATGCTCCAGTCCCTTCACCATCTTTGTAGCCCTCCTCTGGACTCTTTCCAAGAGGTCCCTGTCTTTTTTGTACTGGGGAGCCCAGAACTGGACACAGTACTCCAGATGAGGCCTCACCAGGGCAGAGTAGAAGGGGAGGATCACCTCCCTCGACCTGCTGGACATGCTCTTTTTAATGCACCCCAGAATGCCATTGGCCTTTTTGGCCACGAGAGCACACTGCTGGCTCAACAGCAGCCCAACAGCAACTTGGTACTCCAATATGATTTTGAGTATGGCCTTTCAGCAGTCCAGTTGTAATTCATTCTTTGGGATATCAGCCGGGGAAATGAGTTTTGGATTAGATTAGACAGACCAGTATTGCAAGTAAATCTGGAAGTATGTTTTCTTGTTTCCATAAATGGCAGCTGTGGAGTGCTTATTTCTCCTCTCCATTAAAGCAAGCATGAGAGTTCTATGAAAGCTGGGAGCATTACCCAGAAGAAGGATTTTGCTTTCAAATGAACTTCATAGGCTTAGGGAATTTGAACTGTGCATAGTGTTTGATGCATTAATTGGAGCACTTGTCAAATGTAACATTTCTAGAGCATGATGATGTCTTCATTAATCATGATGAAACTATGTGATTGATAACCAGAATGGGAAGAAAAGCTGAAGAGAACAGATTAAAATTACTTCAGACCCCCACATGGGAGGGAAGATCTTGAAAACTTTGGCTTCATGTTTTCCACTTTATAGAATGCTAAAAAACACAAGGCGCTAATTTTAGATGGGATTTTTGAGTTCCTGCTGCTATTGCTATTTGGTAAGGATGCTTCCAAACCTAAACTCTGCAGCTCTGTCTACTCATTCATATTTGGTAACATTTCAGTAGGCAGTCAAGGTAAAATCAGTTTGAGTTTTTACACACAAGAGGCTGAATCTTTTATTCCTCCAGCAAAACATGACTAAGTTTTTCAATTTCCCTTTGTCCTACTAACAGGAGATATCCATAAATTACAGCAACATAAAGGCCCGGCCTTTTAACATTCTGATAAAGCATCCATTTGAAGAATGTTCTTCATTTCTTCAGCCCATTGAGGAGATGTTCTTCTTTTCCCAGTGGGTCCTTTGACTCTTCAAACTCACTCTTTCTGTTTAGTTTCTTTCCTAATATGATATTGATGTTTTCATTTACCTTGTTTGTGCTAAGTGAAAGGTCTTGTCAATAGGGGTTTGATACATCTCAAAGTTTCAGTAAGTCTTCTTTACCTTTTTAATGAAATAATTTCCTAATACTCAGCCTTTTTATAGTGTCCCATTGAGCTGACAAGAAATTGTTTCTTTTCAAGGTTTCAGAGATTTTTCCCAAGGTAGCCACAACTCGGTCAACACAGAAAACAGTTTTGCAAAATGTTTCTGCAGTTTTAAAGGGCTGTAGATCTCAATAGTTCCTCGCTATGATGTTAAGAGGTGACTCAAAATCTGTAGCTGGAATGTGCCTGGCTTACATAATTATGAAAGAACACAGGTCAATACAATGTGGTTAAAGGTTAGCTTGTCCAATATGCTTTTTACAAACCAGTGCAACTGAAACATAAAATGTCTTCAAAAGGCTCGAGAAGGAAGTTGCCTGCTAGAGTGAGTAGGAGCCATGTTCTTACAGGGAAACAGATGCAGTTGCAGAGACAGGGAGTCTTGAGGGGGTGATTAGCCTGTGTGCTCAGCATTATCACAGAAAAGGCTGCTGACTGGTGCCATTTCACAGTCCCATGAGAGAGACTAAATGTGAGTGTGGCAGTTACTGGTGACCCTCCTGGGAGCACTGGAGGCCTGCTGCACACTCCATTGTTAGCAGGGGGATGGTGATTATACAGATGGTAGCAGGAGGTACTTGGGGGGGGTGGGATGCTCTCCATAAGCTCCGTGGTGACCTTGGGCACAGCTGCAGTGAGCCATTACTGTTAGGGGAAAGAGCCATTTTATCTACCTCTACATCAGTCAGTTGGACTCACTGAAGGCAAAGACCAGAGGGAAGCAAAGGGACAGGGAGAAGATGATGCTGTGTCTGGCACACTATGTCATGGGTAGCTGTCTCACATGCCTCAGATGAGCTTTTCATATTGTGCATTATGAACTAAAAACATTTTAACTGAACAGTTTCAATGTAGCCGAAAGGATTTACTAAAGGATTTGATGGTTTGTTGATGATCTTTTCCATGCAGAAAACATTTGTGCTTTACCATTCTCCAAAATACTTTGTAGCATTTCACTGAATAATAAGATGAGAAAGTGTTCTTGCCTCAGCTTTAAATGCATCTAACTGAGACACAGAAGGACCCCCTGATCCTAAATACTGTATAGTATCTTACCTGTTTCATGTGTCAGTGCCCTTATGCATGCTGCATTCCTCCAGCTACTCTGGAGGCATTTCTCTGCCTATGAGCAGAGGCAGCTATGCCTTTGTTCTGTAGCAATCTAGTCCTAGAAGCAGCCATGGAAAAGGTCTTGAAGGCTAGGCAACAAAATGTTTTTGTAAGCTTATGATCCTAACAAGATACTGCAACATGCAGTTCTATTATTTCCACAGTGTGAGCCTAGTGATGAATTTAACAAATTGTATCAGTCTGCTCTAATTTAGAACTCCTCATCTGCCAGGGAAAACCCTTAGGAAGAAAATTTTTCAGCTTCTTATGGCATAGATGATCTTTTTCCAAAAGGATAAAGGGAGAAAAAAGAATATATCTTGACAGATATAGTAAATATATATTTGGTAAGAAATAATTAAATTAAGCTCTATGTGATTCATGTGGGCACATAATCTTGAGTCTGAATAACGGGGGTGTAAAAATGCAGAAATTAATTTAGTTACAGCTCTGAAATTTCAGTGTTATATATCATAATTTGATCGCCCACCACATCCCAAGGAGTGTCAGAAGCTACCGGGAAGACTGGTCCCACTGCACACATCAGATCCTAGCTCTAATCACATAAAGGAGAGCTCAGAAGTTAGGTTACTCAAAAAAGAGACTGTTTAGGACACCTACTTGTTCTGGAGGACGATAATAAAGCTACAAAGTGTTCTTTGAGTTCCATAATTTCTGGAGAAGCAGGTAGAAATGGTTATGCTTTAGGACAGAGTCCCCAAACCAAGGTCTGGCACCAGGGAAGGGAGAGTTAGACAGAAATGATAAGCCATTATTTGGCTTAGACATGGTGATAAGCCAAATGATAAGCAATTCTTTTTCTCTCCATTTTGTTTAAGATGAAAGAAAAACTATAATGAGATCTCTGTTGTGATATAAACACATGCCTCATCGCTGCTCTGACAGATGGTACTGCTGGAGCATAGACAGCAGTAAAACTGGATGTGATTACTTGAAAAGTCAGACACGGCAAATGGTCGTTTGCATTCTTCCAACACACACAGACTGTTTCTTCTTTGATAAACTCATATGTTAAAATAAAATGTATGTCAATTTGCTCTGTGGATTTTCCAATCAAATTTGGAAATAATGGCAAGTACTTTTCCACCCAACATAACTGAAATACCTTCATTCATTCATTGCAGCAGCTCACAGAAGCAGACAAGATTATTTTTGAGAGATTCTGGTTCATATTTTGAGAATATCACGTGGTAAGATGCATAGCAAACTGGAATACTCTGTGTTTTTTAGCCACTGAGTCAAAGAGAAGAACAGACATGATCTGTTTCACTGTGTTCTCATTAGGAGCCAGATACTTCCCAGAAACATACGTAGACAGTTCTTACTGAAAACAATGAGGGTTGCCTGCATCCAGGGACAGAGGTTTCTCCATTTTAGAAATGGGGGACTGAGGGAGGGGGAGCCATATTTTGGTTTGTTATGCCTTGTGTGGGAAGAGGTACTGGAGCAGGTCCAGAGAAGGGCAACGAGGCTCGTTAAGGGCTTGGAGAATCAGTCCTACGAGGAGAGACTAAGGAAGCTGGGGCTGTCTAGTCTGAGGAAGAGGAGGCTGAGGGGAGACCTTATTGCCATCTTCCAGTACCTGAAAGGTTCTTACAGTGAGAGTGGGGCAGGTCTCTTCTCACTAGTGACAAGTGACAGGACGAGGGGAAATGGCCTCAAGTTGCGCCAGGGCAAGTTTAGGTTGGATATTAGAAAGAACTTCTTTACAGAAAGGGTGGTTAGGTACTGGAATGGGCTCCCCAAGGAGGTGGTTGAATCGCCATCCCTGGATGTGTTTAAGAGCCGTTTGGATGTGGTACTCAGGGATATGATTTAGCAGAGGTTTGTTGTTGTGGTGTTGTTTCATGGTTGTTTTTTAAGAGATAGGCCACTGGTTAGGCTGCGGTTGGACTTGATGATCTTCAAGGTCTTTTCCAACCTGAGTAATTCTATGATTCTATGATTCTAAGAGAAGTAACACCTGAGCAATGTTAATTCAAAGGCATAGGATTAGACAGTTGCCTGACTTGTTCTGCTTTTATTTGAATTTTGAGAATGTCTCAAAGCTACTTATGTACTTGTCTGCTTTCTGTCCCCAGGATGGCCAGCTACTTTTAATGTAAGAAAAGAATCACTAATCCAATCAAAGAGAGAGAAGAAAAAAATATCAAAAATTGCATCCCTTTTGTATGTGTGTAGAAAAGGGAATGCTCCTACTTTCCACCTGTTTTACTACTCATTTCCCGCTAAAAAGTCAAACAGAATCTTTGAGGACTGTATTACTGGCAACTGAGTCTGTTCAGAAGCAGTAAAATTTTTTCGCTCTTATTTTAACAATTTTATACAGTCTCCCAAGATTTCCTTCCTTCCTTATAATGCAGCAGATGTAGGATTTTATCACAACAATCCATTAACTAATTTGCCGTTCATGGAGCGGTTATTTCCCTAGTACTTCTCTGCTGGTTTCCACAGACTTGACTGCTTTCAAGCAAGAGCAGACTCCTACCCCCTTGGTTACCTGTCCTTTCTCTAAGATTAGAGCTTTCTGTGGTCATTTGCCTCTATGGCTGCATATATTTTTGCCCATTATTTCCTGTAGCACAAAGAATCTTTTTCAGTTGAGACCAATGAACAACACAACAATTTCAGAAGTGAAAGGATAATTACCATTTTTAAAATATGACATTTTCCTCCTTTTTTGTTAAATGCAGAGAGTTTCAAAATCTCTGAGTAGAAAAGGTGGCAGATATCTTAGAGAATGCAGTTCTCAGAAGATACTAATGAATTTGCCGTCAGCCTATGCTGAACAAAGAAATTTTTTTATGATTAATTAACCTGAGAGCCAATAACATCCATTTAGAAATATATATATATATATTTATATATATATATATATTTATATATATACATAACAAAAAGAACAAGGGGAAATGACTAGAGAAGGAGAGCATATTCATGCTGTTCATGTAGTAACCAAGAGTTGCAGAAAAATGCTGCACTCTCCTCCAGCTGGTTTCCTCCAGGATGAGCTGCAGAAAGGCATCTACTGCCTAAAGAAAGATGAGTAGTCCTATCTCTGCAATAATACTGGGTGGGTCTGTACCCTTCTACACATTACAGAACTGTATGGCATTTGTAGTAATTCAGTACGTTGCTTTTTCCAATTTTTTTTTTCCAATCTGGTTGAAGTTGGTAAAATATTGTTTAAAAGCTAATAGAGGTATGAGCAGGCATGTAAATATATGCACATGGCATGTAACCATACAGGCTTTATTTCCTTCAGAAGTCAAGCTTAAAGTTTTTCAGAATTAGACTAACCTAATCTGAAAGTAGATGGATAATCATAGTCATCCTGTGAATCTTTTGTTCTATAAGCTGCTGGTTTGTAAACTGTGTTCAAGATGGAAGTTCCAGTTGGGGTTTGCTCTGTGAGAGGAAACAGAAGGATTAGAAAAGATGAAAGAAAGAAACCAAGACATGAGGAGAAGATAGATTCAGATCATCTAGGTAACAGGTGTCAGATGTGCAGGTAGATACGGTCCTTTGAATATTCAAATGTCAAAACTTGATACAGGCTGCAAGGCATCGCATTCTCACCTTTGAAGAATCGTGTGATTTATATTATCCATTAGGTCAGCTCACAGCCTAAGGAATGATCACTGGAGAAATTAGAGGCACAACAAAGGAACTGAAAAATCCCACTGAAAAGTCACATTAGAAATGCAGATGTCACAAGTGATTTTTATTTTTTTTCTGTATGATTCATCCAAACACTATCACAGTGGAAAGAGTTCTCAAAATAATACCTCTGCTTTCTTTCTTCTTAAGATAACTTAGAACAGAATCCTATGCTTTCTGTGGTTTGATTTGTTACACTAACAGTAAGTGTTTGAGTGTTAATCATTCTGTAGTGTTTCTCTTCTTTCAGAACTTTATAACAGCTACATTTGCTTTTGCCTAATGTTTCCTGCAAAAATACTAAGAATCCTTCTCCTATGCAATAGCATAGGATTAGTTGTGAAGAAATACACGATCAGCTGAAGAGAATATGTTTTATTAACCCAGTTATTTATATGATGTCTGGAGAAAGGCTTTGAAGCAGAACTCCAGGTAGCTGAAATCTTGGACTGTCCTACTTGGTATGGTATCTATTTAAAGCCATTTCAAACATGGCAGGAATATAAAAATTAACATGATAACAGGAAGGTACTGTGCATAAACAAGGAATTTAAGGGAACCAGTGATCCAGGACATCCTAATGCTTTTGTAATTATACTAAGAGAAATTTGTTTTCTGAACCTGAATATACCAACAGTCCTCTTTTAAAACCTCGAGGCCTTTTGAAAATGTGAAATCTGCTATCCATCAGATACAGTTTTCAGTGGACCATGCCAAATGAAATCCAACATGCCATTTCCTAAAAGAGTGTAAAATAATGCAATCTATTTCAGTGTAATATAAAGCAATACATGGGAAAAATACTAAGGAAGCTGTGAGATGATGTCCTTCACTGTCCGCTCTAGAAAAAATCTCATGTACTATGCAAGATGAAAAACCTATTTCTGGTAGCTTATCTTCTTTATTAAATGCATTCCCATCTTGTCTCCCAGCTTTCCTCCCAAAGGCCTGGCACTGCAACTCTTAATTATGTGTATAGGGTAGCAAAGTCCCTGGATAAATATAATACATGCAGCCCTTTTTCAGCAGTCGCTAACCAGGATATTTCAGTCGAAGCATATCACCATGTTGCAATCAAATGTCACTTCTCCCCGTAAAAGAGAGAAGTAAAGAGAACAGAATAAAACCTGTATTTAATGTGAATATTCCAACACCATCACTGCTTTACATTACTGAAAAAGTACCTGGGGTTAGCTGGTTATCAACAGGATGATTTCTTTTATCTGTGGCTGTATATGGGAGGAATAGCAATGCTGGATCTCTTCTGCTTATAAAGTAGTTCTTAGAGTCACCAGACATCTCTCTGAATGGTATAAAACTAGGTGTTCTGCCACAACATCAGAAGTCTTAAGTGTTAATGCTGCCATGGATGATAGCAACTTCCTTCGACTTTGTTTACATGGGCATAAAACTCAAGGTGACAGCACACTGAACACATAAATATATAGAGATAATTTACCATAGCAGACAGAGGGAGATAGGAATAGGAGATGTGGCTGTAACAGGCAGCTCCAAGAAGCTGCAGCTCTGCAGATGCTGGGAGATCTGACCTTTTACCTTCATACTGGTCAGGTCTGCATCCTTGAAAGAAACCAACAAGGATCTTCTGAGACAGAAAAAAAAATACTCCTTGAAAAGACTTTTATCAGTTTAAAAGACTCAGAGACTGATTAAACAGATGTTGCTTAATTAAAATATTGTCACAATTTTGATAAGAAATCTATTAAAATCTGTTTAAAAGTGTCCTGGATTGAGAACAACACTGATACTAAAAGTAAGATATACTTCCAATAACTCTCTTTCCTGCTTAATTTTACAGCTGAGTGCTAATTGTACCGGAATTAAGTACACCTTAACTCACCCTCCTTCCTCATCTAAGTGTTTTAAAATTTACATGAATGTGTGACTAGGATCAGTGTTTCAGATCTGGGTGTATCTGAACACCATAAACTTGGCAAACACCACTGCAGGAAAAAAGAAAAATAACAAATATGAGGGAAAACCAAAATGCTTTTCTTTAAACTGGCAAGTTTTACCCATTTGTTTTGCTTGCATCTGAGATTAACCCAGGGGTCACATTGTCTCCAAAGCAATTTTAACTTTTGTTGTTGTTGTTGTTAGAATTGTGTGGCTTTTATGTCAGTAACACCCAGAGGGAAAAGAGAAAACAGTTCTCATCAGTGCTCACTAATGGAAGGGATCATGCTTTATACACATACTGTGAAGACGAAAGGTCATTCAAACATTTGACTTTGAGGTCTTTAATAGGAACTGTGTTGAATATGACTCAGTTCAGCATTCAGTGCAACTATCTCTTATCCTGATATCATCAATTCACACCCAGCCTTTGAAAGCTGAGGGAAGAAAGACAAATGTTTTGATGCAATCTTCTTTAGCAAGGGCTTTGGAGAAAAGGCTTTTAAAAAAATAAATGCATTGCTGAAAATTCAGATGGAGCTTGAATTCTTCTATAGAAGAAAATGAATAATACCTGTGAATGTGTACTGGAAGTTCAAGACATTGCTAGCAGTGGGAAAGGGAAAAGGACATAACAAGGGAGAATCACGGTCTGGAAAATCAACAGGAGGACATGAGGGTATTAGGGGCCATTTATCTCTGTCACTCCTGAATCTTCTTCCAGTCTTTCCATTTGTGGGCTTCTCCAATATTTTTTCAACAAGTTCCACACCTTACAGTACACAGCTTATGCCATATTCTAAATCATACCAGACACATCCTCAGTTTCATGCTGAAAAATTACAGTTCTATCCAACTGCAACACAGACTTCAGGCTATTTCAGACATTTTTAATTGAAACCCACCTCTCTAGATACAGAATATTAATTATATCTCATATGCATTTACCATCTCCCGAAGGAATCCTGCAGTATGCATGTTTACAGCCACTTCATTCATGATGGACAAACTCTAAGCCATGTGAATGAGACTCGTTTTATGACATCATGATTGGTCTCTGTTTCCTTTATTTATCAGCATAAACAAATCCACTGAGCTCCTCCCTGTCCTCAGGGCACATTATCATCTGTAGTAGTCCTGTTGTTCATATGTTAGATCCAGAGTAGATATAGAAACTTTTCCCACATACAAAGGAAGGTTGAAGCAGCAGCAATGTAAACATCCAACCAAATTACCGGGACTGACTCAAAGGGATTAACTCGGAAAGTAGAAGACAGGTAGCCTCCATAATCTCCTTAGCTGGAGTCTCAGATGAGCTGGAAGTAATCCTAGCCCCCTCCAGAAAACTATTAGATATATTCCTGGTTTCCAAATTTCCTCCAGCGAGTTTCATCCTTTGTTAGAGACACTCCTCCCCTTCTGCCAGCACTGTTTTGCACTCACTCATTATCAGACATCTCTGCTCTACAAGTGCAAGGAGCACATGGGTATAACCGAATTTCTTTCATTACCAATGTTGAGCAGAGACATGCAACAGTCAGATAATGACTTTTGCCTTAAGACTTGCCATCCACATACATCTACTACTATGTATTCCCCAGATAAGAAGTACACACTACAGTTTTCTTGCTATCTCATGGATCTGTCAAGCACTAGCTTGGATAGGCCTAGGCCCTCACATAAATAATGCTATAAGTCCACCATACAAAGATACGCTTCTGAACATAAATAAAAATATTCATATATAAAGCCACCGGCATTGCCAGTGGTGATTTCTTGTGTGATTCTATCCACTAGGAAAATAAAATCTTCATTATTTTTTCATTAAGACTTAACATTCTTCCTCTTCCTATTGTCTACACAAATACGATTTAAAAATAAAAAATAAAATAAAAAATAAAAAGAGGCAGAAACCAAAGTATAAATCAAGATCTAACTTGGCTTTGTATAGCGTTAGGTAATGAAGATGTCATGCACTATAATTAACACTTCACACTGCATGAACTTCCAAATTACTGATGTGAAAACTGGCGTATATACTTTTTTAATAACAGCACAACTGCTGACAACAAAACACAGAAGACTGGTTTGTAAAAATCATTCTCTGTTAGGTGACGAAGGAGAATTATAAGGAGCGGACAAGCTCACTTGTCTATTGACTTCATAACCTACAAAATGTATTCCACCATACACAAGTTTTGGGGAGGTATAAGAGACAGTTGTTGGAAGAAAATAGAAGAGTATCCACTTTGTGTTGTCAGCATGCATTAAAAAACAAGATTTTGTAGAGTTGATAAAGGAAGTGCTGCTTTCTGCAACTGGTGGCATGAACTGTGAAATCAATGTTCCTTGACTCAGCTATTCAAACTCATGTACAATCTCTGAATATGAGATAGACTTACGAGTGACACTGGCATACATACCATTCAATTTGCAAAAATAATGGAATTGATGCTGGCACCTACCTTCCTACCCCCACTTGTGTGACTGGCATTTCTAAACAACTCCTTTTCAAACTGAGCATTTTCCCATGGAAAGTTAGAAGAAATTCAAAGGGATGTACAATGGTTGACAAAGTCTCAACAAATGCTAGAAGAGATCACTCTAAGCACTTCTTTGTGATGTGAGATTTCATTTGCAAGCCGAGCCAGCAAAGCAAGGACTTTCCTGACAACAAAGGCATTTGAACCTTCATTTGTAAACCCCATATTCACAGTGTGCTTGTCTGAGTGTGATTTCACTAAATCACAGATTTATCAAAATGTATGCTTATCAAAAATGTAATTAACTTCTATCCTGAAGAACTCAGCATCATGTTGAGGGCAAAAAAATAAAAATAAAAATAAAAATAAAAATAAAAATAAAAATAAAAATAAAAATAAAAATAAAAATAAAAATAAAAATAAAAATAAAAATAAAAATAAAAATAAAAATAAAAATAAAAATAAAAATAAAAATAAAAATAAATAAAAATAAAAATAAAAATAAAAATAAAAATAAAAATAAAAATAAAAATAAAAATAAAAATAAAAATAAAAATAAAAATAAAAATAAAAATAAAAATAAAAATAAAAATAAAAAAATGTCAGTATACCTTTAAAGACAAAAATGGCCAAATGTTGTTTATCTGCTAAAATTCAAATCACCTAAAAAAGTGATAAACACGACATATTTGAGAAGCTTGGAGAACACATTCCATCTTTGTAAGTCAAATAAAAATTATGGTCAGTTTCTGCAGTGAGTAAAGAGTTTGAGAATCCATAATTTATAAATTAGAAATTCTGATTGTACAGCAGCAAGTCTATGAGCTACTGAATGCTTCATGGAGAAACCGTCTATTTTCTATCCTCAGTTTTCAGG
Source organism: Excalfactoria chinensis (assembly GCF_039878825.1). NCBI lineage: Eukaryota > Metazoa > Chordata > Aves > Galliformes > Phasianidae > Excalfactoria > Excalfactoria chinensis. Next base: position 116,211,473 of record NC_092825.1, read on the forward strand.
AAATTCATCATGTTCTGTAGTGGTCAAAAAGATTAGCAATACTCTTCAACGAACCAGGTTTCACAGCAGGCATTTTAGGTGCTTCACCATCCTGTTTTACAATCTGGTCACAAGCAACTAACTTCCATGTGCTCAAGAAAAAGAATGGATTGTCATAAAATGGATATTCCAGAAACAGCTGAACCTGAAAAAATGTCATCCCTTTTTACATCCCAGAACTTGTCCCAGGAAAAGACTGATTCAAAGTGTAGTTGGCAATATGAGAACCCGACTCTTGCCAAACTCTCAGGCTTTAAATGTAGAAATTAAAATGTATAGAGCTCTTATTTTTTGTTGTTGAAAGACAGTGTTTGATGGTGTACTTTCTCCTCCAGCTGAGAATAAAAAGGAAATCACATTACTTCATTTAGACAGTAAAAACTAAAACTGATGTGACTTCAGGGCTCCAGCAGATTGTCAACTACCATCAGTAATAAAAATTATACTTCTGTCTACTGTTGTTTATGGAAAGGTAAAATGAGATTTTAATACAATGAATGCTAATACTGGCAGGTAATGGAGAAGTCCAGCTCATAAAGGTGCCAGGAAAGTGGTGAAAATTTTGGAAACTCCAATGATGGTTGAATGGCATGACTTGACAAGAATGGGTCTGGCCACTGGCACTCATTAAGCTGCAAGTATCACACCATAAGATCATAAGTTGAAATAATTTATTGACAATTTTATTAATCTCTTCTCCCATTGACCTACTCTATGTACCTAGGAGAAACAAATACTGTTGAGAACTATCTTATTGTTTAGAAATCAGTTATGGACCTCAGTTCTAGTCAACTCACACTACTTGCAGGAAAGATAAGCGAGGAACAAAAGGACCCTAAAACCACAGGAGCTGGATACCACTTTTCCTGTAGATGAAAAATGACCAGTGCAATCTACTGGGGAAACCAAAGGACCTTTGCTGGTCTTAAATAAACCATGTCGTTTCTAAGGATCTAGCGACTCTGCACTGTGGTTCTTAGTTTTGGGAAGGTGAGGACCAAACCCAGCAAAAAATCTGTGCTTTATTTTTATCCCATTCTGTGTCCAGCTGTTTTGATATCAGCTTTGTTCTCCACAATGTTCATTTACAGTGTACACTGCACATTTCTTAAAACTAAGTACAGAATAAGACTGAGCTGTCTCTCTGGTGACCTCTTTAATGGTAGCACTAGTTCTCTGCCCACATGGGCAGCATTAACTGACACAGTCACCCTGAGTTTGTGGCTTCCTGCCATTTGAAATCAGACATGGCCATAGGAGGTTAACCATTCCAAACCTGACAAGCAGGATTCATCAGCTGGGGGTCATTTGGGCCTACAGTCTAAAATGAGGTAAATAAGTTTGGTTAAAAGTGCCTTCATGAGGTGCTGAATCAGCAGCTACATATCTGGCCTTGCTAAGCCAGGTTTTCACTGCTTGATAACAGATGCTTTTCTATAGACTTAGACAGTACAGACAGAGAGTCTCCTGTTTCTCCAAATAACACTGTTAGCTATCCTATCTCTGGAATGCAAGTCAGCAGGCTAGGAGAGTCAACCACAAATTAACAAAGAAGCAGCAGATTAGTGGATAGAGTTGACACTGATAAGAGGACAGGCCAGAACAAGTCAAGTGTCCTCCAACTTGACCCAGGTCAAAGAGTACACAGCAAAGAAGATGATGGCCTTCATCAGAAAGACCACCAGATGACCAGCAAGAGATACCACACATGCGTAAAGGAACTGAGACTTGGAGCGAGGAAAAATGTCAGTCATCTGGAGACTCATTGCAATAAAACAACCTTTTCTTGGACATCTAATGCATGTGAAAGCAGCTTACTCTTTAAATATGTGCCTTTCTTGACCTCGGGTATGCAGGCTAAGAGGGGATACCCCCTCCCCAGTAGCTCCTGCTGGGAAGCTAGGCCAGTGTCCCATGCCCATGCAGCTTCTCATCACCCTGCTCTCTCCTATTTGGGATCAGATCTCTCACTGGTGCTGTTCCTTGGCTATGCCCTTCACACAAACCACCTTACTGCCTTTTCCTACAAGCATATAGGATCTATTTACCCATGTAAGCTTGTGAACTCCTCACACTGTTTTGTTGGGAGGGCAGTAGAACAGTGCTACGGATGGGCTGTTTTGTAGTGTTAAAAGGTTATGAGTTGTTTTTCTATTGTATTTTCTGGGTGAAAGAGTTGGAGGAAGGGCTGAATAAGTTACTTCAGAATTCTGTGATAGATAGCTGAAAAGTGATTTATATACAAGTGAAAGCCAAACACTTGACTGAGCACAGCATCCCCTGGAGCATTTCACATTTCTCATGTTGTTGAGGGAACAAAAGGAGAGAAATCTCTTTCCTGCTACAGTTCATGCCAAAACACTGCATGTTCTGAGGCAAGCACATGCTATAGCAATAGATTTTTGTGGACATGTCAAACTGCTTTCTACGTGCTTTCTACAGTAAGGACAAGAACAGTAGCAGCATGACAGGAGAAACATGTGAAGTAATTTTAGTGCCTTATTACACAAAGGCATTAAAAAAGTTGAGATCTTTCTCTGTTATCTTTTCTCTTTTTTCTTTATTTGTTTATTTTCCACTTGATTTGCATTGTCTCTGTGCATGAGGAGGGCAACTATATTTATCACCTTGGGTTCCAGAATGTGGCCCTATAGCTTCACATACAGGGCATCAAGAAGCTATTTAACATTAAGAAAGGAATGTTCAGAGTCTTCTTAAGAGAATGTGATAACTACTTTGTCTCTAATTCAATCTGACGTGTACTTGTGTACATGTTTAAGACCCTTCTGAAGTTCTAAGAGGAGTTGTTATTTGAGTCACAGCAAAATCACAGCGTATGGCCACGGTGTGAACTTTAATTGTAGTATTCATTTTATGAAGTTGTAATAAAGACTTTTTATTGGGCTAATAAATGGGTCCTGAACTGTTAAAAATATTTCATGAGAGGTTAATTTTAAGATTTAAGTCCCAGAAGCAGATTAAAATGTGAACATTAGATGTAAAATTAAACACTATTTGAGAATAAGGCTACTTCTTTGAGTTAGTTCATTGTCACACACTGGCACACTGGCACAGGTTGGTGGCAAACAGTAAACAGGAGAACGGTACAAAGAACAATAGCAAGTCAAAAAATTCAAAATGCCTGCAGTCCCTTTAAGGATGAAAATAGTGTATTTTGCACTTCACAAGAAATGAAGGAGGAAACAGCCCTCAGTTATGAAAGACCTGATACAGACAACTACACCAGCAGTTTAGCAATATCGGTGCATAGCAATAGCACCATCCTAATGGATACCATGGTTACTGTAGAAGTTTGCTGTCTTACTGTAGAAACCAGAATGTATGTGTTTTGAATGCTAGGCTTTGTTTTGTTAAGTTGTTTTTCTCATTTATTTAAATAGAAACTGGAGACGTCCGACAAACAGTACTAACTGCCTGACTTTAAAATGCACTAATTTCCCAGAAGACAGCTAGCACAGTAACCTAACTAGATCTCAAATCTCAGAAAAATGAAGAGCTGGGTATCTGCCTAGCCTATTTTGTAACTGACATTGCAGTCATTCACATAAGTCCTTGGAGCTCACAGCAACAACAGTAATATCAAGAGGCTTCAGTAGGTTACAGTTTGTCACTATCGGTGTAAAAACTGCAAAAAAAAAAAAGAAAAAAAAAAAGTAAGTTCTCTCTTGTTCACTGACACAACCATTTTGTTTTGCTTCTGTGAAGGTGAACTTATCAAACCGATCCAACAAAGTATAACCTTAAAAACTCAGCTTTATAACTACCAAGTCATTGGTCTAACCCTGGCTGTAGCAATGCAACAAAAAACGCAAAGTTTCTGCAATCAAAACAGTGGCTGAACAGGTTTCTGAGTAAGTCACAAGAAAAACTATTGCATTAAAAGTTTGCTTGAGATTTTTGCAGCTGATCTGAAGTGGATGTAGGAAAGACTTAATAAAAGGTATAAAACCAATAGGGACCTACAAAGCCACATATAAGAGCTGAAGTGGAAAGCCTGACAAAAGAAGGTACTTTACACACATACAAATAAATGGTGGAAAACTTACTAGCATTCATCATCAGAAACAGATTAGATTTTTCCTGCAATGCAGGCATTCAAAGCAAATTTGGCTGCCTAAATAAGATTACTTGAGTCATTATAGACAGCTTGTCTTGCAGGCAGGAATTACGGAAAATAGAACCTGTCTGTACACTTCAGAAGGGAATACAGTAGTTGCCTTTCAGAGCCCTTCAATGCAGTACAATACAAGCTTCCTGCTTAAGGCTAATGATACCATTCTAGAGGATTTTTACACAAAGCTTAAGGTAAAAATAGGAAAACAATGCATTTAAAGGCCAGAAAATTACCAACATAAAGTAATACTCATTCCTCTATTACATTATTATACTAAACTCACTGAGGCAAGCAGTCTTTAGGCCAATGAAACTAGAAATATCAGAAAGTTCCCAGCAATGATTGAGCTGATCTCCATACACAGACTATAAGTTTAGCCCTAGAGCCCCTTATTCAAAAACGTCATCATTGCCCTTCTCTGACACTTCTATGACAGTGAAGAAAAAACATGCTACTGGTGTGAAGATTATCTTTCTCTGTTAGTAAGCTTGGGCTCCAACTAAGCAAACTGACCATGTCATTGCTGCCAAGCAGAAAAGGTTGAGGAGCAACTGCAGCCACCAACACCAAATAGCACTGGAGAGCTCACAGACACACTGCAAGTGCCCACAGAAATTTGGTCTTAGAAAGAATGCTTTGGAATGGTCCAAAGCAGATAGGAATCCAGTCCTCAGAGTCACTCTTTCAACTGCCACTATTTAACTGCATTGATGTAGCTGTCACTATAACAATCCATAATGCAATACCTGTCTGAGTAATGTGTCAGTTGCTTAACAGGCCTTCAGGATGACCTTTAGACAAACAGTTCAGAAGTTGCAATGCTCATCACACAACATAATCAGAAAGAATTTAGTGGTTTACCTCTCTTCAAAGAGAGGAGAGTTCGCTTATTACTAAGTCTGATCTAAAAGATATTTGCCTTCTGATCACTGATATTTCCATTCAATCTGCTTTTGGATATTTCTTGTGAAGTGATTACATAAATTAATAATACTGCTCTTGGCCATAGTTTGACTCCTTGTACATCTTCTCCTATTACGCAGATAAAGACATTTTGTTAATTATCATTCAGCAAGTTCATCTACTTCTACAATTTGGATTAGGAGTGGTCTAAATAGATAGAACATCACTGTTTCCCTAATAATCTAATATGTTTCTACAGTAAACATAAGAGGGAGAAAGCAGGTCACTCTAGGTTTTGTTGGTTTTTAATGACAAAACATGAAATATCTTCTAATCTAATTCATCCTTTCTTTTTCAGATCAATATGAAATCAGTCATAGCTATACTTACGGCAAACAGACATTGTGTTCACTGAAATATTTTGCTGCTCCAACCTTGATCTTACCACGTACATTAAGAAGTAGGTCACCTGACAGATCTTTTTCTTTTAATTGAAATCAATGATGCTGACCCTGGCAGATAAAACTAATTAGATCATTTAAGATGAAGCAGTATTTTTAATGATGAGGTATCTTCTTTTCAACTTGAAGTTCTTTCTAAAGAAACTGAGTTTGAATCCAGTGTACAGAAGTTGTTCCTGAATGACCTGTGAACTTGGAGGAAAATATCACAGTGCTTGAAATTCAGCCTTTTGTTATCGTCAGCATTTCCAGAAAGCTCACAATTGACACCAGCACAGCTTCTATACTAAAACTATGTAGAGGCAAATCTACAGCAGACATTGTTCCTCATTGTCTGGGAACTAATCTTGTGACTGAAGTTTAGCAGTCTCACAGTACAGAGCAGTCAGTCTGTCAGTTGTGCTATTCTTCAAAATGCCATCAAGGTCCCATGGAAAAACTGACTTAGTTTGCATTTTAGAAAGACTGAATCAACAGGTAATGAACAAAGCTGATCATAACAGTGACAGTGGCTGGTTTTATACAAGAGAGGTAATCCATCAAATACAGATCAGGAAAACTTGCATCAGCCACCTAAATCATCATACAGATATAAGGAAGATAACAATGGGTATGAAAATCATAACAAGGAGATACATAACTAATTCTCACATCTTGAGGGAATACATCTCAAATCATGAGTGACTAGATAAAATTCTGCCATGATAGAAATTTCCCTCCATGTCCTTCAGAAAAGTTCCTGAGAAATAAATGACACTATCCTTACCCAAAAAACTTCCAAGCAGGTCTGCACCAAGGCTAAAAGAAACCATAATCTTGCCTTATACTACTGGATGATTACAATTATTTTCTTCCCATTCCACTGCTCTGAAATAATAAATGTTCATAGCTCAATTACATTTTACGCATCAAATGTAAGCAATCAACATAGTTTAATAACTTTACTAAGAGTGAAGGGATTTTCACTGTTTTTGAAAAGAATCCATAATTACACACTCATTTATGCAAAATTAGCTCATCTTGTAAGAGAGTGGTTATTACTGGAATCAAATGCAGCATGCTAAGTAAACAGCCATAATAAGATTGGCACAAAACCCAAACACATTCCAAAGATAAATGGTTATAAAAAAAAAAATAAAACAAAATGAACTTATCTTATGACTGGTTATAAAAATGTGCTTCTGTTATTAGTTACAAAACAAATAACCACAACATACACAAAGTGAAGGAAAACACCAAACAAGTAAGGCAGAAACCGGTTTGAAGTGAAAGCATTATTTCGTGACCAAGAATAAAAGCTATGAAAAATCGGATATGCTTTAGCAAGAAGGCATTTATTACAAAACTGCTGCCAAATATAAGGTACATATTTATTCTGTGTTGAGTAGTTGTAGAATATCATCTACTTCAAGGAGATATGCTGCCAGAGCTGCATAATCAGCACAGAGTAAGAAAGTGGAATTCACATATCTGAATTCAGGTATTTAATGCCATAGAACCAATACCTGAGGGATACAGAACAGAACCTCTAAAAGTACTTCACCTTTCTGGAATGGCTGCTGTTCCTATACACCGCGATGTGGGTATTTCAAACTGCACATCATGCCTGGCACCTGTGTGTGAGCACCCAGTCCAGTTCTGAAAGATAGCATTGAACATTTTGAGTGGGGTTTATGTTTTCTAAATGTGAGATAAGCTCCAGTTATGGTCTGTGTAGACCTAATCAAGACAATTGGAGCCTGAAGTTCAGGTTCAGGCAATTCCAGAATTTAAATTCTGCATACACTGAGCTAATCTGATGCTCTTTGTTTGGAAACATTTACTAGTTTCATAATGGTTCAGTGTGCATCAGTTGGTTGCATTTCAGAATCTTGTTTTTAAATTCAAGTAAGCATTTAAATGCAATAAGTTTTTCCCAAATTAACAAGCTGTACTTATGAATCCATGGAAGATAAACCAAGGCAAAAAAGCCTTCTTTCCAAAACAAAGAATTCCTCTTCTATTTTTCAGATTAGGTTTTGTTTTACTATTTGTCCCAATCTAAGCCAGCAAGATATTATCACATTATACATTACAACAACCCTCAGCTTGTTTCTTGTTTATGCTAGTTATAAGCAATGTGAGAAGTCTGTAAAGACCCTGACAATTTTAGAAATTATAATGAGAGCTCTGTGACTGCCTTTGTGCTGGAAAATCATTACTATCTCCCTTCCCCAGGAACACTTGTGTAACAACCTATAATGAACCATCCTCTTCTTTCTTGCTTTAAGATCTCTCTGGTATGTAATGTTATTAAAGACACGGTCTGAAAGCATGATCCACATTAATCCCCAATAACTCTAATGTGGCCAAAATAAATATATATATATATATAGAAGCAAAGACTTTTTTCACATCTAGATAAAAGAACCACCTTCTTCTCTGGTACATCTAAATATCCCTTATCTAAATATGAAACAGGAAAAAATCCCTAAAATCTGCTTCTGAGTCACTCTTTTTTACATGAGTAACTAATATGTTGGCATACAGATGGTAAAAGACAAAGTTTGTATTCACTGGTACAAGAAAAAACCAACGCCATCTTTGTACATATTTCACCCTTCTGCAATATTGATCTTACAGGTACTGGGCATGAAGATGCTAGTATGAATTACAGAACATACCTTTTTTTTTGTTCCTTCATTCAGCATGAGTTATGCTGCAGAGCTACAGAATTCCTTCCATTTGTCAGCTGAGTTAGATGTACTGTCTCTTAGATGTACTCATACATTTTTCATCTTTAACTGTAACTTAACACTATCACTGTCTGCAAAAGGTACAGCATGGTAGGACTGCCTGCCCATCATGTGAGCACACATTATATAAAACAAATCGTCTTATTAATAAAATTAATAAAATATTTTTGTTAAATAAAATAAATAAATAAACTGCTCCATATCCTGTGAATGCTGCCCATCACCAGCCTACTGTATTTTGATATGTAAAGACTGATACATATTTTAACCCCAGACATATACGTCACCCACTAAAGAATCAGGTTTAAATGGATACAGATTTGGCTACTGAGAAGCCCATGGGGCAGCAGTGGATGAGGCTTGGAGGAGGCATGGCCCATGGGTACCCCTGCAGGTGTTAGGCCTTGTTGAGGCAGTGCTGGGAGAGCTGCAGCCTGTGGGAAAGGATCAGTTTAGGAAGGATGGCGTTATAGGAGGGACCCATATGGAGCAGAGGCTGAGAGTGGCCATGGACAAGCCACTCTGTCACACAAGACAGAGCATTATGGACTGACCATAGCCCCTATTGCCCATTTTCCTGTGCTGCTCACGGAGAAGTGGTAGAAGAAAGCAGATGAGAGAGGAAGTAGGTTTTTGTTTACTTTTAATTCTCACTGCCCTATTCTGTTATCAATAGACAATACATTTTATTATCTCCCTTATGGTAAGCCTGTTTTTTTTCTGTGATGGTGAGCCATCTGTCTGCCCTTATCTCATCTCATGAGTTTCTCACAGTGTTTCTACTTCTGAGTAGGGGTAGAGAGAGAGCAACTCAGTGGGCAGTTGGTGATCAGCAGGTCAATGCACCACAATGGCACTAATAGCTTCAGGCTGTTTTTATATACTGACAAACTGAGCCCATAAATCTGTACAGTCTTGGCACTGCTGGCACCGGTGCTTTTCTTAATAGGAGAACAGAGCCTAGCAGGATAAAAATAAGTATCTTTTGATTCTCTGGGACCTAATAGAAACCGACAAGTACACTGTGAAAAATTCAAAGGGTGAAAATTCATTTTGAAATCCCAGCCCCATGGAAATCTGCATTCCCCATTATCTTGAATACTGGAACTCAGCTCATCTCTTTCTCTCTCTGGTTCACCAGAGATGTCCACACTTCCTATGACAACAGCTAAAGTTCTTACCCCTGAGGCAAGCCCATGATCCTTCTTTATCCCCATCCTAAGTAACCACTGCTGGTTGCTGTCAAAGGTAACGTACAGAACTAGACAGCCCTTTTGTCTGAACGAAATGTTCTTATGTTCTTAGAAGACTAAAATGGTGCATGTTCTTTAACACACCATTAACTCACAGGAATAGTTATCTTGCATCAGCACAGATGGATTATCCTTGTCCAAGAGATTTTAATCACACTACAAAGTCACAATTAATTTAATGGACCTTTTCTGGTACTCCGTTTATTTATGTATCTTTTTAGATCTGTAGACAGCTCCTGTGGTTCTTAATGCCACATTATGCTGAGCTACTCTGATCTTTCAGTCAGGACAGTTTGGGACCTCATTTGTCTTTCTGGACTCACAGAGGAAATTATAGGAAGGCATTAGTGGACCATTTGCACTTGAGAACAACTTAGCCAATATAAATGAAAGTGGCATCATCTGAGCTCAACTGGGCAGATTAAACTAAATATGAAGCATCAGCACACTTAGGTGAAAGCTAATGATAGGAGGATTTTGACAGTCTATAACTTAAACATTGCAGTGAGAACTCATGAGACACTAATAGTTTGAAAAATGAAACAGGAGAGAATCTCTTTTCCCCTCAGAACAGGAAACAGCACTAGAAGGAAATGTGGATCTCAGTAACCAAACACTTTCCCTGCTGTGATCCATTCGAAAAGCAGTTAGCTCACTCGCTGCCATCATTCTTACTGCAGTGATGTTATAGGGCCTCTGCCTCTGTTTGCTTTCTAATTTCAAACCTAAATTTACTCATAGGTCCTATATACACAGGAATGAAAATGTCAGCACTGAGAGCTGTGACTGCTAGCAGCTTGGAAACAAAAGATCTTTCCCTTCTATCTGGGGAGACATTGGCATATCCACGTCATCATCTGCAAGCAAAACATTTCACATATGGCATCGATGGTAATGTCAGTGACATACCTTGTGCCTGATCTCCAAAGACCTGCATAGAGACATAAACTGAAGAGTGCATGAGCTGAGGAGTCTTGGTAGAAACATTTAACTGCAGCTGAAGTCCAGAGCATGTTTTCTCAGAGATTTAATAGATCTGATCACTTCCTCAGAGGCTGTTTCTCCTTCAGCAATTTTGCATTATCAGAAATTCATCTGCCTGGACAACAGTGTGGCAATTCTCATTTCAGATGGGTCTGGCACATAATGACTACAGAACTGCAAAAATGCAGGAGGCTGCAGAAACTGAGGGACTGCAGAGGTTCCAGTTTCGTCTCTCAACTAGGACTGGTGGATTAGTAGTCTAATTGTCACTCATTTTATCTGAATATCATTTCTTCTATATGGTTGACTGAAATATACATGGGTTACCTAATAGACAGGCAAGAATGGCATGTTCTGACTAATACAAGTCACCAAGTGCTGCAGAGAAGGCAAGTCAGGAAAATGAGAAGGCAGTCAGAAACAAGGATTTTTCTTACTCAGCTGATGACCTGGAAAAAGAGAGATACTTCACTTCCTGCCACTGTTTCACTACCTATCCACTCAAAACATTCTCATATATATCTACTGAATTCAAATTAGGCATTTAGAACAGTCAGAGGATTATTTAATAAATAAAAATGTATAGGGGGAAAAATACTTAGCTTCCTTTAAAGGTGACAAAGAGCTTTGGGTGCCTGTAGGGACCTACAGAAGATAACTCAGGCCACTCAAGTGATAGTCTGACCCACTTCATAAAGCGTATAGAAACCCAATGAGAGAAGAAAAGTTTCTGTGTCTCTTAAAGATTAAACCAGCTTAATAGCTTTGCTGCTGTTTTTTATAAAGAAGGTGGGGTTTTTTGTCACTCCTGCAAGACCAGATGGAGCCCAGAGCATTTGGCCACAAAGGGAATGATATTTTTATTTTTTAAATTTAAGCTATGTCAAGCATGGTTTGAGCCTAAGCAATTATTCCAGAAAAGTACCTTTGTAGCCAGGCTGTCAGTGCCGGCTCAGGAAGGAGAGCAAAAAAAGATAAGTAGCTGCTCACACGGTCACTGGAAGTAGGCAACTGTGCAGACAGGAATGCAAAAGTCAGGAGCAACAACGTATTCAGGCAAGAGGGAACCTGACCTGTGAAGATGCAAAAGCGGAGTCCCAAATCTACTTCCCACTTTGTACCTGTATTTGTTACTAGGTCATCTCTGGCATTCCCCTCACAAGAAGGACATGGAGTTGTTGGAGTGGATGCAGAGGGCCACAAGAAGAAAGGGGGAGAAGAAAGGGCTATAGGTCAGGCCTTAACAGTCAAAGCACAACCTGACTTTTCTTCTCCAAAGCACAAGGCTTCCAAGCTTCCAGAAAAGCTTCCTAGAAGAAAGAAAAATTGGTTTGATTTTGGGAGAGAGTTAGAATTATACCCAACTGGAACAAAGCCAAGAGCTCCAAGGGAATGTGGTGAAAGCACTGAGACATTGCCAGGAGGCCCTGGGGAGGCATCTAACCCTCAATGGCTGTTGAGTTTGCTACGTTTTTGATAGGCACTTTGTGGTTTATTCATTTCTTACCCTTTTCACTCCATTTACCTGAATATCCCTGATGGCTAAAAAGAAAAACAAAAGCTCAAACCAAGCATTTACCTTATGTTGCCACCTGATGTGATATGACATACAGTGCCAGTTGCAGTCACAACCTATATTCTAAAATAACTTAATAGCGTATGTCATTACATGAAATAATATTAAAATTAAAACTTTAAAAGCAGTAGCTGCTGTATGCAAGATCCTTTCTTCAGTAGCTCTCATAGCACTCTTGTTGGAATATGTTCCTTTTTCACTGTTAATAGACACTGCACATTGACTCAGCTCCCTTCGCAGTGCTCAAAAACAGTGCAAATCACATAGCTTTGCTCCACGAATACATGGCTTCTTGAGGTTTTACTTTTTAATTGGACATATACAGTGTGAAGCTCTTACTGAGCATTTTCCCAGTTCACCACATGTGGTAGGCAACAGCAGTAGGCCACCAATTTTGGTACTGACCTTTCAATGGCCACCAGATTTGGCAGGTCAGCTCCTAAATGACTTTCAGTGAAAAGGCTTCATGTTTTCACTAAAACCAATAACCATTTTCACAGCAAGACACTTTTCTGGTTAAAAAAATAAAAAATAAATATTAAAAAAAAAGCCTTTTTACAAGAACAGGAGTGAACGAACTGTGATGACATACACTGCAGCAAGCAGTCTGTGATTGGTGTCTCACTATGTTTTAGATCAAACGAGCTATGTGTGTTTTTCCAGCTGAACCACCCTAGGTTGATTGTTTAAAATTAAGAGGTCACAACTGCATTATTCATTCCAAGATATTTTAGTAAAGAAGTTTCAGATGTGAGGGTTTTTTTAATATATAAATATGCATAAATATACACACATTCCACTGAGTGAATAGAGAAAGTAAATATACTTCTGCAGATGCTGGAAATTTTTTCTTTGGTCATATACTCTTTTTGCCATCAGATGTGTTTCATATGATCTAGGTGTGCAGTCCTATAACACTGTTATCGGAGAGCTTTGAAACTTTTCTATCAGTAATCTCAGTAGTTGACATGAAGAAATGCATCCAGGCTTTAGAGCCATTTTTATTTCCCACAAGATCATTAATCTCCTTAAGAAGAATTTGAATCACCCTGATATTTAGAAAACTGGAGAAGTTGGTTGACTAGGACTACATTCACTATTATGGACTACCTTAGCTTTTTTACAAACAGATTAATTTCCTGCATTACTTTGTAGAGTCATAGATATTACTCACACTCTGGCATTAGTAATATATTGTGCTCTCAAATCCCTTTCCTATATCTGGCACATTCGTATGAGAACCTTGCATCCTGAAGCACCATCTGTTCACTGTAAACAAAGTTAACGTGCAGAGCATTCGGCCTCTGGAGTTCAGGGCAGTAAAGATTTCCATATGTTCTAAATCTCCAATCTCCACATCAGTCCTTCTAAGATATACCGTGACTGTCTTTAAACAATACACGCAGATATTTGTACATACACTTAGCAAGAAGAAGAGAGAGGAGAAAAAGGAACCATTGTTTCATTCCATAAAATGGAATAAATTCATGGCTAATAGGTCAGCCACGATAAAACTTCAAAGTCTAAGCACTTTTCTGTATAAAACTTTGCTGAAAATGAGAAAAATGTGGAATCTACCTTATCATTTAATGGAATTTTGCTTTCAGTTTCAGAAGCTACTGTGTCTTTGAATGTGAGAATAAAACAACTCAAATTTTATTGAAAATCAAACCTAATAAGGGAGAATAAGGCAGTTACATACTACAGACTTTTTATGAAGATACTCTATTCATTGTTCATTACCTGACACTTGAACAAGCTTCAACCATCAAAGGTCATGCCAAAATACTAAGAAGCAAAATGCTACCTAAGTCATCTGCAGAAATGTGAAGATAAATCAAGAATTGGTGCCTTTGTCACGTACATCCACAAGTGCTACCACTGAATGTACTGAACTTTCCTCTTCATACCTGCAGGGATAACAAATAGCTTGTCATGTTAACTCCAGAAATGTAATTAACATTAATAGTTATGTAAAGTAAGCCATTACTTTCAAAGCATGATAGATGCAAGCATAGTTTCTTAACAGTAATGAGAGTTCCTATCTAAAATCATGGCAGTTCATCTTAAATGACTCACTTGATACTACTTCTACACTTCAACCAGTATGGGACGCTGAGTCAACCCAAGTAATGTCATTGCTCTCGCAGAAACAAAGTCCTCAGAGGCAGTTTTCCAAAATAAACAGTCTTTCTCCTAATGTGAAAGAGCATGTCATACAATCACAAAATTGTTTGAAATTTATGGATTTAATTCTCACTGTGGAAAACTTTGGTCTTTGCACATTCCTCTTTATAGATATAAATATTTGTGATGACCTCGGGAAATCATGTTTCCTTTGGGAATTATATTTTACTTTTAGTATATGTGTCTTGGCAGAGATGCTGAGTAGAGTTGAAAACCCAACAACTCAGCAAAAAATATAACATTTCTTTTTTTACAAATCTAGAAATATTTGTGTTGCATTTTCCAGTGGACTCAAGTTCAGCTCTTGAAGCAAAAAATTTTGACAGTACTGCATCCAAAATTCATCACTGTCTTCTATAGTATGAATGACACTGGTTTAAAGACATAAAATATTTATTGTAATATTCAGAAATGCTTTTTGACTAAGTAACAAGATCTGCAATGTATACAGTTATACACAGCCTAAAGCATCCAAACTCCCTGTAGGAAATAATTTCTTGCTGAGAAAGAGCAATAAATTTGTCCATGGTATGCACATAGACAGTGAAAATGTCTTGATTGCACTTTCATGTCAGAAGGATCAGTTAGAAGAAAAGATCTAACAACAGAAATGAATAGTGAGATACAGACACTAGCAAGCAACAGATGGAAATTGCTGGAAGACAGTTATGATTAAATGGAAAGGGAAATCTTTACAGTTAATATGGCAGAAAATCTCTATGGGCATTCAGCCACTTGTGTATTCTTTAGATATATATATATTCCGTGAGTTCTTTGAGTTCATATAGACTTCAGACTCTACGTTTGCTTCATTGAATTGCAAAATACACAGAAGAGACATAAAGTCTCTTGCAAAGAACCTACCATATACATAAAATGTATAATTCTCTGCTTCACTCTGAGTGAAATACCTGACATCTTAGCGACACTGGTAGAGCAGAGGTAGCTTAACACAGTGCACTTGTGTTTACTTTGCCATTTCTTTTGCCTAGTGATCCTAGAGCCTATATGAATCAAAGAGCACTGGGAAGTTAGCACAGGTTGGTTTTTTTGTTTTTTTGCTTGTTTGGTTTTTTTTTTTTCTTGTTTTTCATTAGTGGTTTACAAATATTTTTCCCTCCTTTCCAGTGATTTTGCGTAACAGTTTGAATTATTTATATATTTATGCATAACTAATCTAAAACATTTCACATATTTATATGAGGTGCAAAGTGCTTCTGAATAAAACGACAAAATGTAGAAGTATGTGTAAGTCATTAAAAGAAAAAAGGAAAGGTAAACATAATATAACATTTCTGATAATAACCCAGGAGGGTGTACCTCCTCAGTGAATGACACAGGCAAGCTGACAGACAACATACAAATAGAAGGCTGAGGTACTTGACAACTTTTTTGCCTCTGTCTTCTTCTCTGCTCAGCACGCAGTCCTCAAATGTTTGGTTTGGTAGGAGCAGACTGGGAAGCAGTGTCCCTCCCACTGAAAATGAAGATGAGGTTTGTGACAACCTGAGGAAACTGAATATCCACGTCTATGGGTCCCAGTAAGATGCATCCAAGAGTCCTGAGGGAATTAGCTGATGTAGTCACCGAGGCACTCCCAATAAAATTGGAAAAATCATGGCAATCAGGTGAAGTCCCTGGTGGCAGGAAAAAGGCAAAGTCACACTTATTTTTAAGAAGGGTAAAAAGGATGACCCCGGGTATACTAACGTCTCAGTCTCACCTCTGTGCTGGAAAAGATCATGGAGCAGATCCTCCTGGAAGCTGTGCTAGGGCACATAGAAGAGGGGGAGGTGATATGGGAGAAACAGCACGGTTTCACTAAGGACAAATCCTGCTTGACCAATCCAGTGGCCTTTCGTGATGCTGTCACTGCATCAATGGACAATGGAAGAGACACCAATGTCATCTATCTAGACTTCAGTAAGGCCTTAGACACCGTACCCCTGAACATTCTTCTCTCCAAATTGGAAAGACATGGATTTGAAGGGTGGACTGTTCAGTGGATGAAGAACTGGCTGTGGGATCGTCTAGAGAGTGGTGGTCTGTGGGGGAAGATGTCACCAAAGAGCTTATAAGACTCTTTGATAGACTTTATCACTGTGAAACCCCAGGAAACCAGAGTGTGAGACAAAGAGCAAGTGGTGTCTGCTAGTGTCTAAGGGTAGACAGGAGGTTCTTTTTATATGCATTGTTAATTTTGTCACTCTTAAGAAACCTTTCATCCTTTATCACTGTTGTTTGGGAGAAGCTGGGGCCAATTAACTGATTAGAGGAACTGCTAGAGGAACAAGGATTTCTTGTTTGAAGTGAATGGTATGTAATATATACATATATATATATGTTGAACACAATAAAGGAGAACTATTCTGATGATTCAAGAAACTGTGAGAGTTTCTTACTCGACTGAATGCCAACAGTGGTCAATGGCTCAGTGTCAACATGGAGATTAGTGATGAGTGGTGTTCACCAGGGGTCACTGCTGGGACCTATACTCTTAATATCTTCATCAATGACATTGACAGTGGGATTGAGCACACCCACAGCAAGTTTCCAATGACACCAAGAGGGATGGGATGCCATCCAGAGGAACCTATACAGGTTCAAGCAGTGGGCCTGGGAGCACCTCATGAGCCAAGTGCATGGTCTTTTATCTGGCTTGAGGCAGCATCCACTACCAATACAATCTAGGGAATGAAAGAATTGAGTACAGCCCCACCAAAAAGGACCTGGATGTACTGGTGGATGGAAAGCTTGACATGAGCCAGCAATGTGCCCTCACAGACCAGAAAGCCAACCATATCCTGGGCTGCATCCAAAGAAGTGTGGCCAGCAGGTCGAGGGAGGTGATCCTGCTCCTCTACTCTGTGCTGCTGAGACCTCAGCTGGAGTACTGTGTCAAGATGTGGGGAGACGTGGATCTGTTGGAGCAGATACAGAGGGGGGCCACAAAAATGATCCAAGGGATGGAACACCTCCCCTGAAAGAGCTGGGGCTGTTCAGGCTGGAAAAGAGAAGGCTCCAAAGTTACCTAAAAGCAGCCTTTCAATATCTGAAGGGGAGCTACAGGAAAGAGGAGACAGACCCTTTAGCAGGGCCTGTGCTGATAGAGCAAGGGGAAATGGCTTCATGTTTAAAGAGGATGGATTTTGGTTAGATACAAGAAAAAAAGTTTTTTATAGTGAGGGTGGGGTAAGACATTGGAACAGATTGCCCAGAGATGTGGTGGGTGCCCCATCCCTGGTGACTTTCAAGATGAGACTGGATCAGGCCCTGGGCAACCTAATCTAGCTATACATGTCCCTGTTCATTGCAGGAGCACTGGACTAGATGGCTTTCAAATGGTTCTTCCAACTCTAAGAATTCTATGATTCTATGATATCCCAGACTCCCGTGCTTCAGTAACAGAAGACTTGCTTTTGAACATCCTGTCACAAGTAAATTGTTACAACATACTAGAGAACCAAAAGAGAGAAAATTTAATCATTTTATTACTATGAAAAACCTGCTGGTGTTCTCAGAGGGACTCCACAAGGAAAGAGTAAACAATCAGCAGAGGGTCCCTATCTCAGCAAAGCATCCTGTAATCTGTCCATGCCTACTCCCTCCTCTATATCAGAACATGTCAGAATGAGCCTTGAAGCCAACAGGGTATCATCCAGAATAAATTGTGTCTTTTGTCTTCAAACATTTGCTGCTGTTTCATGTGCATGTTTTGTATTTCCCTCAAAGCATGCTGCCCAACTTGTTCCAAGTCTGCAGCATCAAAAGCTTGGATGTAACATTCTTGAAAGCTGCACTGCATGTGGGCAGGTTACACTGATGAGGCCACAAACACATTTGTTGTTTAATATAATGTTCACTGCACTGAGTTAACCCTCTGTACAAGTGAGGCTTTATTCTCCTGCACAGGCACTTTACTGCAAGATTCACAGAATCAGAGGGCTTAGAAGGAACCTTTGGAGATCATCTGTTCCAAACCTTTTCTAAAGAAGTCTCCCTGCAATAGGTTGCACAGGAAAGTCCTGATTATCTCTAAAGTGAGTCCTGATTATCTCTAGAGAAGGAGACTCTTGAGCCTCTCTAGGCAACCTGTTCAGTTCAGGACCAAAGAAGGAAGAATTATTTGTGATATTTTGCATTCCAATACAAAATGAGGAAAATTTCATCAAAATCTCATGCATATTTGGTATATCTGGGGTCTCCCACACTCTGACAACTACAAAAAACCCAGATACTACATCACACCTGTCCTAAACCCTGTCCCAAAGGGAGGATTTCTCCCTTACCTAATAACTCTGCAGCTGAGCACCATTCAGCATCTCCAGCAAAGATTCCAGGCTAAGTTCTCCAGCCTTCAGCTAACAGTACTGCCCAAATCAGGGCAAAAAAAAAATCTGATCTGCGACTTCTCACAGCTGTGATCATTTGGAAGCTTTGACCATAAGATCAACAGACAGAGAAGATAGTCTATATGTTACACATAAAAAATCTGCTCTGCTGCCTGAAGATAATGTACAAAATGTTTCTGCTTCAGATTCTAGCATCTCAAGCTGAACGTTTTTAATCATCTGAGTATTGGCCTTCATTTTTATCTTTCCTTTAAGGAGAAACACTTCCCCTGAAGGATTTACACTTATGTTGCTCATTTACACAGTGTACCCTCAATAACCTCACTTGGTATCAACTGGAATTCATGGGAGTCAGAAGAAATACAGGGCATGACAATACCTCAAGGTATCATCCAGTCTGGTCCAAAACTACTCCAAAAATCAAGATCACAAATCTGTCATTCAGACATATGTCCAATATCTTTTTGAGAAACTCGAGTGACGGAGATTTCACAGCAACGTATTCCAGCACATGTCTACAGCTGAAAGGACTTTCCATGTATATTCTGCACAACTCTGTCATTTAACTGTGTGCTGTTGAGAGTTTATTCCCCTCATTTTTAGATAATACTTTTCACATGCTTTTAAGTCGTATTCATGATTTTTCTCCTTTTTATGAATAATCTGGATTCCTTCACTATTCTCTGAATATTCTGTGTTCAAAGTATTTCAGCCATTGCATTTGTAGGGGTTGGAAGGGACCTCTGGAGATCAGCTAGTAAAGTCATCTCCAAGCAGGAGCCTTACCTGAAGCAGAGTGCTGAGATTTGGTATTGGTTACTAAGTTAAGGATCACCTCTGGGTAGAAAGAACTGGCTTCTGCATCTCGGACTGTACTCTTTTTTTATACTTATCTAATCTTGTTCATAGCTGAAAAGCTTTGACGACTTGCTTTCACTGTGTAAGTCACTGCTTTCATTGGTCATTTTCTACACTAGTGTTCCCCATCTAAACTTTATTCAGTTCAAAGTGTTCCTCCATGTTGCATTTATTCAAATGAATTTTCCTACCAGAATATGGGGTAATTTTTTTAAGTCATAGAAGAACTGTAATTTTTACATTCAGTTTCACCATATGTTTTTGGGGTCCTTTCCCTAATTTGTTAAGATAATTTTTACTTTTAATTCTATACTTCACCATGATTGCTATACCTGCAAAGTATACTCTTTTTCTTCCATTCTTGTTTTGTTTCTATGCTTTTCTTTCATTAAGACCTTAATAGAAGTATGAAACGTATCAAGCCATTGAAGAACTTTACAGTAGTTTCAGCTAATTCTGATTTTCCTAGTTTCTTTATAAGACTATTATGAGAACAAGATATAACTATGTCAAAGACCTTCCTCAAGGCCTTTGAAAAAAGATCACATTCTGATTAGTGCTTATCCCCAAGCACGAGATTAAACCAGCTGTCCTGTTGTTATGTTTTCTGAAGATAGAGGTGCTGTCAGTGAGCTTTCGAGACCTTCCTCAACCTCCAGCAGTTCTCAGCAATAACTGCTACAGGTCTCAAGTTACCTCTGCCAATATACTGCTGTGCACCATGAACAATAAGACTCCAACTTCTTGAAGCTGCTTTGGCAACTGAAAAGATGTCACCATTTCTTATGGCAAAGCACCAGTTTAGCAGGTAATGATGCTTTAAAACATTCTCTTTCAGCCATTTTTAGAGAAATCTTTCTGAATTTTGGATTTCTACAGCGTTCCTTCTAGCAGCCAAACGCTATCAAATCTTCAGCTACCTTTTTATTTATTTATTTATTTTATTCACTGCTAAAGATGTTCAAAGAGTGAGTCAAATGCATAACAGTGTACAGGGGTATTTTATGACAGTGTGTGATAGCACCTTTGTACCACTGGATTTCACTAGACAATGAAGACATTAACTCAAAATGCTGGTGTGAACACAGAACCTCAACACTGAATAAAATGCAACATCCTGCCAGACTTTTCTCAGTTGCCCACATACTATAAACATAATCTGTTACTGTTTTGATTCAGTAATTAACTTTTCCAGCAACAAATGGCTGTGAGAATTTATTGTCTTTTGAGGTAAGCCATTACAATGCTCAGACATATATCAGTAGTGGATTTGGGTAACTACCTAGGTATTCTATTGCAACAGCCATCCAACATTCTACCATTGGTTAGAAACAATAATTTATGCAATGCAAATTTAGAGGCTCCATAATACATTAAGGACTTTAAATAATTCATTGTATGCAGACAACAAGCAATATAACATTTTAGCCCTGAGCTTAGTTTGCTATGCTATACCCACGATCGCTAAAAGAGATGGCATGAAGTACAAGGATTTGGTTTTTGTATCTGGATCTTTGTTAGTTTGAAGTCCAATTTGAAGCCCTGGCCAAGCTGTATTTATACAGTGCTAAAATGTCTGACTGTTTGGGAGCTTCTCAGTGAAAAGTAGACAGGTCTCTGGAAATTTCCTGGAGTGGAATTCTGCCATCTTACATCTTTGGAAACTAGGATGGCTGCTATTCCTGCTGAGATTTTGTCACCTAAGGGAAAAATATAGAAAGAACAACTCACATAATTTCCAGAATATTTAAGACCGTATCCTTTAGAACAGTATGTTTTCATTTCCACAGATATTATCCATTTTTTTCCACAGAAATTCTGACAAAGTAAATTCAAATCCCTTAGGTACTTAAATATATATATAATATATACATATATATATATACACAGCTATAACTATGTATAGGAATACACAGATAGAGATGTAAATACATACACAGATTTGTGTACTTATATATGCATGTATGTTTACATATATATATATATAAACACCTGTGTTCTTGATGGAAATGTTTTCTGTCACCACTTGTAGGTGTCTCTTGATATTTAAGGCATCTTGAAGTATTCCATATGTCCTCCAGCTGTTTTCTTGGATGGACAGAATCTCCTATGTATCTTATGCAAGATCTGCCAGACCCTATGAATGTTTCATACATGCTGGACCATGTGAAATGGTCCTAAAAACCTGTGTGAAGGCATCTGCTCTGCTTTCTGGATGTCTGATGTGATGAGTGCCTCAAGTTGGAAATACTGGAGATGGCTACAGCCCATGCAAGGTATGATAAAATCAGAATTTATCATAGAAAATAGATGTGTGCATGCTATATAGCCCTGTGTGGCTCTGCCAACATTTTCAGAAAATATTATATTGATTGTACATAAGTTGGGTATAGTACAGCTTTGCTGCAAGGATAGACATGCTGGACATGCGTTGTTTCATAAGTATATCCATGCACATTAATCTTTGTTTATTACGAGTCATCATCAAGTTTGGATATACATATTATTTCTGTTCAGAAAATCCCTGAAAATAAATCTTAGTATACAGGAATAAGTCTAGAGGGATGACTTAAACTGGCCTTTACATACAAGCGTATGACAAAAGATTACAAAGAAAGAGACTGAATGTTTGTCATGTGACTTTCCCAGCAATTCATTCTGCAAGTCAATAAGGAGCTTGTTGCCACAGGGTACTAGTCAAAATTTACATTAATAAGGCAATTTAACTAGGATGGAATCAATGGGGGGAAGGAATGTGTCAATTAAAATAATCTGATGGGGAAAAGCATAAATTAATTTGAATCCTTTCAATTTTCCATTACTTTTTGATGTTAAAGAATATTGTTTCAAATATGATTAAAATCAAGTTTGCTTTGCATTGGCTCACTTTGCTTAGCTATATAATACATGCAAGCTACCATTCCATTATGTTACTATTGTGTATTTTCTATTATAATATCTGGATGTTATCAGAATGAAACGATTAAATGGTTCTGAATCAAATTTTGCATTCTGTGGGAAGCTTATCAGTGATTTTATTATTATTATTATTATTATTTGATTCTGAATTAAAGCAAGTTTAAAAGTGCTCGGATTTTCCAAAATCTGAAATTATAACTTTTATCAGTTTGAGGGAGGGGAGAGGAGGAGAGGAGCGGTGAGATCTTCAACCATTTTCTGTAAAGGAAAAGTTTGCAAGACTGTATACAGTAAATATGAATTACAGTATTTCCATCAACTGAAATACTTATCCATACAAGACAGGTGAGCCTTGCAAGTGTCCCTATGTTCCAGATCATGCACAGTATTGTTAATAATACTAACTGCCATCCAGTAGTTTCTAGAGATAAGAATGCTCAAATTACAGGTGAGAATGGGTGCTTCAGTGCATCCTTTTCTGAGGACAACAGCTCAAGTAATGTAGCTGAGGATGACATCTGCAGTGTCAGCAGTGGTCTGTTCACAGTGTCTCTGCTACTCTCTGATATCTGTGGATACACAGCGAACCTATGCCTCAGGAGGCAGGGCCTTCAGACCCAGCAGCCTCTCACCTTATGCCTGGTGGATATGTTTGATGTCCTCTTTAGTGCTGCCTTTGCTTCCCTTGCACAAGTGCAGCCATCCTGTGTTTGTAGGAGAATGTGTCTGGACCAACCACATATGTGGCAGTCTGGGCAAATATACAACTCCAAATTCCTGCCTGAAAAATACAAGGAGGACAGAATTTTAGTGCTCAGAAGTGAAAAGGCAACTCAGAAGCATGCTGTTAACTGTGAGTTCATGATGAGAGATTGCAAAAGAAAAAAATATCACAAATGTCTCTAGTTCAACCACAAACACTGTTGTGGTTTGACCTGGAAGGTGGCTCAGCACCACACAGTCGTTTGCTCACTCTCACTCCCTGCTTGCCAGTGGGATGGTGCAGAGAATCAGAGGAATAAAAAGTAGGACTCTGTGAGCTAAAACTATTTACTAAGGCAGAGGAAAGCATAATAGTTATGGCAATATTTATAAATATATAGGAATGTATATAGCAAGTGGTGTCCAGCTGGCCCGCAGCAAGTGGAAGAGAGAGATGAACTCCCACTCCCTTCAAAACTCCAACTGCATGAAGCCAAATGGTAAGGAATATCCCTTTGGCCAGTCTAAGTCAGCTATGCTAATTCTGTTCCCTCCCAGCTCCTTAGTCCCTTCGCTGAGAATGCCCTTGGCTCTGTGCAGCACTTCTTAGCAGCACCTATAAACATCAGTGTGTTATCAGTTGCTTTTCTCCCAGAACCAAAACATCAAATCAGACACTCTGAAGAAAACAATTCCATCCCATCTGAAACTAAGACACTCATCCACAGTGCAGTGCCAGGCTGAGAGCAGGAGGTAGCCAAAGGCACATGTCATGCAGCAGCCTTCAAACAATTAGCATTTACACAGCTCTCAAATTCTTTGCAAAGATTTTTTATCCCTCTTAACCTCTCTTCAGCTCCATTTCCCTACGGGTGCCCAAAAAGTCAGCAGACAAGCTGCAAAATGTATTTCTTGCTGGCTCCAGTCTTTGTCAGGAACACAGGTGCTACTTTAGTGGCTCCCTATAGATGCTCTTTGTGCCTAGCAACAAAAAAAAACTGATTTTTTCTGACAGCAAATTAATTACAGGGAACTCTGAGAAATAGAAAGGACAAATGCAGAGTGCCTTGCTTCATCTTCTGGGGCAAAAGTATAACCAGTGTTTGCATGTGCTTTCTTTTCCCTCCTATCAGTAACAGTTTATTCCTACACTGTCTTCATCTAAAGGGAGAGTTGAACCTGACTTAACTTATCCACTTGGGGAACACACTACTGCATGCAGCATTCAGTTAAGCCCCACTGAAATCATATAAAATCAATGGCACTTCTTTGTCCACCAGGGGAAACTGTGGTTCAGCTCCTCCCCTTCTCTCATGTCCTACTCAACAAGCATTGCTACATGGAAGCATCTGTCTGAAAGACTCTGATATAACACGGGCTTTTAGGTTTTATCCCAGAGGCAAGAGCCCCATACAAGTTTGGAGATTTCCATAAGAATTTCAGAAGTGTTACGTTTTGAGCAAACTTTGACCACTCCCAGAGGAACCGTGGATGTTTAGTCTGAAGCAGACAGCACTTTGATTTGGTATGGACAAAGTTCACGGTGAGGGCAAAGGAAATGAGCCTTATGCACAGAAAGGAGAAGAAAAAACCTCTTCTAGATGACGGACAACACAGAGAATGAATTTAGATCTGGTGAAATGCTGCTGAAGTTACACCTAAAAACACTTTCCTATAAGGCGCAACCCCTCTGTAAGACTGATAAGGACAGCGAGATGAGATTATCTCACCTAGCTCCGTATATCAGCACTGGTTATACTCAGGGCTCTTCATTACCTCTTTCAGATATTTGCTTTAGGGCTAGAAGAACATCCTGTTTTTCTCTCTTGGCCATTAAGAGAAGATTAGACAAGCGCATTATTTGGTCAGCTGAATCCCTCCAGCCTACTGAGAGGCAAATCTTAAGCACTACCCTTTCACACAAAGCAGTGTTTTTCCCTCTGTTCTTAAGAGTAATGAAACTTCAGCTCCCTGATCTAATCACTTCTGTTCCCCTTTCTTGCCATGGATGAAACGAAGTAGCATGTCTTCAAGTCAGCGGCAGAGAAGAGCTGCAAAACAGTGCAAGGTATGAAAGGGAAGAGTGGAAAGCACATGAGCAAGTTCAGAGAGGGCTTTCTCCCAGTGTTAATGCTGCAGATACCACATGGGTTCAGCTCTTGCATCTTGGAAATGTACAGCTGGGGGGAAATAATATCCCAAATGGAACAGTCATATAGGGGGCTTGAATCTGATGTGAGAACAAGCAGCAGCAAAACTGGCTGTATAATTCTGAACTGTGCCCCAGCTTGGCAGGGGCGTGATTTTGTCTTCCATCATTCCACAGCTTTCAGTGGCATCCATTTTAATACCTAGAAAAGTTCATGAGAGCAGAATGTATTCAGGGGAATAGACAAAAAAGAAATAGAGCTCCAGAGCAAAGGAACGGTATTGAAAGGAAGGAAGCAGCAAGTGTATGTTATGGATCTCCATATGTATATATGGAGATACAATATTAGGAATATCTTGAGGAACACTGGAATTTTTTTTTTAAATGGGTGTTCATTGAGATCTGACCAAACAATATTTTCACATTAAAGTGTGTAAAGGACCAAGAGGGTTACAAAAAGACAGAACAGTAAGGAGGGATTATACAGAAAGAAGCAAGAAATTCAAGAAAAAAATACAAAGAAAAGATTGCCTGAGGCTGACTAAGTCTCCAAAAGTGGAGAAAATTCACTTTCCTTAAGCTTATTCAAAACTAATAAAACACGGGATGGGTTTTCAAAAAGTAACCCCCCCTGCTGGGAGAAGTTTATATATAACAATATTAACTTCTGCGTAGCTTTTATACATAATAAAAGGCTGTAGGTAATTCAGACTATAAAGTCAAGTTTTCCAGCCTGTTTGTCTAAAGGCTAAAATAGAGTTAGCTCATTTTTAAAAATACAGATTGACAGAAGTTGTTTCTGCCATGTTCACTTAGAGAAATGCAAAAGCCAAAAAGAAAGGAAAAAAAGAAAAAAAAAGAAAAAAAAAAAAAAAAAGAGAGAGAGAGAGAGAAAATTAAAAATCATCCTATGGATTTGTCCCATTATATTTAAGGCAGTTGGTGTTGTCTTCTGTCTGCTGAATTTTGACCACTGTTCCAAAGTGACAACTTCAACTTATGCAACCACAAATAGAGGTGACTTGGTAACCACTTCCGTGACATCTACCAGGTCTGTATCCAGCAGTAGGGACTGCAGAAGGGGGAGAAGTGTGAACACAGGATCCCAGGGCTACCCTGCACAAATGTCCTATGCTGGAAGCAGACAGTTCACAGATGGATGTCCAATGTACTGCAGGGTTTGGTAGAGCAGAGAGGTGTAGTCAGGGGTCAGCCTGAACTTCCACAGTAATCTGGGTTTTGTGGGTGTTCTGTGTCACCTCAAGAAATATAATTGAATCAGTTTTTGTAAGCCATGAATGGAGTGAACAGACCAGAGAAGCTGAGACTATTTCCATTTGTTCCACACCTCCATGGCCTTCCTGCACTACGGAAATGGAAATCTGGGGAAAGAAGGAAAGAGGAGCAAAATGGGAATTAGTAATCACAGAATCACAGAATGGCCTGGGTTGGAAGGGATCCCAAGGATCATGAAGCTCCAACCCCTCTGCCACAGGCAGGGCCACCAACCTCCAAATTTAGTACTAGACCAGGCTGCCCAGGGCCCCATCCAACCTGTCCTTGAACACCTCCAAGGACAAGGCATCCACAACCTCTCTGGGCAGCCTGTGCCAGCACCTCACCACTCTCAATAGTAAAGAACTTCCCCCTGACATCCAACCTAAATCTTCCCTCTTTCAACTTGGATCCATTTCCCCTTGTCCTTCTGTTATCTACCTTTTCAAAGAGATGACTCCACTCCTGTCTACAGGCTCCCTTCAGGTTACTTCCCTTTAGTAACTCTGCAGCCTTTTTTTCTATAGGCTGAACAAGCACAGCTCCTTCAGCCTGTCTTCTTAGGGGAGGTGCTCCAGACCCCAGTCATATTAGTGGCCCTCCTCTGGACCCTCTACAACAGCTCTCTATCTTTCTTGTACTGGGGGACCCAGACCTGGACACAGTACACCAGATGGGGCCTCATGAGGGCAAAGTAGAGAGGGACAATCACCTCTTTGTGGTGCCCACCTTTCAAGTCTGTTGAGGTCCCTCTGAATGGCACCCCTTCCTTCCACAGTATCAACTGTACTACTCAGCTTGATGCCATCTGCAAACTTGCCTCGCACAAGTCCAAGTAAATGACATCAGTCACCTTCCTTTTGTCCACAAGTGCCGTCACTCCATCATAGAAGGCCACCAGATTGGTCAGGCATGACCTTCCCCTGATGAAGCTGTGCTGGCTGTCTCGGATCACATGCTCATTCCTCACGTGATCAAGCACGTTGTCCAGAAAGATCTGTTCCATGATCTTCCCAGGCACAGATGTGAGACTCACCAACCTGTAGTTTCCCAAGTTCTCCTTGCTCCCTTTCTTATCAATGGGAGTGACGTGACCCTTCCTCCAGTCATCCGGAACCTCACCTGACGGCCACGATTTTTCAGTATGATAGAGAGTGGCTCAGCAACCAAATGACAAAAGGTGAAGTGATAAGAAACTAAGAAAGATTACAGCCCAATGTTTAAGTTTAGAAAACTAGTGAAAGTCAGGCTGAAGCAACCCTTGAATCTTGTGCATGTACCAGTAACAACTTTGTTACTGTTGACTGGACTTTTAGTTCTGACACACCATTTCCCCTTTATTTAGGCCACAGATTTCCTGACTTCAAGTTTCACAGCCCTATAGGGTCAAATGGGGCTGGCACAGCTGCGTAAGTCTGAGCTGGGCTGCTTGTTCAGTGTAAATATGTCAGTTTTCTAACCTGAGGGTATTCTTCATTAGAGCATCTCATTTTCCATAAACCGTTCTTTTAAATGCTTGAGTAATCACTCAAAGTTTGGCAGATGACTATTCATGCACAAAAGTGACAATAAAAGTCCAGGGAACAGATTAATTCTCTCAGTTCTTTACAGAGATAAAGACACATGGGCTATTTCATCTTCAGGATGGGCTTTTTATTTTCTAGCCAAAGGTGGACGCTCTTCAAGTGATAGTTTGTCTCAACCCAATTATTGGAAGAGAGCTCTGAGCCAAAAATTGTTCCAGCCTCTTACAGAGTTACAGAAAGCAGGATTCATTCTGGTCTTGGACATTTATAGTTTGAACTCTTGATACAGTTTTCCCAAATGTTTTCTCCATTGATAATGAAAGCTCAAGTAAGTAACTCAAGTAAATGTTTTGGAGACCGAAAGTTAATACAGTCTCAGAAAGTCACTGTCCAAGATTTCACAACACATTAGATTGTACAGTGATTACCAGATAGCAGCTCTGTTCCTGCTCACCTCTGAAAGCAGAGTCTGTTTTATCTCATTTGGAGACTGATCTGCTGATTTTTTTGAGTATTTGGAGCATCAGTGCAGCCTACATGCATTTGATAGGCAGGGCATGAAGAAGGATTTTAGAATAACTAAGTTTCTGCAGTTCTTCCTTCTGAGATTTTTTTCCAGTCTATGATGCAAATCTCGGTTCTTTGCTGGGTGCACACCCTATGTGAGAAGGACAAGGATCTACAAGAGGAAATGCTCAAGGAATTAAAACACAAACATATTATCGAGGCAATTGAAAATTAACATTCCCCGAGGTATGGTATTGGCAAGACTGTCAGAGTGAATATAGCTCAGAGGAGCAGCAAAAGCGCTCCCAAAGGAAGAATCAGATAAAACAGCTCAGCATGAAAAGTATTCACAAAGGCATTCCTGATCACGACAGCCATTGCACAGGAGAGGGATCAAATCCATGTAATAGCTGAAGTAAAATCTGCAGTGGGAGCTCAGGAGTTCCTCAGCACTGGGGGATCTTCCCAAGGGAGAGACTTAGCATAAACAGTCATTGTAGATGAGCTAGAGATGCTGCCTGAGACAGCATGAACAAATTCACCTGAGAGATGCTGTATAAATATTTGAAATGGAAGAGGAGCTTAACATAAGAGCTGTTTCAGCCATTAAAGCTTACACCAGAGTTGTAAAGCAGGAGAGGCCACAACTCTGTGATAAAACCAAAGTGAGAGTCCATGCTGGGGAAACACCACTTGGTTTTCAGCTAGTCTGGAACAGCAGTACCACCTACAACGCCTTAGTCTCCACACGTCACACTCTAAAAAAGCCAGAGTTTGAAGGGACAACTCTCTGTAATAATGATGACATCACCATGGAATGAAATAGGTCTTGACATCTTTGGGAGCACCACACATTTTCAAAGACTTCTATACACTTGTGAAAATTAAGCCAGAGAAAGCAAATAAAACCCCAGGCAGAAATTAAGGATGGCCTAAGACTCCTCATACATACCATGCCAGAGGGAAAGGGAGGGCCCTGCTGATGCCAAAGTGCTGATGCAGAACGCTTGTATATCATTTTGGAGGTGTGGGAGCCCCTTGGCTGCCACAGCAGCCTCAGTGCCTCAGTGGTGTCAGACCTGTGAGAGGCCTGATGGTTTGTTTCCCAGGCTGTGTGCATTGACATAGAGGCACTTCAGCTGGGCAGTTGGTCTTGTCACCTTCTTGGAGGATCACTCCATAATTCCTCTGAAGCCTCCCTGTTGCCTTCATCGTCATAAAATGCAGCAGGTCTTGGTCCCCCACCTCCACCTGCAGCAGCAAACCCGAATCTTCCACAAGGAGAAAGGCTGCACCCCCTCCTTGCCCCGTTCGCCCTTCCTACACGCTGTGCTCCCTGGGAACACCCCCTCTACCCACAGGGGTCTGCCTGTCTTCATTCCCATATCTGCCCACAGCATGTCAGGGCTGTGTCTGGGCACAGGGTCAGCACTTCTTGCTCAGGAGTGCTGGGGTTTGCTTTTGCTGCAAGAATATTCTAATGCATATAAACATTTCCCCCATTTCCCTTTACCTGCAGTCACCCACAATCCCCAAGTGCACTTCAGCAACCACTAACTGGAATAAAAGCTGGTGGTTGGCTGTAACATGTCCCTCCTTCTGGTTTACATGTTGTGTCTCCCTGTGCTGCAGAACACTGTGACAAGGCTTCTGTATTGTGGTGGTTGTTCCTGGCAGCAGGGTCACCCTGCTGGCTCACGGCCAGCCTGCTGTCCACCAGGACACCCAGGTCCTTCTCCTTCTCCATGTCTTCCTTGTGCTGAGGTGCCCAAAACTGAACACAGTACTTGAGGTGAGGCCTCACCAATGCCAAGTACAGGGGCAGAATGACTTCCCTAGTCCTGCTCACCACACCATTCTTGATACAAGCCAGGATGCCATTGGCCCTCTTGGCCCCCTGGGCACATTGCTGGCTCATATTCAGTTGACTGTCCATCAGCACATCAAGGTCCCTTTCCATCAGGCAGCTTTCCAGCCACACCTCCCCAAGCCTGTAGGGTTGCCTGGGGTTGTTGTGACCAAAATGCAGGACCTGACACTTGGCCCTGTTGAAATTCATTCCGTTCACCTTGGCCCATTGATCAAGTATATCCAGGTCCCTTTGTAGTGCCCTTATCCCCTCAGGCAGATCAACACTCCCTCCCAACTTGGTGTCATCTGCAGACTTACTGAGGGTGCACTCAATCCCTTCATCCAGACCATTCAGATCTATGCTAAGATTGTGCTGGTATATCATTCTAGTAACAGACAGCTAGGTCCAGAGAGATTCCAGGCACATCTGTCTCCAAATGTAATTAGGGGAATTCCACAATTCCTATGTATTCGATCTACTAAGGAGCAGACTAGAAGTGTAAATAAGTTTAATTGAGAGCTATCTTCATTATACTTATCTTTCTAATTGGATTTAATTAAATCAGTCTGTGTTAAGGATCTCAGTGACATGGTACACCACTTACATACTCATGCTTTATTTCTATATTTCACTCAGTCTAAGATGAGGCTCATGGACAACTCAGCTCTTCACTGAGCCCTCCAACAGACCTGTTTCTGAAGTGAGTATGAAGCAGACACTAAACACAAAGGAGATTCAAGGCATTCCTGAACAGCTAGGACACTGCAAAAACAAAACAAACAAACAAGCAAGCCAAACAGTGGTAAGTACAGTGCTGAAGTTGCAGACAGACTGAAAGACTAGTGAATAAAGGTAGTGTTAAACATGTCTCCCAGGCAGAGCTTCTCAGTATCCTTTCAAGTACAACAGGGAAGAAGGCAACAAGGAGACTTGTATGGAGATTAGAGCAGAAGTGTCCACAAAGATCAAAGGATATACAAACAGTACTTTTGGCTGCAGACATGGTCAGGCAGCATTTGGAAAGAGGAGGTTTTCAGGAGAAAATAAAGGAGAAATAGGAATAGAAAAAGAAATGGGGCACACAAAAAAATGCTAATAAGAAAGAAGCATTTGCATGTACATCTTTGAGATTGGAATACAGGCAAACCAACAAAAAAAGTTGTGCAGAATAGCACAGACACTGCTATTGAGAAGTGCCGGATACCTAAGAGTGAAGGAACTTGACCTTGAGTTTTACAGTCCACTGAGACAAATAGCACTGTAATGAAATTCTACACCCTCTGTGGCATGCAGCCCTTCAGTTGTGTCCAGCAAGGGACCATGGATTGCCTTAAGAACTGGCTCAGAGAACTGGTGGGAAAAGCAGGAGCTGAGGGGGGAAATTCTCTAACCATTGTGTTTCTGAGAGGAAGGTATTGGGGAATGTTGCCTCTTGCTCCATTTCATCTTGACCAGGTCTGACTTGCTGAGTGAAGAGGAACACATGTTCTGATTTTTAAAAAGCAGAGTATTCCAAGAAGATGATATAGTTTATATAGAAGAGTTCACACAGACAAAAGAGGCTGTAGCCTTAAAGACACAGATCCTTTCAGAATAGCTTTCCTGGACTACTAGGCTGTTCAGTCCCACTTCCAGTGGGAAAACACTCACATTTCCTCACAAGCCTTTCACAGTTACTTGTCATTCTCTGCTCTTGCCTTCCTTGTAGACTATTAACACTTAATAGGGTTTAATTTATTAGTAAATTGAGCTTCAATTGCTATAAAATAATAAGCAAAGATACACTCTTTTTTTCTTATTTTGCTTATTCTTAGATGAATCACTGATGCAACACCAGCTACTAAAGGATGCAGAGAACATCTGCATGTCATGTACTTTAATGTACCTCATCCAGTTCAGCTCAGTAGGGCAGATTTCACACTCTTTACCCTCTGGAGAACACTTGTACCACACAGATAGAATGTTATCAGAAGGAGCAAACCTGTTGGGGAAACCCATACTTCTTGCCATCAATTTGAGGAGTGTTAAGCAAAGTCAGATCTTTGCAGAATACAGTCAACGCAGAAATTTCCTCAGAAGGATTGCTGTTGTCCCAGATGGGATTTCCTATCAAAGCATTTCGGAGACACCAGCCTCAGGAACAAGAATACAACAGCAGCTGAAGGCATTGCTTTGAACACCACAGGTCAGAATATGTGCAGATTAATTTATATGGAGCTGGCACATCTGAAATGAAGAAACAAATCACTGGACTATTGTCTCTGTTAGAGCTTTCCTCAAGCCTTTCCCTACAATAAAGCACTCCAATGACCCTCTTGCTCTGATGCATAGTGACACAGAATTTCAGAACTTCAAGCAAACTAGAATTCTCTAAGGTCTTGGCCTGAAATAAGAGTTCCCCTGGTGAGGAACTGAATAAGTATATTTTTCTAAGCACTCTGGGTAGTGTTCTTTAGTCTCGATTCATAAATTATTGGTGCCTCTCTGCTCTCTCTGAAGTCTCCTTCAGTGAAGGCTTCAGATCTGTGGCATCGAGGAACACACAACTGACTGTTCAGACATAAAATCTTCCCTGTTTGTTCTTCAAAAGCACCACACAGACCAAAGGCACTGAGGAGGTTTGGTTTTTTGTTGGTTTTTGTTTAAGTTGTGATACATCCCCAAAAATATCAGTGAACTGTATTTTCTTTATAGTCTCTGCTCCTAACCTGAAAATAGAAGCATGCAAGTTCAAGATCAGGTTGGATGGGGCCCTGGGCAGTCTGATCTAGTGGGTGGCAGCTCTGCCCGTGGCAGGAGCTTGGAGCTGGATAACTTTCAAGGTGGCATCCAACAGAAGCTGTTCTATGATTCTATGGAATAGAAAACATGAAATCTGCCTGCTGTTTCTCTTGTTTCAGGAAATCACTTCATATGTACAGATCTATAACTACTACATTGCAAAGAATGCATTAGATAAAAATATTGGAGATGTCCCATACAATTTAAAAAGAAAAATCAGTCTGTTCTGTTTTCTGGATACATTTCATGTGTGAAAATTTCATTTTCTTCTTATTCACTGACTTAGCTATCAAAGATGTTCCACTGGCATGTCCTGCAAAGTCCTCTTTACTGTATTAGTCTCTGGAGAAGGATGTTCAAACAGGGAATGCAGTACATACAGTAAATAGTTTTCAGTGCAATTTGATGGGAATTAAACCATCCTGAGGAGTCATTAGTTCAGTAAATTGCTGCTGCAGCATCTGTGCTTTCTACTTACATTACAGAACCGATGCTTCGATTTAATTCAGACCAACAAAACATATAAATTACTCTCAACTTTTTCTTTTACTTTTTTTTTTAACCTAAAACTGCTGTATGCCAGTCAGGTAAGCAAAATAGCTGCAGAAGACTACAGAAGACAAGCTCAGCAACTAGAATATACTCAGGCTAATTGGAAAATCAGAACATCTGCACGTTCATGAATAGTTTTCTCCTTGCTTTTACAACCTCTGTTTCAAAAAAAAAACCATAGTAACAATTAACTAAATCTTGTGTTTTGAGCTCAACCATCCTATTTTGTATAGTTCTAATGTGTACTGCAGCATTAATAGGTCACCATACCATGTGACATGTCAGACAAAGCACCACCAGGACAAACTCACATTGTTTCTTTGTTCTGTTACCATCTAGGTTTAATTGAGGACAAACTTAAGCTTCTTGGTTATTGAGAAACATAAAAATTGTTAACTTTCTGAAAGGTTTCAGATAAGAAAAAAATAAAGCTAAAATGTCATTATTTGGACACCATTCCCATGGATCTGGGTAATTTATTCAGGATCTTTAATTTGAGAGATGTCAATCCCACAACTATGCTAACAAAAATCACAATGTACACAAAAATAATAGGGTTTCAATCTAATATCTTTGATCATGCTTAAGCACTTGTGTGTTTCATTGAAGACATCGCTCTAAATTTGCCACTAAACCCATACAAGCACAAAATCATTCCTTTCCCTCCAAATAATAGAAACTTTATAGGAAATCTATCGCAAATCTTTTTACATTTATGCCAGACTTTATTCCTAGACCATCATACTAAACTATTCTAATCTGCTGCTGTTTGAAGCATTTTAATTTTGGTTCTGGGATACTTCCCCAGAGAAGTCATATTTGCTAGTTATTAGAGGGTCTAAGCTTTCATTTTGCCATGTGTGCATTGCAGCTGTTGTGCATTTATTCTTGTTGTCTACTTTTGGTCTGCAAGTACCTGAAGCATGCAGCACAAGCCAAGTTCCAAGCCATGGCAGATGACATAACTCTTAAGGGAATTATACCAAAACTACAGACAGCAATGAACACTCAGCCAATTAATGTGATCGACTATGATGTCTTTGTCATAATTATGCCTTAGAGAAATTAGCCTGGCTGTTGCCTTTCTCTGAAAAAATAGCTGATCTCTACTTTTGTCACCATGAATATGTGGCTGTTACTCTCTAGTTCACATTTATGTTGCCAGAGTATAATATGTAACAAACGTCAGCTTTTAATCAAAGATAATTCATGCGTAGTCTATCCTGAAAAAATTCAAATGAACAGATCTTGTGAGTGTAGTCTGTATCTTGCATTATCTTACCTGAATGGTCAGTTAAATCATGTTTCCTACTGTGTTCCAGGTTGTACTAAGAGTACTAACTGAGAGAAAAAGATGGTTATTGCTTTGAAAAACTTTCTATCTTAGTTAAACAACAGAAGCAGCCTTAATCTCATGGTACACAGTGTACAACACACTGTACTCTATGAAAACATTATGCGAGCAAAAGGCAGGTTCATTTAAAGGTTTAAGCTTCTTAACAACCTGTCATAATAGTTGACTAGGAAGCTACAACCCTGTGTGCCTTATAAAAATACAGAATCAACTAAAATGTTGCAGTACAAATGATAACTGAGTGTACTATGTTTCACTATGCTTAGAGATACAGTCTGCTAATCTAAAGGAGTTATAATAGAAAGATAGATACTTGAAATGTTGGGAAAACCTCCTCCAATTCTGAATGGTGGCTTTAAAACTGTAGTTGCAAATATTTTCTTTTTTCTAAGCACAAAACCTCACAGAAAACAAAGGTCATACACTACATATAGTTGCGCAAACCTCACTTCCTATGACAACCAGTGATTCCTCATCAGTTCCTTGTGCAGCCCCAGAAATTTGTTTGTTTGTTGTCCTTCCTGTTATTCTCGGTTTATAAGTTTTCAGGGCAAGAACCACTCCTTATACCTCTTTATAACTCATCATGCACAGTGGGAAACTGATATTTCTGATATCAGTTACAATCTGGCTCTTAGATCTCAGATGAAAGGGTTTCAGAATCCTTTTAAAGAACTCATGAAATATTGTTATTTCTTTCAGCAGAGAAGCAGAACCAAATGGCAAGAAGGGCAACTGTGTATTCTGTAGAAGCTTAGAAATATTATATGAGATATTGCTACCTCATATTACCTTTAATTGTGTATCTTCCTGCCAGGAGATCCTTTGTCATAACAGAAATCAAAGTGGCCCTGGGAGAAATGGCCAAACAGACATCTTTTGTGAAGCAGGAGTCTTGAAAGACATTAGAGGCAATTGGAAAAGGGCATTTTACCTAAAGATAGCAATAAAGCAGAAGTCAGAATTTCAAAAGAGTCAAAACTATGTTAGGGTGGGCACATTTTGTGCATAGAATGATAATATTATTTTCTAGCCATCTGTCAAATCAAATTCAAAGGATTTCCAGATCCATGTTGCAGGGGCTGGAAATATCATCAGATGCTTTATTTTGGCTTTGATGCAAGGCTAACTGTGTTAGGTCACTGTCTCCAAGAGTCATAGTTTCTGTTATCTTAAAAATACAAAAGAGGGGAGCAGTAAAAATTTACAGTAAAAGAAAAGCAATAAGAAAAGCAGTGAAAAGCAGTAAATTCTCTGGCTTCTGGTACTGCCAACATGTTCTTTCATTTTGCTTTGGACAATAAAATGACTGCAAATCTCAAAATCACCCTGGTAAGTTACTTCTGTTGATCCTTAAGAAATAATGACAGTGTTTCCTGTTGTACATATTCTGCATTTTTCTGAAACTCGAAATCAATTATTCAATGAGGAAAATAAATTGATTAACACCTGAGCACTAAACTACATCCAAGTTCTTGCTGATGGCCAAAAAAAAAAGAGTACGCCTTAGAGAGGTGGTAGAGACAACAATGACTCAGCTGCTGGCATGGAAATTGGCATGGAGTTGTTGCAGGTAAAGCATCCCCTGCTGATGCTCTGGGAAGGGATAGGGGTGAGAAGCTGAAAGAGGAAACCCTTGGTTTCCTAGTCCCACCTTTAAAATTTCTCCTTGGTCCCAAAATTTCCCACCCCAGAGGACCAAGGTGCACAGGAGCACAAGCAATGTGGTCTGACTCCAAGGAGGCCGGAGGGGGCGCACTATCTCTGGTGCACTATCAAGGAGAAACGTGTCTTTGTTTTTCTCTTGTAATCTGCATGGAACCTGGTTCTTAAGCTTAACACTGCTGGCAAAATCTCTCATCTTCCCCTTCATCTGGCCCTCCACCACCACCACCACTGCTAAGAGCAGCAGCACTATGAGAAAAGTCCATGTCTCCAGGGCTGAGTAGTTTCTGAAGGTCTCAAACATTAGTGACATCAAGAAAGTAAGATATATGACATTATTATTCCTCATGACGAAGTTTGAAACCCTTACTGCTAGCTGCTGGTGAACTCAAAGAGAAAGAGTGTAGATTCAACAGCCTTTTCTTCTCACGTGAACCCATGTAAAATACAAGCAAATGACAAAGTGGCCTTTTCCATCTCATGATTGTTATTTAGATCCACCTTTCTTCTGTGGGTACGTAGCAAAGCGGAGCTGAGCTTGTCATTTGCTGGCTCTATCAGTACTTTTGATACAAAACATTTTTGGGGGTCAAGGCAGAAGGAGGTAGACAGGAACACCTACAGCATGGTATGATACAGTTTGAGTCTCCTATTGGTGAAAGTATTTTAATTGGAAGCATAAAATAAGGCTAAATTCCCATCAAAATGTTTACAGCCATAAAATTCATGCTTTTGGAACTCCAGCTGGGAGTAAGCATACAAACAGAGCAGCTTTCTCTTACTTTGTAGTCTCTGGATCAGAATACAGGAAGATAATAAGTTGGTCCAAGAAACAGCAGGTGTTAAGTCTTCTGTTTTCACAGCTAATATTATACTTGAAACGGTAACCAAAAAAGCAAGGCTTGGATATTTGGGTTGTTTCCACTAAGAATAAATTAAATTTAATGTTTATTAGAAAGTCCGTGTTGCACAGAAATCTTTCATCCACTGGAAAAAATAAAAACAAAAATAAAAATAACAGTTAAAAAAAAAAATGGAGGAGGAAATCCAAGAAAAACTTAGAGCTGTGACAATTTGTAAGAACGTTAAGGTGCTCTCTTCAATTCTAATATCATCAGATGTTTTTCATCTTTAAAGGAGAACAAGTTACTGAATGTTATGTGGCACGCATATCTATCTCGTGTGGGTGTATGAATATATAACGTGTTGGAACAGGCAATGAAATGGCCTACCAAACTGGGTAAAGATGCATAAAATCTTCTTTTTAGCTTTAGCACTTCCTTTTCTCTCCAAGAAGAGGTCCTCTAAAACACTAGGATTAAAATCTAAGGCCTCCGTGCGACTCTTAGGAAAAGCATAATAACATGAATATCTTAAGGGGGAAAAAAGTGTGTTCGAACAAAGTGGATAGAACACGTATTTGAGCAATAAACAGAGCAGAAGACAAAAAATGCAATTGTTGGTATGAAATAAATGCCCTTTTCAGGCCTGGATTTTTAATCTTATGCCATTCTGATAGTGTGAAGTTTTGGACCCAAAATCTATGCCTGAATGAAGCGTTCCCAAAGCTGCTCCCTGACACCAGGGCCAAGTGGCATGAAGCGGTTTGTGCTCAAACTATTAAACTCCATTACCCTATAACATAGGGTGGCTGTACCTACACCACACTTGGGAACAGTCCCTGGCCTAGGCTAACTTCTGAGCTGTGCCTGGGAATCATTTGGGAGACTATTTGGCCAAAAGCAAGCCAGAGGGCATTTCAATAATTTAACAATATAAACAATCAAGTCTGGTGATGTGCCCTGGCACTGCTTCATTTATTAGAGCAGACACAGCTGACATGGCCAGCTGCTGAACCCTTAAAAGCACGAAGACAGCACAGATGGCCTTGGACCACTTTCATCTCCAAGCAGAGGTGCCGGGAGCATGCCCAAGCATATGTAGTGCTCCACCAGGAGCCAGAGGAAACCCGTTTGTTGCAGAGTGAGCCAGAGCTCATGCTGGTAGAAAAGCTGCTGCCTTCCAGTATCGCTGCCTCCCTCCCCTGTGGGCCTGCGCAGGAACACAAGCCATCATTCTCTTGATCCCAGAGCCAGGAAGGGCGGAAGATGCTGACATAGCCTGCCAGTGCAGAGGAGGACAGACAGAGGCCAGTGGTGGTCCTCTCCCACAGCAGCCAGCAGGGTCAGTGCACAGGAGTCATACAGCTGCAGAAGCCACAAGCAGGCTTAGGGAGTGGATGAACTATGCATTGTGATTTAAATCAGTGCAGTTCTCAACAACACAAGTTTCCTCTTTGTTCCTGAGAACTACCATAAGCATCTTTGGTCTGCATTTTTCAAATGTTATCATCTTCTATTTTATGAAATGTTTTCATTACCTGTCTATTCTAATTGTTAATTTCGCAAACAAAATGTCTTGGAAAGCAGCAAATAACTTTCTTATGTCACTGAGAAAAGAAAAGCTGTTTTTTGTTTTTTTTTTTCTTTATGAGCTGTGTTTTAAAAATTGTGATGAACTAAAACACAAACATTTAAATGACATAAAAAATTAAAAGAAGACCAGGTAAAGCGGCCATGCACAGACGAACTCCCAATGTGAGATTCAAAAAGCAACTAGTTTGTGTCTGCTTCTGGGTTTATGTCCAGAATAAAAATAGGCAGCTCTGAGGAATTCAATACTTGCTTTTGTTTTCCTCTCACCACTCTGCTGTAAAGACCTCATAAATGTGCCGTGGGTTTCAGCTCTTTCTCAACTGTCCAGTTAAAATTGTCCTTCAAAACTCCTGGTTACCACTGAGGGCTGTTTGGATAGTTTGACCCAGTCCTCCCATTAGAAATCTTTGTACTACAGCAGCGTCCCTTGCCAGCCACTGGCCTAGAGAAGCAGCATGGATGCAGAGTTTGGCTTTGAGCTTCCGTGGCAAGGTTTTGGTAGCGGAGGGCTGCAAGGCAGCTGCAGGGATGGGCTCACGTCAAATCAGAGCCAGTTCTATCTAATCCAAAAGGGACCTGCTTGCTTGTGCCTCTGGGAAAGCAGCTTTAAGGAAAGGAAAAACTGCTGCGCAACAGCAGCTGGGAGAGAGAAGTGAGAGATGGTGAGAGAAGCAGCTCTACGGGCACTGACTGAGGTCAGTGCAGCAGGAGGGCAGGAGGTGCTCCAGGCACAGAGCAGCAGCTCCCTGCAGCCCAGGAGAGGCCCATGGAAGAGCAGGCCATTCCCAGCAGCCCACAGGCACAGTGTGGAGCAGATCTTCACATACAGCCATGGGGGACCCCACTGGGCCATCGTGAATGAGGCTGAAGAGTGATGACATGAATAATGTGTGGCTGTGAAGTGAGGAGTGTTTTTCTTTGGTAAGAGGAGTCTTATAAAAGTAAAGAAACATGGTCAGATTTTTGAGCTGAATGTCTCATTGCAACTCTACACATTCCATTTGAAAACATTCAGGTCACGTATTTATGTTGACTGAAAATGGGGATGCAAATATGCCAGGGCCTGAGGGAAAAGCATGGAGCTGTGCCAGGGGAGGGACAGCAGGGGATCAGGGAAAGGGTCTGCACCAGAGGGTGGGAGGCATGGAATGGGATGCACAGGGCTGTGGGCATAGCCCCCAGTTCAGGAGTTCAACTTACATCTAGACAACGTTCTCAGGGTTTGATTTGGATGGTGCTGTGTGGAGCCAGGGGCTGGCCTCAGTGAACCTTGTAGGGGCCTTCCAGTTCAGGATGTTCTCTAGTTCTATGATTTCAGTGCTATTTCAAGTTCTTGATCTTGGTGTTGGAACAGTAAAAAGTTAACTAACACATTTTCACCTTATCCATGACACTCAGATGTCATGGACTTCTGTCTTCTCTCTGAAGATTACAGTCTTCTCTTTTTCAGGTTGAATATTCTCCACTATGTAGTCCTACAGCAGTTTCATTCATCTAATAATTCTAGTTAACTTTCTCTGTAGCTTTTGTGGGTGGGCCATCCAATTGATATTCCTTGAAAAGAGATCCTAAATATTCTTCATGCATTCAGCTGACTCTGCACTTCTCTGCAACATGAGCAGACGATGGCACACCATATACTCTCTTTTTGCCTTTTGAGAGGTTTCATGTAGCCAAGGTCAGGCAGAAGAGAAGACCTCCATACAAAAGCTCAGAAGTCAACTGTCCCAGGACAGACTGAACTTGCAGACAGCCCGGCATTATAGTACATTGAGGATGTCAGGTGCTAGGTTTAAAGGGTGTACAGGGTTCTCAGGATTAGATCCTTGCCAGAATGTAAATATAGATACAAAGTCAGAGAATTGCAGAAGTGTTGACTCAGAGAGGCCTGGAAGTCATCCCATGCTCCTCTTGCTTGACACTCATCCAGGTCATCCACAACTTTGTCCAGCCCTTTTTTGAAAACAAGGATCAATACTGGAAAATCTACTTGTTTAGTGTTGCTCTGCCCTCCAAGTGGAACAGCTCTTCCTAATGTCCAATCTGAATATCCAATGTCACACTCTGTGGCTCTTAGCTCTTCTTCTAGCACAATACACCACCAAAAATGAATTGATTCCATCACCCTTATACCTGCCCTTCAAGCAGCTGCAGGGCACTATTAGGTACCTCCTCAGTTTCAACTCCTGTAGCATGTGATTCAGCTTCCAGCCACCTTGGTGACGTCTTCATTGGGCCTTCTTCAGTTTATTTATACCCATCTTGAACTAGAGAGGTCTGAAACTAGATACCATATCTTAGTGGCAATATCATCAGCGCTGAGTAGAGGTGGATAGCAACTTCTGGCCATATTCATCTTAGAAATGGCTCAATGTGTAGATCACCTTTGCAATAAGATGTAAAGATGGTTTATGCTTTACCCCAGAGTAAAGAATTCACCATAAAGCCCCAGTCCTTTTCGACTGCAGTCAAGATGATTCATCTTCCCATTTTTAGTAAAATATATGGCATTAATTTTAAGGTATAACAAGAGATTTATAATTTTATGACAATTAAAATATTCCATTGAGTAGGAGAAGTGAAACCTTCACCTTCATGCACATAATGAAACAACACGGTCCTTGCTTCAAGAAAAGAAGCTTAGGTAACAGAAGGTGTTGTGTGGAAAAAGAAAAATAAATGACCACATGTGAGTTGACAGTGACACACCGATACCTGGTATAAAAAGCAGCAGTTTCAGCATCAGCTGCCCAAGCCAGCATGTTTTATTGATGTCTTCCATCTTTGATTAAAATAACCGTGGCTATAACAGTGCCATGAAGAAACTCCTTCAGATTGTCAGTCCCATATATGATGTCATTTTTCTCAGAGCCTAATAGAAAATAGCATGGCTTCAGAATAGGGAATTACATACCACAACAGGAAGCCATACCAAGGTAAGTCAACTGGAAAAAAGGAAATTCCCATATATCCATGGTGCTGAACAATTTCTCTGGAATTCCAGGATAATTCCTTAGACAGCTCCTGTGCCAATCTCCTAGGTGGGCAACCTGTGCTCATGTGAGGTGAGAAGGCTTCTACATCTCACCTTGGGGCTGTATTCCTGAGAGTTCATTACCTGGAAGCATGAGTCCATGTTACCTTTTTAACCAAGCTCATAGATCATCCCAGTAGCAACAAGTTCTACAGTTATGATGGGTACAGTTAAAACTCTTGTTGATAAGACTTCAGAAGTAGGCATGACTGAAGTGAAGAAGATATAAAGCTATAAGAATTTTTGTGTGAAATATCCATGAAAACCCATTGTGAATATTTGAAGTTTGGATGCATAATATTACTGAACAATAAAGAGGAGTGAATCAGGTTAGTCTGATACACCTCTGTGAAAAGAACAATTTTCCTTTGAAAAATGATATATTCCTAGAAATCTGAATTAATTCAGGTCCATAAATACATCATACATTCACTGAAAAAGGAACAGAAGAAGCAGCCTAATCTGATAAAATTTCCAACTCAAAGTGTCTCATAATTCGTGAAACAGGAAAAGGTAAACTCTGTGCATCTCCCATTTGCTAATTCAGTTTGCTTTCAGCAGAGGTAGAAAATAAAATTATCAAAGAATAGCATTTTTTAAACCGTTAACATAAACAGCTGCTTACTCCACATGGGTCCAAAAAGCACATCAACACTTTTTTTTCTCTCTCTATGGACAGAAATTCTGTTCCAGTTCTACTCATAATTAAAAATCCCAGTAGCCATAGCAACAGGACCATTGAATGTCCAAGGTTGGCCCTATAAAGGCCTGAGAAACATCCTCAAAGCACAGACCAAAGGTGATTTAAAAGGGAAACATTCTCCCTCGCTCTTTGGCTACCATCTTCTTGTTGCTGAGGAAAGAGGGAAGATTCCTAACTCCCAATATGATATCTCTGTACATTAACTAGTTAGAATAAAGGCTAAATTCAAAACTAAATCTCTCGAGTAGAATTTCAGTACCTAATTTACTCTAATATTAGGCCCCTGGCTCCTATTCTCT
The DNA here is from genome assembly GCF_039878825.1 of Excalfactoria chinensis. Lineage (NCBI taxonomy): Eukaryota > Metazoa > Chordata > Aves > Galliformes > Phasianidae > Excalfactoria > Excalfactoria chinensis. The sequence continues at coordinate 116,254,709 of NC_092825.1, forward strand.
TCAGTTCATAAATGTAGATAGGCTGGAGGGACTGCAAAACACAAAGCAATAACATAAAATAAACTATTAAAGCTAAGGACACCATGTTCCTTTTATTCTCGCACACACCCACACATATACACCCACACACAGGCAAAAGCTCCTCAGGAGAAGGAATCTTGAAATGTGAAAAGTCCAGTATGCAATAAAGCTGTAAAATAGACATTACTTTTTTATGTACATGTCCTGTGTCATTAAGCAGCCTTCCTAGAAAAAGGGACATGGTATATACATGCCTTTTTTTTTGCTACAGGAGTGGTAATTGCTTTTTCAACACAAGTAATTTCGAGCTACTTGTTATACGCTGAGTGACACACTGGACAAGCAATTTTGTGTTCCCACAACAGCAAATTAGAAAGGCAGCCAAGCCAAGTAACCACATGACAATCCTTTTCTCCCCTTGAGTTTCAAATTATTGCATAGAAAGCACTAAAACCAATACAAAGCCCAGCCATTGATTTCACCATGAATCAAGTTTCACCCCAAATTCTTTTGCAATTGTTCATGTGTAAATTTTAAGTGTCTAGAAACTTCAGCAAGAAAGTTGTTAAAGGTAGCTTTTTACAGAGATCCCTTCAAACAACCATTACACAGTCCTTCCATTTGGAAATAATTTCTTCATTATCTTGAAGACCTGGTTTGTCCTTCAAAGTTTTCCTGCCTGAACACTAGCCCTTCATTCAGGCTTCCAAATTCAGTTGTCCGTTCTGTGCGCCAGACCTTCAGCTCAAGCTGGCAGAGAGACTCCTGGAGAGCATACATCTTCAAACAGCACAATTCAGTGATACTGTGCCCATGCAAATGGAGAATTGCCTGTCAATATGATTCTTGCATTTTTTGTTGGTTTGTATTAAAATGAAACCTCATGTGTCTAGAAGCTGTATCCTCATCTTCCTTTTTGAAGCACTCACTGGTTTTGGAGGGTTCTCTTGTTGGCCCACCTTTGCAAGCACAAGGCTGTGTTTCCATATAGTGCTTGTTCTGCAGCTCCAAATTACCCTCAAGCCACTGCTGCTTTCCCTAAGAAAAGAAAATGCTGACTTGCCTGACCTGCAGAGTGAAAGAACATCATTTGCACAAGGGTAAAGAGCTGCTGTACATAGGAATTGAAACTGAGTCTTTGGTCTGGAAAGCTTGAACAGTTCTGAACAGAAGAGAGAGTACTACAGTGCTTCTACTGAATGGCAGAGAAAAAAAAGAAATACAAAAAGTTTGAAGCTGTCACCTCCATAGGGGTTGCCACTGCATGGAACTGGATTCAGTGCTGAGACCAGATTGCATCATTCCCCACATTCCATAAAAGACGCTTTATAACACTGAGAGTGTCGGTTTTATTGAAAAGCATGTGGCTTTTCTCAAAGATCTTCTGATATCTGGCTAAAAGGGATTCAGATGGCAAAAAGGAGTTCAAGTGAGTTTATTATTGTATACTCCACCTTAGTTTCCCTCTTTGCCTATTTCCTGTTTCCCAAAAGAGTCAAGCACATGCAGACAGAAAGAATCATATAATCATAGAATTGCTCAGGTTGGAAAAGACATCAAAGATCATCAAGTCCAACCACAACCTAACCATACTACCCTAACTAACAACCCTCTGCTAAATCATGTCCCTGAGCACCACATCCAAATGGTTTTTAAACACATCCAGGGATGGTGACCTCTCTGGGGAGCCTATTCCAGTGTTTAACTACCCTTTCTGTTTTTCCTGATATCAAAAATAAACCTCCCCTGGCACAACTTGAGGCCATTTCCCCTCGTCCTGTCACCTGTCACCAGTGAGAAGAGACCAACACCGCTTTAATTGTAAGTACCTTCCAGGTATTTGAAGAGAGCAATAAGGTCTCTCCTCAGCCTCCTCTTTCCCAGACTAAACAGCCCCAGTTCCTTTAGTGCCCTCCTCATAGGGCATATTCTCCAAGCCCTTCACAAGCCTTGTTGCCATTCAAGTCAATTCAGTTTTGAAGGAATTTGTTTGTTTCCACAGGCTGCTTTGGCAGTCAGAAGTACACAAATAAGAAAACAAAAGGTTAACACCAAAAGCACCCCAAACCAATTTCAAATGCACAATTCAACAGAATAGGCAAACATAACTTCTTACAGAATAAATTAAAGCAAGGTAAACAGAAAAAAGGGATATGCTGAAACCCATACTTCATTACTCAGATAAAATTCATACAAAACTTAAAGCAAGCTTGGCAAACAACTGTTTTTTTCAGACTCCATGGCTTTCCATAAATAAAATGAGAAATATGCAAGGTAAATATCCAGATGAAGTACACTGGTTTTCCCATCTGCAGTTCCAAGTCCAAAACAAATTACTTGCCTTCTGTGCTTGGACTCAGAAATAAGTAGAGCTGGTTCACTTTTGGCTCAAGGGATTGGCTCTGAATTGGCTTGCTGAGCTAGACGGCAGCAATAAGCATTCTGTGTGTATAATATAGTCTTAAATTTGGCACTTTCTCTCCCTGCAGTCCTCTGGCATAATGACATCTATTCAAATCGCCTACTTTATTTGCCTAACACAAGTGCTGAACATCTCAAAATCAGATGCCTGACCAAAGCAGGCATCAGTACTAAAATAATGCAGAGCATCCAACTTAGGGTGCCAAAAAGAGAAGACTATGAGATCCACAGCCCTGTTTTTCAAGGTGAAAAGCATGCAAAATATGACCTTACAGTATCAGTCCTCTCATATTTACTTTCCACTGCACTGCTTCTAGAACTTGTCTCCTCTTGGGAGGAGAAGGGCTACTGTCCTCAGAATTTGCATACCTGGTGAGACAGACAGACAGACAAAAGATATGGTTGTTATTCCTATCTTAAAGGCATTTAACAGGTATTCACATAGTGCCTTGCTATGAACAAAACAGTGACATACAGACAGGAAGGGAATTAACCTAAAAGATTTAACTGAACAGTGTTGTGACAATGTGTGATCCGTGACCAAAACATCTTTTGAATTTTCCACTATTTTTGTGTTACTTTTTACTCACTGTAAAATGAAGATTAAGAATTGATGTTAACATATGTGCACTTCTCAAGAAAATTAAACTATTCATATTCGCATCCAAGCTGGGATGTGGGGGAATTATTTTGGGCATTCTAACAAAAATAGAGTGAGTTTCCACCAGCTCTTGAGGTCAATAAAAGCTAAACACTAAAAGGCCTGGCAGAATTGTGCCACAGCTTCTAATACCTAATATACATATATATATATAATTTAATGTGAGGGATTAATGTTTTACCCTCAAAAACTAGCAAGTGCCCTGTAGGGAAAAGGCTACAACTTATAATAACAAAACCATGAATTTTAAATTATGAGCTTGTGAAAAGAGAAAACTGCTGATGAATATTAAGTCACAACTGTAAGATGACTCACTTTAGTATTTATTCCCGTGTCAGTTATATGGCACTTCTGAAGCTGTCTGAAACAGCTGAGCTGGGTAAAACAAAGAACTGGTCATTATGCAGAATCAGTCAAAACACAAGGGCTGATACTCCATGTTATAAAACGAAGAGGGATGTATTCTGGCTACAGGTTTTAGCCTTATTATTTACCTCCTCAGCCATGCCCACTTCCTCATCAATGCCTCTTTTGTGCCAAGTCCTACACACCTCAGTGTCAGTATCCTGTGATCACTGCTTGCTCAGTATGGGTTTATCATGCAAAAACATTGCCCAGACTACAATTAATCTTTAGTACCACAGAGGCCTGAGATGTGATTGTTGTGGGAATTCCACAGGCTTTACAGCATTTAAATTCTCAGCCACAATCTTGCATTAATGTAGAAGAGTTATTGTGTCTTGAATAGGTTCGTGCCTACCCAGAACAATGTTAGATTAGAGCTTAATGCTTCCACATAGCCCAGCTTCTTGTCACTTCTGGTCTTCTTTTTTTTTTTTCTTTTCTTTTTTGGCAAAATTAAATTCAGCTTTACCTAATGAATATACACTCCTGATCATGCAGAAAGAGGGTCCTAAGGCTTATGTTGGCAGGTTGGAAAGTCTACTGTGCATTCCATTTCAATGAAAAAATAAATAAAAAAGGAAAAAGAGGAGTTGAAAATTAAGTTCTTAAGCAAGAAGACAAAACTTAGACAATTCCCCAGTCCTCCAATTAAGAACTTGCTCATTCGGGCCTTGTGCACTGCCAGCAGACTGCACACTGATAAAAACAATTTTGGATTATTTAGATTTGAGCAAAAACACTGTGAGTTTAGAAGGCCAGCATGAAAATCATTGGCATAATGACAAGCTCCAGCAATAAGAAAATTCAATTAAATCATTACACAGAAACATAGCACTGATGGAATTTTCACTGCTCTAATGAGGCCAGTATGGAGTTCGTGACCTGCTATGAAGAATGTTTAACAATGATGGGCCATTGAGTGCAATTATTTATTTCAAATTCTAAGAGGGAACTCCATCCTACATTCAGGATGGGCCTCATCAGTGGTAACAAATGATAGCCTAAATAAAAGACGTTACTAACAAACGATAGCATAAACATTAGATGTTTCCTTCAGCCTTCCCATCACCAGAGAAGAAGTGAGTTTTGTAGCATTCACACACATTGAAAACTAAGATACTGTTGGTGAATCAAAGAGGGACTCCATAAGCATGTCATGAAGATGCTTTAAAGGGCGTAGAGGAATTATTATTTTCTTACTTCAACAATCTCTAAGAAAGTTACCAAAGTAGAATAGAACTGGTGAACTGGGATTTGGATGTACAAAAGAAAGAGCCTTGCACAGGGCTGGAAATTGCTGAGTTTTGTAGACCATGCTGCCAGCTGACAGCACAAGACACTGGCTGCATTTGGTGCTGGGCCCAAGTCTTGCAGTTCTGACAATGTGGTCAGACCTACTACAAGAAATGAAGTAAAAACAAACAAACAAAAATATGAACAGGAATATTTGTACAGCCATTTTTTATTTCGTTTAGCCGACTTGGATTTCAGATTAGCTCTTGAGAACACAAAATACTTTGGGCTCCATATGAAGTCCTCCAGTCAGAATGTGATTAAGACAAAATTTAACTCCCTCTTGTAGACAAAATGAAATCCAACACTAGGAAGAATCATTTACTTCAGTACTCATGGGAGAAGTAAAACACTATTAAAATAAATGCACAGTGGGTAAGCACAGCTCCTCGCATTCTCTCTCAAATTGCATTTTTAGAGGAACGCTTTATTAAGGTTAATACTGTTCTCAAAGTTCTCATGGAGAGCTGGGAAAAAAAAAATAATTCTTGGCTTTCAAAACATGCTTTAAGGCCTTCAGAGGGTCTTTTTGATTTTTGAAGTTTAAGTTACTCTACCTACATCCCTCTGTCACGTGGAGCTGGGACCTGTGGTTAAGTGTTTATTGAACACTTATATATTACCCTGCCACAGAAATACTGTTCTATTGATATTTCCCATGCTAAATATGCCCTTCCTTTGGTGTTTAACATTCACCATGTAGTGTGATATATCTGCAGAAATGTGCTGAATAAAGAGAAGGAGAAAAAGAGAGGGAGAAAAACACTTCTGGAAAATCTTCCCACCATCTTCATCTTACTGTAATTAACACATCTGGTATTATAATATAATAAAGATCTGGCTGATTTTCACATCACCACCAGTACTGGTAAGAAGAAAGTCAGTATCCTGAAGTATTATACATCCTTCACTTGGCAACACAGGATTCAAAAGTAGGGACTTAGTTACTTGTGGGCATTAGCTATATTCCCTCCTAGAGGATGATCTTGACTCTTTTCGGTGTTTCTACTCCCACATGAGCTCTCAGCTGTGCTCTTTTCATCAGCATCTCTGTTCTCAAGCATCACCATGCTGCAGGGGACAGACTGTACTTGAGACAGTTTGCTCAGGAGGATGCTATATATTGTGCTGGACTGTGCTCTCTTTCCCTCTCCTCCCCCTTTAATGAGTAGGGAGAGGCATCTACAGAATAAGCCTGATTTTCTGGGGAGCCAGCAATTATTACTAAGAGAAGCAAGGCAGGAACAGATAAAAAAGTGGGATAGATCCAGGAGGGGACATAAGATAAAAATGAGCCCTGAGTTGCTGCACTTTTTATAGATGCTGCAGATGTAGAGGGATTGCCATTTAAATGTTTGCCAAAGTAAATCAAATATTTACAAAGAAGATCACCTCCTTGGGTGGAAAAAATTATCTTTTCAGGAGCTGTGGTATGCTTATGTAGAATCAATTTTCTTTTAAACAATGACCCATTATAAACAAAAGTAAAAAACAGACCTTGACACATCATAGCCAGAGGAATTAGTGTGCACTGCAATATTTGGAAATAACACAGGTTTTCCAGCATTTTATATCTACTGTAGCTCCTCTTCCAAACTGCATTTCTAATACCGTAGGTAACAGCAGTAAAGCAGGCTGTGTTGCTCAGTATTCTGATGGGGGGATTCCTGCTTCATCTTACCACTCTAGAGCAGACTATCATGCAAATGTTTGCTGCAGTGCCTGATTACACCAGACTGAAATACGAGAAAAACAAACAAACAAAAAACCACTGTATATCTTTGCCAGCAACCATAATCATGTAAAAAAATCTAACTGCTATGGGTTTTTATCTACAAAAAGGAAACACGGCATTTTAATCTGAATACCATTACTGAAAAAGAAATTAAAAAAAAAAATAAAATACACTTTTATGGGAGAAATTCCAATTGTTTGTTCTGAAACAGACTTTATTGATTCTGCCTCAGTAATATCCTTGCTGGGGTAAAAAAAACAACAACAACCCTTAGAAGCCAGAAGGCACAATACAGAAGGAATAAAATGACAATTGCATAAATGTCTTCCTCCCATTAACCAGACTGAAAGCTGTTCCCACAGATATTCTATGAAACCTTCCCACTAAGTAGCTAGGTGCAAAATTGCCTTGATTCTTTTCTTTCTCTTTGTGAGAGAATTTGACACAGAATGGCATACTGTGGCGCTTCCTAGAAAAGGCTCAGGTGACGGCTATCGCAGTGTTAGCTACACATCACAAAGTTTTCTAACAGTTTAGTAGAAGGTTAAATGTTATTAGGCTTTAGAAAAGAAAGCATTTCCTACAGCCGTCCTTCTCTGATGTCATTATTCCTTGTGGTTCCAGTTCAGCTCATTTGTCATGTTATAGAGCACGGTAATGAAAATTCTGTTGTTCTTGTGAAAGCTCTGCAAATAGCTGAAGTATCTTACGGCTATTCTTACTTCAGGGTTGTACAATAATTTGTGTGAATTACCATCAAAGATGAAAATTTTCTCTCGTCCCTGTGAGTTGTCAGATGTTTTGGCTTTCACGTTTAATAGCCTACAGTATATATTTTTAGAAAAGTACAAACAATCAGTGGTGAGAAGACAAACCTAAAGAGATGAAGCCACTGTATAAGTTCAGTTGTTGTGAAAATCTGCAGCAAGGAAAGATTTGATGAGCACTTAGAAAGCTTTTATTTCTATAGCAATAGCAAGAGCACTAAGTAGGTGGCAACAATTCTTCCAAAGTTATCTAATATTTTAAGTCAGGGTCACATTCCTCTTTTCTTGTAAAAGTTTGTCTACCCTTCTGCTCCCAACTCCTTTATAAATGTGGTTACCTTCAGCCCTTGACTTCTGTTTTTCCAGAGCCATCCTTGCAGCCTAAGCCACACTAGCCCTGTCCATCCCAGCTCTGCATCCCCACCAGCACTTCAGTCGGCCTGCACCTTGCCTTGCCAAACCACAATGTCTGCTTCCCTGCATGTCTGATCAGGTCATCCCCAAAATTACTCTTTCCCAGGTAGTACTGAGTGGCTAACACTCCAATTGCTGGTGACAAGAGAAGTGAGGGAAAGAAAAGGCTAACACCACATTTTACCAGTATCTTTTATACATGGGAAATACATTCTTCACACTATCCCACCTCAGCATTTCAATGCCTGTTAGGCTGGGTCTTTTGACTAAACATGCAGCATTATCCAGTAATATCCCACATAAATCCATATGGATCAATCTCACTGGAACAACTGTTTCTGAAAAGATTGTTCCATTTTCTATTTATTTAAATGTGGTATTCACAATGATTTCAAAATGCTCACTGATTTAAAATACTTTATAAAACTATCTTTCAATCTGTCATAAAAATTTCTACAGCAGTGGAGAAAATACTAAGCTAAAGTTCTGGCTCTGCACTAGAACAGGTCAGAGAGTTTTGTGTTCCATTTTCCTTGTTTAATGAAAGTTGAGGGGTAAGGCCCAGTAGTATACACGTGAAAACCACATCTCGTTAGTTGACAACCTTTTAAATGTGCCAAAGGCTTTAACTTGTATAAATGTGCTAAGGAAAGACTTCTATAACCATTAAGAGATAATGAAGGCTTTGAGATCTCCGTTAAATCTATTCTAGGAAGCTAAAATGAGCCAAAATTAATCTAAACTAAAATATTTGAGAGCTATATGTCTTGAGAGTTTGAAAAATGTAACGTTCTATGAGCAATGCCCAGACAATCTAACACAATGAATTTTCAATAGTATTTTGATGCCAAGAAATGGCAAGGAGCCCTACATCAAAATGAAAAATATCCAGTTACAGATTTCTGTAAAATCTTGAGCAATGAGGATGGTAATGAGATAAACGAAGGGGAAGAAATGAAAGGGATAGGAGATGGGCTTTTAGATCTTTATGATACAAAGCTTCACCTGCAGTATTTTGTTGTTGGTTTTATGAGCATTTTTCTTCTGGTATTTGCACATTTTTATTTCTCCCTTTGACTCCCTCTCCATGTCTGCTTTGATTGTTTACTTGCCCTTTAAGTAATTCCATGAAGATGTTACTGTGTGCAGTACAGCACTTTTTTAGTTATAAAAGCAAGCCACAACAACAGGGAAGGGGAGGAAGAAAGCACCTAGGAAGCAGTCAGGGCAGCATCCTGTAACCCTTGGTCATAGTGTGGACGTGCACCAAATGGCAGTCTTTCCTCTAGGTAACAAAGCGATTAGAGGTAATCTAAGGATGCACGACTCCTGAAACCTCTGGATGCAAAGTTAATGAAAGTTCGTAGAGCAGACAACATTCCATTAACAACCCACAGGGCTGGCACTAGAGTGATGGAACAAAAATTATTTATGCTCAAGCCAGCAACTGCATGTGGTAAAGCAAACTGCTCCAGAGATTATCCCCTCGCTCACATAACTCAGACCACTGACACACAGTTGAGATTCTCAAGCCACGTGCACCACGTATAGCTGTCTCCCTACAAATACTGCTGTCAGGCCACTGTTTCCTCCTGTAATTCTCCTGCAAGTAACACATCTCTCTCCTCTTGCTGTCTCTTGCCTGAACCTCAGTGCTTGCTTGAACAGACATTTTCTGAAGGTAGGGAGAGTGCTTCCACTGAGGTAATTGGTCTAAGTTCAGGGTACCTAGTTGCTATCTCAGCCAGAGCCAAACACAGTACTTCAATGACTCTGTGGAAACTGTAATGATCTCAGATGAGGACCATTTTCTCATCGTTCACAGTAATGACAGGTTATAGTCATTCAGAAGAAAGGATAAAAACTAGCAAATAGTTCATGAGAACCAATTCTGCTAACCTAACACCCTTAAATAAACAGTAATATTACAAATCTTAGTAAATCTGTACAAGCTTAGCCAGTCAGAAGTATTCTGAGAAGGATTTTCAGTGTTTATTCTTATAAATTAATTGTTGCTTCTTAGGAGTAGTATTCCAAATATAGCAAGAAGATCTCTACTAAAGCATCTTACAGTGTCCTCATAAACGCCTAAAAGAACAATGGAGATGTACAAGCTTTTTTGTTGTCACTGTTAAGTGTGTCACAAAATACTGATGTATAAGAAAGGAATTATGTTCTCAGGAATAAATCTCTGGAACCACCCCTGAATCTATCCAGTTATGTCGCATTGTATTCATTACAAGAGCATTTGAACACCTTCCAGCTACTTACAATGCAAACAACAATCTCCGTCTCCTTTCCCACAGTAGGATTGCATTCATATTCAGTTCTATGCTAGCAAATTGGTTGATTTCTGTATCTGGTACCAGTACAGTGAATATCACAGCTTGTCCTACGTCTCAGAGAACAACATATAGTAAGTATAATACAAAATAATACAGAAGTGTTTGCTGGTTTGGCTGGCCATGCTGTGTGTATACACATGCCTGGGAAATTCATCAAGTAAATATCACATTTGATTTCCCAAGTGAATATTATTTACCACACCAGTATTTCTCTCATTTTGTAAAGGCAGATTATCATCTCTACTCCTGAAGATTTCCTGCCATGCTAGTTCAACTCCACGTGCATCTCCCTGTAAGATAAACCCTCCAGGAAATAGCAGTAGTGAGATTTTGCTTTTTGGAATCATTTAATAAAAAGTGCTTCATTATTCATTCTGTGGGAGTCTCCCTGGAAATAGCAAGCTCTCATTGAACAGGGAGATGCTATGGTTGTAAATCATAGAATACCAAACTGGTAAGATGAAAACCACAAAGAACATTTAAATTAACAGAGAATGGATGAGCAATTCATAATTAATGATTTGGGAATGAATGCCACCTCAATTTATCATCAAGTGTTTGCAAAGGCAGTACATGAGCTTGTAAAGCCTTTTACTGTCTTTTCAGGGTCATTACTGAACGCTGGCCCAGTCCATTCCAGTATGACCGATAAGGTCGGGTGTTTAGTCCTGCACTGACATCTCAGCTAAAAACTGTGCAAAGGATGACATCAGTAATAAACTAAATGCTTATCATCTTGAGGGGAAAAAAAAAAGAGAGAAAAAAAAAACAGAACTGTTGAAGCTTGTGCCTATGAATTCAGCTTGACTGGCTGAAAGGGACTGTGCGACGCTTTGTGGAATCTCTCCATGCCCAGCTTAAAAAAAGATTGATGTTATGAATTTGTGTTAAATTTATAAAGACTGTGTCTTCAATTCACATACAGAGTACGTCTATTTTCTCTCTCTGCTGGTTGTGTTCTCTCCTTGTTTTCTGCTGGACTGAAATTCTTAACCCCAGTGGTGATTCAGGGCCAACAATTGTGCAGGGATGCCATCTTTCTGACAGAACATGTCACATAACCTGTTACAGAGACATTCAGCAGCTACTCACCACTACCTTTCTCACCCATATAACTACACACATACCTCACTTAAGAGCACAAAGGCCTCCCTCTCTGATGGTCATTGTGTGAACATCATGTCTGGCCATGTGGTAGGACTATGCACACACATACCACATCTCCTAAAGGACTTCATGTGCACATCTCCAGCCACAGAAAAAAGGTCCCGAGCATGTCAGCTGGAATAAATACTGTGACCCTGTGATGGAAAAAACAGCTGAGTCTTCAGGACAGAATTAGCAAGGAACAGGTGAAATACCAGAGAAATTTGTCCAGCTCACTTCAGGCTCTCTCTCCATCTCCGGGCTACCTTTAGGAAAGAGGGAGTCAGGATGAACCAGAGGCTGCCCTCTTCTAGTCATTTATTTTTTTTGTCTTCCAACACATTGAAATATAATAGGACAAAGAGTTCATTATCACACTGGCCAGCTGCTTTCCTAAACGTAAATTTCAAGAGGAGGTAACTGAGCAGGGGATCATCTAGTGGGAACCTGGATCATCTGTCAAGGATGATGAAATGTTTAATATACACAGAGAACTTCTATCTAAGGAGAAAGCAAAGGTAAGTCCAGGAAAGAAGGCAGAGAATAGCAGGACAGAATAGAGACCCTGTTGGCAGAGGAATATCATTGCTTCAGGAGGAGAGCTCTGGGCACCTGAAGCTCAAGGACAGTTCCAAAGTAAGGAGAAAACTGGAGCGTGAGTGTACATGAATTCACACTGCTTCTAATTTCTGTAACACTTACCAAATCTGCATCTGCTTGCTTTGCCTTCCACATACCTCTTACAAAGCCATTATAAGCTCAGAGTCTGAGATCTGGGAAAGGGTGAGAACTGGCATTCAAAGAATGCTCAGGATCAGCATTGCTTCTGGGTATGTCAAGGCTTCTGGGCACTGAAGCCCTGTTCCTGAGAGAGGCCCAGCTTCTGCGTAAGAAGTTTATCAAAGACAGCAAGGAAACAACACCAAAATTATTCAGGTGGCAAAAAGCTTAAAAGCACACAGGATCCAAAGGAGCCAACTCAGCAGGACATGTGCCCAGCCTCTTTAAAATCCTTGCTTCAAAGCTGACATCTTTGCGGCTTTCAGGATTCTCAGAATTTAGCTGGGACTTCCAGCTAGAGTATCTCAGTCAAGTGTAACCTAGCAATAACAAGACAAAAAGCAACAATTAATGGACTGTCAAAGGAAAATATTTGCTTTCAATGATGTAAAAACAGTTTCTGTACAAATATTGATTCATTTAAGTTCAATTTAATTTTTTATTTGTATTTACAAAAAATACTTTGATGTTTGCCACATTCAAACGTTCTTATTCAACTCATATCTGGTTATTATTCAGGACTGAGAAGAAAAAATAGTGAAGTTTTCACAATTTGATGCTCTGTAGGAACTTCCGTCTCCTAAACCAGCAGTAAGTACATGCCATATGCAGGCCATTTCTCTGGGTTTGCATGCTGCTGGGTTCTTCTGAAGAACACTTTTTTTTTTTTCTGATTTGGGTATTCTCTGTCAAGGAAATCCTAGGAGTACATCTGTTTGTGTGGGATTTCTGCACTGACATATAGGAGAATGTTCCAGAGGCTTTGTTGTCTGTGCTCAACTCAACACAACAGTACCTGTTCTGCAAGTTCTAGAACCAGGGGGCTTCTAGGGAAGTAGTATGTATGACGTAGAAGTAAAATCTCCCATCTCCAATATGTATTGGTTTTTCTCTACACAAGGAAATCCTCATTAGCAGTAGGTTGTACCTTTTTCAATTGCACAGACCTAGCTCTGTATTTACCATATAATGTACACACACATCTTTCTGACATTTCCGAGACTCAAATTTTACCTCTCACACCCAGGAAGCAGAAATCAGCTTCTGGTTAATCAGCCAGATCCCACTGGTGAGAGCTGAGAATACACCAAAGGCAAAGGCTACATGACACCTCCCTCAGTCTTCACACAAACTTTGTTGAGGAAAGTTGCTTCCCTTCTTCTGCCCCAAGAGGAACAAACTATAGTGAGATCAAGAGCAAATGTTTCCATGAAAACTTCAGTCCCAAAGAGCATTCTCATTGAATGAACACGATAGTGGTAATTAAATGAGAAACTGGGACTAATTCATAATCAGACAAATAAAATAAAACAAGCTGTTGATGCTTGAAATATTCAAAATGTATGGACCCCCCTAATACTCTTTTCACAATTACTCATTCCTACTGCATCAAAAATGTTATTTGACTCTCTAAATTTCAAGTAAATCAAAGGGAGCACATTCATCATGGCATTTAATTGCCACCTAAAACAAGAAAGACTTGCATCATTTTCAGACAGAATAGCTACAGGTAAAGATGTCACATTACAGTTTCTCTTTTTGCCTACCCTTGAATACATAGCAGAAATATCCAGGATTGTATCTGGTATCTAATGTCAATGGAGGCAGCCATTTTCAGAGAGCTTGCATGTTTTCAACTGAGCCTAATGGAAGAATGGGCTCTTCACCTGGAAGCATAAAGTTGGTAAAATAAACACATGCACCAGTATAAATATTTTCAGATAACTATTCTGGAGCACTCAAATGCCTTCCTGAGTTGAAGAGAATACCCCAGACAGAACTTTCAGCTTCAGATCCTGCCTTGTGGATTAAGCATCTAAGAGTCATGAACTTACACTCTTTTCCACCACCTTCTTTTCCTCCCTATTAGTTCAGCTCTGAGTCAGTCATGAGTTCCACAGACTTGTTTTAACCCCTAAAGAACTTAAAAGCCACGTGTAGCACTTGAACCATTAGAGACTTGTAAATAGTCTAGATGTGGCCCTGCCATCAAAGTCAGACCACTGACAGCAGGTTTGTACTGGCCCCACAGCTGGAGGGGTGCCTAAATTCTCAGCTGCAGAAAGAAGCAAGTGAGACTGACTTTGCAGCTTTGTTGGGGTCAATCCATTTGGGCACCTAGCTCAGCTGTGACCCAGAGCGAAGCCATTGCCATCTCTTGCATTTGCACACAGAACTTTCTGCAGCTCTTCTCTCACAATTCTCAGTCATATGGAGACAAAGCAATGCATTTGAAGGATCAGGCAGACTCCTCTTGTTTGGGACAGGTCAACGTAAGTACACACCTGTTCTATATTCTACACTGCTCCTCAGTGCACTTTTAGCCTCAGTTCAAAGAAATTATGAGCTTTTGTAACAGGGGACAGAGAGAACACAGAGAAAGACTTTTGCTTCCTCAAAGCCATCTTTCAGCAGAAAGATCAGCCAATATTTTCTATGGTCTGCCTTGGGATATAGGCACTGCTATTGGCATTATTATTTTCACCTACTGTTCTGGGCACAACAACAGTCTGTAGCTGTGGAAATTCAAAAGGTCATTCAAAACATCATCAGTGAAGAAAAGAAGAAAGATTACATAGGGCAACTAGAACAAATCAAGCATCTATGGCCTGACAAAGTAACTGAGTGTTTTCTACTGAATGTCAAGTGTTATTCAGTACTTCTATCACTAACCCACAGTCAGTCAAAGGTGGACTATTGAAAAGTTGATTATGAAGCTTAGGCAGAAATTGAAATACGGAAATAAACCTGATCCCACAAGATTTGCACAAACTCTTTCCAAACATAGAACCCTTTAATTTTAGTAGTATTTTTGTACCTATACCTCTTAGGCAGTTCATCATATTTCAGTGACCAATAAAGGAATGCAACACACAAATAAAAACAACGAGAACATAAATGTAATTTTAAAAGTTAGCTGTATCTCTATTATGCAATATTTGTCAAAGCAAGGAAAAAAAGCAAAGAAACCCTACATTAAAATGCTGAATGTTATACAGTCATTATTTCATAGAACCATAGAATTGTTAAGGTTGGAAAGACTACTAAGATGGTCTAGTCCAACAAACCACAGCCTCAATCGCAGCATTCAAAGCTTCTCTGGGCAGACTGTTCCAGTGTCTCTTTGTCCTCATCATAAACAATGTCTTCCTTATACCCAGTCTAAATGTATTCTCTTTCAGTTTAAAACCATACAGCAGACTCAGTACCCTCCTTCACTACTGTAGTCACAGCCATCCAGCTGTACAACTCTGCCCTGATCCAATCAAGGCACTGATTGGACGTTTAAAACATCTGACATTACCAGAGGTTTTTCTGAATGAAAAGTAACTGGTGATATATGAAATAATATCTTCTTCTGTACAGAAGAAACAGTACAATGTCATCTGCTAATTAAAATCTTTATACGCTGCTGCTGTATAATAATGGCAAAATTAACAAAGACAAACATAAAAGAGACCCAATAACCAAAGACAATCAGGATAAAATTTAAATCAACAATAAGATGTATCATTACAGTGTTTTATTGTGTGCATAAAATTAACGCGTAAAATTCTGACCTAAACCATCAGAAGCTGCTATGCCAAATGTTCCAGTGTCAAGCCTCCAGCAATAGAAATTTAAGAACTAAGTGCTCTGTTCATTTTTGGTTTCAGGCTCTGAAAATCTGGATGGCACAGGTCCCTTTGCTAGCCTGCGAGAAAAAGAGGGACCTTGTGCCATCTGAGAGCTAAGAGAAGACAGCATATTTTAGCAAGACAAAGCTACACACCTGCCTACTTGGCAAATCTTTTAGTCCATCAGAGAAAACAGTTGAGATACCAGCACTGCTGCTTGAAGCAGAAGGTTGTGTATTACCATTTAACAATGCTGCCATCTTTTGGCTTAGGTGGAGTTTCATGTTTAATAATCACTGTTGCCACATTAAAATTTTTGCACTTTTATAGTGGGTCAAAGGTGGCTAAACATAAACAGCTGCAATAACAGAACCTCATAAGAATTGTCTCAAGCTTCCCTGAAAGTCAGTGGAAAAATAAGCACTTTTGAGGAGTGATTCATTTCATCCCAAAGTAGATAACCAGCAGACATCAGATATGAGCACTACTTAAAAAGTATTAATGCTCTTTTCCAATGGCTATAAAAGCTACTGAAGCATGATCACCTCAGTCGTATACATCACTGACACATTCTAACTGTACAGAACTGGCAAAAGGAATATTACTCTATAATTCAGTGGAGGAAGTCTTCAGAGGTGCTGCTATCAATTCATTTATTGGGCCCCTCACTGCAAGACATTGAGGCCCTGGAACGTGTTCAAAGGAGGGCTACAAAGCTGGTGAGGAGTCTGGAGCACAGGCCGTATGAGAAGAGGCTGAAGGAGCTGGGAATGTTCAGCCTGGAGAAGAGGAGGCTCCGGGGAGACCTTATTGCTCTCTATAACTTCCTGAAGGGAGGTGTAGTGAGCTGGGCATCAGCCTCTTCTCTCATGTCATTAGTGATAGGGCCAGAGGGAATGGTTTAAAGCTGCGCCAGGGGAGATTCAGGCTGGACATTAGGAGGTATTCCTTCTCAGAAAGGGTGGTCAGACACTGGAATGGACTGCCCAGGGAGGTGGTGGAGTCACCGACCCTGGGGGTGTTCAAGGAAAGACTGGATGTTGTGTTGAGGGACATGGTTTAGTGGAAGCTATTAGTAATAGGTGAGCGGTTGGACTGGATGATCTTTTAGGTCTTTTCCAACCCTGGTGATTCTATGATTCTATGATTTTCTTGTATTCACACACAATGAGGCAACAGGAACTAAAGAAGGGGATTAACTACATCTAAATCTGTATGAGTCATAACATTTATTCCGGAAGTCCAGCTCCAGTATAAATTTTCTCCAGCAGTTTAAGATGTTTCTAGCTCTCTCTCTGCTTTGCCTTCATAGCCTGTCATTTCCTGTCTCAGAAAGCTTAAGTAAAAGAAATTCCATGTGCTGTTTCCTGCACAAATACACATATCAGAAAATTTTCCTAGAAATGTTAGGAATTTTGGATTCAGATTATGTAAGAGCTAAACCGAAGCAGGATTTGTTTTAATCCAAAGATAGATCTTGAATTATAGTTGAAAAACCGCTACAAATTAAACAACATTTAGCATGATTATATCTTATCAAAGGGAAAATAGATATTAAATAAAATGCTTTAAATGGTTAATAATTAGCCAACAGCTTTAGAGTTGATTTTTTTTGGATTATCTCTAAATCAGTAGAGCAACACAAAAATAACACATTTGCAAAATAATTTTCTACATACAATTTTGCATCAGTTCAACAGAACCACACATTTAAATGTTACAGATATACAATTCTTGAACAGTAATGCAAGAAATAGTGGTCAGAATCTAATTTCCTACTTTCTGTTAGAATCACCATGTGATGGAAACGTCTATCCTGTCAATGCCTTGTCAACGGTGCTCTTGTTACTTACATTTCTACAAATCCCCAGTGACTGGACTCCTCATTTCTTAAAGTATAACCTAATTAATTGATCAATTAATCAGTCTGAGTAGCTGATAAATGCTCTCTGAGATGTCAAGACTTAACAACTGCTTATAAGGAAATTTCTTTGCTCTTGCACCTATTTTACTCCAGCATTTCAATCTCTGCCCAGGCAACAATATCCTAACTTTCTGCCTGGCTCTTGACTAGTGTTCAATCACTAAAGCAGCCCTAAAAACTGAAAGGAATACAGCCATGGAAGAAAGTTGAAGAGGGCCCTGCTGTGTTATAGGTTACCATTCATAAAACTGGTAACAGCAAACCTTCCCTGTAATGCTTCTGGTTCCAAACCTGAGCCACCTAGCTAGAAAAAGATCTGGGAATCCTGGTGGACACCAAGCTGAATACAAGCCAAGAAATGTGCTGTTACCATGAAGAAGGCTAAGAACTTATGGATGCTCCATCTCTAGAAGCGCTCAAGGTCAGACTGAACGGGGTCCTGCACAGGTTGATCTAGTGGCTAGCAACTGTGCCCATGGCAGGGAGTTGGAACTGGGTGGGCTTTGAGGTCCCACTGGGGCACTATTGATGGGCAAAGCATCAATAACGGGTCAAGAAAAGTGATCCTTCCTCTCTACTCATCAGTGGTGAGGCAACACCTGGAGTACTGAGCCCAGTTCTAGAAGTATAGTACATGTGAGACATGGACATGCAGGAAAGAATCCAATAGAGGGTCACAAAGCTGATGAAGGAACCAGAACATCTTTCCTACGAGGTGCTGTGGCTGCTAAAGCTAGAAAAGTGAAGCCTTGGGAGAGCTCTCAACAATGCATACAAATACCTGAAGGGAGAACGTAATGAAGACAGAGCTGCTCTGTTTTCAGCAGTGCCCAGAGACAAGAAAGGAGGCAGTGGGCACAAACTGGAGCAAAAAAGGTTGCCACTGAAGTACCACTGAAGACAGCATTTCTGTGCTGTTCAGGTGACAAAGCAGTGGCACAAGCTGCCCAGAGAGGCAGCCTGCTCTATGGAGATCTCCTAGAGCCACCTGGCCGTGGGCCTGGCACCCTGCTCGGGGAGGGCTGCTGGGGCAGGGGCTGGGCCTGATGGACGCGGAGGTGTGTGCCAGCATGTCATTCTGGGATCCTGATCCTTAGCAAACTCTGAGCATCTGGTGATTTGCTCGTGGAATTCTTAACTCAGGACCGTGTCTTCATAACAGATAGCCGTTGTATAGCTTTCCTCATATCTTTTTTTGTGTGTGTGTGTTTTGAACCTAGTGACTCGCCAAGTTAACCCCCACCTTCTGCTTTCCGCAACTCCCTGCCACCGGCCTGCCGCTTGCACAAACACGCATCCCCCTGCCGTGACCCGACTTCCCACAAGATGGCGCCGCGGCTCCAGTCAGGGTCGGGCGGAAGCGGCGGAGGAAGCCCCTCTCGCCGTGCCGCTCTGCGTGAACGCCGGAAGGGAGCGACGGAGCGCCAGGGCCGGTTCCTCTCGGTTCCCTTCGCCGCCGGCTGCTCGGGCGGCCTGGGTGGGTATGCAGGCTGCGGCCGAGGCCGCTCCTTTACGCCGAGAATGCTGCGGGAGGGACAGGCCGGGGAAGGCGGTGGCGTTAGCGGGAGAACGAGCAGCTCGTGGGGAGTTAGTTGTGCTTTCAGAGCTTGGGCGCCTGATGGGGGCGGATAAACAGCGTTTATGGCACGCAAATCGGCTTAAGGAGTCGAGGCTTCTGCCGTCCTTTCCTCCGCAAATTGTCGGTGATTTGGGGGCACGGCCCCGTGTGTGCTGCACGCAGACCTCCGTGGCAGCGTGTTTCTATCGGCCCGTGGCCTTCGCATTTAGCAGGGCCGTGTGGCCTGAGTTACAGGACTCTAATCGGAGTTTGGGCACCACGTATGTGAGAGCAGGAAGTTGCTTTTGTCTTCAAAGCTATGAAGCTTCGTTCTTTTCCAAGCTAATGACTGAAGCGAGGAGGTCCCACGAGGCAAAAGCTGACTGGGGCTGCTGGTAATTGCACTGCACCATCGGCCTCAGCTTTGGGCCCACGTGGGTTTGTGTCCTGGATCTTAATTACCCTCCTTTCAGCAGCAGCACAAGGTTACAGCCCGCAGGCTCTGCCTGGCTTGGTCCTAACGCACTCTGAAGTTTGATCAGCATGCCTGCTTTGCAGCTGTGTTGTTTAAGCCCCTGCAGTGATCATAGTTGTGACTTACATGCAATTTGTTTGCAGGTATTAGCACTGTTGGTGTATGAGATTGGTGTGAAGACATGGTAACAATAGGTATGTCTTCACGCTGTCCATGTTTGCTGATGACCTAAGTTCCAGGCAGATCTTGTATTTATGGCCATTCTTAGAGAAGAATGAAGTCCATACAGTTGGGAATTTTTCCTCTTCTTTCTTTTTAAGGGAGATACTGGTGTAGCCAACTGTCTTAGCAGTCACAGAGTTGAAATGTCTTCATAACTGTAACTAGGGCACTTTGGTATTAAAGTTAACATTGTACACCAGTATTAGTCTAAAACATATAATCAAAGCACTCTTCAGACAGTTCACTCGCCTGGTAATTCTGCATTAGAAGCAGAAATAAATAAATAACGCAGTAGGTATTTGTCGGAAGGTGCACGCTATTGATGTAGTGCACACTATTGATATATGATGGCTTGCTTTATCTTACTAAACTTTTGGATTATTTTTTAAGAGCTGTAAGCAGGTGAGTTTGAAGGTACCCAGTGTGGATTGATGTTCAGCACTTTAAATTGTCACTTATAGCCATGGGACTTTGTGTATGCACTTTGTTTTTCAGAGTGTCTCTTGCTACCCTTTGTTAGGAGTTGTTGAGTTAGGAAGATCTCTGGTCTGATTTGGAGAAGACCCTACTCAAGGAGGAGAAGCATTAGTAGTAATGTTTGTGGTTCTTTATCTGTTGTTTGGGGCATTTCTTATACAAATGTAGATCAGTTTTTCAGGAAAGCTTTGTATAAATGTTTTGGTGAAGAACTCTGTTGAATTTCTCAGAAGTTTGCCTTTCTTTAATAATATCTTGTGTTCTTATCTCAGTACCACAGGCTGATTTATTTTATAGTCATCAGTGTTATAAATAAAGTCAGAATCTCTTTGATCCCGCATCCTGCATTAATGGGCCTTTTGAGCTGTACCTGTAGCCTCCAGTATGGCAGCCATGTGACAGCACTATATCTAACACCAGAAGATGGTTTTGTTCCCGTACTGTATTACCAAGCCTTAAAATGCAACAGTTGGTCTCAATTTCATTTGACTCCAAACAAATTGAGTGCTGTCACTGCTTTGATCAGATATATTTACTTTCATTAATGTTTACTTGCCTGATGCTGATAAAGAAACAAGCATGTTTTGATTAAGCACATTCTTAATTATCTGTGGAGAAATATTCTAAAACTGAGAAAACGAAGCAGTAAAATTTACCAAAGAAAATGCTTTCATTCATTAATTTCTTTCATATTTGGTAAACTTAATAGAGTTGAATAGGTTCACCAGGTTTTCTCCCTCCTTTCTCCCTTCCTCATTAGAGAACACGTGTACGTGTTGTGTATTAGTAATAAAGTATCAAACTTCACTAGTTACTGCTTTAAAAAGTACATTTACATTAGGCTCTGAACCTGATTTCTATTTACGCTGAAGCTAGTTCAAAGAACCTTCTGTCACGTAGGAGGAATTAGGGGGATAATGAATGTGAAATGTACCTAATTTTTATTTCTGAAGTGGAAATTGAAGAGTTGGCTACCATGAGCTTAGATTTTTAAGTGTAAGGAAAAGACATAGTGACCTTGACAGTGTCCAGATGTGTATGGGAAAGAGACAGAAAGTACACACATAAGTCATGAGAATGGAGCTAGAAGTTTTGACAAGAGGTAGCATGGGAAATGAGATGTTTGAAGTGTGCAGAGGGGTAGCCTGTGAGGCTTCTATGTAGGTGTGGATGGCAAATGTTACAAGTCACTGCAGTGATTTTCAGTGATCTCAGTTCTGGGTTTTATTCTCTCTCCTTTAAGTAGGCAGAGGGGAATACAGTGAATTCATCACTTGGTTTGCCTAATGATGCAGTTCTTTTACTCACTTACGTGTCATCCCATTGATTGCAGTGGACTGCTTGTGAACATAGGGATTCCTGTTGGTCTGACTAAGGATTTATGGGTTTGAGCTTGGTGTGTGCCATACGAAGGGCAATAATCTGCCTTTGTGGTAGCTTCATGATTTGCATTTTCTTTGAATGTGGCTCATCCTTATTCTTTCACCCAGTATATTTTGTCATAAGAGGCAAAAAATTGCTGTTTAATTAGGAGTATTAAATGGGAGACAGAGCACAAGTGATGTTTGTCCTGTATTCGCATGCATTGTGAAAAATCCTAGTTTTACGTTGGTATAAATCTACCAGTTTATAAATCTAACAGTTGTAAGTAAGTGCTGTCCTGGCTATATTCCAGCATTGCCGGGAAGAGCCTTTGACTATGTTTTATGGGTAGCGGTGATGGTTTAGTGTGCTGGGTTCCTGTTACCTTTCACAGTCATCATGTACATTAAGTTTTGAATGACAGTACTGGGAGGAAGTTGGTGTTGAAGCAACTAATGTTGTAATAAAATAATTGTCAGGTAGGGAGGTCAGTTGGAATATTTCTCAGTGATTCATGCTGGAAGATCACACTGAAAATGATGGCAAATACAAATCCAGCCTAAGAATCACAGAATGACTTGAGTTGGAAGGGATCTTAAAAGCTCCAACCCCCTGCCATAAGCGGGGTTACCAACTGCTAGATTAGGCTGCCCAGGGCTGCATCCAACCTGACCTTGAAATGTCTCCAGGGATGGGGCATTCACAGCTTCTCTAGGTAGAAAACTTTGTGGTTACAATAATCTTGTTCATGCTCTTGCTCTTTCCCTTCCTTCCCTTCCCCTCTTTTTTCTCTTTTTTTACTCCTCTCCCATTGCCCGTATTCCTCTCTTTTTCCTCACATTCAAAAATGTTATTGCAGCCTGTGTTGGTGTATGTTTTCTTTGCAGGAGATAGGATTGGCTGTCTGGACAAAAAGATCAGTAAATCAGAAGAAAGGGTTTTATGCAGTTATAAGCGCATTCTAAGTTTAATCAGAAGATTTACAAAAGTGAAGTTAAGATGACTTTAAACATCTTGTGGTACTTAAATTTTATGGGTGTCCCTGTGCAGATGCTGCGAAAAAGCAAGGACACTGTGTTTGATTTGTTTGATGTTTGCTTGTTATTTGTTTTCTAAACAAATAGTTTAGAAATAATTAGAAAACTATTTCTAAACTATTTGTTTCTAAACAAATAGTTTACTCTAAAGTAAAGGTTGTATAATATGTGGGATAAAATGAAAGATAGTAACATGGAAAATCATTTAGTCCCAGTATTTTGGGCTGTATAGTAGTAGGCAGCTCCCTTTTAACCTGAGTATTGTAGAGGAGAATTCTAAGGACTGGGTTTTGTACTGACTAATAAAAAGCAACTAATAAGAGCCTTCAGCTAGCCGCAACAGAGAAAGGGTATTCAATACCAATAGGCCATGGTACTCAAGCTTAACAAATATATATTGATTACTTGTGACCATCATAATGCATATTCTTACAAATTAAAAGCTGCTATTTTGTTTTCTAGTTCACTGTGATCATGGAGCAAACTCCTCAAGAGATGGTAAGCAGTATTTATGGTTGTCAATGGGATTGCTTAGTCACATTTTTATATACAAAATGCATATAAACACTTTTATTGAGTTGTCAACACAGACATGTAAAAATTAGATGTGAAAGTATCTAAATGGCTATGAAACAGAATTCAGATTACAACAGCGAGTGATTTGTCTACTCCTGGGGAGGCTCCAGAGTCATAACAGGAAAATAACAGAGGACTCTGATCATTTGCCTTAGATTTATAGCCTTTGTTTTCTTGAGGAAATCTCTTATTTCCATTTATTCTGCAGCTGAAAAAGCACAGACGTAGAACTAAGATAGACTTTAAAGTGTTCCCTTCCTCTTTCCACACCAGTGTAAAACATGTCTGTAATTTCTTTTTTAACAGATGGATTTTAAAAATTCAAATGTAAAAGGGGGGGTTCTAAGGGGTCATTTTCAACAGAAAAGCCATAAAAAGTTCTTGGACAGGCACCAGCATCGCAGTCCTGTCTCCATGAACTGGCTTTTTGTCTTCCTTTCTCCTAAATTAACAACTGGAGCCAGTCAACCAGCTGGATTCCAGAGCTTAGAGTAAAGTCATCAAGGGCACTTTTAGAAACATTTGAGAAGAACCGGAGATATTTTTTGAGCTTTAAAAGAATATGTTGTCATTTTTGTAAATATATAGAATGTAGGAGATCTGTGCTTTTGTCAAGCTGCATAATGTTTCAAAACTGGATTTTGAAGTAGTGGGAATAATCAAATGTTCTGTAAGTAACCTGCGAATGTATCAAATTTGACAACAGAACGTTCTCATCTGTTGAAGGATGAGGAGTCACTGTGACATTCTTTAGCAAAGCAAGAACAATAAATAAATGAAAAAAACATTGTATATTGTAGCTTTTAGGTCACTGGATGATTAAGAATGAAGAAACTCCATATGGAAGGCAGATGCTTCTCTTGCACCTACTCATTTTAGGAATAAATCTTCTCAAATGATAGGTCTTGTAGCAACACAGTTTTGGACTAAAACAAGCATCAATGCTATGAAGTTTAACATCCATGAATTGTTATCTGGGCTTTTAAATCGGATTGCTGAGCCCTGTAGCCCTTCACCATTAGGGTGCTATTTTAATCAAAAGTTATTAAGGAATGCAAGCTTGTTTCATTGTGTGGTGTTTTTCTAATGGACTCATGGCTGGGGATCCTTTATTTCTGAAAGCACATAGCAGTTACCTAGAACAGGAGCATTTATAGACCTCTTATGGAGTAATGTGCTCAGCTTTGTAGAAAGAAGGAAGACGTAGCAGTTGAGGGTTTTTTTTTTTGTATGAATAATAATTACTCCAAGCTCTCGAGTATTATCTGACAAAAAGAAAATGAAAAAAGGTATAAGTAAATGAAATTAACCTCACTTTATACTGTTAGCATTAAACAGGAAGTGTTTCTTAGGCTTCTTTTTTTTTTCCTGTTTTGTTTGGGGATTTTTTTTCTTTCCAGAGGGCCATTCTTTTAAAGCTGTGGAATTGATGCCAGTGCAGACCAAGAAAACACACATATAAAGATTTATTTTCTGATACGCCTCTAAAAAAGAATAAAATGAAAAAAAAAATAATAATAAAGGGCTGTAAATGTCACATTCATCTCTGAAAACCTTGGCTAATCTCGCCATGGATTGAGTGTTTGCCAAAAGGTGGTTTAATTAAAAGTCTTCTCATTTAACAGGCGTTCTGTTTTGCCTAGATAAAAGACTTTCTATAGAAATCAAGATGGGACAGGAGGGAGGGAGAATGACTATATGTTTTATTTGTTCTAGATTTTAGCTTACTACTCTATGGCTTTCTTTTAAGATCCTCTGTTATCTCCTGATTTTGAGAGTAGAGTGACGATAGAGTTGAAATGGTCTGTATGAAGGGGCTCAGGGCTAGAAGGACTGCAGGGCTTTTCAGTTGCTACTGGAACGTGAACAGAGTGAAACTGAGCCATTTCAGGGAAACTAAGATCAGATGTAGGACAAGAGAAGGTGTTGTTGCAATACATTTGCCTCTATAGAATTATTTTTCCATGTGCTTTATCAGTGGTACTTTGTTACCCTTTTTCATGTGTTGGTTGCTGATGAGTACAAAAGGGAAATTTACTGGCAGCTGGCAGTTGGCTAAATACAGACTTGTTTTTGATCAAGGCCATGATGGCTATATGAACTTGGCTGAATTGCCATTTGACCTTTCCCGAGAAACTTATTTTGGCAGGCAGATGGAGGAAATATGTTACTGGATAAAATGAATGCCTTTGTTTAATATGGAGGAATTTTAATCTCTTGTGTTTTCCGCCTGCGGATTTGGAAATCAGGTGTCAGTTGTAATACATACACCTTGGAATGACTCTGTTCTTAAAACTCATGTGAGTGGTTAAAGGAGATGTGGAATATACCCACACAGCGTTTTTCCTAAAAAACACTGACTTTCACCTTAACAGTACAAACACTTGTATGGAAAACACCTCCTGCACACTACAACTCTGAGCTGTTAATTCTTCCTTGGTAGATATGATGATGAAAAAACAATCTCTTGTAAGAGTAATGAAGTGTAATGCATTTGTACTGTGTTAACAGTTGCCCTTTTCTTTTAGATATATATATTTTTTTCGCAGGAAAAGTGCAGTCAATGATTAAAATACGAATGTAGGGCTTACTGTTACTCAGTGTTTTATCTCTCAATTACTGCTTGTTTTCTCTTCCATGTGTGTCTCCCCCCATTTGGATGCAGGAAGAAACTGAGCCATGGTATTCTCATAAAATGTACGCAAGATATTGGAAGCACTATGATTTAGCTATGCGCTGGATGCGTAGGCACCAGGAAGCCTATAGGAAAGCCATGGAGTCCTTTTGTCACGTACCATGGCCACCTTATGCAGCTTCTCCAAGTAGCCGCTACTCAGATTGGGGTGAGGATGACCCCCCGTGTACCCACAACCATTTTTCCAACTATGGCCCACATGGCAGAGCTCAGCAGTACATGGATACCCAGCCAAGGAAGGAGGATGATGACAGGGAGGAGGAAGAGGAAGACTCTGAAGCGGAGGAAGACTCGGAGTCCGAAGGGGAGTTTGAATATGACCTGAGTAACATGGAGATCACAGAGGAACTTCGCCAGTTTTTTGCCCAAACAGAGAGGCATCGGGAAGAACTACGTAAGTCTGTTCTTGTTTTGTGTTTTCTTGTGCTTCGTGGCCATACCACTGAGTCATGGACAGCTTCAGACTTTACAGGTTTTATAGCAGTTACAGAAACAGGCACTGCAGGTGGACAGGCCAAGCAGATCAAATCAGGCAAAACCAGTGGGTGCTGTTGAGTTCGGCTCATAAAAAACTGTTAGAAAAATGTTCAAAATACCTTCTGTGAGAAAGAGAGAGAATTATGACTGCAAAGAGGGGAATAACATGCTTTGTCTAGGAGATCGTATTCTTAAAAATTTTGGAGTTCTTGAAACTGAAGTTTAAATCTAGTTAACATGCTGTATGTCTGAGAGGGGAACCCAGAGGAAGTGCTTCGCTGCATCACTGAACCCTAGGGTGAACCTCAATGTGTTCTATAATATGGAGCAGCCATTTTGTTTGTTCTTTCTTGGCTAACCCAACAGTAAAATTCCAAGACCTTTCTCTTGTCTCTGCATCCCTAAGGTACTCTTCATTCTATACTATACCAGAAGTTTCTCTTTATTTTGCATCTTGATCTGGAGCCAAGTCATTAGGCAGGAAATGTAAGCCAAAGATTTACTATTTATGTCAGATCTTGAGCATCATCTTTTTTTCTGTGAAATTCCTTTGTTTAAAAAAAAAAAAAAAAAAAGAAAAAAAAAAGTTTATTGATAGTTTATTTCATATACAAATATTGCAGGGAGATTAATGATCTGTTTTTAAGAAGTAGTATGATGAGAACTGTTCCCCTGAATTCAAATAGCAAATACTCAGAATAAATGTTTAATAGAGCTTTCTTAACATACCGAAAGAGGGAAATATTCTAAAAGGAAAAATAAAATAAAAAAAGGATAATAAAAGCAGTGATTGGGAGGGGAAAATAGAAGTCATGTTATTATAAGGTCTTTGATCTGAGGTATCCAGTGAGCTGAGACTCCTCAGCTTTAACTTTGTGCTTCCTGTCAGTATGGTGCACTGTTTCTGTAGTTAGCAAAGAAACATGAGCCAGAGTTCAAGTGGTAGTGTGTGATGTACCAGCCCTTTCTCTCCATGGTTTTTCAGCATCAGCTTGATGTCCTCTTCTGAAACATTCCTTTAATGAGGTACAGGGTACTTTAAGATGCTTGGCTAATTCTAGAAATGCAGTACTTTCTTTATATATATATATATATATATATATTTTAATCTATAGATATATATATATATATCTTTATGATTAATGGTGTTTAAAGGTGTATGAGTGATTAAAGTGCTGTCCTGGAAATTGGAAAATCTGGGCTTACAGATGGTCTTTGTCACAAATCTCCTATATGACCTTGGTATAGCTGTTCAGTCTATTCCTGACCCCTCACTGACTGCTCTTGCTAAAAATATGATTTGATCCTTTATGATGAGCAGGTGAATCAGGAAGTGGCTTGTGACTCAGAAT
Organism: Excalfactoria chinensis; assembly: GCF_039878825.1. Taxonomy (NCBI): domain Eukaryota; kingdom Metazoa; phylum Chordata; class Aves; order Galliformes; family Phasianidae; genus Excalfactoria; species Excalfactoria chinensis. The sequence goes on from NC_092825.1 coordinate 116,282,469, forward strand.
ACAGATTTGACTTCTGTTCCTTCCACCACTCGGAGCCTTTTTGGAATATTTAGGTTTCTGCTCTGTGCCATATACTAGCCTATTTGTGGGTAAGCGTGACTTCACTTTCTTCAGTGACATATCTTTGTCCAGAGTTAAGCAGAATCTGGCCTTGAGCTACTGCATGCCTCAGTTTCTTGTCAATTGAAGTTTCTTTGTGGTATGATAAAGTGAGGGTAATAGTTGTATGTAATTATTCAAGGCATGAAAAAGTAAGCAAGTGCTAGATTTAATTAAAATATAGAAGTGTTACAGAACTCTTGAGTTACTGGTGCTATCTAAATGCTAATTTTAAGAATAATTAAAACTATTGTATAAGCTTGTTCAGAAGAGTATTTTTTTTCTTGCAGGGGGGAGAAAGAAGAGTAAAATGCATTTTTTGTTCTGTTGACGTTTCTCATGTAGCATAAGTAGCAGGAAGAGGAGAAAATCTTTGTTTCCCTCATTGTATGGAAATGAGCTGATATGGAGACTGTTCAAGGCAGTATCACACAGTGAGGTAGTGTTATTCCTTTTCTTGGATGCCTTTCCAGAACAAAATGAAATGAAAGTTAGAAGCTCATTAAGGTGCAGTCCCTTACACTACCATGTTCTGTCTTTCATAGTGTGCTGAAGAATCCCTGTAGTTCTGTATTGATACTCAAGAAAACTGAGACAATACAAATGCACAAAGGAAACCCATGCTTACTTATTTCCCCTCTGATAGCTTTTCATTTTAATCCCAGACTTCATGTCATGGGCTGTCTCACCACCTTTAGGAACAGATCTCTAGAGAAACACAGGCATTATAAAGCTCAGTAACGCCTGAAATTTAGGCATCCATCTCTGTGAGAGCCGCTTGTAGTGTTGAGGTGAGAATTTTAAGTTTTCTCTAAACTGGGTATTTCAAAGGAGAATATCAGTAGAGACCGTGGCGATCAGGTGAAGTGTCAGCCAACTGTCAGAACATTAAGGGGAAGCTGTGTCTCGAGTTTTCTTCCTCTGATGTAAGTAAGTGGGTCCAGGTGGAGTTCACAGCCTTTAAACCATCCACCTTGATATGCATTTGCAAGCAAACATCTGGCTCGCTCTTCTTTTGAAATGAGTGCTGTGCATGAGTTTGATATATGTTTATGGGCATTCTGCTGAAGTGTGAGACACATGGGAGAAGAGCAAAGGGCCAAATAGGGGATTTGGGCTCCTACAGGAGGGTTATATTAGTATAGACATGGACTATTAGTTTATTTTTGTAATGGATGACCACCAGGTCTGTTTTTCAAGACCTGCAAAATTAGGAAATTGTACATAGACTTAATTTGGACATGTGTAGGATGAGAGCTTTGATTTACCAAGGTAAATACAGCCAGTTCTCAGCAATGACCCGGGTCTCATCAACATGTGAAAGAGTAATCAAATAGACTGAGATGATCAGACTCTCACTTCCAGTGCCGGTTAAAGAGTCCACTGGAGGTAACAGGAGTCACAGACCTTAGAAGAGAACATCTTGCAAACTTTAATTGGAAGACTTAAGTAGGCCTGAGGTGTGGGTGGGAAAGGCATATGTCTGGGTGGTAAAATGCAAGTCAATACTAATTGCAAAAAGAATTTCAAAGAGAAGGAAGCTATCATTTTAAACCAGCCACAGAAAAGAACTTCAGGTTTATTCCAGCTTTCAGTAACTAGCACAGATTTACAGGACTATGCCTATTCTTTAGCAATTTTTTTTTCAGTTGTTGGCTGACTTGTACAGTAAAGCCTTTAAAGCTGGCAAGTTCTAAGTCTCGCTGCATGATTTAACACTTAGCAGGGATACAGTTGTTCGCAAACAATCTTTTTTTTGTCTTTGAATTCATATCAAATTCCTCATAGTTTTTATATTCTCGTCATGTGTTGCAGTCAAGTTATGTGTTCCTGGAATGCCCCAAAGTAATTGAGAGCAGAGTTCTGCTGAGTCTGTATGAGCTCAGACACATTAATGCACCACAAATTTCTTCCATATCCTAGATATCCTGTACATTTGGATAGAATTCCTTACAGGCAGTTTTGATTTCTTTTCAGTTGTTTACCTTCATATGCAATCACAATTGTTGAGCATATCTGTTCTAAGCGGTTTTGTCCTTCATCTTAACTGATGATCCTAGTACCCTGTGCTTCCCAGGGATGTTTGTACTAGCATTTAGGTCATCATTGTTCTAAGTTATCACACCTGTCAGGCCTAGGTAGTGTACTTAATTTTCCAAGTGTCCTAGATATGAAGAGCTGAATACATTGTCGTCTTACATTTGCAAGAATTAAAGGGATGCAAACAAGAAAGTAAGATTCACGAGCCTAAAAATTCGGTGAATTGTCTAATTGCATGTATTTTATTTATTGCACTTCCAAATTTAGCCTTTGATATGTAGTTTGTTGTTACGCAGTTTTTCTTTGTTCCCTTTTTACATACAAGAGTAGATGACTGCTGTAACTGAGCAAATACAGCATTGCGAATACATTGAGAACCATTCTGGGGCAGCCAACAGGCAATGAAACAGTGTCTTTTATTTAAAAACAAAAGCAAAGGAAAGTACCGTCATGACAGTTCATTACTGTAAGATAACGGGCTGTCAGTTGTTAATGCTACGACTCTTATTTTCCATTAAAGCCTCTGTTTGTATTGCCCACATAGACCCTCCAGCTGTTCCCAAAATAATGTTGTCTCAACTTAAAATTTCTGTGCCAGATGGAAAGCCTTTTAAAAAAAGAAGAAGAAATTGAAAGGAAATGCTGAATGAAGATGTTTGTTTCAAATCAGCAATTTGTAGGTTTTTTCCCTTGGGTTTCACAGGAAGATGACAGTTGCCACTGCCTCTTCCGTGACAAGGAACTTATGGAATTTTCCATGTTTTTTAAACTTGTCTGAATAATACCAGATCCATGAAGCTTGGGGTTTTGTTTAAAGCCTTTGTACTTTGGAAAATACGGGCTTTTATGCTCATGTTTGTTACCATGCTTTACCAAAAGTGAAAGAAATAAATGTTTCTCTCTGTTACTCATTTTGCTCTCTGAGACTTTAGTTCTCCTCCAGATGACCAGCATCTTTATGCTTCATTTTCCCTACCCTGGACTGTCAAAACAATGCGCATGGTGACACTATAAATGTCTGCTTGACTCCTTGGCTTGTCAGCTTTGCCATCATACAGATTTTTACCACTGTCTTTGTAAGCTGGATTGCTGAAGTTTTTGAGAAGAACTTGTGAAATCGAGTGCTCTCCATAATACATGTGGGTGTTGAGATATCTCAAAGGTATGCCTTTTGGAGGCATGGGGTGTTTTGTTTGTTTGTTTTATTTAATGGAAGGATAAATACCTTCTCTTAATGACTGAACCTTTTATCCTTTAGCAGCAGTCTTCTGTGTCCAGTTTTGGGCCCATCACTGCAAGAAAGACATCGAGGCCCTGGAACATGTTCAAAGGAGGGTAACAAAGCTGCTGAGGGATCTGGAGCACAGGGCTTATGAGGAGAGGCTGAAGGAGCTGGGAACGTTCAGCCTGGAGAAGAGGAGGCTCAGGGGAGATCTCATTGCTCTCTGTAACTTCCTGAAGGGAGGTTGTAGTGAGCTGGGGGTCGGCCTCTTCTCTCATGTCATTAGTGATAGGACTAGAGGGAATGGTTCCAAGCTACAGCAGGGGAGATTCAGGCTGGACATTAGGAAGGAATACTATATATACATACATACATACATATATTTCTGAGAAGAAAGAGTGGTCAGGCACTGGAATGGACTGCCCAGGGAGGTGGTGGAGTCACCAACCATGGGGGTGTTCAGGGAAAAACTGGATGTTGTGTTGAGGGACATGGTTTAGTGGGAGCTATTGGTAATAGGTGAGTGGCTGAACTGGATGTTCTTTTAGGTCTTTTCCAACCTTGGTGAACCTATGATTCTCAAGTACATAGGCTGGTGCAATCAAAATAGAGGTTGTTATTATTTAGAAATCGGTGGTAGAAGAACGCCTCTTGCTGCAGAAACAAAGAAAAATTCCACAATTTTTCACCACCTTTATGTTGAAAAGTAATCTGTACTCACAAACAAACAAACAAAACAAAAAGGTTCTGCATTGCATTTGCGGAACAATGGAGTTGGGCACAGTTTTATATACTCTTCATAAGGGAAGAGATTAACATTATACTAAGAGTACCAAGTTGGGAACACAAGATATTCCTACAGAATGTGATAGTCAAGAAAATGGCCATGGATCTCATGCTGGAGACAGAGCTTGAGTTTCTAACATGTTTAGTTTTGTTGTGTGGACCTTTGATTTTTTTTCCCACTAATCCAACGTGTTTTGCAACTGGTGGCTGTTATGCTGCTGAAAGTTTAATGGAACAGAGAGGCAAGGTGGCTATGTGCTTTCTGCATCACTGGACCAGATACAGTCAGAAATGTATTTCCTCTGTTGCATGGTCAGGAGGATTTTGTAAGGGTTCATTTATAGAGCCAGGAGTTACAATAACTGAAGTTGCTGTTATTGTGCCTCAGGCTGAGACTTTTTGACAGTGTTGGCATCCACTTATAGTGTGCAAGCAAAGGCTAAGTGTGCAATCATTTTGCTGCTGCTATGTTCTTGGTATCATGTCCAGGGGTGCTGCAAACTATGCTTCAAGCATGCAGTCTGGGCACTCAGGGAGCTGGGGCTGGCGAACTGCAGCTCTGTCTATGGCTGCACTGCGCTCAGTTCTGCCCAAGTGTGCTGTGGGTTACAGATGTTTGAGGTACAACAGGCTATTACTAGGAGCATGAGAGAAGCAGCTTGTCTGGTTCAGTGTAATTGCAATATAGACATTGCTTTAAGAGGAGTGCTGAGGTGTCAGGTGTCTCCATTTTTTCTTTCATTTGATGGAAGTGAAGAATGCTTCAATAGCTGCCTTAGTCTGAAAATATGTATTAAACTTTGGAAACCTATGGTTAAAATCTCACCCTTTATTTTTCTGTCTCCATCAATACAGTGGAGATAACACATAGGTGGCTTGTTGAGAGGTTCAATTTGTTCACGTTTATGAGAGAATTTGTGTACCTTGGCAAGAAGTGAAAGCCTTAGGTGATACAAGAATAAACGGTATGATCTGAGTTGTTCATTCCAGACCTTTCATTTAATGCTTAAGTTACATGTCACTCCTGCGTACATCCTACTGACATCATCTTTACTGAATGAGTGCAAAATTTCACCTCCTTTTCTCCCAGAGAGCTGTTGTTCCTAAGTTATTTGTGAATCAGTGAAGTATGGTAACCTTGTATTGTTACTGCTCTTCGTAAATCATTGCTGTGGTAAAATTCCTCCTGAATTGAGTATTTTTCTTGAGGCTGTGAGGATAAGATGCATGGGACAGACATCATTGCTCCTCTCAGCTGCCTTTGCCCCTTAGCATCTGCATGTAGGTCTGCTGTGAAGTCTTGATAGTTAGTGGTCTCAGAGGGATCCAGTGAAAACTGTTCAATAGTTTGCAGTTGTGTACGTGGTCACTTCTTAGCTCTGATAGGTCAGCTATTAGAACTTCCTCTGTACAAAGAAATTGGCAATTCAGTTTTAGGTCAGACAAGCGGAGTGTCATCACCTGTTTTGTGTCCATGCTGTTTCCAAAGTATGAAAGTATATTGCAGTATTGTACCTGGGTTCTGCAAAGCTCTGGTAAAGAGCCACCCAGATGACCCCAAGGAATCATAAAATCACAAGGTTGATTCTATCCCTTCCCAGTCTTCTTGTTAGAGCAAGAATAACTTTCAGAAGGTTAGGTGAGTGAACACATAGAATCTACTTAAACCGGGAACTTGTGCTGGTAAGACACAGAAGTCACGTCTGTCTGCTTGCTTATGCTATAAGCATCTGCAGCTGCTCTGTGTGGTTCCCCTAGTCTTCTCTTCATTCTTTGTCCCTGCAGGGGAGCCTGTGAAAGCAGCTGCAGCTGCTGTGGAAAAGAGCAGGTGAGACCATGCTGATAGCTCTAGGGAAGTGGTGTCAGAGTCATTCAGTGCTAATCACTGGACTCAGACACTCTGTTATGCACTTTTGTATTGCTCTTAAAATTCCTGGATTAGTGGTTCTGTCTGGGTGCCACATGTGGCACTTGTGGACCTCTAAATGCTTGCAATTAGGAGAGAGCTCTGACTCAGTTTTGTGATGCTAAATCTGAATTCATCCATCTTTAATGTAGTGCTCATAACCCTGTAGTTGGGCAGTGGCTATGAATTAAGTATTTTCTAACCCAGTCTTTTTTTGTGTCTGCTTATGGGAGCTGTTGTAGCATGGACATTTAAAGTTTTAAGGCTTATAGTACTGGAGGGAATGCATTTGCAAAGACCGAGGTTAGAAATGAATGTAACCACGATGCACGTTTTTTGTTCTCTTTATTTCCAAAATCTGCTCAAAATCTACAACAGAGTATGGTGCAACAATACTTCAAGCATTTAACATTTTAGATCACTCTCTTAGAAAGCAAACGTCTTGTATGGATTTGCTTGGAGACGTAACTTAGCTCTGCAAATTTTAATGTGATGTTGCTAAAGCCAAAATTTCAGAGGAACCATTTTCTTTTCAACATCTTTCACTGTTCCTCAGTTTTATCAGAAACATCCAGATGGAATTCTTGCCTACTGTAATTAGGGGCTATGGGTGCTGCATGGACAGAAACTTGCGAGTTGAAAGACTTCCTTCTGCCTGGCTCTTGTAGAAACTTACTTCCTTGCATGATCAAAATTGAGAGATCCAGAAGCTACCAGTCTCAGACTCAGGTGGCCTTTATAGAATGCCATTATGGTCTTGGACATGTCATTTGGGACTGCATCCACAAAGCTATCAAAATGGATGGAATTTAATATCCAAAGTAATAATCTTTCTTTTCCCATCCATACTTTCAGGTTAAAAATCATATCCAAAGGAAGAGGCATCTTAAACTCCTGTGTGCAATGAAACATTTTCATTCTATCTCTTCCAGTGGCAGAGTTGAGCACCTGTGATATGTTATGATGTGGTCTTCTATGAAGCCCATCCATTCCAAGAACTTAAGTCATCTTCTGCTCTAGGAGTTTGTGTCCAGAGTCCCTCTTTTGGATTTTAGTACAAGGGCACAGAGGTATTTTTCTGTCTCTCAGAAACATAGAGAAGTTTGTTGATATGTTAACGCACTTAAAAAGAAGTTGTACTGCAAGCATATGAAGTGCTCAGCATGGATTGATCCAGCTGTTCATTAGTGTTTTATTTGTTATTTGCCTCCAAAGTACAAAAACCTGTTTATCTGATGTCAGAGCTTTCCCTTGATATTTTCAAAGACATACGTCTTAAGTTGTCAAAACGTTCTGCTATACACTGAAGTCACAGAGACAGTGAGTGTAAAATGAATAAATCTTAAGTGGGTATTTGTACTGAAATTGTATATGTACAGAAATAAACACGTGTGCTATACTGGTGATTGTTATTGTTCACATTTAGTTGGATAAGAGTCTCTTGGGTTTAATTTCATTTCTAATTGCTAAAGCTGTGGTTGTTGCTTTAAAAATCAGCTCTATGTTCACGTAGAAATTAGGGAAACTTTGCAAAGTAACGTAGGTTTCCTGAAAGATTGTTAGACCTTTATTTTAATGTGGTTGTTCAAATACTACAAAACCAATATTCTTCTGATCTTACTCTACACATGACTTGTAGAACATCTTTATTTCTAGATCTGCAGTATTTCATGTGGTTGCTGATTAGAAGGGATGCAGAAGATTTCAAATTCATCAGTTGTCACTGCTCTGGGGTTTCTGGCCAGTGGTGTGGTGAGGAGGAGTCTGAGAAACTGTGGAAGGGTCCAGAGCATGAGATGTCATCATGGTAATGTGTTAGAGAGGAGGAGGTGCTGAGGTGGCAGTTAGCAAATTATCTGACTGGATTTGGTGGTGTATGGGGAAAAAAAACATCTGCTTTTTTCTGATCTTTCTATTTCTCAGTATGTAAAGCTGGTGATCACTGATTACTTGCATTTTCCTGCTTTTGTGGTCCTCCATTTGTGTTAGCTACTGACTTCTGTTGAGAACAGGCTGTGGAGTTTGAATCTTACAATGACTTGGGTTGGAAGTGACCCCACGGATCATGAAGCTCCAAATTCCCTGCCTTAGGCAGGGCCACCAACTTCCTGACTGGGTACTAGGCCACGCAGCCCAGGGCCCCATCCAACCTGGTCTTGATCACCCATATGGACAGAGTATCAACAGCCTCTCTGGACCCCCTCCAACAGCTCCACATCTTTCCTGTACTGGGGACCCCAGGCCTGGATGCAGTACTGCAGATGGGACCTCACGAGGGCTGAGTAAAAGACAATCACCTCCCTGTCCCTGATGGCTGACCCCTCTTCTGATGGAGCCCAGGATTCCATTTGCTTTCCAAGCTGCAAGAGCACCCTGCTGGCTCATGTTCAGATTTTCATTCACCAGGTCCCCCAGGTCTTTCTCAGCAGGGCTACTTTCAAGTTCTTCTTCTCTCAGTCTGCATACATATTTGGGATTTGAGATTACTCCAACCCATGTGCACTTTTCTATGCTGAACCTCATTAGGTTCACATGGGCACACCTTTGTAGTTTGTCAGTGTTTCTCTGGGTGGCATCTCTTCCTTCTAATGTGTCAACTGCACCACTCAGTTTGGTGTCGTCAGCAAACTTGTTGAGGGTGCACTTGAACCCATCATCAGTGTCGCTGATGAAGATGGTGAAGAGCACCGGTCCCAAGCCAGACCACTGAGGGACACCACTTTTCACTGGCCTCCACCTGGGCATAATGCCATTCACCACAAGCCTTGTTCTATGGCCTTCCAACCAATTCCTTATCTGCTGAATAGTCTAGCCCTCAAGTCTCTAATGTAGAGATAAGGATGTGGCAAAGGGACCACGTCAAAGGCCTTGCGCAAGTCTAGGCAGATGGCATCAGTCACCTTCCCCTTGTCCACCGTTGACCTCACTGCATCACAGAAGGCCAACAGAGTGGTCAGGCATGACCTTCCCTTGGTGAAACCACACTGGCTGTCTTGGGTCATCTACTCATCCTTCATGTACCTTAACGTATCTTCTAGGAGGATCTGTTCCATGGTCTTTCCACAGGCACAGAAGTGAAGCTCACTGGCTAGTAGATCTGCGGATCCTCCTTCCTCCCTTAGGATTTTATTCTGATGGCTGTCCTTGTGTGAAATCTTCATCAAGTCTCTTCAGTGTTTCTTTCGCTTAAGAACTGCACCACTGAAGTCACAGAAGGGAGACATGAAGCTCCTACTTGATGAGTGTTAACTTTGTAGAAGCCAGGATGCTGAAAGCTGCCTTTTTGAAATGAGACAGTGCTTAGACCTCTGCTCCAGCAAGGGGCTCTTGAATTATTTCTAGTGTCAAACATTTCCCTTTTGCAGAAGGTATGATAGGCACACATCTGCAGGTTTTCATCTTGTTATTGTTGTTGTGTTTTTCCATACTAGGCACAACAATTTAACCTTGTCCATTTAAGTAAATCTAATTTAATTTGCTAGGGCAATGAAATGATGCTAGGTGAAAGACAAGATTAGAAACAGAACTAAGCGTTTATTTTGTGTTTCATTTGTATGCATCCTGGCATTGCTCTTAAACTATTGCAGTGGCTTTGAAATCCTAATTTGTTATGTGGGTTGTTTTTTTTTTTAGCATAGTAGCAATGAGAAACTGAGAAGGAAAGTTAATTTGCAAAGTTACCCCTCGGCCCTTTCTTTTATAAGTTTTGTTTTATGTGCTGTTTTCTTTAGTTCCAGATGTCTCTTACAAAATTGTTGGTCAGGCAACACACTGTAGGGGTTTGCATTTAGTGTACTAGCAGCATGGAAAAAAAATGTATATTGTGGCGCAGTGGTTTAAGCTGCTGCCTGCGGCACTGGAGAGCCCGGGTTCGAATCCCCCCCCTGTGGCGCAGGGGTAGAAGTGCCACTTTGCTACACAGGGGGCTCGAAACCCGGGAGTTGGACTCGATGATCTCTAAGGTCCCTTCCAACTCGCACGATACTATGATACTATGATGATGATGATTTCCTTCTGAGATTAATTTTATCTGGATTGATGATTGTTAGTTCTGCATGGCTACAGTGTCACTAACTTCTGGACCGGCTGGTGAACTGAAAGGTCTGTTCATAGTCTGTGCTTTCGCTCAAAAAATTGGTGATGTGGGCATAGGTTACTTTCAAAAGTCTTTGCTTTGGTAACTTAGCAGATTTCCCTGCTTATCTTACTGAGCTGCTTTGCCTTAGAAGAAGCTTGAAGTCAGTGGTATAGTTTGTGTCTGGAATCAAGGAGAAAATTCAAGTGAAATTCTAATGTATGAGTTTATTTTAAAAGGCTCATACATGCTACTCTTTTATGTTCCCATGGAAGCACCAAACATTCAGTTTTATTTAGCCGTGGAGCACTCTATACATCTCAGAATGCTGTCTTCCAAATGCGCATGCCTATTTTCTATTCAGGACACATACAAAGCTGGTAGTGAAACTCATGTTTCCTCATTGTTTTGGTTTGCTTTTAAAGAAGCACTTCTAATTGTGTGTATTTCTTTGTTCGATCTGCTCCGGCTGTGCCATATATGCATGTGTGTATATATGGATACAGTTATATATAGATTTAAGTAATCCTTCTGTTTACTCTAGCACTGGTGTCTTTGTCTGGCGTCAGCACTGTTGCCATCAACGACAGATTGGAGTCGTTTGGGGGATGGGAGTGCAGAGTCAGCTGGCTTGTATTTAATCTTATTTCTGTAGGCTTGATCTGTACTAGAGGCAGCTGCCAGTGCCTGATCCTGTATTAATTTCTGTATGGTGGTCGGCAGCCTCCTAGCTTTTTAATTCTTATAGGTGGTGCAAATGTACAGTCAGGATGTCTATGTGATACAGTGCTGTGGTTAGTTACCTTGGGTGTGCATGTGTGTTTTGTGTTCTCTGAGTGGCTATGGGATGCACGCACATATGATTAAGAGCTACATTCAGACTATTCCACTTTCTAGAGCAGGCTTCCACTTGGAGTTCCATGGAGCTGGCTGGTTGATTGGTGTTGATGGGTTTTGCTTCAATTCATTCTCTGCTGGAGATAAGAATGTCCCTTCTTAAGGGTTTTGTTGTGGAAGGTAGTAGGAGGAAATAAAAGTTAATGGTCGTTTAGTTGGATGGTAACCAGTGTAGCCTACTACTAGTGTAAACATGGACATGAAGGCTTGTATTGTTTCTATCTAGGAGCTTGGGCAGTTTGTTTTGGAGACTACAAGACAGCCCTTCTTGGTTTTTAATCCTATTTGTGGAACAGAAATCAGCTTTTTTAATCTCCAATTAACTGTGCAGCTTTAATCCAGTTACTTACTCCAAAAATTTCAAAATTGTATGAGATAATTAATTCTTCATAATTATCAGGTAGGAAAGCATTAGACTCCTTTTGTAGAGTAATTACACTGAATCATGATGTGGATAATTAACGAGAGTGGTAAAGTACTGTTCAGTAGCAAACCAGGGGGTGGAACGCTGTGGCTCTAACCTTGCTTCCTGGCTGTGTGTTCACCTCGGTTTCAAAGATAACATCCAGTCACTTGTTGTCTTAGTAAGCGATCTTGCCCTGTTTCTACAGAAGTTTCTTCTTTGAAATTTGTAGAAGTCTGTTATAATAACGAAGCTATCAAACTGAGTACTTTAGATTTGCAAAATCCGTTTCCTGTCTGCCCTGACGGCCTGTTGCTACTTCATCTTTCTTAGGGAGACACTCATGTTTCTTAGACTATTTCCTGCTTTTACCCTTAAGTTTTCAGTCAGTCTGGGGTTCAGCAAACATTTCTTAGTGCCAAAGCCAGGGTAGGTTGTTTTTCTTCCCAGCCCATTCACTTCTGCTTCCATGCTGCCATTTTAGTTCATCTCATGGTGCCAAGACACTAAACTGTACCAAGATTAAATATAACTTCTTTGTGGGATATGGTGTAGTGCCCCTGAGACAGTTATACCCGCATCTTGAGGGGCTTGTGAGCTGGAACGTGCAGATAAGGGGAGAAAGAGAAGCAAGAACTGCATAAGCTAGTTTTGTAGTCGGGAAAAGAAGAATGTCTGTGGAACCACAGTTTCAGCCTGCCAAGGAATCACATCTGCTCTTACTTCAAAGCCTGCAACAGAGCATTTTCTTTCCTTGTTGTTTTTTTTTTCTTCAGAACATTGCGTTGCTTGTAGATATACATGGTGAAATATTCTATTTCTTTTAACTCCTTCCCTTCTCAACTAGCGGATGGAAAACATGTCTGCATAGGTGCTTGGGTTTTTAATGCCTTTGGCATTTGTGGTAGCTCTCTTTCACAGTGGTTGTCATTCTGATGACGAGGAGCTTATCACTGGGGACAGTTACTTCCCCCCAAAAGTCACCTTTATTCCAGAATGGTGTTTTCAAGCCAACCAGATGATTTAACTATGTAAGTTGCACTGCTCGTGTAGTAAGATTGTGATTACTTGCATCTCTCATGTTCCCACCAATGGAAGCTCCTGCTCCATAAAGCTTTGCACTTGATAAGGAGTAATGGTCGAGATGTCAGCTTTCTTGAGAGCTCTGGAAAAATTAAAATCCTTGAGTATCCTATTGGCAAATCCTTAAATTGAAATCCTTATTTTGTTAGAATTCCTTTAGGTGGAGATTGGGATTTTCTACATGGTATGCCTGGTTTCTACAAGCACTGGTGTAATAAAATGGTCTGATGCTGTCACTTCAGAGAAGCCATGTAACTCCATGTAGAGCTGTTTAGTTTTCTGGGGGAGCCGAAGAATCTGGCATTTTGCATTGAGAAGCCTGTGTGGGCAGAATATTTAACACAGCAGATAGGCTTGTGGGAAGTGGCATTCAAAGGCAGGGAACTAGGAGTTTTTAATCAGTAGAAAAGGGAAGTGTTTTTAATCCTGTCAGCGTGGGCTGTTCAAGCTCAGCTCAGGTAGCATTTAAGACAGGATGAGAAAGCTCAGAAAGTGCACATGCAGCAGTAACAGATTCATTAATCACTTGAAATAAGCAGACAAATATGTGAACAGGGGTATAGGTTGAAAGCATGGAAAAGAAAAAGCAGAATCATGACTAGGAAAAGTAAAATAATTCCTTCAAGGATAACTTGCTAGATAAGCAAGAAACTGGAAGTCAATGGAGGCTGTGTGATATACAGGGCAAGCAAGACCTTGGTCTCGTGGCATAGCTGTATTGGTGCAGATCAGCAAACAGTAGTACATCCAGCTGCAGGTGATGTGCACCCAGAGGAGTGGGAACAGAGAGAGCTGCCTTGTGAGAAATGCTGTCAGCTTGTGTGTGATCACTGGGCTACAGCAAGCTAAGGGCCGGGCGTATAACTACAAAGAGCTAAAAATGGTGCAAGATGTGATAGGATGCTGGATATGAGTTTTTCCACTGCCTTCAGTTACTTTCCTTGCTTTTATTTGTGTTGAGAAATCTCTTCATGAAGACTTGTCTTGAAATGTGGGAATTTTCTTGCATTTTGGTTTTGAGATTATTTTGTCCTTTTTTTTTCTTTTTTTTTTTTCTGTTTTCTTTTAATAAAAAAAGGGTGAATTCCAGAGATGTTTTCTGTTTGCTTCTTAATCTTCTCACAGAATACTACAAACAAAGAACAACAATGTAAATCAGACTTAGTGGTATACGACCTTCTTCTTCTTATAAAATAGAAGGAACAAGACCTCTGAGTTTATGAGAGCTTTTAGGGGAAATTGCTTACATCTCGAAGAGCTTTGGTCAGAGGTCCACAGAAAGTGTGCAGAATGGTATTTGTGTGCATATGGAACCACAAATGCAGTGACTAGCCAAGATGTTTTTACTGTTTATCCTGCTTTTGGCAGCCCGAGGATGAAGGTCATTGCCTGCATTCATTCGCATTTCTTTCATCTGGTATAACCAAAATTATAAGGCAATATCCATAGCAGGCAAGAAAAAGTGTGAGGAAAAAAACCTTCTTTCAGAAGACCTAGAATAATTGATGATGTCCCAGAATGCAGTATGATCTTGGTATTCCTGAGAGATGAAGAAAAGATTACTTACTGCACTTGGACAAAGGTGTCTGAACTGCTTTTGGCCAGTTTTTAGCTATGGCTTCACAGAAGCGTACTTAGAAGGGATAAGTTACTTCTGGAAATTGCTTCAAGGGAGAGGAGAATGTTTGGGAACAAACAGAACTGGCCAGTCAAGAAAATGTCAGCATTGCTTATCCTTGGTGTGGCAACCAAACATTGCTGCTGCGGTGTGCCTGCCTTTTGACCATCTGCAAAATGCTTTTTCACAACAGGGGGAAGTGAAACTTGCCAGAAGTTGAAACTGCATGCTATAGAGGAAAGCACTAGGGTTTATTCCTGCTTGTGTGAAATAAAAGGAGAAACTTCTCAGAATTGTGTAAAAATTATATATATATATATATATGTGTGTGTGTGTGTGTTTGTTTCACATTTATTGCCTGGCAGCACAGTGACAAATTTGGAGTATGGAGCTCAGATTTGAAAATGAGCCGGGAACTTCGTTGCTGTGGGCTCAGAGTTAGTTTTTTAATAAACCTTGCTGCCTAATTCATAAACTAATTCTTCCTCTCGCTATAGGTTATTATTGCTAGAAACAGCATATAGTTCTATTGTGTTTGTGTGTGTGTTTTCTATTATCAGAGTCTAATTGTCATCTTTTGATGAGATGGTAGCTGCAGATGTAGCGCAAATTGTATTGCTTTTAAAGTAAATCTTGAGGTAACAGATAGAACCCAGACTGACAAAGTTAGGGGAGTTGTGCTTCACTGTCCACCAAAGGTAATTAGTATGCTTCTCAACAGGACAGAACTTTCTCAGCCATCTTCTTTCTTAGCTCAGTATTCGGCTGGAAATAACTGCTTTGATAAAAGCAGTAGCCCACATACTCATTTTATGCCATGGCTTCTCTTTACATGATTGCCATGATGCCGAATGGTGCCAGCGCTGTCACTTCTCACAGTGGTACCTCTCCACAAATAACTGATGGGAAACTACATCTTTCATGCAGCTACTGCGGCATTACTAGCGACAGCTACCATATTCTGTGCTCAAATTCAGCCTCTGCAATTAAAAGCTGTGGGTGACAGACTTCTGTCCACTGCCTACGCTCAGACTGTCTAAAGCTCATTCTTAGATCTAGAACTATGTAGTATTGTCAATCTGGGAATTTTTTAGCCAGTCGCTGTGGAATAGTTAGTTAGGTTGGAAAGTTAATGGCGTTACATGTGATTAATAAAGTGCAATGTAAAATATGTGCTTCAGAGGTTCACGAGGTAATTCAGAGAGTAGAATTAAAATTCACATTATTATTTTGATTGTTAATATCAGGATCTGTGGGTTTATGAACCACTCTGCGCTTCAAATAGAGATTGATGCGCACTAAACTGTAATCCACTCATCTGTCATAAAGCTTGTGCTAGAAACGTATTTAATTTCCAAAGAGAAGGATTCATTATATATCTCCAGAGAAATTAATTTCTAAGTGTTACTGTGTGCAGTGAACTATCAGAGATACTCTCAGGCATGTGAGGAAGCAGCTGTTTCTAGTACGTAGCTATAGAAGAAATGAGTAACAAATTTCCATGGACAGTACAGAAGTAGAAGGAATTGTCTTTGTGAACAAATTTTTGTCAACAAATGTGGGTATAGCTCATTGCCTTGCCAGGGTTTTGCTCTATAACCTGCAGCAGGAGATGTTTTTCCAGCACAGATTTTTGGGGTTTGTTGAGGAATATTCAGTGTGAGTTGCATAATTTGCTGCAGGTTTGTCCTTTAAGCATATTACCTAGTTGTGGGCAGCCTGGTGTGCCACAAAGTCTGCTTCAATGCAGTCTAAGTGACCTGTGCCACCTGAGCTCTAAGCCTGTTCTCATGATGCTGGGCCTTCTGTAGGTGGTATTAATAGTTTTAATTAAGAACTCTGGTTGAAATGGCATGACACCAAATAAATCCAGAAATGCACATGGACCTCTAATGTAAGTTTCCTCATGAGTTCTGGCAATGCAGCACGCTCTGGGGATGTACACTTAAAGAAGCAGCCCTGAAATTGAAGCATCTCTTTGGAGTAGATTGCAGGGGAGGTTGAGCTCAATGGTCTCCAGAGGTCCCTTCCAACCTCTATGATTCTGGTAGCCCCTCAGGCACTGCTGCCCTTCCTCTATCAACACAAAATGGTAGAAATGGCAGGACAAAAGCTCTCCCTGTCCCTCTCTTAACAAACAGATACCAGAATTGAAGTTTCTTCTTACATTGTTGAAAATGCCTATTTTCTGTGAATGAGGTACAGGGGGTAATTCTTTTATGAAGTCTGACAGTCAGTTGGCTGCTGCATACAGGGCTTTGCAGTGTAACAATAAACTGCAAATGTTTGACATGGATATGTCAGGATACTTAGCTTTGGATTAGGATTTGCAGATGTTGTGTGTTTGGTAGAAGCTAAATTATCTCTCTGAGGGAAAGGGGTCCGTAGCACCGAAGACTGAGAAGTATGTCCTGTATTTGATTAATACATCCTGACCAGTGAACTCAGTCCCTCTTGTTTGTTTTAAAAGTGTTCACATTAACAGTGTACCATTCCTATGATGAAGTTTTGGGAACCATCATTTGCTATTGGTAGGTGAAGAAGTTCGGTACCTGCCAGCTGATTTTCTTCATCTTGTATAAATGTCTCCCACTAGAGAGGAGTCCTGTACATGCTTTGTTTTAATTGCACAGAGCATTGTTTATTCCCTCAGAGTAGCGTTCATGAAGTAAGGGTATCCTTACGTGCATGCAAAACCAATGTCTTGCTTCAAAATTGGCCTTAGTAAAGAGGATATTTGGCAGATTGGTCCCAGCGTTTCACCTCTCTGAACTGGTTTGAATCCTCTTTAAAAGATGTGGTGCAAGGATATGTGTTAGCTGTTGTTTTGTCCTGCCTTTAAAGCAATGACAGTAAGGCTGTCAGTTTTGAACTTTGCAGGTCATGCAAAATGGATGAGGTTGGCTAGTTTGTCTAAACACAATGCTTACAGCTGTGTTTCATTGGTTCCATTTGATGGCTGACACTTGCGTGACAGACTGGTTTGTTCATTTGCAGAGAGCAGTAACTGATTACATTTTCCCTTGGCTGTGGTTCAGCTAAAGTTGCACTGTCCTATGCATTGTTTCATTATCTCAGCTGCTAAGTAATTACTTTGGAAACCAACTCTCACAGTTGTTCTTTGCTTTTCAGGACTTGTGTACATTAGGGAAGAACTGAAGCAATGCTAGTTACTACTTTTTATTACTAACAGAGAGGTTTTCTGTAATTTCTAGGATCTTCTTTGCTTGAAGAAGTTGGCACCCTAAATGAGTGAATCTGGGCTATCTAGACACACCACAGATTTGAATATGTACTATTTAATAAGTTAAAATAAAATGTGATTGGGTGATAGATCAGTAATTTACGTGTCTTGTGTTTCTGTTGTATAGGGAGACAGCAGCAGCTGGAAGCGGAGCAGCAAGAAATGTATGTGGAAGCTGATCAAGACCTTTACAGAAACACGAAGCGTTCTGTGGAGCCACCTGCAGAAAGGCCTGGGGAGAGAAGAATGGCAGAAATGGAGGAACTGTACGGTGATGAAGCTGCCAAAATCCTAGCTATGGAGACTGCCATGCAGCTTATCTTTGATAGAAATTGTGACAAAAAACAGCCCAAATACTGGCCAATTATTCCTCTCAAGTTGTGAGTACCTGGACTGTGCTCTGACCTGGCATATAACTGTAGGGACAATTGCCTCAAACTGTGCTGCTGAAAGAATGAACTGCACATGTCAGTTTTGGATGGGTTTTAGGGAAGAATCCAGCAAGGACAGAGTGATTTTTTTTCCCCCTCCGTTCTTTTACATTATCTGTAGTGATGGTCAGACTTCATGTACGTACACATCATTGCCAATTAGTAAAAGGGAGAGATAGTAACGTAACTGAAGTCTGTTTCACTCATTTGATGTCAGCCTGGCTTGACCATGCAGGTGAGAAATGTGACAACACCTAATGAACTGGAAGAAATTAACAGCAATTACAAAATGGAAAAGGCTATACAAATTGCCAGCTCATTCCATGTAGGAAACTAAGTCATCTTATTCTTTAGTCTTATTTAATATAGCAGTGTTTGGATCCAGCTTAACGTGACACAGCTTGAAGTGTTGTGTCTCCTAATCTTTTGATTTTTTTTTTCTCTTTGAGAGCCAGGAGCCCAGTGGTCAAGACACAACATATCAGATTACTGTAGCCTGGCCATTGGAATTACTTTTTCAAAGGCATATAATAAAGCAGGAAGTTTTTCTTCAAGACTGATACTTGCCTGGCAGGAGTTCAACTCTAACAGAAAATTAGATAGGAAAATGTTTTAATGAAGAAGGTGGGGAGTTTGTGGGAAGAGCTTGATGCAGCCCTGTCTGTTAGAGATATTTCTAGCAAAAGAGAACCTTAAGAGGGCAAAATGCTTTTTGAGCCAATGCCAACAATTATTTTTGCCATTCTAATAGAAACGTCTTATTGATTTGAAGCTTGAAGGAAGATGTATCAGTCTTTAACTGTGAAGCACTGCTGCTACATACTGCTGTGTGCTGGAGTTCTGTAGTTTGTGTTAAGCACTCTTACCATGGCAGAGTAAAACAGCATGCTGTTTTACTTACGACAAACATTTGTGTGCCTTTTCTTCACAGCAGAGAAAGTCACAGCTGAAATTAACTTCTCGTGCCCATTGTGTTTGGTTTTCTCTGCTACAGTCAGCTGCTCCAAACCAGATCTGAGGTGCAGTTTGGAGACTTGGTTTTCACTAGTAGCTAACCATGCTTTTTAAATCAGCATTTTGAGTTCAGTTCTGCCTCTTTCACTCTTCATTAGGTGTGAAGAGATGGAGTTAAACACTGAAATTAAAATCCCCCAGTGTTCAAGACTTGTTAGGGAAGTGATTGATGATATGAATAAGTCACGCTTGACACATGAGGGAGGCATGTTCTGAATTACAGCCCTGCATTTGTCTTCACTCTTGTTTTTTGTTGGATTTTGTCAGAAATCTAGCATTTTGTATGGATTTCCTTGTTGACCAAATAAATGTTCTTAATGACCTATTGTAATTGGTTTAAGACAAAAACAAACTAAACTTCTGCACTCCAGTTCTCAGATCTAAAGCCATCTCTTTGCTGTATTGGTTAGAGAGAGTTGCATTAAAACTAGTCACAGTTTTAACATAGTAAGAAGCACAAAGAATGTAGACAGGACTTTCACAGGAATGCCAATCAGTACCATACCACAGACTATGGTACAAAATGGGCAGGAGAGCCCAGTCATATGCATAGTATTCTCTGTTTCCATTGTGGTGGCGATGTCTCCCCTGCACAGTTCACTAAGAAAGAAGGGATGCTTAGGAGTGTGCTGTTCTTGATTTCAACACAGTTTTTACCATGGATGTTTCTGGATCCAACTGGTTCTGCTAGCAGAAGCTGAAATCCTTATCTCCTAAAGTAGTTGTGGAGACCCCATACAAGACAAACATTGAATTCCTTACTCACTTCAGATAAAATATACAAGAAATTTTCCTGCCTTTGTGTTCTGTAACTGTTTCTAAGAGGTTTCTAATATGTGCTGTGAGGTTGGAAGTAAAGAGATCTGAATAAAATGTTCCCTAAGAACTTTGCGCTAAGTTTGAGTGAGAGGAATCCACTGTTGCAGATGGTGTTGGTGCCAAATAATCTCTTCAGTGCCCCCAGATTTCAGGAGACAGGCATTTGCTGGTGAGCTCTATTTTGCTGGTTATTCAGTGGAACCTGGAGATTTTGTGTTACAGTTTATTCCACCTCCTGTGTCATTGTAGACTTCTAAGAAGTATCTCAAAAAAGCATCATCGTGGAAGCAAGGTAATTGCAACTCAAAAATGCACACAGAGTCAGAATGTCTGTAACACTCTTCTCTCCTGCGTGCATGCATGATGCTGAAATCCTCAACTGCCAGGCTATGTACTGCTTGTTTTATTTTATTCCCCAATGATGATGGTACTTCAACCGCATGAATAGAATGCAGCGGTGATGCCGCACACTTGATTCTTCCTTCTCCAGAATGTCACAGTGCTACTTTCATTTAAGCCAACTGCTTGTATGGTCCTGCTGAAAGGAAGTTCTTCATTTACTGGTAGTAATAGTTGTCTCTAGCTTTTCTCAGCTCTAAAAGAGAAAAAACAAGCCACGCATCTTGCAGTTACAAGCAAAGTTCTCATACAAGAACTTAGGGAAACCAGCATCTAAAACTAAGACAATGTCCTACATGCAAATATGCAAACTGCCTCCTCTTCCGAAGCTTGTGGCTGGTTGAAGATGCTTTTGAAGAGAAATGGGAATAGATCTCTTGTACCGCACGCATTCTTAAAGGAAAACTTTCAGAACTGGCACAGTATAAATTTAACATTGAAATGAAGCAATGACCTCTATGTTTCCTTTCAAAAGAAAAACCACTTACGCTTATATGGTGGTGACATTGTCAAGGACACCTGTCCTTGTAGAATTATTTCCCCATAAAGCAGTGATGGTTTAGTATGCCTGTGTATACAGGCAAACAGAGGAGATTAAACAATTTTGACCAAAATAACTTTTCATCAGAATTATTGGTAAGGATTCACCTTTGTTATTAGTCATTCTGTTTAATGCTTAGCTGCACATATCACAGGAGGATCTACAATGTAGAGCATTAAATTTCTGTAACAGCTTTAATGAAGGATAAATACTTACACAGTGCGTAGTGGATTTTTTCTTGTGGCTTTTTGCAGAAACTTCTCAGTCTTTATATGAAATAATTGCAGATATTGACATCTTCATCAGTTGCTACATTGACCAGAGCACAACTCATTGGATAGAAATTAAGGAAGACACCTTACTTCAGCTGCATAATCCTGGGTTTCTAAGTGATATTTGGTGTGCTGGTATTGACCTCATTGCTCTCTATAACTTCCTGAAGGGAGGTTGTAGTGAGCTGGGGGTCGGCCTCTTCCCTTGTGTCATTAGTGATAGGACCAGAGGGAATGGTTTCAAGCTACAGCAGGGGAGATTCAGGCTGGACATTAGGAAGTATTACTTCTCAGAAAGGGTGGTCAGGCACTGGAATGGACTGCCCAGGGAGGAGTCATTGACCGTGGGGGTGTTCAAGGAAAGACTGGATGTTGTGTTGAGGTACATGGTTTAGTGGGAGCTATTAGTAATAGGTGAACGGTTGGACTGGATGACCTCTTAGGTCTTTTCCAACCTTGGTGATCCTATGATTCTATGGTTTGAATATTGGTCCGAAAGAATTACAGAGTGCCAAGATTACTGACCAAAATGTGAAATGCGGTCTATCTAAAGGAAGCATCAAGAACTCTGTTTTCCTTCTGTTTTCTTAAAAGTATGAGTTAACTGGAAAATATACTGCTTGATAAATAATACATTTTTGCTGTGAAGAAATTCTGTATAACCTGCTGTCTTGTCTCCTGCGGTCATGCCTGGAGGGTCCAAAGGAATAAAAAAATCCTGGACTTTCTCTTATGTAGAATGGCAGCTTCTAAAGGAGTCTCAGTCACTCCTGAAGGGTGATTAGGCTTAAAGTATGAAGCTCCTCAACCCTTTTTATGTTCTGACATGTCTGGAATTGCTGAGCTGTTGCATAGGTGATGTGCAGTGGAGTTTTGAGTAGGTGATGGACTGTGACTTTGGTATCCAGGTATTCTCTTGGGGACCTGGCTGTTGTAGAAATGGCTGGGCTCAGTCCGTTCTTTGAAGTAGGTGAGTGAACGTGCCTCAACTTCAGCTGTCAGTTCCAGCAGGGCAGGAGTTTCTGTTACTGTCCCCATGACGGCTGTTTACACACGTCCTAAAGAAATGCCATTGTGGGGAGGAAAGGAAAAGAAGAAAGGGCAGTGTTGATAGAACTGCTTTCCAAGTAAAGGTCCTAATGCATCCTCCTCTTTGATTTTTAAGCATAGTTTTGAATAAACATAACAGTTTACCAAAATCTGGGTTCAAATAAGCTGTGAGGCAAAAGTCTACAAAGGGCTGTTAAACATGGAGTTGAACCACTGTCCCCAGATCTCCTTAAGCTACACCTTACTGGATGCTGGGTAGGGATAAAAAATAGTTTGATTCGTGGGCTTTCCTTATACTTTCATCTACACAGCTGCCATTGGATGGTTATCTAGGAGATCTGATCTCTTTATGACTATTTATGGAGTTTTGTGTGTGCTTCTTATACTGAAGATGGAGAGTGAAACACCAGTCCTGAGGTTCCTTTTTCAGCTGTCCCGTACATCTTTTTTGTAGCTACAGAAGTCATCCCAGTGGCTCAGCTCCACCCAACCATTCTGCCACCTGGATCTGCCAGCAGCTCTCAGTTGTCTGATCACTCCCTAAGTAAAAAGCTCAGTGGTAAGAGCCCTTCTGCTAAGCTGTTTACAGCTTATCTGTAGGTTTACAGGAAACACTCGCTTGTGCAGTCAGATGAGCGGATCTGTGGAGGTGACAAGCTCCACAGATGCATGCATCCGTAGATTAATTTTGCCATCATTAGAGGAGCGTACATGAATACTCTTATAGTATTCATAATAGTATATAGTATTCATAGTATAGCTTAGAGCTTGCATGAACTTTTCCTGCTTGGCGCACCCCTCTTGCACTACTTTCATCAGGCATGTTGAGCTAGCTTTCTCTGGAATGTTTTTCTTATGTAAAGATTGGCAAAACCACAGAAGGCTTTATCCTAGGATTTCTAATTATTTTCTACATTGCTACTTTATGTGTAATAGTTATAACTTTACAGGCTTGCAGACTGTGCCAAGGAGCATGTTTACATGGTTGAGGTTTATCCCCATTGGTTCAGTGTAAACCACTGCAGGAATCAGAGGCCCGAGCAAGATACAATCGCACAACACTTTTGGGCTAGCCATATACAAGCACCCAGCAAGAAAAAGTCCATGCCCTAGTAGGGGAGGTTCTCCAGCCCTCTGATCATCTTCCTGACTCTCCTCTGGACCTGAGAGAAACTTTGTTCTGGCAGAAAAATGCACTGCAGTGCACATCCATTTAATTCCAGGTAGCTTTGTGGGGGTGGCAGCAGTGGGAGAGGCAGCACAGGTGTTTTTTCTGTACCAAATCCTCATTCAAATGTTATTTCAAGCCCTGCAAAGTACGATTGCCTGAGATGTTTTACAGAACTCTAAAGGTTGCTCAGTTAAGAAGGATAAAGAAAATCCAGTTTTATTTCCAGAAACCAAGAAATGAAAATCATGCTGTAAAATCATCAAAGACAATTTTTGACGTTTTTTCTTCACAGTTGTTTGCATAAGTTTGTGCACCCCTATTAGAGAAAGGAAGATACATTGTCCCTGACGTTCTTCTTTCCCTTCCCCAGCATTATGGTGGTTTTACATCATTTCCCACTAAAAAACCCTGGCATGGAGGAAGTTAAGCTATCTAAATGAAATTGTTCCGTCGCCACTCTTCAATATGATTTAAAGTTTCAACACTATGAACTGTTGGCATGTTTTATTCCAGTAGGATGCGATAGCTTCTTGGGCGGAAGGGAGCAATTCTTTTACACTGGTGGGGACTATCACACTGCAGTCTATGTCTGGAATACCAATTTGCACATTGTTAACACAAGCCACCAGCACAGTTCATTGTTATCAGTGTATTTATCAAGAAAATAGCTTTAGCCGTAGACATACTGTAGAGATGGATTTAATTTTGCTAGTCTTGCATAATGCAGGTAACATTGAGACTAAAAGAGCTATCGAAGGCACCAGACTACACTAAGGCAGCTCATTTTCCCCTTCCAAACAAAATCTAACTACTGTTGACAGGGGAAACATAGGATGTTCTGCTAGTGAAGGTCTGCATAGTAAAAAATGCTTGTTAAGGGCAAATAACTAATTTCTTTAGAAGTACTCTATAGAAGCACCCCTGCACTCCAGAGATACTTGTTTTGGCTCTCACTGGAGTTGTAGATGATCTGAAGAGGGATCTTCCCAACAGAACAAGCAAAGGAGTGAGCCCTTAAGCATTTATTTTGTCAGTAGTTTTATTTATTGCCTCTGGTTGTAGAGGAGATTGGTTCTGGAGTAAGGATGCTCTCTGTCACGGCACAGCTGTGCTTTCTGGAGCGTTCCTGAAATGGATTTAAAAGCTGGTGCTGATGAAGCTACAGGGCTTTTTAGAGGTGTCAATGACTTCAGGTGTGCTCCTGTAACACCTGTGGCAGTGAAATCAGAATGGAACCAGAAACCCACCATTGCATTGCTGGGACTTAGTTCTGCAGTGGAGCAGCACAGATAAATACTTCACAATGCACAGAGGAAGACTGAGAGAGCTGGGGTTCTTCAACCTGGAGAAGTCGCCAGGGGGATTTTATAGAGGCCTTCCAGTACCTGAAGAGGGCCTACAGGAAAGCTGGGGAGGGACTTTATAAAGGCATGTAGCGACAGGATGAGGATGAGGAAAAATAGTTTTAAACTGGAAGAGGGTAGGTTTAGGCTAGATATTAGGAAAAGAATCTTGACTGTGAGGGTGGTGAGACACTGGAACAGGTTGCCCAGTGAGGTTGTGGATGCCCCTTCCATGGAGGCATTCAGGGCAAAGCTGGATAGGGCTTTGAGCAACCTGGTCTAGTGGGAAGCGTCCCTGCCTTTAGCAGGGGACTAGGACTAGGTGATCTTAAAAGTCCCTTCCAACCCAAACCATTCTGTGATTATTCTCGATCCCACCTCACTTGTCTCCCTCCACCCCAACACATACTCTCGGCAGCCTCATTGTGCTTTCTCTTTTCTTAGCTCCTACACTCCTATCTGTCTCCTACGCTTCAGGGATGAAATGTTACCCAGACACTTGTTAGCAAGGAGAGTAAATGAGAAGTTCTAATCTAGATACCCAGAAAAGAGCTGGTGCCTCCAGCCGCATCAATGCTGACAGTGGAAGGTGCCAGGCCCCTTACCACAATGTTGCCTTTGGTACCTCTCAGCAGCTCCAGCCCAGAGCTGGCCAAAGGAGGAAGGATCGCTCTCTCTTCTTTTCTCAGTCAAACTGCAAAGCTTCCTCCCTGCTGAGCCAGTGGTGAGAAGAGGATCACTGCCAACTCCTCTCTGGGCAGGCTTCAGTCAACCACCTCCAGTAAATAACCCTGCTTGTTTAAACTACTGACCAAAGCCTTTCTAAAGTAGCAGTGCAATGAAGCCACCAAGATCCTGTTGAGCACCGGGGAAGCTTTTGAAAGGCTTTTCCCTTCGTGGGAGGAACTGCTGGATACAGAGCCTGGGCTTCACAATCCATCTGTTCAATTTATAGTGTGTCTCAACAGTACATCTCTGTCAGTTCCATCTCTCCGGTGGAAAGGCATAACCGTGATTTAAGAGCTCAGCCATTTCAAAGACCAACCAGGCAACTGTGATCTATTCCCACCCCGCAAATGAGGATGTTGCTAAGGCAGTTTCTCAATTTGAGAATCATTTTATCTCTTTTCTTCCCTCTTTTCAGCCCTCTTTGCCAGCTGGCATCCTGTTTTCTACTTTTCCAGCAGGCACCACTTCAGCTCAGCATGATCCCGAGGAGAGGGAGCAGCAGCCTATTTAGAGCTTAAAACCCATGGGGATTTACTGGCTGGAACCCCAGAGAGCAACCAGGGAAGAAGTAAATGAGGGCACTTGGCCAGATCATCTCTGAAATGCTACTGTTAAAGGAACCTGACATGCATGTGAAGGAAACACCAACTATGCCAAAGGCGGCACATGTAACATGCAGATAATAGCATAAGGTAATGTGATCTATCTCAATACCACTCATAACCGTGGGCAATTCCAGGACTTGCTGTTTGGGTATCCTCTGAATAGGTCACATTCGTAATATAACAAAACTCCCACAAGCTGCAGCAGGACCAAGATTTAGTGTTAACCCCAGCTAAAATGAGAAGTTTCTCTTGCACGCAAAAAGGTATAAACTCAGGAATAAATGCAATCCAAAAAGTGGCTAGATAGAGACACCGATAATTTTGCTTGCACAAAAAGGAATAACAGAAGCGAAATAATCCCATACATACAGAAGCTCTGGGCGTTCGGGATTGGTTAGTCATTATTCTCCTGGCATATTCAGTCTGCAGCTGCATTTCTGTCTTACAAATCCAATTCAGTCAAGAGAACTGAAACATCATTAGCGAACCCACTGATTTATCCACTGGCGAAGTGCTGATACGGGTGTCTGTTCCTGCCGCTAATAAATTCTGATCATAGCAGCAGCACTTGCTGTCTGGATATCTCACTTTATTCTAGTGGATAGAGCTTTCTAGCTCTGCTGCTGGGATTTGTATGCTCTGCAACATGGAGCCCCAAGGCTGCAGAACTGGTGGGGAAAGGGAAGGCCACCAGCTCTGAGCTTGGCCCTAGTCAGAAGAACAGAGATGTGGCTACGTGGGCTGCAGGTTTAGCAGCAGTTGGTACCACAATAACTGCTGCAGTAAGACCTTTTTGTCCATTTCTGCTGCCTCTGTTGTGATAGGACAAGGGGAAATGGCTTCAAACTAAAAGAGGGGAGATTTCAATAGGATATAAGAAAGAATATTTCTATAATGAGGGTGGTGAGGCACTGGCACAGGTTGCCCAGAGAGGTGCTGGAAGCCATCCCTGGAGACACTCAAGGTCAGGCTGGATGGGGCTCTGAGCACTCTGAATGAGCTGTGTATGTCCTGTTGACCTTTAAGATGTCCTTTAAGAGTTCTTTCAACTCAAAAGATTCTAGGATTCTGTGATTCTAAGTTATTTGCTTTGAGTATGGGAGGCCAGAGCTAATGTCATAGGCTGATGGTTTAGAAACTTTTCAGTTTAGCCTGAATTGAGTTTACAATAATGTGTACAAGAAGGAAGAATCCTAACTCCTGTATGACAGTAGCCCATGTTTAAGACAGATCTAATTAAATGTTTTATTACATTCCTCTCTTGGAGTTGCGTTATTTTTCTTCTCACTGTATGTGATATCCAAGATAATAGGAATCAGATAACAAGGGTCCTGTTATTTTTCAAGTTCTCCCATTGCACTCTCATCCTTGTTGAGCTTTCTTTGAGGGCTTTTGTTCATCTGACCAGAACTGCATTTTTCTTTTACTTTTATTTATTTATTTATTTATTTATTTCTGAATGTCACATTTCTGGCAATTTTAAGGTGTTTGGCTGGCTATGATGTCAGAAGGAGGCTAAGTGTTTCCATTATATCAGCAGACCTGAAACCACACTTTCTTTCTAAAACCACACTTCACGGGTCTGGCATAGAATGCCAGATCGGATGGAGCCCTCGGCAGCCTGATATACTTCGTGGCAGGGGAATAGAACTGGATGAGCTTTAAAGTCCCTTCCAACCCAAGCCATTGTATGATTCTATGATTGTATGAGTTTGCATCTCATTCCCATTTGTTAACAACTGGTGAAGAATCTGCAGGACTGCAGCAGCCCAGGCCATCCATCCCTTGCAGTCCCTTTGCGCTGTGCTGTTGGGCACGCTCAGTCAGTAGTACTGCTGCCGTTGGGTTACCAAATCACTCCCATCTTTTCTCCTGCACATCACAAACCACAGCTCTGAGGGCAGCCATTTGCAAGACTTGGGCTGTGCAAAGCAAGAAGAGTAGTAAGGAAGTGGGAGAAAACAAAAAATACAAAACAATTACAAAAACCCATTTTGAAATGGATGATAGTGAAAAACTAAAGCTGGGTAGCCCACTATGAGAGAATTTAACTCAGCTTTCTGACACCGGTTAGGTCTACGGCACCACTGATGTTTACAGAGCAGAATTAAAACCTCATGTTGTAAGTTATGAGCTTTTCCCTACTGACAGAAGTGGGAAAAAAATGAGAACTAAGATGAAATCAGCTGGCTGTTACTCAACCTTTACTGTCCAACTGGATCCAAGAGAAGCGTTAAAATGAGTCCCGCAATTTTCCTCCCATGCTCTTTGAGTCAGTTTGAGAAGAAAAAGGGGGGGGAAAAAAAGGCACCTGAGAACGTTCTTAAATGCTTCTCTCTCTCTGTAAGTGCCATCAAAGGAGTTTTCTACTTTGGAAAAAGAGAGAGAGCCTTGTCTCAAAATGTGCTTTTGCCAGGAGGCCTGTCCTGATTAGGGCTGCCTTAGAGCGATTTCTTGGGTGGGTGCCACGCTGAAGTTGTTGGATGGCAGCCATGCGTTCAACACTCCTGAAGTAAAGTCTATTCCGTTAATTTGCGACTCAACATAAAGCTTAGGTTAAGTCTATTGATACCGCCGGAGGGTGGGGCTGCTGTACATATGTCTGCAATTATTTTCAGGATATTGCAATGAGCACATGTATGCTCACACAGAAGTTGCTCTGAAGTTGAATACTAATGTTGTATGGGTATGCATATTGCCCCCATCTGGTTTTTCCATTTGCAAACTATTCCGTGTTCAGATCTCCCCTCTGGTACTAATCAAACTGTTGGATAATTCATACATCTGGGTCAGCTCCTCCTAAAGACAGTAGAGTGGCCTCTCCAGCCCATAGGATCCTTACTTCACAACACAACAGTAACGTGGCAAAGCACTCCAATCAATGTTTACTCACAAGCCCATTAGACCAAAGCTGACATCTTTGGCCAAACTCAAGTGCATTTCTGAAGCTAAACGTTTTAAAATGAAGCCTGTGGAAGGATGCCTTTACTGGGATCGTTTTAATGTGAGGAGACCAGATTTTTCTCTCCTCCTTTGGAGGAGGGGTTGTCAGGGTTTTTCATCCACATTTTGCAGATTCATATGGGGAGGATGAAAGCAGGTGGGCTCCACTTTGGAGGAAATTCACACCAGCTTGTGTTTGTTCTGTATAACAGACTAAAGTCTTCAGAGGTCTTTTCACTCACAAGCTTCTCACTCCATGTAATGCTTTACTGAGACCATCCGCCCACTTTCAAACCTCACTTCACCTCCTTCATGGCTCCCTACCAGCTACAAAGCACAGGAAGGTGAAGGTATAGAAGCAAGAATGTGCATAGAAACAAGTATATGCGTTCAGAATAAGAAATACTGTGGTTGATTCTTCTGTCCTCTTTCTGCTGCTCTCTCTAAACTCAGATCTCTCGTAGAGTCACAGAACCATTAAGGTTGGAAAAGCCCTCTAAGATCACCTAGTTCAATCACCATCCCATCACACCATGACCACTGACCACATCCCTCAGTGCCACATCCACACGGTGCTCAATCACCTCCAGGGACGGTGACTTCACCCCCACATCCCGGGCAGCCTGTGCCACAGAACACCCGTGCACATAAGAGCAAAATACAGAGCAAGTAAGGCCCAGCGCACAGAGTCTTTAAGTGGAAGTTGACTCCTGAGTTGCCAGAAGTCCCGATCAAAGCATTGTCCTTCATTTACAGAACCTTCTCTTCATTTTCTTTGCCTTTAAAATCGCTAAATGACATTAGCCATTTCACAATCAACTTGGGCTGTATGAAACAGAGAGAAGTCTATCCTTTAACACTAAGGATGTATTTAGCACTCTGTAATTAACACCAAAGTGGTAATCACTAATTTTCAGATAAAATTAACTGCGGTTCATTGGGAAAAATTATGCATTCTGTTGAATATATAATTACATCTATTCTAAAGCAATCACTGCCGATATTTACATATTGAGGAACGGTTGCTGAAAATGTGACCTACTTGGTAATAAGAAACAGTTTTGTTTTTGAAGAATATCTATTCCATATGCTATTGTACATGAATGTTAATTTCCAGGGGCGGACATCTACGCTCTGGCTAAACTACTGAACCAATTCTTGCTTTTTCATCTTCCTTTTCCCCTCTTTTTTCCCCAGACTACAGAGGGCCAACGATCTGAACCATTTTGCTATATGAACTTCCCAATAGCTCTGTGTAGCGAGCACTGAGAAGGGGCTTTGGTAGCAGCAGCCAGAGTCTAAAGCAGATCAACTTCACATAAAAGGTACAAATGACACAGGAGAGCGTGAGTCATTCTCCTTAATCTGCACCGAGATGCTGAGTTCAAAGCATGGAAAGGTCACTGCTCCATTGCACGCAGATGACAGTGTGAAGGGATCCAATTGTTGTCTTGTTTCTCTTTAACATCCATGGCTTCTGTAGCACCGCTGTGAGCAGGAGATCACATGGGAGAGAAGGGCCCCAGCAGGCCTTGGCTGAGTGGGGAATCTCAGGAGCTCAGGACAGAGAGGAGTGCCAAACCCATGGAGGAAGGCCACAGAGAACACAGAGAGCTAAAATCAGATGTTAGCACTTCTGCTTCCCTAAGACTCAAAATACACCGGTGTTAGCATTAAAAGGGAGGCTGGCTCGTATGCCCCTGGTTTTACATGGTTTTAGAGATTCGCAGTGGTTTTGTAAAATCTAGTGTAAGAGAGGCTCCCTATATACTCCAGCCCTCTGGAAATTGGAAATGACTGCTGCCCATTGGCACCACTGGTGCTGCAGTCAGAAGAAATATTCATGAGTAACCACTGAGTCCACTGTTAGCAAACACAGAAATGTTTGCGGTTTGTTACCCAGGCTATGGGAAAGGTTTCAAGCACACAGCATAGGCAATAAATTACATCAATCAATGCAGAATTGCAGCCTTCACCTTCTCTTTTACAGATCCAGCTTACAACAGCACCACATCCTGCTGTTACCCCTCAGTGCCCAGAGAGCAGGATCAGTCTGGCTTCTAGCATAACTTCCCACAGAAGAACTGTTTGGCCACCAGGGCTTGCTGAGAAGCTGCACACCTCTGCCTGCCTCTCCTCTCCTTTAAGCACTGGATAGAAGTGTGAGGTTGTGGAGCACAGTCTGTGGGACCAGTAGCTATTTCTGCAGGCATCACAGTTCTGATGTGCTGTCCTGCAGAAGCTCCAGCCAAGTGTTCCTGCCCCCGTGATCCTGCCTTCCTGGCCTCACTGAGTTCTGTCCTTTCCTTTAGGTTAAGGAGCTGCAAGTCCTGACCCCAGCCCCATACACCCCTCTGCCTGCCAGCCTTGGGATCTGCCAGTGGAAATCCCCATTGACTGCAGAGCTGTGGCCAATATTTGGACAGCTGCTGTCTGCTGTGCTCTGGAGCCACAGTCCTGGGGATGGCTCATCAAGGAGAGCAGGCCTCTCTCCTTACTCAGCATCTGGCACTGACAGCATTGGTCAGCTTCTGGGATACAAAATGTCTTTTTGCAGGGCAGGGGTGTCCATGACCAAAACCACAGCCAGAATCAGGATTAGCTGCTCCTGATACTAAACTGAATGCAGCAGGGTGTTGTTACCTCTTGCCATCAGCTCCTTCTGGATTTAGTCCCTGCAGGTGTGCAAAAATATGTGTGGATATGGCACCGATGGACACAGGGGACATGATGGGGACGAGCTGGTTGTTTGACTAGATGATCTTACATGCATTTTTCAACCTTAATGATTCAGTGACTTCAGTGTTATTTAATTCCCCTCATGTTCATTTCCATAATTATCTCCTTATTCAAGGCTGTGTAGCTCATCAGCTTTAGATCCCAAGAAGACTGGGAACGGCTTCCCAGTGACAAGCTTGGGTATGATGTTTTCCTCTCTCTATAAAATGGCTTACTGGGTTCTGCTGGGAGAAGGGTTCAAAGTTTTGTGGAAACATTCAGTATTTAAAGAGGGGCTGTAAGAAAGAAGGGGACAGACTCTTTAGTGCAGTCTGTTGTGACAGGACAAGGGAAAATGGTTCCTTACTAAAAGAGGGAAGATTTAGACTGGACATAAGCTTTCTTACAATAGGGGTTGTAAGGCACTGGAACAAGTTGACCAAAGAAGTAGTGGATGCCCCATCCTTGACCCTCTAAGGGTCCCTTTTGACTCAAACTATTCTGTGATTCAATTATTCCACATACAGGCCTACCTTGGGCACAGCTGTGCAGAATACAATGAAGAGGACATGACAAAGGTGTTTATTCACCAGATCACAGAATCATAGAATCATTAAGGTCAGAAAAGGCAACTAAGGTCATCTAGTCCAACCACCATCCCATCACACCGTGCCCACTAACCACGTCCCTCAGTGCCACATCCGCATGTTTCTTGAACACCTCCAGGGACGGTGCCTCCACCACCTCTGTGGGCAGCCTGTGCCACTGCATCAACGCTCTTTATAAGAAGAAACGTCTCCTAATATCCAACCTGAGCCTCCCCTGAATGTAATGGTGGAATGTGGTGGAAGCCGAACATTAGCTCGGCTGGGAGGAGCTCTGACTTTGCTGTTCTGCCACACACCTGTGGCGCCCACAGACACCTCCAACCCACCCCGTGGTTCTTGGGGCTGTCGTCCCATTTCCCCGAGAGGAACTAAGACCTCGTTCTTGCTCTAGTAGTAGCACTGCTCGGCGCTGTCGCGGGGCGGCGCTCCGCCTCCCTGCCCCGGGCCGAGCCGGGCCGGGCCCCCGGGCGGTGCAGGCGGGGCCGTCTCCGCCCCTCCGGCCGCGCCGCAGCCGCCCGAGGCGAGGGAAGCCCGGCAGTGTGTGAGCTGCGGTCGCTGCTCACCGCCGCGCCTCCCGCCCAGTCCAGCCCGGCTCAGCCCAGCCCGGCACGGCGAACCTCCGTCTGTTCCCCGCAGCGCCCCGCACGGCTCGGGAGACCGGAGCCAGCCATGGGTAAGCGAACCGGGCTGGAGGAGGGGGGCAGGTGCGGGGGGGGTTGGCCGGCCTCAGCGCCCTTGGGGTCCTGGGAAGCGGTGCCGTCCCCGGCTCAGCCCCGCGTGGAGGGTCGGGCGGGGGGTTCAGAGGCATCCCCTGGAGGGGGCTGAGTGCGGGCGATGCAGCCCGCCCGGCCGTCCCTGGTCTCTCCCCTCCGAGCGGCAGCGCATGGAATGAATCGGAGCGCGGGGAAGTTGGGCGGGCGGGAAGAGCCGCGGTGCCCGCACGGTGCGCAGCGCTCAGCTCGTCGCTGTGTAACAGCGCGCCTCTGTGGCGCTGCCTCCGGCTTTTAATTAAGAGAGAAGGAATAAAAGAGAATTTAATTGCCCAGCCGAGGGAAGCTGACAGAATTCCTACGGTTGCTACTTAGTTAAATTAATTCGCATCACCTCATTCCGTACTTTCTAACTGCTTATTAACCGGTTTGGGCTCGGGTTCCTGCGGCACTGTGGCCCCCCGTTACTGAGCTCTGCCGAAGTTTGCGACACCCTTTAGATGTTTGGTGTTACAGCACCGATTCCTCAGCTGAGATACAGCGAGTGGCTGAATTATCTGTATGTAGTTACAAGCATGGGTTTGGTGTGTCCATTCCCATAGTCGCTTCATAGACCGTTTCCACTGTGTGAACTTCTGAAATGGATATGAAATGAAGCTGTGAAGTTACAGCCACTCCCGCATCTGTTGTCCTTCTCTTAACAGAGGTTCTCGCTTTGCTGCTGTGGATTGATGTCAGAGGGATCTCAGGATGGGGATGGGAGGGGTGGAGAGGGGGAGAAAAGTTTTGCAGTGTTAAGAGGAGCCTTCGCTGGATCACAGCGTCTTCTTTGAGTTGTGAGAGTACGTATTTTGTTAGGTAGCTTTGTCTGTGCAGCTTACGGCCCGCGAGTGGCTCAGGGTTCAAAACCAAAAAGCTGCTTTGGGTCTTCAAGGTGGCTCATCTTGAAGAAGCCAATCTGTATTATTGTGCTGATGTCTCAGAAGGGCCCCAACACAGCCTCACAAGTCATGGGCCTTAGGTGTGTAGGCAGTGTCCCAATGGGTGTGTTGTCCTTCACGGAACAGCTGAGAAAAGAGGACTGGAAAGAAGGAAACACATATTGAACCCCTTGCTGGTGATGGTGGCCCAGAGTCCCGTGCCTGCCTGCTTCTTGGCTTAGCAGCATCGAGCCCATGGGTGGCTGTGCTGTGACCCACGGGGTGCAGGGACATCTTCAGATGGGATGCTGCAAACAGAGCTCACAGCAATGTAGCCTTTGTAGCAGTGAACTGGTCCGTGGTGAATGCAGTGCCTTGTTGGGGTGTTGCATAACAGCCTCACCATGGCTGGGACTGTGGGACCAGGGCTGGTGTGCAGCTTCCCGACCCAATCACGAGGATGTGTTTGGCTGTTCCTAATTAGGACCCTTTGAATTGTCCTTACTTGTGCAAAACTTTTGTGTTAGGCTGGCCTGCCGTGACTGATTTCTTTTCCTTTTTGGAGTTGCTACCATGGAATGCATTGGGCAATTGGCTCACTCCACGCTTTGGAAAGTTAGGCTTGTTGTAGTTATCAACATTTATGGTTCACATTGACTCTGAGGTTGTCATTACTAACCACCATGGTGCTTTGTGCATCCTGTGCTCCAAGAGCCACCTTGATATTGCAGTGCCTCACCTGGGAGCCGTGCCTGATGCTTTACAAAATGAACGAAAACTGCAAAACAGCTTTGTTCTAAAACCTTGAAAAGCAGTACATGATTGACTGTAATCCCATAGCTTTATAACTTTTCTTCTTTCTTCTCCACCAAACTGCTGCAAACAGAGGTGGAGCGATGCCTGCCCCATATGGTTTGTGTCCCATCTCCCTTTGGGTGCTGTGCCCATGACTGCTCTGTGGCAACCACCAGCCTGTGGGGTCCCAGGGCTCCAGCAGCATGGAATGATGCTTCCCTATCCCAGCAATGGCCCGTGCCCCATCTGGACCATCCCTGTCAACTTCAGGAGCACCTTACATGCTCTGTCTACACGTGGAACCAAGTCCTCACCTTGCTGTGAAGAGTCTTCACAGGAGGTTCAGATATTCCGCAAGCTAGGCTTTCTTATTATAAACAGCTGGGGACAAATCCTGAAAGAAAATCAGCCCTTGTTCTTTCTGTCAGCTATTTAATTTGTCCAGGCGGGAGCTGAAGTCTTCTGTGTATCCTGGTAATAGTAAAATCTGATTAGTATCGGTCATTAAGGGTGGCTAGATTTCATTTACAAGGTCTTGTAGTCCATATTCTATTAAATCTTGCACCTCTTCAATATATTTCACTGGAGAAGTGTGAAATTTTATACTGCCATCCTTTCCCTCTCCCTACAAGACCCGTTTAAGGCTATTGACAAGTGCTTAAATTTGCTGTCTCGATGTAAACTTTCCTGTCTGAGGAGGAGATGGAGAAGAAAACATTGTACGTTTCAGTTGTTTCCCAGTGTCCTAAACAATCTGAGGTTTCACTCTATTTACGGGTTCTCCCTTACTCTCTTTCTAAGTGCATGGCTCAGTGATACAGGACATCTGCCGTCCCTTCTGTGAATGATGATACGTAAGATGGATCAGGAAACGTTTCATTTCCAAAATACACTCCTGGTTAAGGATTTCACCCCCTGGAGAGCTGAGCAGTGGGAGTGCTTTGGTTATCCATTGCCTTCAGTAGACCTCTAGACCTTCTTCAACCAGCCGAAACCTATGTGTCACATGCAGTGTTTAAAGCACTTAAAGCACTGCATTATTTCTCTCCAGCCAGGTATCTTTTCTCAGGTTGACTCCTGTGCTCTTCTGCCAGTAGTTGTGGTGTTGCAAGCATCGTTGTTTTTTTATATGGTATTTGTTCAGCAGCTATTGTTTTTCAGGACTGTTGCTACCAGGGTCATTGCTCTCAAAACCAGGAATTAGCCCTAAATGTATTCTGAACTAAGTTAAAATGAATGGAAAATGAACACAGAGAAGCCTTGTTCTCAGTATGCCTTGCACCCGTTGTGCTTGATGTCATGGCAAGCTTCCTTGCCCTGTGCAGTCTGGGAGTGGTGAGAGCTGAAGAAGGTGAGCTTGCCTTTGAGTTGTGGCAAGCAAGTCTGAGGAAAGGGAATACTGTCTCTGACAGCCAGGGGCAACTGAGATGTAACACATGCAGAGGTCTCAGCTGAGCCTGTGCACTCTGTGCAGATTCAGAAGCTGGCAGTGGGAAGATTGCAACGTAAATATCCAGAGAGGGTGAAGGATGACCCAAAGAGTCATGCCACTCCACTATGGTGGCATCATCCTGCTTATAGGCAACACTGGAGGGAGCTGACTCCAAGTGACAGTGCCTGGGGTGGATCCCAGTCTCCTGGACCTCTGGTGGGGTGGCCTTGGCTAAGCTGTGCCCTTCAGCATATCCCATTACCATCCCATGTAAGCACAGCAAAAATCAGTGAGTACAAGGGGAGGTTGACTGCTCATTGTAACAGATCGCATCGTGTGCGCTGCTTAGTGCTCACTGCTCTGCTGCTTTCTATTGCCATGCTGTTTTAGTGCTTTGGCAGTCTCCTTCTCCACAATTACTTGTCTCTTGGGTTTTAGGCTCAAAAGGTTGCACTAGAATTGTGGCTTGGGAAACATTTACAAGCTGTGCAGAGAACTTTGAGAATTCAAGATCTTTTGTTCTCCTTTATTTATTTTATTTATTTATATATATGTGTGTGTGTGTGTGTTTTTTGAGCTATTTGTCTAGCAGCGATTTCAAAATATGAATGGAGCTTATGTTTCATTAATAGAAAGATGTGCTTGAATCGAAGCTATTGAGTGATGCAAATTTGCTGTGCGCCATTTGTGTGTGTTTTTCTCTTTGGTCCTTGAATGCATGTGGTGCTTGGAAATGTTGAGAGCATAGAAAAGTCATTGCCTTTCTGCTGCTAGTTTGGGTGCTGACTGTTAGGGAGCACACCTGGTGTTAAGAGTACGACTGGAATGGTGTCCAGAGAGATCTGTGAAGCAGAGTAAATGATGGGAGTGAGGCCAGAGGAGGATTACGTTTTGAGTAGCATGCTGGTATTGTTAATATTGGAAACATACATTTGAGCTTATCAGTGTTTGCTGGGCTGGAGCTGTGGAGCCCACTGCTGATGGGCTAATCAAGGAAGAATCTGCCTTCCTCATCCTGCCAGCAAGTGGGAGCAAACTTGAGCTCTGTGATATATTTTTCACTCTACCTTGTAATGTACATTTTTGTCAGCTTGCAAACTAGAAAATTCGTTGAGGCTTCTAATCCTAAGATACAGGGCGTGTGCACAAGATAAACTGCAGAGCAAGTGGGAACAAAGCTGCCAAGGGAGGCCTGGTGGTCTTGGAATTTGGCTTCTTTTCAAGAGAGGTTTTGCTCTGAGATTTAAAATTCTCTAGGTTTATGCGTGTTTTGCTTTCTGGTGCACCACAATTATTTCTTTGGTGGACTAAAAGCTTGATGTGAGCCTTGGAGTGTGTGCTTCAGGACTGGGAGGCCAAGTGTGTGCTGGGTTCCATCATAAGAAGGATGGCAGCTGGAAGAGGGAGGGAATTGTTCCTCTTTGCTCTGCCTTTTTGAGGCCCCACCTGGAGTACCGTGTCCAGGCCTGGGGCCTCCAGCACCAGAAGGATGCAGGGTTTTGGAGTGGGTCCAGAGGAAGCCATGAAGATGATCAGAGGGCTGGAGCACCTCTCCTGTGAAGAAAGGTTGAGGGAACTGGGCTTGTTGAGCCTGGAGAAGAGAAGACTCAGGGGAGACCTCATTGTGGCCTTCCAGTGATTGAAGAGGGCTTATAAGCAGGAGGGAGACTGACTTTTTACACAGGCAGGTAGTGATAGGATGAGGGGAAATGGCTTTAAACTGAAGGAGGGGAGATTTTGGTTAGGTGTTAAGAGGAAATTCTTTACTCAGAGGGTGGTAAAAGCTGTGGTGCCCCATCCCTGGAGGTGCTCAAGGCCAGGTTGGATGGGGCCCTGGACAGCCTGAGCTGGTGTGGGGCAGCCTTGCCCATAGCAGGGGCTGGGGCTGGGTGGGTTTTGAAGTCACTTCCAACGCAGAGATTCAGCAATTCTATGATTTTGCAGCTGAGGATGCTTTGTTCAAATTAAGATGCCTTTTTACAGCTGTTTAAATCCTAGGTTCTAGCAACTTCACTTGGGATCTGCTGCAGGAAAGTCCTGATTGCATCATGTCTACAAATACCATGCAAGTATGAACTAGAATAGCGGCCTGGATCTTCAGTGCTTTATATTAAAAGGCCATAGTTTGTTTGTTTGTTTGTTTTTCCTTTTCTTTTTAAGTAGTTTCCAGAGACTTCAGTTGATTGCTATTTACATGTAGACCAATGCTTACATTGCCCAAACTGGCTTGACATAAATGTCACGCTCTTCCCCAAACTGAAGTGTAAGAAGTGTTGCTGTATTTGCTAGTAACACAGCTGAAAATAAGTTTGCCACATAGAACTTCCCTCGTGGGAAATCAGACAGTTTTCTTGAGCTGCTTAGGCATGCGTTACAGAAAGAAGCCAAAACTTTGGGAGTAAGAGCTGACTAGTGGGAGTACATGAAGCTGAGAACTCATGGTGCAGATGCAGGGAGCTGCTCCAGCACATCTGTCAAGAGCCCACGATTTGCAAGGTGGCCCAAACAACAACACTTCCTACAACATCTGCTCTGGCTCTGTGACGGGGGCTGGTGCAAAAGCCAGGACTCTGCAAATCTCTGAGATATTTCTCATACCACACCAGGGGAATATAACTAAAACCCATTGCATAATCTGTTATTGCCTGCTCCCCAGCCAATGAAGTTACTAGGTGCTAAAGCTGATAAATGTTCCATTAAACCAGAATTTGATGTAAGCAAGTACAATGAGAGGGCTTTGCTATACTTGACTGATTTGGCCAGGGCTACCCATTCCAGACTGAAATTAAAATGGCAATTTCTCATGCACGGTAATTGTATGATGAAAATCCCACGTTTCAGCTAGCGTCTAGAAGCCTTAATGACTTGGCATGAAAAATAGCCGGGTAAGTAATTTTGTTTCTGTAGCTTGTTATTTTTAGTTCCCCCCTTAAATTATTTTTAAACAGCTTGAAAAATACCTGTTTTACTCCTCAAACTTGAGCTATAGAATGCCTATAATAGATATTTTGTCTTTTAACTTCCTCCTCAAATTCTGCTACGTGTTTTTCTTGGTCCTGTCTACCACTAATATGCTTGCAACACTACATTTGAGATGTCGTGGTAATCTACCACATATTGGATTCCTCTTATTCCTCTAAGAAAGGCAGAAGAGAATCAGGAAGCAGAAGAGTCACTTGAAAGTGCTAATAATTTAGAGCAGCCATGACAGACTGAAGGTAACTATCTGAGGAGTGGGTGGAAGTAAAAGAAAGCACGGATGAGGTAGCAACTTGATTCATCAAGACTGGAATTACTTTAGCTTCAAATAGTCTGTAGGTTTCATTAAAATGATTTTTTTTATTTTTTTTTTTCTTGTAAAACTTTATTTCTGGATTTTCTGGGGCTTCCCATGGCAGTTGTCTTGCGAACGGTCACGTGTGTTCCCTGTTACAGTCAGCGCCCTGGCGTGGGTTAGGCTGTTTCTCACAGAGGAGGAAGCATTGGACCTCATGGCCAAGTCTTGTCCTTCCCTTCTGATTTGCTTCTCTTCTGAGATTTGCATGCAGGGTGCATGTCTGTGGGTAAGCTGATCTCAGCCCCTGTTATCCCTGCTTTTTTTATAGGTACTCTTAAATGCTCCTTTCCCGGAGACCACTGTTTTTCTTTGTTTCTCCTTCTGGCTCATACCGATCCCTTAGTTGCAATGTGAGTAAGCGTACTCCCTTGTGTAGTGATTCCACGGTTTTGTTTTCCTCGTTGTTTCTCCTCGCATGGTGGCGGATTTTATCTGTTGTCTTCTGCCTTTTGGACAATTTTGTGTCGACATTCGATCCTCCATTGAATGCCCTCTCAGCAGACTGATGGCCAAGGCACTTGCTGTGTTTGCAGGCGCGTGACACGAGCAGTAGGTGAGAGCTGCTGTGGCACAGGCAGGCGGTGCGCTTGGCACGTGCAGACGTGCTTTCTGTGGATGACATCTCCCTGTGATAGCTGCTAGCTGTCATCTGCTTCGAAGCATGCGGTGTACCCCTGTTGGAGAAAGAAAACAGTGGGAAGGTTGGGAGAAACAGTTGTAAAATAAACAGAATGTCAGAAGATGCTCTCTTAAATCAAAATGAAGGGGTTTCCTGGAGGGCCATTGAGGGCCTGTGTTTCTCTCGCCACAGTAACTGGAGGGCATGGTACACATGGAATATTAAGTGTGGTTGCCAAGGCTAATGGGAATGCTCCAGCTGTTGTTAAAGCCTAGTGTATAAAGATGTTAATTACCGTATGCTGAATCTTTTCTGTCGTTATAAGAACATACAAAGAAAAGAAACAAGGAATGTACTACTGTACTCAGCACTGTGTTTCTTTCGCTGACAAAATGCTTCTGGTTGACAGAACTTTCTTCTTTTTTTCTTTTTTTCTTTTTTTCTTTTTTTCTTTTTTTCTTTTTTTCTTTTTTTCTTTTTTTGATACTCTATTAGTTGATCTCAGGTAAGATTGCTGTTTCTTGCATATAGAAGGACCCTCCACGTTAATAGTAGTCAACTTCCTGAAGTCTGCCTCACTCCTTAGAAAGAATTCTGTTCAAATGAATTTGAGAATTGGGAATATTCCTTCTTTTTTCAACATGGTTGGAAACAGGGGAGTTGGACTAGATGACTTTTAAAGGTCCCTTCCAACTTGAAGAATTCTATGATTCCATGATTTCACAGTTTAACTGAGGGATGGGAATGGAAACAAACCTTGAGTTTCTGTTTTTAAAAGAAACAAACAACAACCAAATCAATAATAATAATTAAAAATGACCACCCAGCAGCTGCTTGGAAATGTAGTATCTCTGCTCCTTTTTGCTCTGGTGTGCTAAATGAGTCCCTGTGCAGAACTCCCCCCAAGGAATAAGGACATGCAGACGGAGAGAAGTTGTTAGCAGCCACCATGTGAAATCCTGAAGTGTTCCTTCCTCTGGTATAATGCAGGTTTGGAAATTCAGAAAACACCATCAGTGCCTGCATAGATGTTCTCATCTACTGTCATCCTCGTGAAAATATTTGATCCTTAACTCTTTGTTTTTCTTAGGGAAGAGGATACAAGGGTAGTAGGAGGAAAACATGCCTTTTTGTTTTCATCAGGAAAAGTGTGACTGCTGTGCCCACTTTCCACATGGTCAGTAGTCTGCCTCCTTCTGTATGTGTGAAATATCCCTTCTGTTAGGGCACGTACCTTGTAAATGAAGTCTTTTCTGTTGCCTTGCTCAGAAAATATGTCTAGCTTTTCACTGCATATGTTTCATTGCTCCAGCACTTCTGCTTAGCATTCACATCAGACTGTTATGTCTTTATGGAGAGTTTTCTTCTCAGTCAAGTTTCAGCAGAGGACAAAAATGATTGCCTTTATTTTCCACGTTGGTAGTATTTTCTTGGCATCAGGATAACTTTCTGACATCATAGCAGTATTCCAGATCTGAATTAATCCTAATGTCTACATGATGTCTGAAGACATTCAGGATTTGGCTCATGGGCTCTCACATGACTTCTGTAGTCACAAGTGAACTTCCATCAGAGTCCTTCCTCTTCTGGTGGAAGCCAAAGCTGTGATGCTTAAAGCCTTCAGGCAGGACAGCTGCTGTGTACCTGTGTCTGTCCTGCAAAGGACAGCTGGGGGGAGCACCCCACTGAAAGCAGCCTGTATTCCAGGGCATGCAGGACATACTGTGATGGTGCTTCCTGCCAGGAGATGCTGGCAATTAATTTAAATCCTTCCCCTAGGTCATCAAGGCTTTTAAGGAGATTTTGCTCTTATTATCTTCAAAACCTCCTTTCTTCCTTGACCGTGACCTGCCAAGACAGCTGTGTTTCTCTTAAGCACTGAAGTGAATGACATGCAAAACATGAAGGATGAGAAGAGAGCAGGATTACAGCCATCTTGAGCTATGTACACACTGCTGGCATCTCTGATGTGTGTGCTCTTGGTGTTCAACGACATATAAGGCTTATTGAGCATCTGGGGTTTGGAGGATGGTCCTCCTGTATATCCTTTCTGGACTGAGTGTGAAATAAGGCTAGATTTTCTTCTCCTATTGTCTGCTTTATGTCTGTTATTGCCCAGATGCAATGAAAGGAGCTTTTTTTCTTTGGCCTAACAGTAACACTAGATAAAGCGATCCTCCTTGAGTTTGTGTATACTCCTGACATGCCCTACACTTATAATAAGCCCCATGAGGAGGTGGCTTTGCATTGATGTCAGTCACAACAACCATGTACCCAGTGGGGCAGGTTACTCACTGTGGATGTCTGGTGGTGCTCTGCCTAGGCTGCGTAGCTTCTTTCCTCTTATGGTTGATACAACAAGTGCTGAACATCCCTCTGTTCAAGGGAAGGTTTTTCACTGCCCTTTCTCTCCCTCATGGCTGTGGCGACCTTCAATGTGAGATCAGGACTGCAGAACCTGGAGATGATTTAAGTAAACATGTGGCACTACATACTAATTAATTCAGGTCATGATGCTCACAGAATCAGCACAGCAGTTTCCTGCCTCCTAAGTGATTGCTGCGTTTCTGCTGTGAACCCCTTTGGCTTGTGCCCAGAAAGAGCTGTACAGTAATTAAAATTAACCTGAACGGATTTAGAAGAGCCTGGTTTGAATTAGGGCATGGTTATTGACTCTAGCAATATTTTACTTTGTGAAATCTTTCCCTTCCCTTCAGTAGTATCCCCTAGGTAGCACCTGTTAGCACCTGACTGAGGCCATTCATCTCTGTAGAGACAGGAGGGGCTTGGCCAACCTGTACCACGCACCTTGGTGAGATGCTGTCAGGGCAGTGGTACAAACTGCTGGGCTCAATGATGGCTGTCACTGCCTTGTGGGGGCTGAACTCTAAAGAGATAGGGCTGTGGGTACAGAAAATGAGGCGTAAAAGGGAATGCTATGGTGTATCATCTGAAATGCTTATATAACATAATAGGACTCGTAGGATTTATCTCATTAAGGTTCTTCAGGCTTTGAGAAAATTGCTTGCTGTGTACATATGTAAGGACTTCAGGAAAAAGAAAGAGACAGTTTTAATCTCAAACCATCGAAGCTTGGATATGAATTTTCATTAGAAAACCGCAGTAAAGCTTTTGGAAAGGGAAGTGTCTTAGAGAAGGTTACTAGGCCACAATTAGAAAGATGTGTCAATGTCCATCGTGCTGAAGCTGTAGAGTGTGTTTTCCAAAGCATTCTTCAGGCAGGACCCACTGAAAGCTGCTGAAGTGGCTTTTGAAATTCATCTCCAAGACAGGGACCTGGCTGCCCCAATGGCCCGGCCTTGTGCTGTGCCCTCCATAGGTGTGCCATCTAGTGTTGGATCAGATAGTCTTCTTTTTCCCCCACTGTTTTTACAGTGGTTAAGAAGTTGATGTTGTCAGCAGAACAAAAAATAGCAGGAATCTTTTTTTGTTGTTTTCATTAATCCAGACAAGCAAAATACTTATATTAGAAATGTCTTTCTCTTCTAAGAAATTGAAACAGTCTTTCATTGAAAAAGCAGTTTTGAAATATGCATTGTAACATGACTTATTTCTTTTCCTCTGAGAGAGCTGTCTCTGCAGTGAAATGAAAACCAGTCCTTAGTTTCAAGACTTGTATTGGATATTCCCCCATTTTGGAAGCTATTGGAAGTGAAAGCAAATGTGTGAGCTGTACATAGATGGTGTGGTTTAGACCAAGCTGTTTTTGTTGCTTTTTGTTGTTGTTGCTGTTGTTTGGTTTGGTTTGGTTGTTTTGTTTTGTGGCTTTTTGTTGTTGTTTTTTTTCTTTTCTGTTTCTAACTTACTGTGGAAAGCAACAGAAATTAGAGGTCACTAAGCGTAATATTCTTCAGTCCTGTGAAATGATGGAGTGTTGATAACCTCTAAGCATGCCTGTCTTTTTTCCCTTTTCAAGAGTAGGTTTTTTGGAAGACACCATTAACCTCTACTACCCAAGAGATGTTTCACAGTCTTCAGAGAGGGTCTCCCCTCTTGTCTCCTTGCTTTCTATGCTGGATGCTGATTAGCATCCTTCCGGAGGGCTGTGGGTGTATTGTTCTTAGGCACCACAAAATCTTCAGTGTCTCTTGTAGCTCCTATCCAGCCATTGTCTGTTGTAGTCCTTGAATGCTCAGAAAGTCACAAGACCTGCTATTATTTTGGAGGCTTTTGTTTACTGTTTGATTTCTGACCGCTTAGTGGCTGGTACTTATTTTAAGTTTTCCATCTTCTACGTGTGTGGGGTTTTTTTTGTTATTATTGTTGTTTTGATCTTGAAAAGTTGCAGTTTTTCCTTCTTACTTTAGGTCTTCAGGCCAGCGTCAGGCCTCAGTGACAGCACGGCAAGAGGCAAGGCGTAACTCTTTTTCTAGGTGATACTGGCACCTTTGCTTTTGCTTTGGAAAGAATACTAACTGTTCCAAATCATCTGCCTCCGCTTTTTACTCTTTTATCTTTGGTATAGGGTTTGCTGTCGCAAGTCCATAGGAAAGCAGAAAATCTGCTCAGACCTCAAGCACGTGTGAAATATTTGTGTTGTAGGGGAGCGCATCTGAAGCAAACCTCTGGGGAAGAAATGGGGGCCATCTTTTTGGAAGGAGATGCTTTCTTGGACAGAGTATCTGGAAGAAAAGTGTTTTCTGCCAACATCACAGAGATTCAGCATTTTTATGCATTTTTTCTTCCAAATACCCTGTGCTTCTTCCCTGCCTTTTCCCTTTAGAGAAATGAGAAATTGCTATAAAATAATTGCTGGCTTTTGAGCAATGCAATAGGTCTATCCGATACATCCACGCATTCCCTGTTCAGTCACTAAAGAGGCTTCATTAGTTGCTACGTCCTTATTACAAACGTTTAATCTAAAACCAATAAATTTGTGGGT
Source organism: Excalfactoria chinensis (assembly GCF_039878825.1). NCBI lineage: Eukaryota > Metazoa > Chordata > Aves > Galliformes > Phasianidae > Excalfactoria > Excalfactoria chinensis. Next base: position 116,327,201 of record NC_092825.1, read on the forward strand.
GGGGAAAGCAGGGCGTTTCACAATAACGTTGTTAAGGAAATCCTTGTAAAACTGACGTAAGCGTCATATATTTCTGCTTTGCAAGCTCTGCATTTTTCAGTCAGACTTTGCCATAGCAGAGTAGTTAGGAAGCAGTGGTTAGTGGGTCAGATAGGCCCAAGGGGCTGAACTGGGTCCTGTTCAGCCAAAAGTTAGCGCTTGTTAATCAACGCTGCGCTCTGCATACAAGCACTGTTTTCCTTCCTCAAAGCCATAACAACGTGGCTTGACATAGCGATGTGATTTAGCTGTGCGGTGGTGATAGATTGATGGTTGAGCTAGATGATCTTAGTGGTCTTTCCAAACTTAATGATTCTATGAAATAAAAATGTGTGTTTGACTGGACTGTGCATGGCATGAACCATGTGGGAATCTCTGCCTTCACCACCCACCACCGAGGCCTGCTCCCAGCAGCTCCCATGCAGGCCTACCCTCTCCCTTTGGAAGGAGCAGAGAGTTTCCTTTCCTGTCTCTTGCAGGCTTTTTAAGACAAGGTGTAAGGCCTCAGGAAAGCCCTGTGCCTAAAATTAGACATGCAATTAATTTACAGTGCTGGGAAATAATTGCATAGATATCTTTTTTCCTTTCTACAGCTTCTGTAGGTGTTATACTCCTCGGCATTAAGGAATTGTCTTTTCAAATCTTACTGCTGCCACCTGCTCAGCCTCTAGTAAATGTAATTAACGTGATGGCAGAAATGCTGGAGGCTGTGGATTCTCAACGCTAAATGGCTTACATACTGTCTACTGTAGGCAGTGTGTGTTAATTGGGCTATTCTGATATGTTTCAATTTGCCTTGATATAGGTCTGTCTTCTTTCTTTTTTTTTTCTTTTTTTCTTTGACAATAATCTCCATGCAGGCAAATTTCATTTAAGAAAGAAAAAGTCCATTTCAGTAAAAGAGCCTCAGTGGACATCAGATGCACAGGCATCCTTAATTTGAAGATGATTCATCTGAACTTCTTCCAATTAACACGAGGAGTTTATTCAACTTTATATCTGAAGCAGGCCGAGTCAGTGGTGTATTTCAAGCTAGAAAGTAACCATTTACTAGATATTTATTGATGGGTCCCCTAAAGGAGCCTAAGATTAAAAAAAAAAAAAAATGGCAATTATCTTTTTTTAAGCTCTGAAGCAGTTCAGTGCGGGCACTGTCTTCCATTGGAAACAGGAGGACCCAGAGGCAGGTGATGCTGCCTCAGTGCTTCGATAGGAGAGTTAACTTGGTTTTGTTTTGTTTTATGTGAAGAGCTTAAAAAATCAAAGCATTAATTGTTTCTAGAAGAGTCGACTTCTACAAAGTGTTCCTTCAGTGGGTAATGCTCTCCTGCAATTTCCAAATACAAGTACTTTTAAAAATAACGGGAATAGCTGTGGAGAAGGCTCTGAACATCTCAAACTGATGGTCTTTCCATCGTGTTCCATGCTGACCTCTTCCTTCCCCAATTACACGGCAAGTTGCAGAGAGAGAGTGCAAATGGAAGCGTAAAGTGCCTATATGAAAAAGTAGGCTAAAATGTGAAACCAAATGCTTTTTTATTTCAATAACTAATTCTCACAATGGTTCTTGGTTTGCATTTTTATTTATTTATTTATTTATTTTGGTGGCACAGACTTGCTGATAGAAAGTTTTATCCCAGTTCAGAAATGTAGTAATACGTGAGTTTGTCCCCAGACACCTCAAGAAGAAGCCTCTTGTACTACTTGATTGTAGCACATGTAGTAGTCTGACTCCATAGGAGACTGGGGTCTGTATGTGTGTGCTTGTGTTAAAAAGAAACACAGGAAAATAACCATGCATGGTATGTAGGATTTTATTGATACGGTACTTTGCAGCAGTGTTGCTATTACCATTCCAAGTGCTTGTTTTAACAAATAGGAAAAATCCTGTGTCAGAATGAGGGAGAATGGTTTGAAATGGTTCATAAAGCGTGGCTTGCAGTATTTTCAGTTTGACTGTCGCAGTCCATTAAAGACCTAGTGAAATATTTCCTTAGCTTTATCTTTCAGGTAAGCAACTACAGAAATACATACTTCTATAATCAAAAGCTTCTGTACGTTATCAAATAGGAACATCTACAAATTATATTTCATGCTACAAACACCCTTGGAAATTGTGATTGAAGATCATTCCCGTGGCAGGAGATAGCTCTCATGGAAATGATGTAACATAGATACAAACAGTTAAGCTTATATGTAGAAATGATACATGAAAGCATGATGAGTGGCTTCTAATGATTTGAGCTAGGAAGAGGCTAACATGCATAGAAGCTTTAAGCTGGAACTTCTTTTCTTTCCAGAGCAACATTAAACTTTCTATTTGCAATGGTCTTGTTCCCACTGTTTTCCTTTTAGCAATCAAATTCACTCTAATAAGTAAAGATTTGTTATGTGGTGGGATCTGTGATATAAATGGTGTTCTTCTATAGTTGCAAGTATGGTTTCATGGTTGCAAAATACATTAAACTTGCTTATACGTAATTGAAACCAGTGCTTCTCCCAGATGATGGGTTGTTCCGAGGTGATAAATTGATCCCCGGGACAGCAGGGGAATATGGAGGCGGTGCTTTTCTGAGTTGCATTTTTCAGTCTTCCATGAAAATCCAAAGAAAACCCCAAAAGCTTGTTAATTTTTCAGCAATGAAGTGCTAACAAGTGCTTTAACTGCAGCCTTCCTAGGCCATTTGTCTTAGTAGGAAGCTCCCCTTACACGTGCACTTAGCAGTACGAAGTCATGGTTTCATACGTAATTTCAAAACGGTGCCATACTGTGAATAAACTTTCATCTCTAAAATCCTGAGCCTCCTGTAGGTTCAGGTGAACATAAGCCTACATCTAACAGCTAGGTGGCAGAAACTGTGCCTTTTTAAAGCAAAGCGATGCTGTAAACACAGCAGTGTTGCCTTACGGTGACTGCCAGGTTTCTTTAAAAGAAGGATTTTTATTTTTAATATGAGACATATCCTTTGAGAAGAGAGAAGTAGGCAACTTTCTTTTGCCCCATCCCTGAGGGCATTCAAAGCCAGGCTGGATGTGGCTCTGGGCATCCTGGTTTGGTGGTTGGTGACCCTGCACATAGCAGGGGGGTTGAAACTGGATGATCCTTGAGGTCCTTTTCAACCCAGGCCATTCCGTGATTCTTCTGTTTTCTTGGAGACGTACTTTTGCTGTGTACCTAAGTGGTCAGAAATATTCTTCTGCTGCATACCTAACCTCTAAAATATATATAAATATACATATATATTTTTGTAAAATATAAACATTATATCTGGCAGATGCCACTTTGTGCTTAGGATATGAAAAGTTGGAAGCAGAGACTGCTTGACGGGTTTGCATCTCATTCAGCAGAGATGAGGCTCACTCTGATGCTGTGATCTAGACCTCTTTGAAAGCAGACATTCCAGGAAATTATATGGGAAAATGGGTTATTATAGGCCTTTTCCAACCTAAATTGGAAATGCAATCGGTAACAAATGCTATGGCTGACTTGGAAGTCCCCTAACCTGGGTTGATGGCTGCAATTCCATGTAGCCGGTTGAGTCCTTTGCTGGGCACTGCTCTCCTGCAGAGGTGATATGTTGTTGTGGTGCGTTGCTTAAAGTTCTCTGACCTTCCAGCCCTTTCTTTCCGGTATTTGCTGATATCTGCTACAGTTTGGGTAGGAAGGCAGGGAAGGCTTAAGCTGCACTCAGCATGTGTCTTTATAATTCAAGATACGATCCATCACTAGAACTGGCAACTACTGGACCTGCACATTAAGGCGGTTAGGGTGATAACCCTTGCTTTCCTGTGAAAGTAAGGGGCTCATGGTGCATTCTTCACTCTCATAATGATGATGTAAAGAAATTCACATGCTCTGATTAAAGGAAGTGTTAGAAAACAGCAAAAACAGTTTATGGGAAATGGTTGCTCACTCATGCTGAGTGTTTCTTCTGCATAACACACTGGGTCAGAAACTCATGAAAGGGCTCACTCTGCTCAGCCTCCCGTCATTGCAGCAGATTCTTTAGTCTGAGTGAGCAGTCTGCAAGCAACTCATGCTGTGTCAGCGACATAAAAAGTACTTCTGAATGCACCGTCTTATCAAAGTTACACAACTTAATTTGTTTTAAGAAGAGTGCAGTAGGGTTAGTGAAGGAGGAGTGGGTTGTTTTGTGTGATAGGTTGGGAAAAAAATGCTTTGTTGCAAAACTGTTTTAAAAAGTGCTTGAGAAGGTAGAACTTAATGTCCTTTTCTAAAGGAAAGGAGGTGGGGGAAGAAACCAACTATACACAACAGCTCTCTTAACTCTTGAATTACCAAAAAATTACCCTGGTGACCAACTCTGTGGTAATTTGGAACATAAGAACATCTGTTGAAATGTTTATACTTAATTACATATAAGACTGAATAGGACAGTGGAATTTGTTAGTCAGAAGACAATGCATAAGATTTCCTAGCCGCTAACATTTTGAAGAGGTGTCCTAAAGGTATCCTAAAACGCAATGGAGGAGGTAAGTGGATCTTGCAAGTATCGATTGTTGAACAGAAATCACGTATAGCAGTTGAAGAGTTCGAAGGGTTACTGTACAACCCCTCTCAGTTAGTCTTGCTTTTTAAGACAAATTCTGTGTATTTTAGCCAGAAGTAACATTGTGCTTTTGACCACAGAAAGTGCAGTCTAATGAAAACGTTGTAGAGAATTTCCCAAGTGCATTTTTACAGGAACAAGCATATTGAGTTGGCAGAATACGAAGCAGTTCATTAAGGCGGTATGTCGTAGTGGCAAATGTCCTGTGATTTACTTAAACTTTTAATCATATCTGTACCTGTTCTTTGATTTTGTGGCTTTGAGCAAATGGGTTGAATTCTTCTGCCTCACTTCTGTTTCGTTTGCTCGTGTGTCCAGAATACTTACAGGGTCTGAATTATCTTAGGATGCTGTGGTGCCTGAATGGGAGGTGATGCTGAAGAGGTTTCTCTGTGGAAAAAAATACGACTTAGTGTTGCAGGCTTAATTTGTGTTTGTTCTTAGTATTGTCAGTTACTGCGTGTATCCAAACGCTCACAAAACATAGTGCCTGAAAAGGCTCATAAATCCTATCCCTTTAGCATCTCCTGTTGCAACCATAAAGCTGAATGTTGGAAGAGGAAGCAGGCTGTGGCTGAGGAAAGAGTCTGGCACATTATGTCTTGTCTGTCTGTCTTTCCGTGTAAGTCTGTTATATTAAACTTCAAAGTTTTTTCATCATTTAAAAAGGAAAAGAAAAGAAAAGAAAAGAAAAGAAAAGAAAAGAAAAGAAAAGAAAAGAAAAGAAAAGAAAAGAAAAGAAAAGAAAAGAAAAGAAAAGAAAAGAAAAGAAAAGAAAAGAAAAGAAAAGAAAAGAAAAGAAAAGAAAAGAAAAGAAAAGAAAAGAAAAGAAAAGAAAAGAAAAGAAGGAAAAAAGAAAGCACACCACAAAAACCAACCCTTGGAATAGGGGGAAAGCTAACAAAACCCAAACTGGTGTTAATGTTTCAGATTCATCTGTTTGCTTCATGTGCTCCATCTGAAGAAGAAATATGTCCTGGCTGCAACCCAGCCCATTATTGCTTTCTGTAATTACGTGGGTTGGCTGAGTTGCACCTTAATCTAAATGATGGAAGGACCTCTGTTACGTGACCGAGGAAGATCTGGCTGACATTGTTTAGGGTTTTGGGAAGACTAATTGCATTTCCTAGAGTATATATGCTTGCAGGGTCTTAAATGGAGAAGCTCTTCAACCTTCCTTGGCCCTGAGACGTGCAATCCCTTCTTGCTTTGCCTACACATTGTTGAAAATGAATTCTTCCTTGTGCTCTGCAAGTGGAGTTAGCTGTGCCCTGTTATTGGTAATTCGGGTGACAGCAGGGACCCCACATCTGGAATGGGGAAGAGGAACATCTGCTGTAAGCCGTCAGGAGGTGCTCATCCCTATGCAACTGTGGGCTCCGGGGAACTCAGCAGAAGAGGAGAGGGGGCGGACAGTGAGCAAGGGGATGGCAGTAGAGGTGGGAAAGGCTGTACATGGGAAAAGTGGGATGTCATGGGAAAATAACTTCTTGTGTGTGAGTCAAAAAGGAAAAGGGGTTTAAATGGGAAGCATAGTCAGATTTATGTTTTGGACCAAATCAGTGCAGTATTGATAAGTCGCTGCATGCAACATGCATGTGTAACTTAATGTATTTTTAGTTTGTAAGTCAGTATATGCATTATCTGTTCTGTATCTAATGCTAAACAAAGCATAAGTCATTTCGAATTTAAAGTTCTATTGTGCTCACTTTTACAATTTAGTAATTGCTCCCATTGCTTATTTTCTTATAAGCTTTTTAATATCTGTCTGCCTGTATTAGACTATATGTAGGTTCCCTGCAGCAGGAAGGCATTCAGGGGGGTCAAGAATATCTCCAGAGGAGACTCCACTGCATCTCTGGGCAGCCTTTTCCAGGGTTCTGTCACCCTCACAGTAAAGAAGTGAGTCCAGACTAAACGAGTTTGTCAATATTTAGTAGTTTTCAAGGACAGAATGTTTTCAGGCGAGATCCCGGTATCCTTTCTTAATGACTGGTTTTTGCTGCAGCAAGGTCCAAATCCAAACGTTAAATGCAGCAGAATGTGACCCTGTTTTGGCTCTTACTGAGACCACAGTGAACTTCAATTATGTTTTCTCATGATGTTTGAGAGGTAATGCTGTTTTTTTTGCTGCTTGATTTATTTCTAACAAAGCTGGAGGCCTATGAATATGGCATTTTCTGGAATGAAGTATGCATTGGAGCAGGGGGGAGCGTCAAGCTGGTTTTTGTCCTTTTGTTTTTAACCCTTCTTCCATAGAAGACACAGTGTCCCACAAACAGAACAATGCTATATTCCATTTTAGCATAGAATCACAAGCAGGATCTTTGGAATTAAATCTGGCGAATTGCCTGGATATGTTCAGTTTTTAACAAGTACCGCTTTGTGCATTAGCACCCTACGCTTCCTCCCTCCCTCCCCCCGACTCTGTAACTGAAGAGAGGAGGAGAAACGACAACAACAACAAAAAAACCCCAAACCAGAATAAAAGCATCTGTTTGGGGAGAAAAAAAGAAAGTGGGGAGGGGGGGGGAGGGAAGAAGGAAGGGTTGAAAAGAGGAGAAAAGATTTATTCCAGAGCAGCTGTCAAATGTGTCAAAAGACCTGGACGTAATTTTCAAGTTAGTCACACTCCTGAGTGTCCGATTACAGATGTATAAATCTGCTTTTTTTTCTCTCCTTAAATTGTGCCTGTTGTAGGTGAAATGCTACTTTTGAGTTTCGATTTGCAGCAGAATATTTGAATGCTCCTTTACCACAACTTTGAGCCTCTGCATGAGTATGTGAATATTTGTCATTACCTGATGCTTCCTTCTTTTGTGTGTGTGTGAGCTCAATTGGACACCTGCTGCAGTGAAAGAAGACAGATTATTATTGAGCATGGCAGCTAAGTAAAGCTTTGACTTACTTTAAGGTGCACGTTATGACTGTTTTCTATTAAGTGTTAATGGCTGCACGGCTTTTTTCTTTCTTTTTTTAATTTGTCAAAGGATTAATGGGAGTGTCACCCTGAAAGGATTATTCTCCTTTAAACAGAGATCTGTGAAAATATATCTTCTGACCTGAAAGCAGTAACCTGTGAAGGAAAGTGCCGCCCTACTCTTGGTTAAGATTGTCATATTGAGGAGTCAGCAGGCAAAGAACTCCTGGCCACCCTCTTTGTGGATAGGTCAAACTGTGATTGATTATGAATCACCATTAAGGTGCAGCAGCCCATCCTAAAATGAACTGTCTTGCAGTGGCTGCACCTGGTACTGCATTCCTAAGAGAGCGTTGTGAATAAGCGTGCAAATAAGCTAATGCTTTAATAAGAGAGGCAAATCCAGAGAAGTCCCCGTGCTCTCTCCAGCTGTGCCCTGCTGGTAGCAGCTTGAGTCACTACACAAAGCTGGAAAACGAGAGGGGGAAAAACTGGAGGGAATTACTGTAATTCTCCTGAACTGCAGGCAAAACTATTTCACAGTGGAAATGTATCAGAAAAGAGAATAAGCCCAAACACTTTAAAGCATGAAGGGAAATCCATAGTGAAATAAATGGATGTAACAGATTGCATGCGTTTCTGCATTTGTGTTTTATTTTTGATCTTCACACACTGTGCTTTGGTTCAAATCTCAGAGCAGGCTGGTAGCTCATAGTACAGTTTCATCTGAAAGAATTGCAGTCTGAAGCGTGTGCTCTGGGAGGGCATCTATCGAGTTCCCGCTATGTGGGGCTGCACAGTTCTTGGGCTTAGACTGAGGCTGTATTGGCGTGACCTTCCCTCCTGTCCTCACAGAGAGAAGTGTGTGTTCTGTGGAGACTGAAGCCTCAGCAGCAACAAGTCTGCCAATATTGCTTTGCAAATTTATTTCTCAGTTGGCTTTCCAGTAACTACTTACAACATGCTGACTGAGCTATAGATAGCCTTTGGGCTACATTTGGGCATGGTTATGTTAGACATGTGATTTCCATCTCTGTGTTAAGAAGATGCTTTATTTGAGTTTCTTAATTTATTATAAGGTAATGGATGGATATTTTTAAACAGTAAATAAATTGTAAGTCAGACATGTTTTGAACAAAGAGAATATCCTTTTAATGTGTGCCACCACCTTCACTTTTTGTTAGTTGACTAAACAAAGGTTAGATAATACTTCATGTCAAACTTGCCTTAAAAATTGAAGCATATGTGTAGCTCGTAAGTAGTGGCATCATATCACTCTTGACCACACACGTGTTGTATTTTAAACCTGCATATGATCTCCCTACACGCTGCCAACAGTCCATGCTTGGGTTGATGCAAGTCTTGATGAGAAGGTTGTGGAGCACAGGAGCTGGGTGTTTTGCCAGTCCATAGCATGGTCACTGACTGTTCCTTTCTGTTGGTGGGCTATAGGCACCAGGGCCTGGTCTCATTTCAGCCCTGTTTTCTATGTCCTCCTGCCTGGTGCCTGCTGTAGGGCCGGTTGTTTAATGCACTCCATGTGCTGCTTTTAGTAGAACAGGCCACAAAAGTCCTGTGGCTGTCATGTGCAGGGGTAGTTCTAGGGAGGACTTCTTGGCCTGAGCTGTAAAGAAGATGGCCAAGATGGTGTTTTTTCTACATCTAAATGACTGGGCAAGTAAATAGAATGGGGAAGATGTTGAAAACTGTATTTTCCTGCAGTGATTAAAACAACAAAAAAAACCCCACATTTCAGTAGCTTCTAATTCTGAGTGTTTACCTAATGACTGCTGCTAATCTGATTTGTCTTTCTTTAAAGCTCGACATTACGCTTAAACTACTTGTGTATGTGCTATACAGAATCATCAAGTTGGTGTATCAATGTAAACCTCAGTATAGATTTTCAAAGCTCTGAAGCAGGTTTACTTTTGAAGAATACTCAAGGTTTTTCATTTGTTTATTTATTTCTTTTTAAAATGTACTTTTGTAGTACATTTGTGCCATTCTACTCACTTCTCTCCTTCACCAAGTTCTGATCTGCACCGGTTCTGTGCAACCAAATGATGTAGCCTTGTGTGGCCATGTCTTAATGAGCAAGTAGTGCAGCTTGGAAGGGTGGGTTTTGTAGGCTGAAACTGTGGTTAATAAGGTTCTAGTATCCTTCTTGAGCATGTTTCTGGGGAGCAGAGGGCTGCTTCATATTCTGTACCATCAGAGCTTGAAGGCTGAATGTAGGTATGTAGTGGGAGTACATTAAATGTGCTCCTGGAGCACAAATTTCGTGCTCCGAGACTTGTGCTGCAGTGTGGGACCAGGTACGGTGAGGGGAAATTGTGAGGAGATATGTGTCAGAAGTGCTCTTGGGATTTGAGCTGTAACACTGATTTGGAGGGTTCTATTGAATAGGTGCACCCCAGCCGTGAGGTCCGGCTGTGGTTTTGGAAGAAGATGGTAGTCTTTTAATCTGTGCAACTTATAGCGTTCCCTGGATTTTGAAGGTACTCCTGCCATTTCTGTAGTGGTTTTTTGCTTTATGGCTGTTTTTTGTCTTGTTTTGTTTTAACCAGAGCACATAGTTTGGTTATAATTCAGATGATGTTGCCTGTCAGTGCTAAACTGCACTGTTGCCTTTGTCAAAACTTGGCTGCAGCTGTTCATCAGAGTGGTGTGAATGGTGGTTGATTGTGCACATCTGGTCGTTCTGGAACAGGTTTAGTACATTCCTTTCGGTGTTAGAGTTTAAATTTCAGTTGGAAAGCAGACCAGAGCTAAACTAAATTGCTCAGCTTAAGATAAATGCTTTCTTTGTGACTACTTTGCGAAAGTGATTTATGGGAAGATTCTTGCTAGATATATAATCGTAACCAAAACTAAAGATACAGAACATATAATTAAAGCAACAAACTGGAGTATAAATGTGTGCTACAAAATTGCATACCTTTTGGCAGCGGTAGGAATTGAGAAGAGCAGAAAATCAAACTTTTGCAGCTAAGTATCAGCAACTCGCGACTTGTGTACTTGAACAAACGTTTTTTGCAGTCCATTTGAGTACTCTGTGAAATACAGCTACTCCAGACTAGACACAGGGACTTCCACTTGCAGGGAGAACTAGGAATTGATTATGGGTGAGCAAAATTAGATCATTTTCTATAGAGTTGCACTTGAATGTGATTTAATTAATAAGGCCAACTTCCAGAGATGTATGTGAAGATAGCTACTAATCTGGCATGATCTCAGTGATGCTTAGATTTTGCAAAGCTCAGTTTTCACAACTCATGATGATACACTTACAGTACTCATTTTCCTTTACAATGTCATATATATATATATATATATATATATATATATTTGACTGCTTAGCTGTTGATGTTGTCATCATTAGTGTCCTTGTATCTTCCATCACCTATGAGTGAATATCATAAGGCTGGACCTCTTTTACTATTTGAACTTTTTAAATGTAGGGTATCAGAGAACTTCATTTTCCTTTAATAGTGATCAATCCATTTAATTTATTTTAAATCATTTTCAACAGGAGTTAACATTTATTCTCAGAATTTGAGCAAATAATTTGACCATTGATAGTCACCTGCATTGTGGGAATGTATACATGCATACATCTTTTTTGTTGAGATGGGAATTGTCTTTTTAGGGCGTGTTGTCAGACTTTTTTCCTAATTCATTTTGCGTTTGGCTGGTTGAGAATGCTTTTTCTCCTCCTGTCTTCAGCTATTTTGTACCTGCCTTGTTGTTAGACAAAGTTAGTGCAAGCTGTTTACTTGTAACCATTAGTTTGCAGCTCTAGCAGTTCTTGGGACAGTGTGCACAAAATAAGTGAGGTTTCCAGGACCAATTAAAACTTAATGCAAAACTGTTAGACAGAGAAACTATGGGAAGTATGTCTGATGTTGACTTGCTCCTTGCCATTTCACCTGAATTGTTGCATAGTAGTATTATTACTTCTCATTTGGGATGCAGAAGGGGAGCTTGCTGCCATTAATCTATAGTCTCCTCTAAAAACCATCTCCATTTCATTTTATTTTCTAAAATAGCTTTGAAAAATAGCTCTTTCAGTTCCAGCACAGTAGAAGCCACCAAACCACTTATGATAGTACCATTTGGAAGATGGATGTTTGAAGTGGAAACACTGGCATACTTGCTTTGTGCCCCCATGAGCAAAACTGATCGGGCTCTCTATGAAGAAAGCTGTGTATTTCTTATTTATTTATTGGTCATTTATCACTGCAGAGTAATCTATTGGCAAACTTCTTGTTAGTTGTAAAAGTTATTACTGTTTGCAAGCATTTTTCCTCACACGTGCATTCACTGTTATATCTTTAGCATTATAAAAGCTTACGCATTTTCTCTCTATATGGCTCACTGAAAGTGATTAAAATGCACTTTCTAAATAAATCACCCACATTCTTAAAAAACAAAACAAAAAAATACCATGAATGACTGTTACAAGATTCCATCTGATATAGATCAGTTTGTGGCCTCACACTTCCTGCAAGCTCCTGATGGGGAGGTAGCTTTTGTGATGAGAAGTGCTCATGAAATAATTTATTTGTTGTTTTGAGCTGAAAGAGTGCTACACCGATATGGAAAGTTACGTTTTGTTTATTGGGAAGTAGGCAGAATGCCATTTCTCAGAGTGCTCTATGGACCTTAGTCAGAGCTTGGACTGTTATGTTGTATTTCCATTTGCAGGAGGCCACCACTCTTATAAGTCAGTCAGAACACAGACTTCCTTTGGTTTTCCTTCTTGGAAGACAGTGAAAATACTTAAATGTGGGTTAATTAAAAATACATAAATAAATGAACAACAGAAACTTTTCTGTGTGGTCACAGTGTTTACCTAGTATGTAATCCCTCCTTCTTTTCATCAGATGAAATATGTAGGTTTGCTGGAATATTTTATAGAAATTCCTGTTAAATTTGCTGGGATTCTGTTACAGCTCGTCATTGAAAGTCTTACACTTTTACTGGCCAGGAAGTTTGATTTTTATCCATATGCTATCTCGGTGTACCTTAAGTATTCTTACAGTGCAATTACATTTTTGTTTTGTTTTATTGTGGTGGAAGACTTTCATCAAGAGTGCTGATTCTTGTCAAGTGAAGCTTAGCAAATGTGAGGTTGTTGAGTGCATGGTGAGGTGGATCGAGAACTGTCTGACTGGCAGAGCTCAGAGGTTTGTGATCAGTTGGAGGTCTGTAACTAGTGGTGTTCCTGAAGGATCCGTGCTGGGTTCAGTCTTGTTCAACATCTTCATTGGTGACCTGCATGATGGGATAGAGTGCACCCAAGCAAGACTGCTGATGATACGAAGCTGGGAGGAGTGACTGACACACCAGAAGAATATGCTGCCATTCAGTGAGACCTGGACAGCCTGGGGAGTTGGGCAGAGAGGAACCTGATGAGGTTCAACATGGGCAAGAGTGAGGAGTCCTACTCTTGGGGAGGAATAACCATGTGTCAGTACAGGTTGGGGCTGACCTGCTGGAAAGAAGCTAGTTTACTTCCAAAGATTCCTTCCAAATGAAATTATCATAGTATCATAGTATCGTGCGAGTTGGAAGGGACCTTAGAGATCATCGAGTCCAACTCCCAGGTTTCGAGCCCCCTGTGTAGCGAAGCGGTATTTCTACCCCTGCGCCACAGGGGGGATTCGAACCCAGGCCCTTCCGTGCTGCAAGCGGCAGCTTATATCACTGCGTCACTGACTTAATTTGCACAGTTCGTAGCAAATCTTTATGGGATGTGTGGTCTTGTGTCATCCCTTGCTTCTTTCCAGAGAAATTTCATTGTATAACTATGGGAAATAATATATTATTATAATATATTATTATAATTATAATATAATGTATAACTATGGGAAATAAATATCTGGCATGGCAAAGATTTTACATGCTTGTTATCTGAGCTAGTTGAGAAGTTCTTGTCAGACAACTGGTCTTTCAAACTGCTGCTCAACCTAATGGGAAACTCATCTACGATGTGTCACAATTTTCTATGTTAAAAAAGATCCAAGTAATATTTGAAATATATATTAAATGTCAGTGGGAATGTGTTCCTATAGCTGTTAGGAGCTAGTTTTGGTCATGTAGTGTCATGTGGCCCTTTTCACAATATCCTCCTTGGAGCTGAAAATTTTGCAATGAGGTCAAGTTTCAATGATGATTTAATACTAGTTTGTCTGCCCTTCCACCCCGATCATGTAGTCTTATGTCTTACAGCCTGTTACTCTTTTTATTGATGCCCAACATCTTCTGAATATTTAATTGGTGGAAGATTTAGTATGTGGGCTGTTTAAGCATCATTTAATGAGTCAGGCCATTTTATGAGGATTCATGGTTGACTGTAGTTGAGCTCTGCAGAATATGGAGCCCAATTAACTTTAGAAGCTCATTCATCCCAGGAGATAGAAGTGGCATGAGTCAACACAAGGCAATTTTCCCTTTTCAACTTGAAATAGCAAACATTTATTTTAAAGAGTTGGAATTTTAATAATTTCCCTGCACGTTAATCAATTACTTGATTCATCTGTTACTATCTTTGTTGAAGGATCAGATCACCGCACAGTGAAGCCAGTGTAAATAATGCAGACAGTTAATTGTGCACTTTCTCCAGCTTGGAAAAACAATCAGTTTAAGCTAAGATAATTTTAGTTTTTTGTTGCTTTGAATTATCAGTTACTATTTTGTGTTTCCATTAGAAACAAAAAGCAAAAATGCTCTGACAGAGTGCCTATTACAATGCTGTTCAAGAATCAAGGAATATGGTTGGGAGCTGAGAATTTACCCCTACTCGGTCACATACTTTTTTCTGTATTCTTGTTGCACTGACGATCTGTGGTAACTCAGGACCATACTCCCTAATATGTCAGTGCTGCCTTCACCTCTCTCTAAACGTATTAGCTTTCTAAGGAGGAGGAAGACCAGAGGACTGTGGATGTATCCAGTCCTCCGTGCTCAGTGAAGGCTGTGCATGTAACCCTAGGGTTTGCCAACTCTATGATTACTTCCATAAACGAGTGCAAGTGTACAACATAAATTCTTTTACAGGCGCAAATAAGGTGTTTGAAATTAAAATTCTAAATCAATGGATTAAAAGCAGTGCAGATCTCTGAAGTGTTTCCTTAGACACTCATATAAGTGTTTTCTGACACTGAAGAGAGCCACTGATTATTCTGGACCTTTGATACTGGGTTTTAACTCCTTGTAAACATGAGTCTTAAAATACATCTGGTATTTTTGGGGCAATTTGCCACTGAATCGTAACCACTAATGTGGTTAAGGTTATTGAATTGTAGTTTCATAACTGGACTTTTTTCCTCAATGGAAAAATTTCTTCTAGAAAGCATATGGCCAAACGGAGCTAATACATATGTTGAATGGTTACATTAAGTGTAGTTGCATTGGAGTGCAGCCAATACCAGTCAGTGGAAAGAATTGCATAAGCCTTAGGAGATAGTGGAAAGGTCTGGTCACTAATGAACTATAAAAGACTTTCAAGAATTGCTAGTATTATGTTCAGATTTTCTGTTGCTGTCTGTGACAACCTAAAGGACACAATTGCCAAAAATCTGTGGATAAAAGCTGTTATGTGTTATCCAGAGCATTGCGGGACCATTTATTTAACTACTTACTTAGTTAAACAAAGAAAAGTGACTTCTTCAAAAGCTTATTTTACAGGATTAATATATATATATATATATATATATATGAGTAGAAGGAGGGAAGAAAATAGCTTAGTTGTACAGTCCTTTAGTCCATTAAAAGAAAATGATTTTAAGAAGTGGTACGATCAACTTCCTTGCTCTGACCTGGAGAAATAGTTGTTATGCTTTCAAAATATTGATCTTCATAACTGAACAGCAAAATACAAAAACTTTGAGGGTTTTCTTTGGTCGCCAATCATCCACTAAAAGACAAATGGATACCTGAAGTTGGTGAAATAAATTTTATTCCCTCTAAAAGCTTTAAAAGGAAACTGCAATGTCCCATTTCCTAAGAGCTTGTAAAATGGCCTCCGATGGGTCATTGTGTTGCTTTGAAACACAGCAGGCATTGTCAAGGGAATAGCTTAAAGTCATGAGACCAGGCAGCGGTGAACTTTTAGAAGTTGGGGCCTCTGTGCCTCCTTTTAAACCATTTTTCTAAGAAGCTGTCAATTGACATTCACCTCCAGTGGGTGCAGTTCCTCTTAGTAGTATCTCCTGAAGATCTTTAATAGGTACCACGTGGCTGTTGCTAAGAGGTCTCTGAAAGAAAGTGAATTAAATCCGGTAATCTTGATGCTGTAGGAAAACATGCTGATGTATCACTGAGTTTGTTCTCCTCCAGCTCCATGCAGTATTCATGTAATTCTCAGGATACATTTCACACCTACTCTGAAAAGCCTCCAAAGACAGAAACTTTGGGCATCTCTGGGTGGTGGGTGATGCTCATCATAGCTAAGTCTCTTAGTTTTTTCCATTATTCCTCTTCTTTCAACCATCTGCTCCTCCCAGTTTCTTAATAAACAGTTTAAACTATGTTTTATCATCAGTTTAAGCCAGCTGTCCTGTCGGTCTGTCTGTCCCTGGTGAATATGAAGGATGATAAGCTCTCCTCTGGTTTGCAGAAACCTTTCACATGTTCAAAATCTTTGTCACACTTCCTTTCTCTATAGACTGTTAGTCTAATGGCAGATGGAGGTCTGAATAAAAGAAAAAGTACATATATATATGTGAAGCCATGGGTGTGCTCAGCAGCCAAGAAGTATGGAAAGCAGTTGAGTGAAAGAACATAAATGGTTTTTTCCTTTTTGTCACTCTAACTGTGACTTTTGTGGCTTTAATTTATAATGCTCAATTAACGAAGCACTCGGTAATGCATAACTAAGCACTGAGGAATGACTTAGATATATCAGGTAGCAGTCGTTAGTTACAGTTATTGATTTATACTTGCCTGCTGGGTATGCGGGTGAACTGGAAAGGTGCTCTTGCTTTGTGACTATGTTTCATGGATCTCTGAAGCACAGCCAGCCTGGGCCTCAGCACCTCCTGATCCCTGGATCATTTTCCTCAGAACGTCTGGTGACATATCCCTCTTGTTTAACCCAGTGTGAGGGATCTGGCCTCATCTGGAGGCTGCTGTTCTCATTTTTGAAGAGTGGAAAAGGCAAAAAGATGTTTTTCTACTGTTTTGGGTTAAGAGGGACTAATAACAACCTCCAGGCAAGATCCAGGTACAGCGTTGGAGAGCCATTGTTGAGGATTTGTGGTTTTATGCTTTTATGTCTGTTTGTTTTTTAAGTATATTAATAAATTGAACTCTACAATCTGCTTCTACATTATACCATAAAACTGAGACTCCTAAAAAAACAATCTCTGAACTGTAGTGGCACTCTTCCTTGACTTGATGTCTACAGCCATGACAGTAGACAGTTACTCTGAGTGCTGCAATAAGCACTGTTTGGGACTGGGATTATTAGATCTGATATCTCATCAATAGAAACACTAAACATTGTGTGCTGGGCAGGTTATGTGGGGAATTTTTATGGAAAATTTTAAGAAGAAAGGATTAGTCTTCAGGTGTTGTGGTAAAGTAGTCTAGGTTAACTCACAAGCATATTGCTCATCTGTAGATACTCCCCCATTCTGCGAGATTGAAGTGCAAGTAGGCAGAAAAAACATGAGAGGTGAAAGACTTTCAGAACTTGAAACTGTGATATTTCTGCAGTATTTGTGTAATAACGAGGACCAGATCGCCACATTTGTAGCTACTTTGAAATGTAGGCCGCCTTCTTTTTATTTTGGCTTTGTGGGTGTTTTTTTTGTTTTGTTTTGTTTTGTTGGTTGCTTGCTTGGTTTGTTTGTTTTTGTTTTTCAGAAGCTTACAGTATCTATTCAAAAGCCTCAGCTAAAAATACAGCCCATTTGAGTATATCTCTTAACCACAATTGCTTGCCTACAGAAACATATAATTGATGACCAGCTAGAATTAGCTTGCTTTCCAGACTAATCTATAAGCCTTGGCTTGAGCTGGCCTGCTCACACTGCATTTATTAGTTAGTTCAGTGATGGTTTATAACTGTTGCGTTGAAGCAAACTTGTTTGGTGGTATGGATGGGAGCAACAAGCCCTTGTGTATTTCTGTGTTGCAGTAGCTGTTCCTATGAGTTTAGCAGGTAAAGGGAAGGGAGCCTTTATATACACAGGAGTTCAAGATGATTACTTAACTAATTAGAAAATGGAGAGGAAAAATAGCTAGCCTAGTCTGATTTCTCCTACAGAAAAATACTTAAAAAACAGTAGATGAGGCTTTATTGTGAATCACAAGAGCTTATACGGGTGATAATTTAACCTCAGCCTCTCTTGGTAAAGATGCAGTGGGATTTCTCCTTGCTAAATGCCATGGCACTTTCTATGATGTGCAAGAAATGCAAGAAATTCTTTTTCCTTGTGCTCTTTCAGTGTTATAATGAACTTCAAACCGAAGAAGGAAATGAAAAACAAAATTGTGAATAATGCATAAAGAGCTTCAGCCAGCTGTCTGTGGTGAGGCCAACTTTCATGCCACATTGAAATACTGGTCTACGTGAAGTTAAGCCCTAATTCCAGTCTCTTTTTTGCTTAATATGGGTGGATCGCGAGCACACGTCTGTTCATTTAAAAACCTACTCCATTGGGTTTGTGGTGGCCTCTACTGGTACTCCTGTGCCAGGAAAAGCAATCTGTGATTTCTTTGAGTTTGCTCTTCTCAGAAACATAACTGGCTAGAAAATGTGTCTGTTGTGAGAGAGGTTTATGGGAAAATTTTTTTCAAGAGTATTCACTGTTTTGGGGTGCACTTGGAATCTAGTCTTGAAATCAAGAGCAGGACTCTCAAAGTCACTCGTATTATTCTGTTACACAAAGCGATTTTGTGGCCTTCAAAAGTAGATGTGGCCTGTGAGAAACTCTTCTGGAGCTCCCAGACTTGGTGCAGGTCCCATGAGCTTTGTGCTACTGGACATGGAGGTGGTGGATGCAATGAGAGAGCCAACCCTGCAAGCACCCATGACCACCGGTAGCTCCTGTCTATGGTCTGGCCTGCTTGTTGGTGAAGCCAGATGCTTCAGGTTGGGAGTAAAGTAGCAGCTTTATCTGCTGACTGGCTTAACCTTCTCCAGCCCTTCTGAAATAGTTCAAGTTGGAGGCGCTAGGAAGCCTTTTGGCTTCCTTGAATTAATTAAACTGGATAAAACAGGGAAATATCTTGAGCTGTTGGCTAAGTAACTGCATTCCTGTTGGGTGAGAAGGTGGGCTTGTATGCTAGGCCGAGCGTGAAGAAGCTGCAGGTGGGGAGTGGAAGATGTTATGGCCATGAATCACGTTTTAGTTTGTGCTTCCATTCTTTTTAGCTGAAAAAACTGTTGCTCTGAACAACAAAATTTATAAAACTTTTGTTTTTTTTTTGCCAGTAAATTGCCAAAGGGGTCAAGGGGGTTGTGGGTGGCTTGTCCTTTCAGTGTGTTTAGTTTCTGCTAGGAAGTAGAAATTTAACACAAGTCTGGGACATGCTGTTCCCTCCCGGCAGTTGTTACAGTGTAAGGAAGATGTGGGCTCTTCTGTTTATTTTTTTCCTGTCTTATCCCCAAAGTTCATCTCTGGAGCTGGTAGAGCGTTGAGTAAAACCTTCTCAGACGAATCACCGAGGACATCTGTTGAGTTTCCAGCTATGCATACCTACCTCATGAGGATGATGGTCCAGTTTGGATATTCAGGCTCTTGGAAAGCCGTGATCCAAAACCACATCATTTGTTTTTAAATGTTGTGCTTTGGATTCCTCATTTTGCCTGTCTGTTAATTGTTAAAGGCTACATTCTCAGGTTTTGTTTTTGTTTTTAATTCTAAGGAATACATGAAAGCTAGGAAGTTTGTTTTTATTTTGAACAACTTGCATCTGAGTTTTAACAGTTGAAGTGCTGAAGCACTGAGAAAAGCATTGAATGTCATGAGACTTGAAGTAAAATCATGAGATGGCAGTGTTGCTACTAGCAGCTGATCTTTTTGGCAGTGCTTCATTTTGTAGGTCTCTGCGCTATTGCTTTTTGCTTGCTAAAAGCTGTATATTGACAAATAACAGCCAGGACTAAATACATGATTATTTCCACTATCTAACCTGTTTATAATATACATGATTTGATCTGGATTTGTCAAATGAAGTTGTCACAGGCACAAATTCATATGCTTGTTTTGTTGGCAACACATAGCTTTTGAATATGGCTGAATGTGTTTAAATGAACTTGACATCTGGAGATGTGGGTAGTGAGAATGCGTTTCTATGTTACCAGCTAACTTTAGATGCATAGCTGAGGAGGCTGGCCCATCCATGCTTTCTCTGCAGCTAAGGATGGAAGGTAGGAGCAAGGAAGTCATTGGAGACGCTTTGGAAAAGGCAGCCAATACCAGGCATGCCCTGGCAGTGCAGATCATCAAGACAGTTTGAAGGGACTGGAATCTCAACTGATGTGCTTCAATTTAATTCAACCCATTGCAGCCATGAGGGTATCAGTGGCCTAACAGCATCTAGAGAGCTTTCCCTGATACTTTCAAGTGATCCTTCAGCTTCAGTGTCTGTGGTCTAAATATTTGAGGTCTGGTTTCCATGAGCTTGTTAGGTACATTAAAACTCAGCTAGCACTTGACACCAGGAGAGGTTTCTGAGAAGCTACTGTTGTATGTTTCTTGCTTATCATGGTCTGACAGCACTATTATAACGTGTCAGTACTTCCAAATCTAGCTTAGAAAAGGTATCAGCATATTTGTGTACCCCTTTAACTAGGATCCGGTCCTGAGCAAAATCTTTCTCCGTAGACGTAAGGGTAACTATTCCCTTTATGTACTTGTTTTTGCCGTAGGCTTTTGTTCTCATCCCAAAGCTTTCCTGCAGTTGATGTACTCAAAGGATGACGTTTTGTTGCTTTCAGCCAGAATAATGGCTGCTCTCCCTAAACTTGAATAACACTGATGTCCTTTGAGCAGAGGGAGGCAGAAGCATTTCCTGGCTAGACAGCAAACCAAACTGGCTCAGAGAGAAGCTTTTGAATGGTTTGCTTGCTGTGTGGGCAACCCTTTCCATGGGCTGCAAGGGTGGGAATTTAATATGTGGCTTTTTTTGCATAGAAAAACGATCTCATGTGAATGAGTTTAAGAGAATAAGGCAAGGGTTTTGTTATTGGATCTTGTCTGGGGCTGAACATGGTGATAGCAGCTGCTTCACAGCTATGGTAAACTCAGGTGACTGAGACAGCCTCTGTGTGATATAGTGGTGGCAGCAGCTCAGTCCCTTCCAGTATTCTACTACTGCTAAATTCTTACAAATCTAAGTGGATCTGTGAGGCTCATGGACAGCTATTTGGATTTCCTCGTGGTATTGTGCAAGTGATAAAACATAATCTGAGAGCATGAGCTCATAAGGAACAATTAGAAAGATGGTAGGTTGAAATAGCTAGTGATATCAGTGATAGAACTAGAGGGAATGGTTTCATGCTGCGCCAGGGGAGATTCAGGCTGGACATTAGGAAATATTACTTCTCAGAAAGGGTAGTCAGGCACTGGAATGCACTGCCCAGGGAGGTGGTGGAGTTACCGCCCATGGGAGTGTTCAAGAAATGTTTGGATGTTGCATTGAGGAATATGATTTAGCTGGGAAGTATTGGTTATGGTTGGACTGGATGATCTTGAAGGTCTCTTCCAACCTTGATAATTCTGTGTGATTCTGTGTGTGATAGCCCAATGGCACGTAATAAGGTTCTTTCCAGGAAAGGGTTTTTCTGTCCTTTAGAAAGGATAGTAGGAATCACTAACGTTTTCTCCCAGGATCCATGGTGGCTGTTGGCTTGGCTTTGGTGATTTCTTTTTAGATAGGATTCAACTTTGAGTTGCTCCCAGATAAACAAATAGAAATTGAACTAACTCGAAAGAAGACTTTGGAATATGCAGATAATAAAAAAGAAAATATAATTATGTATGTTAATGAGTTGAAGAGACCTGCCTTTGTCTTGTTTTAAACCTTTTTCATGTCGCTGAAATCTGTGTGCTGCTATTAATAAAGCGCTGCAGCGTCTGCCACAGTGAGAGGGTTACTTTTGGAAGGCTATAATTTACAGGTAGTAGGAAAGGTTTCACAGTTTCAGGGAAAATGTCAGTATTAAGTTCCAAGTACCCACTACCTTCTTTAACACGGCAATTCTCTACCCTCAGGGAGTATCAGGAGAAATGACTGCAAAAAATAAAAGTTGCCAGACTCACAGCATCTGCTTTTGTCATACTCAGAATACTAGACTGGATGGCTATTAGTCTGACACAGCTGGGCATCATTACTTGTATTTTTAAGCAACGTGAAATTCTTGTTCCCATGTTCCCACAGGCATCAAGCTATATATATTACTTCTATAAGTGGGAAGAAAGAAAAAAAAAAGCATAGAAAAGTCAGAGCTTTTCTCTCTGTATATACATGGATGTGTTTTGTTCTATTCCTTGGGGATGGATGCCCCTTCATAGTGCTTATCTTCCCACATTATTATTTCAAGACTGCTTGATGGCTGCAAAAGATTATTCCCCAAACAGGAAGGCGAAGGGGACAAGCAGAATATTATATTGCCGCATACAGAAGAAATGCTCTTTTGATGCAAATATGTAATCGATATGTATGGGTATAATCCATGCTGGAGACTGGATTTATTTTCTGTTGAAAACTTTATGGTTCTTCTTAGTGTTCAGTGATAGGCTTTATAGAACTTCCTCAGCTTGCTCCTAGAATGTCAAGCTAGGAATTTCATCTTGATTTTTTTAAGTGGATTAGCCCTGGCGTAGCTGTGATGCTACTCAGTCTTCAAGGTGCCTTCAGGGTTACAGTGTCATAACGGCCTTAGCAATATTCTCCAAATACGCCTGACAGCCATCTTCAGTTTAAATGATAAACAAAAGGAGGCTAATCCATGTAGAAGACCTTCTTAGGGAGCTTAGTTTTCTATCACGGTGTGTAGAAGCTTTTAGCTGTTGTGCAATTCCTTGTATGTTATGGTGGCTTGGTTGTTTTGTGGGTTATTGTGTGTGTATGTGTGTGTGTGTGTGTGTGTGTGTGTGCTGTTTAAGAAACTGTCACATATGGTGGTCACTGTTTATGGTTTCATTAGTTTGGGAACCAGAATTGTAGTTCAAGATTATGAAGGGCTGAGGTAACAATATCAAGGTGGAATCCTCTAATAATTCAGGGTATTGCTGGACAGATGGAGAAAGCAAGATCTTGCACTTATGACAGATGATGTGGAGTCTGAGTTAGGTTCTCATCAGGAATCTGTGTGACCTTGAATGTCTGTGCCAGT
This sequence comes from Excalfactoria chinensis, assembly GCF_039878825.1. Classification (NCBI taxonomy): domain Eukaryota; kingdom Metazoa; phylum Chordata; class Aves; order Galliformes; family Phasianidae; genus Excalfactoria; species Excalfactoria chinensis. The sequence goes on from NC_092825.1 coordinate 116,350,086, forward strand.
TTGCTCAAAACTGAGGATGGATGATGCTTATTTCTGAACAGAATTTTGAGGTGGATGCTGTTTTTATGCATACAACTACCTTCCACAAACAACATAGTACGATATCTGTCAGACTTCTTCAGGCAACAGCTGACTGCGTGTTGCAAAGTGCAGATTAAACAAAGTTTACACCTTGCTTTAAAAAAAATGGTTAAAATTACTTCTGTTTTAGCACAGGTGTTGGCTGTTACAGTCCCACTTTGGGATTATGATTCAGAGATGCCACTGTATCTTTTGCAGTGCTGTTTATCCCATCTGCACTGACAGTTTTCTCTTGACTGCAGAGGGATAAAAGAAGAAGACAGAGGTCTAGATCTGGTGACTGTCTGTAATTCTCCTACTTCAAAGGCTATTTCATACTCTTGTCACCTCCTGCACTATTTATGTTAACGTGTAAATCATCTGATCCATGTTGTGCTCCTAATAATTCTCAAGCTGTTTACCAGAGCTGCTCATCACTGTCTGTGCTGCCATGGAAACAAATTGTTCCCAACATCATAGGAGGAATATTTTCTTTCTCTGTGACAGCTTTGGTTATGATGCATCAGCAATTGATAGGCCAGGCTTTCTTCTCTATAACTAGGTGCTCTGGAAGAGTTTTTGGAGGAGTAAAGGAGAGGTGACACCATCTTAACATTTGTTCTTTTTCCTCTTCGGAAAATGAAGTGAGAAGGGGAGGGTAGGCAGGCAATCATGTTTTCTGCTTTCTGTTGAGGGAAGCGCTGCCTCAAAGTCTTGGTGCAACACGTCATTTTGAAAAATGAATGGCCGCTATTGTCCTTCTGCTGTCCTTTGCGCCTTTGTGACAGTATGACTGGTGTGTGCCCAGTGACTTCTGCTCTGACATCACTCATCAGTTGCTACTTGTTTAAACCAAATACGACCTTTGCATTCTTGTAAGCAAGAACAGTCCCTTTCCTGGTTGCGCTATCCTATGGATGTACTAGTGAGATTTGGTAACCATGCATGGTAGTAAGATGCCAGCTTTCTCCAGTTCTGAGATAATCTGGTGCTGGAGGATTACTACAAAAGTACATAACCAAAAGCACAAAAAAAGGATTAAAAGTTTTTCCTTTTCTATTTTTTTTCCCTGTGTGTGTGTACATGCAAAGTACTCTGCCAACGACCTGATCTTGATGTAGAAGCTCTGTCATACGGCTCTGTTGACTTTCATCATGTTGTTTTGCATGCACTTTCGGGTTCTTTGCTGCACTGCCACATGCTTGTAGAAAGAGCTTCCCTGTCTGGGTAGGTGATGCTTATCCTTCTCAAGCCTTTCCAGGGTGCATCTGCCTTGATAATAACAGACTGTCCAGGATCTCCAACATTTGATTGAATCCTCAGATAAAGCGTGTCCTAATTTTACTGTTACTTTACCCTTTTAGTTAAAGGGTATTCCCTCCCATCTGTTTCTTTTGTTTAGCTCCTGCAACTTGTCTAATATACCGGAGAATTCAGTCTGGGATTACAGCAGTCTGCTCTCCTCATTTCTGACATGCCTAGCACAGCAGGAGCATTCTCCCTAATTGGGCCTCGTAGGTGCTAATGCAGAAATGCTTTTGCTGATAGTGACAGCTTACAACATATGGCCACATCTTGGCAAAATACCAATACCCTTACCGGCAAGGTACACTGAGCAGGGCAGTTTGTGTTTCTTCATTACACAAGATGGAGTAAACTTGGATCAAAATGACTGTGATCGCCCCTCCGTGCTACCTTTAGTCACCTGGTGTCGGTGCTCTATTTCTTCCTGTCAGCTAAGCTGTAGCAGTGTTTGCCCTCAGATTTAGCCAGACCCACTGTTGGTGGACTGAAGGAAAGGGTGGGAAGGTGGTGAGGATCTTTTTGACTTACTGGGCTTGCAGACTGAGTTGCTGAATGACAACCAAGATAGACAGAGGAGAAGGAGCTCCCTTGGTTGCACTGTCTCTCTCCTTCAGTAGTTTGGACCTTGAAAGTATATTGCTTTAAGCATGTCTAAATTAATTGCTCAATTTTTCATCCTGACATTTAAATTCAGCAGGAAATGCTTCAGAAAGAACGTGCTGCCGGTCAGAATGGCTGCTACATGCTTGGGCCATAGCTGTTCTGTGGTTGCTTAGCTTGAGTCTCCAGGAATACCTGCTTACAGTAAAATTGGCTTTGTCCTCATTTATTCTCCATAGATTGAAATCATGCATCGATCAGGCAGAGTTGTATGTCTATGTGTCTTTTTCAAATACAGGTTTGTCAATATTTATTTCTGGGCTTTGAAAAGGTAAGTCATAAACAGTGTGTCAGTCATGACTATGTGCTCTCCGTCTGCACCCTATGTGAAATTAGCAGTTTAAAAAAGCCAGAAAGGTTTTTGTTTATCTCTTTATTTTGGTGAAGAGAGGATGATGGATCATGTAGATCTGTGGGAAAAAGACTGCAATGTGACTAATGTTATTTCAGATTGCTTGATCTTTTGGGCGCGCCGTCTGGGATTTTTCCTGATTTGGAAGGTACAGCTCCTTTTTCTTTATTCCCCTCTTTTTCTTCTACTAAATTTTAGACACTGCTAATGTCCCAATGGAGACATTGCTAATTCCCCAATGGAGAACTCTTCAGGGAAGACTTGGCAATTTCCTGGTGAATTTGGACAAGGCACTGCTTAGTGCATTACAGCCTACTGCAATTCCTTCATTCTCCTAAATTTTTTTCAAGGAAGCGCCTCAGTATCCCATATTTACAATAAGCTTTTAACAAGGACAGAAAATTTGCAAGAAAATCACTAAGTTACATACTAAGTAACGATCTGTTCCTGTCTTGTGCTCCAGTAGTTGTCGAATGTAAACCTTGATACTGGACTTGGAAATAAAAACTAACTCTTTTTTGTGGTTTTTCCTGTGTTTTGGAGCCAGTGAAACTTGACTGTGGAACAAAAGAAAAGCTACTGAAAATACCCTTTTGTGTAACAGCATAAGCAAGCAAGAGGTGTCCAGCGCCTTGTCAGGAACATTTTTATAGCGTGGCGTGTGCTGTGGTTCTCAGAGATCCCATTCTGAGGCAGATCAGGAGCAGTGCTCAGCAGTGGGGCGCAAGTGGGTGAAATAGTGACTGACTTGTGTTGGCAGATGGGAATTCAGGGACTCATTAGTCATGCTATAGTCTCTTGTATTTCTGTGAGTCATGATGAAAAGAGGGAAGAGCGTTGCCTTTTGATGGCTGAAGAGGGATTTTAAATACCACGGACTGAAGGCCGCTGTGTTTGAGCAATGATGTCTTCAACAAGAGTTGATGATCAAGATTATATGGCAGGTCAAGAAGACGTATGTGATAGGATAAGGATTACCAGGCCCTTTTAATTATGGAGAGTGGGCTGCTGCACCTTTATTTATTTATTTATTTATTTATTGCAATAGTTGAGTATGGTCTAACGAGACGTCTACCTTAAACACCTTTTGCAGCCATGGTGTAATTACATGGTACTATAGTTTTCTTCTTACCAGATTATTTGTGTCTGTTCCTGTAAAAATCAGTCAACTGAAAGATGAGCTTTTCTTTCAATGCATCTTATGTAACAGTAGCCTTATAATACCCAAATTTGGCTCTTACATCTATCTTGTGGCATTCGTGCTGCAGGGGGCTGTAGTGTGCTTGTTCAGGAGGTTTGCCTTGCCTTCAGTGATTCACTCTTTGGGTGGGAATTGGGTCTAGACCTGTGCTATCTGTCAAAGAAGTACAGGATGTGTGAGGCACACTGTCCTGGTCACATCATTTTAATTTTAGACAGCGGGAGGAGGAGGAAGGCAAGTCTTTCTAGCTACCTACAGCTTCAGTACTGATGTCACAAATATCTGAAAGGGTGTTAGTAGAAATTATTAGCAATGAAATCACCCATGGAAGTTAATAGACGAGTAAATAAATGATGAGGTGAAAGATGCTATAAAATTAATGCTTGGAGTGAAATGAATATTTGTAACCTCACTGATGTCTGTAGCAAAACTAATTATGCCTGAATAAGTTGGACTAACAGTGAGAGGAGTAAGCTTATGAAAAGTTTGTTCTGCCAAAATTGGATGTTTCTTAGTAAGGTGTGTATCATGAGCGCAGACAAACCTTGAGACGGTCTACTCAGCAGGAAGTATGTTAATAAGCACCAGGCCACATTGTGTCCAGCACTTCATAAGGAGTGGAGTGTGAGAGCTCTGCACCTGGTGAGTTAGGTTTGGTTTTGTGCCTTCTACTGAAGTATAGACAAATAGAAGTGTCCCTCAGCACAGCAAGGTGAGTTACAATAAAGTTCTCTCTTATCATGTGTGCCTTCTTCAGTGTTGTGCTATGCTCTCCCCTTGCTGTCTTCTGTCCTATTGCTCCACAAGGGTTGGAAATTTTTCACATTGGCAGTCAGTAATTGCTCCTTTAGTTTCAGTGTTTGTCAAATGTAGCCTCCTGGTTCTTATTAGGATAAACTTATGCTTGTTTTGGACAGCTCAGGTAAGCGTGGAATTGGGAGGCTGTCCAAGCCTATGTTGTTTTAGATGCCTGAGTTTCAGTGGGCTGAAATCTTGCTTATTTGCTAGCTGTGAGTGTCCAACCAAGCAGCTGACTGTGGAGCCCTCCCCAGAGCAGTGTCTTTGGGGTACCTACATATGCCTCAAGGAGCTAGATTTGAGTATCCCTTAAGGGACTGCTACTGTGCAAACGCTGAACCCCCATTTTTGAATAGCTTCTGGATTGATGTAGAGTGCAGGAACTGCTTTTGTATGGGTAAGGGGGGAAGAGCTGAAGCATGCAGTATTTCCAAAATGTTCTAACCAGATTGTCAGCGTTGCTTAGCAGCAGGAGGTTTAAAATAGCGGTATTACTCAACAGTGTGAGCCACATTTGCACATGGTAACATTCTGTGTCCTGTACTGACTTGCTGCAGTATAGAAGTGCTAAGTTAATGTAAGGAAAGTGAAGATAGCTCACCTCCTCCTCCCTTAACTTGATGAATGCATGGGTGAATGGTGACAAGTCTTCCTTATGGTTACAACAACCAAATGTCCTCTACAGCCATGCCACAGTGTTTGGGTGCACATAGATCTGTGCGCACAGGCATCTCTTGGATGTGAAGACCTTTCACACCACATTTACCTATGAATAAGTTTATAGCTCTCAATCCAGCTGTCTGCACTGGTAAATACACTGCAGCATCTATTGGTCTTAAGGAGCAGGCAAGGAACAGTGGGGACAAGAACAAATGTAAGTAATACTCAATTAGTTCATAGGCAGTCCGACTTTGTGGTACTTGTCAGCTTAAGTTCCCCATCTTCATAAGCTTTCTGGTGAGTTTGGTCTTCTGAAGTGTTCCTGAGAGGGCTCGAGGTAGAGGTGCATGTTGTGATAGCTTGTCTTGGTGAATGATTGCCTAAACAACCAGATGAAAATTTTGGGTGAGATTTTTCTAGAAGCACTTAAGTGATTTTGAGCCACAGTAAATGTCAAGGAATTTAATAGTGACATAGGCTTACTTGCCATTGCTTTACCTCACAAGAGACTTAAGACACAAGTGACAAAGACACTGAAATATACATAGGTCACTCTGAAAGTAATGCCTCCTATTTATTTCCATAGATACTACAACAGATGCAAAGAGCACAGTAACACTATTTGATGGAGCAAATTCTCAGCTTCAAAACACTGTTTCAACACAGTCACCACCATCAACTATTCATTTTTGCCAGCAATGAAAAAGAGCCTGCATGCTGTTCTAGTAAAAATCTGCATGGCCATCCATTAAGAACGTGACTTGTCTTTCATGTCAGTGCAACCACTGCTGAAATAAACCATCTGCTGCCTCACTGTGCCCACATCCACTGTTTCGTCTTCAGGAATGTTCAACAAGTGTTGATAAATATCAGTGGGTGCCTTTTTTTTTCCGTATGAAGGATATCAGTGACACACATTTACTTCATCTGTGTTTCCGTGTCAAGTGCCATGTTGTCAAACTGCCCCTCAGTGCCATCTGTTTCATGGCAACAAAATTTGGTAAGAAATTGGTTGGAAGGTTCAATCATACCAACGCATTTCTCTGATGTTGTGAGCCAACAAAATAAAGTAGGAGGCATTACTTTTGGAGCCGTCCTTGTGTTATGCTACCATTTGCTTAGAAAGGCGATGTTTTTCATTTGTTGAAAGAAAATAAAACAGATGTTGCATTTTAGTCAGAAAAGAGGACACCTGGTGTGCCACAGGCTGATGCTTTTTTTTTCTTCTCAGAATGATTATAAAAGACGCGGAGGTCATATGACAGACCTTGTATTTCCCTGCACACATGCTTTGTACTTGAGAAAGCAGCCAGTCTCATGAGATGTCAGTTGCTAAGAAAAATACACTCCTGTTTCCAATTAGGCAAGCAGGGTCTTGTGAAACAGTCTCTGTGCAACCTACTGTAGTTATGTCTCAAAGTTCCTGTCAGAGGAGGGCAGGCATGGGACCCCCATTTGCAAATTCCTTAGGTGCGTAGGAGATGGTGCGAGTCATTTCTGCATTACTGCATTCTCATGTTGGGGCCATATGTTAGCCATCTGATGTGCTGAGCGCCACGTGCAGACCAAGGATGTTGATGTCATGAGCTGAGTGCTGTGCCTCTGGGTTTGAAAAGAGTTTTTGCGGATCTAATTCAAGGGCAGTGCTTAGGGATCCATTAAGAAGGAGAGAGCCCTTTGAACTGGGATGTCTATCAGTGAATTGAGTGGAGGGAGAGGGAAGGAGAACGTGGAAACACTTGGCCTAGCTGTGCTCTGAGTTGGTATTATTTGCTGCTTCTGATGAGCTTCTGATTCCCTGAACAAAATTATTTTTCCATATATGCATATGTGAGCATTTGCAGCAACATGGCCTCAAAATGTTTATCCTGAATTTCCAAAGTGTCTTGTTCTTGTGGTTTCTAATACTTACACTTATCCGTGACCTGTTTCCTGGACAGTCTCCAATGAACACAAATACACATTTAATTAGTAGAAAGCATCTGAATAAAGATTAGCCACACACATGTGCTGTACTCTCCTCCTTGTGACTGCCCCTCCTTACTGATTAACAGCATGCAGAGATGAATGGGATCTGTTCAACTGTTCATACGTCAAAATCTTGTTAGGGCTTCAGGTTTCTTGCAGATGGGCAAAATGAGCTAGCTGCCTTGAAGAGCTCACCTGGACTGGGATTTTGTCCGCAGAATCATAGAGTGGCTTGAGTTGGAAGGGACCCCAAGGATCATGAAGCTCCAACCACCCCTTCCACAGGTAGGGCCACCAACCTCCAGATCTGGTACTAGACCAGGCTGCCCAGGGCCCCATCCAACCTGGTCTTGAACACCTCCAGGGATGGGGCATCCACAGTCCCTCTGGGCAGCCTGTTCCAGTACCTTCCAGAACCTCCCCCTGACATCCAAGTTCTTCTTCTCCCTGTCTGTATGCATATTTGGGATTACTCCGATCCAGGTTCAAAACCTTGTGTTTTGCTATGCTGAACCTCATTAGGTTCACGTGGGTCCTTCAGGTGTGCTGTTTGGAATGCTCATTGTTGTAACGTTTCTGTGTTGCGCTGTTAGTTCATTACCTCATCTCAGAGACCTGATGACTCTGTGGAAGAAGGAATGAGATGAAGATAATTCCACCACCTTCTATAATTGCCCCAAAACCTGGTTTTCTTGTTTCTTTCTACATATCCAAGCATTGTAAGAATCATCGATGTGAACCTCTCAAGCCCATTACTGCAGAGAGGAGCAAAAAGCTCTGCATTCAGACTTTCACTGACACAGTGCAGATTTGCTGTGAGTGGCTCACATTAGGCTCTGAGGCCAGGCCAAGAAAAGAGCTATGTTTCCGAGTTCCACTTGGCTTTTGAAACTGATTTTACATCTGGAGAAAATACTTCCATTAAATACTTATTCCCTTTAGGCAGAGACAGATGTAAACCCTGCGTGCCGCCAAATACCGGGACCCGGATGTTTGCTGCACTCGGCTCAGATGCTCACTGGAGAGCATCCCAGCTCTCCTGTGGGTGTCTGGTGGCAGAGCTGCTCAGGAATGTGCTATCTTCATGGTGGGACCTATTCAAGGACTTTGGTCTGCATCTGCTGTCACACCAACGTGTGTCTGGGATGAATTCATGCGCATCAGAAAGGTGATGCATAGTGAATATGGTGCTGTTTCTATTTGCGACTGAGTGTTGCACAAAACAAGTGCTGAAATGAAATGCTGATGAGATCTGTGCTTATGCTTTATCCAAGTGTCCTAAGGGTCTATAGTCATTTCTTCTGCTTTCGGACCCTGCCAATTCAGTACCTAAATAAATAAAAACAGATCTCAGTTGCATATTTTTTACCCCAATTCCCAGAATTTTGGTGCTTTCCCTTCTCAGACTGATGTTCTTCTCTTTGCCAGCCCTGCAGATAGCCAGTGGCTGTGGAGAGTTCTCAGACAAGTCATCTCCTGACTGGGGACAAGTTAACCTTTTGCTGTTCTGACTTTCCTCTCTTGTCCTGAAGGGTGTTTTCCTTCTTAAAATTTCCCTACATCCAGATGGTCAGGGTGGTTCTTTTGTTTCGTTCTGTTTAATCCTAGGGCTAATGCTTGCTAACCTGGCATGCATGCTGAACTGCTGGCCTAGGCATACTGTTGAATTCCCTGCTTCCAAAGCCTATGTTTTGCTTTCTGTGGGTAGAAGTGTCTAGAAATAGACCTAAGAGCTAGTATTTACAAAAGTTAAGGTGATGCAAAATCTACTTAATATGTGGTAGACATTTTTTTGGTCTATCTGCGTATTTCTTTGAGGTCTTTCCACTGGAGTTTTAGGTGACTCAGAACTGTTTTGCAGTGTGAAAGAGCTGCAGGATGGGAGAGTGTGAGCAGTGCAGTCCTGGATATCGCCTTGCTTCTTCCTGCTTCCCGCAGCCTCTCTTGTGTTGCTGTGGCAACTACAAGCACCTACAGGCACCTTGTCTTCGTGCTTCATCCTTCTGTTTCTGCGCCTTGCTGTTTCCTTCATGCTATGGGACTTCAGGTTCCTGTGAACCAAAGCTAGAAACCAATAGCTTTTTAAGTTGACAGTTGTTTTACTTAAGACAAGATGTCCAAGATGACTTTTGACATACTGTGTGTTGCAGTGCTTGTACTGTGTTTAATTAAAATTCCTCAGACTTCTTTAATGAATAAAATGAAGCATGCAGTAATGCAGCATCCCAGTCACACAGAGAACCCCATTGCAGCATTTCATTAGAGGTCTGTGTGTATCACAATTTATACCATTTCCAAAACGAAAGCCGCAAAGGACCCAAGGGAAAGTCAGATATGTGTATGCTGTTGTCCAGCTATTTGCAGCTGGATAGGAAGTGTTTTTGCAATGGCCATGTTATGTTTTGTTAAATTAATTTCTCGTGTTCCTTTAAAATGTAAGATTTATTCGGTTTTATAAACTATTATAAAAATTGACAGCAAAAGGCGTTCTTCGCAGTTCTCACTTTCTTCATAAATCCTTTATCTTTCACTAATTAAGGACTTTATTGTGAGCCATTACAGCCATCTTATAAAAACAATTGCCAAAAGGTTATCTTCCTTTAATAAGAGAACAGGAAATTGTGCTAGGGATTACAAGCCCAGTAGAGGTTTGCCAATAAGTCCTCATAAAATATTTGTAGTCATTGTAATTGTATAGTGTACTTTGTGCTAATACAGAATCACAGTCTTGAGTTCATCAGTTCAATCTTAGGGCTTTTACAGTACTTATGTGTTTAAAGTACATTTACTGCAGCAGCCAGAAAATAGATTGGAATAATGTAGTAAAGAAAATGGCCTATATTTTGCTTGTCTCTATTAAAGTGCTGCAAGCAATAGCAAAACAGATGCAGATAGGGGACAATGGGAGAAAAGGTCTACGTGCCTGAAGTGCTGTTGCTGGATGAGACTGCAGAGAAAATGCCAGTTAGCCTGAAGGGTGTCAAGCCATATTTATCACAGTAATTCCTTGCTATGAGGGTGGAGAGACACTGGCACAGGCTGCCCAGAGAAACTGTGGGTACCCCATCCCTGGAGGTGTTTGAGGTGGTTTAGATGGGGCCCCAGGCTTGTGTCCTAGACTATGGCAGGGGAATCAGATCACAAACTTACAGAATGCCTGAGGCTGGCAGGGACCTCTGGGTCCACCTGTTACAAGCTGTACCCAAGCAAGGATACCCAGAGCAGGGTGCCAGGCCTACATCCAAGTGTTTTTTGAAGATCTTCAAGGAGGAGATTCCATAGCCTCACTGGGCAGCCTGTGCCAGTGCTCCATCATCCGCACAGTACCAAAGTCCTTCCTAGTGCTCAGAGTCAGCATCTCATGTTCCAGTTTGTACACTGTTGCTTCTTGCCATGTCTCCAGGTACCAGTGAGAGAGCCTAGCTCTGCCTTCATTACGCCAGTTCTCCCTTCAGGTATTTATATACATTGTTGAGAGCCTCCTTGAGCCTTCTTTTTTCTAGGCTGAGCAGTCCCAGACCAGTCAGCACCTCATAAGAAAGGTGCTCCAGTTCCTCAGTAATCTTGGTGGCTCTCTGCTGTGCTCCATCTTGAATAACCAGGTCTTTTTTGTACTGAGGGAACCCAAATTGTATCCATTACTAAGGTGTGGCCTCACTAATTCCCCATTTCCTCCATCTTGCTCGTCTTGAAGGCAAGCGACATTTGCTTTCCTTTGGTCTTTGGATACCCCTTTCAGTTGCTATGTAGATTGTAAATTGTGGAGAGTGGCCTCACGGTGACCATCTGTCAGCTCCCTCAGCACACATAGGTGTATCCCACCAGGGCCTGTGGAATTATGAGTGTCCAGACTGTTCAAGTATTCCTTAACTTTATGTCTTCCAGATGATGTTTAAAGGTCCCTTCCAGCCCAAACCATACTCTGACTCTATAAATAGGTTCAGTTTCATGGGAGCTCTAATGAAATTGGCATTTTTCCTTTGTTTTAGATGAAATGCCAATGTACTTGAATTTGTACAACTTGTCCTCGCATCTGTTTCCTTGTGACATAGCCTGTAGTTAATAACGACGGCTAGAGAGAACCTAATTTGGGTACATCTTCCTGTGCTGCCATCACAGTTCTGGCAATAACTTGGACTAGAGAAAAATGTATGAAAAATGTCCAGGTCATTGTGAATTCTTGCAGTTGTCTCCTCTCTGCTTTGCCTTTTTTAATACTGTTTCCTTGACTATTTTAGACTATATGTTTTATTTTAGACTAGGCAGAAGTCCCACAAAATAAATAAATAAATAAATAAAAATGTTGACTATTAGAACACTAGCAAATATTTATTTATTCCCAAATTAATAGAATGCCTTTGTTTTAGTTAATTAATTGAACAGGTGTATTTTTTAAGAGGGTCTCTTGAAGACAGTTGTTACTTAGTTTAAACTGTGGCAGCTTTTGTGGTACAGCTTGTTTTTATTTATATTCCCTCTCTCCTTATTCCCCTTGAATTATCCTGCTTAATTTAACTTATCTGTACTGACGGAATGACACTATTTATTCTGTTCTGGATATCCAAAGTGTCATTCTGGGAAGTGTGCATTTGTGTAAGCTTGCCAGGCACTATGAGATACCAGTTTAAGAGTATTTCTTATGAAGAGAGCACTTCAAATTCTTCTTCATTAATGACTTCTGAAGGGCCTACATTTTTCATTGTATTCTGTCTGCTTTTCTTCCATTTTTAGCCCTACCTTAGCAGTCTGGGTTTGACTACCACAATTAGTTCTTACCTAGTTAGGTTTCAGTAGCTGGGCAGAGCATCATCCAGCCAGCGTTCAGGTATCCTTCTCCGACTCTTGACTGTTGCTGGGCTCTGGGCATGAGACAGACTGGAGTGAAAAGAACTCAGTATGGAGAGAAAGTCAAAAAGGAAGAAAGATCTCAAGCATTATTTTGTTGCTGTGTTCTGGGGAGGACTTAAGTCAGTGAATTCTTGGACCAAGATCACAAATACCATTGAAGCATGAATGTTTCTTCTTTCATGAATGCTGTTGTCAGCACTGGTGACCCAACTAAATTTCAGATCTGATGGTAAACATTAGATGCACTTACTGGAACTCTTCACACAATTCAGACCAGGATGATGCTGTCCTGTGCTTTATCCAAACAGTCATGCTATTTTGGGCGTTTTAAGTTGCAAGGAAAGGGACAGAGATATGGTTCAGAGACTCACTGGCAGACTGCTTCACCAGCTTTGCCAGCTTTTGTGCTTCCATTTGTAGGAAAAACACTACTGGAGAATGAACTCTTAACATCTAACTATTTTTGTAGCATGTTTTTTTGTCCCAGCTTGGCTGCTAGCCTATAGACATGCATCTTACCTTCTGTAGAACCTTACTACCAGTAGCTCAAAGTACTGAAATCCAGCCAGACACAGAAAAGCTGCCCCAGTTCTCTGTCTAGGCCAGAATGGAAGAGTCACAGAATCATAGAGTTTGAGTTGGAAGGGACCTTTAAATGTCATCTATTCCAGCTCCCCTGAAATGAGCAGGGATCCAAACTAAATCTACCCTTTTTGAGCTTGAAGCCATTTCCCCTTCTTCTATCACCACAGACTCTGCTAAAATCTCTCTGCTTCTTTCCTGCAGTGCCCCTGTAGATATTTAAAGATCGCTCTCACATCACCTTGTAGCCTTCTCTTCTCCATGCTGAACAGCCCCAGCTCTCTCAGCCTGTCCTCATAGGAGAGATGTTCCACCCCTCGGATCATTTCTGTGGACCTCCTCTGGATATACTCCAACAAGTCCATGTCTCTTCTGTACTTCTTCTGTAGAACTGCAGTTATTAGGCTCATACATCTCCACATCTTACTGTGGCAGTAGGATATGGTTGCATGTGATGGTGGGCTGTGAATGAACCTTGTTGTGCACCTTGTCTACTGGACCTGTTCTGCAGCAGAACCTTGTGAGCCTACAGACTTGTGATCTTAGCTCCTCCTCAGCTTTCCTTACACAGATAACCTTTGGCTCCAGTGCAAGTTGAATGTCTTTTGGCACTTATATGGACATTAGTTGGTAATCTGTATTTAGGAGTGTTGTCTGTCCCATGATCTAACTCCTTTTCATTATGTAAAGGGCTTTCTTCTTGTGTCACACTTGGTTAAAATCTAGAACTCAAGATTGCCTGAAGTTATCTAGTGCTAGTGCTTAACTGAATATAAAAAAAATTGAAATAAATACTAAGTTTGAGGTTTATAGTATATTGCATATAAAGATAACATTTTCCAAGCTTGATTACAGACTTTTAAGTCCAGTTTCTTCAGTGTCTCAGCGGGTTCCCAAATCTGCTACGCTACACGCAAAATGAAGCTACCAGCTACTCCTAAGCCAAAACCAGTCATTATAAAACCTCTGTACACTGGCTGCCAGCCTCAGAGTTCATTATGAGGGAGGTCATTCTTCCTTACAGGCATGAATGTAGCTTTTGAGTACATTTTTTTTTTAAAGTTTCATTTAATCACAATGCGGATGAATTGTTTTAACCATGATCGCCTGATGGGAAACTAACTTTCTTCTTCCTGGAAGAAAAAATACTGTGTTGATTCTTGCAGCAGCTTTTAGAACTACAGGATGTGATTTACTTTTTTTGAAAGAGTTGAAGATTTTGGCACTAGCGAAGGAAATTTTCCTCCCTCTCGTCTGCTTTTTCTTCAATACTGAGTAGTCAGTTTTCTTTTCAAATCTGTGAATGCACAGAATAAGGTCTTTAACAGGGCTCTGACTGAAGCATCCTCTCAAAGTGGTGGTTTTGGTCTTTTTTTTAACAAATATTTCCAGCTTTTTCATAATAGCTCTGTGAAATTCCAGAATGCTTTGATCATATCAGTTTTGTATGAGGCTAAAACCTACCAAATGATGGAAATAGTTGAGAATATTCTTATTTTTTTCACGTTCGGTAGTCTTCAAACATTTATGAGAGGTTTTGGAGAAGCCAAGCTCCTCTTGAAGGTGCATGGTGTTGAGATGAGTAGCCACTGTATTCAAACTGGAATATGGGAATTTCTGGTGAGCTCCAAGGAACTCTTTTTTTCCCCGTGAGACTGGAACAGGTTGCTCAGGGAAGTTATGGACATTCCATCTTTGGAAATGCTCATATGTGAACTGGACAAAGTAATGATCATTCACTGTGTTTGGCCCTGCTTTTGCCAGGGCACTGGATTAGAAGCTACCAGTGATCCCTTTCAACCTAAGTTATTCTATGATTCTGTGAATTTACTTTACACTATGTATGCCATATGTTTGGCATTGCATGAGTATGTTGTTCTATGGTTGTACTTTCTGTATGATTGCTGATTGCTGAAAAGAAATGTAGAGGGGAAATCTTACTATAGGGATCAGAAATGTAGTGGTTTGGTAGTACTGAAAGTTGCTGCAGGATGCGTTACCCTGCAGTCTTGAAATGAGGCACATTATGTGTACATTGCTCTTTGGCAACTGAGGACTATCATATTCTAAGTGGCTGTGAAGAGGTATTCCCAGGACTGATTTTAATAATGTGCATGAGAATACACTGGTGAATGAAAATAGTGCATTTAAAATATTGTATAACTGTAGTTTCCTTGGTTATGTACCCTTTGCCAGAACTGGTTTAGAAAAATCCAGTCTCCCTGAAGAATTTCAGTACTCCCTGAATGCTGAGAAAAGCAAATAGCTGTAATTTCAAACACCTGTTCTCCTCTCAGCAAAACTCCAGGTCTTTTTCCAAGTACTTACATAAAAACATTTTTAAATGTTGAATTTTCACACGGCTTTAAATAAACACACAAAGTAGCAGGGATATCCAGTTTTAATCCTCTGTAAGCCTTCTGACTTGCTTTATGTTTGTTGGAAAGGATAGTGATTGCCCTTCCCCAGAGATATTTAAGATGAGTGAAAAGGCACCATATTGTAGATGCTCTGTAACCCAATAGATGAGAAAGGGAAAATTCCATGGAATGAACTAATTTTTAAGTGTTTCAGCTGGAAAAATAATGCCTTCCAGCAATTGCTGCGGTGTGTATTCTAGATGTTTTCTCCCTTGCTGTTTTGAAGGAATTTCTTATATGTGTGTCTTAAGATATCTTAGTTCTAAATGCATACCCGCCAGTACTATTCTGTTGCAGGTGCATGGAAATTCTAGGCCATCGATGCCAAAGAGGTTCTGCAGTAATTAGGTGTGTGGTCCAGACTGGAAGGAGAATAGGTAAGAGAGCTTGGTTTCCTGAGACACTCTGCTCATTTGTCTCCTTATGCTTATTTTTTAAAGTGAGCATTTTTTCAAATGCACTTGAAGAAGAATACAGATCCCATGATTTATAAGGCAGCATTCACTGCAAGGCTGTATGTCTTGAGATACTCTTTGAAGATCATTTCTTTTTTTCCGGGAAGGACTCATCCAAGTATTGTTGAGACATATCTCCTGTAATGTGCAAAGCTGCAGAAGCCATTTAAAGCTGCCATGCAATTGAGTCAAATTGAAAGGTTCTGTAGCTGTAATTCAGAAAGCAATACTTGGGTATTTTCCTCCCTCCCATCACTCCTAGACATGCAAAAAGGAATTATTTAACATAAACATTCCCTGGAGTACTTGGGCTGCGTAGTCCAAGGTGTCTAATTAAGGGTAAGATTCTTATTTCCTAATAAAGAAATAGAAATTCATTAAAAAATAATAATAATAAATCTTGATAGCAGCATTTAAGCTGTAAAGAAATGCTATTGAGAGTAAATGATACAGTTTATTGCACAACATAAAATGGCTTGATAAAAATCCAGTGAGCTTCAAGTAGATGTTTTTTCTGGGGGTAGATGAGAGAGGAGTATTATCTTTTCTAATTAATTCAGCCAGGCAGAAGTGATGAAGATAAAGTATTTATACAGCTGAAAAAGAGCCTGTCTAGAAATCAAGTATAGATTACAGTTCAAGAGGAGAAGAACTACTATTTGAAAAGCACATATGATTTGTAATGGATAATGAAACACAAGCTCACAGTGTAGTGTACTCAGTAACGGAACACAGCTGATCCATGGATACAGAGTGCTGAAAATTCAGATCTGTGTGAGAGAGATGGGTTGAGAATAGCTGCAAGAACAGCAGGTCTAGAAAAGTTGTGAGAGAATGAGCTTTTGCATGGTTCCAAGAGAAGGTTAAGATGTCGTTACGTTGATCCATACTTCTGAGAGAGGACAGATTTGATTCAGAAGGCAGTGGCATAACAAAATCTGCTGTCGGGAAGTTGAACATGAAATACATGCTAGTATTTAGTAATATTCTTTATTATGCTGATGATTAATTTATGAAAGAACTAGAGAATTAATTTGGTACGTTCCCCATATGGTGAAGTCTTTAAAGACGTCAAGTCGGTTGTCTTTTTCTGGAAGAAATGATATAGCTCTGTAGCAAAAGTAGAAGACAGCGAGACACAGGACTAACTGGGTGAAGTCTTGTGGGCTATAATAATCTGAAAGCTTTGTGATCTGGAATAAGTCTGTCAGGAACTGGAGTGAGGCCATCAGTTTTTTTTTTCAGATAGGCTGCTGAACAGCTGTCAGACAGTAGCTGCCAGTTAACATAAAGAATGTATCCTAGGTTGCCAAAAAGCCTAAGTGGTTTTGGCAGTGGAAGGGTATGTGGGCTTGCTTCGTAGTCTTCTCACTGCAGTAATGGATGATGCAGTTTATAATCTGTTTTAGCAGAGCATTTGTTTGGACATCAGAGGAAATGCAAGAAAATACAGAATAAAGAATCCAGGTTAGTAACCTGCATAGAGGGAAGGGAATGGTTAGATTTTGTTTGCTTTTCACATGCAGTTAACTTCTACTCTTTGGAAAATTCTAGAAGAGGCTTACTAAATTATGTAGTATCTTCTATCGGCAGTTCTGACTTACTTGAAGCTGTATGTGTTACTGCTTGCAAGTGACTTCCTCTGGATTCATCAAGGTACTGCTTTAGGTTAGAGATAGGAAATTAGTGTGTTTTGTATTCCTGATGTCTTGATAAGATTTTCTTCTCTTTGCTTGGACTGTATTAGTTCACTAGTACCCTTTCACAGTGTCAGACCTGAATGACGTTCTGCTTCACACTCAAACAAGTGCTGTCCATGTGCTGAGTCAGGTGTCCACATTGCCCAAAACCAACCTCCTGAGAACTCTGTTTCTTTTATGTGAAATACGCGACGATGAAAAAGTTGAAAGGGAAACTTAAATTATTTTATCTTCGCTTTCTTCTGCGCAGTATTACTTAAGCACGCGTCCTATGTGTCTGGGGAGTACAAGACTCCATATGGTATATTTGCTCCATCTCAACTGACAAAAAGAAAGGAAATCTTCTGAAGTTGCTGGCATTCTTGTTCCCCTACCTGTCTTGTAACACCCTGGTCTCCCGACACAGTTGAAATGGAACAGTTCTGTGATCCAGCTTATGACCGGCAGACTGAGTTCTCCTGGTGCCAGTACTTCCTTCAAAGCCTTCCATGTGGCTATCAGCCAGGGTCAGAGATTCTGCATTACCAACCCAATACCATCACTCTTTGCAACTGTTTTTTGAGAAAGGGATAGCGAAACAGCAAAGATGTTAGATCTTCAACTCTTGTGTTTCTAGAGATCTCGGTGCTGTCTGTGGATATAAAAATACATTTTATTAAGGAATGCTAGACTGTGCATAGACCACTGAGTGCTGCCTCGGGCCTACCTGACAGTACCTCATCTGCAGGGAGACATAAGGAAAATATCTACAGTTAGCAGCAGCAGTCTGTCAGCAATTCCCAGGAGTTATATTAAAATAGTGTAAATCATAGTGAATTGGTTACTAGGAATTGAGAAAAAATAACTGAATAATAGGAGTTGAGAAGACGATAAGAACAGCATTATCTGTATACCGCAGATGTTTAAAACATAACATTTCTAGTAATACTTGGATTTGCTGGAATTCAGTTTTTAAAAAGAGGCTGTTGCGATTAAGCACTACAATGCATTTGGAATTAATTTCCTCTCATAATAGTAAGTAGATATATGGAATTCAAGACTACTTAGCTATGTGAGAGACTGGTATCCCTTAAGAAAACAACTCAGTAAAGCTGACAGGGCTGACATGAAAGAGGGGTTCAGTGCACTTTTAAATAAATTTATTTGCTCAGCTAAAAATAAGCATATGCAAACATTACAGGGTTCAAGGGGAAACCGATGGACCAGCTTGCTTCCAAAGGAGATATCTTACTGCCCATCTGCTTCCGCAGAAAAGCACCTCTAGCCATCACTGTATTTTAAAGAGCTGCTATTGCAGGGGGCCTTTTTGTTCTATAACTCCTATTTAATCAAGAGCTACTAAGAGAGCTCAAGAAGCACTTCAACAGTAATTCAGGAATAGTTTGGTATCATCAAGTAAGAGTAATTGAATTGGATGTTATCCCTCAATTTTTTTTCTTGTTGTTGTTGCTATTAAATTCTTATAACTTCCTGTAAAGTTCCTGCTCTGCTTTGCTAAAGGTTCCCCACATTTCACATGGAAGGTCTTGCCTGCTGACTTCAAACTGCCTGTAGGTCAGGTATTTCTCATTATATACTGGTATTTTACAGCGCATGTGGCTTTACAAAATTCTTAATGAATTTGCTACACTTTCTGCAAACAACAGTGTTTTACAAACTTCTTCATGGTGCTTTTGGGGAAGGAGAACACAGTTTCATCCTCTTTTGCATGTATGTTGATGAGGATACCCCAGTAAGGTGCTTGTGCACTCCATTTACCTGAGTGGCACCTTAAAGTGACGCTCTGTGCCTTATGCTGCTTAGTGCTGCTATGTGAGAAAGTGAGGAAGATGAAATCTGACCATGTGTTTTCCACACTGACTTTTCTAAGGCTGTAGCTTTAATCAGCCCTCCTTCTGGCTGTTCATTTAAAAACAGTCTCCAATGATTCACTAAGTACACTTTCATATGGAGTGGCACAAGGCATGTCTGCATATGAGACGATCACCACTGTGGTGCTGCACTTCCTTTGAGTTTGGTGAATGGTTCTCTGATATCTGCCAGCACGACTGAATTGCTGACATTGCAATGCGCTGTTGGTCTGTGTATTGGTTATTAATATACAGATGGTAGCAAATGTACAGAAAGAATAAGCAAAGGAAAACTCACCAGTGGTGGTGCCTTGGCTGAAGAAGCTGGGGCAGTCCTCACTGGAGAGTGATCTCCAAGAGATACTGCCTCAGTGGGAGTCAGCCCTTAAATGAGGTCTCAGAGGGGATGGAGTCGAGCTCCACCCCTTCCGGGAGCACAGCTACATCACTCTCACCTGTGCTCCCACAGCTGACCCCATACTTGCCTCAGCTGATTAATCAGAGGTTCAGGCTGTGATTACCAATCTCCCATACAGTCTGTGAAGGTGCTTTTGGAGAATGTCTTTACCTACTGCTTGCCAGAGGGAGCCCATTTTCTGCTGGTAGCGAGGCAAGTTACTTACCAGAGACAGTGAGATGAAACCAAGTGGGAAGTCTGGGTACATTTATGCTGCTACCCGTGCATTTGTGGAAAACAGTAAATTATTCTCTTACAGGCAAAATAATTAACTCTTCCTCATCTAATGAAAAAGTTCAAAGAGGTTTCTACTGAATTATGATCTTCCTGCTAGCACACAGATTTTTGTATCAGATACTTTGAACAGGCTGAAATTATGTGTAATTAGTGACTTCATAATCTGGCCTTGTGCTAGGAGGCCATATGTTCACTTGTGTAGACATGAAGCCAGGCAAACAGCATCTGCAGTGCTTCTGGATCAGTCTCAGATCTACTTACTGCAGAGCGCATGATGAGGAAGGCAGCCTCAGTGCCAGCCACCTGAAGTTGTCTGATGTAGTGCTGATGTTGTCTGGTGATACTACAATAGATTTAATGGTATGTGAACAGCCCATTTCTGCTAGAAGCATTTTGTCCCTCTGAGATGGGGCTGCCCGCTGTTCAGAGGCACCTGATCTATAGAAAATCTGTATTAAGGCTGGAGTGCTCAGACCAGCCTCTGTGTGCAGCATTGATGGGGCAAATAGTGAATAAACAAGTGTTTATCCTTAAAGATCCACTCATCCTAAAGTTGTATGCCAAAGCCAATGGGAGTATGTGCGTACATGTACCTCTGTGTGAAATGGGAAGATAATTGGCCAGCATAGTATCTCTTCTGGAAATCTGTTTGTCTTAGCCTTTGAGAAAGCACTGCAAGTACTTTTTGTTTGTTTTCCTTTTTGCTTGAGGACTTCAATATCAACAGTCCAAGGAGTGAGTGAGGGACACTTGGAAAGACCAGAGCAAAGAAAACACAGTTTTGCTATAATCCATTGCAGTAAGGTGATTGGTGACCTAAACTGGGAGGGGCTGTTGACTTGAGGATAGACAGGCCTTGCAGAGAGATCTAGTCAGTTTTAAGGGCTGGGCAATCACCAACTGCATAAAGTTTAACAAAAGCAAGTGCTGGATTCTGCACTTGGAGTGGGGTAACCCTGGATGTGTGTACAGACTGGAGGACAAGAGGCTGGAAAGCAGCACCATGGAAAGGGTTCTATGATTCTGTCTGACAGTAAGTTGGATGTGAGTCAGCAGTGTGCCCTGTCAGCCCGAATGGCCAGCCATACCCTGTGTGCACCAGGCCCAGCAGTGATGGGTGAAGGAAAGGATTGTCCCACTCTGCTGTGCACTGTGTCGGCTCACCTCCTGCACTGAGTGCGAGTTTAGGTACCAGTACAAGAATATATAACTATTAGAGTGTGTCCAAAGGAGGACTCTGGAGGTGATGAAGGGTCTGGAGGACAAAGTGTATGAGGAATGGCTGAGGTTCCTTGGTTCCTTCAGTGCAGAGCAGAGGAGCTGAGGAGAGGCCTGATGGCGGCTGCAGCTCCTCACAGGGAGTGGAGGGGCAGCGCTGAGCTTTGCTCTGTGACAGCCATAGGGCCCAAGGGAACGGCATGGAGCTGTGCCAGGGGAGGGGCAGCTGGGGGGCAGGGACAGGGTCTGCACCACAGGGCGGTGGGCATGGAACGGGATGCACAGGGCTGTGGGAATGGCTCCCGCTGTTGGAGTTCAAGGAGTGTCTGGACCGCGCTCTCAGACATAGGGTTTGGTTTTGGATGTGTATGGAGGCAGGAGTTGGACTTGATGACCCTTTTGGGTCACTTCCAACCGAGGATATTCTATGACTTGTTGATACCTTTCAGCAGAGCTGCATCTGGGCTCCCCAGTACAAAAAAGACAGGGATCTCCTGGAAGGTGTCCAACAGAGGGCCACAAAGGTGATGAAGGCATCTCCTCTATGAGGAAAGGCTGAGTGACCTGGGTCTTTTCAGCCTTGAGAAAAGAAGACTGAGAGGTGATCTTATTAATGCTTATAAATATCTTAAGTGGGGGAATCAAAGACATAGCCAACTTCTTTTCAGTGATCTGTGAGGACAGGACAAGGGGAGGTGGCCATAGGACTTCATCATCATAGAATCATCATAGAATAGCCTGGGTTGAAAAGTACCACAATGATCATCTAGTTTCAACCCCCTGCTGTGTGCAGGGTTGCCAGCCACCAGTCCAGGCTGCCCAGAGCCACATCCAGCCTGGCCTTGAATGCCTCCAGGGATGGGGCATCCACAGCCTCCTTGGGTAACCTGTTCCAGTGTGTCACCTTCTGTGTGAAAAACTTCCTCCTCATATCTTACCTAAACCTCCCCTGTCTCAGTTTAAAACCATTGCCCCTTGTCCTATCACTATCCACCCTCATTAACAGGTGGTCTGCAGCCAGCTCTGTATTCCACATCTATTCCACAAGTGGGCTTTTCTCATATACTGCAGCAAGAATCAGAGATTTTTTAGTTGTCCCAGTATTGTTGTGGGTTTAGTACTTTGCTTTTGTGCTGAAGCACATTTGTTAACTTTTCCAGTGTACTTGAGCTTCTCTAAATATGTTGAATACTTCTTGGATGCTTTTGAAAGTGTTGGCACAGCATATGCCTTTGTAGGAGTATGGACAATAGCCGCTGTCTGAAACAAGTTTGTGTGGTGTCCTGGAGTTGACATCCATGTCATTATTCTGTGAATTAGTACGTTCTGTGCTGTTACGCAAGGTTATCTTGTGTCGGAATAATAGAAGCTGAATGTGCTAGAAGGTTGATAAACCTGCCACAGAGGATCACACTGTTGACATTCTTCTGCATTAACACCTGTTGCTTCACTGCTGGTAAGATTGTGTCTGCTAGTGAAAAGTGTACTAAATAAATAGATAAAAAATAAAAAGGCTTTTTTTTTCTTTTTTTTTTTCCAGGCAGTTCATATCCTAGCCTTAGCTGCTTTGAATGTAATATTGTCATCGAGCTACACTCACACAAAAGGACTATGAGAAAGCACAGCTGTTTTGAATTTCTGCATATTAAAAGTGGACGAAGTGACTTTTCACAGATAACTGCCATAGCCTTGAGGACTGAATGCCAAAACAAGTGCTCCTTCTGTTGGCAGGTGCTAAGTTCAGTCCTTTGAAACTCAACATAAAAATAATAGAATAATGTATGTGAGCATGGGGATTTGGAGGGCTGCCTGCAAGGAGGGAGAAGGGACAAGGTCCCCACAGTTGCTGGCAGCACGTGTGCATAAGCTGTCAGCCTGCTTCCAGTGAGCCCTGCATGGATAGGGGGAGAAGGGAAGTTCAGCCCTAGTGCTGCGGCTTAGCACAATGATCCCCTTTCTGGGTGCCAGGGTCACAGCTGCTGTCTGGGGATTATGCACAGAAGCACTCTTCTTCTTGGGAGAGCAAGGTTTCCTGGAACATTAAGTAGTAGCTGGAAGCAGGAGGAACTATCTGGGAGGGAGACAAAAGAAAGGCAGACAAGGCACAGGGCAGGCTGTGGCCTTTGGGAGGGGAAGGCCATCAGCAAGAGAAAACTGCTAGTAGATGGCGCTTTGGTGGAAAAGGCTCCTGTTTTGGTGCCTGAGGTGGTCCCATTAAAGGTAAAAACCTGCTATGGATTGAGTATGACTGCTGGCTTGCAGGGCTTGGAGTTTTGTATGGGAAGTCTGTCAGAGCTTGGCCACTCCCCAAAACCGCTTCATTGCTCACCAT
Source organism: Excalfactoria chinensis (assembly GCF_039878825.1). Taxonomy (NCBI): domain Eukaryota; kingdom Metazoa; phylum Chordata; class Aves; order Galliformes; family Phasianidae; genus Excalfactoria; species Excalfactoria chinensis. The sequence continues at coordinate 116,373,189 of NC_092825.1, forward strand.
CTCGTGCTTGTTTTAGTCATTAATTTACTGTTCAGAAATAGTAATCAGTATGGTAACCTGATTCCCCACGTTGAGGTATCTTTTGCATACACCATCTGCTCAAAAAGTTATGCTTTTGTATTCTCTGGACTAGAATGCTGTTAGCATGTCTTCTGTGTATGGCGCTTTTCTTTTTCCTTTTCTTTATTTCCCTCTCTTATCCCGCTATTTCATATCTTGGATGTACTAATTCCCTGGAAAGTATTGAGAAAAATCCTTCTACCCACATATAGTGTGCCAGCACCTATATTTCATGTGGGTAGATCTATATTTGAAGCCGGGGCCATCTGCTTATTTCCAAAAAAAAAAGAAAGAAAGGGAAAAAAAAGCCAACAAAAAAAACCCACATCAGGTTTCTTGCAGTCTTCCACAAGGGCAGTGGCCCCGGTTCTTCTGTCTAACTTGAAAGAAAAATCCAGCTTATCCTACGGTTATGATATTTAAAGCTTGTCTCCTGTTTATTGCTTATCTCTGAAGCTGAGAATAATTTCACATGGTAGATGAATTTTCCTGTTGCTTTCATGTGCTGGTTACCTTTTTTTTTCAATGGCTTCAGAACCCACTAACACTTTTTATTATCTGAAACAAACGGACGCTGTAATATGGTGCGGGATACATGGTTGGCTCACATCTGAGCTGCCATCCACCATTACACCCAAGTCCTTTTCAGCAGGGCAGTGCTCCATCCTTATATCCCTCACCTTGTATTGGTAGTGGGGGTTGCTGTGACCCAGGGGTGAGACCATGCACTTGGCTTTGTTGAAGCTCATGAGGTTCACCTGGGCCCACTGCTTGAGCTTGTCTAGGTCTCTCTGGATGGCATCCCATCCCTCAGGTATGTTAACCTCACCACACAGCTTGTCATCTGCAAACTTGCTGAGGGTGCACTCAGTCCCACAGTCAACACTGTTGCTGAGGTTACTGAAGTGCATCTGTTCCGGTACTGACCTCTGAGGGATGTCACTCGTCACTGATCTCCAACTGGACATTGAGCCACTGATAATCTCTATCTGGGTACGATCTCACAACCGGTTCTTTGTCCATCTAATGGTCTACCCATCAAATCTTTATCTTTCTAATTGGGAGAGAAGGATGTTGCATGGACTGTGTCAAAGGCCTTCCTGAAGCCCTGATAGATTACATTAGTGACTCTTCCCTAGTCCACAGATGTAGTTATGCCATCAAAGAAGGCCACTAGTTTGGTCAGACAGGACCTGCCCTTGGTGAAGCCATGCTGGTTGTCTTGTATCAGCTCCCTCTGTTCCATGCGCCTTAGCTTAGCTTCCAGGAAGATCTATTCCATGATCTTCCCCTGCATAAAGGTGAGGCTGATGGGTCATTAATTCCTGGGTTGTTTTTTCTACCCTTCTTAAAAATAAATGTGACAGTGCCTTTTTTCCAGTCACCAGGGACTTCACCTGACTACCATGGCTTTTCAGATATCATCAGAAGTGGCTTGGTGACTCCAGCAGCCAGTTCCCTCAGTACTGTGGGGTGTTCCTTATCAGAACCCATAAACTTGTAGATGTTCAGATTCCTCAGGCTGTCATGAACCTGGTCCTCACTTACAGTGGGGGAGGGCAATGCTTTCTCAGTCCCTCCTTCTGACCCATCTGCTCACGGGGTGTGTGAAAAGCACTTGTCACTTAGGACTGAGGCAAAAATGATGTTGAGTACTTCAGCCTTTTCTTTGTCTGCTGTTACTAGCCTGCTTTTGTTACTCACTGAGGGGATCTATACCTTCTTGGATTTAGCTTTTCCAGTTGATGTTCTTGTAGAGGTCTTATTCCTCTTGGCACCCCTTGCCAAGTTCAGTTCTAGTTGGGCATTGACCTTCCTGATCCCATCCCTACACAGCCTCGCAACATCCCTATGCTCATTCCAGGATACCTATCCTTGTGTCCTAAATTGCGCTATCACTGCTAACCATTTCACTTTTAAAACTACATTTTGTTTTGCCTCTGTAAACCTTCCGCCAAAAAGGAGCGTTTCAAAAGTAACTGGTGAGATAATAGATGCTGATGTTGTAGCTGAGAGTTGGTTTATGCTTCAGCTGTTGCATCTGGAACATAAACATAGACATGGTGAACAACACAAAATCTATTAAGAGAAGAAATCTGGTAAATACTTGGTATAAGGTAGAAGTGTAATCTGTGCTGCTCACTCCAGTGCCTGGATGATAGTTTTGTTAGAAATGCTGAAGAGGTCTTCCTTGCCAAGAGAGAAGTGAAGCACCTTCAGTGTTTTTGTGTATCACTAGTCCTTGCCACTGAGTACCGGTGACTGCCCTCACATCCGATGTACTGGGTTGGAATTTAACTGGGATGAAAAACTTTTGAGACTTTCATAAAGTTTTAAGATCAATATGTAAAATGAAGAAGCAGTTTAGTTAAAAACCAAGAGAACTATTACTGAAATGTTCCTCGGGAATAACCCAAACATGGTTTTTGTGCTCCTGAAAGATGCAGAACGTGTAAGGTGGATTTTACAGGCAATTTGGTGTGTTCAAAGATCTGTTATATCAATTGACCTCTGTAGCTTAAAAACTCCATTCAGAAATCTAGGCACACACTGCGAAATATCAATAAAGCAGTTTCATCGCCTGTGAAAGAAAACATTCTGGCTGGGTTTTTGAATTAAAAATACACCTGTTTTACATTTGTGAAGTATCTCAGCAAACACAAAAAGACAGCCTATTTGGTTTATGTACTTCATTTTGCAGCACTCTGTTGTAATAGTCTGTTTCTGAGCTACAACATGCTTTCCTTTATAATCTCCATCACTGAGATGCATATAATCTATTTTAGATAGAACTAAAAGTTTAAAATTCAGGCTGAATTGTGGTCCAAAGGAGAGAGGGAGGCAGAAATTCCTTCTCCAGTGCCTACTGTTGAGGTATAGAACTTCTTCCCCCACAACTCTAATTTTAGGGTTTACACCTGCACTGAGAACCAAAGGCTTTTCGAAAAGAAAATGACAAGTTGGGTAGTAGAAATTACAAAAAAAAAAATCAGGTGGGAATAAAATAACTGCTTTCTTTTCTCTCTCTGTAGCAGTTTTGCTTATCTGCTTACCTTTCAATGCGCAGGGTTTTTTTTCTGTAAGATTGCAGAGGACTTATTTGCACGGGATATTCATACTGGCAATTCAGCTTGTAGAGGTGAAAAGTGGGGATGCTATATGTGTTGTTAAAATGTCTTTTGGGTCCTCGGGAAAAAGCTTGAACAACAGCTACCATTACGGACTAGCATGTCTAACATTACACCAAATTCTTCAAAACTGGGGTAGAATTGCAATTGACTTCAGGTCTGTAGGGCATCTTACCTGTTTGGTTGTTGTATCTTGGATTAATGGTTTTGTGTGCGTCAGTACATAGGAACTCTGGAACCATTTTTCTTTGAAATATTTGGAAGTTAGATTGAAAGTTCATCAGCATCCGTGGTAATGTGACAGTATGGTTATATCGTAGGTAGGAAACAGAGTGTAGCTTTTTGGAGAGAGAAGGGTTTGTATGCTTTCAACATGCAGGCACTTGAATGTTTCTCGAGTTCATAAACCTCAGAGCCACATTTCTTTGAGGAAGGCGCCCTATAGTAGGGCACAGGATATTTCGCCCCTCCACAGTTTGGGATCAGCTTCTGCAGCTGGGACCTCTGTCCCTGAATAGCCTTGGGAGTCCAGTATGCTTTGAGACACAGGTATGAGCCTGACTGAGTAATTCAGACTAGCAAATTTCTACCATATCCTGAAAAGACTCAAGATCACCTCTGTCTTAACTTGATACCTTCAGTCTGATTACCCCAGTCAGTGAAGTGTTTAGAAGGCAGTAAAAAATAGTAACAATTTAGGAAGTCAATTTTACTATGCTAAGTTAGGAGGAAAGGAATAGAGACATGAGGGACTCATCTCACTTTGTGGCAAATCAATCTTTTTTGATTGCCAGTATTCAGGGGGGTTGCTTTTATATGAGATTAATATAGAAGACCAGCAACTATTTCTGCTTAGAGAAGGAGGCATAGCATGTCCTGAACATTTTCTATGGCTTTCTCTTCTCACTGCAAGCTGAAGCGTGAAGCATATTCTGAGATACTTGGATGTTGTTCACTTGCACAGAAGAAAATAGCAGTAGGTGGGATACTGGAAAAGTTAATAGCACTTACTCAATGTGGAGGTGAGAAGATAGTTTTGTAAGATAGTGACTCATGATGCCGAAGTGAATGCAGTGAGCGTGGTTTTATTTTAGCTTAGATATCATACCTGTTGAGGTCTGAGAAGAAGCAAGTGAACCTTTGGTAGCGGTGCTATCAGGGTTCAATAGCCTGTAGTGATCTGACCTGTAAAATCCCATCCCATCATATGAGAATACAGTGCGCTCTTTCTGGGGCTTTCTGAAAGGAAGAGTGGTGCCATTGTTTGTAGGGTGCTGTCCGGTGCCAGCATACCACAGCAGATGGCAGCATGTGCGGTACATTTATCATGTGCCTGAATCTAGCGAATATGAAGTAAAACTGGAATTCGAGAATATATATCCTTGGTTGGTAAAGGATTGTGGGATTGTGGTCAAGTCCCTTTGGAGCATTTGCAACACAAAATGTACTGTTTTACCCTGTTACGACTCCTTTCACTTCTTCATTTTCTTCTCTAACATTTAATGTCTTCCATTCATTGGACTTTTTTTTTTTCTCAACCTTTTCTTTTCTTGATCTGAATTCCAAGTTATGAGACCGTTTTACCTAAGGTTTCGGTTAATACACCCTGTCCCTAGGAAGCCTAAAATCTTGTTTCTGAGTGCACTGGATTTCTTAGAAGGTGCTTCTCTTGCTGCCTTTTTGTGACCTGCAATAATTGTTGTAGTGCAGGTACATCCATTTGTAAACACAGCTGAAATCTCTTTTATTTAACTCTGTGCCAAGCTATCACAGCAGCTGATTGAACAACACTTTGAGAGGATCCATCTCAAAAAGAGTGCTTACAAAGTAAAGATGTGCTCATCTTTGTATGAGTGAGAAAACCCAATAATTTTCCTGCATAGATTGCTTTACCACTGTAATGCATCTGGTAATGACTGAATAAAGGCCTCTAAAAGCTATCATAAATCTTCCCTCCTTTTGCTTTGATACGAGGCCTTTCTGTGGCAAACTGAGGCGGTCCTGTCCACCATTTTGATACCAAGCTGTGGAAAAAAGTGTTTCCAGCATTCAGAGGCAATTCACAGGTGCCAGTGGAGAAATACTGCCAAATAGAGTGGTTCTGCAGCTAGGTACCTCTTGGATCTTAAAGTCTCAATCCAGACATTTGTGCAGCAAATGTTGTTTAAAGCAAACCTGCATCTATTAGAGGTAACGCAAAAGCTCTATTTGCTTCTGCTGGAATTAAGAAATGGAAATGCCTCTCCTCTACTAGGCAGTGGGGGGCTTGATGAAGCTGCTGTGTTGGTTTAATTGGAGGGAGCATGGTACTGTGAGTCCCCTTGGCACATGGATCCCTGAGAAGGAGCTGCTCATCTAGAGCATCTTGAGTTGCCACTGAAGGAAGCAAGGAGTCCAGATGGATCCTGACCCTCAGCAAGGGACAGGATAAACGTATGAACAAAGCAGGCATTTCTTCTACAAGACTTTTTCTAAAGGCTTCAGGCTCTTTTCTCTGAACAATTTTCAGATCCACCTCACTTGCAAGCTGCCTAGGATCACAGTGGCATTCTGCTTTTCTGCTGTAATCTCATGTTGTTAGGGAGCGTGATTCTTGTTCTTAGCAGTGCCATATATAGAAGATTACATAAATACCTTGGAAATCTTAGGGAAAAAAGAAATCCATGTAATCCGTAATTTTATGTCTTCCTCCTAGAGAACATTCTGTTTAACTTAGGAGAGGAAGGAGGCAACCATACCTCTTCTTTACCAAGAAAGCCACTGACTGGCTGCCTATTTGCCCAGCTCTACTAATGAGCAATTACAGCCCAACACAGGGAGCTGAGGTCAATCTCTTCTCTTGGAAGTTGTCTCTCAAAGACGTTTTGATACCTGAGCGCTTTGCCCTGTGCCAAATTAGTGTCATTTTCATCTCCTTCTCCCCGCCCTGCTTCTCCTTGTAGATGAGTATTGATTTTCTAATTTGAAGCCAATTTGTAAAGGGGTTTGTGTATTGCAATTCGGGTCTGCTCTCTATAAACCTCACACTGAACCAAAGGATAATCCCAGGATGTGGCGTGGCTTTGTTTCCCTCTAGATTGTAGCAGTTACATTTCTCATTGAAAAACTGGTGTTTTCAGCAGCCTGCTGTGCTACAAGGGGAATTGGACCGTGGGTGCAGGACCTCATGTGGCTTTATGTTGGGCTGCGTTCCTGTTTGTTGGCCTTGAGATGCTTGGCAGCAGGTTCTGCAGCAGCACTTAGGGCAGCCAGGCAAACACTCCTGGATGATACCTCCAGCACATGCGTTGGTGAAAGCACTGCATGGAGAAGATGTTGGTCTTTGCGGTGCTGTAAGAGTAACCTTTTTTCTTTCTTTCCTTCTTTATTTTTTTTACTTTTATTATTATTATTTTTTTCACTGAAGAATATGATATACTTGTTCAAAAGATTTTATCCTCTGCAGTTCCTTCTTTTCAGAAAGAGTGAAAATTTGTTAAATGTGCTCGCAAACCAGGAAAGGAGGAGGGGACAGGACTTCAAACAGCGCTGCTAAAAACAGCCTGGGCTGCTTTTGTTTAGACTTTCAAAACGCAGCAGCTTAATGCCTCCATTGTACGGAGGGGGAAATATGCTAATTCGAAGCACATTTCCCATTAGAAGCCCTTTCAACCGTGTCATCACCGAGATATGAAAGACGATAAAAGGGGGGGGGGAGGCGGGGGTCAGGGGAGGCCTGCGCTGCGGGCGTGCGGCCGTGCCTCATTGTGTGCGGGGCTGAATGGGGCTGATGAGCCCAGTCACCCATGAAGGCCCGCAGCCCGGGGGCCGGGCAGGTTCCCATGGGCGCCGACTGCCCCCTGCCCTGCCCTGCCCTGCCAGGCAGCCTCGCCTGCTTGTGTGAAGAGAAATGCATCCATCACTGTTTGGCCTATGTGGAAAACGTACGGGCATTGCTCATTTAAAACACTTCATGATATATGTGAAAACCTAGCTTTTCTTTTTCCCTCCTCGTTCAAGTTGTTACGAGAGCTTTGAGTCTCACGTCTTGGCTCAGGAGTCTGACCCTGTTGGTCTGGATCTGGAGGGATGCTCGCTTTACCCACAAAGACTACATTTTCTGTTTTCTTTCCAACAGGCGTTGGTGTCAGTTTATTGTGGAGAGCTTGGGATTAAATGATCTTGAGGTTCTGGTGGTGTTGCTATGATATTTGCTTGGAGACGGTTTGAAATGGCAATGAGATTTTAGCTCTAGCTGTTTGTTTGGCTCTACAAACCTGCCGTATACTAATGGTGAATTAAACTAAGAAAATGGGGTTTTGATTGCATTTGCAATCTGGTGATGTTCCATTTGCAGTAGAAGTATCTACTCCAATCAAAGACACGATTAGTTTAAATATTACTGGGGACCGTAGCTGGAATTATTTCCTCAGAAATACTTTTAATGCAGTGGTTGGTCTTCAGTTTCTTACCTGTACTACTTGTGAACAGGTAGGTGGGACTGGATGATTTTGGTTAGGCTTGAGAAGTGGAGATCTTTTTCAGCAGGCTGTGGGCAAGTCTGTGACCTGCAGTGTGGAGACCTCTGCCCCATGTCGAGCAACCTACCTTCAGTCACCTGCAGGATGGTCAACAAACATACTTATAGCACGTTATTTGATACACAGTTCCTCATCCTATAGAGCAATGATTTCATCTTACCTCTAGGCGTGTGTTGTTTCTGTCTTGTGCTTTTCTCCATCTTTATGTATATCTATCTATCTATCTATCTATCTATCTATCTATCTATCTATCTATCTATCTTTTTTTCAATATACCTATCCCATCTCCATGTGCCTGATTCCGTAGCTCCCATCCTTTACTTCTCCAACTGGTGCAGAACGATGGGGAAGATGGTAGTACTTTGGGAAACAGGAGTGGTGACAGAGAGACGCGCAATGTCTCTGTAGTACTGTTGAGAGGAAAAATACTCAAGTGACATTTTGTATCATGAGCGCAGGGGTCTCTGGAGCAGGCATGTGATGATGATGCTTAGTGTTTACACTTCAGAAGCACTAAGTGCAGAGAGACTGTTTTACAGATGTGCTGAAGCCTAGAGAAGGAGAATAAAGTGAGCTGGAAATGATGCTAGAAACAGGTCAAGGAAGCTAGATGCTGATTGTCTTTCTCATGTGTGACAACCTGTGGAAGTGATGACTTTGAGCCGTTTTAAAACAAGTGAATGTCATGTTTGGAAAGAAAATGGAAAACAAGGGTGTTAATGTCAGGTTAGGATCAATCTGAAAATTGGAAATAGGAAAATATCATAGCAACACCACCAGAACCTCAATTGGAAAACAGGAAAATCTGGGTGGCTTTTGGAAAGGCCTGATGCAGTGGAACAGAAGGATTGGGAGGTGGGGATCCAGCTCTGGCTGATTCTAGAGAAGGTGCTTCTATGTGGGCCACAGAGGGAGCATGGGTGTGTGTGGCCCCTGCTGGCTGATGTTGGTGGCAGACCTCCTTTGGGGTGAGCTTTCCAGCATCCCACAGTCAGGGCCTCAGGACAGCTCCGCTGCTGAGCCACCCCAAAGCTCCAAGCTCACCGCGCTCGAAAAGCCGGGCGAGACAAAGTGTTGGAAATGTATACTGTAGGGAATAATCCTGCCTTGGCAAGGGGGTTTTGCTTGACAGCCTCTCTGGGAATTCGGGCTGAAAGCTGCTACTTTGTCCTTAGCTCACCCTATAGCGCTTTTGTCTTGGAGCTCGTTTTGTATGCAGGATCACCCACTGCTGCGATTCAGCAAAATGGAGGCGTGACATGATCCAGACAGAGCCCCAAACATGCTCCTTGTTGGCAGGTTAAGTCCTTCGCTGTTTATGAAGTGGAGGGTGGGTTTTTTTTAATTATGCTGAGCTCCCTGGGTACGCACTTAACTTTCTGTGCGCGCCGGCGAGAAGCCTGTTAAACACTTGAGGGGCTGCTGTTTGTTGCCCACCAGCAGCCACCTCAAAGGCATTGTGGAGCACAGAAAGAGGCCTTGCTTTGTACATGACCAGGCTCCCAGTTGGTGCTGCTAGAAAGAGGGGACTGGGAAGGCTGAGCTGGTTGGGGTTGCCTGGCACATATTTAGCAGACGAGTTAATTGGGTGCTCTCGAAGTGGAACTTGTTAACATCCTGCCGCTTTCCTAATGAGGATATCTGCGCTTGCAAAGAATATGGGCATTAATTGGGAGCCCTTTAGTTGGTGTCTTAACGGAGGGTTTCATGACCAGCGTCTTGTATGTGAACAGAAAGCATATTTGCAATTCAACAGGCTGTCCATGGCTGCAAACATAACCAGGCCAGGATCTTTCCCAAAGTACAGTTTAATTACTTTGGAATAGGAGTTTTCAGTAGCAGTGGGATAGCTACAGTAATGGTAACTTACAGAGCACTGAAACTTTAGACACTGAATTTCAGTATCTTGTACTAGTCATTATTTTAATGCTGTCTTTTATGTCAACATTATGACTGACTGCCGGATCAGGTGGGCTTTCCTAAAATGTTGTCACACAACTGCAGCACAATCCATGAGTAAGTCTTGAAGCTGCAAGCAACTTAGACCAGTGATAGTGGGACCAGGCTTAGCCTGGTATGCTGAGGTGAGGGGCTCAGACACAGTGCCCTCACTGCTTGCATCAGCTCTCTGTGAACTCCAGACAGATTTGGGATTACTCAGTCTCCTCTGCTTCTCTCCCTCTTTCTGAAGCAACAAAAGCAAGGCAGTGCAAGGGGGAATGGGGACTTCCATCAGCGGTCTGAAGCCTTTAACTGGAAGAGACTGGAGAAGTGTGATGATGCTCAGCAGTATGTTCACTGTCTAGGTATAATACCTACAGCATGGCTGTCTAAATCAGTTTTTAGTCTATGTTGTGATTCCAGTTACATTGATAAGGTTTTCTTCTCACTATAATGCATAATCAAATGTGCGTTTTCTTCCTGTGTGCGTGTATACTCACATGTAAGCTTTCTGCATATACATGTACATAGGGTTCATGCACAGGATCCCTCATGAAATTCAGGAGGCATCTTCTTCCCTGTCTCTCCCCAAGGCCCTCCAACATGGGGTGCCTTTAATAACGAGTGCCTTTGGTTTCTTCTTGGGGAGCAGGCGGGTTTTGTGCTTCTTTATACTTCTCTGCTTTTTCTATGCTTTCTGTAAAGGCTGGACTGAGGCCAGGACTGAAGAACAAAACGAGCACTGAATAGATGAGAGATTGTAGGTGGGATGCTGAAGTCTATGCGAAGAGTGGGAGGGCAGTTTTCAAAATCAGAACTGGATGTGAAGTTAACACAGGATTGTCTGATGAAATCCAACTCTGTGCAGCAGAAGAGTAAGTTTTTTGTCAAGACTGAACTTGGTGAAGTTTAGATTTATTTATAGATAGATAATGAAAGAAGAATTGAATTCATAGCCACTTGGTATGGATCCTGTCTCAAACTGCTGTGTGTTTTGAGACTAAGCAGCCATATAGGCAGGAGTGCATTGTAATGACACTTGTACTGCCTCACACAACTGTAGTACAAGAAGCTCTTCTACAAGCAGAGGAGACATTGATGTAGATGTGCCAAAAGCACCTAGGATGCGATTTCAGTGCGTCCAAGATTTAAGAAATTATTTTAAGTATTCTGTGATGGCAGCAGGATTTGCTAGCAGTATTGGAGGAGATGATTCATAGCAAAAGCAAAGTACATTGGGCTGTCTTCAGGGTATAGAATGAAGGGAGTGAAGACAAAGAATGAGAGCATTATCAGTTTCCTTCTGCACTGCAGCGTTCCTGCTTATGAAATCAGTGCTCAAGGCAAAGGGATGGAGAAGCAAGAATGACAGCTGAGAATCTCCTCTGTCATGAAAGTGACAGCACAGAAAGGTGGAGTGTGTGCCAAAATGAAGAATGTGGGCCTTAAAATGATGAAGGACTGCTTGAAGGACTATTGGAAGGCTCTATATATTAGTCATGTATGTAAGGATATTGCTGCTGTGCAAATGACAAATGCGTAGATGATTGGATAACTCAAACCCCGTTCTTACTGCTTAATTATAAATTTAAAGGATTTGAATCCTGCTACACATTACATTTGCAGTAAACTCTGTGTACTGTCATTAAGTTGTTGAGCTGGGGAAGATGACGACAACTGTCAGGGCTGGTGCTCTGTGCGCTGCTTGCTGAGTGACAGCTGCTACTGGGGGAGATAAAGGGTTATCTTTGCTTTTGTTTTTTTCCTAGTCTTTGTCATACCCAGGTGGTGTCTGCTAAGCCTTGTCAGTGTGTGTGAGGATGTGACTGCGCTTGTTTTCACTTGACAAGGGATGTGTGGCTATGAGGTGATTCTTGCTCAGCCTGTAATACAGTTTGGATATCTGTTACAGCAAGCAGTGCATTCTGCCAGAGTCTCTCATCTCTTCAGAATATCCATTACATTTCTGTCTACTGTTTTTAGAAGTCCCAGGGGAGAGAAGATTTCATTGCTTCCCTTAGAGGCTTGTTTGAGGCCAGGAAGTTTGCCTGAAATTCAGTCAGTTTTCCCTTTCAACGGCATCTTCTTTTTATTATGTTAAAGTAGGTTTTCTCTTCTTGATATTTATTTATAATCTGTGTACGTCTACTGCTTTCACTTAATACTTTCGTTTCTGTTTCTTTGTTTCTGAGCTCCTTCAACTGCTGTATAAATGGCTCCAATTTGTCGGTGAGGTTCTGACTTTTCCCTGGTGCTGCTTCTTTGCACCAGAGCGATGCAGGATGTGATGCTACTCCAGGTTAATTTCAAATGTAGTCCTTTTACATTTTGACTGCTTTTCCTCAAAAGTCTTCAGTGTGGTTGGTATTCCTGTGTTTTGTCTATCAGGGCTCTGAATTTTTTTTCCCAGTCTGTTTTCAAGTAATTCCTATAGTTCTTACTTCACTCCCCCCCCAAAAAAAATCAACCAACCAAACAAAAATACCCCACCTTAAGCTATTACTTTGGCTAAAGAAATAGCATGTAGCTTTTGTTCTTTGATTACTTATGTACTGTTGCCTGCTTTTCATAAGCAGAAATGGATTTTCCATCTGCTTGAGAATTTCATCTACATTTGCTTTCATTTTAACCTTGATTATGGATCTATGGATATTTTATCTTTGGTAGCTTTCACATCTCTGCCACTTGATCATTTTTTGAGACTAGGACTTGAAGCTGTCCAAGGCTTAAATACTGGAAAATCTACATAGAACTACCTATTCAATCTGTAAGGTTTCCATTTTCTTTTTTGTTACAAATAAAGCCATCTGCCTCTGTTCCAAATTCAGGCTGTTTACTGCCTACGATTCTCTCCAGTGGTGACAACTGCAGTGGACCGAAGCCTCGATCCAGCTGGATGGTAGCAGGCCAGCCAGAGAAATGTATGAAACGCAACAACAAAACGTCATATTTGCAGGCCTGCTGCCAGGTGTTTTGCTTGGCAGCAGTCACTGCTGTTTTCAATGTGGCTGGAGGAAAGGGGTTGTAGGACTGGCACCTTCACACTGCTAAGCTCTGTTCACCCTCCTGGACCACCTGCATCTGTGAACTCAGCAATTTCCTATGCTTGAAAAGATAACTCTCCAGGCTTAGGCATTTAGTTTTGTCTTTGTCCAGAAATCCAAGACTGCAATTCCTAACTGCAGTGTGAACTCATATTTTTTAGTGGCCTGTATTTTATACTTTGGTAAGAGTGCAGGTTTCTTTCCACTATTTGTTTATGAGATCATTAATTAGGATTTTATTTTCCTAGTAATCTAACATGGCTGAGGAATGGGTCCCAGATTATTTCTCTTTAAGTAGTTGCTAGTACACGACTACTGTACAACTGCAAGCCTGTTGCTGTGCTTTAATTTTATCCACGTGAAAAATCTGATTGCTTTTGCATAAGTGTTGAGAGTTGGTTTTATACCCAAACCAAGGTTAACTGCTCTAAAACAGAATCACAGAATCATAGAATGGCTTGGGTTGGAAGGGACCTCAAGGATCATGAAATTCCAACCCCCCTGCTGCAGGCAGGGCTGTTAACCTCTAGATCTAATACCAAACCAGACTGCCTAAGGCCCCATCCAACCTGGCCTTGAACACCTCCAGGGATGGGGCATCCACAACCTCTCTGGGCAGTCTGTGCCAGCACCTCATCACTCTCATAGTAAAGAACTTCTCCCCCCGACATCCAACCTAATTCTTCCCTCCTTCAATTAAAAACCATTTCCCCTTGAAAAAAAAAGAAGCAGATTTGAACACAGGTAGCTAAACTGAGACATGCCAAGTGACTGCTTGTGTGTTTGTTCCTTCCCTTGAATATTTTTACATGCTTTCTAAAACATATATGCTACAAGTTGCCTTTAAAATAAGTCATTTGGAGTACATCAGTCTTGTCTGAGGGACAGGCCTTGCATTTTACATTTGGAGTTTCATATCTCATAGAACGATCTCGAATTGTTCTTGAAGTATGTGGGAACACTGTTACAGCTCTGTGAAGTCTCTGTAGAAATGGCAAATGTGCTCATCTTAAACTTTCTAAAGAATTTTCAGTAGCTTATGATAGAGCTCCTTGGCCTTCAGGAATGTAAACTATGTAGATGCAGTGACATTAAAGATAGGTGTTCAAAAGAATTAGCATCTGAATGGAATTGGATTTTGAACAGAATTTTAAACTCGTGAGGTGGTGCTGCTTTACTTGACTGAGCAAAGTGATTAAATGTCTTCTATTTTCCTTTTAACTAGATAAAATGAAGTAAAACCTCTCTAATGCTATTTTGCAGTAAATGTCACTTGATTTGCAGTGCCTTCATATATTTGCTCCACTGCTGTTCTTCCTGGGGTTATGTCTGCCGGGTTTCTGAATTATTTTCCCCCAAGTCTCAGTGATGTCCCCCACCACCATGTTCTTTAGCAGCAGAACCCTTTCTTGGTCTGCCCTTCTCATTGGCGTTTTTATTTTGATCTGCAAATGAAATGCAGGGCTGAACTCCTGAAATGTAATGAGCCACCTTTCTGATTGCTGGCAATCTAAGTCAGCCTGGCTGGTACAGCAGGTTTTTGCTAAGTATCAGTCTTTAAAGACTTCTTTTTTTGTCATTTCTACCTCTGTGGCATTATCTTTTGCCATACTGTCATAGGCATAGGCTTGATGTTTCCCAATCTTGATCTCACAAAATGGACATATCTGATGATGAGATGGAGTGATGGCGGAGACAACTTGCTGGCTCAAATTAAGACTTGATGCATGAGATTCAGACCCTTGTTTGCACTGGAGGGAATAGTGTATGCTTTATATCTGCTTTGTTATCAGACAAGCAGGAAGATTAAGAAATGACTTAAGATGATAAGTCCTTAAACCCATTGTGTGATCCAGCAACCAGGAAAGCAGCCAGCAGCGGGAGAGAGCGTTACACTCAGGCACCTCTTAAAGCCTTTAGAGGATGATTGAGGAGAATTAATGCTTCTGAATAGACTATATTGATAACTTCTGAAGTCTTCTGTTCAAGCTCTTGTGAAGTTAGTTTTGATGTTGTGCACTTACTTCTGCATTGCTTGTTAAGGGAAGAGGTTATCATGGGAGAAAGTAGGGGAAATAGTGTCCTAGCCTCTTAGTTTTGTATTTATAAAATATCTGCTCTGAAGTCTTGAGCCTGCCCAACAAAATCTGCTTGCCAACAGGAAGGAGTACAGTTGTTTGAAGGTGTAGGTCTTATTGGCTGAGAGAAAAGGGGATTGTTAATGGGTTTCCACCAAAGGCAGAACCAAAGTCCTGCCAAATGCATTTTCTGTTTAGAGAAAGGAAGATTCAGGTGACTTTTGTGTTTTCTGTGTGTTTATACTAAGTGTATTAAAATTCTATCGTCACTTGGATTAGGTTTTGAACAGGCTTTTTGTAACTTGGGATAGTCAGAAGCAAGGTTTGAGCCCTCACGGATGTGACAATTTATACCTCACCTTCTTAATGACCTTTAGACTGTTACATCTGAGAGCAGATGAATGGACCGAATGATGAGAAGTTCCAAGAAGGGAATTTCAATGTCGGAAACAGTCTACTGGTCTGACCAATGGCTGAATCATAGAATAGAATCATAGAATTACTCAGGTTGGAAAAGACCTTGAAGATCATCAAGTCCAACCGCAGCCTAACCAGTAGCCTATCTTTTAAAAAACAACCACGAAACAACACCACAACAACAAACCTCTGCTAAATCATATCCCTGAGTACCACATCCAAACGGCTCTTAAACACATCCAGGGATGGCGATTCAACCACCTCCTTGGGGACCCCATTCCAGTACCTAACCACCCTTTCTGTAAAGAAGTTCTTTCTAATATCCAACCTAAACTTGCCCTGGCGCAACTTGAGGCCATTTCCCCTCGTCCTGTCACAAGTCAGTAGTGAGAAGAGACCTGCCCTACTCTCACTGTAAGAACCTTTCAGGTACTGGAAGACGGCAATAAGGTCTCCCCTCAGCCTCCTCTTCCTCAGACTAAACAGCCCCAGCTTCCTTAGTCTCTCCTCATAGGGCTGATTCTCCAAGCCCTTAACGAGCCTCGTTGCCCTTCTCTGGACCTGCTCCAGTACCTCCATGTCCTTCTTGTGCTGAGGTGCCCAGTGGTATGACTATCAGCAATAGGGATATGTTTGTCTATCTCAGTGATGCCAAGTGGTATAAAAACACTCTTCATAGGAAGTTTACATAACCATTATCCCAGATCTAATGAAGTTCTTTTTGGCTACAGAATTTGAAAAACTTTTAGTAACGGCTCAAGCAACATGGAAAACAGTTTTCCCTTTCAACTACTTTCTTGAAGGAGCCTGTTTGCTTTACATGGTTGTACTGGTACAGGGACTTTAATGTGCATGGGATGCTATGTATGCATTACAGGAGACAGGAAAATTAAGCCTTGCACCCAGAGTGAGGTTTCTGCTGGTACTGCCGATCTCATTACCTGCAAGAGCCCAGCACATGAATTCCTGAAGAAACTTCATCTCCTCTGCAAATTAATCCATCCTGCTTGTATGGAGTTCTGCTGAGATAAAAGCTGTGATCCCAGAGTCTTCCTTTAGGTTTTTAGGCAAATGCCTGATAGTTATCAAGTGCTGGTGCTATGCTATGAAATCTTAAGATAAGCGAGAAGCACAAGGCCTTTTGTTGGCGGGGTTGGGACATGGTATGCTCATTACTTTGCTTTGGGAGTTGCTGCTCAGCTGCTGCTGTGGTGACAGTGGCAAGAGAGGAAAATTGTGTGCTGGTTTGTTCTGAAAGGGAACTTTCTCTAAAGGCTGGGTCTGAGGCTTTTTCTGCTTGTCACTCAGCATCTATAGAAATAAAAATGCGCAGCAAAATTGTGGGTGTAGGAACTTTAGTCAGAAAAGGCTGAATTGCAGCTAAAAATTTTTGGACTGCTTCCCTCTTCCCACTCTCCTGGTTGAATCTGTTATATGGAACACGCAGCTTGAAGGTTTTACAGCTTCAGCATTTGCTGAATCTGCCCAAAGACTTTGCAGCCCGCAGAATGAGCTGCAGAGGCTGTGAACCATCCGAAACCCACCAGATTACAAAGCAAATTACTCCTTGGGTGCTTTACTACACTGCCTGCAATGAGGGGTTGGCTTGGGCATGGCTGTGCTGTGCAGCAGGGCATGCTATTAGGCCAGAGACAAGCAGGGTTATGGACAAGGTAATTTGCTTTAATCCAGTGCCTTAAGTATGCTGGCTTGGGTTTTGGAAGTTAAATAATACTTGCATGGGCCTGGGGAGTGCCTGATGCCACTTCCTGGCTTTGCTAGAGGTAGGGGAGTGATCAGAAGTGGCCTTGTTGGCAGTGATCTGCTCACTGAGCAGAGTAGCTGGGATGGGTCAAGAGGAGGGCCACAAAGGTGATCAGAGGGCTGGAGCTCTGTCCTGTGAAGAAATGCTGGGGAAGCTGCATTTATTCAGCCTAGAGAAGTGAAGGCTCTGGGGAGACCTTGTTATGTCCTCATAGTGTTTAAAGGAACCTTATAAACAGGAGGGAGACTGACTTACACAGATGGTGATGGGACGAGGGGGAATGGCTTTAAACTAAAAGAGGTGAGGTTTTGGTTAGATGTTATACAGATATCCTTTACTCAGAGGTTGGTGAGGCGCTGGCACAGCTGCCCAGGGAATCTGTGGTGCCCCATCCCTGGAGGTGCTCAAGGCCAGGTTGGATGGGGCCTTGGGCAGTCAGAGCTGGAGGTGGTAGCCCTGCCCATGGCAGGAGTTGGGGCAGGGTCGACCCTTCCAACACAAGCCATTCTGTGCCTCTGTGATTTTCATTCTTGGCTTTAGGTCTTAAACAGCAGACATCCTTTTAAAACCCCAAGCTGGGTTTCTTTAAACATTTTATCCTTTACAGTATTGCTCACTGATCTTAGGTCATGCAAGCTTGCTGGGCTTTTTCAGCATTTTCTTTTTTCCATTGTGCTTTTGAGTCAGAATTTAGGTTTTCCTTACACACATAGGTGCTCTTGCTCCTATCCCTCTCTCATATGTGCTTATGCCCTCTGTGAGCAGGACTCAGCTAGGGAGGCAAACCTGACGTTTGGCACTGCTGACCCATTCCTCACGAGGGCAGGGGGTGTGTGGGATGAATCAAAATGCACGGCTTGACAGCCGGCTCCCACGGGAAAGTGAGCCCCAAGGCTGCTCACCGGCCTGGGCACTCCTTGTAGATGCTGTCCGGGGGCTCCCTTCTTCCTCACCCCCTCTGCCCTCGCCGCTGCTAACAGTGGGGAAGGGGCACCGGGGGTTCTCTTATAGCTGGGGCCGGTGGTGACGTACAGTGGAGCGGCGACTGGCACGGCGCCGGGCGGGCCAGTGAGTGGAGCGAGATCGAAGCTGACAAGAGCCTGGGCGATGTGGAAGGGGCTGTGATCCGCGGGAGGGAGAACAGAGGCGCTCCATCGCCGCTGCCGTCAATAGGGAGCGGAAAGGGAGGCGAGGGGAAAGCGCCTGTGCTGGGGGGCGGGGGGCGGCATTTTTGGTGGATGGTATGAAGCCAGCCATGGAAACTGCAGCAGAGGAAAACGCGGAACAAAGCCAAGAGAAAAAAGGTACCCGGGGATCGAACAATAGCCTGTTTAAATCTGCTCGCTGAGGGCGCTGAGAGGGGATGGGGCCAGTTGGGTCACTTTTGAGCAGGGCTCTGAAACAGCCCGCACTGCCTCTGTAAACTCTGTGTGGAGATGGATGGAGTGGCTGTCTGTCTGTCTCTGTGTGTGTGGCTCTG
This sequence comes from Excalfactoria chinensis, assembly GCF_039878825.1. NCBI lineage: Eukaryota > Metazoa > Chordata > Aves > Galliformes > Phasianidae > Excalfactoria > Excalfactoria chinensis. The sequence continues at coordinate 116,391,622 of NC_092825.1, forward strand.
AGCCTTTCCTGAGTGAAGCGAAAGGGATTTTTTTTGCACAAGAAGTCTTGTTGCTGCCGCGTACTCAATAGGTTTTGGTGAATTTGGTTTACGGAGATAGCGTGGGGCTTGTGTGTTTGTTGGGTGTCCTTCTCAGAGCCATAACCCAGCATTTCCCTGGGACCAGCCGTGTAGCAGGGCTTGGCAGAGGGCACCTCGGTTATGGAACATGCAGAGGATTACAGCATCGCACAGCCTTCGTGTTGCTAGTCTGCTGCTGAAGGCTAAGCATCATTTTAAGTTCCTTTTCGTGTTCTGCGGTGTCTTCTGGCAGATTTTGTTTATGTAGAGATCTGCCTGTGCAATGATAACAGAGAATAATGCCATGACTTTCACAGCATTAGCCTTCAGGATGTGTTCAGCCACTGAGAATTGCTATTTAGTGGGGAACCGGCAGTGGCCATTCTGCAGCAGGGAGGTGGCAGTGCACAGTAGTGAGGCTCCGCTCACCCGGTGGTACAGGTGATGCCTTTGGATCTCAGGGCTCAACTTCAGAGCATAGATACAGCTACGTGTTTCTGCAGCCTGTAATTTACGCCAAATAACCATCTTTTTTAGTGTACAGCCTACTGTACAAATCAGAGCAATAAGGTGTTTATTTTTTCCTTAGGTGATACAAAATTATTAAAATTTCCATTATTTTTTTTCCCCTTGATTCATGCTATGTTGTATGTCATCTGTAAGCAATTTGAGTTTCTCATAGGCATATGCAGCTGATACACAACTGATACGTTTCTCTGGGGAAACTGTTTTGTTTATTGTTTAACAGTTCAGATATGAGCATCATGATAAATCTGGTCCTGTCCAGATTCTGTTTTCCTGCCTTGAATTTAATTCCTCCTACACACTTTGTATAATTCAAACCTAGCTTCAGTTTCAAGTAAATGAAATTTGTCAAGTGATTAGACAGTACTACATAATCCCTTAGGGATTTCACCAAAGGAGTTCCACTGATGAGAGATTAAACTCTGAAAGCCATTAGTGTATGTAGGCAGCAACCCACCTCACGGTAGTTTTTGAGTAATTAATGTACAAAATGTCCTAAATACCTTGGCTGTAAACCCACCTTGAGCTCATAGGTAATTATGCAAGAAGTGCACTGATTTCTTCTCTGCTGATTGATGAGTTTCTTTTAAACGGTTGGAACTCGTGACAATAAACACCAAACAACATTTCTGTGTGCATTAGCAGCTGTGCAAAACAAAATGTGTGTTCAGGATGAGTTGGTAGTTTCCCTTTGATTTGGCAAGAGCGAAAGCACAGCACGTAGAGCAGTAAATCTGTTACCAAGTCAATATGGTTGATCTGCTGTCTTCATCGGATGCAAGCTGGGGAACTTCCTCTCTTAATTTTATCACCATTTCCTGGCTTTTCTGTGATAATTTCATACTTTGTTATGTTACATAGGTGTATTTATGTAACACTTCCAGGCTTTGCTTCTGACAGTTCCTTAATTTTTGAAACTAACACGCAGTCTCTCACATTATACTCTTCTTTTTCTTTTTTTTTCCCCATTCAGTTAACTTCCAACCATGTTTTGCAGGGAATTAAATGCACAAAGCTGAAACACTCAATTCCACTTTCAGTAGCGAAGTAGCTCACGTCCCCATGAGGTGATGATAGAGAGGAGGCGAGATTTGTTGGGCTTTTGGGGTCAGATATTCCAGCATGCTGAGATGCTATAGTGCAGTAAGGTTTTCAGATGGGCTCAGCATCAGGTTCCTATATGACATGGCAGGCTTCTTCAAAAGGGCTCTTCTACCAGCAGCTTACATGGTGGAAATGAGCTTCTTCTCCATGTGAAATGGTAGATGTCCTAGAAAATGTCTCTGCTTTCTCTGGGTGAACAGCAGCTTAATCCTTCAAAAACAGCATTCATTTACTGTCCAGACTTCTTGTCCTGAATTTTTATGGCTAAGGTGCTTTCCAGTTTGCAAGACCTTTTTTTGCCTTTTAAATCGCACTTGAAGTTACTGCAATGGCTGTCCTGTATGTAGTGTCCTAGATCTATCGGTTACAAGGCAACTATGACAGGTTGAAGCACTCATAGAGCTATCGCAGAGTATTTTAACTCTTCCTTCCAGAAATGAATGGCAAAGTCCAAGGAGATGAAATAAACCAAAGTCATAGGGGTTTGAGGGATATTACTATTGCTGATACTGAGCAGTAAAAGATCCTGAGTGTTTCATGCTGGATATTCAGATTCACGTGCACTATGCTTTGCGCTGTCAAATTCTGGAGAAGGACTCTGCAGGTAGGTATTAGCACAAGCATCTTTTCATCTAAGAGATTTTCTCTGCTGCCACAGTTTTAAACAACAGGTTTCCAGGCTGTGATTTTAATGTGGGGGTTCCATTAATGATGTACTGCAATTATACAGAATACGTATTTTGAGGAACCACAGATGGGACTGCAGGCTATCTGCATAAAAGGCTTTCTTTACTCTGAAAGGGTGTGCTGGGGAGCAAAACCACACAGAAGCTGAGGAGGAACAGCCAGGTCTGCCTTGAGTTCTAGCATTTAATACAGCCACGTTGGAGAATGGTGTCCCATAGTTACTGGTTGTTCTACCCAACGCTGTCACAAATGTGGATGGCCTTCTGTTTTGTAATTCAGTATAGTCTAGATGATTCACACAAGCTGATGTTCTTCATGAATATTTGCCGGCTGACAAACGAAAATGATTGGTCTTATTTACATTTCTGAAGTTCCAAATTGTACGGGAATTCCGATTTTATGTTTTAATAATTATTTTTGCAAGTCCCCTGCCTGATTCAGGCAATGATGCTGCCCAGCTGTTGGATTCAGCTCTTATCAGGCATTTGTTTCTCTGCATCCAGATGAGTGGCTGCTGCCCCAGTTTTTTGATTGGAAATGGAGCAACATCCATGCTGATGGAGATAAGAAGTAAGTCAGCTTTGCATTGCATATCAGCGGCCCTTATCAGAGAACACCATGAGCAAGCTCAAACAAAATGTTTAGCAGATACTTTACAGGGCTGCAGGACAGATTGGATGCATTTTAAAGATGAAGGTTTACAAATTATTACAAATGACAGGGTTTATCTTGCAGGCATTAAATTAAATCAAAATGTGAGGACTGAGCAGGCAGATTTACTGAGGTGGAATAAATAAGAAAAACGAAATGCCGTTCTACATCAGCAATGAAGGATATAGATCCTGATACACATCAACAGAGACAAGAAGTTTCCCTTTTCATTTCACTGAGAAAAATATTACTAAGCTGCAAATTTTCAAAGCAATACATATATGTGTATATATATATATATATATACACACACACCAGAACCAACCAGACAAAAAAGGCTGTGGATAGCCATGCTGAATTTACCAATTGCATATGGAAGAAAGCCATTATACTAGGAAACGGTTTCCTTATATGGATGCATAAGATGTTCAAATTGCATATGCTGTACTGAGGGATAATGAAAACCAACCTGAACAGCTGTGCCAAAGGTTTATTTTAATTGGCTGTTCCCTAGGAAGAAACTATCGATGAAAGGCGACCTTGTGCACAGCCGTGGCTGTGAGCTTCGATTATTATTTTCGTGTTATACAATTCTGTGTTTCCAGTATTAAACTCTAACTAGACAAATACGTGCTAGCCAAAAATACAGAGAAAATACTTCTCTTAAACACGACTGTGCAACTGTGTGAGCCAGTATGAACAGAAACACTGAAATGTGACTTAAGAATTATATCAATGTGTATGTTTATTTCACTTTCAGTGAAGATCTTTTTTCTCTTTTACACGTTATGGTTACTAGCCAAAGTTTTCAAAGGTATTCCCCAATGTGAGGCTCACACAGTGCTTTCAGAGCTGTCAAGCCATTTAAAGACTTTTAGCACGCTGCATATTTTTTTCCTATTTGAAACAGTTTATTGCTGCTTCAGATCCTCAGAAAATAATAACTGCTTTAGTGTAAGTCCCTGAAGATACAGCTGCAGGAAGAGAGGTCCAGCCTGGGGAGAATCTGGGACACATTATATTCTGGGGATAATAATTTGGCAGGCTTAGTGATTTAGGTTTTAATGAATAGGATTTAGTTTCTAAATAGGAAGGGGCTAAAAAATGCTCAGAGTCTGTACTTGTATTTGCCTAAATGACCTCATGGAAGCCGAAAAGCTAGACATATGTGTCACGGTATATGGTAACAAGGGAAGAAACCCAGATGGCGATATCTGTAGACAATAGATTGCAGCAGAAGAAGAGATCAAAGAGGTTGGAGAGGAGATCCCTATTCAGTTTCTTCTGCCTTTCCCCATTTTCTGACCAGCCCTGCTTGGTGTTTGTCACCAGGCTCTCAGACCATAATGCCCCAGTGACAACCCTCTCTTCACTCCCATGGACTGTGGGGTGCTTCATCAGCTGCTGCAGGTGAAAGTCCAAACTGTTTCCTCTAAAGCTACACATCAAACACACAGGACACCAGGAATTCTACTGCAGGCATGTGAAGTGATTCATCCCAAATGAATGCTGAATACCCAGTTACCGTCAGCGAGTATGTGCTATGTGACACACAGCCAACGCTGTCAGTCTTATTCCATGCAGAACCAGCTGCGAGAATCCCTGAGAGCCAGCTCCATGCATTAGGGTTTTATACCAGTCCCACAGCAGGCAGTGCCTGCACTGACATCGGCTGCTTTCAGCAAGTGGTTTTTGTAGCTGCTGTGGGAGAAGTCTCAAATTGAGAGCTTCGGCCTGCTAGGATGAGGCCCTTCTATTTCCAAGGATTTGGTCAAAATGTTGCTGCAAGGCAGTTGAAATTTTATTTATTTATTTATTTATTTAAATCTTAATCTGTGACTGATGTCCAGTAAGTAGCTAATCATGGAATCATATAATTGTTAAGGTTGGAAATGACTTCTAACGTCATCTACTCCATCCATCCAGCTGCCATTAATATTGTACACTAAATCATGTCCCTCGGTACATATACACATATACACACCTCTTGAACACCTGCAGGATAATGACCTCTAGGGATGGTGAACACCAGCTCCTCGGGCAGCTTGTTCCAGTGCTGGACCACTCTTTCGGAGAAGTTTTTCCTAAGAATGATCTTAAAATAATACAGGGAACAGGGAGGGGGACAGAGAGTGTGAAGTTCCAGCAAGCAGTGCTGTTGTTCTCCGGTTTGCATTGAATTTGATTAATATGGTTCGTGTGATCGTGTGAGCAGGAATGTTCCAGTGTGGGGTAGGAGGAGACGATACCATGAGAGAAGTTTCCCTGAGCACGCACTGTCATTTTGGAATGCTAGCTTCAAGCCATTCTGAATTTGATTGTATTCATAAAATGTAGCATTTGTCTTTCCTAAAAGCAAAGATAAGCCATACAAGGTGGAGCAGACTCAGGATATTCTATAAGTTCAGTGGTCATGCTTTTTGGCAAAGATGAGCTGCCTGGTTCCTACTCCATGGTTTGTGTGTGAGTTGCACAGAGGGGACCAGCAGCAAACCACAACGTCTCCTTTAAAGAGACATTGATTTAACCCAAAAGGCTGTTTTAGTGCTAGAGTTCAGCAGAAGATGGGTAAATTCATCTTGCGAACCTCTAGATCCACCACTTGGATGTGAGGTCAAGGTGTTTCTCTTCTGACATGTGCAAATGCAGCCATGCCAAACTTGTCAGCACACAAGTAGTGAAGCAACCTGAGGGAAGGACTAGGGCCCTCCCAGTCCCACACAGACCAGAGACTTCCCTTGGACATAGTTCACAACACACTACTTCCTACCAGCGTAACCTCTTCTGAAGTGCTGTGCAGGCAAGTTTATTTTGGCTAAGGACGAGGATTATTTTTTCATTCAGCTGTGGCTGAGTGGGACTGCAGAGTGTGTTAACGAATGGCTGGGCCGCACCGCCCTGACAACCCAGCAGCGCTGTGAGGGAGGCCAGCAGGAAATGTCGGTGTGTGCGTGGTCCGGTGCCATTTTGCCCTTGGGCCCTTGGGTTCAGCAGCTGCAAAGCTTCGCTGGTGAGCACGCGTTGGTTGCGTCTCAGTGCATGCCATGTCCTTTCTGAGTGTACCTCTGGCCTCAAAGGCAGACCCTTGGAACAAGCCTCTTTTCACCTATTTGGTCTGGATGTTTGGAAATGATCAGAGCCTGCATGAGATAAAGCCGACAACTTACTTTATGTAAGAAGGTAATGAGTAAGCTCATGGTTTTACCATAGTAATTGTTTTTTTTGTCAGATTTGGAATATTTTACAAAATGGATAATGTGGTTTTCCGTGACTGTGTCTTCCCAGAGCAGAGCCTCATGCTGTGAACAAGGAGGGGGAGCAACAAGGGTGGGGGGGAAATGACTGGAAGCTGTAAACAGAGGGGCCTTTCCTGGGTGTTCAATTCAAATCCCATCATGGGTTTCAACTCTTCAGCCCGTCTTAGCACTTGTATGAGCATTTCCCTGTTGATTGTCTCCCTTCCTCCCAGTCCTTTCCTTGTTTTGGTAAAGTTTTGTTATTTCAGTGATGTAATTAGAAACGTGTTTTTATGGGCTCGTATTTTTTTTTATTTTTATTTTTTTTAAGTTAAATGACTGAAAGTACTGAACTACACACTTTGGTGACACTGACTTTTTACCACCTAAAATTGGCAGTGATCACCAGACCAGAAATGGAAATTGGCAGGTACCACTGGATGTACAGGAGTTCAAGGCCACACCGGTACCATCATGTGCCAGCATTGAGAGGCAATGTTAGTCCTTTGGGGATTCAAGGTAAATAAAAGGGCGGGGTGAAACTGGAATGGAGAGTTCAGAAATGGGAACATGAACCTAATGCTTTGCAATAGTCCTAACAATGCAAGAGTAATGTTCTGGTTTTTGTTCTCTTTGTTAAGCCTGTAAGGAGTTCGGTTCTTTCATATGAGTACTTGATGTACGTTCAATTTTGGTTGTTAATACTTGAAAGACAGTAATGTGCATTGAAGGATACCTCTCTGTTAAATGTGCTGCCTGTTTCAGAACTGTTTAATGACAAGATGGTATAGTATGTTTTTTGTGTGCAGATGAACCTGTCCAAATGGTCAGCCACTAATGCACTGATTGACACTAAATTAGGGACAGCGCATCTGATCTATTGGTTTCCTACAATATGCTTCCTAGACAATATTTGATGGTCTTCTCTGCATTTTTCCCTTGCTAGAAATAGTAGTGTACCTGTCAGACCTTAAAAGATTTGTGTAGTCTGTTTCAGATCTTTAAAGACAAGAGGCTGAAGTTTTAAAAACTGTTTTCTGATTCCACATGGTTTCAATAGTTGACCTGAATCCTTACAATTTATTTATTTATTTTTTAATTTTCCTGAACCTTTGTTTTGAGAAACTGGAGTGATTTAGGTTTGAAGCATCTTAGAAAGATACCTGAAGTTGAGCATAGGGGTAATGGTATGGGAAAATTCCAGCCTGACCGTGGGTTAACAAAGTTAAGGGCATGAATGCTCGAAGAGAGCATTTGCAGCTATCTGCATCCAGCAGTCCTCTTCTTCTCATGGAGCTGAGTGACTGAAGCCTGTGTGACAGGTTGTTTTCTGGAGATGTCTGCCTCCGTATCATAGTCTTTAACTGCAATTGCAGAGAAACATTCACCAATTTGCCTCCATTATATGTTTGTTCTTCAGGATTCATATGTTTACGCATTTCAGAAGGTCTTTTTTTTCTTTTGCAAGTACTTAGGTAGTAAATCATGACCTATGTCTCCCATCTTCATTAGCAATATTCATTTTGGACCTATTTTATGGTAAGTGATCCAGTGACAGACACACGGCTGGCTGTAGACGTGTCAAAACTTCAAATCTGTATTTGTGGGATCCTTTGTACAAGAATAAAAGGTTTAAGGAGGAATGACAGATAATGAAAGCTGCTTTCCTGGTCTGTGGAGAGCAAGGAAGGAACAGGCCGGGTGCCTGGTTATCAGGGCCTTGTGCCCTGTCAGCTGTCCCCAGTGCTGAGACACGTCCGTATGTGCTGGCACAGATGAGCCGGACGCAGAGGAGACTTGCAGCCTTCTGTCATGGCAGCTGGGAGTCTGGCACCTAAATGGGGACAGAAACCCTTGTTTAGGCAGCAGAACCCTTTGCAGGCTGCCTTGGGAAGCTTCCTACAGTAACATGTAGGTAAATGTGATGCCTTGTCATGGAAGGGCTGAAGAAGAAAGGGTTCTTACTGATGGAAACCAAACCACACAACAGAGAGGCCAGTTCAAAGGAAGGTGCTTTAAGTGGCTGCACTTAAATAAATTAAAAGGTTTCTAGGCAGCAGCAAGACTGTTCTGAGCAGGTCTTGAGTAAGACCAACAAGACCAACTTGCCAGTGATGAATTAGCCACAGTGAAAATATTAGTCTTTCCCTTAGATTGAAGGGAAAATATGGCTTTAATCACAGCACACCTGCTGTAACACACCTCCCTTCAGCACTGGCACGCAGCTCTCTGCTGCTGTGTGATGTTGGCTGGAGTGCTGAGATACAAGCTCAAGCTGCTTTGACAACCCGCCTTGTTTCTGGAGTTTCTGTGCAGTGTGGGTTGTCACTATCTCACCTGATCTGTCAGTGTCAGCGTGGACATCACTAGGAGAGCCCGTCTAAGGCATCCCCATGGTATCTGCTGTAGTCAGAGGGTCTTCATGTATGACATGGTCTCTCTTCCGCCACTTTAAGCTTTCATCAAGTACTTGAGCAATAATGGTAGAATCAGTGTGAGATTTGCTGCAGTGCTTGAGCCAAGGCATCCTCAGAGCACCTGCGAGCTTAATGAGCCTTTCAAAATGCCTAAAACAATCTTTTTTTCTCCAGGAAGCGTTTCTGTCTCTAGAAAAAGATACTTAGCACCGGCTGCTTCATGTAAGCTGAGCTGTAGGTGTTACAGGGGAAGTGGGCGTTGTTTGCTTTGTGGGAAGCTTTTTTTTCCCCTTAACTTACATCCTCTCAGCTTGCACCCTTACTGAAGCAAGCTGAAATTTTGAAAATGGCATGGTGGGACACCAGCTGGGGAAATACTTCCATGGTGGCTGTTGTAGGGCAGAGGACTTCTCTAGTAGTGATTCAGGCTTCTTGTAACTTCTCTCATTCCATTTTGGATGGACCTCCTCAAAAGATTTTGGCACCCCCAGGCTTCTCTGAAATGGAGAATTAAGTTACCAAGTCTTAGACCAGCTTAGTAAAATGCCTCCTGCACTCTGTGTTTGGCCCCTTAACCCTATGTAGAGAGAGGCTGTATTTCTGTTTGCTTCTTTGTAGCTGGGGAGGAGGCATCTGGGGAAGCAGTTGGTAGTAGTGGCTGAAATCCAGCATGGCATAAGTCATGTGCTGACAGCTGGTAGAGTGTGAGGTCAGTTATGACTGCCAGAAACTTGGACCTAAGATCCACAACTGCCATCTTCCAGGTAAGATACTTGCCCTTGATTAAATCAAGTTAGCTTTAGAAAATTGTGTCTTCCAATTTCCAAAATGATTGGAGGGAAGTTTGCCCAGGGAAACCCTGATACCAATACAGAAATACTGGAGTGACCCTTGGGACTGAAGTGCTTAGGCGCTTTTGTGCCTCTCCCAGTGAGCATGCATGGATTTCGAGTATCTCTTCCACTCTGCTCATCTGTTTCACCTCTTTGGCTTGAGCTTGTGCACAATAATCACTTGATCTACCAGCTACTGAGGCAGAAATGCTTGCATGTTGACCCTGTTGATTGTTTCTCCGAGAAAGCAAGAACAGGTGAACTGAGGGGAGGAAGGTGAGGGTGAGGTTGAGGAAGAATGTCTTCAGGCGTCTTAAGCAGTGAGTTGATGGTCCATCAGCTGAGAGTTACAGCACAGCTTGGACCAGAGGCTGCCCTTGCTGATGCAATATGTTTGTTCTTAGAGCTCTGTGTATCAATGAGCCCTTCCACATGCTCAGGCTGTGCGAGAGTCCCAAGGGGCTGCTTTGCATAGTAGAATACTAGAGCGAGTCCGCAGGAAGAATAATGCCAAAGCTTTTATCAGTACTGCTTGAGCTGTTCCTTATGTGAGAAGTCTCTTTTTAAAGCATCTACTTAATTTTCTTCTCCGTTAGTAGCTTACAGCTAAGAAACATCCATCCTCAAGGGGTCCCTTTTGTACCAGTTGGAAGTAAGGCCTTTTCCGTAGCAAAAATCAGATGTATTTCTTCTGGTGAAATTTTCATCGTTTCATGGACCAAACATAAAACAGAGGAGATGTGAATTAAAATTGACAATGTTTTGCCTGACCTTTGTGCAAGAGAGTAAAGCTGAACAAGAGCAGTTCTCCGGTGCTTCAGTCTCATGGGGTGCAATGTCCTTCTCGTGCAGGTCTAGCTCCTCACTGTCACATAGCAAACCACCAGGGGAGGGTGCTTGCAGTGAGCAAGTGGAGGTAGTGATTCATATTTTATAGATTGTGCTGTCTGAAAATGATGCCTCCAGAACACCTGTGAACTTAATGAGCCTTGCAGAAGGCTGGGAATGGAATAAATGGCAAGTGTATGTATTTCAATAAATTTGAAGAAGATAAACTAGACGAAGTCTGTAAAAAGGCCATTCAGTGTGTCTGCCGTGGCACTAAACAGGCCTTAGAATTTAACCTGCTGCATCCTGCAATGGGGATGCTTATTTTTTTTCCTGTAAGTCACAGTTTAGATCTCAGATTTGTTGGAAAAGGGGTCATATTTACCAATTTCTGTTTTTTAGAGTATTTTCTGTGTCATTTAATAGCATCTTTCTAGATGCTATTGCATCTAGATATTGCACTGCTCAGAGGCCATTTTTTCCCCCAGTATGGCTGTTAGGTTTTCTTTAGTGAAAAGAAAAAAAGAAGCAAATCATCCTGATAAACTGTACAAGGATTTTTGTTGTTGTTAATCGTCTTTAAAATAAAAATAAATAAATAAATTTAAACAAATAAGTAAACAAAAAGGGTACTTGTTTACTATTGGAATATTGTGGAGCAGCTTAGCTTTCTTACTCATCGATACCTAGTGCTTCATGGATTTAAAATAAGGGCTTGGTGCTGGTGCTTTCAGGCTCTGAAATGCTTGTTCTTGGTGGGTTCTCTGCACCAATTCCAGCACAGGAGGCAAGGACAAGGATTTTTAGTTCTCTGCTGTACGAGAGTGTGGAAGCATCTAATGAAGTTCTAAGGATGGCACTTGTAGGATGGCAATCGTAACAGCCGATAACTCCTCAGTAGAGGGGAACCAGCTGCATGACTGTAACAGTGTAGAAACAGAGTAGCTTACATGTATCAAGAACATCTGAAGAAGTTGCAAATAAGGCTGGTGACCCTTAGAAAGGGATTTTTAAACCTCGTTCTTCAGTCCTTTGAGCAGCTCCTTACTAGCAGAGATGGGGCTGAGGCTGACTTGATGGATCAGACCACCCAAATCTCACTGTGTTGGCAGTAGAAACATCCACCACTATCCACCAGCATGGATGGAATGGTGGTCTTTAAGGTCTTTCAGGTCTGACCTTTTGTGGTCTACAAAGGGCATGTCATCTTTATCACCAATAGCATTCACGTTGCTTAGGAAAACATATTAATACATTAATTTACAACTCGGTGTAGCTAGACTGACACATCCTTCCATGAAGTTTTCTGGCTCCCGGGAAGAGTTTGCTATCAGTAGAAACTGAATTCACAGCTGAATTCTTCTGATTGGTGGAGAACAAAAAGAGAAAAGTAGGAAAAGTTGAACTTGAAACTCTAAGAGGTTTAAGAAGTCCATGGGAGGAAAACACGGGATGTGTTCTACTTGAGCTTACCGCTTTAGTCTGTTTGATGTTCTTGATCCTTAACAGTGGCGAGTGAGCATTTCTCATCATTTGTAACAAAGGTTTTAGCTTTCTGTGTTATATTGTGCAAATCAGCAATATTTAAGAGCAGTAACAGGTAAGAATAGAGCTTTAGCTGAGCCTTTCAAGTCATTCAGCACAAAGACTTTTGATTTGAGTGCCCCTGTGAAGGCTTGCAGGGAAATTTGTCACATGCTTTAAACTTACCCCCTTGTAAGTCTAAATATCTTATTGTACTGCTGCTACTGACCCTTGGCACTCAGTGTGGGTGACAGCTGTGAGAACTGGAAGTTATCTCACTGCTAGATACTGTCTTATTCTCACACAGAGAAGAAGGAGGCAAATGCTGTTTTTTTCTTCAGAGGTATTGGCATATTCCCACATCCCTCGCTGCTTCCCCCATAGTTGTCAATCATGCTGTAAGGTACAAAAATGTACATCCTACCATGCACAAGCTGTTTGGAATGGAGATTTAAAAAAAATGAAGTAGGTGTCAGAAAGTAAAACTGGCATTTGTGTTCATTGACTTACAGTTAATTGCCTGACAAAGATCTGTGATAGTTTAAGGCTCTGGTGGTAATTATGCATGTTTGGCATCAGGTAACCTTCAGCGCTGGGGAAAGAGGAGGTGAATGTAAAGTATTGAGTTCTCCTCTTATGTGAATTGAGAGTAGTGCTCCCAACGTAGGGCTCATGTGGATGCCTAATAATTAACCTAATTTACAAGCACTGACTGCATTTAAGATGTTATCTGGTGCTTTTTCTTCCCTCGGGTTTCCTACAACTGTCTTGTCGTGAAAGCAGTTCTTCAGTGCTTACCTCCCGACCCCTGTGCTGAATGTAGTAGTTATGGAGACTCTTTACATCATGCTTCCTATGCTTTGCTTTGCTTGATGGCTTTGTGAACATGTGCCTGTCTCAGCTTTTCAAGCCTGGCCTTCAGAGCTGCTGTGTGGACTTCCTAGAGAAAGCCCTGGGACTACCCATGACACCTAACCAATCATAATGCACTGCCTTTTGTCACTCTGTTAGCACAGACATTGTCGTTCCAGTCCATCTTGACCTTAGTAGGATGAGTCAGAGTCTAAGAATTGCTGCTTCGTGGTGGTTGTTTTTTTAAGACCTCTTTCCATTAATTCTGCATTACCTCGCTTTTCTGCGTTTAAATCTTAAAGCCGTACTTTAAGTACCAAAGAAGGTTTAGCCACACAATTGCCGTTTGACACGGGAAATTGAATAGCTAAGCCCCTACATCTATGTAACAGCCCGTACTCTGCTGGGTAGATTATACAATTATTCTTCATACGTTAAGCAACCAATTCCTGGTTTGTGTACATATCTCTAGGTTCATCCTTTACCAATTTCCCGTGACTGATAGTTTCCAGGAGATTAAAAGAATAGTTGGTTCCTGTCTTTTTTTCCTTTCTCTTTATTTTAGTCCTTCAGCAAGAATATTTGTGTGTGTGTGCGTGTGTGTGTTTAATAGCATTCATTCCCTAGAGAATAATCTCAGTCCTTGTTTTAGCTGGCCTCCTTCTGAGAGTGTGTTAAATCTGTAGCCAAGATCACAGGCAGCCCTGGGCAAATCATTGGGCTGTTATTAACCTGCCTCCATGGCAACTGCTGCTCACCAGCCTGGGGACAAAAAATGTTTTTATTCTGCTGAGTTGCACAAAAGGTTCTAGTGATGCCTCGCACAAAATGGCCATTGAAAGGGGAGAGGCAGCGACGGGTATTTGTGCTGCACAGTTTCATATTTAAATCATTTTACTCTGCTGTGTTAGAAGTAGATGAGCAGCTTAAAACTTCATCGTGTCGGCCGTGTGGGAATTAAAACGACAACAACAAAAAATGTAGTTCCAATTTTCCACCAAAACTTCTTAGTTTGGTCAGCTTTAGTTTATGGGCCTTCAGCCTGCGTCTGTCATCAGTGTGTAATCAAGCTAATTGGTAAAAGTGGTTGTGAAATAGGCAGCCATCATGGTGGGTTTGCAGTCATACTGTAATGAGTACTTGCTGGCTTGGGGTTGCAGAGTGTGACCATAAAGCAGGTTGCCTAGGAAGCTTTCTTTTTGGGAAGAAATCCTGTCTTGCTTCAGTGCTAGTCTGGGCGTCTGGGTAAGACCATCTTAGATGAACATTTGATTTTAGCTGGTTTTGAAAGCTTGTTTTAGGGGAGATCTATCTATCTCTCTCTATATAAACATATTTAAAACTAGCTCTGTAGTCCAGGTGGGGAATCAATTTAGTCTCCGACAAGAGGCTGTGCAGAAGCTCTGGTGTTGATTTGGGTGCCCAACAACCATATGGGTTCTGTTTCATGGAAAGGGACTACTTTGGGCTGCTTTTGTTCACTTAGAAGTTGGCTGCATGCAATACCTCTGTGAGCTGAAGCCCCTCTGCCTCCTGGTTGAGGCTTGGTGTGAGTGGTTCCTGCAGTTCCAGAGCTGGGCAGCTTCCTCTGCCTCACCCTACAGACTAAATAGGGTTTCCCAGGGCTGTGATCTGACCTGATACAAAGAACCATCAAGACCATCTAAATATTGTGGTGTGGCTTTGTATTTGAGCTGCTGGGAGGGGACACATAGAGTACAACCACAAAGACACTACATGCTGCTGCTAGTGACCTGGAAGAGAGAGGGGGATTGCCACCATCAGTTTGCTTTGCTTCCAGTTGCTTTTATTTCCCTTTTCTGATGGGATCCTTCCATGAGTTGATCAGTGATGTGATTGACCTCCTGCCCACCAACCAGTGAGCAGGAGTTTGGTTGCCTGCTCCTTCACAGTAGGACCTGGGAGGCTATTTTGTGCCAGGCTGCAGCCCTGCATTGCCAGACACATCCTGCTGGCTTGCTTTGCCAATAGGCCTGGGCAGGCCTTTAGTGCTGATCCCAAGTCAGGTGCAGCAGTTTCCAGGCTTAACTCATGGAGATTTGGGTCTGATGTGGAGGCAAGCATAGAGGGAGGTGAGCCGGCCTCATGTGTAGGTCTCCCCTTGTGCCTGACATATGGCTTGGGGACTGCCATCAGGCACAACCCCCAGGCATCGCAGCTGAGGTTCACTCTGCAAGGTCTGCTTCCTGAGCTCAACCCTGGACCTCTCTGATAAGATGAATACTGGAGATGTTTTTCTGTGATAGTGCTCAACTGTGTCTGCTTGCTGTGCCTTGTCCCTGAGTGCCCCACTGCCATGTCTGTGGCTATTGCTGTGCTTCTGTCCTGGAGGGAGCTCCCACTGTGCAACTTCCAGCTATGGACTCAGCTACAAATGTTTGCTCCCATGCAATTACACCTCACCCATAGTTAGCAGAGTGGCATTTCATAGGTTATTTCCCTGGTGGTAGCTGCTCTAGCTTGACTTAGACACTTGCTAGTGGCATTCAAAAATGGAGAGTTTTACACTTGTGACATGGGTAGGACTGTGAGGACAATGGGACGTGTAGGTTCAGCAGTCCCATACCTGCACATGATTTCTTCATGTTGTGCTATCTGGAGAGATTGGCATGCTATGCCAGGCACGGCATCGAGCGGCGTCCTAATGGCTTGTGCTTTGCGCAGTTGTATGAAATGTACGTTAATGGAGACAGCTTAATGCCGTCACCCTGAAGTAATGAATTGGTATGGATTGCCATTACCATTATAACGCAGTTAAAAGCTGTGTTTGTTTCCGATTTACATTTCCCAGCTCTGCAAGCAGATGGACTTTCAGACAGCACGGTTGGGAGGAGCCTGGTAATTCGGCTGCTACGACCTTATTGCAGTGTTTGCCAGCAGCAGTTCTGGGGGGTCGTTCTGTTAACTCAGACTGCTTAGGCAATAGATTTCATTAAAACCGAGTATGCTACTGCAGACTGTACTCTGGGATCGCTGAAAATCCAGTGCATCCTATAAAACTGGAAACGTATTGTCTGTGTAATTCTGCTCCATCTCACCACTCAATAAAAACTGCTAATCTTTGTCACTAAGTTTTTCTGTTGATAGATCTGTATCTGTATATGGACTTAGACAAAGATACTCAGGAGCCATGGCTGAGTGGAGAGTAGTCAGGTTTTGCAGAGCGCCATGGATTCCACACACCCTTCATTTCTCCAAAAGGCTTTGCAGGGTCGAGTACTTCTCTGGCATTCTGAGCAGTGCCAACACACCTGGTGCTCGTGTCCTTAATACCAGCAATGCTGAAATGTGGCGAGCTCTGTGTCAGCAGCTGGATCGCAGTGGACCACTTCAGACAAGCGGCTCTTTTCCATTTCACTGGCTGTCTCATTGATCTCCTCTCGATCCTGTAACATTGGGAATACTCAGCCCACTTTCTGGGCTTTGAGCTCACTCTGACAGATCTGTAGGTCAGCGTTCAGAGGATGATGCTTTCTTGCACCAGCTATAGATTTTTGCTTAGTGCAGTGACAGTGTCTGGGTCTTTTATTCCCCAAGGCTTTTACCAAGCAAAGAGTGAATATTCTTTTTCCTCATAATTTGCTTTTTGCTCATAACATTTCTTTTGCTTTCTCTCTCCTGCTTAGGTTGCTTTGAATGTTGCATTAAGTGCCTAGGAGGAGTGCCATATGCTTCGCTGGTGGCAACCATTCTCTGCTTCTCGGGGGTCGCCTTGTTCTGTGGCTGCGGCCATGTGGCGCTCACAGGCACCGTGTCCATCCTTGAGCAGCACTTCTCCACGACTGCCAGTGACCATGCTTTGCTGAGTGAAGTGTAAGTATGCCTCCCATTGCCACTGTTTGTGGAGGAGCCATTGTTCATTGCAACACCCTCATGCTGAGCAGGTAGAGATGGGTTCTCATCTCAGTCTCCATCCCCAAGCATTAGTATGATTGTTTGTCCAACATCTTTGGGGTGGTGTTTATTTTGGTGTTTTGCAGTGTTTACACACAAAGAAGCAGTGTGTGTATCTTGCTTTAACTCATTTATATCCATTACATCCATTTCAAAGACCTCTAAAATAAGTGCATTATACCTGCTGCTCTGGAGTTACACCTAACTTCTGTCAGCCATCAGAAGGCAGTGATGTGCCCAGAGTGGAGAAGCGGCTTTGTGTACAGGGCAGAATAAGATCCTACTCTTGAATTAGATTCCACAAGTAAATGTGTTGCAATCATGAGGCTGTTGGTTCTTATTTGCAGGGGTAATCTTTACTATGGGGGGACAATCTTCGCTCTGATGAAAGCAAATAAAATCTGAATAAAAAGTATTTACTGACACAAAGTCTGAAGGGATAACGGGAGTAGCAGGGAAGTGCTGTTCTGTCTATCACTCCTCAGAAGAAGGTGGATTGGGTGGATACTGTGCGCTGGACAGAAAAGCAAGAAAAAAGGAGAGTGCAAAGACTTACCAGTAGCTTAAATGTTTGTCTTTGCCACTGTAACTTTTGGAAATAGCCCCTAACATTTCACTGATGGTTTTCACGTTCCTGAGGCTACTCAGGGAAGCCTGTTTCAGAGCCTGTAGCCAGCATCCAGCCCCGCTGAAGCAAGTATCTGTTTCCTTTTAACACCAAGGACCTGAGTATATGGATTGGTGGTTTGGATGTGTGCCGCACTTCCCAGCACCAGCTGGGCATTATATATCCCCTGTGCTGAGAAGATTTTGCACAGATTTTGCTCATCTGCCCCTTAAGACCCAGTTTTTAGGACACCGATTGAAGACTTTTGTATTAGAGTCCAGTCCAGCGCACTTAATTCTCCAGTTCTGGGGGAGGGGCTTCTTTTTGGTCGTAGCCTCCCTTTTAGCTCTTGGTGGACATAGACCTGTCAATCTGCAGGTACTGAACCTGAGACTGCCACAGCTCACCTCTTCCCATCCTCTGAGAGCACTACAGGCAATGTTTTGGGGCTTCTCTGCCTCCCAATGCCCAAATTCAGGATCCCCCTGTGACCGCATGCCCCCCCACCCCCCCCTGCTGCTAGACACTGGGTCCTCTGTTGTGTGAAGCGCAGGGACGCTGCCATTAGCATAAAAATTTAGAGAGAAACAATGAGCAGCTGTTCTTAGAATTTGCAAATGAAATTGCAAAAGTAGCCACAACAGGCACCAGCTTTGCATTTTGGAGAGTTGTTGACGAGATTTCTTGTCAAGGCAGCCTCAGCAGCTGGGGGGTTGTGCGACTCTTACCAAAGAGCTCCAGCTCTGTTGAAGGCAAACAAGAAAGGCTGGGGAGATGAGGTGACAGAAAAGGGCGAAGAATTTAAGGCCAGGAGGTGTAAATTCAATGAAAAATATACTAGTAGGCCAACGTTTGTAGAATCGATTTTTAGACAGGTTTCATATTGCTAGTTTTTAGTGAGGTGCATAGTCTTTTAGTCTGTTAGTGGCAATGGAATGAATTCTGTTGTTGTCCCTCAAATGAGATAATGTCTTTATGCTTTACAGCACAGGTGCGATGGATTTATCCTGTTATTTTGAATCAGTTTGGAAAATAAACATAAATGCCACTTCACTTCCCACGTGTAATTTTAAATGATCGATATCCTGTTTTGATGCGAGAGGCGTGCGTTCTGTCTGGATAATGCTTAACTATGTAAATTGTGGTAATCAGTTTTCTTCAAATGAAGCTAAATCATGCAGGTGTTCCTCAGAGACGCGTATCTGTGCTGGCAGCCAGTTTAGGGAGAGTAATAAGAACTGAAGAACAATCTGAGGAAAGACACACATACATATACCCTTAAAAAAAATCAAAGGCAGTGTGAGTCTATAAAGTTAATCTTTCTGTTCTATGAATAGCTTCATTAAAGACTGCCATCCCAACAAACATATATATATCTATATATTTAAAGAATATAAGTTGTGGAGAAGTTAGTGCTAATGATAACTCTTTACTGGGTGGGTGGTGATACGCTGGAACAGGTTGCCCAGTGAGGCTGTGGAGGTGTTCAAGGCCAGGCTGGATGGGGCTCTGAGCAACCTGGTCTAGTGAGAGATGTCCCTGCCTGTAGCAGGGGGTTGGAACTGGGTGATCTCGAAGGTTCCATCCAACCCAAAGCATTCTATGATTCAGTTATTCTGTGATAAAGTATGATTTCTGGAGACCAGAAGAAATGTTGTATAGAAGATCTGCCGTTCTGGTCCTTCCAAACAGTCAGCTCACGTGCTGAATCTGTGATGAGATTGCTGATGTTATAGATGATTCTTTCTGTTAACTGTTCCAGACAGAATAAAAACACTTCAGAGTGTCGCTGCTGGCGGTAGATTTGTAGGGAATCAAGAGTCTCATCCAATAAGATCCAAAGGAAGTGCTTATGGTATCTGCCTTGTAGCCTTCCTCTGCACATTTCTAGAGTACCTCAAATGGAAGGGTTGGCTGAATGTTTATTTCACTTTTTTTTTTAACATTTACCTGCATTTAGGGGAGCTTAAGTGTGACTTAAGGTGCTGAAGTGGTCTGCTTGCTGGGAAGTACCTTCATGGGCTGTGGAGAGCTTTCCTCAAGAGCACTCACTGCAGACAAGTGTCACTGAGTGTACAGACATCTGCAAACACACATTAACTGGATTTTACAGGTGGAAGTGGTGAACTTCAGGGACTGCTTCTTTCCCCCGAGCCCAGGGAACAGGCACAGGGCTTAGTAGTTCAGCCAGCAGAGCAGCCCCAGCCTTTTCTGCCTCAGTGCACTCTCCCTTATGCTGGAGCTGTCAGACATTCCCCAAGTCCGGCATCAATCACAGGAAAGCACAGCACCATGGTGGAGGCATGAAATGGAAACCTCCAGCTTATGACTAACAGCACTCAGGGCAGGAACCACAGCACAAACAAGGAGATGCTCAGGCAGTCAGGGGACTTATGAACATCAGCAGGGCATGCCTGTGGCAGTGGGGCCATCGATGTAGCACCGTCCTGCAGCCCACTTGCTTAAAATGCATCCAAGAGCTCTGAGCTGTGTCTCTAAAGAAGGAATTGTCTTATACCCGTTACAATTAGGGAGGACTTGCTTTGCTTAAATAGGACTGAGATCTAATTATGACTTTTTTTTTTCTTTCCCATTGTAGAATACAGCTAATGCAGTATGTAATTTATGGCATTGCATCATTTTTCTTCTTGTATGGAATAATCCTTTTGGCAGAAGGCTTCTATACAACAAGTGCTGTGAAGGAGCTGCATGGAGAGTTCAAAACAACAGCCTGTGGCCGCTGCATCAGTGGAATGGTGAGTAGTGCTGGAAGTGGGAACATGTGCCATTGCTTGCTAAAACCCATTGGGCTTGGCTTGACTCCTGTGTTTTTGAACCACCATATCATGCTGCTGCCTTTAACTCCTTGTGGGTGGGCAGAGCCAATCCCTGCTGCTGATCCTTCTTTGAACTTTGGGGATGCTCAGTCAAATCCAAACTCTTTATGTTGACTTTCGGGGTGCTTTCAAGGCCTTCCCCTGCTGAAGCTGAACTCACTGTTCAAAACTCATGGAGGCTTCTGATTTTGAAGCACTCAATATGAGACAAACTTAAAGTTGCACTTTTGAACACAGCATGCACTAGCAATGGTAAGGGCAGACTGTAAAAGGGCTGTGATTTGCAGAGCTATTTAAGTAGCAGACTGCAGTGCCTCTGACTTCCTCGGTCTGTTCTACATGAGGATGTCTGGATCCTTCAAACAAACAGCAATGAATGAAGCTTCACATCGTCACGGCACTTGAATCAAATATTTCCATCTCGCTTTTGCAGATGGCAGAAGGGATAGAGGCTTAATAATCAGTCTTTTTTGCAACGCTGAAACACTTAGAGCCTTAAAGTCACAAGCCATTCTTCTCTTCAGCATCCTTCTGTATTAGCACAACATTTTAAACAAAGTTTAACTAAAAATAAAACTTCAGATTCTCACCCACGTTGCCCCCCAGGGCGCACTCTGCGAGAACAGCGACGTAACTGTTTCTGAGACGGGATTTCAAAGCTATTGCTGCAAATCTGAATTCAAAGCTCATCGTTCTGGAGGAAGATAAGCAGTGTGACAGATCGCCCATGGGAAAGTGTGGGTGAGAAGAGCAGAGGCTTTTGATGCGACTGTTGCATTTTAATATACAGCCTATATCCTGTACTTAAAAAAATATGTGCTTTCGGCTGGCTAAATACAAAGAGGATGCGTGTTTGTTTTCATGAAGGTTAACAATTTTCCGCTGTGCTGTTGGATGCTTATTGAGTTTTTCAAGAGCTAATGAAAATAAGGCTTCTGATCATTTCCCAGTTAAGCTTCTCCCCTTCTTTTTCGTGGAAAGTATCTTCTCCGTGGAGAAAAATTATGTCTAAAACAGCGTTTTCCAAAGATGCAAAATACAGTGGAAACATAGACATGTGCGCATTCCATTACTGTGGATAATTGCTTCTGCAGTTGGGTAGTTGTGCAAGCACATGATTGTCAGCTGCGTACACAAATACCAGTGTGACACGCAGAAAATCACAAGGTTTGCAAGCAGGAATAATATTTTCGTAGTCTGGTGGCTGCAGCTGGGTGCACACAGCAGCTTTTGGGCATCCAGTGGTTTTTCTGCCAATTTGATCAAGAACTTCTACGTTTTCCTCAGCGACATCACTGAGCTGGGGGCAGTCCCCTCCAAGTCGCATAGGATTATTACAGGAGACAGACTTCTGACTTGAGTGAGCTGTTTCTCTTGGCTGTGGTAACGCACAGTAACTGTTTCCAACAGTTTATCTCTATTATACGCGAGGTCGATTGTGCTTTTTCCTAGCTATTGCAGGAGTTGAAGGCTTCGTGTTCTCCTTCTCACGGACATTTCAAATGCACACGTGCAAGCCCACGTTTTATTCATAACATAGTTAAAGAAATCCTTTAAACTGATCCACTTGGTTGATACTGAAAGCCAGTGAGAGATCTGGTGCAAGGCACAAAGCAGGTTATTTCGGTTCAGCGGTATATAAATTCAAGGTGAGCTGTTTGTTTTTTGGGGTGTTTGTCTTAGTTTTTCAGGTACTTCCAGCTGCCCACGTGTCACCTTCTTTCCCTATAAAGCCCAACCAAATGTTGAACCGCTGCTATAGGATCTCCAGCCTTGTTTGGTGTGGCTGGACACACCTCTGAGGATGCAGACTTCCTTCACTGCAGGATATTTGTTCAGTTTGGGGCCAGGCTGAGACAGTTCCCCTTCATCAGAGCTTTTCCCATCCTTGCTGCACCGACACACAGGTTTCATATAGGAGTACAATGTCAGCGTTCTACTGCAAAGTGAAGCCTTCGCAGTACACTTAGAGTTAAATAACAGTGAGAAGGTGTATACAAGGTGTAAAAAACTTTCCCTGCTTTGCAAGTTGATTCCACTTTCTCAAGGAGGGGCAAGCTGGGAGCTGATGCCAGAGCTCTGAGTAGTACCTCACCATAAAACTTAACATGGAAGAAGAGGGAAGAGAGAGGAGGTCCGGTGGGAGGAGGAGGCTGGAGGTTACCAAAGCAGTGAGTGCCATACCTGGTAATCTCACCAAAGAAAATTCAGGTAATTTCTTTTTTTTTTGGAAAAAGAGAACACAAACCAGCAAATTTCAGTGGGAAAATCCATCATCTTCTCTGAGGTGAAGTAAGTAATTTTCTTCTTGGCAATGCGTATTAGATCAACTCCAGCTTTCTGATTCGTAATGAATACAGTGTGTTTTCCAAAACAGGTATTCTCATTTGTTACATTCAGAATTGATTCCAGTAAATCAGGGAGCAGAGGAAAGCGCTGTAAACATTGATTCACTCTACTGTTGTGATTTGCAAGTTACATGGAAGTGCTGGTATATTACAGCTAACAGAAACCAATCTTTATACTGACTCCTGTTGGCATTCTTATCGGTTCTAGCCTACAACCAGCATCCCTGCCTCGCTGAGCCTCTTGAGAAATGAATGGGCTGCTCACTCAGGAGGCCACGCTGTTTGTTCTAGCAGCCTGATGAGAAAAGAAATGCCTGAATTACTTCCTCAGTAGCGCTGAGAGCAGCAAATTATTTTTAAGCTAAGGTTGTTCGTTCGCACGCGTGGAAATAAGAGAGTATGTTAATGGAAGTTAAATGCCTTATTACTCAATTTCTGAAAGTATGTTTAAAGACTGTATCGAAGCATTGTTAAGGAAAAATCAAGTATTCTTTGCAAAGAGCAAATGTGAAGTGCTTGTTTTTTCTCTGCCCAGTTTGTTTTCCTCACCTACGTGCTTGGAGTGGCCTGGCTTGGGGTGTTTGGCTTCTCTGCTGTGCCTGTCTTTATGTTCTATAACATATGGTCAACTTGCGAAGTCATCAAATCTCTTCAGATAAACATGACTGTTCCGGGAGACCAGATCTGTGTGGATATCAGACAATACGGTACTTATTCAGATCCAGATTAAATGCTTTATCCTCTCTCCTTGGTCTGTCTTCACTAGTTTTGTTTCAGCTTCATCAAAGGAACCAAAAGCAAAAGCGTCTTGTATCTCTGAATGTGCTATTGCTTTTCTAATTAATTCAGATTACATTGATCTCTTTCCAGATGCAATCAGTTCAACTGAACTGGCAAGTCATTTATCTAAAATGATTCTGTAGCAGTTTCCAATACTATAATATTAGGTGTAAAAATAGATTGGCCTCAAAACAAACTGCTTAGATGCAGAGCTGAGAGAGAACCAGATTCTGTCTTCTTGAACCTATTTGTATATATATATATATTTTAACAAAAGGCTGTTTTACATAATGCCCAAATTGTGCTTTAATAATTACTTTCAGAAAGGACAAGAAGGAATGGCCTCAAGTTGTGCCAGGGGAGGTTCAGGTTGGATATTAGGAAAAATTTCTTCTCATAAAGAGCAGTGATGCAGTGGCACAGGCCACCCAGGGAGGTGGTGGAGTCAGCCATCCCTGTAGGTGTTCAGGGAACATGTGGATGTGGAACGGAGGGACGTGGTGCTCAGGGATATGATTTTAGCAGAGGGTTTTTAGAGTTAGGGTACTAAGGTTAGGCTGCAGTTGGACTTGATGATCTTCAAGGTCTTTCCCAACCTGTGTAATTCTATGATTCTATGGTCAGTGGGCATGGTATGATGGGCTGCTGGTTGGACTAGATGACCTTGGTGTCCTCTTCCAACCTTAATGATTCCATGATTCTCTGAAAAGCAAAAACCAGCAATGAACAGTCTGCCTCAGATAGTACTAAATTTATACTGATTGCTAATTACTAACAGAATTGGCTGCTTGTGATTCCTTGCTCTTTCTGCTCTGGGGGCAGCCATAGCTGAAGGCCTTCAACTGTATATTGCACTTGCAGGGAAGAAAGTAGCTTTAAAGTGAATCCCGTGAAGTCTTTCTTTCCAAACGCCACGCTGTCCTGAGATAGTAACAGTGACCTGCTCCTTGCAGAGCTGCTAATTCTAACCGGCTGAGTTTGAAATGTAGGTTATGATGGGGAGGCAAAGCGCTGTTTTCCTTTTTTGAGCCATGGCTTCTGCTTAAGCTTTACATACGTTATGGGTCTAAAAGTTTAGGTTATTTCAAACTCTTAAGATCCTTTTGACTTTTCCGATTTTCAGTCATGTAAGAGTAGTAATAAAGAGCATGCGAGGCTATGGCAGACCAGACCTTCTTGTAGCAGCTCTTGCTTATTACTTTTTTACCTACTTGGTGGAGTAGAACTTAACCTTGTAAGGGCTGGCTGTCCTGAATGGTGCCGGGTGACTCTAAGATGCAGATGATCCCCTTCAGTCCCCATACAGGGAGCAGGCAGCTCCAGTCTCATACTGGACCTGAAGTGCATAAGCCGACCATTTGGCTGCCATATGGGAAAGCCATATCTGAGAACACAGCTTGGCAGGAAGCCTTGGTATAAAGAGAGAGCGCAGTATGAGCAAGTTCATTCCTCCTGCCAGTTCAAAGCTGTGCTGGTCAATGTGTGGATGCCCAAAATGGGAACGCAACTGGCAGGTGGGAGGATAAGATGAGAAAGGAACAGAAAGCTTGTGCCGATTCCTAAGATTAATGATTTCTTTTGCTGTACTATTTCAGGTATTATCCCATGGAACGCCGTACCCGGCAAAGCCTGCGGTCCAATCCTGGAGAACATCTGCAATACGAATGAGGTATTCAGACGCCCTGTGTGCGCCTTCTGCCTCCAGGTCGCTGAGTGGGGCACAGGATAGTAGCTAACCTGATGGTGGCTTTTTGAGGAAACCAATACTAGTAGTGTAAAGAGATTAATTTAAACAGAATATTCAAAGTACTCTGTCTCTGTGCATCCAAAGAGTGGGTGTTTTCTAAATACACCGTTTTTTTAAAGCTTTGAATCCTTTGCTATGGAGACAGCATATTTTTTCTTCTTTACAATAGCTGAAATGTGTTTTATACCATCCTCAGTTACTTTAATTAAAGTGCTTTAACATCTTTTTCTCCCTAGTTCTACATGTCGTATCACCTGTTCATTGTGGCTTGTGCTGGAGCTGGTGCCACTGTCATAGCATTGGTGGGTAGAAATTTTTACCTTTTTTACTGTAAAATGTGTTCCGTTCAGGCTTAAGATGATTTAAGGCCAAATTTTATGCATCTTTAAAATAGTGAGACTGCACAGAAAGGAGGACGAGCTGTAATCATCTGGTTATTTGCTGCTATGCTTCGGTCATTACAAGTTACTTCTGCTTTAGGAAGTCGTCTTAGCCCACCTACCCTATGCTTAGAAAGAAAACTTCTTCATGTGTCCTTTTAAAATCCCACTTCTACCCACTACTGGTGTTTTTATGTCCACCGTTCCTATTCATTCTTGTAGTTTATGGAGTCAGTAGCTTGTATGCTATTCTTATGTCTGGCCCCAAGCAGTTTGACCTGTCCAACCTTGCAGTGCCAAGTCCAGGTGTAAGAGTCCCTGTTCTTTGGCAAAACAGCCTTAGGCCTGTTTGTAGAGTCTACTCGGGATAAATGGCGAGTAATTTATCTTGCATCTTCACCCTGGAAGAAGCTCCAAATAGCATCTGTTGTAAAAGTATCGACAGTTGCCCAAGTGGGCTTGAGCCGTCACCTTGCTGTGTCTTACTCTCCTGTATTTTGTTCTCTTCCACCAGCTGATCTACATGATGGCTACTACATATAACTATGCTGTTTTGAAGTTTAAGAGTCGGGAAGATTGCTGCACTAAATTCTAAATTGTATAAGCCCAGTAAAGAGCTGCATTGCGTAGCTTGAAAAAATACCACTGACACCCTAGGCTAAAAGTCTAGCTTTCTGAATTTTGTTACAGTAATTGTAAATAGCTTCAATAAGCCTCATTTAGCTTATCAGATTAATAAAATGACTTCTTGTATATGAACTATGATGTGGATGAGATCTGGCTATTCCGGCATGTTGAGAGAATTCAGTTACTGTAGGACCGATTACGAATTGTTCTTCTGAAGATGGGATGTTTTCATTTGACGGCTCCATTTTGCTTTCCAATGTTCATCTCTAAAACAAATTTTCTGGAACAGAATTACTCATTTACTCTTCACCATGAACGACAACTTCAAAAACCTCGAGCGTGCTAAATATACATGATACGGAACAAAAAGAGTAATAAAGCAGTGCCAGTCTCTTTTGGCAGCAATGAGAAGCTCCAGTGCTATGAATTAGTTGGCTGTATTTCTGGTGCGTGGATGATTAAGTTGATTATTTTCTTTTCCTTCATTTCCAAACAATTGCCAAATGGCTCCCTCTGGAAGGCTATACATCCTGTATCAGCTCGGCGTCAAACAATCACACTCTGGTTTTGAGCCCCAAGCTAGTAAGAAATAACATGCAAATCCTTTGTTGTTTGTGTGGCTTGTGCTTTAGTAACTGATTTCTCGGTAGCCAGATCTCAAAAATGTAAGTATGACTGCACAGGAAGCAAAACCATGCATAGAGCCTAGAGACGTTTTTCACACTGTTGGGGGGAATAAAGAAGAAGAGAATCAGTGTTTTTCAGATGTAGATTTTTTGTTGTTGCGCGATGCGTGGGGAAGAGAAACTGGGAAGAGACGAGTTCACAAAGTAGGAAAAATCCCCATGATTACAAAAAAAAAACCCAGTTGCTACATGTAAGAGTTTTCACCTGAAGTCAGACGGTGGGAGTTTTAAGATGTAGTTGTAGCGATACACGATCAAGACTTCTTACCCCAGATCTTGCATGCTTTTGCTTAGTTTTGGAGTGGCGTTTTGTTGTTTAACTTTTCCATGTGTTACTGTAGCCTTGTTCACCTGAATAAAACCGTTTGCAGCTTCAGACTTTTTCCAGGGGGAGGGTGGAGTTCACATCTGCTTGTTGGGGGTAAAGAATTACCAGGATCTGGGCTTGAACATACCTAAGCACCACCACCTTAGGAAGCAGTTTTTCTGAGCACCTCCTGTTTGCAGATGACGTAAATTGCCACGTACAAACAAACGTTTATTTTTCTCACTTCCCTCCCATTCTGCATTTTAATTGATCCCTACGACTCTGTAGCTCATTTAATTACCGTGACACTAACTTCCTCTCAGTTGTGAATAACCACCCTCAAATATTAGCATGCAGAATTGTAGAGACCTTTGAAAATAGCCTCTGTGCTTGTTTTAATAACAGAATGCTTATTAACGTAGAGTAACTTTTATTTGGTCGTTATCGTAAGGAGCGTCTATTAATCTAACTAGCAGCTTGCTTTGCCTCTTGACATGCTCACTAGCCATCATGCTCACCCTTCTCTTCCAGATCCACTTCCTCATGATACTGTCTTCTAACTGGGCCTACTTAAAGGATGCAAGCAAAATGCAGGCCTACCAAGATATCAAAGCAAAAGAAGAGCAGGAGCTTCAGGATATCCAGTCTCGGTCAAAAGAGCAACTGAATTCTTACACATAAATGGTTGCCACAGTAATTCAGCAGAAGAATTCTGTAGCTCTGACAAATCAACAAATAGCTGCTCTGCAGTACAGATGTGTGTCTACCAAACAAAATTATAGAGAAGTGTAAAAGCTTCACGTTCGAGCTCCTGGAACACGTTCGTAGGGAAACCTTCCCATGGGTAATCTTCCATCCTTTCATACAGAGAATGGAGGTTTTATTCCAGGCATTTTAAAAGGCAACACTTCACAATGAGTGACCAAATTATTCTTCTTTGAGACTTTTGCTATTTACTATTATTTGACATGCAGCATGAAGTCCTGCACAAAACTGTGGCGGTTGCTCCAAACCAGCAAGCAGTAGGGATTTGTGCAGCCCTTAGACACAAGCATGTGTAAGAAAGACGCGTGATTTAGGACTTCGGTTTATGTACCATGTATATGAAGCTGCGTCTGGATGAGGTTTCTGACAGCAGCTTGCACTCATTTGAAAGCACAGCTGTTGCAGTATTTCCTAAGTAAGTAAGTTATAATAGGGCACTCCCTGAACACGCTCTACACGGGCCACAGGAACAGCCATCTACTTTTGTGCCACACTTTTTTATGATGCAGCAGTCGCTCCCCTGTGCTTACCCAAGTGTTGTGCAGCTGTCCCGAGTCTTCACCTTTCTTTTTATTACCTATTTACTGGAATGTAGATGCTTGGATCTGGATAATGATCCCCTTCTTTGAAAATAAATGTCAGCTTTGCCTTAATATTTATTTTCTATAAATGTCTTAGCATTTATATAGCGGCAGGAGACCATTATCCTACAATGCAAGTGAAAAGTGTTACCTTATTAAAATGACGCCGATGTGACTATTCCATGTGAGCAGATGATGAGAAAGTTTGCAGAGTTCGACACCAACAGTAACTAAACGACAGCCATAAAAACACAGGATGTCCACCTTTCTCTCTCTTGGTGCTTAGCAAATTTATAGTCAGTGCTTACGTGTTTTCCTTTTTACAAATTCATTAGCACATTGAGAAAACGTGGTGGTCAGAAAACGACGACACGAGCTGGTGCCATCTTAAAGTCATTATTTCCCATAGAAGTCTGCCTTCTAATCAATGTTTTATTTCAGAAGCTTTCAGTGATATCTTGAGTATTAGTGACGGTATACTTGGTGTTTGTTCTATATGATATATATATATAAATATATATATAAATGTTGGGGGGAAAAGTTAAATACATCATTTGTTTGCGGGGAGGGGGGGGGAGAAATACCCATGTCATACCCATGTTATGCTGACGTGTGGTTTGATAGTTTTGACTGCTTGCTGAGTGTAAGTCAAAGGAAGCACAACATTTCCTGAAGTCGGAATTAAAAGAGGCATTGTGGGGGAGGGGTTGAGGGTGGGGGGGGGGGGGGGGCTGTTAACTGCAAATATGATTTCTTTTCTGTTAAACATTGCAGTCTGATTTGACAGTTTGAAAGGGGGGCAGAGTTGGTCGGTGTAGAGCAAATATGACAAATAGCCTAGTGTATGTTCTTAACCTGTTGCATGAAGGAGACATTTCTACGGCAATGCAGGTGATGTTCTAGCCCAGTGTTTGCATAAGGGTAATAATGGAGGCAGTGTCTTAAAGCCTAATTCTTTTCTAATTCAGTGTAGCTATTACTGGGAGTTTTTGAAGTTTTGTTTAAGTAGTCTAATATTTTTATGTAAAGAGCATTAAATTTTGCTATGTATAAATTTTTGTAACCTAACAGTGAATCAATATTTTCTATCAGTGCCAAGGGCTTCCTGTAGTTACATCCAAGTGTTAAAAATAAATATTTGTAGATAATAGACAAATACTCGTGGTATGCTTATTTTAAACAGACCCGTAGCTACCCTCTACTAGCGCACCTGTGTTATTATCTCGATCTGAAGTGAAGCACGTTCTGTTCATTGCTATCCATTTGGTGACGTATGGCAGGAGGCTGCCCTGTAGGCATGTGCTTCGGCATGGTAAGGCGGTGAGTTTTCCTAGCATGGAGTACCGCTACTTGTTCCAGGTCCCCTTCCTCACAGCAGGCAGAATGAAGCTGTTCCTGTAAATCTGGCAGCATACAAAGTTAGTTTAGCCCGTAAACGGTTTTTAATCTCAGTTTCAGAAAGTAAAGTTTGCCTCATTTATGGGAA
Organism: Excalfactoria chinensis; assembly: GCF_039878825.1. NCBI lineage: Eukaryota > Metazoa > Chordata > Aves > Galliformes > Phasianidae > Excalfactoria > Excalfactoria chinensis. The sequence goes on from NC_092825.1 coordinate 116,421,405, forward strand.
TCCGCGTGAATTCAAGGCAGACCTTCAGGTTTTGCCCCTGTCTTCTGTCAAACTGGGTTTCACGTTCTTCTAAGGTAGGGGAGGAGAAGCAGCCTCAGCACACTGCAGGTTGTACCATACGCTGCCACCCAGAATTACTCCATTATTAAAAATACTGTATTATATGCTGTAAATAAAGTTTAACGATCTTGCCTATACTCTACCTACAAAATGCAAAGCTTAAATAAAGATGAGTCAAATAGCATTTTTATCTGAATCTCTCCGTTCTGGGCTGCTGAATACCAACATAGCGAGACGTGAGGTAAGGCTACTTTAGAAGTGTTCACTTCTCCTGCTGCAGCAGGCACGTTAACGTGGTTCTGTCGCACAAGCCAAGGGTCTCCACCAGATGCCTCTAAAGCCACATAACAGCCTAAGCGTAACAAAAAGTTTGGTTATCCCATTGCCCTGCAGTTGGCAAGTGGTGGGGAAGGGGGGGGAAGGGAGGAACAGCGCCTCAAAAGCTGTAGAAGGCTGTAGGGATTCAAGGCCATTCACCTGGACACACCAATTTACAGCCTCCATCAAGCACAGGGGCTCCTCCTGCATCAGCAATGCATCGGGACTCTTGAGTGCAGTAACTGAAGCAGTGGGACTTCAGCGTCAGCTTTATTCATTTATAACTGCACAGCCTGCAATTTGCAGGCCTAACACTTACTACAACTTCCTTCACAGACAGAAAGATGTTTTAAAAACGTCTTTATTGTAGTTAAAAACAAAGACACAAATCAGTTGCTGTTGATCACCAGAAGTTGTCATCATCATCTCCGTGAGAAATGCCTGCAGCACTGTATGCGGGACAGAAGGGGAGGAAAATATGTTATGAGTCTTAAGTAGCTTCATATTTTAAATATATGTTTGTTTTAAGTGAAAGTTAAAAGTTCAACACAATTTAAGAGGCTGCACATAATCACTGCTTTAGTTGACGTCCATCTGTGCTGCTCCTGTGAACTGAGTAAGCAAGCCTTTAGCAGTGAGGGTCTGGGCCACCTCCTCTCTGCATTGGCACTCCCATATCATACTTCTGTAGTACTGACCCGGAACATCCAGGTGTAACTCAGGAGGACCAGCATAGGGGCTAGTACGTACAACAGCACTCCAAAGGGACAGATAATATTGAATCATAGATATAACAAGTAATTTTTTAACGCACTCTATTATTTCCTTAGATACGCTTTCAGTTGTACACCTTCAAATAAATCGAAATAACAGATTGATAGAGAGATTTCTCTCCTATCATGGAGATATTTTTCCCCTACCAAAGAACTAAAGGCAACGTGTTTTTATTTACCAACCTCTAGAGATAACCCACAGGAAATGTGGGACATGCACAGGCTGCCAGAACGCTCTCTGACACAGTGCATGAACTAGTTTGTCAGAAGTCCACTATACTTAAAGCTGAAGGCAATGCAAATGACAGACTACCTGCTAGGTGCAGCACAGACACACTTTCATCGGGTCACTACCCAGGAAGAATCCCTCAGGCTTCAGTTCTACATAAAGAAACTGAGACGCTGCTCAGTTGCAGATGAAAGTTTGAATTGCAACAGCCATTGAAACAGATCATGGAATGTAGGTTCCTAGACTCCAACTTTACAACTTACCTGTAGAAAAACCGTGAGGATCCTCCGTTACTGCAAGATTTTTACTTTGTATTACAAGTTTGTTACTTTTTATTTTGCTTTTTGAGAGGTGGATGCCTTCTGAGCCCTAACTCACGCCATATTTATAAACAGAAGCGGTTAGAAGAAATGTATGATCCTTACCTGTCGTCTTTCTCGCTGGATGTGATTCCCTCCACGAGCGACAGGTCCTGTATTTCTTCCTTTTTCGAATCCTGGCAGCCAAGAGGAAAATGCACCTTCTGTAACTGATTCTCAAATCAAGGCTTAAGGGTGTAATAATTGCTCCTGCTCTTTAGTAAAGTAAAGAACTTCCCCCCAACACCCAATCTAAACCTTCCCTCCCCGTGCCGTCAATATGGCCAGCTGTGGTAGCGGAGCACAAACTGACCTTCATAGATCCGAACTGCTGCACTTTAATTAGGATTTCAAAGCACCGCATTTAAACACAGGATTTTAAAAACTGAAGGCAGATTTATGTTTAAACACAGTCCTGGTACCTAAACAAACAAACAAATAAATAAATACTTTGAGGGCCCCTTTTAAGAATAATCACCTCATGTGCCAGTTCCTGCTCTCTCCTCTGCTGTATTATTTTCATGTATTTTTCTAATGGGTTTGGAGTAGGATCCTTTACCATTTCTTCAGCACCAGAATTATTGCTTTCGCCTTTTTCTCCCTTCTCTTCTTCATCAGTTTTCATCGAGTCGTGGATCAACTTTAAGACAAAAATAAAGAAATAAATAAAATTAAATATTGATCAGGTCAAAAATGACCCGGACACAAAAACACCTGCAGGGCTTAATGCTAAACTCAGTGAAACGTGCCAAATGTAAACAGCATTACATTTGCTACATGCAGTTCAAGTTGAAGTATCAAATTCAAGGAGCATCGTTCAAGAAAACCCTCTCTGTCTGGATGCCTTGAAATGCTGTGAGGACTGAAATCCCAGCTTCTCTCTATGGCCAGAGAGCTGGGCTAAGGTGGGCAACTGCATGTGCACCGGAGAAAATGAGCTGACACAGAGAGGCTGTGTAATTTAGTGAAGTGAATTAACTGAGGTCTTGGGTGTGGGAAGAGGAAGAAAGGAAGAAGAAAGGGAGAGGGGGGGGAACAAAAAACTGAATGCTATTTCAGTATGCGCTCAACAGCTACAAAGGATTTAAACTCCCTACAGTCTCCTTTTAACTTCTGCTTCTCCACAAGCACCCTAGTTAGGGTAGTTAGGCTGGTGAAGGCTAATAAGCAGATGGACATTGAGATGTTCTGGTGATGTCACGCAGCAGCAAGTGCAGACCAGATAGATGACAAGTGTATTGCTTGTTCCGATACAGTCTGGTGACATTTGCATTCTCAATATGAAACTGTATGGACACGAAGCATTTACATGAAGCATGGAATAAAAAGCATCCATTTCCAGTGGAGAAGTTACTTGGCCTAACAAGCTCTAGCTTGGATGATTCAAGGCTGAATGTGGCTCTGGGCAGCCTGGTCTGGTGGCTGGCAACCCTGCCCATAGCAGGGGGGTTGAAACCAGATGATCATTGTGGTCCTTTTCAACCCAGGCCATTCTATGATTCTAGCAAGATCCTTTGGTTAGTCATAGAAACACATTAAAGAACCTGCCCTCTACTACTTTCATCTAAATAAAAAGAATAAAATCTATTTCTAACCAATGTGTATTTTAACATCTAAAATAATACGCAAGTACAAAGCCCCATTACTAATAGAGAATAAAACATCGAATCACCGTCTCATTCTTCAGCTCTTCCGCTTCATTTTGCTCCCTCTCCCCAGTTCCCTGTTGTTCTCCTTCTCTTCTTTCTTCTCGGGCTTTCCTCTCCTCTTCCCAGTGTTTGTCTTCTGTATTTTGTTCTTCAGTCTCTCTTCGATCCAACACAGCTGTGAAAAATTATTTCAACCTCTCTGATATGATTTATATATACTTCTGTAGTCTACTGCAGTAGCACTCAAGTAAGTTACAGGTTCCTGGATAGCATTAAGGGTAAATGAAAAACAACTGGATTTTTTTATATATATACATATACCACAGTTATATATCTGGCAGCATTTCTTTCCACTTCAGTACATTTCAGCCTGATGTATGACTGCCCACAAGTCCAACAGGAGAGCCTGAGTGGGGGCTGCAGAACTGACAAATCTCTCTCTGCGTTTCTCATTCCAATCTTGAGCTTTCTCATTAAATCTGTTACCTTATAGCCCATGCTATATTCCTTCCCTCAGCAATGTGGTTGGATCTAATTCTTTATAAAGCAAAGCACTTTAAAAATCTCTTAACGTTACTTGAAGACAGGCTGCCTTTGTGACCAGTATATTAAAAAGCCACGTAAGTGGAAGAGCATTCAGATGGCAATTTGACGGGCAAACTCAAAACTGGGCAATGTTAGAAGCTAGCAAGCTCTTCTGCAAATGAGAATCATTGTGTTGCTATCCAGAACAATTAGAAAAGCTGCATATGCTGCACTGAAATCAGCCCCGTCCACCCAAAGAATTAAATCAGCGCTGTGATAACGCAGCCTGTGAACAGAGTCGAGAGGAAAAAAAAAAGGAACAATCCACACATATAGTACAGAAAATACCCAAGAAGAGAGACAATACTTAATAATCACTCTAAAAAAAGAAGGTGAAAAGAATCAAAATCCTCTCTGGAGGAAGAGGTGTGGGGGGGGAGGAGGGAGGGCTGTATAAAAATCCTTTAATTAAAAACACATTTAACCAAAATGAGGGTGACGAAAGTCATCCTCACGGAGCAAAGCAAAAGAAAACACTCCTCCTTCTTTACTGCAGAATGCTCTGGGGAAAAGTTTCCAATCACTTCAGCACCCAGATCTACAGAACGTTCAATATTTAGCTTTTTGTTTTGCGCAGCTGACATCTAAAAGGGGCATTCACTTTTGTTTCTGAGCTGAGAACTCACTCAAGTCCTGCGGCGAAGTGGCTGCCGCTCGCACAGTGGCTGTGACATGGTTTCCATTGACAGTGTCCCCAGATGGATGCAAGACATCACTTTCACACTGCTCTGGAATGTCCCCTTGATCTGGAGAAGAAATGCGAACAATGGCTTCATTATTCTGTAATCACAATAGCGGAGCAAGGGAAGGGACACAAAGTGTGGGAATGGCTGCATTTGAGCTCATAAATATAAGCACTAATTGAGCGTTTTCCTTCCAACTTGACCATGTCCCTGAGGATGAAGAATTATCACAGGCTGTGCTTGCTTATTTAATTACTGAATTGTTAGGTTTTAAATTAGCTGTTGGAACACATCTGTTTACAAAGCCAACACACAATCATGAATAAATATATAATAGAAAACCAAAATGTTTTCATTTCTTTACATAATCATGACACGGATCACAGAAAAATGACGTGCCCAAACTTAACTCATCCATTTCACGCACGTAAAACAACTTTCAATTACTTTATCCCATATTTTATTAGGATCCTTGCCTTCTTCAGGGCATGGGATGGATAATGTTAACTCAAATACTCTGCATGATACTTTCATGTGTGGAAAACGGCACTGGATTAAAAAAAGGCAACTGCTGTACTTCCCCTATTATCCTCAGTTCCATCTTCGTGATTTATTTGCAAAACACAAAACTGCTACTATCCCAGAATTAAAGGGGACTACAAATGCTTTGCTAGACGTTGCCACTTGTGGTGGGCAGCCAACCCAAAATACACAGTACTGTTATTCCAAACGTTTCATGTAACTCAGTACAGATACCTCACGTATCTCCTTACATTTTGGGTCGAGGCCTAGAGAATAGAAATTCTTCATCTTTCAGATATTAGTGAGGTTTCAAACGTTTTTCTAGGTTGCAGTAAATACTGAAGTCTTTTGTATGATGACAACACACCCAAACCAAGCAGTCTGTCTCTCAGCGTGGTCTGAACCTCTTTAATTAAAATTACTGTACAGACATTTTAGATGAAGCTCGCACAGAAAAGTTATGCCGAAGTGTCGGTCTAGCACTGGTATCATAGAATGGCTTGAGTTGGAAGGGACATCGAAGATCATGCAGCTCCAACCTCCCTGCCACAGGCAGGGCCACCAACCTCCACATTTAATACTAGACCAGGCTGCCCCATCCAACCTGGCTTTGAACACCTCCAGGGATGGGGCATCCACAACCTCTCTGGTACAGATGAGAAAACTTTCACCTTTTTTACACTAGCAACAAGAGGTGCCACCAGCTTTGCCTAGGCAACTCAATTCCATATGTTTTACATAAGACCATAATAATGGATTATTACACTCAAAAGAAAATGTTCTCCTTTATTATTTCTCTTCCTCCTCTCTTCAGGTTTAAATTATAAGGTTTTCAACAACAAAATTATTCCCCTGTGAAGCATCAGTATGTTTCAGGGCATCTGCAGTGTTGAAATAGACAAAAAAATAATCCTATCACAAATAGGTTCTGGTTAAATATTAACATCTAATTTCTAGAAGTCTGTTGATCGCATAAGCAGGAAAAACAGACAAAACAGCACTGTAAGAACCGTGGTTACTGCACAGTGGAAAAAAAATACAAACTTCTTCATACATATTCATTCCTTTCTGCAAGGATGGACAAAAAGAGACACATTATGTCCTTAAAACCAGCACACAACTAAAAGTAATTGCAGCCAACAGCCAATCTGTTCTAGCTAAAGCTCATCCAAAGTATGGCTAAAAGGCTTTCCACATTCTCTTTTGTCACCTTCATACTGTAAAATTATAGAATGGTTTGGGCTGGAAGGGACCATTAAGATCACCTAGTTCCAACCCTCCTGCTATAGGCAGGGACACCTCCCTTTAGACAAGGTTGCTCAAAGTCCCATCCAGCCTGGCCTTGAATGCTTCCAGGGAGGGGGCATCCACAGCCTCTCTGGGCAACCTGTTCCAGTGCCTCACCACCCCCACAGTAAAGAATTTCTTCTTAATATGTAGTCTAAATCTACCCTGTTCCAGTTGAAAACTACTTCCTTTCATCCTGCCTCTTACATGCCCTTCAGAAATGTTCCTCCCCCACTTTCCTGTAGGCCTCCTTCAGGTACTAGAAGGACATTATGAGGTCCCCGCAGAGCTTTCTCTTCTCCAGGCTGAAAATCCCTCAACACTCTCAGCCTGTCCTCATAGTGGAGGTGCTCCAGCCCTCTGATCATCTTTGTGGCCCTCCTCTGGACCTGTTCCATCAGCTCCATGTCCTCCTTGTGTTGGGGACCCCATATCCTGTGGTACCCTCTTCACTCCACTGTTTGTTGTGTTTTTTTATACTCTCACCAATTTCCTTCCTTCTTCTCTTGTATCTTATACTATGAATACTTGGATTTTACATTCTTCTTTCCTCCTAACTTCTCCTGAGTTACCAGTCCTGTGTTTACAGCCATCTTGATTGGCCTTCTAGATCATGAGATTTGAGGCAGTCTGACTCAACTAAAGTACTGTTAATTTAGAAATCATTGGTATATGCAAACTCTTAATATCATGCCTACTGACTACTGTGTGTCATTGAATGATACAGTGGTAATAAGTTATTTGGGCACAGCATGTATTCAGACCCTGCTGCCAAGAAAATGCCGGTCCATTCACATATGCAACAGTAAAATTGAAATGTATTCCTAAAAATCTCTAATATGAAAGCAACTTGAGAAAACACTCACACCAGTGAAGCATATTTTCTTGAAACTCAGTTGTTCTGTCTCCCATGTAACAACCAGCTCTTCTCTATCACTTTGTGAATGATGTACGATCCAATGACATCTGTCATTGTAGACAAGACTTTATAGACATGATGAATTTTGGAAATGAGGGAGGTGTTAAAGCACACTATTCACATCCTCCTCAGTGATAATTTTACTTACATTTAACTCCTGTTTCCACGGGAGATAAAGCTGCTCAGACCCACCATTAATAGGTTCTTAAAGCACTGAGAAACTAGGCAACTAAACCCATAACTGTGCTTCTACTTCTGCCTTCATACACAAACGGCTATAAAGTACATTAATTTTTATTATTCTCTTCTTTTCACAGCACCTTACTTACACGCTCAATTTTCCTACAACTGACCCTGCACACTTAACTCCAGTTAATAGAAGAAGAAAATGTTCCTGCAGCACACAACATGAATCAAAGAATCATAGAATTACCCAGGTTGGAAAAGACCTCAAAGATCATCAAGTCCAACCACAGCCTAACCATAGTACCCTAATTCTAACAACCCTCTGCTAAACCATCTCTCTGAGCAAAGCACAGCACAGTGGCAAAATCCCCCCCTGCCAGCAAAGTAGACCAGAGAAGTTTAGACAAACAAACAGATAAATAAATAAAAATATAAAATTTGTATTTCAGAAACTTAACCATATATTCCAAACTTACTCTAAGACGCTTATTAATGCATAAATAATTTCAGGTGTTCTTTGCACATTTATACACACGTCAAAAGTAACTTCTAACTCATAACATAAGCCTCCGTTACTGAAAGTAGACTCAGCAAGAGCAGTAATGGCTCCAAAAAATGTATCTGCAGAATTTCAACACGGTAATACTGATCCAATATTGTCAATGAAAAACTCTCCTTGTGATTTTGTCTTATGCTGCAAACACCTCAAGTTAGTTCACACATTTAGCATGCTTAAAACAAACCAACAAGCAAAAACCCTCACAATTTTAAAGCATTCTGAAAGCAAGTGTTAGACTGACACGCATTAGTCAGAACAAGGTTATGCAAGACTTCTGAACAAGAATGTTCCCAAATTTCAGAACCAACTAGATTTTAGGAACTATTTATTACTCCGTACCCTTTTCTAAAGATGCAAATAAGTAGAAAAGGAACTCATCCCCTGAGCCAGTTTCTTTACCCTGGTTTCCAGTATGAGTTGGAATTTCTCCTTTCCGGCTACAGTTTTAACCTGACAAGACAATCGTCTTGCAACTCTCAAGCCCTGTGGTGTTAAATAAACTGTCTAAAATTGCACTAAAACTTACATTCAAGAGGAGAAAAGTGCTCTTCGAGGTCCTCATATACTAGTTTCTCTGGCTTGGGACTATCACTGAAATCTCGGTTATTTACCCGTTGATTCTGAAGCCTGAAAGAAGGAGGAAGAAGGTAAAGAATTGAAAATACAACTTTTAAGCAAAGAGAGCAGTTTCGGATTTAAACATAGGTTTACTTGCATGCATAGCAACCCGCTAAACCATACGTAAAACTCATGCATGCAAAACGCTGCAGCTTTCTGCCTCCAAAGTTATGTATTGAAATACACACCTCTAACTTCATGACAGCACTCTGCTAAAAGGCACTGCCCTCCACAGCCTTTCCCCAAGACCTACACATGACATAAAAGGCATCGGACTGAAACAACAGAAATGCAGCAGTGTGACATGCAGTCAACTGAAATTAAAATAAATAAATAAATAAATAAAAAGCCTCTTTTTGGCTCTGTGTTCAACTAATTCCCACTTCGATGTCATTTTAACAGATGCGTTTGAAATGTATTAGGATTATGGGTCCGACAAAACATAAACATAGGGGTGAAAATTCAATAAGAAATGGGGTTAGTGCCCTCATTCTAAATCCCCGTTCATCTAATCAGAAAGATGATGTGAAAGAACGGTATCTCCCACGTGACCTTTCTACTAAACTGACCAGAATCAGAATAGCAGAAGTAGTGCAGGTCACCAATTCATCAGCGGCGCTCCATAAAGGAGCTTACCACACACCAGCTGTTGCTTTTCACCCTTCCATAAATATGTTTGTGCTTAGAATTTCTAAGCAGTTCAGGCCTTCCATAGGGCTAAAAGCAGAGAACGCACAAACCATACCCCCCATAATGAGACATTTTCAGTACAAGCTGGTAGGCTGCTCCATTTACACCAAATAAATCCCAAGAGTTAAGCCCAAAATGACCATTAAACTATAAACAAAAAGCAACAGCCACCATCTGAACTATTTTGTTAGTGTATAAAATTACTTTAAGCCTAAAACCACTAACAAGCCTCAGTCAGGTTCAGCTATGTATGAAAAAGGAATGGTCAGATAATTCATCTGCCTTATAACTCCAGCCTTCCTGCCTGTATTTATTGGTTTCCTTCATACTGCTCATATTTTGAAATATAAATAAACAAGAAGGTCCTGATCGGAGGAGAAGATTTTCTCCCACACTGACAGAAGTCTAACTTAATGGTTTACTGGTGTTATAACAGCATCTTTTCTTTCCACTTAGGTTCCTTCCCATCGTCACTTCAAATCTGCAGGTCATAAAACTAATCCCACAGTATGCATCAGTAATGTGGCTTTTGCCTAATAATGGGAGTAAGTCAGAGTAGAAGCCCACACATGGCATTTCTCAGATACTTAAAGCAACAGTAAATAGCGCAATGCACAAAAACCTCCCAAAATCCTAAACAAAACAACATTTTCCCTTTAAAGATGTCTTGGGAAAGCAGGAAGTCCAAGAAGGCTATTGGGACCACACATCCTTGGTCTGCCGCAAGGAACCCAAGAAAGCAGATACCACCCACTGCCAGACCCGCGCCTGTTCTCTGCAACACAACTTGGTCATGCTGCTTTACTGTTCCTTTTTGTAGTTCAGACTCTCCAACACCCTTCAAAGAAGCACATTTCCTCACAGCATTGGAGCATTTTCCCATAAAACCTTAGCATGCAGGTTACCACTCACCATTCCCTTTCTAAGTTCCGTCACAGCAATACAGCAAACCTGATGCACGCTGTAGAAAATGTCAATGGACAGACAAAGGAGAGCCACGGAAAGGCAAACACCAACGTCAGAATTAATCTCACAGTCCCTAAAAATCTCAATAGCTTCTTTTCAAGGCCAAGATCATAAAAGCTCTTCCTAAATTCTAACTAGAGAGATTGTCTCTACACTAAATGCATACTAAGCATGAAAATATAAGAGGCCTATGAATGACCACTAAAGCTGCCCTAGCACAACCACCTTTCTACAGTAATAAAATCTGGAATGATGGCCAGAAAGACACTGACTCAAGTGTCTTTTCCTAGGAAATGACACGTTAGATGCTAAACAGTTGAGCTCTGAATGAAGAACCAAGATTTTCAGTTTTGGAAAGTGAAGGCAGTGGTAACCACTAGTTACAGAAGAATTATACATATATGGAAATAAGAAAGACAGGAAAAACAGAAGACTCCTGCACAGCTTAATTTTTCAGAGTTATTGATTTCGAATCACAGAATCATAGAATCACCAAGGTTGGAAAAGACCTAAAAGATCATCCAGTCCAACCGCTCACCTATTAACAATAGCTCCCACTAAATCATGTCCCTCAACACAACACCCAAGCGTTTATTCAGCAAAGATCTTAAAACACAAAGGACAGGAGAAAAGCTCTGCTATTTATCACACACATCCAAAGAAGACTGCAGATTCCTATTCCTGGAAATGTTATGCTGGCACACTAATATGATTTCAGTAGGAAAAAAAACACGTTAGTGTTACAGCTTGATGAACTGTACCCTCTAAAGAGTCAACTGTCTTCTGAAATGAGGTTTATTTTAACATTAGTCAGAAACATCAGCAGAAATTATTGTTGTCTTATCAGGATCATATGTACATGGATGATGCAGAAGCCCACTGGAAAGTCCAATCTGTCAAATCCCAATAGAGTTCATTAGAACAAACCACTAGAATAATGTTTACATCGACTTGTTTCTCACAGTTTATTACCGACAAATCTTCTGTTCAGCTGTCTGGAAGTGATTTACTTTGCAAAGAAATGAAATCAAACAGAAGGCCTAACTGACACTATAGATTTACATCTTATGGTGTTTCTGAAACATGAAGATCCACACCACACCTTGTTTTGAACAACAGCATCCAAAGCATTCAAAAGTCCACCAGAAAACCAACGCATGAAAAGTTTTAAATGGAAAATGTGAAACGGAGAGGATATTCTAAAGACGGAAATGTTACCCACCTTTAGAGAAGCTGTGACATAAAATTCATGGCTTATAAAAGCAGATATTACCATCATCATGATTTATTTTTTATTTTTATTTTTATTTTTTCCTTAAAAAGCAGGTTCAAAAGTTGCTTTCTAAATGACATTACCTGATTTTCTCTCCTTGACTGGATGGTGAGGAAGAAAGAGACTCAGAACGTGAAAGAATGCATGGCTTTGAAATAGGAGAAAGCACCTGATGGACATTCTGCTGGGAAGAGGCGAGGTACGAGTCACTGGTGTCTGCAGAATAAATAAAAAACCAAAAAAACCAAAACACAGACTGTATTAATCATTTGTTCATCCTTCTACTTGTCAGATAAGTCTGGCTTTCACAAACCATGTATAAGTGCACTGTGCATGCTCCACCACGGCAGGGCAGCTAACATCCAATTATGTAAGCAATGTGAACTTTCTCGTACTGTTCCATTTACATTTCCAGTAGTGTTGAGTCTGACAAAAGCAGAACAACTTTGTCTGGAAAACAGAGCCTGACATTTCAGATCTGCTGGTGACCCAAAAGCACCCTTCCTGCCTGCCTGCTCTCCTCCCTCCCACAAACAAACAAACATTTCAATTTTCTTAATTACTTTTTAAGCAGTGATGCCTTTAAATAATCATTTTCTCATGCGTACAGCTACAGAAGTCCTGTTTCTAATTTCTTTTTTTCCCCTTGTAGTCAAATTCTCCTCCACATTTCTTTGCTATCATAAATTTTCTGCTCATGAGGCCTATGATTAACAGCTCCCCATAATACTTTCCCATTCCTCACAAAATCCAACCCTTCTGCCAAATACCTAAGAATTTCTCCCATACAGGGCATCAAGTGAAGACGTGGCTGATCTGTATTTTAAGCTAGCAACGTGCATACTAGGCCAGATAAAGAGAATGCTTGAGGTCTCTCAAAGGCAATTCTTCATAAAGAAACAACGTGGAACATTTGTTTGCTACAGATAAATGAAAATGGATGATAAGAGAAAAAAATAATATTGAAGATCATATCACCTTACCAAGGGTTGTTAACAGGGAAGGATGTCACAGGCTGTATGACAAGGGAAGCCTTGAGCTTCCTTAGAAAACAAGGCAAAAAACAAACAAACAAAAAAAAAGCAATGCCTTAAAAAGGCTTTTAATAAAACTTGTAAATGGCAGAATCATATAAGAATAGAATTGTTGAGGTTAGAAAAGTCCACTCAGACTATCTAGCCCAACTGTCCACCTACCATCAATACCACCCACTAACCCTGTCCCCCAGTGCCACATCTACACGTTTCTTGAACACCTCCAGGGAAATTGACTCCACCACCTCCCTGGGCAGCCTGTGCCACTGCATCACTGCTCTTTATGAGAAGTTTTTCCTAACATCTACTCTGAATCTCCCCTGATGCAACTTGAGGCCATCACCTCTCATCCTATCACTGTCACCTGGGAGAAGAGGCTGATCCCACCTCACCACAGCCTCCTTTCAGGCAACTGTAGAGCAATAAGGTCTCCCTGAGCTTCCTCTTCTCCAGACTGAACAATCCCAGCTCCCTCAGACCTTCCCCGTAAGACTTGAGCTTCAGACCCCTCACAGCTTTGTTGCCCTTCTTTGGACATGCTCCGGGGCCTCAATGACTTTTATATTTATTCTCACTCATGTATCCTTTGTGCTACTTTTTGCACTTCCAGATATTGAAGAGCTACAGGAGCAATCTGCATTCATGTCTCACTATAAATGTCACTTTCTAATTTGGACAGTTTGTTGTCCAAATCAACAAAAACCAGTTTTCTTAGCTTTTTAAAAGCTTTCTTCTTCTATATCCATTGTCCTATTATTTATTTCTTCTTCCTGAAAATGAAAACTTCATCCAAAAATCTCTACTTCTCTACTAATTCTCCTGCTTTCTGAAACAAAAAGCTATTTCAAAACTTGTAATAATATATGTATATTATTGTATGTATAATAATATATGTAATAATAATGGAATAAGAAAAGACAGGTCCACCCCTCTGTGATGAAAGAAAAAGAATAGTCACTTATTTCTTCAATCTTCACAATGCTATGACAAATGGGATGCTGCTAATTCTGGAAGCAGAGAGCAGCTCAACAAATGAACAAATAAACAGAGATAGAGAGAAAATAGTTAATATAGTTAGCAAAGTTGGAAGCGCCGAGACCTGATGAAGTTTATCTGAAGGATTTAGGAATGTACTGAAGAAACCACATATTTTTTTGTTTTCAAACTGCTGGAAGAGTTTAAACACAAGGAGAGCCACAATAGTTCAGATGTAGCATATTTCCAAGAGCGCCTGTTATTAAATGTTTGGAAAATGAGAACAGGGATATCTTGCCTCTGGCCACACAGCCCTGCTACCACCACCTTCCAGGCCCTCCCAGTAGGGAAGTTTTATTTTCCCATTTAGTCCTGTTGCCACAGAACCAATAAATTCCACAAACTATTAATGTTATGAAGAAGTACTTACTTCTGTTTTCTTTAAACACTGTAGGATTCTGTGGTCTGTGAAGCAATGATCAATCAGTCCCTTTTTGCCCTTTCCACACCACTCATTGCTCTCCACATTTTCCACCAGCTCACCTCAGCCAACGCTTTTCCAAACTTAGCTGCCCTTTTCGTGTTTCTTTTATACAGAAGCCGTCCTTAGTGATTTTGTTAGCATTTCTTTCTCATTCTATTAAATCCATTCTGATACAGAGCGACAAGAATAGCATGATTCAAGAAGCAGATGTACTGCAGATTTGAAACAGAAGAACGTGTTTTCTTCAAAGCCGTCAACTGTTTTCTATTTCGCTCACTCTTCTGAATACTGACACTTAAAAGAAAGAGTTTCTGAATGGTTCATAGGCACATTAAAAAACCCCAAACTCAAGAGCATACACTAATCCCTTTCTCCTTCACAACTGCTGGGGAATATTGATGACGATGTCACAGCCAGTAGAACAAATAAAAGCAAAACTATACCCTTCAGGTTGGAAATGAGAATCTAACGGATGCCAAATGATGCAGCCTTCTGCTGTGCACGTGAAACTGCAATAACTACGTGAGAGGGTAAGAATACAGAAAGAAGATTAATCACTATTAATCAGTTTTGGTAGAGTTCCAAAGTAGTTATACTGAATAGTAACTTGTGAAACAATCTCTGCATATAATTGGATCGCACATGTTGTGAATGAAATAGCCTTATCTTTAAAACTACCTGAACTAAGAGCAGTACACTTAGCCTCCCTCCATGTATTTCTTCACTGATCATTTCCACAAAGAATCAATATTCCTAACAGCACATTCTGTCTCCGACTTTCTCTGGCACCAGGCAGCACTTCTGTGCTGTGCAGGTGACAAAGCACTGGCACAGGCTGCCCAGAGGCTGTGCAGTCTCCTCCCTGGAGATCTCCAAAAGCCACCTGTATGTGGGGCTGGCAACCTGCTCTGGGTGTCCTGCTGGGTCAGGGGCTGGAGCAGGTAATCCCTGCTAAGGGACTGTCCTTCTCCTTAGAAAATTAACTGATGAGTGAAAGATAATCACTTCTAAACCTTTCTCTTTAAGTCATGCAAGTGGAACTCCAATCAGATCTCATAATAGTGGTCATAACTTACCATCCAAATGGTTCTTGTTACTGAGAACTCTTTCCAATTTGCAAACAGGAGTAGAAGAGAGGCATTTAGAAGGAGGCACTCCTTTGTGTGGTGGTGTTGAAGGATTTTTAAAGGCATCAGGTTGCCCATGTCTTCCAATGTATCTTTCACCTCTTGGACTGCTCAGAGGGGAATGCTGGGAGCCAGGATTATCCTCCAAAAGTTCATAGTGCATAGTCAAGGGGACTCCACTAACAGCACACTGGAGAAGTAAAGGGGACTGCATCTTTCTTGGTGTTCTGCTTGCAGCTGTATCCTGCATTATCCTGCGCTGGTAGTTCCTGTAGGCTTCTTCCAAATGCTCTGCCTCTTTTTCTAGTTCTTTTACTCTAGCCCAGGTTTGTGCCATACACTCCAGGTCAGAATCCGGAGAAGCACTGCGTGTCTGAAACTGCTGGTGATAGCCAGCTCTTGGCACAGCATTTCCCTTGACGACATCACTCACAACGGGATTCTTCAGGAATATGCTATCAGTATAAACATCATGAGGTACAATCCTGTCATCAACGAGGTCAATGACAGAGCGATCAACGAGCGACGGCTTGGGATTCCGAAACACTTCATTTTCCAGAGCTTCCAAATCAAGAACGTGAGTGACAGTTAAGACAAAGAGAGAGATCCATAACTAAGCAGAAGTAATAACACATAGCACTTTCATCAAAATGGATTTATTAATCCATTTTAAATGGATTTATTCAAATTTTAAGAATTCAGCGTACTGGTTTAAATGTATTTTTTTATGTAGCTGCATAGCTGCATATTATTATCAATTTAATTAACTTTAGATGTAATTCCTCCATGTAAAACTCTATCTTATAAATACATTCTACCTAAACAGGGTTTTTTTGGTTGCCATTTCTTCAATTGTGTTTAAAAAAAGGAAACAAAATGTCACCCCTTTGGATGAAGTATATCCCATCATGTTATTACAGTGTGGTGGACACAAGCCAGGCTAAAAGTCTGCCTCTATTTAGATCAAAAAGAAATTGGGAAAAACTAACCCAACACGTATGAATAGGTTATTAAAATAATACAAACATTAAAAGTAGTCCTCAAAAATCATCAGTTACATTGAAATTTTCAGGATTATCAGCTTCCTGCTTTGCCTGTTTGTTTCAGTTCACCCTAAAGACCAATCTTTCTCAGCAAAATGAACACCTTATTTTTATTCTACCTAAATGGTTCTTCAATAACATCCTTTACAACGCTGCAAAATAGAACACCAAAGCTGAATTTCTTCATTCCATTAAAATACATTTGTTATTTTGACACTGATGAATTTCCAATCACAAATGGTACTGGTAGTTATATCATGTATGAAAATATATGTATTGGTCTAGCGAATGACAGAAAGTATTGCACATACTTAATTATGGTGCAATATATTCTATGTAACATATAATCATTGCAGTATTCAATTCCAGGTTTTTAATTTATTTATACATGCACCAAAAATGAAATCTATCATGCTTGATAGTAGCAGTTTAACAGACATCTTTAGAATGACGTTTCTTCAGCAGATTGAACTGCATTACAAAGTGCCTTTGCCTTCCTAGTGTCTGTGCAAGGTGCTTAAGTTATTAGTATTAGCAACAATTGTTTAAAAGTTAGATTTAAATTGTGAGCTATGAAATACAAATATTCTTACTGTGAACATTCCCAAATCAAAATGCATTAAAACACAATTCACTTGATTATGTTATCACCAGATATTAACATATTTATGCTGAATTGAAACAGAGAATAAAAAAAAACATAAGTGTTCAGAGAACATTTTTTTCTCATCCTCCTATTTGTTTGCTTTCTGAAAGTGCAGTTAAAAGGCTTTTAAATTGAACTTTAAACTTGAAATATACTCCATGGCAATATTTTAACTGAAGGATTTTTTTTCAGAATCTGGAAGTTCTTACACTGATTAGGTAAGCAAACTTCACAAAGGACTTCTTCAGTACAAGACACAAACCTGCCTGTGTTTGTTTCAACTGTAGTTTCAGGTCTTCAACCTGCACATTTAACTTCCTGATGGTAGCTTCAGAGTCCAACAACTGGGTCTTTAACTGGGCAGAATGTTCAACCTTAAGCAGATCCAGAGTAAAAAAGAAAGAGTAATTCTTAAAAGTAGAATAATCTGAACTGTTTGAATACTCATTTCTTTCTAAGAGCTTTTCAGGTCCAGCGAAACCCATTGACACTGACGTGGCTTTGACAACTTAACAGCTTGAAAAGACTGACTTGGGTTGTTTGGTTGGTTTATGCTTATTGTTGCTTCCTTGTTTTTGTAAGTTGTTTACATAAAAACAAGCGAAGTGCAAAGCATTCCCCCAACGACCTGCAGAGCAGCAGCCTGCGCAGGTACACAGATAACTGTTAACAAGATGACAAAAAAAAGAAAGAATCATTTACCTCACTTTGGAGCTGCTTTTCCAAAAACTGCTTATGACTTTCAAATTCATCCATCGCCAGCCTCCTGGAATGTTCCACCTTCCTCAGCTCTGCTTGGCAGGCCAGGTGCTCTGCTGAAGGCTGGGACAGTTCTTCCACAAAAGAGAAACATCAGACAGTTAGACATAGAGTAATTGCTCGCTTCTCCATAAGATATATCTTTGAAACTCATTTGTTTTCAAGGACATAGCAAAGTCTTCTAAAATTAGGCTTCGTTTGAAGCAAGTACATAAGATTTTTTCTTTCTTCTACAAAGGACTGAAGTTTTTGTTAGCATAGTTGCTTGAGAACATTGTCCTACTATAGAAGAAAAATACCCATGTAGCTGGGCTATAGATCTCTACTTTCTAGTCATCTCAGATGTGCATTAAAAATAATCATCACTTTACAACTGCAGTCACAAAACCAAAAAACATTCCGAGTTGGAAAGGACCCACAAGGATCACAGAGTTCAACTCCTGGTTCCCCACAGGCTCAACATTCAAGATGCAATATTATTTTTACCATTATTAGCCATGTTAGTGCTACTAGTGGAAATATTATACCTTTCTTTTCAAGATGTGCAAGGGATATTCATGTTGTTATAGCTACCACTTAGTTCTACTATGCAGATATATTGAAGAAAACACAATGTCAGGGACTTAGATTCATCAGTTGGGGGGTTAGTGCCAACTAACAGTACACATAATACAAAGAATGTATTTTCAATGAAAATGTATTTCTAAACAAATACTTGTAGGGAAACACAAACAAGAAAAAGACTAAATCATTCACACTGACTGTCTCGAAGATGTTGGTTCTCAGTGCGAGTCTCATCCAGCTGTTGCCTAAGTAGTTTATTCTGCACTTGGAGCTCCAGCTTCTCCTCCTTTAGCAAAGGATAGTCTGATACCTCTTTCAGCTTTTCTGTCAACAATTGATTCTGTTTATTTACCAACAGAAACTGAGCCTTCGCTGACTCCAAATCCAGCTGCAGGTAAAGAAAAATTTAGCATCTTATGAAGATGTTTCTAAAGAAAAACTGGTTTTTATATCACTTTTGTTTGTTTTTTGTTTTTTTTAAACGTAGCTCACATGCAGTTATTAGAATACAGTTTGTCTAAATTTATGTTTATCATTACCTCAAGCTCTTTTGTGCGTGACACAGCTTGCTTGAGTTCCTCCTTTTTGGAGTTAACAGCAACAGCTTCTTCACGCAAAAGCATAGCCTTCTCTGCAGGGAGGATTACAAATGCTGAATTAAATTAATAGACAATTACATTAAAGACTGTATCAGCAATAACAAATTAAGTTGCAAAGTCCAACATTCAATTTAATTCAAAAATTAAAAATAACTGAGTGTCACGTATGTATACATACGCCTTCAAAATCATGTAAATCACCGTGTGAGTGTATACAATGCATATGTAAAACAATTTTAGAATTAAGTAAATCAAATTCATATGTACATGATATATAATTTCTTTCACATGACCCCAGCTTAGAAGTCTAAACATGCTATCCGTCTCAGCTCCCTTCTCAAGCTTTGGTTAAACATCTTGTGCACAATAAATGCAGAAGCTGGCAAAGATTCAGTCAGGCTGTAATCAGAGTTCAATTAGAGAATGAGCAAGCTGGGAGAACTTCAGAAAGAGCTGGGAAACTGAAAAAGCAATCTTTCAGCCTCTGTGTGAAGCACCAGCTCCTGGTTCCCACTGCATTTTAAACTGAAAGGAGTAGCTGACCTGCCAGTGGATCTCGCTACATGATTTTCAAAGCCTGAGTTGGTGGCTTTTCTGTCAGTTACACCTCTCATACTGAACACTGTCACTGTTCAGTAACAGTACTGCTTTGATACCTGTTACTAAGAGCTCTCAACAGTTGCTGTATTAATCACAGAGAGATGGTTACCTTTATTTTTTTTCTCATCTTCAGCAACTTTATTGGTTCTGGCTATATATTCTTCTTTTAATTCAAGCTGGTATCTAGAAGCAGAAAGATTGAAAAGTTCAAGCAGCTGCAGGATGCTACCAGATCATCAAGCCTGGTCTGCAATAGATTAAACAAGCTGTGCTCCCTCAACCACTTCTCAGAGTTCACAATCCCCATCTGCGCAGACCTCTACTAGGCTCTTTCCAGCTTCTCCACAACTCCGTTGAACTGAGGGGCCCAAAACTTGGCATGATATTCAGAATGCAGCCTACACCAGTACCTTAGGAGGAAAACAACCCCTCAGCCTGTTGTCCATGCTGCTGCTAATGTGACCCAATGTGCTGCTGGCCTTCTTTGCCACAGCATGCTGGTGGATCACATCAGCCTGGCTCTTACTGAAACTTCCATATCCTCTCCAGAAAGGCTGCTGCTCAGTCCATTCCTTCTTCCCACTTGTGCCACTGTGGAAGGATTCTCTGTCCTGTGTACTGAGCTTTGTAAAAATCCTAAGGTTTATGTTGGCACAATCCCCAAGTTTACCAAAGTCTATGCACTGAAACACTGCCATTTGTTGTGGCAGCCATTCCCCTTAATTAAGCCTCATGTTCAAAGTTGCTGAGAGCACACATCATCCAGATAATGGATGAAGGTGTTGGACGGTACAAGACAGTACCGTCCCATGGGCTTCTCTGCATGCCACCACAAACCAGTTAGACATTGAGCACACTGCCCAGGTATTCACAGCCCAGCACTCATCCATCTTTACTGTTCAATGTTATGGAAATCTACAGAAGAGTTCCAAGTATTCCTTGTAACTAGCTATTACTAACTGGTTAAAACAAGGCACCAAGGTGGGTCAGTTAGGTCTGCATTTCATGTACTCTAACAGAACACTGGTATCTACTCAGTTCCAGCTGAGATCATTCTTATCAAAACCTGTTCTTTACATCTTTCCTCTGCAATTTAAGCAAAGACACACCAACACAGATAATACCTACAACATGGCAGCTGATACGAACAGCTGATACTTGGCTTGCAAAAATACATTACAATACATCATTCATTCATTTTAACTTTCTAACTGGATGACTGTTTCATGCCATGATACAAGCATGAGCAGTAATATACTGAAAGCATCTGCCTGCACTGAAGCATCAAGAAACCAAGTGATCAAAGCATTCAAAGAAAGCACAGTAATGGTGAGAAATGCCCACTGCAAAATCTCAAATGTGGTCACGGATAAGTATTTCAAAGAGCATTTCTAAGCAAGTTCATTGAAATTGTGTTGAAGCAGATTAGAGTCAGTAAAAGAGGGTGACCTACAACAGAGATCCCAAAAACGAGGAGGCATTAAGCTAAGAACTAACCTGCCCTTGTGGGCTGGGGTTTCTCTCACTCTTATTCCAAGGAACTTCTAAACTCTCTTTAACTGTAATTTAACCTCCATGACTTTCCTGTGTCCATAAAAGGGCCAGTTCTTTTAATCTTGGTCAAAGGAAGTTACTAATGCTTCACATCCTCTTGTCTAAACATACAACTTATCTCACATATCTTTCCCATATAAAGAACACAGGATTTAATCTACAGAAATAATACAGCCTATAATCAAAAGAGAAATATTTTCCATAGGAAGCATTTTCTGAATCTGACATATTATCTTGTCTTGCTAGCGAGGAGAAGCAAAAATGTAAATAATTCTAGGCAATTAAAATAAGAACAAGTGAAAGCTTACAAATCCTTCCTTTATTACTTTTCACAGAAGAAATCCTATAACTTTTTAAATTCTATTTTCATAATAATGAGCAAATGTTCTATTAGAGACAAAAGAAACAATTACTTTAAGAGTTCAGTCTTAAGCTTTTGGTCATAAGTCTCCTCTATGTTCTTCACAGCAACTTCTCGACGTCGAAGCGCATCATCAATAGCTTTATTTTTCTCTTCCTGAAGCTTCTGAGTGCTGAAAGATTAATAAATATACAATGATCAGTTCCAAAGCCAAAACCTTTGTGTTTTCAATATGTTTTTTTCTTAAAATAGCATTTAGAGCCATTAGAGGGTGATGCGCTTGCTTGGCACACCATAGTAATTTAAAGTTATGATCAGAACCTGTCATTCTAATTCATTAAGAACAAGAAGGTGTGACACAAAATAAATTGACCTAATAAAAATCCAGTACCAATCAATTACGCAGCTCTCTCCAGCTAATCCAAACTCAGTTTCCCACAACAGAAAGCCTTCAAAAGAGATGGAGCAGCATGCCCAACACTATCAGCACCCTCTGCTGGATTGTCAGAAAAAGAAGACACATTTTTTGTGGGATACTCATTTTGCCACATAAAAGAGATGACAGAGTAATAAACTTAGGTAGTATTCGAAACCTCGCAAAAGACAGTTTAGCTATTTTCCAGTTTGACCAAGGAAAGTGGAAGTTTTCTTAGTAGCAGGAAAAAAACAAGTCTGAAAAAGCAAAGCATCACATACATACATCACAACTGTTAGGACTGTTACACACTGCGTTGATTATTTTTTAACTTAAGACCTTCAAAACCACTATTGTTTAATTTAAGATCTACAAAGCAAAGTCCTCCTTGCCTCCAAAGTGATGCTGTAGTGTTTTGGCTGAATGAAGAGGAATGGAAAAAAAGAGGCTTCTCTTCGTATCAGGTATCCCAGCCAACAGAGGTAGTAAACAATGATGTTCAAAATGCAAACACAACAAAACAGAAGCAGTAACATCTTGGAACTTGCTTTCCAGAAGACCAACAGCATTTAGAATTGAAAATGCCCTTCAGCAACTTACATTTCAAATGCCTCAATTCTTTGCTTCAGCTCTGCCTCTCTGGTCCTCAGGACTTCGATATCTTTCAGCAGACTTTGTCTCTGAGCATATACTTCCTTTGCTTCTATCTGAATCAAAAACATTATCGTTACTTTCACTTCACAGTATCTATCATTAAAGGAGGAGATGCTTGGAGATGCTTATAGCAAAAGCAACGGCTACTGTAACACTTCTATATATAATGACATCGATCTGCATATCTGTACTATGTGGACTATGTATCCCATTTAGTTTAAAGTTATTCTAAGCAACTGGAAGACTTTCTAGTAGAACTAAAAGTGTTTTGGAAATAGAAGAGCAAACAGTCGTATCAACTGGTAACAAAATCTCAGGGGTCTGAATTCAATGAAGTTATTAGAACAGATTAAAAAGTATTTATTACAGCTCAAATGTAGCTTGCAGAACTGCTCCTTTACCAGCCTTACTTAAAACCAACTTACTTAAATCTTTAACCATACTCTTCCTCGTATTTGCTGAATAGGTTCCTCTATTTAAGAGAACAAAAGTAAATGCCAAGTTTTCACTAATAAGCTGAGTAAGAACTAAAGATAAACCTGCCACAGATAAAAGAACAGTTTAATTGACTCACAGCCACTTTGTACCAGATGAAGAAAAAGTACTTGGAATTTTACCTCCTGTTGTTTCTGAAGCCTTTCAATAGCATTCTTTTCACGAGAAACCAAGGCTTCAGCCTTTGCTTGATGCGTCCTTTCTAGTTCATACCTCAGCTCAGAGATTTCTTTCTGAGTTTGTGCTTTCTCCTCCATTTTAATCTTGGCTATTTCGACTTCTTTAAAATGCTGTAGCTTTTACATAAAGGAAGAAAAGAAGGTTAAACGGGACCCTTTCAAAACAACAACGACAATCGATCTCGCGTAATTCTTCAAAATTTGAAGAAGACGGAAAGTAAGCATATGAGAAGAAAAACATGAGGAAAAATAGGAGCAAAACTAACAAAAAAGAAACAGTGGAAAAAATGAGAGACTGTCTGAAACAAGGTTAAGGAGAGGAGGAAAAAAAAAACACACTTGTAATGGCTGATCAAGGAGTTCAGTCCTATGGAGATGGATTGTGAAAAGCAGTGAGACAGCACAGTCTCACTTATATATCCACAAAGTGAGTTAGAAATGTCCTACAGCAATTCACTTCACATTGCCAAGGAATCTTAATTAACTGAATCGAAAAGTGATTTTTATCTGCTTTAGTCTCCAATCATCTGCTTTACTTAAACTGAGACAAACTTAATGCCCAAATTTGCATGTTTTACGTACCAAAAATATACTGCCTACTACCAGGGAGTGAAAATTGGGGGGAAAAATGAAGATAAAATGCACAGATTTCAAGTTTTAACTCTCCATCCTTCCACTTCTTGATCTTAATCAATTTGATTAAATAGTTTCCTCGAACACTTTATATGCAGATGAATGCCTTTTAAACCGTGCCTAAAAATTTTAATTGCTCAGTAAATACATTTATACATTTTTCCACTGAAATAAGCTACCGATCTTGACAAAAACAAAGAAACCCAGTGAACTGCAGTATATTCTCTGCTCCACTCTTCAGATGTATGAACTACTGACAGGCTTTTTATATTCACAAAGTGAAGTAAAATAAGTAAAGTACTCCAAAAAACCATGGAATAATTGTATCTGTTATGAAATGAAGTATCTGATTTTGGTTTTGTGCAATGTTTCGAAATACTATATAAATTCTAATCAATATTAACAATTTAATTCGTGTCAAAGTATATAGCAACAATTCACGCCTCACAATATACTGAAATTTAAGCTTCACAATTGAACCTGGGAAGGGAAATAAATAGTTTACTGTGAAACACAAACACTTCCCAATAAAACAAAGCAGCCAAAGAACAAACAAAATGGACCAATCTAAGAAGCAAAATAAGACAACATCGTGTTATGAAACTAACATTGGGATAAAGACCTTAACATTAAATTAAGAATTGCTAACATTAACTTCGCTTTTTGTATTTGTAGTTAATCATGATCAGCCATTTTTCTTCAAGTTATCTTAAATACTAAAGGTCTATAAGATTTCAATATTCACAAATTTCTCCCTGAAATTCAGTCACCAGAGTGATACCTTTTGAGACATCTCTGCTTGAAGCTGCTTCTCTATTTCTTTCCTATATTCATGAAATTTGCCTTCTAAAGGTTCATATTTATGATGCTGTGGATAGGAATCAGCAAACTGCTCATCGATGAGCTGAAGTTTCTCAGCTAGAAAACAAAACAAATCAATGTAACCATCATAGTTTCGAAATGAATTAGACATCACCCTTATCTCACCAAAAACTGCATGGCACTATGGGTCTGTGTGAAGTTCCTTAGTGTACATAAATATCACCATCATAAGAAGTCCTGTGTCACTGGTAGCACTGAAATGGCATTTATCAGCTCGACACCACACAACATACATGCAACAGAACAGACTCAGCTGTTCAGGCAATACTTGTGGCATATCTAGTCATTCATCCTCCTTACTACAGAGGACAAGAGTTTTCTTTTGCATGTAACTTTTACATTTTTTGTATTAATACTGTGTGTGTATTATAATTCAAGAATTCCCAATCTGTGCCAAAAAAACCCTAAAACACTATTATAGAGAAAAGCAATGCATGCAGTTACAATTACGCTTTCCAAAACATATTCCAGCACACCTCACACCAAGTCCATTTAAGATGTTATAGCTGTCAGCTAAATGTCTGAGAAATGCCTGTACTAGCAATATATGTATAGCTTCAATTCATTGTTACTTTAGGTTGCATTTGGATAAGTGATGAATGTAAACCACCCATATTGTTTACCAACACAGAAAAGTTGGGGAGGCTTACTTGCAAAGGCTGCACTTACCAAGAGATTCTCTGTAGGGAGGTACAGAGACTGTCTGAGTTTCTCTGTCATGACATTCTTTACTTAGATGATGCTCTGTAAGCCCCATCAAAATCCGCATGAGAAAACCTTTCAAGATCCAACAGATGAGTTATTTCTGAGTTCATATCAAAATTTAATTTTCAAGCCTGCGACTAATGAAGTCATTTTCACTACACATATAAAAAGAACCCAATTTATCGAAAGAACACAGTGAATACAGAATAAAAATCAATGCTAGTGAGCTACTGATTTTTACTAGAAGTATTTTTTATTAAGAGTGTATTCTATTCTGTTTTATTCTTTTCCTTTCTTCTGTTTCTCTTTGTCTCTTTGACCCTTGTGGTCATTTGATGGAGCAGAACATTAGCACTGTAAATACAATGACATTAGGGAACGGTGGTTTCTGAAGATCAAGATACTCCTGGCTGTTTCATATAGCTACATTTCATCATGCAGATAGAAGATGATTTCTTCTTTCATTAACTGGTGTTTGAAGTACATGAATGCTAATAGATGTGAAGCTCGTCAACGTTGGAGTGAAAAACATCCAAAGATCATTATATTTAATACCTTATGTACTACAAGTTTCAAAATCTTATTAAATCCATAATAGTCCAGACCAAGATATGCTCAAGAAATCTGAGTTTCTGTTGCTAGCATCTTAATAAAAATGAAGGTGACACAACTACAATTGTTTGATTCATTTCTAAGTATCTTTTACCTTTTTTCTCCTTCTGAGTCTCCGAAGTCTGTAAGAAGTAAGACAGCATTTTAGCCACTCTACATCATCACAATTATAAGTTTAGCATACTTTCACAATCAAAACAACTTTACCAGCGATGTGTACAAACTGGACTTCGGACTGATCCTCAATAACTGAAGAAGATCTTGCACAGACAACAGCTTTCAGAAAAGTAAAGAAGAGAAAGTAGAAAAGGTTAAATACTTTAATGATGCAACCACCACCATTTTACAGTCATTGAATGTTTTCCATTTGAGAAAGATCTATTTATCACCTTGCAAAACCATTTTCAGAAGTTTACTGTTGAAGTACTGCGTTTGCTTCTCTCTGATATCAAAGGTACACAGCAGTCAGTGCGTAATTCTATGGCAAACTGACACTGTGAAGAGAGGGCCTTGTTTCCTCCCAAACCTGGATGCACACTCTTGTTACCCTCCCTGCCTCTTCTCTTGATTTACTACATTAATGAGATGAGCTCACTAATCCAAATGACAACTACCTGCTCACCGGCTCAAGAAATTAACTTTCAATTAGAAAACAATTCACCATATTATGATTTACTCACAGAGGACAAACAAACAAAGGGCAAAAACTGCCCTTTTCAGCCAGAACTAGTAACTAGAATCAGAAACTGATCATGAAACACATTTTCAGGCAACTGAATGGCCAAAAACGAGGCTGGCTTTAATAAGGTTTGGTTCCCCAAGTGGCCTGCAACACAGCCATGTGAACTGTCACGTCAAACCATAGCTATGGGTGAAGCAAACATGTGGCTAAGAGGGTATGCCTTTCCAATGCAGTGTATTTAGCCTACTGTGAGTTTAAAGTTTTCATACATACATACAGATCTGAATATTTAAGTCTTTCATGGAGATGATCCCTAACAGGGATTTCTGTCAGTTCTGCTGGAATATAACAACACCTCAGAAAGCAAAGCTCCTACAGAAGTCTTAAAGGAAGTGGATCACCAGACTTACCTTCTTCTTCTCTAAGCCACTTTCTGGAAAGAAAACAGAAAGCGAATACTCATAGCCACACCTCTGCAGATGGTCTGCCACCAAACTGTTGGAAGCTGTGATCAAAAGCAAACAGTCGTCACTTGGAACAGTCCGTGGCTGAAGCTCTCCACTTAAAAAGGGATGCATAAGTTCATGGATGAGCTGTTTTCGGAGCTGCGTCTGACACGAGAAAAACATTTAGTAACAGGTAACCTGAGATTATAATTAGAGCTTTTGTTTATCAAAAATCTGTGGGCTCTCACTTTACTTGTACATGTTCCATTACAACCTACACACCAGAAGCGGACAGCTTAATGCTGGCAGAGCTTAGAGGAGTGCCCTTCTTCAAAACACTCTCAAATGGTGCTCAAGCAATCTTAGGCTTTCCCTTAAGATGTAACAGGTGTAGGACTGAGAAGTACTCAGTCAAAAAACAATACATAAGCTCCACTTCAGGACCCAGCAGCTATGCAACAGCAGCTATGCAACAGCAGCAACAACAAACGGGAGTGGAAAACAGGGCTGAATCCCTGTCCCTGATGACAGAAAGGAAGGCAAACATCAATTGTGCCACTGCTCCTTGATAAGAAGCATCTAGCCACTCAGTACACCTGTAGGTTCAGACCCACTCTGCCTCTGACCAGCAGAGGCAGTCAGAAGAGACCAAGAGAAAGCTGTGAGTGCTGCCTTTGGAAGTGTGTCTGCAGGAATCAGTCAGAAACTCAACTATATTAACTCTTCCGCTCAGAAAAGTCACAGAAGCCTTTAATAGGATGAATAATCTGCTAGGCAAGGAAAATTAAAGCAGGAAAATAGACTTAGATAGCACGTCACTATTAGTTAAGTCAACCAAGATGGGAAATGGTCCAAGCATTGAAAGCTTGCTGTGGAAATCACTGAGGGAGAAAATAAGCTGCCCTGAATAGGAGATTCTTGGCTTTATCAGCTGCATTCTTGAAATATAGATTTAGACATGCATATATATAACTGTACTGAATTTGACATAAAAATAGGAGCTAAAACAAATTCCCAGTGACATAAAGCTAGAAACACATCAGGATCAGTACATCATAAACAACACAATCAGCAAATAAACACCAGCAAAAAATGAAACCGTGTGAAAGACAAGATATCAACATTTCAGGTGTTATATACACCCTACTGTACACGTGGAACTGCTTGGGAAAAGCAGATGCATCCTTCCAACGATGACCAGCATTACAGTCATAGAATCACAGCTTCAACCCTCCTGCTGCAGGCAGGGCCGCCAACCTACTTACTTACTACAGAACAAATCAACAGGAGAACAGTTCATCAGTGCTTACTTACAGTAGTTAACCCTCCTGACCAACACCCCGAGACCAATCCACAGAGAGCACCGCTTCTGTTTACCAAGCACCTGCTCCCGGCACCAGGAAAAGCGCTGGTCTCATTTAGGCCATAGCAAAACCACCATGTCCGGGGAGAAGGGGAAAAGCCGCAGACGGCTCCCGTTCAATTCGGGACATTTTAGCATCCTGCGATTTACACAGCGCAAAACAACGTCGCTTTCACCATTACGGCGAATCACGGGCAGCACCCGCCGCCAAACTACACACACACCTTGAGCGCGTCCAGCACTCCTCGGTTCTTAAAGGTCTGATAGAGCCTTTTCCGGAGCTCATCCTGCGATAGCGCCTTCCCCTGCCCCTCAGCCATCCCTCCCCGCGGCGCAGCCCAGCGCCTCCCGGCCGGCCCGAGAGCGGCGTCACCGGATGGGGCGGGCAGCGAGCAGCGCTTCCGGGCGGCCGCTGCTTGACGTTGAGGAGCGGCGGAGTAGGGTGAGGTGTGGGACGCGGTACGAGAGGCGGGAGGTGGGGGGGGGAAGCTCCAACTGTCCGCCTTGTTGTGCACACAGCCTCGCGGGGAGGGGCGAGCCCGAGGTGCCACACCGTGCCCAGTGCTCCCGGCGGGTAGCTCACCCTGCCGTTCTCTGTTGTGTGGTGTCTAGTTCCTCCCGCCCCTCCCCGCTGGCGTTATCCCTCCCACCGCCTATCTCTGTCTTTTCTCCTCAGGTACGCTGTCTCGAAGAATGTCGGGAAGCTTCTACTTCGTGATAGTTGGCCATCATGACAACCCTGTGTTTGAGATGGAATTCCTCCCTCCTGGAAAAGCGGAGTCCAAGGTGTGGCTTTTCCTGTGACCAACCCCTGCTGTGTGTTCGTTGATCATCTCACACCGTGTTAGAAACATGGCCAACGTGTTGTAGAAAGTATTATTACCTCGTACTGAACGCTTTCTTTCTGTGACAGGGAGTAGGATTCTGGGGTCCGTAGGTCTTGTAATATTTATTTCCTGGATTGCACTTGTTCTTCATAAAATAGGATTTCCTTAAATAATCGATGGTGCACTGTGAATGAATGTAGGTAGGTCACTCCGAAAGTAATGCCTCCTGTTTATTTCCATGGAAACTACAACAAGTACAAAGTACAAATCTTTTATGTCTGGCGTCGAGGGCCAACAGAATAAAATAGGAGACATTACTTTTGGAGCAGCCCATTTCATCCTTCATACATTGCTCTCGCTGCTTATATAACACCCGTTCATTATACAGTGCTACCTAGTATCACTATTGTAAGGCATCTGTATCCACTAAGGTAAAGGAAGGAACAGTTTTAAGTCATCTTCATTTGTTGCACTCACATGAAGTGTGTTGTAGCAACAAGTATGTCTGAGAATGTGAGAAATACAAGACTGCTCAATATGTAATGTTTCCTCTGGGAAAAGAACAAGTCTTTTTCTTGTGATCTTACATCAAGGACAAAGCAGATTTCAGAGCAAAAGTGAGTGTTTCCGAGCCTGTCCAACAAAACAGAGGTTTATGCTGTCACCTATGCTTTATATTGGAGTACCACATAAGATGATGAATAAGACTTATTCAGACTAGATTTTGTGTGAGGATGTGTCGGATAGTGGAAAAATATTTTTCTACTTGCTGCTGGCAGAAATATCACTTGGATAAGAGTCTTGTCTACCTCAAATTGTGGGACTAAATTCTCCCCCAGGAGAGGATCTAAACTTGATGTGCACTGAGGAATAAATAGATACTAGTATATCAATGTGTTTTGGCAACCTTTGCTCCCGTTCCTGAGACATTCTATGTAAGAATGTGTACAGGTTCCTGAAACAAATGGTTGCATGTGCAGCCCTGTGCAAGCTTTGGCTCCTTAAGCTTCATTACTCAGTTTCTTGCTCGGTGTGGAACTGGTGAGGCTATTACCCCACTGAGACAAACGTGGGGGGAAGCCACAGCACCCTCAGAGGTGTGAGTGGTAGAGTGGTATTAACAACACCCCAGCATTACAAGAAACAGTACAAGACTACCTCTGGTTCCGTCTAACAGGAGCTTACAGTATTGTTTTGTCCTATGTTTTTCCTTAGCACGTTTCTCAGCCAGTGGTATACAAAGTACACAGCTCTTTCCTCACACAGCCCTTGGAGTGTTAGGACTAATGCTATGAGTACAAAGGGTATTTGTTACAGGAAGAGGTGCAACTGACACCTGCAAGCATACGTTTAAGTTGCAGGCTACCTTTCTATGCTAGGCTCTTAAGAAAAGGAACTCCCCCCACCCCACCCTCAGTACAATAAAGTCCAATGTTCCTAGGCAAATATCCTGAATAAAACAGAATATTCAGTGATATCTGTCCTCTGTGCATCTCTGTTTTCCCCACCTGTTCACCAACTTCAGCACATAGTAACTGACTGCTTAATTTCAGACGAATTTGACAGAGAGGTTATGGTCCAAAACGTGATAATTTGTGGGAAATTTCTCAAGAATAGGTGACTGGAGAGCAGAGAAAAAGACTTTTGCCAGGACCCCTGCTGTAGAATTAAGTTTGTAGGGGGAGAGTATGCACTGGTAAAGGAAAGAATCCACATATGAATTCATCCACAAGCTGCACTGGTTTTGCTGCTCTCAAGACTGTCTTTATGATGATCATTTTCTTATGCTCTTTTCTTTCCCTTGAATCCAAGTGTCATAACAATATGTACTGGTCTCATTTCTTTACAGTGTGGCAGCAAAGAAGGGTAGACAGAACTGTATGTAACTTGAGTACTAGTGGGTTACCAGCTTGAGCAAATGATTGTTCATACTTAACTCCCTTCACTGAATTACTAATCCTTTGTCTTCTGGAAATGTTAGGATGATCATCGCCATCTCAACCAGTTCATTGCCCACGCTGCTCTTGACCTAGTAGATGAGAACATGTGGCTTTCTAACAACATGTATCTGAAGACCGTGGACAAGTTTAATGAATGGTTTGTTTCTGCTTTTGTCACGGCTGGACATATCCTTTCCTTGCCTTCAGGTATTTACTGAACCTTTAAGTTCATAAGGAGTTGAGGAAAAAGGAATGAAAGCAGACTTATTTGAGGGGCTCTGAGCAGGTCTGTATGATTTTCTGCTTGCATTGCTTTGGTAGTGTTAAAAGAAGATGTACTTGATATCAGTTGTGCGTATATTGAAAATACAGTGCTTGGTTGTGCAGACGGTCCCGAAGAGAACGTATTGTGAAACATTTGTTATACATAGCAAGGAACATTTTAATTCCAGGGATTGATGGGAAAGTTGTTGAGAATATCACTGATGTTCCAAACTTTCTAGCTTGAAAAAAGAATAATCTTCCAAAGATTCTGCTTTCACAAATGGGAATTCCAAATAATGCTTTCTAAATATCACTGCTTCAATTAGTTCTTTAAATGTGTGTTCATTTCTAATTATTGTACAGCTAAATATTTTTAGGTATATACAGAATTAGGTATAAGTGCTTAATTTGGGATATGCTAAAGATCGTCTCTTTTCATTGGGAAAGTTAAATTTTCCTTAATTGTTTTACATATGAGATTTATAATGCTTCATGATGTAAGGCAAGAAGATGGAATTAAGAACTTCTTTAACGACGTGTATGACTTGTATATAAAGGTAAGCACCCACTTCTGACAGTTTCACAGCTGTCCTTCTCAATGTGCTGGATTAACGTGTTTTCTTAGGTGGTACCTTTGTGAGGGGAAGAGTTTCCCTACTGTCCACATCAGCCAGTTGATAATGCGTGACACAGAGGCTGCATTTTCTATACAATATAATAGATTTTTCTATAGATTGTGCTCCTTCAGAATTGCTTTTTCATTTCAGTCCAGTGATTTTTGCTCAGTGTTGTGTTATTAATGGTGATAATGAAAGCAAAGGACTGTTAACGCAGTAGACTGCTCAAGGCGCTTTGCACTTCAGAACAAGTAGCAGTGCTTGTTGTCACAGCCCGAGCTGGATCGCCACTAGATGGGGCAGTTGCCAACGACACCATCTGAGATTCCTACAGGGACTGGAAGGATGCTAATTTCTACAATAGGTTTCCATCAGTGTCACGCTGGATTTGTTCTTAGCTCTAAGAGATGGCTGTGCATGCGCGTGGGGGAGAATGCAACAGCCTTCAAAGTCAGTGAGTTCCTATGAGGACTTCCCATGCTTTTCAGGGGCACTAAGTAGGCTGAAGGCTAGTAGCTGCCATTTGAAATAATGTTTTCTACTTCTGGGCATTGTGCTTATTGATGAGATTTCCTTCTTTCCACAGTTTGCAATGAACCCGTTTTATGAACTCAATTCACCAATTCGATCCAGTGCCTTTGAAAGGAAAGTGCAGTTCCTTGGGAAGAAGCACCTTTTGAGCTGAATAAATAACTTTCCTGAGTGAGTCCTTTTCCATACTTCCCTGATTTGAACTGTAGTTCCGTCTAGTTCTCAGCATGCTGGGTATCCAATCTTCCTGAAGATTGACAAATTGGATGCTGAAGCAGCTTTTCTTTCCTTCTTGTTGATACAGCTAAAACAGCCAGATTCTCTGGTTAAAAAATGTGTATTAAGGAGTTTATGTCTTATAAAAACTAAGTGTCTGGGCTGAATAGGTACAAAGCGAGGTACATCAGTGCATGCACAACATGTAAGCCTCTTAGTGTGAGCTAACATCTCCTCTAAACACTGAGGACATCTCTTGTGAGCTGATTTAATATGAGCAAAAGGGTATTTTTCTACTTTTTTGGCCTAAGTAGATCATTCTGTTGAGAACTTTTCTACTTAGCCTTTTGCTAGAGAACGTACTCTGCAGGCTAACTGTACTCTTCATGATATTAAATAAGGTATATATGAAACTTCTAATGCAGTAGCTGTATTATGAAGCCCTCAATAAAAGGAAGATCTTATGAGCATTTTGGCAAGTCTTACTTTAAAAAAAGAACTTCCAAGGTTTGTTTTTTAGCTTCAAGTTATGGATGTCTCCCATTTAGCACAACAGATGTTTAGAGCTGCAGTGTTGCATGAATGAAATGCACAAAGTAGATCAGAACAGCTGTCTGCAGCGACCAATCCAATTCACACATGGGAAAAAACAACCCCAACTCAACAACTGAACTTATCAACCACATCTTCCCATTATCTCTGCAAGTGCTGAAATACCCCTTTTGTAAATGTATTTTTCTTCTACTGGGATCTTTGACCCTCCAGTAAGGTTTCAGAAGGATTTTGTTAGGCCTCCTTGGCTCCAATGTCATTGCAGAACGTGGTTATGTACTTTTTCTTACAAAAACTTCATTTCAAACTACTGATTTTTAGAGGGGTCATTCAGCATCTACGTATCTGACATTTTGGCTGGTCTCACAATCTTCCATGAAATCTGTTTCTTTCTACAAAACACGTCTGACGGGCAATTTCCAAAGGAAGTGGTTCACTATTTAAAAAAATAAATACATTTTGTGTCGTTTGTGTATCAAAGGGACCGCATATGTAGGCACTTTATGTATAACCAGTTATTATTTCTTTGTAATCTATACATACTGCTGAAGCGTCACTGTAAAATATTCCCTGTGAAAAGCAACACTGTAATATAAAGAATGTGATATTTACCTTAAATAAAAAGTGGACTAATGCAGCATGGATTGCCTGTTGACTGTACTTTAAATCATTCAAAGAGAAGAGCAGATGAGTGTGGCAAGACTCCTGATGGGGCACTAAGTGAAGGTGGGAATACTTGTCTTGGCAGAACTGTTCAGTAACACCTGCATCACACAGCATTTCGACAGCATCATGTAACCTCGCATAAATCGTTGTCTTGATACATGAAATGAACAAACACACTTGAAGCAAAGCATTCTTCTTTATACACTAACAGGATCCCTTGATACTTAATCCGAAATGAATTGAAACACGTGCCACAACTGCCTACCTCCATAATGAATGGGAGAAGCCTTCATAGGAATGTGTATTTGTTGCTAAGTACGATGAAGACACTTATTTTGGTACAATCCATAATGCTTGTCATACAGCTGCCACTTCTTCCAAGTACTTGGCAGTCTCCCTCTCGCACCAAAGTCAACTTCTACAGAGGCTGCAGTCTTGCATGTAAACCTCCTTTACCACTTTTGTAATGAGTGCACAGCTGTGGTACAGCAGTTCTCATGGCACAGCACACTTATCGTATTAAACTGTTAATATACAATTAAACTGTTCTTAAACCCAATTCTCATAAGGAGGCTAGTTAATCATAGCACTATATAGAAATGATAGGAGAAACAGGAAAAAACAGAAATTGGCTGTTAAGCACAAGAAAAGCTACTACACCTGGTCCTCATCCTTATTTCCTTTTATAGATTTTATTATTAAAGTTATATTTGTAGTACTCAAGTGGCAATTTATCTCCTATTTTGTTTCAATCTCACTTCTGCAAAAGTTAAGGTTCAAGGAAACTAAGGTTCAATCTAGCCTACCTTCTTTCTTTCCTCACATCTTTCCTTCACTCACTATTAATCCAAATATCACAGAAGCAGGTCAGCTTGTCTTTAGCAGTTCGGTGACTGAAACTCATCACTCTGTTGCTGTATGTACAGGACACTAAGAACGAAGTAGGCTTTGAATGCAGAATCTGTAAAAATATCACCTTGCAGCAGGAACAGCAGATCTGGAGTAAAAACAAACTAGTTCAAACAAGCATTAAAAAAATAATAATATAAAATAAAAAATTAAGAAAAGCACATAAGAGCAACAAGAAGTTTGTTTTGCAAGCTTTACTTCTAAATAACATCTGGTACAAAGCAAACAACGTTAAGAGAAGACTCTTGCTGTTACTGTACTATCAAGAAAAGCTTCTCTATGACAACAAAAAGGTTGCAGTACAGAAAGCAGAGTCTGCATAATTTAGTGAAAAACACGGCCCGTCCTGTAGGCCTTTGATTTCCTTCTGAGGTCTACAATGTGTACACTAACAGGCATGCTTGTAGTCAGGTTACACATTGAAGCAATAGTGCATTATCAAGTTTGCTATTAAAAGGATATTGAGTACTCTGAGTCAGCTTTCAAGAACTTCTCATACAAGTATTCTACCATGGGACAGCAGTGGAGAGCTTCAAATACACATCCTGTGGCTTCGTCTGCAACGCTACAAAAAGATTATCCACTAAACATGGAACTTGTTTCTGTTCACTGTCAGTTAATGAGTACAGTAATACCAAGGTTTAAGTCTCTACCCTATGACGGCGTATTAAATAAGCATCACATTTGGCTCAAACGTTATAGGTGTCTACTCATAATAGAGTGGAAAGCTGTCACTACTTGCTAAGTCAAGAGCTTCCTGAGTTCCCTATGTATTGCAAATCCTTAGTTTCACAGTACAGAGATCACAAACACATTCATAGCTCAGGTGAACAGGAACAATAAGGTCAGAATGTTAAGGCTGTATCCTAAAAGCTTTCTTGAAGAGATCCACATTATGGCAAATTTCCAAGAGTTACTAAAGCTGACCGAATAAAGTACATATAACCGTTTTTAGTTATGAAAAATACTTGGTTTATCCAGATTTTTCTTTACTCTATTGATCAGAAACGTGCCAGAATGGGACATAAGGAGAAGATGTGTATTAAAAATAAAATAAAATAAAATAAATCACATTTTGCATTGAACTGCTGGAAAAATTCATGTGGCATTAGAACAGTAAACGAAAGGAAGATGGACATTAAATACATAGGAAACTCATTTCCTACTTAAAAATGTACACAAATTATAACTACGGAAAACGTGAAGGTAATTTATGTTAACTTGTAGTAAATGCATTAGAGATGAAGTACCACTCACATCAAAAGGAATGCAGTGAAATTAAAGTTTAATATCTATCATGGTTAAGAAACCGAGTTCTAGTGAAACAAAATGGAATGCTAATTTCATAAAAATATATATACATATAAAAGTTTCTTTGTATCTCAATTCCAGAACAGTTTCACCAAAGTAGTGCTTCTAGAACTTCAAGTTTTAATTATATTCAAAGTATTTATCATTTAGAGTTGGCAAATTACATTCTTACGTTAACATTTTTACTTTACACCTTCCTAGATAGGAAGCGTCACTAATTCAATAACGGGTCACTCATGAATGAAAATCTGTTTTGCTCCCCCAGGAAAGCAGCAGAGAATTACAACTTCAGTAGTAGAGCAAAACCCATGTGTTATTTTATCTACATCTTTCCCATCCTCTTCAGAGTAAGCTAGTTGGAAGTAATTTGGCAAAAAAGAAAAATTAAGTCAGCAACAAGATGAACTAGGTTTCGGTTTCCGATGGAGGTTTACTGTATCTGTTTGAATAAAATGATCCGATCTATCTTCAGAGGCTAGAACTCTTCTAACGGCTTCTTCAAAGGCTGCTGCAACGTTAATGGCGTCTTTTGCACTGGTTTCAAAATAGGGGTGATTACCATTATTCCTGCACCAGTCTTGGGCTTCCTCCGTAGACACTTGCCTCTCATTTATATCGACTTTGTTACCCAATATCACAAATGGAAAGCTTTCAGGCTCCTTGACGTCTGCGTAATAAATGAATTCTTTCTTCCAGTTGCTTAGGTTTTGGAAGCTTTGAGAGTCATCCACACTGAAGGTAAGCAGGCAACAGTCAGAACCTCTGTAGAAAGGAGTCCGCAGGCTCCTAAAACGTTCCTGACCCGCTGTGTCCCAGATCTGCAGAGTGACAAAGTGTCCGTCCACTTCCAGATCTTTGTTTAAGAATTCCACACCTATTGTATGAAAAAGCTGTGCATCAAACTTGTTGGTGACATATCTATTCATAAGGGAACTCTTCCCAACTCCACCATCTCCTAGCAGTATTACTTTAAGGAGTGATGATTTTGCTGCCATTGTTAAGGGAATAGATCCTCCTTGTTTCCTAGACCTGCAAAGGTTAAGAAAATTGTTAAAAAGGGAAATAGCGAGCAGAAAGTTTTGTATGTATCTAGGAAGCGTTAGAAGTCCACCAACATCAAGCTTCATGCACAGCCATCCTGTCTTTGTGCAATACAAAGCATAGATACTCATAATAACAACATACACTCAAGAATACAATGTGTTTAACTGTCACCTCTTCCACAGGCTGCAGCATGACTTTTGCAACCAATAATAAATTTGCAACCAATTCACAGTGAGTTCTGTGGTCTACAGAATGAATTAAGACCAAATTACAGCATTTGTGTTGTCCCGTGACTAGCTTTCATCACAGCATTCATACACTAACATTCATTCTTTCTACTACAGCTGCTTAGAAAAGCAAACTCGCTTTAAATGGTGCTCCAGATGCCAGCTACTCAGAACAAGTCTACAATGCCAGTTCAGTGAGTTTGTGCAGACCTCCCATGGTAAAACTGCCAAACACCTTGGCAGTGCTAGTGAAGAGTGGCCGTCAGCATAGGGATCATGAATTAGTGGCACCAATTAAGTTTTTATCTTTTACTGTGACATTTTAGCGTTCAAGGGCTTTATTCCTTTATTTGAGGCGGTTGCATCACCTGCATTTTACACCAGCCCATGGTTCACCCTCCATTACACTAATGTCACCTAATGCTATTAAAAATTATTGTAGTTACTTGCAGGTAAAGTTTTGGTTCAAGGAGCCCAAATGTAGGTTTTAGTATGAAGAGAACTGTCATTTCTGTACCAACCTGACACTCTAAAGAACTGAAAGAAACTCAGCCAAAAAAGGCTGTTGTGAAAATAGCATCTATTTAAAAATGCAAGGAGGTCACAATTAGCCCGGTCTGCCTCCTCCTCTGAAGGCAGGAATGCAGTCTTGCTAGTTGTAATTAACGTTGTTGGCATATACATCACCCACAAAACACAATTATGGAATTAATACCCGATACAAGCTGGTATAAAGTCATATGACTGTGTGCTGCCTTAGAATCAAGGCCTGCATTAGAAACAAGAAATGTCAGGAATTCTTTCATCTTTAGCTCTCCAACTTTGAATGTATAACAATCTACAGTAGAGCATAAGAAATCCTTTAGTGTTTTGAGAGCAGCTGAAGCCTCATTGCAGGAAACTTCCAAATATAAGGAGGGGTAGCTGCTTCTATTAAAATTCTTCAGAGGAAATGAATTTTTTCGCTTACACTGCATAATGAAAAATAGCATTTATAAAGCCTTTGCATTTTACAGGTTTCTATCACAATAATTTTAGAACTGCTTAAGAATTACAAAAGGATGGTTCAGTCACCTTTCACAGACCTATGGGATACTCACACTACAGCTTGAGATGTGAATGTATACCACGTTACATACATGAACAGCCTTCTTGGAGTCACATGACTACCAGCAGGT
The DNA here is from genome assembly GCF_039878825.1 of Excalfactoria chinensis. Classification (NCBI taxonomy): domain Eukaryota; kingdom Metazoa; phylum Chordata; class Aves; order Galliformes; family Phasianidae; genus Excalfactoria; species Excalfactoria chinensis. Next base: position 116,460,175 of record NC_092825.1, read on the forward strand.
AAATTCCAGACTCATGCTGAAAGCTTTAAAATACCACAGGTGTTCTCCCTAATCCCTACTATTCCTTAAAAAAATAGGTTATTTGAACTACTCTATTATACAGTAACAACTTCTTAATAAATAATGCATTCATGAGAACAGAGGGTACTGAATATTTCCCCTTTTTCCCACTTCAATGAAGAGAACAATTCACTGTTAATACACGGCTACTTCTGCTTCCCCGGGACCAACAAGCAAACATCTCCACATGACGTTGCCTTCACTTCTGAGAACACCTAGCCAGCACACTAACAGTTAATGTTTCTACCAACTTTTTAGTCTGAATAACAGCAAGGCAATGATATCTTCTCAGTCATTTGAGATTACAAGAGCACTTTAACTATGTTTCTTTAGAGGTTTAAGGCATCAAAAAGTAATTTTGTTTCAAAGTAGCAGAGACTTTATACACTGTAAGGGACTACTATGTAGCCCCACTAGCTGACTAAACAATGTAAAGCATCTGCAAAAGCCAGATGGCAGTTTTCAGAGCAGTAGGCCTCTGTACTTTTTTCACTTGAACGTCTTAAAGACTTCTTAAATAGCTTTAAATTGTTTTGTTGCTTTTTTTCCAAGTAACAAGGCCCTAACACTCCAGCAAAAAACAACACAACCATCCAGAGGTGTGGAGAATTAATGTTATTTCTCCTATTACGACCTTTGAGTTTATATGATCAACAGATTTTTGACAGCTTTTGAAAGGAGTCAGTATCTGATACAATATTCCTGAAGATGTCTTACCTTAGCCGTTCAGTTTAAATCATCATTCAGCATCTGAAAATAAAACAAAAACTTAGTTTCCAACGAGCATCTAATTATTTTAACCAACGTCACGAACTGCGAGGCACCAGAGAATTACAAATAGGTGTTTGTTCCAGTAACATCAACTTACTGTGCTGCACAATTATTGTAATGTAACAGCAGTCTCAGCCTGGTACATACAACAGCCTACAAGCAGATCTGTCCCCCATTTTTTCCATCTTATTTCAATACTTGGTGCCAAACTAGAAGTCCAAAACAAACAAACCAAAAGCAGTCCCACTGTGATGTGTTCTGGTAACCATTTCTGAATTTCCTCCTCTAATTCATAAGGCCATAAGCTCTTAGACCACTAACTTCAATATTGTTAAAGCAGGGAACCACTTCTACTAAATGACACTTCTTATAGAAGTGATCTAGTTATTCCCCTCCTAGATTCCCCCTGTTCAACTGAATTACACATTTGAAAGATTTTTCACTGGCAGTCCAAACACTTGCTGGCAAGACAGAACTTTACAGGCTATTTCATAACACAAAAACTGCATTACAAAAAGCCCTTCAGAGCTTATATGCATTAGACAAGGCAATGGTGTTTTATCTTGGTTTACTTAATTCCACTGTAACAACTTCTCAAATGCCTTTTATTTTTGAGTGTGATTATTTCTTTGAGCACGCTGGTGTGGAGGCAATACTCAAAAGTCATTGGTTTGAGTCTAGAAAATCCTAACAGCATCATTCAAACTTATTTTTATAATCAAAGGATTACACTAGGTTAATGGATTGAGGAGGATTTGTGTATACCAAGTAGTGCCAAAGGCAGAAAGAATGTGAGTGCTGAAGTCAAATTTTGGCCAAGAGCACTCAAGTTTTTTCCACCTGATCATGCCTATTTAGAGCCTCATACACTTTCAGCCAAGTCTTCCAAGAGAAGAAAAGTCATCTTTGATAAACACCTAAGGCAAAATGCTGTCTAAGATACTGACAGGCTAAATTAGCACCTCTGTAACTGATGTAACAGTCACACTGACAGTGTTTCATAATATCCTAACCTCAACTTTACACATACACAACATACCCATTTCAGCACTGAAGCCCATTCAGAATCACCTTTGCTAAGCCATCTTCTTTTATTAAAACAGCAAGGATTACTGGTTTAAAAAGAAAACACTTCATTGTGATGTCAGACAAAAATACCTGCCTTGCAGTAACAACATACACTTACTCCATCTATCATTTTCTTCTCAAAGTGTCTGATAATATTTATCACATTAACATAGAAAGAAAACCCGTCTCCTCTTTTAGTTACAGTAACCCATTAAATACTGACAAATTGCTTCTCTGCAAAACGTCTGGAAAATAATAATAAAATAAAAAAACAACACAAGAACTTGCAGAGATGCAAGTTCATGGGCAGGATCAAGAATGAAGTGCTGAAAACTAGGTTAACACTTGCACTTTGTCCCAGCCCTCAAATACTACAGCACAGTTTTATCACCTTTTGCAGATCCAAAAGTCTCCAGAAAGCTGAAAAGAAAGCAACAGAAACAAATTTACTCCCTCTTCCCTCATTTAACTACAGAATCCTTGTCCATGTACTTAAAGAGTAGTGCTTTATTTACACTCCAGATAAGAAAGCAGTTTTCCAGTGGGTAAAGGGCCACAAGCTTGCCTCACCTTAAAATGTTTTGCTTTAAAATTCAGAGAGGAACAGAGACGATGTCAAGATCCTCCAAGCTGTGCACTTCTCAATGCAATGCAGTTTTGACCACAACAGTCTTCAAACTGACCTTTCCCTCCCAAAAAACACCCATGTAAAAACTGTGGCTCAGAAATACCCTTTACAGTGGGGCAGTTGACAGCAGCCCAATTCTCTGCAAAGCAGGCAGCCCTCCAGTCACAAGGCCCAACCCGCTGAGATCCCAATCACCCTGCAGGTCTTCCTTCCTTCATTTATGACCACACTGCTGCAGTGTGATGGCAGCTTACATTTTATGTCGGATAGATAACTCGATGACAAGCTATCTGAAAACTGTCTCCAGTCTTCTACAGCCCAGACGCAGTTTATCTAACATCAGAATAACACTGATTAGGTTATTCCTAATAATTGGTAACATGAACACAACACAAAATGGATTGACATTAAGCTGTCGCTACTCATTTACGTGCCCCAAAAGTTGTATTTTTCATTTCTTTGGTTTCTTTGTAAGGCTACTTGTAACTCCTGTGCAGTTCAGCAGTTGCCTGGAATGACAACAAGACAATGGAAGAGGCAGCAGCCAAGAACAGGAATCCTTCAGCCTGCATAACCCTTGCATCATGAAATCATCCCAGGCCTACTGCCAGAATCTCTTTAGTTACTGTAACTTACATCTAACCACAAAGTGGATCAGAAAAACATATCAGGAGAGACACCACGTACGGACCTGGCCTCCACCTTCCACCTCATTCCTCACTTCCAAGCTGAAGGACCAAACTTAACAACTCTGATTAAATTCAGAAAAGCATCTCGTAAGTACTTTAAGTACTACGTCATAATATCACTGACATTCAGCCAGCTATAAAGCAACCTTAGGAGTAAGTTGGTCCAGCATCTCTAGGAATTCACAAGACCACATAAACTGACTCTCTCCTTGCAACCCAATTCGGTTACTGCTCCCTCTCTGTCAGTAACTTACCAATCAGCTAACTACTACTGCTCATCTGTGCTCCTCTGGCCAATACATGAGTCTCCCTTTTCCTTCTGAGATTCTTAGCAATAGCTGCCTCTGTCAGCCCAGGGTATGCTGTGAGTTCACGCTCTTCCCAACCTAGGAGAAAAGCCCATCCCTAAGGGAGTAAGCGGGCTGTACCATACCAACCCACACTGCTTGTGCTGGGGGGCACCAGGGAAAACAATAACACAGAAGAAATAAATTGTTAGTCCCACGGAACCAAAAGAATCATAGAACGGCTCAGACTGGAAGGGACCTTAAAGACCACTGTGCTCTAACACGCCTAGATGGCCCTTAGGGTGGTCGTACCATCCTTCAGCAAGGTTTCTCTAGAAATAAAAAGTGACAGAAAAGGGTTCTGCATCCACGCTGAAGAACCCTTCCGCTAGTCTGCCATTACGGCTAACTACCGCATAAACTACTAACAAAACAAAGCAGACACACAAGAAAATCCCCCTAGAAGCCCATCGCATTCAACCGCCCCACGCCGATAAACGGGAGACCAATGACAACACCGGCCGTGTCGGTGCGGGACGCACAGCCGCGCTGGGCCGCTTCCCAGGCGAGACGCCCGCAGTCACGGGATCTCGCTCACACCACCCGGCCCGCTCCGAGCCGGGCCCTCACCCACCGCCGCCGGGCACAGCCTGCCGCCCTCCGACCGGCACTCACCAGAGTACGGCCGTAACCGAACGGGTAGAAGGGGAACCCTCTGAACCCCAAAACTGCCGGGGCAGGATCCGCACAACGAGCCCTCAGCCCCCACCGTGCCCTCTCCCCAGAAACACGGAGTCCCTCCGCACCCACCAGACGGCCACTACCTACCCGCGAACAGGAGCTGCCGATAAGCACCGAGACCCAGCTGCGCCGCCGCCGGGCGCTGAAGGAAGGGAGAAACAACATGGCGGAACAGACGGGGGTGGGGGCGGGCCGGTCACGTGAGTCCCGCTTGGCTCTGCCCCCGGCAGGGAAGGGGAGGGGAGGGGAGGGGAGGGGAGGGGAGGGGAGGGGAGGGGAGGGGAGGGGAGGGCGGGTGAGAACCCCGCCCTTCGAGGGGGTCCCCGCTGCCGTGGGCGGAGCAGGGGGGTACCTGTTACGGGGACAGCTCGGGATGAAGGTCGAGTGGCTGTTTGCGAGCATGACAGCGGAGAAGAAATGTAAAGAAACCAGCGACAAAGTATTTTTTACTCTCTTACAGCGTGTTGTAGGAATGGCGAAATGAGCAGAAATGTATTTAAGTGTATTTTGAAGTGGTCCCCACATCATCAAGAAGAACGGGTGATTATAGGCTTAAGGGATGAGCCTTTGAAACACCACTTTGCTCCAGCGGCCGTCACATGCTTTCAATCACAAGGGTGAGGCAATCAGACTGGATCTGCCGCTTGCACAGTCATCTGGGGTTTGGATCAGATGTACTGAGGAATGGAAAACAAGATCTCTGTGTTATCGGAGGGAAATGCCTCCCACTGACAGCAGCACCCAGGCTAAAGGCAAATGCGATGACGCTACCGGCATTCTTACTTAACAAAGCTGGACTCTGAAAACGTTTAAGGACTTGTTTCCTGGGACCTGCTTTCATCTGCTTTTTTCCCCCTCGGTTCCCCCTGCTACTGTTATTCATGTCTGATACAAAAAGTGCTTGCTGTAGCACGCTCAGGAACCCCAGGAGCACTGCTGGTGATCAGGACACTCAAGGAAGATAGGCCTGTCACGCCTCAGCAGCAGGTTGAAATTACCACCTGAGATGTTGCGTGGCCATTTCACACCAAAATCACTCTGATTTCATATCCGGATGGAAACATCACTCCATAATGGCACCACAGGCCTGGCCCCTACCCCAGACCCATGGCCCTGACTTGGCTTTGGCATGGCCTGTCCCTGTGGGCTGGCTGAAGCCACTGGCTGGGCCTGCCTTGGCAGGATGCTGTGGGCCCTCTTCCTGAGGTCTCCATCCACACACCCTGCGCTGCCGGCCCTGTAGCAGAATGAAGGTTGGTTTTATGCCAATATCTATCAACAGCAGAATGGCAAGCAGAGGACAGTGGGGGTTTTCATTCAAGGGAATGTTCTGTATCAGCAAAGCCCTCGTGCAGCATAGCTTGTAAATATTGCTTTTTACCATCCGTAATTGGCAAGGAGACTTTGTCCCATCCTGGAAAGTGATGACCTTGCTTCAATAAAACATGACTCTGTCACCTCCTGTCTGAATCAGGGCAATAAAAAATAAGGGGATATGAAGTCAACTGCCTTTATTGCTCAGCTAATACCACACTGTGGTAAGCCAGGCCCACCCAGCAAGTATCAAAGTGCTCCTTATCTCCCAGACATTTGATGATCTGGGCCATTACACCCTGCATGCTCCCCAAAGGATCATAATTTAACATATTTGCTCCTTATCAACAGTTAACAATGAGTGGCTAACCTCTTTCTGCTAGCAGAAAACAATACAAACAAACAAAAATACAGAAAATGAACCTTTCCTTTTGTATGTACCATGGCAGGCTCAAATGAAATAAACAACAAAAGTGCACTGTTTCCCTTTTGTCTTGGAAAGGAAGGAAGAGTTCTAAACAACAAACGGCAGTAGAGCAACGTGCTACAGGAAAATAGTTGAGGGAAAACCCAAAGGTCCCCAGCAGGACAGAGTCAACTGCAGGAGATCTCCAGGAATGAGGAGTGCTGTTGTGAAGGCAGCTATTAGCTACTATTTATCAACTCTGATTAGGAAAATAATTCTCAGAATAATATCTTTGCTTTTGTGCTGAAAAAAATGTGTTAATTTCATTGTTAACTTAGTTCTAGCCTTCCCGAGAGAGAAAATTCTTGCTGGTACATGTTACTTAAACTTTGAGGGCAATCTGTATTCAATACTTTATTGCTACTACTCATAAGATAAAGGAAGTAGCTGTACTTAGCAGTATTTCTGGGACAACAAACAAAAGTTAAAAACATTAAAGAAAAAAAAGCAAAAAACCAAAAACACATGCTTATTCTGTATATATTTGTCTGTTTGGATTTCCCCTAATGCCATGCCCCTTTGCAGAGGAGCATCATGAATATAGCTAACAATCAGATGAAAAGCAAGAATCCCTGCTCCAAGTAGCTGAGAGATTTTCTTTTCCCATCAGGAACAAACCTAGAAGATCCCAACAACCTAAAAGAACCTCGCTTTTCAAAGCTTCCTTTTTATTCTTGCTTTGGAATTCCACCATTCCCTATACTCCAGTAATCTCAACCCTCATGCTGGTGCACACCCTGTGTGGTTGCAGGTTGACTCTTTAGAACCAATTTGAGCCAAAACACATAGTCTTATCCAGGCAAACATTTTAAGCCTTCGCAGTTACACAGTCTAGGTAGAGACAGCATAACCTATTGACAGACTGCAGCCAGAAGCAGTACTTTGCATAGTGAAACTGAGGCTGCACCTTTTCAAAATAAGAGCAAAGTCTGCATGGCTTGCCTGAATGATTGCAGCTCACATTTGGCACTTGCATGTCTGCGAAGTGCTGATCACAGAATCACAGAATCACAGAATGACCCGGGTTGGAAGGGACCTCAAGGATCATGTAGTTCCAACCCCCCCTGCCTAGCAGGGCCACCAAAAATACCATGGGCCACCAAAAATATCATGTGCTGATACGTAGCAGCACATGACACCACAGGACACCTGTTTGCTACTAAACCTTTTCAGTCATGAGGAGTGGATACAATCACAGATGGAAAAAATGAAGTGGCAATGGACTGTTAGGTGAAAATAACTGATGGTGTGAGATGATCAAGAAAGTAATAGAATGACTTGTGATTTCATATTCAGTTTCTCCAACTGCTAAATGCTAGATTTTCACACATTTATCAGCATGAACTAGGTGTGAAACTGAACCTAGACGAGTTTTTTCCACCAACGCTGGAATAAGCAAGGCCTCATTTCCTATATATTTATATAACTTAATTACAACAGGCTCTCCTCATTCTCCCTGCCTCCCCATGTTTTCTTTTCCTTTTCACCAGTACCTCCAGGCCTCTGCCTTGACCCAGATTACAATCTAGGCAAGAAGCAGAATTATTTTGTGCCTGGCTTTAAGGTAGTATCAGAAACCTAGCAGCTATCTGTGTTATAGCAGTGTAAACAGAACAATTAACTCCTCTGTAAAGCAGAGGACTCCAACTTTTCTAACAGAAAGAGAAATTCTATTAATGATTATGGAGTTTCACAAAACTTACAGATATATGTAATGTAGCTTTTAATGTCTAGCTTTGTACCAAATACAGTTAAAAACTGTGATCAGGTTTGATTGTGACTGAGAAGGAAGGGAACTGAGAAATGCCTGTTTGGCATTGGATTACCACAGAAAACTACTTAAAAATTGTGAGTTTGCAATCCTGAGGGTGCAACTATTAATAAGTATTAACTGGTATATTAATAAGTATTAACCTGAGCAGCCTGTTCCATGCCCACTGCCCTCTGGTGTAGGCCCTTTCCCTAACCCCCAGCTGCCCATTCCTCTCCCCGACACAGCTCCATGCTGTTCCCTCAGGCCCTGTCTCTGTCACCAGAGTCCTCCACTCCCACTGAGGAGCGCAGCCACCATGAAGCCTCCCCTCAGCTCCTCTGCTCTGCGCTGAGCCAACCAAGAGACCTCTTCATATATCTTACCATCCAGGCTCTATACCAGCTTCATTACCCTCCTTTGGATGCTCTCTAATAGTTTCATGCCCTTCTTACACTGTAGCATCCAAACCTGCATCCAGTGCAGGGGGTGAAGCCACACAGCATAGAGCAGAGCAGGACAACCCTTGCCCAGCAGTATCAGGCCTGGTGCACCCCAGGGTACAGTGGACCCTTTGGCCTGCCAGAGCACACTGCTGGCTCATGTTCAGCTTTCCACCACCTTAACCTCCCAGATCCCTTTCAGTGGGGCTGCTTTCCAGCCTCTAGTTCAGCAGTCTGTACAGATATCTAGGGTGGCAGGTTCCCAGGAGCAGAATCCAGCACTTGCTCTTGTTGGTGACTACCCAGCCCTCTAATTTGTCAAGGTCTGTCTGCAAGGCCTTTCCACCCTGAAAGGAGTCAGTAGCTCTTCCCAGTTTACTATCATCAGCAAACTTGCTCAAAACACCTCCTAGTCCTACATACAATTAATTTATGAAAACATTAAGGAGAACTGGACCTAAAATGGAGCCCTAGGGAACTCCACCAGTGAGCAGCTGCCATCCTGATGTAACCCAATTTACTATAACCCTTTGGGCCCGTCCCATTAGCCAACTGCTTACACATTTCTTTATGTTTTTGTTTAACTGTATGCTGGGCATTTTGTCCAGAAGCATTCTGTGAGAAACAGTATTGAAATCTTCAACGAAATGGAAAAAGACATCATCAGATGGCTTCCCTTTGTCAACTAGATGGATGTTCTTGTCATACATTAGCAAATTAAATTTGCTAAACAGGACCTTTTTTAAAAGTGCTTTTGCAATTTTTATTTGTGCCTGTATAGTATCAATATCCAATTTTACAATATACAGTTTCAAGAGACACCTTCTTTTATCTGTGTTTTTCAATGACTTCTTAACGTGAGCGAGCATTACAAACAAATCCATCTGCTGTGATACCATTGTTCTCCGCATTCATTGCAAATAACAAAAGTCAACATTTGTTCATCGGGATTCGTGTTTCGCACCCAGCCTGGAAGAAAGAGAGTTCCTCTGGTAATCATAGTGACAGTGCAATCAGATTTTTCACAGCGCCTACACTTTATTTTGTTTGTCTGTGTGCCATTAATAACTTGTGGAAGCTGATGTTCTTGAATAGAGGACTCTGTGTACAGGGCCCTGAGCTGTTTCAGTTCATCACTGGCCATTTCCATCACTGTCATCTCAGCAAAAGCCTTCGGACTCAAAGTCCCTGAAAAAAGGTTATGTTTTAAGTTGCAGCTTTTAGGGTTCTTCAAGTTGGAGATTTTACTTCTGATGCAATTTTTATACTTTTTGTCATTTTTAGAATGAAGAGCAAAAACATGTTCTTCAATTTCTTTAGAAAGCTTTAGCCATTTATCAGCTTCTTCTCTGTCTTTGGCAGAACTCGTCAAAGCTTTATAAAGAAGATCTGTGCATTTACACCTCAGAGCTCTCATGTGATCCTGCTGCAAGCCTGCTTCATTAACAAGAGGTTTAGAACCTTCATTATTGATATGCCCTTCATCAAAAGGGGAAAGCTGATCTACGCTGCCTTCTGCGTTGTTACTTGCATTTTTAACAGTTTGTGGTGGGACCAAACTTTTAGAAGGAACAGCATCTAATGCTTCCTGCTGACAAGGTCCTTCAGACAGCAGCTGTTCTCCAGGAATCTCAAGATGTTCAGTTTCCACACTCACACATACAGAAACTGACTTCTTGGCTTGCACTGCTTGAAGATGGTTATTCTTGTAAAGTGCTTTCCATCTTGATAATAGCTGCTTTGCTTTCCTTTTCAGCTCTGCTGAAGGGCAGCTCTTGAGTACTCTGTATACAACCTTGACAACTTCTGTCCCCTGAAGATATTCTACAGTCATACTGACATCTTCAAGCTCTTTAAGATGATCCTCAATATCTTGGAAATTGTTCTCAGAGAGCAGCTTTTCAATACAATGGATTCTGTATATAATATTTTTCTGGTCAGACATTTTTAAACCTGAAAGGAAAAAAAACCACAAAACATTTTCTGTAATTATGATATTTATTACATTATTTTCTTTATATTCATCTTGTACGTTCTTTTTAAGCTATCTTATTTGCATATATCACTGGTTTTGCCAACCTTGAAATGGTTTATAGTAGAATTAGCAGAACAAATGCAGAACCGAGGAAGCCAGGTCCTGAGAAAGTGTAAGTGGGCATACTAGTCTAACTCACGCAAGGAAAAAGGTGGCAGAAAGAAGGACCTGGGAACTCCTGCTGAGGCAGAGTTAACCATTCAAAATTAATTTTTAAGGAAAAAAACAGTATTTTGCCAACAATTGCACCAAGAAAGGCACTGCCAGTAGAATTAAAATGTCTAATCAAACTTGTTTTTCTATGCACATAGAGCAAAATAGAAGTAAAAAGGGTCAGTCCTAACTACTACGAGGAGACAGGTAACTACAAAGCCATTCTGCCAGCTGAGATTACAGGTGGATTTTGTGGTGCTTAATGCATTAGCATTCATACCACTGAACTACCAAGGAGCAGTGAGTTCTGAAAGTCAGTGTTTTTCACTGAAAGCAACAGATGAACACTCATTGATGTATAAAATCTGCTATCAATTTATACCTTTTCCAAGACATATAAAAGGAAGCTTTATAGGCAATGTATCATCCCCTCCTCACGCATAAGGCAGCAAAATATCAGAGTTTTTACAGGATTAGTGTCAACAGATTCAATTTACTGAAAATGTTGGTTTTGGAGAACATTCGTTTTTTCATTGCACAAAATATGAACATATGAAAAATCTCGTCCTTCTGCTGCAGTAGCTATTTGAATAACATAATGTCCCCACTATGCTGAATACATTCCATACTGCTACCTTCCTGATAGCCTCCAAGGGCAGACTTTGAGAAGTAAACACTACAACTAATTTAATCTGAATGTTACAAATCGCAACATGAAAATTTACCTCAAACCAAGCAAGATTCTGCTGCCATCTTTCCAAAACGTGCAAAATAATCTTTCTCTTTTTCATAGATTGTTCTAAGTACTGAGATGTCTGATTATCTGTTCTATCTGTTGTCTTGTTTTAATAAAACATGCAAGTTCCAATTAACATTAACTTCTGTTGCAGACAGATGAGATATATGAGGACTGATTCTTCATTTCAGACTGTTTCCTCAAGTCTTCTTACTTCAAAAGAATAAAACTACCAAGTTAACGTGGGAACGGGATCTAACAAAATGTACCTAAATAATTTTTTCATGCACTTATTGAAGATATCAGAATTTTCAGGTGTTCTGAAGAACTTTTAAGTATCACCACAACTTAATATGGGTAATTTCTACAATTAAGGAACAATAAGTAGCTGAACACATTTTATTGGGAGCTGTAAAGCTAAGGTTAAGAACTACTCTGCAGTATGATTAAGGGAGTGATACTAATGTAACTCAATGGATCATAAGCCGCAAATCACACTCTGGATCCTGCGTCACCCATGATTACCACCAATACCTAAACCCTTCACTTGTCATGCAAGAGATCACACGTTCTCTCTCTTCCAAAATCAACTCTTCACAGCTGCTAACCAGAGACCGCACATCAGACTGGTAAACTTTTAACAAGTCCCTGTCATTGCTCTTTCCCTTCCTATCTCTGTTATTACATTGCAATTTGATCATCAAGGCTACTCAAAAACAGTCACACCTACAAACTGATAAGAGAGCAACTGCAAACTCCTAATTGCTACTTTTGCAAATTCTTAAGAGTTAAAGACATCCTAATATTGATACATGTATTGTCTTCCAGCAAGAGCCTTATTAAGGCATGCTCCCATATATTCTGACTGGTGTTAAATGACAAGAGAAAAAAAACTAATTCAGAAAGCAGGATTTCAGGGTTCAAATGAGATTTCCTTCAGATTACTGAAAAGCCCTTTCAAACCATGCCTGGCACACTGCTACACACAAACTAACAAAAACATTACTAACATTATTCTCCTGCTGCTGAACAGAACTAAATGTGTAGGCACACTGAGCGGTGTGTTGTGAGCATGCGTCCTCTTTCCTTATGATTTAGTCTTCTGTATCTGTGCAAAAAAATTGTTGGCTGGAATTGCATATATACCCTGACGCTATAAAAGGTCACTTGCATTTAGAAACTAATACAAGGCCAGATAAACACATGCACATTTGAAGGAACTCACAAGTAGATTTCTTGCACCATCACTATTTCCATGATGAAATCTCCCAAGAAGGGGGGAAAAGAAGAGGGAGAAGAGAGAAAGCTGGATAATTTGCACGTTTCACAGCTTTCAGCTGTACTATGCATGCCAGAAATAAGTTTAAACATTAGGGAGGGCCTTGGGGCTCAAAAGAAAAGAAGAAAGACAAGACAGTGAGCATCAACTTTCATTATGTTTCTATAAGCACAGACTACAGACCAGCCTGACCTCCATAGCAAACACTGTCTGCTTTCACTTCACTTGTCTTGAAACAGGTCATTCTTGCCTGACATTTTGAAGTCCCGTTAGAGCTCAATAATGTCTATAACAGAAATTATTTTTCTAAAGCATTTTCAGAAACAGAGAGAAAACAGAGATATGCTTTTTCAAATATATTCGTAAAACTGCCATAATAAAATAAAATAAAATAAAATAAAATAAAATAAAATAAAATAAAATAAAATAAAATAAAATAAAATAAAGCACATAGAGCTGAATCCTTCCTCATTTGTTCTGGTAACCAACCACAGAGTTTGTAAGAGAGGAAAGAGTTGTTCTCTTAAGCAGGGTGGCTATGGTTACAGCAGGGCAGCTCCCCATCTCCCAAACATTCAGCAGCTGACATTAGAAGATGGTGATCTGCTGGCATATATTGCTTTTCATGCAGTCTAGGGCAGAGGCAGGGAGACTGTTAAATGCTCAAGCAGTACGACTGCCCCATGCCTTAGATTCAACTCCACTCCTTCTAATGCATGCCACTTCAAATGTAATTTTCTTCAGTGCTTGCAACTATCTATATACATTATGTATTATGCTACTCATACTGCAAAGTTTACTTACCCAAATGCATGACAGCCTTGTGTATTTTCAACATTTAGTATGTAGCATGCAGGTTTATAAACTACATACATTTTATTTTGGTTTATTTATTTTCAGTCTTAGTGCACTGTATGTACAGTGAGGGAAAGCCACATGGATAGGAGCTTGCCATATAAACTGCACAACTTTCCTACTTCCCAATCAGTGTACTGACGACTATGGACATGCAAAGAAATTCCCCCACACAGTGCTTTGGTAATAATTCATCCATGCATACACTTATCCTCTGTGACAACGGTGTTTTTGTTTTCTTTCTGACCTTCTAGTAGTCTGCCTTGGATTGGATTAAATATAATATATATTTTCTGCCTTAGGACTTTTCCCACACTAATGCAGTGATTAAATTTCTAGAAATCCTAAGATCTCCATAGTGGTGCATTTACTTTTTCAAGCTTATCCAACAGCAAATTCAAGTAAAGGTTATGGTAGCAGTTGAACAAAAATGGATAACAGAATGTGGGCATGAAAATATGAAAGTTTAAAACTAAGTTTGGAAATTCAGTTAGCTATTAAACTACTCACGTTTACGTCCAAACAATCACTTCTGAGGAAGTGCTTTCCTCAGCTTGTATGACAAACAGCAAAGAGAACTGGGTGACCCTCTTACTCAGCAGAACTATGTAAAAGAAAAATAAGACATCAAAACACATGACAAGACCAGAATTGAAATCTGTAATCAACATCTTCAGCGGAGTGGGATATTCACTGGCTGCAAGTAGAAATGCAAGAAACAACTAGCAGGGAAACAGCCAAGTAAAAGTAATAAATATGCCTTCATTAATGACAAATGAGAAGAAGGGTTTCTGAAGAGAAAGCATTGTCCACATAGCATGGCACTGCTTTGCTGTGTGTACACAGTTTTCAAAGGACCTTAAAATACTTCAAGCTGAAAAGTGATACGTATCCATAAAGTACTCCACTACCTAGACAATCACAAATTTCATCTTATTAAAAGGCAGTGTGATGAGAAACAAAAAATGTTGTTTGTGCATGTCTGTCTCTGTAAGACAAGTGGCAACTGGATTTTAATCCCCAAGGCTGTTGTTGAGAACAAGCACAAACCCAGTACGTTTCACAACTTCTGACTTCCTTCAAAGGTTGAGGCAGAGTGCTTAACACAGGGAATCCTGCAGAGCATATCATACTAAGTCAGTATGTCAAGGAACATTTCTAGAATCAAGATACAAGAATCAAGATACTCTGAGTCTACTGCATGTTTTCCCTGTTCTTAGAGGGAGAAACAAATAAATACTGATGCAGTGGCAATGCTGGAGGGCATTTTCTAGCCAAAGTTCACACTGAACCAAAGCAGAGTAAGCCTGAGTTCTTTCTTACTCACACATTCCTTGAACACTGATGTTTCTGCTGTGTAACAGGGTTTTGATGTTTTGCAGCATAATGGCAAAACCAAAAATCTACAGCCTATGTTCCTCTCCCAGCTACATGAATACTTTACTTGGTTATTTTGTAGATGGAATTCTGCAAGCCTGTTCTAATCTAGGCAACAGTCAGACACCCTGCATGCTGCCAAGGGGTTGTTGTTTTCTGCTGTCAGATATGCAAGAGCACTGATTGAAACAAGTTATTCAGCAAATAGGAAAACAGAAGTCTAAAAAAACTGCTGGTAGTCTACAAATATCCATTATTAGTTCTGAAGCTTACACAATGAAACTTACTCACCTCTCTGGGGCATGCCAGTGAGGTGCTGGATGGTGGATGCCCCCCCCCCCCCCAAGATGTGTTTCAAGGCCAGGCAGGATGGGGCTTTGAGCAACCTGGTCTAGCAGGAGCTGTCCCTGCCTATAGCAGAGAGTTGGGAGTACACAATCTTAAAGCTCTCTTCCAACCCAAACCATTCAATGATTCTGTGATTCTATGAAATGCTCTGCCACATCTGTCTTAGCAGGTCAGCTGCTAAATGAAGACCACAGTCAGAGAACCACAGAATCATCAAGGCTGGAAAAGACCTTCAAGATCATCTAGTCCACCTACCACCAATATTTCTCCACTAAATCATGTCCCTCAGTACAACATCTAAACGTTCCTTGAACACTTCCAGCAATGGTGACTCCACCACTTCCCTGGGCAGCCCATTCCACTGCCTGAACATTCTTTCCTAAGAGTGAAGAAATTTTTCCTAATATCCAACCTGAACCTGCTCATAACCCTTTAGCCCACTGCTCTACATTTCTGGTAATCTCTCCAGTCCTAAAAGATGTTCGTAATTTTCAACATTTTAGGGGAAATAAAATAAAATAAAATAAAATAAAATAAAATAAAATAAAATAAAATAAAATAAAATAATAAGCAGAATAAAGATGAAATAGAAGAAAACCTCAGAACTTCTGAAGGGAAAGTGTTTCACATAAAGTTGGCTGCAGTTTTAAATGGGAAAATATTTTACCACTTGAGGGAGCTGTAGTACAGCAAACCCATGCAGCCCTGTGTAAGTGCACAATGAGAAAACCCAGCCTTGGGGATAAAACAATTTCCCTATGGCCTTTAGGGTATTTTACATTTTTAAGGTACCTATTTGCATAATATTTGGCAAAATAAACCCTCAAAAAACAAACAACAACAACAAAACGCCCTGTATGCCCAAAGGTGCCCGGTCACAGACTGGAGGGAAGGTTTTAATCCCTCATCCAGTCTTCGTGCCACACACTGTTTTTTCATCCAACATTTAAAACATTTGGAATTTTACCACTTCCCCACTTGATTTAATGCTATTTGGCAAATGCTGCTCAGCAAACAGTCAGCAGTTTTCTGGTGTCTTCCTTGTTCCAAGAAGTAAGAAATTCAAGAAAAAGGCGCATGTACAATAACGTGCTTTTCCCTGAATTTATGAAATACATCATGATTGTTCTTGTAGAGCCGCATGAACAAAAGCATGAATAAACATCTCCATCTCTCCTACAACTACACAAGGCGCTTCCATTCTACTTAACTTCAGTGAAGTATGAAAACAACCATCTGAATTATAAGTGAAGGCAGAAACTGGTTTGCATTTTCAATTAGGCTCTGTAATACTGTGACGCTGAGGTACTTTCTTGCCAAATTATCATCACCTTTCACACTTGACCGAATGGCATAATGAGTCACTGCGTGTACAAGAATTAGCAATGGTGATCAATAAAGATCTAGTAAGTCAGTTTGCTCTTAAGGGGAAAACAAACAAACAAACAAAAAATAAAACAGGCTACCTCAGGTCTGAAATACAGTCATCCCAAAACATTGTACTGAATCAGAAGGTTTTAAAAATGAAAATCACTGCATGGGGGAAAAACAAACAAACAAACCAGTGTGAGAGATTTTCTGCTAACTAATCATAGAATCATCACAGAATGATAGAATGGCCTGGGTTGAAAAGGACCACAATGATCATGTAGTTTCCACCCCCCCGCTATGTGCAGGGTCAACATCTTCCAGACCAGGCAGCCCAGAGCCACGTCCAGCCTGGCCTTGAATGCCTCCAGGGATGGGACATCCAAAACCTTCTTGGGCAACCTGTTCCAGTGCATCACCACCCTCTGTGTGAAAAACTTCCTCCTCATATCTAACCCAAATCTCCACTGTCTCAGTTTAAAACTAAGAAGCCAAACTTTGGGAAAAAAGCCTGCCCTCTCCAAAATCATTTGGGGTAAGTGCCTTCTCCAGACACCTTCACAGATACAAAACCATAGTCCACCTTCCCTTAGTGCAGAAAACTTCCACTGATAAAACAAGACAAAGTAAAAATGCATCCAAGAAAGTGTAGATGAATGTCTTGGAAGCTTAGAGCAGGCAGAGCATCAGTCATCTTCTCCTTTATCCCTACCTGAGATTCAGATGATTTTTCCTCAAAGAACACCATGTAGTTGGAAGAAAACCCAAATTATATCCAAGGCAAAGATCAGAAACAGCCAAGTGTTCCTAACAGTGTAACAAACTGTCTCCAAAAAAACATGGTAGAAAAAAAAAAGATCAAATGTCATTTTAAACTCAAAGCCTAAGAGGAAATTGATACTGATATATTGATTGAAATCGATATATTCTATATTCATAGAACCATAGAATCGCTCAGGTTGGAAAAGACTTAAAGATCATCAAATCCAACCACAATCTAACCATAGTACCCTAACTGTAACAACCCTCTGCTAAATCATGTCCCTGAGCACTACATCCAAAAGGTTTTTAAACACATCCAGGGACTGTGACACAACCACCTCCCTGGGGAGCCTATTCCAGCGCTTAACAACTCTTTCTGTAAAGACGTTTTCCCTGATATCCAACCTAAACCTCCCCTGGCGCAACTTAAAGCCATTTCCCCTCATCCTGTCACCTGTCACACAGTGACTGTCACCCCCCCTGCCCGCGCCCGTCCCGCACCCCTCCCGCGGCGCTCGGATTCTGCCGGGCCCCACCGCCTCCCTCGGCCTACCCCCGAGTAACATCGGTTAAGAGAGGGCTGTGCCGCTGAGGAATACGCAGCACTACGGATCCGTACCCCTTTACCTCCGCGCTGGGCCTCAATGCGGCGCAGCCCTCCCCGCCTCCCAGGCCGCGCTGCGCTCCGCCATGTCTGCGAGCGGGCCGGGTGGGGGAGCAGCGCGGCCTGCTGCCGGCGGGACCCGGGGCGGGCCATGCCACGGGCTTTTTTCTTTCGCATGCATTGTACGCAGAGTATTCACAGTGATTCTGGGAAAGATGTGTATTTCTGGCAAACTTACGGGTGTATGATAGGGTTTATTCTCAATTACAGTGAAAATCAGTATGATTTTTACGTAAATGCGCTTGGTTCTATTCACTGATGAGGCCTATGCTGCCCTCTACTGACAAGAAATGTTTCTGCCTCCTACCAAGGACGTTTCCAGGCAGAAACAGCCCTTTTGGTAAATACTTGAGTGACGTAATGCTGTTAGGGCGGTCAACTTCATTCCGTGTATTATACACAACTGGTTACGCAGTTGAAGTCAGGCTTCCTTTTTTTGCCTTGTTTTTGTGCAGCAACAAAGTGTGGAACAAGTCTGAATTTTTACAGAAGAAGAGAAGCTGAAGGATGGGAAGAAGACAGCATGGCTTTTCACAGCTGGCACAGACTTCCTTTAGCAGGGAAGACACAAGGAGCATGATTTGCCCTGTGTGATGAGTCTTCCCAGGAACAGAGATCAGAACAAAGGATGCCACTATTTGAGGCAGGTTCCTTACTCACAGCCTTCTCCATTAAACTATGTTAGTTCCAATGAATCATTGTTCCAGAGACTATAGGGCCTGGAGCATCTCTCTTATGAGGAAAGCTGAGTGACCTGGGTCTGAAAAGAAGACTGAGAGGGGATCTGATTAATGTCTGTAAATACCTAATGTGCGGGAGACAAAGGGATGAGGCCAGACTCTTATCAGCAATGTGTGGTGATAGGACAAGGGAAAATGGCCACAGACTGAAACATAGGAAGTTACGTACAAATGTGCATAAGAACTTCTTCACAGTAAAGGTGATGGAGCACTGAAACCAGATTGCCTAGAGAGGTGGTGGATTCTCCTTCTCTGTACATGTTCAAGACCCACCTGGACTCCTATCTGTGCAACCTGATCTATGGAGCCTGCTTTGGCAGGGGGGTTGGACTAGACAATTTCTAAAGGTCTCTTCTAGCCCCTACAATTCTGTGATTCTGTAATAATGCTTTCTCAGTTACTCCTGAAGTAAACCAAAGGATAAACATGATATACTTGTTATGTTCATATACTTGTGTAATGGTATATATACATATCTTTGTGTTTTTGCAGGGTTTTCCAGGATAAAATCAGCACTACAGTAACAGCTTGCTTTCCTTGAGATTTCAGCTTGCTTTCCTTGAGATTTCAATGTTGTCTGTGCTAAGTATCTACTTCTCTAAAAAGAACAGACTTCTATTCAGCAAGGTGAGATACTCCGCCAGCTGATAGATTGTTAAATATCCACAGAAATAGTTGGGAAGATGTTGGTTAGACAATTGGTGAACAGTCCGTCTGCACCATCAGACAAGAAACCTGTAAGATTGCTGCAATGATTAATTTGTCTATTAACTTAGATGTACATTTATAAAAGAGTTTGCAGTTCTTGAAAACAGTGCACTAATAGAATCACAGAACAATGCATTTCCTTTTAATGAAATAGAAATGTTTCTTCTTACAGTTTCGAAGATGTTGATCAAGCATTAGCAGTGAAATTTTGCAGAGATGTACTCCCATTCACAAAACATTTATGGTGGAATTATTTGAAAGAAAATATGTATGAATTCCTTTCAAACCTTCTTCCTTCAATTTGTTTCCCAAGGGATATGCTTTAGACTGTTCTTATTATTGCCTATTCTTGGAATTGTAACAATTGACGCTTCAGAATATCCCAGACAATATGTGTTCTGGCAGAAGGACTGATGGACAGGCATTTCCTGTAAAATCCCTAGACACAAGCTCTGAAGCTGTGGTTTGAACTTTCTGAAACCTTGTGCACAGGTAATGGGAGCAGCTGTTTCCAATGAAGTAGAACTGGGGAGATTATATCCTTCCTGAAGACCTGAAAGAGAACTGGTAAGTGATCATTTGCTAGAAGTGCTTCTAGTGGGGGAGGCTAACTTAAGTTCTGCTCTTGGTAACAGTAGTGTAGAGCAAAGTGTCTGTAATGAAATCAGAAGAGTACAAAATGTGGCTGAGAACAGCTACCACAGACTACACGAAAGTGGCTGAGAATTTGTCTCCATATTTTCATCAGAAAGCTTAAGCACCAAAGCTTGGTGCTTAATGGATAGAGACTACTCCAACAGAGTTTGGGAATCCAAGTTAAGCACCAGCATTCCATCTACAGCCAGCAGAAAGCAGGGGAGTCAGAAAATCAGGTTTGGAAGATGTGAAGTGCTTGAAGAAGCTGCTGGTTTTGCTATTATCTGAGTACAGAAGGAGCAGCAGCAAATTAAATGTACCACCTCCTTTGTGCTATGCAAAACTGGGTTGCTATCTGCAAACTGCCTCCTGTGAGTGGCTCCTGCAACACTGTGACTCCCAATTTGGCCTGGGAATCATATGAGAGAGCATTTAGAGCTGGGCTATGACAAAGCTTGTCTAGGGCTACTCAGCACTTGTGCTCACTATTGGGGTTGTTGGAGAAGCACCATCATTGCGTGGAAATAAAGAGAAGCATAGGAAGAAAAAAGAATGAAATGATATTTTAAGGTGGGTTAGGGATATGTTATTTCCTTTAACACGCATCAGTATTTCCATGGACATCACCAGTATTTTCTTGCTGTTAATCTTTTCATGAATATATTTCATGAATTTCTTTGTGTCCAGTGCAAGCAGGCTTATGTTTCTATCCAAAACATTCAAGCAATTACAAATTATAAAATATGAGTGATAATCAGTCACTGGAACTATCTCTCTATTATCTTCATCCTTATGATCCTTAAAGATTGCAGTGGGGAATCCTTGTTTAAGGAATCAAAACATCTGAGAGCTGCAGAATGTTAGGTTCTTCTTAATTGCAAGCTGTAAGATAATCATCGTGCACAAACATGCCTTGGCCATTCCATACATTCAGGGTTGACAAAATGAATCATCCCCGTTAATTGTTTTGGCTGTTGAAGAAAAGTGATTGAAACCTTTCGTTACGTATCATTCAGGATTAAGTGCTCACATTTGTAGAGTAGTTTTTGAAGGACATAGTATAGATATAGGTAATTAGGTAGGGTTTTTGTTTCTACTAACCTGCGGGCAGAGAGCTACGTCCAAAGTTTAACATCAGCCTCAGGAGCTGCAAATGATACCATCAATGTCTGCTGATGCACTGATGAGATTTTTATGAATGCCGATAATGCAATGCATTTTGTTGCTTCTGCAGAAGCCATCTTCTATGCTTTGTGCATTGAACAAGTAGTCTCTAGATATTATGTTTACACAGGCAGAATTTATCCCAAAGCAAGTATAGAGGATGAAACCACTTTTACATGCCAAATAACCACACACATAAGAAATTCGCAGCTGCGCTGTTCTGTTTTTGAAGTCAGATTTTGTTTGCTTTAAATACATATTTAACTGTATTGCTTCTGCAATGGCTCTCATGTTTGTACATGAAGTGTACAAACAAAGAAGTGCAGAATTCTTTGGCTTCAGGGGCACTGTGCACATGTAAACTACTGCAGGTTGAAGCTAGACACAGAACTTGATTTTAATAAAACAGACCTTTAATCTTCTCAGTTTCAGGCATCCCCGTCTGCTTGAGATGCAGGTGTTAGGTATCCTCAGAAGAGATCAAGAGGGAGAAAATGGTCTTTTGCTCAGGCTTCAGTCCTTCAGCTTCTTTCCAGAGCAAGGGGACCTGGATTCCAGACCCTCCTTACATGCAAATGTACATACATGTATGTGCATAGGCACGTGTGGCAGAGAGTGGCAAGATGTCAGCTTCTGCTTTGCGGGAGAAGAGTCTGCTTCCCTCTCAATTCCTGGGGACAGCGGGTAGTCTCTATCCATTTTGCTGAAGTCTGAAGAACGCGAAAGGACTTGCAAAAGAGATATATACTTCTTGATTGTGTAAGAATGAGCCTTACTGTGTGGCCGCTAAACCATCCTGTCTACTGGAAAATGAAAATGGTTGTTTTGTGCCTCTGTGCAGTAAAGAAGGTATGTAACTCAGCAGGATCCTGTCTGCTCCTGAAGGTCAGTACAGAGCATGAGGTTTCTTTACTTTTTTCAGTACTAGTTGGTAACATCACCTCTATGTGATGCATAATAAATGCTTATGAAAAAAATAAAAAAGCAGATCACTTCCTAAACAGTGATTTGTGTGACTCAAAGACACCAATGACAAAGAGAAAGTTTTGCATATTTTATTAGCAATTAAAATATTCCCCAAAGATACAACTCCACTTAAAATTTAGCTCCGTCAAGACAGGAAAAAACTTCTTTTTTTTCTTTTTTTTTTTGAATAAAATTAATATCTACACACTAAGTAGGAAGTTAAAATTACATCACCAGGAGTAGTAGCATCCTCTTATATACTGCTTTGCGCTCTTGTGAAGTAGAAATGCAATAGAAGACTTAAGAATAGCCTTGAAAAGGGCTTTAAGAAATGAAAGGGTACAGAGTTTGTAAAAAAGCTAAACAAATATTTTAATGCCTCAGAACCTTGAATGATAAAATACAGTAGTGATACATTCAAAGCATGTATTAGATCTGACTCACAAAAAATAAGTGTGCTCTGCATCTTGCACGTGTCGGTTCCTGTTTGCATTGCTGCACTAAGTTCAAGGCACAATTTGTAAATTTGTTTTCATTCTTTTTTTATAATGAAAAGATTAAAAAAACACTACTAATAAGGCAAATATTAAAAATAGGGTTAAATCCAGTATACTCAAATATCCATTCTCAGGTGTCTTCTGGGCATAAACCAAGAACTAGTATAACATTGTCCACTCCAATTTCTCCAGTTTTGCCCTTCCCACGTTCTGATTCAAAGATGATCTGTCAGAAGAAAAGAGATGTATTCACAATGAAAACGTAGTTTATCCAACCAGTCAGTGACTCTTCAAGTTAAATATCTGAGGAATGTTTTATAACAGTCCAAGAGAGACTTAATGACTCAAATCCCCGCAGCTTTTAGAATTTATATATATAATTCAAACTAGGCTGATAATCCTCTGTACAGATTTACAATACCAAATGGATTCATTTAATAAGATTGCTTATTTTCATTGTACAAAGTAAATGCAAATTGAGTGAAATCCCATTATAATATTGTGGCATTGCTGCTGTATGTGATGTTAGTGCCCTCCATTTCTTGGAGACATTACAATTGTTCATTTTCCATCTATTTGGATCCTAAGTATTAGGCCATATATCTGATAAATACATATATTTCTATCTACTGTATATATGGTAGGCTACTAATTATAGTTGCAGTACTAAGCACACATAGTAGATTTGTTTTTATCAATAGAGTGTCTGGGGTTTTTATTTTATAGACTGATTCTTATTTACGCAACAGTTCTTCTATGGCTTTCTGGCAGTGCAAAAAACTTCAGAAAGGACTTCAATTTCCTTTATGCTTCCATTATTCAATTGTACATATAACCCTTTGCCCTGCACTGAAAATATTCAGTCATATACATGGAAATCAGGCTCTAGAATTTCAAGAAGAAACTTGCTGAAACCCTTACTGATGCAGTTTTCAGAGAATTACTGGGGCACAGTGTTCTCTGCTGGCCAAACATACCCTGCACCTGTGGTGACTGCCCAACCTTGATTATAATGGCATCTCTTTTTGCACTAATGATCTACGTGAGTATGGCTTGAGAGCATTGTTTTCTACGAAACGGGGATAATTTTCATTTTTCCAAGCATACACTCATGCCTCCCATTGCATGAAATAATAAGCAGAGATTCTGATAGTTTGTGATAATTGGAGATCTGATGAAGTTTTTATAAAATGATTGGGTCTATCTGGCATCTGTGTCCTAGCAAACTGGAGCAATTCTTTTCTGAAACTACAACCATATAATAACCTCTCAACCTTGTAAAACCTGTACTCCTCCATTTCAAAACAGCTTTTCAATTGCGAGCATATAATGCCTGTGAAAGAGCTGGTGGAACACTTGAGGATTAGGAAGAAACCTATTCTGTTGGGTATAGTAGTTAGGCTATAAATTACGTGAGACTTACACTGTTAGTTGTTTCAATCCCCTGCAATATTTCTATTTTTCCAGTTCTCCATCTTTCATCTTTTCCTTTGTCCTGCTCCCAAACAGGAGCAGTTTTTTTGTTCACCGCAAACACTCGGAGTTTTCCCACTCTTTCGCCAGCAAGCCGATAACTGAAAATCAAGCAGTAGGTGCTCTTTGGTTTGAGGTCAGTCAGGAGAAGTTTTAGGCGGCCCAAATCCTTCTTGTGACCCACAAAGGCTGGAACAGCCATGTAGTACCCATCACCTTGTAACAAAAAATGGAAAACACAACTTTAATGAACATGTGGTACTTACTTATTAGCACATTGAAAGCAATTTTGCTAAGAAAATAAGTAGAAGCTCTGTTACTTGAATAATTTCAAATCAGGCTAGAGAAAAACAGCAGGGAGTGTAATTTTCAAGGAATAAGCTTTTGCTATTGGAAGTCAGATCACTTTAGAAAGGAGATGAGTTCATATTTCACTCGCAATTACAGTCATTCTTCCTTTCATTGCAATTTTCTGTATATTTCAAAGGCAAAATCAAAAAGGCAGTTTTTCAAATGCAATAGCTTGAAACATGGTGCTGTGCCTCTCTGGTCAGACCATTTCCAGCATTTGAGCCAGCTCAATACTCTGTGCACTCTCCTCTGCAGTGATGACAAACTCATAAAGGAACCAACAGTTTATTCCTTAAATCCTGGAGGAACAACAAAATGAGAGATGACATGCAAAGGAATAAAGGGATAAAATAACTGGGTCCATAAATTGACATAATCAGCAGACCTTTAGCTGTGGAAATGGAACAAGAACTGAGTAAGGGCTTCCTGAAAGCTGCAGGAAAGAGAAAGGTACTGGGGAAAAGGAAATATGAGGAGCAGGAGAGGAAGGATTAGGAAAGAAAGTCAGATGGAAAGACTATGAAAGAACAGGGAGAGAATGTGTATGTTGGAACTGAAACAAGTGGTCTACATTATCCACTGGTTCTACTGTAACATCTTCTGCAATGCTTCCTGTGCCACAAAGGAAGACCACAGAATCACAGAAGGGTTTGGGTTGGAAGAGACCATCTAAGATCATCTAGTTCTAACCTCCATACCATGGGAAAGACACCTTTTACTAGATCAGCTGAGGATGGGGTATCTGCAGTTTCTCTGGGCAGCCTGTGTGTGCTTCACCACCTCATCATGAAAAATGTCTTCCTTGTATCCAATCTAAATCTTTTAGTTTAAATTCATTGTGTCTTGTCCTATCACTATACTCCCTGATAAGAAGCCCTCCTCATCTTTCTTTCAGTCCCCCTTCTAAGTACTGAAAGGCTCCCCAGAGCCTTCTCCAGGCTGAACAACTCGTTACAGGTTTCCATTCCGACACTGAAGTGCTGACTGTAACTCTTCAGACACAGGCATCCAGCCAATTATTTGCCCATCCAGCAGTCAATCTATGAAACTTACATCCCTCCAATTTACTGATAGGAACATTGTCAGGGACTGTGTCAAAGGCCAAGCAGAAGTCCAGGTAGATGACATCACAGCTCCTTTGTAGAAGGCCATGCACAGTTATCACAGTGCTATGTCTAAGCCATGTGAGTGACAACATTCCTACATCCATCTAAATGGCAGATGTGGTTAAATATCCTACCATCCTTGGAGAGACACAATGCATAACTAATAAGGTTTCAATTGTTTTGCAACTTGCAAATCTTAACAGTTATATTCAAATCCTTCTTCTCATCTTTCGATTCATTTGAACTGAAATATGTTGCTAAATAGCAATTGCCACTGGAAAAGCAACTTCCACTCCCAGCCTCCTCTGCTGCCTTGATTAATTCTTGATTCTGTTTTCTACTCCGCCTTCCCCACTTTTTTTTTTTTTTTTTTTTTTTTTGGAGAGGATAAGACATCAAATCACAGCTGAGCTGGAGGATAGATATTTAAATAAACACCTCTGTCTCGATCAGCAGGATTCCAGTCAAAGTCATCATTAGTATCTTGTTTCCAGTCGCAGACTCCTCGACTGAAACTGCAGTCAACTAGAAAAAAAAATGGCAATAGAGACACACAGATAAGAGAAGCGTTGCATCTTAAATACTGGTGTTGCATCTTAAGTACTGATACAAGTAATTTGCCCTTTATTCACCTAGTTGTAAGTCTATGTATTCTAAAATTGCCCCCAATTTCAATTCAGGCAATGTTGACCCAGATTAATTTGCAAAAGAAGCAAAACATTGGAGTTTATGTAGCAATTCTTTCCTTAACTCACAGTAAAACCTGTTGTGTCTTTTTACTGCCAGTCTCCCATGTGCACATGATTTTATAGGCTATGACTTCTGTATGCTGCATTCCTGCTGATTTCCAGGTGTAGTTTGAGATGTCAGTTTTTAATCTGAGCACCATAAATGGTTTGGGGTCTGCAAATTTTCAAGCTCTACACTTTTCCATATGTGCAACTACACTGCTGTCATTGCATCAGCTTGCTCAAGCTTCAGTTCTTGCCATCAAAAAGAGAAGCTGACTTCCCATGAGAGGAATCCATTGCTTCACACTGAATAGTCATACTATATGGAGTTGGGAACAACCCAAATATATTAACCTTTAGAGCACACTGCAAAAAAAAGTGTATCATAAGTGTATCATCCAGAGCATACACAGCCTTTGTGACTGTAAATGAAAATATAACTATATAATTATACATAAGCAAAAAAAATAAGAACAGTGCAATGCTAGCATCAGATCAATATGTCAGCCATCTGAATTTCCATAGAAGGGGGAATTCCTTATGGTTCTTTGCAAGGATTTTATCACGGGACAGAGAAGTGTAGCACACAGCAGTTAAAGAGCATTATTATATAAATCCAAGTCTTGTTTCCAAACCTACTACTCTCTGAAATGGGGAAGAAAAAACATTATCTCACACCAAATGTCAGCCATCATATTTGCTTTTTTATTTTAAGCCTGGGAAGCAATTCTCCATAGCTTTTGATTGAAATCCACCTTGTCCAAAATAGATCTCAGATACAGTGAATTCCAACATTTCGGCCCCTGCCCACTTAGCTGTTAACTCCACAGAAGAATGCTGCTGTTCTTTAAGTGCATTAGCTCAATGAACCCTCTTGTCTTTCCCTCTTGGATTCTGCTTTTTTCCTTGGCTCTTGTGATTCTCCAAAGCCACTTTTTAGTTTCTTGCTATCTTTGCCTTTCTAATAAAGGCTGCACAACTTAAAATCAAGTTATTGCATTACAGAAGAACTGTTTCCCAGCAGAAGAGAGGGTGAAAGTGCCCTCTGATCTGCTCACACACTCTCTGCTCTGGCCTGAGGTACACTGCAGTCTGTCATAGTTACCAGAAGGCAGTGCAGTTTTCTGTTTGGAAATGTATGGAGTGGTTTCCTAGGTCATGGCCGAAGTTTAACTTGTATGCATAAATTGACTGGTTTTGAGCCTTGTATGCTGCCAACTGATTTTACAACAATTTTTAATGTGAATAAAGAAACAAAGAATCACCTTACTCTGATATCCACAGGACTTACTGATGAATTAGGAGCTATCATGAATTTATAGACAGGCCGTTAAAGATCCAGGATAAATATTTACTCAGTCACGTCAAGGGAAACTGAAACCAGGACAAGATCCAATAACAAATGGCTGAAGGGCATTGGGGTATGATTGTGAGCTATGCAACATTTTTCATACATGGTTTAATTTTATAGATGGCCAAAATGAGTTCATTTTTTTTCTGAAAAAAAAAAAAATAAAGAAATTCACTTGTAAATTAAATTTCCACGTTGGGGAGCTTTCCACACACATCTTAGGAAGAGCTAACATGTTTTGAAAAGAACACGAAACCAGGTTTTCATGTTGAAATTGGTGAAATGATTTGGCCATCTCTAAATGCTCACTAACCTTTTGTTGTATGTTAAAGACCTTTAACTGGTTCAGCTAAGGCTGATCCAGGTTCTTAATAAAACATGCCATATGCGATAAAATAAACAGTGCAGAATAAAAAAGAATCTACCTTCATGCTCTTGTCTTGTCACCGAAACTCTTCTTTGTGCCAGGAGCGGGCCAAAGGCAGCTGCTTCTTTACCCTGGGGAACTGGTGAAAACAACTTGTCAAGAGCCAAATCATAACAGGAACAGAAAGCAGAGCTTTATTTCTCTATACCAATTGCAATCATTCATTTAAGTAATTCAATATATGTGTTTTTCACTTCTCCATCAAACTTAATTTCTTAACCCTGGTTAGATACTAACTCTGAAGAGTAAAACTTTGTTCAAATTGCTAATTCCCTCAGCACTGTGCCTTCTAAGATGCAGGCAATTCAGCTGCAAGGTTCACAAAGTCAAAGAGCTTTGCACATGCTCTTCCTTCAGCATGATGGCCTGTTTTCTTGCTTACAAAATTTCAGCTACTGGTTGAAGTATTCAAACTGAAAGAGATGGTGAAGACACCGATGTGAATGCTTGGCAGCAAACAGGAAGCTCAAAACATGGGTAATGTCTGAGGCTTTGTAAAAGCCATAAATCAAAGGCCCACACTAAGCTATCTGTGCTGCTGTAATGGGAACTCTGGGATATTATTCTTCTGAAACAGTACTATCTCCTGAGGCATTTGCAGGCCTCATCAGCTCAGCTGGGCACATGCAGGCTTCATCGACTCGTCCTCCTGTTGGGAAGGAAAGGCACGGCAATCGCTCTGCTCTTCCTCACCCTCCCTGCCACAGCTGGCGAGCACAGCCGCACATTTCAATCATCAGGTTTAGTAAAAATTCTGTAGAAATCTCTTTTGTAAAAACTAGTTGACCTGTCCTGCGCCAAACTGGAAGAGTCAGTACAGCAGTAATAAATGTCAGGTGCATTCTCTACAGTATTGGCCTAAAGGAAGTATTTATGCAAGAAGTGCTATTTTTTAGCAGCAGCCTGACAGAGGAAGGCAAAACCTCTTAGGTCTGATGAGCTACAAACTCTTATTTCCCATGGCTGTCAGCCGGGAGCCTAAGTACTTTTGAAGTTCAGTCGTTAATCTTCTTTTGTATTACTCTAAGTGGTAACTAGAGAAGTGCACGCAAAAAAAAGCCAATGGTTTCAAATTCTTCATATGGTGTTTGTGTAAATAACTAATCACAAACAAGGTGATGGCAAGACATGCTTTCAATAGTGGAGGACTCCATCCTTTGCAAAAGCATATGCAGATGATACCTTCAATATATATATATCCCTATGAAAAAGGAAGAGATAAGATGTCCCGTTTTAGAGGAGAGAGGGAGGATCCTTTGGATTACCGCTTACAAAAAGTATTTACGAAAGCGCAGCATAAGGAAGTTTACTTTTCAGACACACCACGTGGACAGCAGCTCCTCAGCAGTGCCAGGTGGTAGGAGCTACGGAAATCAAAACTACATTTCCCTACTCAGTATTAGTCATGCCTTTAGGAAGTTGCAGATGCCAAGTATTTTAAAAGTCATGAACTTCATATGTATGCTTCTTGTTGTTTTTTTTTCCAAACAAGAGTTCAGAATCCTGTTTGTTTCACGAGTTCCACTTACCTACAGATTCTCATAAAAATACTCCAGCATGCTTGAGGTTGTAAGCACGTGCTCAATATTAAGAACATGTTTACAACCCACTGCAAACCAGAGCCTCTAAGTACCATAAAGAATATGCCATTTCTTAATTTTTCTCATCTTTCAAAACTGTCAAAAAGTTGCTCTTTACGTACACCAGAGAAAACACACAGCAATGAAGAGGCCCTGGAGGCTGTTCCACAGGGGCCGATTGAGCCAAGAAAGGAGACTCCTGAGATCTTACAAGCTTTCTGATGAACTGCCAGGAGCTTGTTCCCTCTTGTTGCCCTTGCAGCCTTCTCCTCACCCAGAACACTGCTTACATCACCTGGATAATATTCTTACTTAAGGCAAAGATTAATAGATTTTTCTCCAAATTAATCTATGTCTTCATATACACATTTAGGAACAGGCAAATAGAGTTTAGTTGTTAAGTTCAGCATCATGCCATAAACTTGGCCTCGTATTTTGTGAAAGAGGCTCAGGCTATGAAAACCCTTGCCAAATTGAAGAAAGCTATTAAAATATGAAAAGATCTTGAGATGTGGAGAAATTTAATAGAAGATAGCAGCTGCCAGGAAGATTTATTTACAGAGTTACTGAATTACACTTGAGAGATACACATGCAGGTGTAGCTATGCTGCAAATGCTTCCAGTGAATAACCATCACGTACAAAGAAAGGTCAAATTTTGTATCCAAATCTATTTTTTGCTTTCAGTGTCAGACATTACAGCCAGGTTCTCCACTTACTGGAAGTTACCACTAGTGAATTATGAGAAACTCTATGCTTCAGCTTACAGAAGGGCTGACAAGAATCCTTACTTCTTGGAAGGTGCCTACATTTAACACTGAGCCATCACTGGACATAACCAGAATCCAAAGTCCGATCCCTCCTAAGTATTAGGCAGGAGTCAGACTTACTCTTTTCATCTCTTCTGCTATCCAGTGGTACTTGCAGAAATACAGACCTTCAATCTCTTGATCCTTAATAATACAGTCTCCAAGAAAAGCTCACATAAGGGCCACTTCTGGTGTAGCAGAGTTGACCCCTTATTTCTGCAGTATTGGCATCCACACACCTGCATATCTGTAGCACTAACTATTATATTATCTGCCATTATATATACAATTCTTTGCTTCAAGGTGCTTAAGGGCTGGTACCATCAGTACACTCTTATGAGGTAAGATGCGTTGATCTTACAGGCAGAAATTAGTGGCAAAGAGAACTAATACCCTAGTCTTCGGAGGTAGCTATATAACCAAATACAACCAATTTACCAGTTCACCAACTTGGACTACTTGTTGCTTCTTGTTTGGAGCTGGCTTGCACTCAGATTGCTTGGAGTAAGCACAGGTCCACCTGCAAAGTATCATTTATATAGATTCTCAAGTCAGTCTAGAAGTAAAATAAGGGATAAAGAAATCACAAAAGCAACAGAAAGTCTGCAGGAGCACATCTGGAAAAGATACTACACTAAAGGACCCAAAGTTAAAACAAAATACCCACAAACCCAGTGAGTAGAATAGATCTGTGGAGCACTATTTGACAGGCATGCTTTGGAAAAAGAACACCATTGCTGAGTGAATTGTGTGCTAAAGGACCTTACTAAAAACACGGATAGATTTTCCTTTATGTGCACTTGGTTCCACCTTTCTACTTTGCCAGCTACTGCATTTAAAATTACATATACTGTATTTTATACTCCTGGAAATATCATTTTGTCTGAAAAAATACGACTTGGATTATAGCTTGAAAGTTATTTTCTAGTTGTCTGCACTAATGCATCTGCTATCCTTAAAGCTTTAATTTCTTCTTGTATTCCTGGTAGTGGGTCTGTATTTCTTATAAATCACCAGCAGCATAAGAATGAGCTCTTCCTGAGACAACAGTACTAGAAGAACAGCTATGCAGCAGAATACAGGCACCCACGTGTTTTAAGGAGTTAACTGTAGGGATTGAGGTGTATTTTTGTTTCTTGATATGACTGTTATAATTTTTCCATCCCCTGGAAAACGCCTATGCTTGTTTTTGTCTAAGTAGCCTAATTAGTCTACATGTAGAAATAACACCATATCTGGGAGAAGCAACTCACTGTCAGTGATTCTCACACATACAATCCCACAGTGTCTAAACCTGTGGCATATCTGACACTGCTCTCTCAATGAAAACTGTAAGCAAACAAACAGAAACTCTAAAAAACAACCAACAAACCATTTCCACCCCCAAAACTAGAGTGGGCACTGTAAAAGAAATCCATCAGAATAGAAGAAAGAGTAAAATGCAGAGTGGTTTCCTGTATACACCATAGATCACCATCAGACTGAAAGGAATATGCTACGTTTCTGCTAACCATCCTCCTCTGAAAGAACTCCATCTGGCAGATGCCCAACATCTTTGGAGCTTTTTATCTATAACTGTGGACTGAGCTGCAACCTGAGCATTATTTGCTCACACAGTGGTCTAATTATCAGAAAAGAATGATATTAAAAGCGAACATCTTGATTAACGGAGAGTTTTCTTGCTCAGAATTAAGAGTCTAGAATGCATAAAGCAGTCTACTTATATTATTGCTGAATATATAAGGAAGTCAAAACTTTATTACCACCTTGGTGCTACCAAAGGAAGGAGCTTGGAAGTTAACACAGCTGGCTAGACTATATGTTTGTGCTTTACAAATATTAATGTATTAATTTCGATGTCACTCTTAGTGAGTCCAGTAGTTATTTTGTTCATGCACCATGGTGTGTATATCCAGAATATGAAATCTGGACTTGACATTTCAACGCCCATTGCATTTCATATCACTGCATAAAAGCAGTTCCTACTGAATTAACAGCTGTAGTTGAGGGTGTTTATCACTTCTGGAAATCAGACCTCAGGATCCCACACCACACAGAAAATAAGGAAAGGAATAAACACAACTCAGAACCTGAAACAACAATTTTTTCTCCCATTCCCTGCAGTTCATGCCTCATTTTCTGTGCATCTGAGACTTTTGTGATCAATAACACACAGCTCTGTATATTGAACCACCCCCTGCATTGCAGGACAGATCCTTCCTTCACACTGAACAAGGCAAAGACCCCATGGAAAATACTTATTAAAATCCATTAAGGAATGTATCACAAGGCATAAGAAGATAAGGAGGAAAAGTAAGCTTTAACAACTAAGTAATTTTGACATTTCTTCAGCGTTGAGGGCTTTATTTTTGCTATCTTAAACTACTGCATTTTTTAAAGACTAGGATGAATATTTCTCATAAACAACCTATTTTATATGGCCTAGTTTAATAATTTAAATCTTCATCTCTTAATTCCTTTTTTCCCCATGGCAGTTCTGTGTCTGCCCATATATTTTAGATGTAGTAAAGGGACTGTGATAAAATAGTGCATACATTTAAAAATAATAATTAGGATCTCTGAAAAAACATGACCTATCAATTTTTCCTAATTGGCTCCTTTTCCTGGAAGACAAACAATACTGATATTAATAATAGAAAAGGCAGATGCAGAATGAGCACTTCAGCGGATTACACAGGGGAACTTAATGTGGTAGTAAGGGAATTGTTGCTGAATAGAAAGCAGCAGAGGAAGAAGAAAAAAGGATGAGTAAAATTACCAGCTGTAAATTTGAGATAATCTCATACTCCAGAGAACATTCAATAACGTTAACAATGAAAGTCATTTTAAAGCCAAATGTTCAACCAGTTAAGTGGATGGATCGTCTACACTTAAGTACAATAATGAGGATCAAGTGTAGCTCAAGGAAATTTAAAAGGGAAGGAAACAGTTAATAAGCACAAACCAACTTGGAAGAAAAATGGAAATGGAAAAACATGTTAAGTTATGCACATAGTGGGGATCAAAACATAAATAAGCCATAAATAAAACAAAGTCCATATACTTAATGAAACTACTCCTGGGACACGGTAGTGTCCCTGTATGAAGAAGCACATCGATCTTCTTCCACAGCTCCCCAGCAGAATAACATCTCACTGGCACATTCAGCAAACAAATCCCTTATATTACTAATGTTAAATTCCAGTCAAATATGACTAGAACAAAGAGAGCAGAGGGAAAAAAAAAAACAAAAACAAACAGATAAAACACAATGCTTAGTATTTTCGAGCACTAACAGCAACAGCCAGTGCTGTTGATTGTAAAGGCTATTTCATAGTTGTTTCAAATATCCTGACTTGGTTGAAAAAGTCCTTGAGAAGGAACCACATCAAACATCATCACAGAACTCTCTTGTGTATTATTTTGACTTTATTTATGCTGTGGACAAAGGATTTTCCTGACGTGTCTTCAGTCACATTGGCAACTTGGAAATGAATCCATTGCTCACAGTGTGGCAGCAAGTATTCAAAAAATACCTAGAAAAAAATATCAAACCATACTCAGGTTTCCAATGTCTGGTAATTTTTCCTGGACTTTCCAAGTATGTAATGTCTGAGTTGCTTCCCTCAGCCCACCAATCCATCTATCACAGAAAGGCAGAAAGAGATACAAGGGCTGACTTGATGATATTTTCATCAGGCTGCTTTTCCTGAGGAAGTGAAATAGCCCACATTCCTTTATGGCACCGAGTACTGAATAAAAGCATCAGTAACTTATAACAATATTACAATAACAATATAAGACCCAGGCTTTATTGCTTCTTGTGAGACAATGGAGGTAAGACACCTAATTCTTTTGTCTGAAACTCTCACATGCATTTGGCAGTACCAGTATGATGAGGCTGGTCCAAGGGTAGCTTGCCATCCAGTGAAAACTTCAGCAACTTGACTTCATCTTCTGCCCCTGCTACCTTTTGGGGGGAAATTATTTATGAAAGGATCCTTAGAAGCTGGATAGAAAGCTGCATAAGCTTGCCAAGAGTGGAAGGCTGGGTAAGGAGGTAGGGGGTATGTGGTGTGGATGGCCAGAGCAAGAGTGGTGCCCTGGGTATAGGATCATCAGATTTGGAGTCATGGCACCATCAGCCAGAAATCTTTCATAAGACATCAAGATTGAGTACAGCCTGGAGGTCAGGATGCAGGTCTCATCACACTAGATAGCACTGTTTTTGGTACTATGATGAAATGCAATGTTGAAAGAACAGAAAAAAATAATAGAATTATATAGGCTGACCTGCTAATCAGGGGATTGCCTGAGGCCCATCTATCAAATTAGGAGTATTTCTGAGGATACATATTTCACCTGTATTCCTGCACCAAATTTTGGCCAGCTTTGTGGTAATAAAATACTCTTCTTCTATCATAAGAAGAATATCATACAAAATAGCAATTAAAAGGAAACATGAAATCCAACTGAGAACATATGTCAGTCTTCCTGATAAGTGGCTAATGTCAGATATTAAGAGAGATACATAGGATGCATGCTCAAATACCATCAGAGAGTGAGAACGCCCATTCAGATAACCTCTCTCATCTAAACAAAAGAGATAAAAAACCTCTGTGATTCACAACATTATTTTTCTGATAGAATGACACCAAAAAAAAAGTGGCACATATTGTATGTTTTGTATTATTTGAAACACAAAGACACCAAAGTGTATGTTCTTCCTATGAACAATACACACTATTTGAGTGATGAATATGTCTATCACAAATCAAAGCTAGTTCTTGTCTTAAGCATAATGAAACAGCAAAATATCCTGTTTTGTTGGAGTTTCTGTGAAGAAATGGGGAAAAGCTGTATGTAAGCTGCTGTGAAAGAACAGCTGGCAGAGTAGAATGCCTGCCAGGATGACACACTCTCTTCTGTCAACACTGACTGCAGACAGTTTCCTCTAAAAGGCAGATTTGCTAGTTTTAATCCCACAGTAGGTATACTAGATTGATATTCAGTTTCTACAAGTAAATTAAGATAGAACAGCTATAATGTCTGGTGACTGTTTTGTTCATGTTTATATATATACTTAAACTGAAACTAGCATAAACATTGAGAAACTTACAGAAGACATCTCCTCTCAGGCTTTGCTCATGGTCAATCTGATTTTCATAATCTTCCTTCTCTTCCTCACTTGTGTCATCAACTTCCTCTCCTATGGAAACTTCAGTTTTTTTCTCTCCCACAGTGTAACTCCCACCAAGATCAAAACCGCCTTCATAGTCCAGTGACTGCAAGTAGGTCTTAGAAGCTGGTGTCATGGCTGCTTCTGGGATCACATTCTTGATTGCTTTATGCTTTGTCACACTGCTTTTATGTGCAAGAAGTTTCTTAATTGTGTCCTTAGCTGTTCCGGGGATTCTTGGAATTTCCTTCACTGATTTTTCAGGGACAGCTAGAAACCAGAAGAAAATAGTAAATATTCACGTAATGAATCATTCAGCAAAAATGTTTATAAATGCTCTTGATAATACCCAGAGACTCATACACCTAAATTCTCTACCACGAGACATAAGTTCACCTCTATACTGTACAATGTATGCCTTTACCTCTGCTGTACAGACAGCTTTCTGATTTAGAATTGAAGAAGCACAAAATGGTATGGTTTGGAAAAGAGCTTTAAAGACCATTTAATTCTAGTTCCTCTGATCCATTAGACTGGGTTGCTCATAGCCCCATCCAACCTGGCCTTGAGTGCCTCCAGGGATGGGGCATCCGCAGATTCCCTGGGCAGCTGTGCCAGAACCTCACCGCTCTCCTAGTAAAGAATTTATCGTGAGCTATAGTGAAAACACAAAACTGACCCTCTCTTACAACCTCATTTGGCCTCTTGAGTAACATAGGCCACACAGCTCCTTGTATTCAACATTTATACACAAGAGCTTGGAGGAAAATATAACTTCCATCATTTTGTGGACTACTAAAAATTGTCCACAATGTGATTCCCTACAAAACAAATGTCAGCCCACTAGTGGTGAGAATTTTCCTTAGATATCTTTTGTGAACTCTGCCCTAACATCCCTTTCACTACAGGCTGAATAACACTGAAATAAAGCATATTTTGAGGGGACATATATCAAGCCAATACATCATATTTCATTTAGTTCTAAAGGATAAAACACTAAAACTTCAGAGAGGTACCCAAGAAGTCCAAAGTATTATCTTGAAATTTCAAGTTGGACTAGAACGTAAAGTTTCCTAAGATTTTAACTATTTTATGATTCCTCTTGATTGACAAGTACTAAAAGGATATCCAGCCTTGTGGTAGCTTGAAACTTCTGATCCTGCTCAGAAACACATGGGTCAGAACCGAAAAACTTAGAGTGGAGTAAAAGTCAACTAAGATTGTTCGAATCTGTAAAACAAAAGACATAAATCTGAATGTGTGGGTTTTCCCCATTTTTTGGTCCATAATTGAGCATAATGAAATCAAATATCGTCTACAACCAGACAGAAAACTTCAAAACACTTAGCGATAAGAGGATATTTTTCTATTTACTTAGCAGCCATGATTTTCACATTATGCTTTTCTTCTCAACATACTGTGTCTCAAGACAAAAGCCTTTTGTTTCTTTTCAAATTCAATTATTCTCTTTACAATCATCAAACTATACTGGGATGCTTGAATGAGGGACTATTTTTAATAGAAACCCATTTGAAGATACAATTCCATTGATGCAGGGAGCCAGAATTCATTTTCCAGCAGCAATGAAACCCAGAAGCAGTGCAAAGGGCTCCTTTTGGGTGGTCCCGTGTGGAGCCAGGAGTTTCACTCAATGATCATTGTGGGTCTCTTCCAGCTTGGGATAATCTATGATTCACTGTTACTTTTTTCTGTATGTTTCTTTTCACACAAGTAAAGAGGAAAGAAGAGAAAACACCACTTAATGAAACAAAGCTGTAGTCTAGTAGGAAAAGAGGAAAAATCCCAGAACTGATATGAATTCCCAGATAATATAACCCTAATCAAAGTGAATTGGTCAGATTTTATTTAAAGCAATTGGTAGCTACATTTTCTACTCAGTATGCCAGTACAATCAGACTCTTGGTTAATTCACTGGATCATTCGGATTTTCTGAGATTCTCTGAGACTGCAGTTGGAGGCATAAAATAAATGACTGTCAATAAAACATGAAATAAATAAAAACTGAACATTTTGTTTTTCTTGTCCTTTGAATAAAACTCGTAGCCTTGCTTGCCAGACAGTTGCAAGTTGACTCTACCAATACTTCACTAAGTGAGCCCTTGGAGGTTCTCAAGGTTATATGCAATTTAACTGCTGTGGTTTTCTGAGCCTAACCTCAGAACACAGCAATAAAAATTATCAGGAAGAACTCATTCCAAACTAATTTCCTCTTGACAATCAGTAACAAGAAACTGCAGGCTGTTGATAAACAGGCTATGGAAGTTTTCACGCCAGGCTGACTGCTTGGCAACCTGAACATCTGCCTTCAGTTCCTACTTTGAACTCTTCCCAGTGAAATGAAAAATTCTTACAGCTTAACATAATAATCTCTGTGATGTCAGAAAAGCAATCTTCTTGTATGTGCAAAACTAAGCAGTGTAGAAAATCAACTGACAGGTGTGACAAAATATAGGGATGAAAGTGTATAATCCCCACACGCTTTCAGTCTTGTTTGGTGGAAATAACAAAATCTCCATGTTCGTATTTTATATCCTGGACAATGAGGGACCAGACACCAATCATAGTTCAGGATATATTATGAGTATCCTTCTAATCTGTATTCAGCTAAAGAATAGACTGTGGTGTGGATTTAAGGCTTTTTATGTCTATCCATAAATTGCAGTAAGAACAAAACAGTCTAGGGATAGGATACCTAAAACTCAGTCTGTCCTGCAGAAACCACAGTCCGTGTATTTGTATGAATACAAGCATTGCTGAGATACCACAGCTGAGGCAGAAGTATCTCAGGATCCTTTGTGCCACTGCTTTTACATAAATAGACAGGTATTTCTCACACACATTTGTGCATTTATGCATCTCTGTGACTACACAGAGGCTTTTAGAAACTGAAAAGAAATGTGATGCATTTCATCCCAGCTCCTCTTTATGCACCTTCTGATGGGAAGAAAGCAGATCGAGACCTCCTGTCTATAAATACAGACTGTATGAAAAATATCTCAGCTTCCAAAGGTGTTTTATTTCTTTGAATCAATAGGAATTACAGTAAGAGGTGGAAAAACAAAGGCAAATGGTGGCTGAGGACTAGAAATAAATCTAACATCTATTGCTGTGTAGGACTATAAGACCATAGACAGATAGTATAAGATGTCTAATGACTAAGTCGTGAAAGCTGAGTTGGAAAAAATATAGAGAACAGATGCCCACCTCCTGTCTCTATGCTGTACTGTGTGAAGGGAAATGCTCTGGGGATGGTACAGGAGAAGGTCAGGCAGTAATCTGTTTTCCTCACACGTGCCTTGTGACTGCAGCTGATGTTGAGAAGGGCTCTGAGTGCAGGAGGGTTGCAACAGGAGATGGCTTACTCTGCCCACACAGACACTGCACTGCTTTCACCTTGCACCTAGCAACAGATTTGAAGACCTAGTAAGTGATAAGCCTGGAGACTGCCTTACAAGTTCTTTTGTAGCCGCCTCTGTAGCTTCTGTGTACAAAAGTGGGAGAGGGGATGAGTGATACAGACAACCATATAGGGCATCTGGAGGGACTGCGGATGTGATTACAGATTAAATCAACAGTTTCAGAATTTAATCTAAAAAGTTCTAGAGCTTGTAGTGAAGGATATATCTTTCAGAGAAACCCAAGACATTCTTAATATATATAGTTTAATAGAGAGATTCTAGACTATTATGGTCTTCTAAGCATCATCATCTTAAGTATTACACGTCAAGGGATGACAGCAGCATTTGAGTCCATATTTAATTGAATCAAAAGGGCCTGACAAGTAAAATGACTAGAAGGGCTTTTCAAACTTTGAAACTGCACAATTCTAACCCAAACTTTTCTCAGAACTGGCAAGTTAACAGGAAAACAGAATCATAAATGGGTTTTAGAGTTTACCCTGAGAACAAAACTGGAACCTGAGTAATATGAAAGGGACAAAGAGAGTCACTGTGGCTTTGTAGTGCCATTTAGATATCTAGCAAAGCAAAGCATAACAAAGAACAGAAACCTCTGTCTGCAGCAGGGCATTAAAAGGAGTGCCATTGTTAATGTTTTAAGAGCAGTGCCTGAAGGGTGAAGGCTTTCAGCTAGTTCTGCATTTTCCTGTTATTTTGCAGCTTCCTATAAGAAAAGTGAATTAAAAATAGGTTCATGTTTCCCCAGGAATCTTAATTGCTTATGGAACCTTCTGGGACCCTATTCTTAAATAAAAGCTGGAATACACATTGAAGCATATGGTGAGGGAAATGTGGTTTTTCAATTCACAATAGGAAATCAGGAAGCATATGAACCTGAGAAAAGCAACAGATTGCAGCAAGATAGAGGCCAAATGTGGAAATGGCTAGGATCCTTTTAGGAAGCATTGGAAAGTCTGCACTTCTATAAATTCTCAAATGAAACGTCTGCTTGAGACAGTTCAGAAATAGCGTCCAACATTTCACATCTATCTGAACACTGAATGCATAAAAGGATGCCTGAACAACCTCAGGTCACATTCAGACTAGCAGCGCTGATTGCAGCCTGATGTCTCAGCAGCTTTCTGCTGAGTTAGCATGTTGATATATAAATTGCATAAATACCCCCCACCTTCTGTACAAAGATGAATCTGACATCATCTCACTTATTACATTATCCGGTAACGATTCTCACACATCCTGATATGGTCATAGACATTTCATTATAAAAAGTGTGCTTAGTTCCTCTCATGTCATAGCCTGAAAACTAAGCTATATATTAAAATGTTTTTCATTTGTTATAAAATGTTAACGCTGCTGCCATGGTAACCGGTTCCTTATGTACTTCAGACAATTGCTATGAAAAACTAATGGTTCCTTGTAGAAATGAGACTGTGAACCCATGGGAATAATTATACACAGAACTGAGGGCATATTTGAGAAGCCCTTCTTTTATGTGCAGCAGAACCCCAGGCACATCTGCTGGGAGCTGGAATTGGCTGCAGAAGCTGTAGTCTCCATCACAGCCTCGATCCCCCACATTTTGAGGACAGTGTTTTCAGTCTATCAAACCCAGCAGCAAAACCTCCTCTAACTTCAGTGAAGACAAAGATTTTCCACAACTGTTTTATAACATGGAGAAAACTTCTCATTTCAGTGTAGAATTCTGTATCTGATTGGTGTTTTTGTCACTATTTGAACAAACATTTGCCCCAATAAAACTGATCTTGCCCCTCTCTGTTTCACTGCTCACTTTTTTTTTCTAATATAAATGAACCATTGAAATGTCCAAAATCAACTCAACTGCTCCCTCAGAGAACGGCAGTGTTTTTGTGGGAACTACCACCTGAGAATCCAGTCTCCTTTTAGCATTGCTGCTTTTCACGTGTATGAAAAGCATACCACTGACTTCACTCTATTGCTGTATTCTTCTTTGTAGTTGGTCCCTTGCTTTTTGACTTTCTGCCAATGGCTCTGATTTCTCATTGCTGTCTTATTCCTCTATCCTTTCCTGTGTTACATTCATTTTCTATTTAGCGTGTCCTAAGTTCACAAATGCAATGCCTTTTCCTCTTCTAAACAACAAATGGATACAGTAATGGGAAATAGGACATGAAGAAGTGTGTAGAGAGTGAAAAATTTAATAGAAATGCCAGTGAAAAAAATGGAATACTCCATCTTCAGCATTTTTTTTTAAATAGAGCCAGACACTAAAAACTGTGTGATAGCCTTTCCACAAGCAAAATATTTCCTTTGTTCACATTTAAGCAAGCATTCCTCTTGCACTGTTTCTGCTTGAGGAAATAATAACTAGGAGATTTTCCTTTGAAATTTTCAGCTTCCCATTAAAAACAAAAAAGCAGAATAATGCAAGCCCTTTTGCCCAGAGATATATTTGCTCAACATTTATTGATGATGCAATTTGTTTTAAAAGAACCAAATCAAGATGTGTATTATCAACTAGTCATGATATTCACCCAGGTCTCAAGCCTCATCGTGTCTTTCTTTTGTAGTAGTCAGTTGCAGTGATAAATCACAAGGGATGTAGTCTGGCAAGCAAACTGGCACGTAACTGGAATTTGAGAGTGGCAAACCTTCCAAACAGCTTTGCTGAGGTCCAAGTTAAGCCTTTCAGTAACACACAGTGTAACACACACTCAGATCTTAGATTAATTTTGAGTTTTAAAAGTTGTATTTGCATAACTCTAAAGAAAATGTGGAACATTTAATGACTGCATTAGGGTTGCACCAAGGCATGACTGCTAGGAGGCATTGTAACAAAACCATGAAGAATAAACAGCTAAAACTTTTACGCCAGCAAGAACGCAATGTGTTCCTGGAGTATACCACAGGAGAAAACACATACATACATTCACATACTTATGCAGCATATATCTTATATATATACACATACGTATGTATGCATGTAAACAGTTTTAGCAAAGCACTACCAAATTCTTAATCTATCCAAAAAAACAAAACAAAACAAAACAAAACAAAAACAAACAAACAAAAAAACAAAACACAAACAAACAAACCAAAAACAAAAACAAAAAACCACCCCAAAATCTATGCCAAATACATTCTTACAGAAGTATATTAAAAAAAGAGGTAAAATAACTCAGATCTGAGAGCTGAAGGATACAAACACCTTTGGAGTCAGAACCATTGATTTCAAACCAATGCCAATACAGAGAGAGGGTATTTAAAATTAAATGCAGAAAGGATTAGGATCGATAAACTCTCATGCAGATAAAGTGTATTCCAAATGCTGCAAGTGTCAACACTGATGTAATACTGGAGGTTTCTACTACCATTATGATGAGAATTGGAACATGAATAATGCAGAGACTAACAGGACACCAGAGTTCATGGATAGTAATAATACATATCTGATCATGGATTACTTGGGGGTGAAAAAAAAGGAAGAAGAGATTTATATATTATATAGATTTCATTAAGCAAAGATACTAAGTAAAAAGATTCATTTAAACATAAAAGGCAGCCTTTTCCATCTTTCTTCTTGAAGGGTCACAAGCAGTTAGAAACAGACAATGACATCTTTAAAGGAAGTCTTTAATATTCATTAGGAAGAGGCGAAATTTTAAGCGAAAATTATTTAGCACACAAGTCATGGCTTTCTTCCTTTCTCTCACTTCATTTCTAAGTTACCTTGAATCTCTTCTGGAAGGAATTTAGCAGCCCTCCAAGAAGCTAGCTGTGAAAATTTAAATCAATAGTTAATGTTTAAAGCTATTTTCCCCGTTTCTTTAGGGACAACCCTCTTCTCTGTTCTACTTGAGATTTCAAGTGATACTATGGGGATTCATGGGCAAAGTTTATTTGAGCTAATAATACTTGTACTAACTAGACAATGACATATAATGAATATATGATTTCATGGAGAGGTTTGCTTTGGTGCTATTACAGCACTTTTCAGCATGGTCTTTCCTAGAAAACTCCTTGTAACTATAAATTACTGCAGAAAAAGAAGATAGAACTGTTTCTGGCATCCAGAGGTACTCACCAGCACAATCAAATCCATTTCCTCGGTAGCCCTGATTACATTTGCATTTGAAGGATCCCTCTGTGTTGAGGCACTCTGCGTGGAGGTTACACCTGTGTGCGGTTGTAACACATTCATTTACATCTAGGGAAAGACAGGAGTGCCTTAGTGAAAACTCTGCTGACACTCAAGCTTCATGACAGCCTGCTTGTAGCTGTACTGTAAGCACTAGAGTTACTAGTGCTAAGATGGTCCAGAGGCCATCGAAGGCAGAAGAATTAACACTAACAGAAAATGCTTAGTTTCAGCTCCAGTCGTACAGTTATAGGCTTATGCAAAGCATCCCAGTAGAGGCAAAGTGAATGCTGCTGTATTTTGAATTAGAACAGGATTCCAACTGTAGGTTGTACACTGTATTCTGTTAATAAAATGCACCACAAAATGTGCAATATCAATGAAAATAATTCACCCATTCATTCACTTTAGAAATGAAATTGAAACTAACAATGGACAGGCCAAGATCTTGTAATCTTCTCTCTCCCTCTAATGTTTGAGGCATACATATGATGCTGCATGAAAAAGATACAATTCGAGTTTCAGTAGAAAATACTATGTTTAGCTGACAACAAGAGGTACAAACACAAAGAGTAACTGACTTTGTTCTCCTTTATCACTATTTTGCTACATCACAAACATGTTTCTGACTTCTCCCATATGAGGGAGTCAAGTCATTGTACAAACATTTGCACCATTAGCATTTTACCCAGATTGCCTCATTTTTAGCAACTGATTGATTCCAGGCATAACGTAGGTCAAGTAAACCAGCACTTTCTTGGAGTTTGTCAATTGTTGTTAACAAACAACACTCTTTTGTACGTCATTTGCAAGGGCTTAAAGATGACTTAGTACAAGGAGGAAATGTAATTTGCAAGTACCAGTGATCAGGTTTTTAATAAAGCTACAGAGAAAGCCAAGGCAAAAACTCCAAGAGTCATAAAAACTGTTCTTAGCGACATTACTAAGGTAGCATTTCTAGACTTGGCCAATATACAACAGATAATGACAGGAAAGTTGCATTTATGTGGGAACGAAAGAAATGAAAATGGAAAAATAAATTTCACTTCCTAAATCTTACCTACACAGTCAAAATGGCCACTGATGTATTTCAGTTCATAACCAAGCTGGCACTTGCAGTAGTAGCTTCCAAATGTGTTGACACACCTGCGATTGAAAGAGCAGACAGCTCTGCCAGTGGAGCATTCATCAATATCTAGAGCAGGAACAGGGATGCTGGTCAGATCCAAGAGAAATTAAAATGGTCAAGCAGGAAGTAGTTGGGATTTGCACAGCTATGCTTTGGTCATGGTTATCACACAGTGTTCAATAAATAAGTCCTATAATGAATACACTTGTGAATGGCTTTTGCATGTCTAAATATGAATGAAACAGCAAAATGTCCACTAACTTAATGAAAGATTTTGGGACCTGACATGGCAAAAGCCATGCTGTCTGTAAGGGCTCTCCACTGATGCCATAAGGTCACAAAATAGGACAAGGACTCCAGAAATTC
Source organism: Excalfactoria chinensis (assembly GCF_039878825.1). Lineage (NCBI taxonomy): Eukaryota > Metazoa > Chordata > Aves > Galliformes > Phasianidae > Excalfactoria > Excalfactoria chinensis. The sequence goes on from NC_092825.1 coordinate 116,504,738, forward strand.
CACAGTTTCTCTGAGAAAGGAAACATCAGATAATAGTTCAAGAGAAAGCCTCCGAAACAAGAAACAGAGCAGCAAGGAGAAGAAACAGCAGGTCTTTCTGCTGAATCTATGCACCTTCCCTGCTGGGCTAAGTCAAGGCAGAGACTACAGACTGCAAGTGTTCTGCCCGGCAAGTTAGGTAACAGTGGCAGATGTTTTGTAGAGACAAGGCAGCTTGGCATGGGTGGAAATGAAGAAAACTATTAAACAGTCACTGTAATTAAATGTTATCAATTTAATTCAGGAATAATGCTGCTTCTTAGGAGGATTAAGCTCAGAAAAATAGCCAGGGATCTTCAACCTTCACCTGTTTATAACATTTCTATAACTAACCCTCAAGTATTAAGAATATCTTAGAACCTTTTACACATCTAGTATGCTATACAGCAGGAAGTTGCTCTCTCATTTCAGAGATGGAGAACAGGTGATAGAAAAGAGTGACCTAACACAAGTTGTATAGGAAGAAGGGGTATGGTATTTCTAACCACTGGATATACCTTTTTGAGTGTTATACCTTCTATCAGTATGTACCAGCATTCCTCCAAATCCATTTGGGCAAGCAAGATAAATGCAAATAGACTCAATACAAGAGAATAAAAATAACTGCCTGAATAACTCAGGAACACAACCACTTATCTTCTTGATTCTATTTAATAGCATATGTCAACAGCGTTCACCTTCAAGTAGTTCTTAAACAATTCAAACAAAAATTAACTTGCTTGCTGGTAGTCTGAGAGCCTTACTGATTCTACAAAGCTGAATATTTCCAACTACAAATTCATTTCATTTGAAAGAGAGAAATAATGTTCTCATATTAGAGTGTTTTCAGTTTAGAAATTAAGCAAAGTATCCATATGGGCTTACTCTATAGTTCCTAAAAATGAAAAGAATAGCCTCATGCTATATGACATTCAGACCTGACTTGATACTACAGCTGTACATCAAGGAGAATATTTCATATAGTTACCTGTCATTGGATGTAACACTGCCTCTTGGATGATTCATTAATTTGTTTTTTGAAATGTTAAGCATGACATTGTTTTGGCCATTAGAGCTGAAACTCCTTTCTATATCTGACACGTCAAACTTCTCATTTAAAACATTCTTTAGTGTGGAGATACCATTCAACCAGTAAGTGCTGGTAAGCAGCATCTGACAGACATGGAGCTGCTACTGTTATTCCTCCTGTCCAAGCCACCCTTTATAACCTGAAGGACTTGTATAATTGTTAGAGAGATACCATAATGCAATGTGAAATCAGGTATGTTGTTAAAGACATTGTAGCAAACAGAACTCATTGTAAAAGCTTGTTTCTATTTCGAGCAACTATGGGAATTGAAACATTTCCTAGCTGCAATTTTCAATCTTCTACTAAATTTGAAACAATTCAGCAGAGAGCATCCAATCTGAAAAATAAATGCTTCCATAGCCTTCCAGGTTTGTTTGTGATGACCAGCAACAGCAGTATTTCAGCTTTGGAAATGTTTCTGTGCTGCTTCTGCATATTCTGAGAGGTCTCGCTCACCTGAACCAGCCTCATCACAGACCTCCACCTAATCACAGACTGAGGAGTCCCATTTCAGCTCACTTCTGGGCCTTGAGTTCACATCCAAAATGTGCTGCAGTCATGCCCATTTTCAGTCCTGTCCCTGCTTGGACCTCAAGGCTACTCTGTTGGTAGCTTTTCTGCAGATACATCTCCAGGATGGACCCCCTGGATGTTTCAGCTTTATGTCCCATCTTGTCTTCCACCTGTTGACCAAACTCTTCGGACAGACACTGGACCTGATTTATCACCTGACTTTGTCACTTGCCCTGTTATCAGCACTGGTCAGACAGTGTGATCAGATGCTGTGGGAGAGCACACTGGTCATTGCAGACATAGCACTGCTAGTGGTGGGGTCACCTATGGCTCCCAGCTCAACCCTTCAGGGAAAAAGCCTGCTACTGCTGCTCCCTGACATGCACTTCTCTGCCTCATCTTCTCCACCTTGGGGTGGTCCCTGCTTTGGAGGGTTAATTTCATGTCCACTGACATTTTAACACTAGCTTAGCTTCAGTATTAAAATGGGTACAATTTCAACACAGGATTGCAATGCCGAAGTCCTGACTTATCAGATAGCAATGTAAAACTGTTGTCACTAAACCGTACCAAGTGGTAGGAAGCAATGCTACCTTATCACAGGAGATCCCTAGGTAAAATGATGTCAAGGCTTCTGTAGAAAAATAGAGAAGTTTCTATTGTGGGTCACCACAATACAGAAAAATACATCCCAACATGACTCCCAAACCTTATAATGCATTATGTCATTGGGACAGCCTCCTATATTGCATGTAGCCATTTCAGAGAAACGGAGAATCTCTTAATGACTACAGTGTATGTCAAAACATTTAATTATTAAATGTGGATGGAACTAGCCCAAAGAATTATATTGCCAATATGAGAAGAATTATTATTAAAAAAGCATGCAAACTTTGCCTCACACTGTAAGTAACAAGCAGAATTAGTAAAGTTACTGAGGAGGGTAAATACTCATTACTCCCCAAAAACTCAAGAGTTTGGAGATCCAACAGAAAAGAAGCTGAGAGTGAGCTCTTTAACCATACCAACACACGTCTTTCCATTTGGTCCCAAACGGAGGCCAGCTGATGGACAAAGACACTGTACCTCCTCTTTGACTTCCTCACATCCGTACTGGCAATTTGCAGCAGCACATGTCCTAGAGCCTGAAAACAGGTTTTAAAATAACAAAGAGAACAAAAATCTAGGCTGGTAACATACACTTCATTATTAATTTAGATCTGAATGAGTGTAGAAAAATAATTAATTAGAACAACAAAATCCCATTCATCATTAGTCACGCTGTTTATACATTAACATATTAACAATGAAACTCACGAGACAGATCTTAAATTCTCTCTTCCCTTCATTTTATTCTTTCCCTGTCTGCTCTTATTCCTCATTTTTTCTCCGTTACCTGTTCTGACTTGCTACGATCTTTTAGATACAGACAGAACTGCTCAAACTAGGAAAAAGGCTTTTTACATTTTTCATCACTTCAGTTTTTTATCATTCAGTACAGAAGATAAATGCTTTTATTTCTTAACATTTAACGTTCCTAAAATTACTTAAAAATTACTTAGCCTGATGGACTTTGAAAGTGCAAGTTATTTTGATCCTTTACAGAACAGATACTTGAATCTGAAGAGGCACTAGCCAGTACACAAGTCTTGTTTGTCTGAGATTGGCTAGGAAATGATTTTGATTAGCCTTTAAACAGAAAAATGAGTTTAGATCTTGTTTGAGAGAGTGTTATGAGAGGCTAGAAAAGCAGACCAAATGTAGTAAGTATATAAGGAGATTAAGTCTAAAATCCTGAAAATACCCTGCATGCATTAGTACTAAGATGCCAAGGAGAGAAGTAGCATTTGGAAGTGTTTACTAGAAGAGTTGGAGATTTATGCCAAGGTATTTTTTTCCATTACTTCACTTTTACTGCATCCAGGGAAACACAAGTTTATATAGCTTCTTTCTAACTAGAAGGCCTGGAGCAGTTGTCAAGTTATCTGAGACAAAAGCAATTGCCAGACCTTGAGTACTGGCTCATCACTTAAGTAGAAAACGATACTAATTCTATTTCAAGATGCAACTTGTCCATTGGTAGAGGAGCAAGAAGATTCAGAATGTGTGTAACGAAGTGTATAGAAAAGCCATTGATGTGTGCAGGTGCACTTATAGCTACAGCAAAATTATATTAATACAATGCATATTCTGTTGCTGTTAATATTATTTTTCTTAGGCTGGTTTGTTTAGGCTCTGCATATAAGTGATAAAACCAGGAGATCTGGCTTTTCTGTCTGCCACAGACCTGCAGGACCCTGCAGTCCTGCATTTGCCAAGGCTGCATATTTTTCTAGCTATCTCAAGACTGACAGCAAACTCACCAGATGGACACTCTGGTGAAAAAAATGCAGTTTGTAGATCAAATCTTTGCAGAGTTTAGGGTTGTCTCTCTTAGCCATAGGAATGGTTGTGCAACAACTAATGCAGCCAGGTTGCTTGAGGACAGATCTCTCAAACAGGATGTTCAGTTGCTGAGATCCACTTGCTTTCTTGTCTCACTGATGCATCTGCTTCAGCCCAGCAGACTCTAAAATGGCCTGTCCCCATACTACCTTGAGCTTTGTGAAATTCAAAGCAAAACTATCTGTATGAAGCAGTTTTGCTAAGGGGAAAAAGAAAGTATTTTCCAGAAACAAAACACCACCACTGAAAAATAAGAAGACTGAAAATCAGGCTGGCTGAGAAAGCAGAATACTCTCTCATCCACCAATAAAATAGGCAGAAACACAGCTCAGATAAGACTTAGCACAGCAAACAAATGTTAGCAAGATGCCAGCAGCAACTGTGGGAAGCATATCAGCACGCATAGAAAATAAATTAGTCAGGGTGTGCAGAAATTTAGTAACAGCATGAAGTTCAGCACAGTCAACTATACTCAGTATTGACGCACTGCTTGGATAGCTTCATTCATTCATTCAGTAGATGAAACAGCAGGGCTGTGCATCAAGCTTATATAATGTCTTTCATTTGAGGTAGCACTACCAAATATTTTTACTTCTAAAAGGACAAAAATTCCTCTGAACCCCAGAAATGCAGTTATGACCTAATTTATTTGGTCAAACTGAAAGCTTCTGTCAGCTGCTTACATTACCAAAATTGCTGAGGCAAAAATCCTATCCAAAATGATCTAAACTCTACTATCACAAAATGAAATGTTGCCGGAATCAAATATGATTAGGTGATCTTGGTGTGCCTACCCTGCCAGCTCTGTCACTTACTTGCACATGTTCCATCTGGCATAAGCATGTACCCGTTGAGACAATAGCACTTGTAGCTGCCATGTGTATTCATGCATCTGTGTTCACAGGGACGTGGTTTCAGTCCACATTCATTCAGATCTGCAAAAGTCATTGAAATGAAGTGAGTGCTGAGTATAAACAAGTATACGTTAATACGTATATGCTGACAATACTGCTTAATGCTTTTAATTCCCCACAGTAAAAGAGCCTAGATTGAGAATGAGCCAGACCTTTGCAAGATGAGAATGTAGCAAACCATCTGGCTGGAAGAATGCTTGGAAAACTATCACTTCTATATGGACTTCTACACATACACTTCTACACCTGAAAAACTAATGTAAACTCTGGCCACGTCTGGCAGTTCATTAGAAAGAGGTGAAAGGGTCAAGAGAAAATGCAGTTGATATATTTTCTGGGAGTTCTTCTTTCAGGCTTCTCTAATTCTAGCTGGAGACTTCAGCTCTCCAGATGTACCAGAAAGGCTAAAACATTAGACTAGTCTAAGAACTGCAAATCAACTTCAGATAAAGTGAAACAAAGAAGTTCCATGAGTTCCATGTTGGCAACGAGGTTTTCAGGGCAGGGATGTATAGTCAAGATGGAGCACAGTATATATAAAGAATCACGTGATGTGAAGAATAGAAGTACAAGAAATCTCAGTTTCTCAAAACGCAGAGAATAAAAGCATCCCAACACCTTTTCGCAATGTGCAATTTAAAAGACTCTGCAAGAAGCTAAGTTGATTTCAAACTCCCATCTTCCACAGGGAGAAAAACAGAATCCCAACAAGTTCAATTTATGTGCTACTTGTCCTACAACAAAGGAACAACATCTGTGCTTGTGACTTCTGCAAATTCACAACTTTGTCTCTAATATTTTGGAACATGGTTTGCAACCTGACTGAAGTTATTAACCAAGGCTACCTCTGCCTGTACCTTAAGCATCTCTGGGTATTCCTGACTACTGGGACATGAACACCTCCTAGGATGTAACAGATGAAATACCCCTGAGGCATTTCTAGCCTGTGCCAGCCATCACTTTCCTAAACATTTCCTGGCTATGAAGATAGGACAGCCCAGGGAGCTAACAGGCAATTTGCATGTGTAGGTCTATACATTACTTTCACAAAGCTTCAGACTCTGAACCTACTGCAAGTGCAGTAGTACTGCAAGCGCGGTTGATGCAATAGAAGGGAGGGAACGCCATCCAGAGGGACCTGGACATGCTTGAGAAGTAAGCACACAACAATCTGATGACCAAGTGCAAGGCAGTGTACCTGGGTTGAGGCAATCCCCAACAGGAGTACAGACTGGGACAAGAACACAGCGAGAGAAGCCTTGCAGAGAAGGACCTGGGGGTCCTGATAGATGAAAAGCGGGATGTGAGCCAGCAGTGTGCTCTTGCAGCCTGAAAGGCCAACAGCATCCTGGACTGCAACAAAAGCATGGGTGGCAGCAGGGAGCAGGAGGGTATTGTACCTCTCTGCTCTGCCATTGTGAGGCCCCATCTGCAGTTCTCTGTCCAGATCTGGGGTCCCCAAAACAGGAAAGATGAAAAGCTTTTGGAACAAGTCCAGAGGAGGGCCATGAAGATGCTCAGAGGGCTGGAGCACCTCTCTTATGAAGAAAGGTCGAGTGAGATGGGCTTGTTCAGCCTGGAGAAGAGAAGGCTCTGGGGAGAACTCATTCTGGCCTTCCAGTACATGAGGGAAGCTTATAAACAGGAAGGGAACTGACTTTTTATGTTTTCTGATAGTGACAGGACAAGGGGGACAGCTTAAAATTAAAAGAGGTGAAATATAGGTTAGATTTTAGAAAGAACTTATAAATAAAAAACCTGCAAAGCCTTCAGGTGCTTAGGAAGCTAGCGTGCATAGACCTGTCTGTTTCTGTGGTCCTTATTCCGTGCTTCACTCATCAGTAGTGCAGAAGAACATCTTCTCCATCCACAATGACCCACTCCTTTCATCTGATTACATACAGGGGTCTCAAATACTTGAACAACAACAAAAAATGCAGAGTTGTCGCCAATATGTCAGCTGAAACTTGAATGAGAAATTACACATCTAGAGGAAGTTAGTTAAGAAAATAGCATGGCTTCTGGATTTGATTTTCATTTCTTCTTGTTTTCTATATCATCTCTCAATGTCTTAATCCTCTGACTGTGAGACAGTCTGCCCTTGTCACCAGCCTGAAGGAGATTCATGATATGGGTTCAAACTCCTGTTTGCTGAAGGAGGCTTAGAGCTTGCATCTTGTGTGTCTAGCATCCCTAGTAAGAGCCTCAAACTACTCTGAAGTCTGCTATGTAAAATAAGAAAAGGTCTCATTTTAAAAGTTTGGAAAGTGACAATCCCTATTAAAAGAAAAGAGGACAGAAAATCACCAGTCTGCTTCCTGGGGTAATATCTCCATGTGCACAAACCTTGACTACAGGTTTTTCCTGTAAATCCAGGGAAACATTTGCATTTGTTTGGTCCCATGCATTCGCCATACTTGCAGCCCTGTCCACAGATAGCTGAGGGGATCAGGCAGAGAAAAGAGAGAAAAAGAAGGAGTTAGAAATATTCTAATTGAGAACTCCTCCCCTGTTTAATTGCCAAAAAACTTATTATGAAAATTCAACCTCCTCCAATCTCTCCCTCTAGTTTGGATATCATAGCTACCAATCAGTGCTTTATTTCAGTCGGAGAATAGAGATGCCGGCACAGCTTGCGTGAGTGAAAAATTTTCCCAGTTTGTAAATACCTGAAAAAGAAGGGGCTCCTTTTAGCACCCTCCCCAACGCTCCTTTCTGCCATACATCTGATGCACATTTAGTTTTATACTCTGCCCTTTTCCCCTGTTTCCTATTTTGGAAAGCCAGCTGTGAGAAGCAGCTCGCCAGCATCTCCATTTGCTACATTTGGATGCTGGAGCAGGCAAGAGGCAGAAGCAGTCTCCTGCCATCAGAAAATCAGTCAGATGACCCTAGGGTGACTCTTGGATCTCCTCACATCTGAGAACCATCCCACAGTGGAACATCCAGAGCACATCTGTCAAATGATCAACCACCTGTCCTTACCACACATCCCAATATTTACAATTTCATCAAGTTTATATGAGAGGGCTGGGCTTACTCTGGATATGTTAAAGAGCAAAAGTTTTCTAACTTTCATCACCAGCCAGAAATTAAATGCTGGCTTTTGTAAGGCTTAAGGCTAGACTTCCTAAAGTCAATATGATGATCAAAATGAGCATTCTTTAGGAAAAGCGATCCAAATGTATTTAAATCAGCACTAGTTCTAGCAAAAATCAGCAAACAATTATGTACCAGGTTGTGCATCCCGCCACTTTCTGTATTTACTCTGCTAGCTGAAATATAGGAAGCAATAAAATCACAGCGTAAGTTACTGTACAGATAAAATGCAAAATTCATTATTCAAATCCATAATTCAAATTCATCTTGTTTAATTCAAGTACTTTCCCCACATTTAAAGGTTCATTCACAAGTACTGAAGGACAGACATATTTCAACATTGTCCCTGAAAAGCAAACAGACATAATGTCAGATAGCTGAATATTTAACTCTGAATCAGAAAACATTATATTTTGATTTACAATGCAGGAGTACACTATAGTTTTTTAACGAAGTCTGATGAAGAATCACCTTAAAAACTTATGAAATCTGGATTCTAGCATGAAAGCAACCTATTGCTTTAAAACAGAACAGCTTACTCCACTGGCTCCTCTAAGTTACATTTGTCAGTTGTCCTTCCATTAATTCATCTACACCAGATCTAAGCTGCTATTAAACAATACAGTAATATTAACCAGCATATTTGCCATCTTATTTTTTTATCAGCTGACATGCTATACGGAGCAGAGACTTTGGGATGGCTTTCCCTTTAAAGCATCAGGATGTTGATATTCAGCGGTGACTAATTCTAAGCCTATGTTCAAAATCACTAGATTACAATGTCAAACTGGGGCAAAGGTGCAACATCTGAGATTCCTCCAACATGTATTTTATGATTTTTTTTGTGTGTTTTGCTCAAGTAGAGCTAGGAGAGTCCACATCAACTTATTCTTGGGACTTGTAACAGGACTCACTGCCTCTCCATTAAGACAACAATCCATAGACCAGAACACTGGTTGCCTACCTAAGACTAAGTCAGGGCACCTACTGCTTAGGTTACATTTATACTTTCAGACTGTTAAGCCTCCTGGTTCTCAGAGGCCGTGCACTTCTGAAGATAAAGGGCATCAATTGATTTCACACATCCATATGTAGCACCAGAAGATGTTGCATGTTTAGCATTTATTTGACAGCTGTAACAGCATAGGCGCTGACTGCTTCCAGTCTCTCAGTCTGAGTATGCAGGAGGTTAGAACAGATGGTCCCTTCTGGACTTAAGAATTTGCGAATCTGCATCTTATTGCATGGTGCCAATTTACCTACAGCTCTGCATTTTTTATTTCTTTATTTTTCTTTCTTTAAGGAGATGATAGACTCTCAAACACGTTTTCTTCACTCTCCCCAAAAAAGAAAATATTTCAATCCCACACGAGCTTCCCTTCTCTGACTTCTGGGAGCCTTACATGAAACCCCTTTATTAGTACCGAGTACACAGCCACAGAGAAGAAACAAGCATAAAGTGATCATATTACCTTCACAGTGGCCCTTGTTGTTCTTTTTCCAGCCATAACAGCAATCCAGCCTAGAACCGTAGCGACACAACCCTGGCTGGCTCACAGTCACCAGCTGCCCACGAGCTCTTGAGCTGCATGAGGAAGGATAAAGACGTGCTCCAGAAGGCAAATACACTTTAGTCCATTCTGCCTTACAGTCCTCCATGCATTTCCCTCATGTTTTATCCACTGTCAGGCATTCTCATCTCACCGAACCTTGGAACATTTAATAGGGTTTCTTGACAAGACTGTGAAATTGCATTCAGTTAGAAAAAGGGGCAAAGGGAGCATCTCTCCTGCAATAAATCAGCTGTACAACATCAATCTCTTCTAATGAAAAACAAGGCAAATATATATATATATAAATAGACTCAGATTCTTTTCTAGAATGAGTCTTTTATAATCTCAGTGAAGTCAGCAGGGCTATTCCAGCTTGCATCAGAAGGATGCTGTTTTGCTTCAGATGATGAACCACTGAATCTGCAGCAAAACACCTTCCCAAACGTCCAGTCAGCTCCATAAATTCAGCACCCTGAAGGTTCACAGCCAATGCAAATGTGTGCCTTGATTACAGAAGTGAAGAGTCCTGTGTGCTCTGGCTGCACACAATTCCCTGGCCATACAGCCATTTTAGTCTCTCAGTACCTCAGTGTGATTCAAAGTTACTCTGCAGATCAAGTGTTGTGATGTTATCTGTCAAAATTATATGTCTGATGGAAATCTGCACCAGCTTAAGTCCTCTAGGCTTAGTCCATGCTGCAAGGGGTGCAGTGACCCTGGTTTTCTTCACTTCCCAGTTGCTGATGCTCAACTAGTCTATACCACATGCATGTCCCCCTTAGAATATTCTCTTCTTTAACCAAAATCCTCTACCTATGTTGCTTTTTCTAGGCAATAACTCAAAAAGTACTTTCTTCAGACAGTCCAAAGTGCTGTTTCTGACACAGTAAATACCTTATCTGTGAGGGTTTTGTATCAAGTGGTTTGGGGGTGCTGAGAGGGCAATACATAGCAACAGCAAGTCCCACAGTTAACAAAAAAACAAGTCAGGATTTTTTTTTTTAGCCTAATGCACAGTATTGCTGGTGATAACACCTGACAGTAGAACTTCACACATATTCTCTTGAACTTATCTGTATGGGTTGCACTCTTACTGGGAGAGTTACTGCAAATGTCATTAATGCAAACTATTAAAAATAGTGAATATATACACACACTTCAAGCCACACAGCTTTTGCCATCAGCCCCATGGTTAAATGGCTGCATGTACCCCATTTTGAGACAGGAGAAAAGGTGCATGTTGGAAGAGCTACAACTCCTGTACAGATTATTACTAGAAATCAGCACTCTACCTCTAGATATACTGGCAGTAAAAGAATCTTTTTTCCTTTTATTCATCCAAATGCTGCTGGCTTACATCACCTATGAGTATGCACATTAACTATCATGTTCTGCTTATAGGCTAGAAAGCTTCCCTGAACTTATCTGTAATAGTAAAAGTGTTCTGCTTTCATTCCCAAGACACCTCTGAATTCAACTGGGTAGTGCTTTGACTCCTCTGGAAGGTTAAACTGCCTGAAGCTTGGAGGAAATTGGATCTTATTACTTTCCAGAGGATGCTCATTTCCATGGGAAGACAGACTCACTCAGGAACTTTATTTAATAATTCAGTTCAGAATCAGATGAATTAAAATGCCTTTACAAAGTATACAACATCCACAGAACTTTAACTTCTGTTAAAACTGGGAAATCTTCCATAATACTGCAAATAAAATGAACTTAGCAGAACTTTATTAGACAGTGCCCTGGACAAGGCCTTCGACTTGCTCTGACTTCTACAACAAGCATCAAGTTTAAGCCAGCCTTTGGCAGTGTGAAAGGTAAATTGAATCACCCAGATCTCAAAAATCAGTGAGCAAAAACAGTTTTGCCAAGTTATTTCACCCATAAGAAAATATCATTCAGCAGTTCAGCTATTGCTATCAGGAGTTCAGCATTTTGTGCAAATGAAAGAAACTGGGTAGATCCTGGTAGTGAGAACATCACTTTGACTTTTCCAGACATCGTTGGGAGCAGTAACACAAACCAGAGATGTCTGATCCCTTCCTAAATGATATTTCTGTATGACTTCATAAGGAGCACAGAGAGGTCTAAATGAGATAGCTGTGCTTGGCACCGACCACATGGTGTGAGAGCAATGCCTGGTCTTGAATAATTTGCAGCTTAAATATGAGACTGAAGACCAATCATGCAGATCATCTGGCAGAATCAGTCTCCACATCTCTGCTGAATTACTCTGTCCTCAGACTCAGTAACATATAGCACTGGGGCAATAGGTAGCAAGTGATAAACTGAGCCATACATAGGGCCAAACTGGTATTATGGGGCTGTGACTTTGCTGACACTAGTAAGATGACATCTAGCAAAGTACATTCAAGATGGATTATAAGAGCTTTTACAGTTACAGCCTCATTAGTTGAGGTGACAAAAAGAAAAATGCTGGTCATTTTATCTAGCAGTAGATCACTGTGAGCCACTAGCACAGCCATAAGAAAAGAGATGGGAATCTTAGGTATATCAGTTGACGTTCCAGTAATGATAGGAAATTTAACTAATGCTGAATCAAGTTATATTATGTACAATTCTTTACATTCATGCTCAAGAAAAGTGAATTACATATGGTGTACATGGTGATAAAAGTTACAAAGAATGAAAGCTTCAGAGGGGATAAGAAGAACTTGGCTTCGGCTGAACAATCCAAAAGCTTAGAATCTGACAGCTTTCTTCAAAGCATTGAGCTTTGTGTCCCTGGAGGTGTTCAAGAAACACATAGATATGGCACTGAGGGACATGGTTAGTGGGGACGCATTGGGAATGGACTTCATGACCTTGGAGGTCTTTTCCAACCTTAATGATTCTGTGATTCTATGTTCAGAAAGTTCGCTTGCTCCACAGATCAAGTGGTTAACAAGAACTTTAATCTGGTAACAGTGGAGAAGGCTGAGGTACTCAGTAACATTTTTGCCTCAGTCTTCACTTGCAAATAGGGTTGTGAAGGAACAGGTTGCCCAGAGAAGTGGTGGATGCCTGGTCCCTGCAGACATTCAAGGGCAGGCTGGATGGGGCTCTGAGCACCCTGATCCAGCTCTAGATATCCTTCTTCATTGCAAGGAGTTGGATCAGATGACCTTTGGAGGTCCCTTCTAACACAAGACATTCCATGGTAATGTGATTCTAACTTCAACTGATCTGAGTTAGCTGATACAGTAGGACTAATATTCTCAATATTGTGGCGAGACACAAGAATGGGTTGCCCAGAGAGGCAATTCAAGGCCAGGCTGGATGGGGCTTTGAGCAACCAGTTCTAGTGGGAGGTGTCCCTGACTATAGCAGGGGGTTGGAACCAGGTGATCTTCAAGGCCCCTTCCAACCCAAACCATTCTATGATTCTATGATAGTAACTGAGCTAATAGCTGTGTTGGACTGTAATTCCCATTAGCAGCCATTATAATAGTAATGATTGAAGTTATGGAAATAAAACTCTCAAAAATGGAAAAAGTTTCTTGTTGTGTTTTCCTGACCAGCATTCATGAGTGATCTATTCCCTGTCCGAACAAAACCATATGGCAGTTGCAGATGAAAAGCGAGCAAGTCTTTAAAAGACTGATACAACAGTCAGTTGGTTGTTTGAGCTAAAATAGAGTTGTTTGTTTTCAGCTATTATTAATCTTCTGTCTTTTACTAATATTGTGGAGAGGAACATTTATGAGCTTTTATTTACTTATTTATTTATTTTGCTTCGAGACATCTGCTGAATAGATTTAGTGCACTATTTCCACAGTTTCTCTACAGGATACCTTTTTCCAGCTCCTGCACACACAATAGCTGCCCACTGTTGAGGGAAAAAAAAAAGCCTGCTATATTATTAGCAGCTTCCAGTTAACTTTAATGACAGGATATTACCCATTTCTTTATTTTTTCCTTCTAAAAGATTCTGATTAATATTGCTAGTGAACAACTAGCACCAAACCTAACAATTTGATCACTAAGTTTATTCAGGACCAAAAGATGTTCTCCTACAACTTAGGAATCTGTAAGAAATTCTCTTAAGAGTTCACATCATATTCTGTTATTGTTTGCTTGTTTGGTTCATTTTTACAAGTTTCTCTGAAGGGTGACTTCGTTCAAGAATAAAAAGTTTGCCTACACTGACGTTTCTTTTAAGTAAAACTAAAATGCACCCTGTTATCTTTTAATGGCTACCTCTGAAATCCCTTTGGTCAGTTTCAGGCACTCCACATGACAGTTCTGCTTTATTGGGAGTCCCTCCCAAAATATATAAAGAAAGCTCAGCTTGGGGTCACAGAAGTTCCTGTAAGTCTTCATGTGATCACCACATTCCTTAAAGGAAGTGCTCAAAGCAGGGAAGTTAATACTCCAGATGTGAAAGGCACACTCTTCTAAGATACAGAAATGAGCATAATTAATTCTTTTTTATTCCCCAATCTGATTCTAATTTCTACTATTTCCTGTTCCTTCTTCCTAGCTATTCAGAGTGAATATGATTCCTTTGTTCTCTTATATTAGAATCTCTTGTCATCCAAGACTTCTATCAAGATGTTTCAAATTCTCCCTCTTTCCCTTTCCCCCAGTACAAAAAGGGGAATGATAGTCTTAGTAGAAGATGGAGGTATCTTCCCAGGTTAGAGAGGATGTGGGGTTTCCTTCTCTGGAGATACTCAAGATCTGATGCTTTTTCTTTTGTGATCTACTGTAAGGAACAAGCTTTAGCAGGGAGTTGGACTTGACAATCTCCAGAAGTCCCTTCCAATTCCCTCAGCTCTGTGATTCCACGATCACACAGCACCATGGTGGCCAAAACAGGCTGTGAAGCAAACTCATGCAGGGTTTTCTGTAGGATTTTCCAACTTAGTGTGAAAAGGTTATGTTTTCTTACAACAGAAGACACAGCATTGGTTTTTCAGTTTTACATCTTCCAGTGTGTATGAAATGCAAATACACAACATCTGAAGAAATAATCAATGTGAACACTTAAGAGTTTTCACCTTAATGAGCAAACATACTTTCTTCAAAAGCAGGTCTAGGATTCCTGAAGGGTGGATAACTTGCTGGCATTAAAGATGCTAGAACAGCACATTTCCACTTGTTGATTATAAACATACTGACTGACAACCTTAATACTAAGCAAGGAATCCACACAGCATCTTGAAGACTGCTGCTACAGTTGCTGTCAATCCTCCTCTTATTGGCTGCTCATTTGCTGTTGTATTTGTGGGTTTTTATTTGGTTTATCTACATTGCAAGGTGAAATTCTGGAACGGCTTCATCAGGAGTACAGAGTTTTATTTATCCTTATTCTCACTGAATCACAGAACCATAGCAAATCTCGAGTTGGAAGGGACCCACAAGGACCACTGAGTCCAACCCCTGGTTCCACACAGCACCACCCAAACCAAACCCTATGTCTGAGAGCGCTGTCCAGACGCCCCTTGAACTCCAGCACTGGGGGCCGTGCCCACAGCCCTGTGCATCCCGTTCCATGCCCACCGCCCTGTGGTGCAGCCCCTTTCCCTACCCCCCAGCTGCCCCTCCCCTGACAGCCCCATGCCGAAAGGCCATTCTATTTCTGGCCCGTACCTCTCTCCGCGGTATATATCAAACACCAGCTCTGTCAGGTTTGCTAGATACCTACTTACACAAGCAAACCAAAGGCTTGAACAGCTCACACCTTTCTACGGTTGGTATAATTGTCATCATCCTCAAGAGTGTCTTCAAACTATCGCTTCTCCCGAAGGGAGAGGCACAGCTTTAGTGTCACCGTGTCTTCACCCCGCCCGCGGCCCCCTATCCGACCCCCGCGGGGCCGCTAGCTCCCGGCAGCCCCCGCCGAGCCTCTCCCGGCTCCACTCCCCGCACCGCCCGGGCGTCCGTCCCCGCTCACCTGCCCGCGGCGGCCAGCGCAGCGGCGAGGAAGGAGGCGAGCAGGGCGCCCCTGGGCGCCGGCACCATGGCCCGGCCGCGGCCGGTGGGGCGGCAGACGCGGCAGGCACAGGCTCTGCTAGCGGTAAGACGACGGGCGGCGAGCTGGAGCCGATCAACCTGGCGTGGAGGGGCGGGCCCGTCTCCGCTTTGGCGCGGCCCACACGGCTCGGGACGGGGCGGACGGCGACCCCCGGGCGGGGCGAGCGGAGCCGGGAGAAGGAGGAGGCTGCGGGAGAACCCCCAAGCGCACACGGTGATGCGAGCGTGTGCCCTCGGCTAAATCCTCCCAGCGCGTGTATTCCCTAGGATAATGCTTGCATTTGCAGGCTGCTGGGTTTCGGACGAGATATAACTTATTTTTATTTTTCCATATTAATAGTATCCCTCGGTGCTTTCCTAGTACTATAAAAGCACTAAGCAGTAGGAGATGTCTTTTTTAATAGCAACTCTAGCGCTAATCTACTTACTAAACACTTTCTGACAATCAAGAATATCGTGTCAAAATATTGTGTAATTGAGGCCCTGGAATGTGTCTATGGAGGGGCAACAAAGCTGTGAGGGGTCCGGAGCACAAGTCTTATTGGGAGTGGCTAAGGAAACCGGGTTTGTTCAGTCTGGAGGAGGCTCAGGGGAGACCTCATCGCTCTCTACATCTCCCTGAAAGGAGGCTGTGGTGACCTGGGGGTTGGCCTTTTCTCCCGGGTAGAAGTGATAGTATGAGAGGGAATGGCCTCCAGTTGTGCCAGGGAAGGTTCAGTTTGGATATTAGGAAAATTTTATTCTTGGAAAGTGGTGAGGCAGCAGCACAGGCTGCCCAGGGAAGTGGTGGAGTCACCATCCCTGGAGGTGTTCAAGAAATGAGTAGATGTGGCACTGAGGGACATAGTGATGGGTTGGTAGTTGGACTAGATGATCTTGGAGGTATTTTCCAACCTTAATGATTCTGTGATTTTATGATTCTATGTCTGCATTCTTTAGCCTTCACAGATTCTGAGCTTTCCCAAGATCCATTGTCACATGACATTTTTAGCTGTATAACTCCAAAGGTGAGAAGTCCTTATTACAGGTCATGATCCACTCCTGAAAAGAGGGAACAGAGTGAAACAGGACACGGATACTATTCACACTTCAAGTGTTTTTTCCTTAACAATCCAAAAAGTTACAAATATCTTTGCCACAGAAAATGTCAAGTCTCCAACTACTCTTGCACCTGTCTACCAAAGCACAGCCTTCACATTCAGCTTTTGTTCAGCTGAAGGTCCAGAGCTTGCTATAGAAGTCACCTTGCTCCTGCCTTGTGCTGGGCAACAAACTCAGTTTTGACCACTGTAAATGCTCACCTAATTGCCAAAGCATCATTGCTCTTGTCTATATTGTGAACAGTTCAACAGGTCAGACAATGGGAAAAACCTGAGTTTCTCATCATAGTTCATCCAAATGCACTAGTGAAGTCCAGACTTAAGTTCATAGATTTACTTAATTACTTTTACTTCAACAGTCAGGGATTGTATAAGAGAACTGGAAATACATTCTACAAGCTTTTCAGTGCTAGTGGAACTGGTAAAACAGCTATCCAAGACAGAAGTGAGATGAGCCTTCAGTCCTTTTGGGTAATAATATTCAGTAGTGATTTTTAATTTAATAGAAAACAACTCCAGGTAAGAGAACCCAGGCATGTGTGCTGTCAGCAATTTTGGAAGTGCTTGTGGGTGCCAGGACATTTTATCTTGCCCTCGGGTGCAACATTAACACCTTTAGAGCAGAACACTGATAAACTCTCAAACAAGGTGGAAAAAGTTTAATGCATTTGTGATTTCTCACTCCACCTTCTTCCCAGCTAATGCTGCCAGTGTTGACTTTCTACACTGCCAACCTCTATGTGCCTTTAATGTCTGGTGTGTAGAACAGAGATATGAAGTTAGGAAGTGATAAGAAGGCTCCACCTAGACTTCCAGTTTTTTGGGTTTTTTTTTGTTGTTTTTTGTTTGTTTGTTTGTTTTTCATTAACAAACAAAACAGACACACTCAATGTAATTTCCTAATTTTGCAGATACTTTTTCCTTCCTCTCAGTATAAAAATTACAGAAGACAAAGAAGAAAAATTAGCAGTCTTAAGAGATTGTGACAGCAAATTAAGCTGAATAAATAACAGACAGAATCACAGAATTGTAGGGGTTGTAAGGGACCTCCATCGAATCCAACCCCCCTGCCAAAGCAGGTTCCCTACACCAGGTCGCACAGGTAGGTGTCCAGGTGGGTCTTGAATATCTCCAGAGAAGGAGACTCCACAACCCCCCTGGGCAGCCTGTTCCAGTGCTCCATCACCCTCACCGTAAAGAAGTTCTTGCTCACATCTGTGTGGAACTTTCTTTGCTCCACTCCACAGAACACCCAACCTATGCTTTGGATATACTGCTAAGAGAAGGTACCGAAGAACTTCTTCAGCTGGGAAATAACTATCTGAAGTTTTTGTTTTTTTTCAGTGCTGCTGTTTTGTACCACTGAGTCTGTATTTATTTTATACTCACAGTTTTCATTGAAAGAATCTATCATTCTTCTCTGTACAAAAGAATAGAAAAAGTACGAAGCAAAGTTTGGGGGAATGCTCTCCCTTTCTGGGCTGCTCCCAAAGGTCACCATGATCTCTTTTCCACGGTCTGTCAGCCCTGGTGGTCCCTGCTAAGCAATGAATAATATTTCACTTGAATGCCCACTGGAATGGGGATAGCCCTGATTCTCTATCCACTCCCAATGATTTACCAGGGAGTCATTTATTGGGGCTGTAAGCACTCCTGTCTGCTGGGTGAGAAGGGAGGTTGTACTTCCTGAAGGGAGGTTGTAATGAGCTGGGGGTTGTCCTCTTGTCTCATGTCATTAGTGATAGTACCAGAGAGAATGGTTTCAAGCTGCACCAGGGGAGATTGAGGCTGGATGTTAGGAAATATTACTTCTCAGAAAGGGTGGTCAGGCACTCGAATGGGCTGCCCAGGGAGGTGGTGAAGTCACTGACCCTGAGGGTGTTCAAGGAACGACTATGTTGTACTGAGGGACATGGTTTAGTGGGAGCTATTGGTAATAGGTGAATGATTGGACTGGATGATCTTTAGGTCTTTTCCAACCTTGGTGATTCTGTAATTCTGTAACAGGAAGTTTTTGGAGCATCCACCTGGTATTTCACTTGCCAGTCATGTAAAATGATTGCTCTTGCTACGTTTACTGGACAGCTTTCAGTCATGCACAAAATACTCTCAATAAAATTCCCTGGTCAATAACAACATGGTGGAAAAACTTACTTTCATTTGGTTTGTGGGACACAAATATTGCAATTATTTAAAATAAAAATTCAGAAATAAATGATAAATGATTTAGATTTTGCCTTTAAAATTAGAAAGATGCACTGAAGCAATTTTACTTTTTAGATAAGACATTTTAGCTTAGCCAGGAGTAATGTTACTGTAAAATTATCACAATCTTTATTGTTATGATTTTAAGATTCAACTATTACTCTCAGAGCAATGTGAGAACTTCCACTTTATATAAGTGACATAACTCTGATAAGTAAGGTAAGTAGGCTTAAGTCTTAATGATCAGATTAGGCACCAGAGAAAGTCATAGTTCTTTTATAACTCTCATAGAATCATAGAATGTCTTGGGTTGGAAGGATCATCAAGCTCCAACCCTCCTGACACAGGCAGGGCTACCGACCTCTATAACTAATACTAGACTGGGCTGCCCAGGGCCCCATCCAACCTGGCCTTGAACACCACCGGGGATGGGGCATCCACAACCTCTCTAGGCAGTCTGTTCCAGGACCTCACCACTCTCTGTAAAGAACTTCCCCCTGACATCCAACCTAAATCTTCCCTCCTCCAACTTAAAACCATTTCCCTTTGTCCTGCTATTATCTACCATTTCAAAGAGTTGGTTCCCTCCTGTTGTTGAAAACACAACAAGACAAAATAAAATACGAAGCTAACAATTTCTAACAGTGAAATTATTTTTGAGGGATTTTTATGAATATCAGTATTTCTGCAATCTTTCCACCAGGTTTTGCAAGTGCAATAGGGTAGTTACTATGTAACTAGATAACTGTGATGGCAAAGAAAGGGATTTCTTATTAAGAATCATAGAACTATATGGTTGTGCCTGTCTTTCTTCTTTGTCATCTCTGAAACCATATTCTGGATAGAAAAGTTATTTCTCTAGCTTCATACGCTCAGGCCTGTAAGATCTTGAGTATCCTCATAGACTTGATTGTATTTACAATGTAATTTGTGAAGTGCTATGAAATACATCAAGTTTGAATTTGTTTAGATTTTTCCTTCTTTTCCTACCTGCTCATTCCCTTGCGAAAGTTACTGAGGATGTGCTGTTTACACCAATAGCTCTCATTCAGGGAAAGGGTGGGAGTCTGTGGTGTGCTAGAGTGCACAAAGTCTGTGTAATGGTGTGAATCCTTGTGAGCCACGCTTTATTAGGATTTTTCCTCTGGAGCAGAAAACCTTGTACTCCTAGGGATGGAAGGATGGGGTGGGAGGTGGCTTATTGAAACCGTAAAAGAATAGAGATTTCCTATGCTTCAAGTATCCTTACCAATAGGAAGGGATTGCATTTTCAAATTAAACTCTGAACTCCGAAGAGCACTGCAAGTGTCAAGTAAAGAACCTAACAAGTACTGATGCATAATGTCCCCCCTGTGGGTTCTTCTTTCCCACCTGGCCTATTTTACTTAATTCCTATGCAATACATACATATATCGGGGATTGCCATTTCCAGCAGCATGGTGAATAAATGTAATAAGAGATCACCATGTGGTTTTTACTGAGGATTTTTATAAGTACAGATTCCTAACTTTTGACGTGGTTTTCTCTAGTTTTAGGCCTCCTGCCAAAAAGATTTAGGCAATTTTCTCATACAATTTCCCTACATATTAAAGTGCAAGTCTTTCATTGCTTGACTGTATCAGCCTGCGACAAAATAATTCTATCTCTGTTGATCCTCTCAGATATAATGTTTTCCATATGGTAGCACAATAATGTGGTACTCTTAAACAAATTTATCAGATCAGTTTTTCTGACTAAATCACAGGCATTCAGCAGTACTATAAAAAAAAAAAAAGACAAAAAAGAAGAAAATCTTATGTAACATTTACCTTCATTTTGTCGTACAAGTAAGTGTCAAATGTTAATTAGCAGCCCTGTAACTCAGTGCTTTGCAGCTTTAGACTTTTAACAATTTATGCTTTATATTCAAATAATCAAAACATAACATTTAGCATTATCTGAAATAAGGAAAAAGCATCAGGATTAAACCAGATACAGCCAGACTGAATTTGTCACGGCTTCTGTGCTACAGCTTTTGCTAATTTGCTGCTGAGATTATTTTGTGAAGTATGACAGTAGACTCCTGTTACACTGAGCCCTGAAGATGTTTCCTTGATCATTTCTTTACAGTCATGCTTAGTAAAAACACAGAAGTCTTAACTTAGGGGACAAACTTGGTCTGCCTTCCACATAGTAGTCTTAACTTTGTAGAACTGATTGAAAGGAAAGAGGCTGAAAGTCACGGACCAGAGATTTTACCTATGCTTTAAAAACCATGAACAGATTTAAAAATTCTGGGGATTTTCTTGGGAATTTATACACAACATTCTTAGGATAAATATTACTTTAACTGTAATGGTTATTACTATTTAACATCTCAGTTGCACTGTATTTTAAAAACCATGATGGACTCTGGCACAGGAAGTACTGCTTACCCTTGTGTAAGGTGGAACGATACAAAGATGGTAACAGATATTCAAAAGGTTATTTATAGGGAGAAACTCACTAACATAAATGCCTTCCCTGGGAAATGCTGAGGCAATCTCCACCAGGGAGCAATCTCCAAGAGATGCTGCCTTAGTGGTGGTCAGCCCTTAAATGAGGTCTAGAGGAAGTGGAGTCAAGCTCCAACCCTTCCGGGAGCACAGCTAAATTACTCTCACCTGTGCTCCCACAGCTGACCTGACACTTGCCTCAGCTGATTAATCAGAGGTTCAGGCTGTGATTACCAATTTCCCATACAGCCTTGTTATACCTGTAAAAAAATTAAATTGTAAGAGGGAAAGAAAGATGTGGAATTCATCAGACCCCCCCTGCATGTTAAGGTTCTCAGTTCCTACAGCAGGTATTTTGTCTTGTAACTGGAGTTACTTTTTGACTGTAGGAAGGGTTATGATTTATATCTGTCAAAACAGTGAAATCCCCTTAGCCCATTACGGTAATTCTGTTATGTAAACAGACCATTTTTAATTTGTATGAGCATCCAAGGAATTTTGGAGATAAATTTCTCTTATAGGAGAGATAAGTTAAGTTTAAGAGTACCAGAGACTGATTTCCCTATGCAAAAGTCTGGGATTTTTTTGAACATCTTGGCATTAGGTCTTGTATTCTCAGATGGCAGGTTTCTGTAGTTAAAATGCTAGCTGCGGACTGCCTTTCTGTTATCAGACACATACAAATTGTAGTTTCTCTCTGTGTCTTATTATTGGAAGCAGGTCTTGATTTAAAGCACAGCATTGTAAGGGTAGGAAGGGACCTCTGGTGATCATCTTATCAAATGGCCTGCCACAGTAGGTTCCAAGATATTTTTTACTTATGTTGGAAATGTCAGTTATCTGATCTTTAAGTAGGACTTGTGAAGTATTCATGAAGAAGTCATGGAGGACCCATGAAGTTGAAATAGAAACATTTGAATTAGAACATTTACACTAGGCTTCGGCTAGGGTGAAAAAATAGCTCAGTTACAGCATTAAGGATTAAAATATCACTATAATAGTCATTCTGGTTATGTCTTTTTGTAGGTTACTGATGTTCCCATTTGTTTTGCCAAGTAATTTCAGATCCAATCATTGCAGAGTTCTTATGCGGTGCAATCAATAAACTGAATAAACAGAAGAATAAGAGAAAACCATCCGGTTCTTGCTCATATATGTCTTTAGAAACACAAAAGTAATGAATGGAATTTCTGAATTGGGTTAGAATCACTGTTAAGAAATGATTTGTGAATTGTCTTCTGTTTTGGCTGATTGAATCTCAAAAAACATTTAGTGTCACTGGAGGGTATCTGGATTATAAAAATTAATATGTGTCACAGGCACAGGTAAATCTAGGTAACCAGTGAAATTACAAAACCATGGCATATGTGAATGTAGAAACTCTTGCAGTCATTTAACTAAGATCTGAGGCTGCAGGAAAACTAAAACATCCAGAGACTTATGATACTTGGTAATATTGCTTCACTGACACAGTGTGTTTGAGAAAAAGCTGACAAGGAGGTGGAATACAAGTATAAACAAATCTCTGCCACTAATAATATTTAGTTAACCTTCTTTTCTGTGTGAAATTCTAAAATGCGGATGTAGACACACGCTGTCTTAGCATCATGCATTATGGACAGTACTGATACATATAATAAATAACTTGCTTTCTGAAGAACATCTTTCCAATGGAACTCCTCGGTTGTTTTAACCTGGCTCTCTACCCTTATCCAATCATAAACTATTTCCTATTCTCCAGATTTTCATTTTCCTGTGCTCGAAAAGTTATCTATCATTGTATTTCTGAAAAACAGAACCATCCCCTGCTCCCCCCCAAAAAAAATCCCTACCCAAAAAATCCCAGAACTCCTTACTGATCTCTTTTCCAAATGAACCAGACTGTGAATTTCCATGTGTGGAAAATGTATTTTAGTTCTAGAAAGCCTGTAAGTGAATCCTTTAGTCTACTTCCACTCTGTCTTTCAGAAAATAAAGAGTACACTGTGCCTTTTTCTGGATGCCAAGTAACTTAGTATCTTGCTTTGTTCGCTTCCCTTATCAGTCAACATAACCTTGATATAGCTTTCCTTGTTAAATGAAAACATCTTTTATGCTTCTCATCACTATACTTACAATATTAATCTCCTGCTTCCGCAGTCAAATTCTTGTAATTTGTTCCTGTTTGTTTTCTTGCTGATATCACTGAAGCCATCCCAAATATCTGGCCAAAATATGACAGTGAGATGATTTTGCTGCATTTCTCAGGCTGGTGCTCAATTTTTTGTTCCTATTTCTTATAGGCAGATCAGAAAACAATGTTTAATACTTTGCATGCTTTCTCGTCTGAAAAGACTAAGCAGGACAAAAGAAATTATACCTCTTAATTTTCTGGGCTCCTAGGAGCTTCTGTAAAGATATCTCTCAGTCCCTGAGCACTGCAATTGTAATATTTCAGTTACAACATAATTTGTGATCTTTCTTGTGTGATTTTCTGATGCTTTTAAAGCTGGCTGTAATGTAACCAACATTTCCTGCATTCTTTATAAATTATGAGATAGAAAAAGATAAAAAGCATGCAAAGATTTCCTGACAAAAATTGTGCTTGGAAAGGAAGAGCCTTACATGAATTTTATTGCCTTATTGGTCTAGGCACTGACTGCCATACAGAAATCATTCAGGAATTTAGAGTCTAGTAAGGTAAGATACTGAAATGTTAAATATGAGTTCTGGAGGAGATGTTCTTACTATTCACATGGATTTTCTGAATTCCCTCAATATTTGCCAGTGCCCTTTACCACTTTGTCGTAAATGTTCTGACTTCTGCCCACGTGCACATCTTAGTAAGATCTACGGAATATCCAACAAAGACAAGCAATGCAGAATTAAGTCAAATGAAAAAGAATATACTATAAACAAAATGTTTTTTAAAACTTAGTTTTTCAGTAATGACTATTCACATGAACATTCTGTTGATTCAGCTTTATATTTATGAGTGCACACATTTCATTCTTTGTTGTGTCAATGCTCTTAATACTGTTATCACTGGGCTTGGTCCCAGCCTGCGATCTAGGTTCAGTGAGAGTTCAGTGATCACTTAACGTAGAATCAAAGCTATTGACATAACGCTGATCAACTATTTTTATGTTATTTTTTTCCAATACTAGAAATGGCAGACTTTTGGAATTCAAAACTATTTATTTCTATTGGTAAGATAGAGACCTTTCATTGTCCCACACTGTTATAGTATGCTACTCTCTTCCTCACTGGCACTTAATCTTATTCTTGCTGCACTGCTGAGTAGATATCTGTATCTTTGGTCTTAACCAGTCTGCCTTGGAACTTTTTCTTCCAACATGTATTCCTCTACTTTAAGTTGTGTATGTGAGCCAAGTATTTCTTAAATATATATCTGGGGATATAATGGGGATATTTTTACAACAAACATCTGTTTTACATCTATCTGCTGCTAGTATTCAGAATATAAAGCTAAATGTATGCCTTAATTCTCTCCTACAAAATATTTTTGCTGCATTTTGTGGCTTCTCTTTTTCTAAATGTAAATACAATTGGATTCTGAAGCCACTGCATTTCTCACCCATCCTTCCTCTCCTTTCATTCAAGGTGGAGGTTTGGAAACATCTGCTTTTGATTACTCTGTTAAGTAGAAAACAATTACAGTGCTCATTAAGAAGTTTCCATGCTTAATCTTTGCATGGCAACTGTCAGAGAAAGAGGACCTCCCAGCTTTTTTTTGTGAATAGTATTGTTATTTTCTCACCATAAACTATCAAAGAGACTTTCAGCAGCTCTTCCATGATACTTCTTTGCTTGTCTGGAAGCTCAACATTCTGAAATATCTCATTCACATACTGTTCAGGCTTCAAGTCACATTGGGTGCTGTGCTTACCACAGTAAGGGGAAATTAACTTCAGTTAGAAGAACAGCTGTTGTTTTAACTTACAATAGTTCAGGGTTTCATTGTTCACACCACCAACAAACAGTTCATTCCTGTGAATGGATAGTATCATTCTAAGTGAAGTTCATAAGAAGCCAGTCATTCTGCCTGCTTCATAGGTGTTCTTTCTTTTAATCTACAATGTTGTATGGTCTGTGTTCAAGAAAATGGAAAAGCTCTGTTCTTTGCCATTGTCCAAGAACTGACGAGGAATATATGTTATAGGAAAAATTCCTCAGTGAAAAAGGAAGTTAATAAGAATATATTAAATGATATACTAAGGGGTATCTTATGGATTGCATTGTGATTTTCAAAGAAGAACCCTATAAAAATCTAGGATTGAGTTTCAGAATACAGGATTTGAGAAACATATAAACCCTTTGTTTATTTAAAATAGCATAGGTGTCAAGACCTCTTGACTTTTCAGAGAAGGAAGAAGCTAACATAGAACTGATAAAGAAACAAAGATTTATTTTATTTTATTTTATTTTATTTTATTTTATTTTTTTAATAGAATCAAGGAATCATAGAATTACCCAGGTTGGAAAAGACCTTGAAGATCATCAAGTCCAACCGCAGCCAAACCAGTACCCAAACTCTAAAAACCGTCCACTAAATCATGAGTACCACATCCAAACAGCTCTTAGACACATCCAGGGATGGCGATTCAGCCACCTCCCTAGGGAGCCTATTCCAGTACCTAACTACCCTTTCTGTAAAGAAGTTCTTCCTAATATCCAACCTAAACTTGCCCTGGTGCAACTTTTATTTACTAGGTAGGCCTTATATGTTTGCTGGAGGAAATGGTGATTCACTTGATTGCCAGAATTATAACAGTAGTGTACAATGTTTCACAGACACAGTACATTAAAGAATACCCTTAAATCATATACCAGAAAAATTACTCAGCTACAAGAATGGGTGATATTTTAAGGGATGGGATAGGAGACAATTGAGGGGCAAGTAGAGAGAAAATTCTCTTGCTGCATGCTGGTAGCACATGAGAAAAGCAAGCTGCACAACATAGCATTCCATTGCATGGCTTTGACAGCCCTTGCCAGTACATGATATAAAAGAGGACCAGGAGAAATGCAGCTTTGCAGTGACAAACTGAAATGGCATATCAGTTTCTATTGTATGATATACATTTTATGTTCCTAATGAAATGGATAATAGCTTGTTTTACTAAGATGTTAGCATTACAGCATTGTTGCTTGATGATTATCACATCAAGAAATGGTAATTTTTTATTCTAGTTTGAAATGAAGAAGTAGTCAAAAGTGGTCAAAACACCCTCCCTTGTCTTTTGATGCTTCAGAAACTGACTTTTACAGCAGTCTTCTATTTCCAATACTATCATCTGTAAAAAGTACGTGTTGTTAAACTAAATGATAAATAATATCATAAATAAATAAAAGGCATGTTGTGCAGAGGCTGTGGACTTTGAGAGCAGAAGGGCAGCAAGTAAAAGGAATCAAAGGGGAAAAATGAATTGTTATCCAGCACTCCTGACTGTCCAGAGTAGTCTTGGCATCTTGCTCCAAGGAGAAAAGGAGTAAGTAAGAGCTTATTTAAAGTGTTTTGGTTCTGTACGTGGAGTTTTCTGTTCATAAGATTATAATTTTTTACAGTATAAATCTGAGCAGTTAATAACATAAAGAGAAGTAATGTTGTGCTTATGTCTCTTGGAAGCAGAAACCATTGCACAATGCCCTGGTTCTCCCCAAAAAGCTTTTTAGGAGAGTTAAGTTGTATGTTTTGTCTCAAACAAGAGTGGTCTCAGGAAAAATCTCTCAAAAACAAACTGTATATTTCCCATTCATTCATTTCTGAAAAAGGATTATAATACTGAATAAATGCCAGCATCTGTAAGGATTTTAGTGTGCATGTTTGTGCTGGTTCTATTTATTTAACTGAAATTTATTTCACAGGTGTGCTGCTAATTGATAAAATAGTCCCATGTGAGGAAAAAATGACAGGAAACAGAATGCGGAGAAATCCCAGCCACCCTACCACAAAGCCTATGTTCTTTTGTGCATTCTTTCTGTTTGTTTGATTACTGCTTGTGCTTTGTTTGTTTAGAATGAAACCAAAACCCACTGAAGTAAACTGATAATGAGCTCTTAATGTACAAGCTCAGTTTGGAAGTATGATAACTTAGGTGTGTCAGCTGTGCTGAGTGTAATGCAGATGCAGGTGATCAGCATGGGGTCTAGATGGCAAAAATGAGTGAAGTCAACTTGAAGTTATAATTTTCTGCTGCAATTGCAGCATGTGAATGCTTCTATAGTCAGGCCAGCAACAGAAATTCCACTGCAATGGTTACTCAGCCATAGCATTTTGCTTCTTGCATAATCTTGGAATTTGATGTGAAACTGATGGCACTGAGTCAAGGTGAGTCTTTTTAGAGAAAATAAGAAATAAATGAAGGCGTAATTTTGGAAACACACAGCTTTTTGTGATGATGCGTAGCTTGCATGCAGACTGGATTCCACTCTGGGGATTATTCTCCCTGGTAGAAATATGTAGATGTTCCGTGTAGGAATTGCAGCACAAGCTACTACGTTTATTCTGTGTTCTGTGTTAACTTGTTTATGAGAGAATGTGTTGATTATCACCAGCAGGTCTTGCTCATAGCCCCATCAAAGACAGCTGGGAAGCTCTGTTGAATTCGGTAGACAGCTTCACCCAAACTTTATGGTATCGATGATACCAGTCTCTGTCTCTCTTTCACATTGACTTGTGGCATTCTTCAAATATGAAGTGATTAGTTGCAAGTAGGCATTCATTTGATGTGTTAATGTTACTGTGCCTTTTGTCCCCTTTCTCTAATCTGTCGTAGCGGAAGTTTCTCAGCATGATTTGCAAAGGCTTTTGGTCTTTTCATGCTGCAGTAGTAATGCATTAGTGACTTCAGCAGCAGAAAATCTTTGTTCTGGTAATTTAGGGAAAACCTCCGCAGGACATAAAAGCAGTTGATTTAATTTTTAAATGTATTTTTCTCTAAGATAACGTAGTGTATATAGTTCAATGTATAAATGCTTTAAACAAAACTCATATAAAAATCAATGTGAATGAATAACTTGGAAAAAAGGAATCACTCATCTTCTTTTGGGTATTCCATGGCTTAGGAGAATGTCAGTTCAAATAGACTGAAGAGGGAAAGTTCTACCAGTAACTGATAGGCTGAGTCACATTGTCAAACCATACCATCCAGCCAGGTGTGGAATCTTAAACGCACAATAAAGGAAGAATTCAGAATTGGCAGAAGACTTCCACTGTTGTGGAAGGTCTGGGTTATTATTTCTCTTGCCTCATTCTTTTATGAGAGGTACATCAACAAATATCAATGATTTGTCCTCCTATAACATCCTACTGGTTAGTTATGTGAACAATAAATGATTATTTTCACTTACAGTAACCTTTTTTGAGGGAAGGAAGGAAAAGATACATTAAAAGGGGATCCTAGGGAACAACTGAATGTCACTTTTGTGTATCATCAGAGAATTGTTATTTGCAGTAATGCTAATAATCCTCAGCTAATATTCTGGAAGAGTAATACTTCTTACTCCATCCATCTTCAGACTTGGAATATAAACTCTGTGTGTGTGTGCATTATTAGTATTTAGATAGGTAAAGGACTGAATAAAGCTGGTTTGGAAGGGATCTGTGTAGGTTTTCTGTTTCACTCCCTTGATCAAACCATCTCTACTTTGATAAGGGTACTGAGTGCAGTTCCATGCCAGTTCTTGAACCCCTGCAATGATGAATATCCCTCTACTTCTCTGGAAACATGTTCCAGTATTTAACCACCATCACTGAAAAAAATATATATATATTCCTTAGATTTAATTGGAATTTCCCATAATCGAAATTGTCTGTTGCCTCTTGTCTTATTCCAGTGTATCTCTGAGAAAAAAGTCCCATTCTGTTTAATCTGTATTTTCCAGTCAGATAATTGTAAGTCATGAAGAAGACTTCCATTTTATTTCTTCCTACTAAGGCCAAAAAACATCATTTCCCTATCTTTTCACATGTGTGATGTGCTCCAGCTGCCTGATCAGCTGAACTTGCTTCAGTATATTAAAGTCTTTCTCATACTGAGGTGTGCAGAGGTGGATGCACTGCTCCAGATATAATCTCACAAGTGTAAGTGGATTTACAGAAAGATCTGCTGGTATACGATGTACCCACCATAGGACCTGGCTGTATTTGTAGTCTTCAGAGAAGACTGTTTGCTCCTAAGCCATAAAGAAATCCAGAGTTTAGAATCAGATGTTCATTAAATCAGAGAAATGGGGAAGGTAAATCATATTCTCCTTCTAATTTGACTGCATTCGTGGTGAATGACTTCAGAATGTCCTAAGTGCTAGCCACAACCTCTTGAGGCTTTTGGGGCTTCTATTTTTTTATGCACTTTTGAAGAGTAATTTGATGTCAGAAGTTTTGCATTAATTATTTCCTATTTTCATCTGCTAATTCTCGTCCACAGAGTTACTCTATTGAGCCATTGTAGTTGTTTCATGAATATCTGACTTTTTTCCCTCATCCATGTTCATCTGTATACAGGTTCAGGTCTCAACTCAATAGGGATTTATTTTCAAGTATCCTTCTTAAAGATATTTATATGAATTCAGCCAGCCAAAGAAGCATTTGTATTTGTTTATTTGGAATTGAGACTCTTTCAGCTTTGTTACTAAAAGATGTAGAGAAAACTACTAAATGTGCGAGGAAAACTGTGTTGTTTTATACTTACATTGTTTCCCTAATCACAGCATGGAAGATTCTTACAGTATAGAAAAATATAAGGCCCTAATTAACTATCACTACAACTTTATTTTTGTCATATTGTTTATCTAGCAAAATGATGGATGTCTATTTATTAACTTTGCTTTTGTGTTTTTGATAGACTCTAAGTAGACAGGTCTTGCTCATTAATTTCACTTTGGAGAGACACTGGAGTGACTGTCACTAAAATGTGAGTGAGAATGAGAAGAGATGGAAGGCTATTTTCCTTTTGTTGCTATAGGGGGAATTATTTTTGTCTAATTCCTTCCACATCACTCTCAAAATGCATTTTTAAGGTTTTTATTCAAGTACCATCTGTAACTAAATTCTCTTGAAATTTGAGAGATTTTTTTTTATTTTTTTTTTAAATACTCTGCTCAAGTTAACAGTAAAAGGAATAAACAGTGTTGAAAATTACCATTAAATCTGCCAAGAGGATTATTACAACTACAAAGCAATCACTTTCAAAATGAGTTTATATAGTAAATGTTGCTTTAGTAAAATTGGAGGTATTTCATAACGGCAAAGTTATAACATTGAAATCATCAAAATGGGATGATCTTTCCATTAGATCCAGGGCATTACATGCTGAATACATGCTCTACCTTTTAGCAGAATTTGTGTAAACCTGCTCTTACATTATTGCTTATCTTTGTGTGGATTATCTCTGAGAAAGAGTTACGGGGCTGTACCAACTAAACAAAGGGTGGAAACTGTTGAATTTCATAGTCAACAGACAATCTCTAAGGTACAGAAACCCACAGATTAGGGTTACCTGCCACAGCAGAACTGATCGTATGCTGCTGTGTTATGTTAGCAAATCAAAATACTAAGATAATGAAAACAGATTTTGTATCTGCTCTGAATTTATAATGAAAGGGTATTCAGACCCATGTATATTTTAGAAAAAATAAATAAAAAATAGGTGGAGTATTTTGCTAAAGCTCTTGGACAGAAACTCAGAATTCTTGGGGTTTTAGAACCTGGATCTGCCAATTGTTTCTGTTATGATGTTGGTAAAACCACATAAGGAAATTATGTGGAGGAAACTTATGTGTGGGGGAAAAAGAAATGTAAGGAATCGCATAGAGAAGTTCTTATATTAAGAAATGAACAGTCTGTTTTTTGGTGATGATTGCCTGGTTGAATAAAAACTATTTCATTGTGTCTAAACTCTAGGTAGACTAATGTTACCTTTTTTTTTCTATTTCCTTTCACAGTGCTAAAATAATGTTGGCTTCAATTCAAGAAAGGCAAGGAGAATGCATTTGTTGTAAGATTTGCTTTTATAGTATCTCCAGAACAGGACAGAGGATAAGATAATAGGGTAAGAGCTTCCAACAAAAACTAACCTTATGGACTTAAATTTTAGTTTTAAAAGAATACAGTAAAAATTCTATGAATAGAGCCATTGTAATTTTTAACATCCAAAGTGTTTTATAGTAAGTATGTACTAAAGTTAGTGAATGGTGAATTGTGTCCATAAATTTCAAAGATTGAATTTGAACCAAAACTTGAGATTCCTTTTCATGTAAGAATGACAAGAGATTTTCTAGATTATTATTATTATTACTGAAGTATTTGCCAAAAAAATAATGTGTTTGAGCATGGTAAGTTCTGAAGACTTCAGAGTTGTTAATCTTTCTCAAATCAAATTCCCCAGTCAAAACCAAATAAGTTGGTATTTCAGGTTCAAAGTCATATCCTTTCCTTCAGGATACGTGGCAGCAGCATGTCCAAAGCATGGCTGAAATTACTGCAGATGATAAACAAAATATGGATCCTGTATTCTGTTCTTTGTTGGAACAGATTGTGGATATCTGACCATGATGCTGTATATTATCAGTTGAGTAACACATTTCAAGCCAAATCTGAGCCAAGTTGTTGTAGTTGTTAGTTGTAGTCAGAATCATTTTACGCATGCTGAGTTGCCTGTGGAGAATGCTGCTGTGAAGCAACATGCTGCACTATCCGTAAAATAGGACATATGGCTATGTTCTTTCCTTGCACTCCCCTGTTGAGGAGTAACTCTGTTAGAGTCAGGGTTTGCCAGAGTTCTTAATAAATCTTGTGAACATAGTTTTAAGCAGAGGGGAAAGGGGAATGCTGTTTTCCTCAGCTATAAGGAAACCATGCTTCGTGGTAATTATGAACACATTAGCCCAGGTGTAAAATAGCAAATGTCTATAATTCTGTGTCTCTGTGGTGAAATGCTGGTCTCAAGGTAATGCTTATCCTCTCTTAAGCACAAGAACAGGAAGAGCGTGTTCATAGTATTATTGAGTTGGGAATATAGAAACACATAGATTAGTTTTCTGCATTTGTGCAATGTTTACTTCTTGTGATGTTATTAGGCAGGTGAAGGGTGTCTGTGCATTTGTATTTTTCTATGCTTCCTTCACCAAATCAGGGGTTAATTTACATCAGACTTTTAAATTAGGGGAAATAAAGCGTTATCACTGAAAACTATCGATTCAGCTCTAGTCTGGCATGCAAGTAGAAAACCGACAAATAGCAAAGGGTGTTCTGGTTATAGCTGACCCAAAAATAGCTACCAAGAGACTGGAGAACAGAGAAGGATCACATCCTAGTCTGTGATATGTTGCTTTTTGTCTTCTCAGGAGGAAATAAATGTGTGTGTGCATGGGAATAATTTGGCCTTGCAGCAAGGTTTTCAGACCTGGCTCTGTGACTGTCCTCCTGAGATGAACTCATAAACTATATTTTTCCTGTTGTGGGACTATTCTTGGAAAACAAAACATGTTTCTCACTCCTCATCTATGCAATAATCTATTCTCTAACTTCGTAACAGGGTTTAGATATTTCTTCCTCTCTTCCTTCCAATGCTTTTCTCTGTCTCCATTCTGTCTAGGTTTCTTCCTTTCTGTTCTGAAAAGTAAAACCATTTTTCTTATAGCCCTTGGAAATTTTTGTTAACTTTTCCTGTGTGTGTCTTAGTTTGGTATAGCAGAAATGTTAGTGAGACTTGCATACTCAAAACACTCTTAAGAGAAATGTGACAGGTCCTTCTTCCTTGAATTTACATACATGATGCACAGCAGTTATACTGAATGGAAGAACTTGTTCATAGGCAGCCCAATACTACTGCACGTCCGTTTTACAAGCAGACCAAGGCTCACAGTAGCTTTTCTGGAGAGAAATGGCTAAGATATGCTACCTGTTACTTGGTTTTACTTGGGAGTGGCTCCACATGTTGTAAGATGTAGGCTTGGATCTATTAGATTTGTGTTAACTTAAGGCATTTAGCTGTGGCTTAATGCCCAGAAAAGATGAAGGATTAAGTCAGTACCATATTTGCTTGGTGGCTCAGTCAGTGCAGAAGATAAATTTCTACTGAGAGTGTAAAATTACATCCAAATACCGTGTCTTCACATTTCAAATCAAATGCTTAGAGATGCCAGTAACACTCAACATTTTTAGAAAGGAAAATATGACATTTAGTATCTGTTGGAAAAAATACAGCCTGGTTATTGTTGCCTAGTATCAGCATAAAATGTACCTCTGAAAAACAGAGAATGCATTTTCAGCACTGTACTTGCCAGCATGCTTTGACTGTGAACCATACCATGCATTTTCTGTGAAATGCATCTCTTATTCAGCTCATTCCTCTTATTTGCCTTCCCCATTAGTTTGCTGAGCTAATGCATACATGGGTATTCTCAAGAAACTCGCATTTTAGGTCTGTTTGCAGTCTAAGTGCTGCAGTCTGATTTCAGACATGACACTCAAGTCATCAGATAAGGTTGAATAATATGTCCATTTTACAGCTATTGTTATCTGACCAACTGTTAGAAAGGACTGCACTTTATAACATATACCACTTTCTGTGAAACTGTAAGGGCACAGAAATATTGCTACAGTTCTAGTCGTAAGGGCCAGTACATCGGTGTATTAATTTTTCTATCATACACCTCCATTTTAGAGTTGGCTTTTAAGGTCAGGATTGGGAAAGTTAATACATTTAAGGAAAAAAATCTCATCATAGAATT
Organism: Excalfactoria chinensis; assembly: GCF_039878825.1. Lineage (NCBI taxonomy): Eukaryota > Metazoa > Chordata > Aves > Galliformes > Phasianidae > Excalfactoria > Excalfactoria chinensis. The sequence continues at coordinate 116,538,866 of NC_092825.1, forward strand.
TGATTATAAGTTTTAAGTAACAGCACAGAATAATTGACTACAATTTTACTATTAATCCTTATTATGGTGGTCCTGCAGACTGTGTTTGAGACTGTTTTGTGTGAACACAAAGTTAGAAATGTTTCTTTTTTTGAACTTTGAATCAGCAGATTGTCACCAGACCTGAAGAGCTGGATTATATTCTATTTAAAGGATTGTTCACAGAATCATGGTATGGCTGAGGTTGGCAGGGACCTCTGAGTTCATCTTGTCCAAATCCTGCCTCATCATGGGCACCCAGAGCAGGGGGCCCAGGCCCATGTCCATGTAGCACTTGCAAAGTTTCCTCCTTGGAGATCTCCAGCTTCTCTGGGCAGCATGTTCCTAACCAAAGTTCATTAAAGTCAAGGGAATTACTCCTATGTAAATTTAGTTGATTTTGACTCATTATCACAGATAATCTGTGATTATACTGTTCTTTCCTTTTTATTATTGCCTAACTGTGGCTGGATTCCTGAGAGAGGGACAAATGGAGTATTGTGCCACACATTCTCACATGTGAAATACTCATGTTTCAACTTCACACCCGTGTCTGCAAGTATAACTCTTGCAGATGCAAGGTTAGTAGTTGTCAGTTGCTCACAGACATGATCGTATGTTTTATCACTATTCACATCATCCTGAAATTTAAAGCCTAGAAAGAATGTATTTTTTAACAACAAACATCCTTCCAGGTCCAGGTGCAGAGGAGTGTGGCCAGGAATGCTCAAGGCTAAGTGGTTTTGAAACTGCAGTTTTCTTGCCTTAGAAACAAAGAACTGACCATTATTTAAGGATGTCATTGGCAAGAAGTTGCCTTTGGTTCCTACTCTGAGAAAAAGACATAGTGTAACTCCAGGCAAGTTACCAGGAACCTGTCTTCAGAGTAGAATGCGAGAAAGAAAAGTGAAGTCATTCAGTGACTGCTTCCCTCAGTGTTATATATAAACAGCAATTCAAAATTTTCAAAATCTAGAATAGTTCTCATCAGCACCACTCACTGCTTCTTCCTCAGCTTTTCTGCACATTCAGAGTTTACCAAAATTGCTACAGGTGTGTAAAAGAATCAGCCTGAAAGAAATCTTGCATTCACAACACCCACCTATGTCAGAGCTGCTGCAGTAGTTTACTCCTGCTGAGTTAATGGCTTGTTTCTTTGCAAGTAAATTGTGCATCAACTTTATCTTAGAAGTTGTTGCTGAGGAGTGACCTGTGATGTAAGAGTTGGATTTTCTTTCTTTCTTTTCCACATTTTAAAGAGGCCAATAGCAATAATTATTTCTATAACCTACTTTGCTTTTCTGAAAGAAAAACTAAATATGTATTGGTTCTGCCTGAAAGTATTTCTTCTTTGTTCTTCTCTTGAAGTGATTACTTTGCTGAGTACAGACAATAGTATGAAAAGCACATTTAGTTCTGTCCTTGAGTGTTATTCTGACTTTGTAGGTCTCCAAGGATCTTCTTTTACATAATTTCTGTATTCTGTTGCTCCGAGGACTAAAACTTTCACGCAGCATGAACAAATGATTACAAATAGGGTGCAGAAATTCTATCAGCTGTGGTGGAAATAATGATGCTATTTGAAAACTATGTATTAAAATGAGTTATGTTTGTTGAAAGTAGGAATATTTGTTAGTTCTTGTGAGAAATTCCTATCACTGACTTGGGGGAAAAAAAAACAAACAACCCACACCTAATTAGATAAGGTTAAATCCAGTTATTATTGTCTCTCTTGGTTTTTACCACCTCTTTTACATTATGACTATGGAAATGGCAGAGCTGGAGTTTGGCACATTGGAAAGTGTGATGACATCTGTACAGGAAAGTGAAATGTAAGAGGGAGTCAAGGGAGCGGGGAACTACCTGGCATGGCAATTACACTAATAGAGGCAATCTTAATTCTGTCAGAAGAAGTTTTGCTGTTGGAAGCTTTCCCTTTTTGTAGTTGTCTCGTGTATCCAATGCAGTGTGTACTTTGAGGGAGCACAGATGCCCAGTAAGGAGGAAACAGGTTGAATGGAAATGAATGAAAATGATCGTCAAAAGTCAAACCAATGGTCCTTCATAAGTATTGTTAGGAGAATCATCTCTTGTTTACAGATATTGTTGAAACTCTGATTTATAACAGAAAAATTAATTTCCATACTTCTTTGAGATATGTTGCTTAGAACTGGAGTAACTCCATCATAGTTCTGAAATACCTTGCTTTTTGAATTAATCACCACAAGCCTAAGGTACTTAGAGAACCTAAATGCATCATTTACATTTTATTTAGGTTTGGAAAGAGTCTGTACTTAACCAGATCTGTAAATAACAGTACATTAATTTGTATTTATAAATCTCATTCCTATAGAAAGCTTATTATTACAGGAGAAATGTATATAGTACAAGTACCAACCTTCTCCCATTTCTGATGTGTTTTTATATATATATAAAAAAAAAAAAAAGCACATTTGACAATACTTTACATTCTTAGATTACATATGGTAAATTTATTAAGATGAAAGACCTTTTTTGAGTGTAGAAGGTGGCTCTGATGATGTGTAATAAAAAGCAGAATATTATAGAAGGTAACACACCAAAATTCAACTTTGAGAAGAGCTTTAGTGAGAAAGTAATATCAAATAGTGAACGAATGTGTATAACCTGAATTATAACATCATATGGAATACTGCATCTTGATCAGAAATTCTTCTTTGACCTTGGCTGAAAAGCAATAAATGAAAATGAGTAGAGTGCCTATGTGCCGGTAATGATTTCATGTACTTACATAGAATGCTGATAAGCTGATGGCCTGAATCCTATAGCAGATGTGGCAGGTCAGAGCAAACCCAGTAACCTATTTTCTGAGCTTTATTGCTCATTTTTCAGACTGATAGTAGCTCTTAGAACATGGAAAGGAAATTGCTGTTTTTCTGATAATCTCTTTTTGGTGCGTTTCATCAGTACTTACTTCAGACTCTATTTTGCAGTCCATCACTTGTCTACCCTCAGTATGTTCTCAGGATTTTTTAAATTAAGGAGCCTTTGGTTTATGTGAGTCTGCCTGCTTCATCATCAGATGTTACATTTTTTCCCCATTAAAGTCTTTTGAAACTCTTGATTTCTAGCCAAATATGTGACAGTAAAATCAGAGTGATGCTTCAATCCCATTTCAGGAAAATCAGTTAATTAGACTCCCTTAGGGCCCCAAAAAAAACTTCTTATCTTTTGTCAGTTTAATTTCTACTACATCCGTTTGTGTTGGTGCTTTGTGAAAGAATACTTACATTCCATTCCTTGCTCAATTTACTTTTTTTCTTGCTTTTTGGTAGTTCCTTAGATTCTGAAGATTTTATTTTAATATTTGTAACAGACCAGCGTCCTGATTTGGATCTGGAAGCAAGATCTTAAAAATCTTACAATTTTGCATATTTCCCCTTTTCTTTTGTTTGTGACACTTGCCATGTAGGCGACATATGTGGGGCAAACGTATCCCATGAAAACATTATTTAGAAGAAATTGAAATTAATATGAAACGGGGGGCATAAAGCCTCTCCTCGCTTCTCCATTCAACCTACTTTCAGTCTGCTTTAATGGCAGAACAGGTTGCAAAGAATATTTGGAAGTAGAAAGAGAAATATGAAAGGACTGGCTGGTGAAAAAAAAAAAAGGTATGTGTGTGGAATAGTAAATAGCATGTTTATAATTACCTTTTTTTGTTCATACTTGCTGTCACTGTTAACTCAAACTGAAATGCTAAAATGACAGATCTCCATATTTTCAGAACTGTATGTGAAAGGTTAATTTTGTGCTCCTGCTATTCAGCTATGAATTCTGGCTCTGCTCCCACTGATATCTGTTATGGTTTTATTCTTTAATTAATAGGAAGTGGTTTGGGATCCCAATTAGGCAGCCTGAGAGGGTCAAATATATGATTCTCTGTGCGCCATGTGCCAATAACATTCTGGAATGGCCTTGTTACTGACAAGAATCTCTAATGCTCACAAACATATCATGATTGTAGAACAATATAATAAAAATGGTGAGAAGTGAAAAAGAAGGATTAAAACTAACACAGAGAAAAATTCAGGCCTGTGTCTTCTGTGTCTTTGTTCTGTCATCCCTCGTCCCCTGTTGCTGTCATTCTGTAGCCCAGTTCTATGTCCAGTCAGAAGATAAATGAGAACAACGGTTGGACACACGGTTGTGTGCCTCCGGTGGCGCAGTGGTATAAGTTGCTGCTTGCAACACCAGAGGCCCGGGGTTCGAATCCACCCTGTGGCGTAAGTGGCAGAAATGCTGCTCTGCTACACAGAGGGCTCGAATCCCGGGAGTTGGACTCGATGATCTCTAAGGTCCCTTCCAACTCGCACGATACTGTGATACTGTGACAGTGTTGAGCTCATTTCAGAGACAGTTGTGGCAGGAAGTTTGTGCAAGAAGACAGAATAATGGGCAGTAGAAGAGAAGAAAGTTATGAGTGTTAGCAACTACTGTCATCTACAGTGATGTGAAATTAAGCTTTCAAAAACACAGTTTCTCTTTCTGCTATTCATGCAGCTGTTTCCAGTTTAAATGAAATGGTCGTTTGCTGGAAATTGATACTGTTAAATTGAGTGTAATAGTGGCTTCAAAAATATGGAAGATGAGTTAATGAAGTTGAACTGTTCAGTCCTTTCTCAGTCTCTCTACTTAGCACAGAAGTGCTTATCTCTGACTCTCCCTGAGCTGGGAATTGTGTGGCATTAATGGTACGGTGATTTTATGAATGGATATACACATAATATTTATAGTTAATTTACCAAATATATTGTGGTCATGAAAAAAGAAATGCATAGTTAAACTCCATTATAAGCCATTATACCAATAACTTCTTTCTGTCTTAAGAAGATATGCATAATATATGTTTTAGGTATGGTAGTGGATACACTTTCTGTATCAAGAAAAGTAATTATGGAACACAAGTATGTATGTATTTCTTTTTCAGTTTTGGGATGCACTGATGTATGAAAGACATGGCGCAAATGGAAATGGGCTTAGAGGCCTTGCTGGTTTGTGGTTTGTTTGTCAGTTTTTAAATGTCTGTAACAAAAGGATCAGGATCCCTCAAAAGCAACATAGAAAATTGCTGCGTCTAAAACATTGCAGGACAGACAAGACTTGGAAAAAAATTCAGCCAAGAGGAGAGTAAACTAATACAACTCAAAGTACTCCAAAATATATCAGCTAAAGAAGGAAGCAGAGTAAAGGACTCCCCTGCTTTGCTTTCCATCCCTCAGCTCACAAAGCACAGACTAAACTTATTCTGTTGGATTTTGCTGTAACAAAATTTGCAGTCCTCACACTGCAGTAGACTGAAACAGTTCCCAACCTTCATTCTGCTTTGCTGTTAATAAGAGTTTCATTATATCTCAACTCTCTGTGCTCCCATTACATATGGTGGAACAAAACTGTTAACTCCTTCATATCTTCGCAAACATGCAACTTTCACTAGTGAAGAGCTCTGTATGTGGCTATACAAATGTGAGAGCTCTCAGGATTTCTCAAGGTCCATTGAGCTCAATAGCCTACAGTTGCATTGAGTAGGCACAGTGAGTGAGTAAGTAAATTCCTGGGTGTCAGTTAAAAAAGGATGGGATCAGAAAACTCAAATTTCCCAACACAAAATCAAAGAAAAATGTGCTGACAAGGACCTCAGGAGATCCTCATCTAGTTCTGAATATTTCTGAAATGAACTGCCAATGGCTGTGCTGCTATATGAACACAGCAGAACAGCACTGCATTGACCAACACCTTGACTAGGAGAACGGATATTTGCTCTGTTTTTTTCCTATGCTTCCATGGCAACATAACTTCAGCTACAGCTATCCTCTTTCTCTGATACTGAACAAAATATATTTGTGCTCCTTGGCTCACTAAGAACCTGCTCTGTGCATGCCTTCACTACACAAACTCCTGTTGCTCAGGCTGTCTTGATATCCATGTTTCCAACTCAGTGGCTGGAGTGGCTTACACTGCTTGCCCTTTGCCTCTGTTCATTCACACAGCTTGGCAGGGGTCTTGTTTTGTGACAAGGGGTTTCAGGAAGAAGTTGTAGTTAACAATGGGAAGAGCTTCGTGCTATGGATGTGGGAAATCCATTTATTTCATTTTTCTCCCAGATTAATACTATCCTGGTTAAGAGATTACCATTGCTTCAGGCTCTGAAATTCATTAGTGCCTTGTGGAAATTTTCTCACAAGGATCATAGGCAGCCGGAGCAAAGCACCAAAATCCTGTTGAGTTCAGAATAACTGTTTCAAGCTCCAGGCATGATGGGTTGATGGTTGTACTGATGATCTTTAGAGGTCTTTTCCAACCTTTATGATTCTAAGCCGGACCTGGTGTTGCACTCCTCCCTAAACTATAGAAACTTCACTGCAAACTGCTGAGGGCTTCATGCGGGTGCATGATGCCCTCTCTTGTGGCTTGTGTGATGCCCTTAGCCCTCATCTTGTCAGGTGGCCATAGGGCAGAGTTCCTGCTTAATATGAGCCACCAAGACGCTAGTGACTTCCACGGTTTTTTCTATGGCCTTTCCTAAAGAAGTTACTATATGCAAAAGAAGATCTGCAAACAGGTAACTGGAGAGGTTGTCAGGAGCTACTGGGTGGTCACTGTTCATCTTCTGCTCTCAATTCCTGAGTCAGTTTGAGTATCCACAAGGCATTTTTAACTCATAAGTATAGTAAAACTCTTGCCTCTCACTCCATGCACTTTGATCCTGCTCACTAGTCAAATATGTTTTACAATATATTTATAGATAATATTCTTAAGGAGGATGTCCTTAAAACCACTTACAAAATAGTATCACAAAATAATCTCTTTAGGTTGATTATATGACGTATTTTTGTGTACATTTAGGTCTTTATTTTTCTTACAAAAATCCCTAATGAAAATAATGCATGGAAAAAGCAAGAAGTGTTTCTGCTGATGTACCACCATCCTACTTCACATCAGTTTGGTTGTTTGTTTTTTTTAATGAAAATCCCTCATAGGATGCCAATAGCATTTTTGAGAGTCAAGAAGGATCTTCACTGCTTGAATTCTTTGCTTGAAGAGGAGCATCAGCAGTACTTATGTATCCTTGTGTAGGTCGAATATCACAATTTCTGAACATGCTGCCGAGAACATGTTATTGTAAGCACTGCAAAATAATCTTGTGAGTATACAATAGACTTTGAATCAGGCTATTTGAGAACTCTGAAATCTGGACTATTAGCACAATTCATCTATTTTAAAGCAGGATACTATTGGTTTTCTGCAAATCACAACTGTGTCCTGACTGGAAAGTGTTTTGTTCAAATAATACTATATATGTGACTCTACTTTGTTTTTTTCTGGCATCTGCTATGGCCTTCTGATAAAGCATTAAAACGTATTGTATATACTATCGTTTTTACTGTACTTCATGGATTCTTACATGGCTTTTTAGCCTCAGGGACAAGATTTTTTGATGCCTTGACTGGGTCTTTTAATGTGAGGATTAAGCTTTTAGAACTGAAACATGGCAAGTAGAAAAGAGCAATTCATATTTAGATCAATTATACCGTTTATTATCTAGTCTCCAGAGGCAATGTGATTTAGGCATATTAAAGCAGAGTATTTCATAATTAGGTTACCAGATTAGAGCAGAAGCTTTAATTTTTTATATTTTTTAATTTTTTTTTTCACAGCAACTGAAAACTTGTCATCATGGATTAATGGAATTTAGTCGGGTTTTTAATCTAATGACTGGAAAATGCACCTTTTATTATCTTACTATGAAAATGTTTCTGTGGCATGAATGTGACATCAGCTTAGTTGAAAATTATCTTCATGGTGTGAGTTGAACTCATGGAATAAAAAGGGAGTGATTGTATTTGCACTTGCTTTTATTATCCTGTGAATAATATCCTTTGAATACACAGCAGTTTTCCTTATTTACTTAAAATTTGTTGATTTATATGCTACTTTATCATTTATGAAGATAATGTTCATGTTTTTTGATGTCTTTTTTGTGGATCAGAAGTCAAAGATACGATCTTTGATAAGAAGAGTCTCAGGGAATGTGAGGGCTTGTGTTAACAGAGAAGCCATGTTACTTCAATTTAAATCATTGTTGACAGCATCAAACATCCAAGTGCAAGATAATCTGATAAGGCAAAATGAAACTGATGTGCAATTAGGGCAATCGCTTATCCAGGTTTTCAGTTTTTCTTTCGTTATCCAGCAGCTTTTTGAAGCTGTGTTTTAAGTCTTTTTGCATACTGTGGGTCCTTTTAGCCATTAACACAGAGCAGCCCATTCAGAGGCTTCTTGCCTTGCACAGAACAGTTGTTGAACTCTCTTTTGTTGCAATGGTATAAACTGTATTTGTAGATAAAGCTGTAGGAGGCAGAGGTGAGCACAGAGCAAGTTGGAAAATGAATGGGAAGGAGATGTGCTCTCTATACAGAACAGGCAACTGCCTGTGTACTTGCTGACCCCACAGCAAATACAAAGTTGCTTGCTTTTGTAAAGATTGCCTTGTTTAAAGACTGCATTAAGTCAGAAGAGTACATCACTGTGATACAGATTTCTATCACCTAAATTCAGTGTGTATACCTTTTATTAGCATTGGTAGCGAACTGCGATCCTTTGTGATTCTATGTACAAGGTGTTACATTCTGCCTTTGTTGTGCAGTCAGGAAACGTGCTCCCATATATATTTTTTTTCATCTGTCCTTATCTATTTTGACTGCACTGAATCACGGAGTTATCCAGTGTGCACTAGAACAACTTTCCCACTCCCAAGTTATCTGTAACTTTCTCATTTGCTCCTTTTCTTTCTCTTCCATTTCCTTGATGAAGAAGAAGCAGTTGATTTGCTTTGTGATCGTTTGTGTTTTAGAGAGCTTCAAGGAATCATATCAGGGAATCTCCTTCCATTTTGTTCTGGTGTTGAACTGTAAAGGTCTGGGCAGCAGCCAGCCATTGTCACATGAAAAATGAATTTTAAAAAGGAAATAGGATACACGCGATTCCCTTCCACTAGGGATAAACTATGGAATGGAGAAGGGATTCAGCAGTTGTGCTGAGCACTGCCAGAGGAGTCTGTGATGTTGCTTTTTGTTTCTGAAATTAAGGTGCTGCCAAGGCTAATGTGTTGATCCAATTTAACAGTGATTTTGTAGCAGTTTGGTTACAATGGTTGACAAATGCCAAATGAAATGTATTGTTGTATTCTTTTGCTGTAGTAATGTCTTTTTTGTCGGTTTATTTATTTATTTATTTAAAGATCCAATGTAGTTGGAAAATTTGAGAAGCTTTTGGCCACAATATTCCTTCTAAAGGTCTCAGTGTAACAGATAACTTTTGATCAGGGAATAAGTCTTCAGTGCCCTACAGGAAAAAAGAGTTTAGTGCCACAATATCTGTCCTTCATCTTGAAGTTTTGCAGTGGGCTGATGAATCCAACAAATACTTTGTTATCTACTCATTTGCTTATATTCTGAGACTTCTTAAGCATTAGCCACGGGATATCAGGAACTGGAATGGTGACCTCCACTCTCAACAATAAAAGATTTTGTCTTTACCTGTCTTTGCTTGCTAAGAATATGAGAAGACAAAATCTGTACATAATGGCTGACTGATCTAGTGTGGCTCTCAATCTGCTCAGGATGCAGAGGTCAAGGAACATCTAATAAAAACATGCAAAAATTAGTATCTTGTCTAGTCTCCTTGTTATTTGGGAAAATGCTGATGAAAAAGCAAGAAAAGTAACTGTAACTGGAAAAGCACTAATCATATTTCACAGTCATAATTTTTCACCATCAGGGTTTAATGTCCTATTAAAATAATACCTGAACTGAGGTATAACCATTTGCCTTAAATGGCAAAGATGATTACTGAAAGTTATACTTTTGCTCAAGATTGCAATAGAAATATTTTTCATGTGCTTCCATAATTTTTGCATACAGTTATATCTTAGAATAACAATGTTTTTTCAGGTTTCTTCATAATGATTTTGAAATGTCGAAGCATTTCACCTGTAGGGATTAACCACATAGATGGAGTGTCAGATAGTGATCTGTGCTACTGTTTGCTTGAGTAAATATACCAGATCAGAATGTTAGAATGTATTGTCTTTGATTATGGAAGCTTTTACAGGACTTACAAGTTAAAAACCAAGATCTTCAGAAAGAAAAAAGCAACTCTGTTGATGTAAGAGAAGCAAGGAACCATTCTACAAGCAGCCAAGCAACTTAGTGCTGTAGAATGCGTACATTCCTCTGTTGTTTATTCAGCATCTTAAAAACAAAGAAAGGAAGAGCCTCCTTGCTATTATATTAGGTCTAATAGGTCTACATGTATTTTCAAAGCCCTTTGAAAAAAGGCAAGGGATGTGTATCTATTGTAATGTACATATTGTTCACATTTAACCTACCATATGATTGTCCAGAAAACAAACTTCAAGCTTAGATATGAGCCTCCAAATAGAGTGTATCTAGAACACAAAATGATAAGCCATGAAATGTTTTGTACACAAAATAGTGGCTGATATTGTGTTGGTACATTGCCTCTTCTCTGCTTTGACTTTACAAAACATATGACACTTTGAGATTTGGGACATGTGCTTTTCTTGGGTGAAAAAGTAGCAGCTACTGGTGACTGATTCAAATGAAAATTTTGATGCTAAACATATTTTATTATACACAGTGATGGAGTAAGAGTAAAGTGGTATATAAAAGCTCTCATTATGCCAAGAAGTTCTTACAGAACTCAGAACTACCCTTTGCATCTTCAGTACAAGACAGCTGTTGAAAATAAAGAAAAATGGTTCTTAAACAGATACGATGCTTAACTCTTTCTGTGAAGAAATCCTTCCTGGTATCCAATCTAAGCTGGCACAGCCTAAGGCCATTTCCTTGCATCCCATCACTTGTCACCTGTGAAAGGAGACACCCACCTCGCAGCAGCCTGGTAATTGCAGAGAGCTGTGAGATTTTTCCTGAGCCTCCTCTTCTCTAGACTAAACAAATGTAATTCCCTTGCTTGCTCCTTGTAGCTCTTGTTTTCTAGCCCCTTCACCAGCGTTGCTGCTCTTCTCTGTACACACTTGATGTCTTTCCCATAGTGAGTGACTAAAAATTGAACACAGGATTGGAGGTGTGGTCTGACCACTGCAGAGAGTACAGAGGACTAGTCACTTCCCGCTGCTGGCCACACTGCTTCTGGTGCAAATCAGGATGTCATTGGCCAACTAGGCACACTGCTGGCTCATGTTTAGCCAGCTGTTGACCAGCACTCACAGGCCCTTTTCTGCCAGGTAGCTTTCCAGCCACTCTGCCCTAACTCTGTATTCCTTCCTGAGGTTGTTATGACTCAAGTGCAGCACCTGGCATTTCATTTTGCTTGAATGTTCTGCAACTGGATGTGGCCCATTGATCAAGCTTATCCCAATTCCTTTACAGTGCCTTCCTATCCTCAAGCAGATCAGTAGTACCCCTCTCTTGATTTTTCTCAAATTTTGGGACTTCCTCACATGTGGATATCAGTGCACAGTAGATTGAGTTGTTAACAGGCAGCCAAGCACTACACTATCTCTCTGTTTGAATACTTACAGAGCACAATATCATATAAAGTTACCTTAGAAAACAGCTACTTCAAGCTAGATTAGATAACAAGCTGCAAATTCACACACTTCTTTATCTGTATTTTAACTTAATTGTGTCAATAAGACATATAAATAAATAAATAAATAAATAAATGAAATAGTGCTTGTTGAAGAAACTGGGAGCTTAGTAAAAATTAAGCATATAGGAATGACTGGGAAAATCAACCTTTCTGATGTTTTTCAATCTTTAATTGTAGGATGCTACAAGTTCTCTGATAAGATTAGCTGCATCCACTCTGTAGGAACACTTCACATAGGTGCAGTTCTGTAAATCTGAATGTAATGCTAGCAACCTAGAGCATCCAGTGGCCATTAGGAAAATATGTTCTGCTACTTACTGGGTTTTTCTGCTGGAGCTGTGTGTTGGAAATCCCCCTTTGGGGAAATTCTGAGGCTGGGTATAGTCTCAGAACTTAACAAAAGTGTTTGTTTTAACTTGCTTTAATCTTCAGAGAAAGCTGAGGGAAATTCCAAAGGAATGAAAAGATACAGAGTAACCAAAGTCTTCGGACTTAAAGTCTGCTAGATCCTAAGCTAATTTTACTTGTCTCATTGTAAACATTTTCATATCCCTCAGGATATAGGAGCTAATCAAGTAAGTCTGAGATATGTTCCTTCAAGGCAGTGATTTGGAAGCATATAATGAAGTTTTTTTTTCATAGTTTGTATGACCTACTGTAGTGCTGCAGAGTAAAGACTGATGGCCTATCCCCACACAGTTGCAGATACTTGATTTTCATGTTCTAAAGCCTGCTGTTCTTTCACAGAATAAACTTTAATTAAAGAAAAGGAAGGAAAAGAAAAGATCTGAGAAACTTGGTAAGGTTTTAGAATGTAGATCTGAAACTAGCAATATTTTAACTATTCTTTGTTTGCTATTTGTTCACGATCTTGCTGATGTGATTTGTGTTTGCCTGACCTCTTGCTTTTACATAGAGCTCCAGGCTGTCTGTGATGCACCTGAAGACTGTTTAGCTCATGGTTTATTAACCTCATCTCAACTGGACTTATGTACTGGGAACTATAACGCAATTACAGTGTTATCACCAAGATTCTAAATGCTCTCTTCCTTTAGCCTGCTGCTATTGCTAATGTTACAGCTCATTTTCTCTATCTGATAAGATACAAATGAATGTACCTGTTCTACCCTTTATTTTAAGTTGATACCCAGAAGAGAACTTAGGGAACCAAAATAGAAAACAGTATACAAATTGGAATTTGAAGAGCACAGAGGATGTGAATATAAATTTGAAGAAATGAACTAACTTTCTGTGCATTTGGATGAAAAGCATGTGGCTGGATGGGCTTATTTTGCGTCTATGCGAGCCTTCCTGCGGGTTGGTGTTTAAGCTGTACTTGTGTGAATCGAGACCGCCATCTCATGGTTGCTCTTAGATCTGTTCTCAGAGAGATAAGTGACTGTTACCCCCGCCCACTTTTCTTTGTAGCGTGGTTGTACTGAAACAAAAGACCACATCTTTCATATATTCAGTGCTGTATTTGGACGTGCTGTGTATGGAGTTAAACCTCTTCCCAGCTGCCAAAAAGCCTGAACTTCACTTGCCTATGGCATGTAACTTTCATGGCTCTGAAGTTACCGAAGGGCAGAAGGACACAGGAAAAGAATAAAACAAAACAGTGTTATGGCCAGCCTGCAGTGAACCTGTGGTATATTTATATTGGTATCATAAAAGAAACATTTTAGATGCTGCTTCATTTGTTTGCCAAGCTAAATGCTATAGCAGAGCTGTGGCCGAATGAATTCCTGAAAGTAGTCTTTGTTTGGTAAAGAGACAAACTGTGATGCTACAGTAATTTTGTATTGTAGTACTTCACTATGCTGTAGTTTCTCACAGGGGAGGGTTGAATACCTAATGTTGTGTAGGGAGCCATGATAGCACTTACATTTTTACAGATGCTTTCTAAAATAGGCTAACATCACTGGCTTGTTTTCCAAGCATTCTCTGCTGAATGGCTTTAGTGCACTCTTAATACAACAACTTCTGTTTTCAGTAGAAATCCTCAAAGTAAATCCTGGCAATGGGAGGGAAGGATAGAATAGTTTTCCGTTTCTGAAAGGGAAATAATGGTTTGTTTGAGACTACTTACTGGTATGTGTCCCACTTGAAATGTTGAGTGCTCCTGACAAGTTTTACAGGGCATTTATCTAGTATGAGTTACTGCCGAATGCGTAAATTTTCTTGACTACACTGTGCCTGACATATCCATATGTGAAGAGGGCTGGTCTGCACAGGAACAATCCATAAATGCAAGGAAATTGGCTGAACACATAAAGTCAATACACCTAAATTACTCTCTTAAACTCTCCTGTGGATAATTACTTTCTGGAGTAGAGTGATTTCATTTTATTGCATAGCAAGCCAAAAGGTAAAATTACTTCACAACTGAATGAAAACATCCACGCTGTGTAACTGACTCTAATTGAGGGTGTTTGCAAACATCTTCTCGTGATTCTGGTTAAATTGAGCCAAGAAACCTGTTTCCCAAAACAAACCATCATCATTCAGAAGACAAAGGCTGCTGCCTTTACCCATACAGCCAGTTATCTAAGAACTCTGACCTGTTTCAGTACAAATGTAGGCAAACTGCATTAATGATTTTTTAATAACTAAGTCACATAATTTGCTTTAGAAGCTTTGAAGAAGTGCTCTGCTGGCTGAATTGGTAGAATGATGTGCATTAGATGGTATAGCAAAGATCAGCTGACAAAGCAGGAGATAAAAATTTTGCGCTGCTGTGAATGAAGGTGATTTCCTTCACTCGCCATTGTTCTTTTGTTTTCACTAACACAGTGTGGTCTGAACCAGAATTAAGAGCATCCTCTCCTCATCATTTACCAGAATTCCTTGAAACGCATCTTGTTCATTTTGCTTTGGATTATCTTGAAAAATGCTATTGCAAATGTGATTAACTGTGCTCCTAAAATGGAATTATTTTTGTCAGAATATCATGTCGTTCTTCAATGCTGCTTAGATGCAGGAGAATTAGAAGGGCATTGAGTGCAGTTAGTTAATTCCATTGATTGTTAACAGTGCAAATGATACAATGTATTTACTGTATTCTTCACTTAGTTCATGGCCATAGCCTTGCTTAAATATGGCAATATTTCTAACACCTATACCCAGCCAGTGATAAGGAGCCATCGTGCTTTAGCTCAAAAATAGGTTCCTGCATCTGACATCCTATATGTGTATAAAAAGAAGCAGGTACAGACAGACCGGGACAATAATTACATTTATTAATAGTCAAATTTTATCCAAATATGGAATTTGTGAATATACAACAGTGCTTTATTGACATACCTTGCAAAGTGGTGATAACTGTAAATATAACGTTCTCACTGGAAAAGAGTGAACCAGTCAATTGTTCCATTAGTGGTGTACATAATTTTTGTATGGATAAAACGTGTATTTGATTTCCTGGGCTTGAAATCACTTCTTAAAATATTAATATTGCAATACAGCCAGTAGATGGCGATAGCTATTTAATTTATCGAACTACGGCAGCTACCCAACTCATGCTCTCGTGTTGGTACTCATGTTATCTTTGAGCCTTACCAAAAAAAGAGAATCACTCTTGAAGAGCCTTTCTGAGTGAATTCTTAACTTCATAGCTGAAGGATTTGCTGTACAGGGAAATGCAACAGCATTTGTCAGATCAGTGTCAGAGTCGTGTCAGTTTAAGCTCCAGTTTCTTATTCTTCCATATGCTGAATGTATTAACTTATTAGGAATTTTGGATCATTTTTCCTTACATTATATATGTATTTATGGTGTATTCTGTAGCAATTAGGAACAAATATTCCCAAGGTCTTTTTTTTTTTTTTTTTTTTTTTTTTTTTTTTTTTTTCTGTGGCATGTATATATGCCTTTGTACTTAGACTGAGGGAGCCACTTGAAAGCTGTAGATTGTTTGCAGATGCCCACTGGTGGTATAGGTGTAATATCATATAAGATAGAAAATTAGATTTATTTTTCGTGGATGATACAGAATGTTATTATTGGTAGGATATGAAGAAGGAAAGGTGGTTCAGGGAGGTAGTTGAGTCACCATCCCTGGATGTGTTTAAAAACTGTTTGGATGTGATGGTCAGGGACATGACTTAGCAGAGAGTTGTTAGTTAAGGTAGTATGGTTAGGTTGTGGTTGGACTCGGTGATCTTTAAGGTCTTTTCCAATCTGAGTGATTCTATTCTATAAGGAAAGGCTTGCGTACAGTTCTTAAAAGTGTTTAGAGTACAGTATCAGTGATAGGAGTCTATTTAGGACAAAGCTGTGAGATATTTTCTCACATTAGTGAGACATACTCTTATAAAACATTATGCAATACTATTTTGAATAACCATGTGTTAAATGAATGCATAAAAAATCTGGTCCTTGACTTGTCAATGGTTTGGTTTGGTTTTCTGCAAATAGACATCAGGTGGCTCTGCTGCTTGAACCAAATGTTCAGCTTTATCTTCAGCCAGAAATTTAATGTGAAATGAGAGTGAAAGAGAACGTCCATGAAAGAAGAGGATAAACAGGAGGCAGATGGTCCAACTTGCACTGCCAAATAGTGGATTAAGATGCTCTTTTTGAATGCTGCTTCACAACCTTTGAGCAACTGAGAGAAGTTAGGTTTCCATTGGCTATAGAATGAGAAAATGTATTCCAGTCTTCATAAGAACATCTCCCATTTCCTGAACTACAGGAGGAGATGCTAATCTAAGTAGTGACCTAACAGCAGTGAAAGCAGAGGAAAACGCAAAAGTGCCATCTCCCTGCATGGTTCTATCAGACCCATTTACCAGACTGATCAGAGACTGAGTCAGAGCTAGAAAGCAGATGAAATTCATAGGAAAACCATTTGAGTAGTCAATAATTTGGTAGTTTTCAACAATGCATAGAAATTGCATCTTAAGTCATAATGTTGTAGGATGGTTCCCCTGACTGGAGTGCTATGATGAGTTGTGCTCTATATAACAAAGCAGCTCAGATGCAAGGAGCTTTGCTATGGAAAGGACAAGTCTGTCAGCAGTTTATGGGATCAGAAGGGAAGCCATGAAGCAGACATACTGATAGGATTCTGCTACTGATTGCCCAGACAAGAAGAGAAGGTGAGCATAGCCTTCCTTAAACAATTGAAATAAGTCCCATAGGCCCTGCTTCTCAAGTGGAATCTTGAAGCATTCTGACATCTGCTGGATAGACATCACATCAGGGAACAGGCAGCTGATGAGATTTCTGGAGTACCTGGGGGACATGTTTGTGGTTCAGGTAAACTCACCAGAAGGGCTCCACTGACCTGACCTTCTGAATACGTAAGAGCTGGTATAGAATGAGAAAGCTTCGCAGCAGACTTAGCTACAGTGACCATAAAAAGATGTTGAACAAATTAAGAAAAGGGAATAGTCTGACAACTTAGGATTTTGTGGCCTTTTTCAGGGAATTAGCAGGAAGAATCTCATGAGAGGCTGAAGGGCAAATATATCCAGGAGAACTGGCTAGATATCAAGGATATTCTATTTAAATCAGAGGAAAGAAATATGGAAGTATCACCTGGGTGTACAGTGCAGACCTCAAATGAAATAGACAATCTTGTACCAAAGGATACAAAATTTTTCAGTGTCTTCATTGCTTTGCTTTTCACTAGCAAGGTCTCCTCTCAAATTTATCAGGCTCCTTTTGCCCAGGAGCAAAGCTTGAGAGAAAGAGGTGTTACAAATGGTAAAGGACAATCAAGTTAGAAACTGCTTAAACTGAAGGCACTGAAATTGATAGGCCTGGATGGGATTAATGCTTTTGAAGATAATGAGGAAGCTGGCAGATGTCATTAATAGGTACCTCTCTTTTATCATCCAAAGGTCATGGTGAACATGGTTGTTTGAAAAGTTGACAAAGAGAAATGTCATGCTCATCTTCAAAAGTGGCAGGAGAAGAGATCTGGAATCTGAAGTGTGGTGAGCCTTTCCTCAGTTAGAATCATAGAATCATAGAATTGCTCAGTTAGGAAAAGACCATAAAGATCATCAAGTCCAACCACAACCTGACCATGTTATCCTAACTCTAACAACCCTCTGCTAAATCATGTCCCTGAGCACTACATCAAATTGGTTTTTGTAAACCTTTTCCAGTCACATAAAGAAAAGAAAAGTAAATGGAAAGTGCTAGTGTGGATTTCTTGTGCCTGACAAGCCTGATTACTTTCCATGGTGAGACAATTGGCTCTTTGGATAAGAACAGTGCCTGTAGATTACCTTGACTCGAGCTAGATTTTTGTTCTAGTTTGTTAGCAATTCTTGTAGACAAACAGAAGAGGTATGAACTGGATGGTAGATTGTTTGGTTTGAAGTGTAGAGGTCAGTACTTAAAAGTTTAAATGATAACCAGTTGAAGATGCATCCTTCAAGCATTGATGCTAGAGATATTGTTTTTTAACATCTTAACAATCTAGCTGATGGCGTAGGATTTTGCTTTCATGAATGACACCAAAATGGAGTGAGTAGTTAATACCCTGCAGGGCTGGGCTGTCACTTGGAGGGAATTTGACAGCTAGAGAAACGGGGCTGGTAGAGACGTCATGAATATAAACAAAGTTCTGCACCACTCTGATGGAGTGGTGTTTTGCATCCATAGGCAGGAAAGCATGCTACAGGCAAGTTGAATACAAGGCAGCTTTGTACCCTTGTGGTGATGAAGACCAACCTTCTATTGAACTGTGCTAGTAAAAGTATATCAGTCAAACTGAAGGTAGTGATTATTCACATTTCATGTTTGAGAACATATTTGAAATACCTTTCCTAGCTTCCAATTCCTTGGTACCAGCAAGATACTGATTGATGAAGTGTGAACATATGATATGCAAGAAAAACTGATGAGCAGGTAAACTGATTGTTTTGCTTGGATAAGGGTAAAGGTCAATGATTCTAACTGCTATCTGAGGAGTCTTAGGGAACTCCACGCCAGAGGACTTTTTGAAACAACATATTTCATAGAATTACCCAGCTTGGAAAAGACCTTGAAGATCATCAAGTCCATTGATGATTTATTTAACTTGAGGTTGGCTCTATTTTGAATAGGAGGTGGCACATGGTGATCTTCAGAGATCCCTTTCAATACATTTTCTTCTGTGAGTGCATGATTATCTTAATATGAGGCCTTAATGCAATTACTGGCAAGCTAGATATGTTACATAGAAATCATTAAAATTTTAAAATATATATGATTCTTCGTCAAAGTCTCCAGGTAATGAGGACAGTGAGCAGTCTGCATTTATTAATCATGCTTACCTATGGCCGAACCAGAAAAGATTTCAAATATCTATCAATGCCCTGAGCACACTAATGGCTTCAGGGTACTAATGGCCTGTCCCTGTCCACTGCTGAGGCTCCCTGAGGTCACCCAAGGCCGCCATGTCATCCCAGTGCCACTCAGCCCTACCCCAATAAGGCAGCAGGGATGGGCTCCAGCTCCCCACAAGCCTGCCCTGCCTGACCATAGTCTGATGCAGTTTGCAAAGGGCCATGAACATTGCAGTGAGCACCAAGAGTATTTTTTTGTTGTTGGATTTTTATTATTATTATTATTTCTTTGCTTCTGCTGTTGAAGCTATTTGAGTAAACGCAAATAATTTGAATACATGTTGGAGTAAGAAGTTGAACATGGCTCTGTTGTGCCCATTCTGGAGGTCGTAAAAACTGAGCTGTAAAAGCATTATGAGGGGAAAAGCTAAGTTTCTTTTTCAGGACTATACACACCGATTACATCCCTTCTATGTACTGCTGACGCAAAGCTCATATGTACACCAACACTGTGGCAGAAATTCATCTTTGATTGCATTAATTTCTTTTCATTGAAAACTGTGAGCGTTTCTCAGAGAGAAAAACCATTTCAAATATATTTACGAGCCGGGGATTTTCTTTCCCAGGCAGTTTGCCTCGCAGAAGAGATGATCTCATTTGCTGAACTATGCTGCCAGCATTCTTCCTTTTCATGAAAGGAAATTATGGTTCCTGTGAAAGTGTCACAAATGACATGGAGGGTTGGCAGCACGGAATCATTATTGCTTGTTGAGTAAACATTTTCAAACAGAGAATAAATAAATCCTCATCATAACTAAGAATTTGGAGAGGGGTAATAGAGAACTGTATTAGGGCATTGTTACCATTTAAATGTGTCTGTTACCAAGCTATAGCAAAAATAACAAGCGTGACTACCATTCCGCTGTCTGCAACACTTATTTTGTGCCCCCTCCCCAGGGCTGCTTGGCCCCCTAATTTTTCCCACAGTGCTGGGTGGTGTTTCCCACCTGGCCTTTGCCCCCAGCAGCAAAGAGAGGCATCTCTGTCTGCTGACTGAGCTCCCCATAGCCCCTTTCAAACTTGCAGGGAGTTTCTGTGCACAAAGGGTGGCTCAGAGCTGGCAGGTGTGGGGTGCGGGTGGCTAGGAATGGGGGGAATGTGATTATGTGTCAGGGAGGTGCGGGAGGGGAAGGCTTCTCTTCTGCTGTGTGCTACAGGCTTTGCTGTGTGCTGTTGACCTCAGCACAAAATCAGCTTACAAAGTAAAGACCCCTACCTGTCTCATTTTCAGAAGGTTTTACTGTGTTTTACTACTTTGTATATATATTGGATATATGTAAATTTTGTAAGAGAGTCACATGGTGACTCCTACAATTGAAGTGACTTTTCTTTTATTGTTCTTTTATTTTCTGCCCAAATGAACGTGTTATTTGGGAGTGTGCTAGTGACTGGTACCTCTGACAGTATGACAGTGAACTACTTGCCTGACCTTAAAGCAGCGACTGCATTATGTTGGTACAAGTTCCTTCTATACTGTTAGTGGCTTGCATGCTTGAATTCACACTTTGCAAGGCTCTGAAGAAGTGACAGTTTACACAAGATTGCAGGGGATGAAAGATGACCTTTAAAAGTCTCACTGAAGCAACACAGCATACTTTCTAACTAGAGTGAATGTTCATATGGGCTGATGACCTGGAGGTGAGAGCACAGATTTTGTCTTGGGTGCTGGATAACAGAAAGATCTCAGTGCATGAGCTTTTTATCTAGGAATTCGCTTTTCTAGGGGGTCCTTAGGAATGGATTATCACTCTCCTTAAAGTGTGTCTGAAACTGCAGCTGTTTGTTTAGTTCTTTGCACTTCCAGAGGCTGAAAGTTTACTTTTCATAGATTAGAAAACTTCTTTGTGGGTTTTCTATGTCCAGCAGTTGACTGATGGTCATTGTTTTCTCCCTCGTCCCATTAATGCTCAAAAGCATTAATTTGGAGATTTTTATTTCTTTTATTTCTTTATAAGGAAAAACAATGATAGAGAGCTCAAGCCTGTACATACATTTCTCAACGCAATAGGACCAGTTTTATGAACTCTAGCTCCATCACCAAAAGCACAGGCAGGCTCTGGTCCAAAGCTCTTATGGCCAGCTCCCTCTGAAGCATGCGTCCTGAATTCAGCTAGCTGGAGTGGTGCAAACCAGAGCAGGGGAGGAGGCTGATATTTAAGCAATGTGAAGTTCCCTCCATGAGCCTGCTCAGCTTGTTTGCTTGTTTTTGTGTTGCTGTCTTTTTTTAGTATTTATTTTATTCTTTACTTAGCAGTGTTAACAAACCTTAAGAAAACAGAAAAAATATATATCGCTTTTGTTCTGCCAATACATACAGAATGCCACCTCTGAGTGTATTTGTACTGCTTTCAAGACAGCGTACCTGGTAATATGCCAAATGTAGAATGTCAATACAAGCTCAGTTGGACTATCCATAAGAAATGATTACTGTATAACTGTACTCTCTTATGCTGAAGGATCGAGGTGATGGCTGCACTTAGTTTTTGATAAACGAAAACCTATTGCACTAAATGAGATGGTTAATTCACCAAAGCATGTTTAATGTGTAATTCACACCCAACTGCAGCATATGTATATTACTATTTCATAATGAATAAATTATCATGAGCTGTAACCTCCAGAGGCATCCAGGTGCCTGAGTGTCTCCCCTCCGGTGAGTGAACTGCAGCCACTTTGACTGGTGTTAGCCAGTGCTTAGCATACCCAGCTCAGAAGTAAGTCTCCAGGCATCCATAAGAGGCGTTCCAGTAAACAACATAACCCCTCTAATGATGAGAGAGTTCTTCTTTATTCTCCTGGTTTGAGGTATTTATCTTCTTGCATCACTTTCAGATTTCCAGTGCCGTAGTAAGACTGCTGTAATTTGAAATTTAAGAGTAGTGTGCAGCTCAGTTTGTTCTGTTTAATATAGAGTGTGGACTGAAATTCAAGTAGATATTTGCAATATTTCAAAGCAAATAAATGCATCTGTGTAAGTCAAGTCAAATGCTAAGACACAATCAATCTCAAAGTATCATTTGACCAGTGAATGAATTCACCAAGCTTGTAACAGTGAAGAAATATGAGTTCCTCGGTGCACAAAAGAAGTTTATTGCCTAGAAATGATAGTGCTTGTCTCCCTGTGGACTTGTGGGGTAAAGCCTTACATCAGCCTCACTACATCAGCTAATAAAGATCAATATTTTTTATTTTCTCTTCTTATTGGAAGGAAATTAATCCATGGAGTTACTTTAGAAAAATAACCCAAGTGGTAGATATGGGCAGAGAAATTCTTACCTACACCTCAGGAAGCCCCTAGTGATTACTGCTTTGTTAATGCACAAGCTAATCTGGAAAAGCAGCTTTGAGCATGCATATGAAATAGTAGCCACCCTTTTCCATTGCATGGGCCACTCTACTCTAAGTCCTTTGTTTTAATAAATATGTTCCCACTGGGGCAAAATTCTTGCCAAGCCTCTTAGAAGGTGTCCTTATACCCATACTTCAGTCTTTCACATAGACTCTTTTTTTTCCCCCCTCAACTGTTTTTTGTTAATACAGCTTCGGGTTTCCATTACTACAATATTTGAGTGTCTCAGTCTAAGGTGAGTTTATTTTTTCAGGTCCATGTGAAACAGGGAAGGCTCTCTGATTTTTCTTTTTGGATCATACTTGGATGGGAAGAAAATAGAAGCATAAAGAAGCTCAGATTCTACAATACAGTGAGGTGCCAGACTCCTACGTGGCAGAAATTCCTCCATGTGTTGGAGGGTCTGAGCATGGCTTGGTTCACATCACAAAGCAAGCACGTGGCAGACCGGGGAATCCAGACAATGAATTGGCCTCCTGTGTCTCCAGTGCAAATGGGCTTGGAGGGCATGCATTTAATGACTGTCCAGAAACAAGAAGCAAAGACAGCAGGCAAGAAGGATTGGAAAAGAGTGCTCTGTTTCTTATATAGGGTCTTTACTGGATCTAAGATGTGTCCATACGTTACAGCATGAATTGTTACTGCACTCAGAAGAGGCTGTTCATTGGAAGATACTCAAATTAAAAACAGAGTCATGTATTTTCAAGAACTGCAGGGCAAAGGGAAAGAATATTCATACCAAACATTTTTAACATACATATATTGGTATTATTGGCCCCAGCTCCTGACTTAGTGACAAAAGCATATGTGCATAAAGTGATTTCTTTGAGGAAAAGTTCACTGTTCAGACTGTGCATGCTGAATGCCTTCTGTTAATCTTCTCTTTAAGCATAAGAGCAGACCTGCCACAGTCTCCACACAACTTGTCTTTCCTTTCGAATCACAGAGGATTCGCTTTACTTATAACAGCCCAACTAAATGCGATACAATTCCAACGCTACAATATATATATTAAAAAAGAAAAAAAAAATATGTATCAAGCTCTCAAAAGAAATTTCTGGAAGCTTAAACATGGTCTCAAGGAACAAAGACTCAGGGCTTTGTGCAAAGCCTTGGGGATGTTCGCAACTTTGCTGGAACAAAAGTTTCACTATAAATACATAGTGAAAAGCAACAATAAAGCAGATAGGTCCATAATATTTCTGTTGTACTTTCTTGCTTTTGTTTAAGTTTAAAACAACCTTTTGAAACTGTGAGTCATTTTCAGAACAGAGTGTGATTCAGGAGATAAAATCTTCATGTTTTATAGACTAACATCATTAGACAGACCCTATGCAAATTAACAGAAGTGCCACTGAACACCAGTGACTGGCTTATCATATATTTATGGTTGCTTCTAACTCTCAGCCAGGAAACATAAATGTGTCTCTGGTGAAAACGTGTTTGGTGAGCAGTAACCTTCTCAGTTCAAGAAGATCCATCTGTCTTCCCTTCTACTTCATGCATCTTCACCACTGAAAAAAAGTGAAAGCACAATTGAGTTTTAACTACTGCCTTCATACTATGAACGTGATCTATTAAAACTTAATTATTTTTGTTTTTGCTATTAACTGAATCTTTCAAATAAAGAGGAAAGCGAAGGTATTTTCCAAGATTACATTAGTGTTTTCTTTTAGTTAGAAACTACATCAATTAATTTCTTTATAAACTCTACTGTAACAAGTTCCTTCTGATTCCTGATTACTGTAAATAACATCTGGGTACTGCACTGCTGCACAAGTTCTGTAAACACATACATTTATGTCCATCATATCCTGGTGTTTCACAGAGATAAAGCTAACGTTCCACTAGAAAAGAAGGCAGATATCTGTAGTGATTTCACCTAAGTTACAATGTGAAGTGTGTTTAATGTTAGATACTTTACAGTGCTTCTAAGAGGGGAAAGAACATGGCCACAGAAAGGGAATCCTGCCCACATGTCTGGTTCTTGAAATGCACGTTAAAAGATTTTTAAATCTAATAAAAGGTAAATAGTAACAGAAACCTGCAGATGGAGACAACTGTAGCACAGAGAATGAAAAATGTCTCACAGCAGGGCAGTGGTAGAATCAGCAATGAAACACAAACCTCTTGCTCTGCTGGTTTACTCTCCAACTTATTCACATAATGTGGGATAGGGCTCTTTGCAGTGCTTCAGGCTGATGGAGGCTACATCTACATTAAATCCACACTTTTGCCCTTGTACAAAGCCCAAAGCCCCTTTTACTTGCTTTTGGAGACCTCCCAGAGACCCTGGAGCTAACTATCTGTGTGTGGGTCAAACAGCAGATCACAGCTGAGGAGGGTTTTAAGAAAAGATTTCTGGCTGCTTCTTGGCTGTTTGCTTCCCGGCTGAGGAGGGAGCCCATCTGTGCAAGCCTTCCTCCTTCATTTCAGTGCTGGCATCGAGCTGCAATCTCTGCTTAGGAGCACTACCACAAGCTGTGCCTTCCAGGAACAGGAGAGGATGCAGTGTGCCCATGTGGGTGTGCAAGGCACCCTTTGAGCCCCAGATGCAGGGACAAGACAAGCACAAAAGGGAAAGTAGGAACATGGAATATGCACAACGGGTGCCTGGTTTAACGCCACAGGCCGTACATATTTCAGATACCAGTGTTTACACTCGTTATGTGGTGTGCTTTCTCTTTAACGGCATTCTCTTAGACTTGTTACTTATGGGCTCTTTTCCCATCTCTCATTGAATTCAAACATTATGGCTGGTTGAAAATAAGCATGCATTTTTCTCCCTTCCCTTCCCTTCCCTTCCCTTCCCTTCCCTTCCCTTCCCTTCCCTTCCCTTCCCTTCCCTTCCCTTCCCTTCCCTTCCCTTCCCTTCCCTTCCCTTCCCTTCCCTTCCCTTCCCTTCCCTTCCCTTCCCTTCCCTTCCCTTCCCTTCCCTTCCCTTCCCTTCCCTTCCCTTCCCTTCCCTTCCCTTCCCTTCCCTTCCCTTCCCTTCCCTTCCCTTCCCTTCCCTTCTCTTCCCTTCCCTTCCCTTCCCTTCCCTTCCCTTCCCTTCCCTTCCCTTCCCTTCCCCTCCCCTACCCTCCCCTC
Source organism: Excalfactoria chinensis (assembly GCF_039878825.1). Lineage (NCBI taxonomy): Eukaryota > Metazoa > Chordata > Aves > Galliformes > Phasianidae > Excalfactoria > Excalfactoria chinensis. The sequence goes on from NC_092825.1 coordinate 116,564,345, forward strand.
CTCTCTTCCCCTTCCCTTTCTTTTCCTTTCCTTTTATCAGATGGAAACAGTGGCATGAACTCATTTGTGACAGTCTCTTCTACAGACCTCTCCAGTGCAGTCTGTAACAAAGGCACAGTGGAAATTCCACAAAGAAGCCCATAAGCATTTCAGTTTGGATGACTGTGTCGTCCGTATTTTATTCACATCAGTCTGTTTTTTTCACACCCATCTTAGCTTCTTACTGGTACCACAAGTCAACACTTGCTTGAAAATGTCACCCTTGGAAAACAGCCTGTACCATACCATATGACTGCTGTCTCTTTTCATTTATTTTCTGCTCAGATCTTACCATGTGCTTCTTCTGTAGGCCACCAGTGATAATATTCACTCCCTCTCCAAAAGCTCGTGAGTGAATACCTCCTCACGCAGGTGAATCTTGAGCTGGGGACAAACAGAGGTGGACCCCAAGTAAACACAAGACTGCTGGGCAGCTTTGGTGGATCTCAGTGATACTGTCTGGGTTATTCAGGGAAATGTTTCACTAAAATGGTGTCCTTGTCGCGCGATGCACGGAAAACAGCTTCCTCACTCCTGCTCAGAGTCGTCCGTGCGTAACATGTCCGCATGACGGCCGCCGGCCAGCAGGGGGCGCGCAAGAGCCTGGCGCAGCCGGGTCTACCCGCTTCTTGCAGCCCCTGGGCTGGGTTTAGTGCGTGCGGCCTCCGTGCAGGAGAGAGGTCGTTGCTGCCCTGCGAGAGGCTGTGTAACGAGGCCCTCCCAGATGCTAGGGCAGCCCTGCAGAGGGAATGCCTTTCTTAGCGGTGAAGGCAGCTGGAAGTTTGCTGATGGACAATGTGAGTTGTCGACCCCACTTGCGAGGTCACGCCCCCTGCAGGGTGCTTAGACCAAGTCAGGACTCAGCGGGGGCTTTCAGTCATCCCACTTGCTGTAGGTGTTAAGGTTTTGCATTTGCTTTCAAAGTAACCAGAAGCAATGGTGTTTGTTTTGTTTTGGTTTGTTGTTTTGTATTTTTTGTTGTTGTTGCACATCTCCCTGCTTGCTTGGGAGAATTTGCCCTGAAATGCAGCCTAAGGGGAATACCCAAACTGCTGATGGGAAGCTGGGGACAATGGTGAGGCTGTTCCACTGTTAGGAAAAGGCAGCTGAAGGCTCAGACAAGAGGAACGCAAGGGAACAGGCTTTGTGGCTCAGTCTTTGCAATCCATTCGTGAAAACGCATAGCACAGGATGGAGAGCACAGTTTCAGTCCTGAATGTCTCTATCTCTGTCTGTTGTTCGGTTATTCAATGCATAGTGGTTATTAAAATTAAGAATTCCAGCTTGTTCTTGTTTTTCCCTATCTGTCTTTCTCTCTCATTATTTGTTTATTTCTTTTAAAATGAAACAGGAGAAGTCTGACTATGGTGCTATCCGTATAACAAAATGCTGTTGGTGTGTGCTGGTGTTCTCTGTTCATGCCTGTCAACTTGGGACTCCCAGGGAACTTAAGCAGCAGGAAGGAACCTTGTTTGTAAATCTCCAAAGGGTGGGTGGAGGGGGGTAGACATTGGGATTCACAGCTAGAATGTTAGCCTGGCAAGTCTAAGAATAAAACAGCTCCTACAGTGGTAGTGATTCTTGGGGTGCTGGTAAGCAGGTTTCATCTAAATTTTGTGGTAATCTATCCAGAAAGCTTCAGAAATGTATGGAGCCATTTTTAATAGAAGACAATCTTTGCACTTGCCAGCATTTGTATTTCCTTTCCTTTGTTCTCTTTCGCAGTTCCTTATGCGAGTGTGAGAACTGTGCTGCCTTGTGGAGCAAAAATCTTCAATTTATCTATCTGTATTAAATCTCGGTCGAAAATCCCATTTGCTGCCTTGTCTCACTTCTTCATTTGTCTTGGCGCTGTTTCTTTCATCAGTTTTCTAACATGGCTTTTGTAACACTGGGATAAAATCTGCCTCAGAAACAGCAGGCAAAAAACCCCCCACAAAATGAAACAAAACAAAGTTAGTAGGAATGTGAAGCGTGTGGCCTTTTGCTCGGATTGCACCTGGATGTGGAGAGCCGGGCACTCGGTCACACTGCTGTGGGAGCTGCACCCTGTCCCCCCAGCCAGCCCTGAGGTGAACACTGCAGTGGGGAAAGCAGCTGGATGCTCTGTGTGCACACTGAGCCAGCCCCGAACCCAAAGCTGACGCCGATGCCAGAAAGCGGTGACCTTGTAGCTGTCTTGTTTGGGGTCCAGTTCCAAAACATCTGTTAATTTAACTTTGGCTGTGAGAACTGTCAAAGCAAATGGCTTGGAAATGAGGTGCCATAGTGAGGGGGGGAAAAAAATCCCACAAAACTGATGCTATATAATGGTGCTGGTTCAAAAAATCCTCCTAAAGCCCCTTCCCCTCCTCCCCCTCTCTCGCAGCTCCAACACACTCTGTCATTGTCAGTGTCTCCCATGCACGGTGATGAATCGCCATTTTAGGCAGGCAGTTTATGGCTCATAAATACTTGGGTGTGTCAGGCTGTAATGGATCCCTTAGGAATGACAGTACTGTTTGGACAGTGGCTCGAACACATCCCTCTGAATTCCCATCTCTTCAGCATAGAGAATGGATTTTAATGGTCACAAACAGATGGTGTTCATGAAAGGGAGAGAAAAAAAAAATCTGATTATAGCTCATGTCAGACAGGGTGGAGAAAATAATCTGCTGTATTTAAATCTTTATTTTATTAGAAGCAGGAATATAGCTGCATGCAGTTCTGGTACAATAAAAAAGATCTATTGTTACAATCACTAAGTGGCTCACAAAACACAAAAACAATTCAGGTCAAACTAGGTGAGAAGAAAGATTTAAACCCCAGGTCTGAAGTTATTTTTCTATTTATTTTGTTCCCATCCCCAGGGATTGATTACCCCAGTTCAGCTGTCAGGGAGCAGAAAGAATTAAACCAAAGTCTTCTGGATCCCAGGAAAATGGCGTTACCGATACATCAACATTTTAAGTATCATGCAGGTCCTTTGGGAATATTGTCCTTTGCATTTACTAAAAAGACCAATAAAAAATATTCAGTCTTGGTTCACTCTGAAATAATTATTTTGAACGGTATATTGCACTGAAAAATCCCTGGTTCTCACAAGTTTGGTTCTGATGCTTGCTCAAGCATTTAGAGGGCGCATAAACACTCAGCAATGCATACTTCATGTGTAACATAGTGACAGATACAAGGACCATTATTGACTGAGGCTCAAACACAAGGCTTAAATTTCAGTGTAGACACTTCACTTGGTGAATGCAGTCCATGAAAAACCCCATATAATGCCTCAAATGTTTGTTTCCATTATCTTCTCCAATTAGCAAATGCATCCACAATGGTGGATGAGTGGAGAGCAGAGCCCATTAGCGCTCAGTCCTTTGCACATTACAGCAGCAGACTTGGTGTTGAAAAATACTGTTTCTGATACTGTGAGTCTTCTGTTCCTATCTTCATGCATGCCCAGTTTCAGCAGGGTTAAAAATAGTCTTTTTTTCTTTCAGTTCACCCAGCTTATGCCCACTTAGGATGTAGTGCCAAACTCTGCCTCATGCACTAAGAGGTGTTCTTCTGAATGCCATTGAGCTTGGCTGAGCGCAGGAAGTGAATAGCGGCAGCTCCTCTGTGAGGAGAAAGTAAAGATCTGCATCCATCACAAAGGTATGACAGATATCCAAGTACATTTGTAGTCTGTGTGGAGAATCTTTCTTTTGCACTGACCCCTCTCATGGGTTGTCAGAAAATTTCTTTGGGATCACATGTTACTTTTCAGTCTGTTTTGGCTGCTGGGTGTTGCATATTATGAAAGTAAATTTCCAAATGCTTAGCCCTGCATAGACTACATTTTAGACTATGACATCCATTCCTATGGTCCAGTGTCTAAAACATATTTCTAGGCCTGTTTGTTTTTCAGGATTCGATAGGGAAGTAAAATCTTTTGCCTGCTTTAGATGCTCCAATGTCAGTCAGATAAATCTTCCAGAAAACTGTGAGAACTGCAGGCCATTTCCTTGATACAGGGGGAAGAAACACAGGACAAGTTTGATTGATGTAGCCAGTTGCTGTGGTCCTGTCTGCTGGCCAGCAACACTGGGCAGCCTGGAAGTGATGGAAGCACAAGGACTTCAGGAAAGCAGATAATGGGCAAGTAAATTGTATGACATCTCTGTAAATACAAGAAATTCCTGTCCTGAAGACACAGCCTTCTTTGCCTTCATATTTTATATTAATCCTCTTGCTGGGTGGATGGTGGCACAAAGGAGAAAATTAACTTTCAGAGTCAAAACAAAAAGTGTGACATATTTCTTTTGCAGTGATGAAGGGATCTGTGCTCTCCTGGAGAGCACAAAGCTTTAACTTCCAGAAGCCTCTTTTGGGAGGGCTGAGAAGCAACTGAGGCCACAGCTCTGCTGGGTTTGTACCAGAGAGTCTTAATTTCTTTGCAAGGCTCTTTATGAGAATTGCAATTGACAAGCGCCCAATATTAGTCTCTCTGGCCCCAAACCAAGTGCATTGCAGTTGGTTCTCCATCCCACTAACCTCCTCTGAGCTCCACTGGGAATCAGCTACTGACATTTGTGCTGTGCCTGGAATGTGAGCAGCATTGTGCTAAATCAGCGCTGGGGCAACGTTTCCAGCTCCTACTTATTATGAAGAAAGCATGAGAGTGCTTGAAATGTTCCTTGAAGGCTGTGCTTGTGGATCCATGCGAGTGCTCGTGCCTCAAAGTTTCTTAAGAAAGGGGAAAAAGAAAAAGAAATTGAAAATATAAATAGGAACCAAATGCAAAAAAAATCAAAAGTGATCCAAACAATGTAAAATAGAATGTGCTATTTAACACACTGATTTTTGTGGTGTGGCCAATCACTTTTCAATGCCTGGGCTCAGCAGAAGTGGAGGAATTACAGAAAACTATGGACAACATTTCTTACAGCTCTTTCTGAGGGAAGAAAGAACTGAGGAACAAAGGGAACATGAGAAGGTCTTTGTCTATTTCTCAGTGGGTGACCATGCCTGTCGCTGAGCGAGACAGAAGGCAGCAGTGTGTGCCTGGTGGCCCTTGGAGCTTCAGGCCATTCAGAGAATGATTGAACAGCCATGGCTAGAGCCTGGGAGAGCAGAATGTGTTGGGCAATAATATTGGGCTGGTCTGTGTGACTGGGCAGCTGTCCTCAGACAACCAGCTCATTTCACTGAATGCTGCTCCGATGGCAATAATTTCTAGCCCCCACTAATTGCAAATGGATGAAGATGGGTGACCTGGAGGTGAGAGGTTCCATCTTCCATTCCATTGCTCTGAGTCACTTGCTGACTCCTCACAATGAGCTCTCTGTGCTGCTTTGAAGGATGCTTTTGCCTTGCTGCTTTCCAGCACTGGTTGTAGGCCGCAGTTGGAACAAATGAGCTGTTTTCAACAAACCCTTCCCCTCTGGCCCTTTGTTTATTTTAGAGGGCATGGTAGCATGTAATGTGTAGCCTCAGACAGCATTTGCTAATCACAAACATCTCCCTTAGTTTCACTTGCCTTGACAATGCAGATCTTCGCAATAGCCTGGAGACTGTGCAATTCACACTAGAGTATGTGCTGTGGGCTAGCAGAGAGAAGCCAATACAGGCTGCAAGTTAAGAGACTCTGCAGGATACTACTGGGCCCTGGCAACCTGATCTAGTGCCTAGCTGGCAACTTTGCCCATGGTGTGTGTGTGTGGGGGGGGGTGGTGGAGCTAGGTTATGTTTGAAGTCCCTTCCAACACAAACCATTCTATGAAGCTATGATTCTATGATTCTATTGCCTGAATATAAAATGGAGCAGAAGACACTTGTGTATTCTATTGCCACTGATCTAGCTGAAGTCAGTGGCAGTGGTCTGCTGATGACTGATACATTTACATGCATGTGGAAATGTGGCTCGTTATTTCCACCACCCAATTCCACTACTGAACTTCTCCCCTCCTTGTTTAGACAGACACCGTGTGCTGTGTCAAAGTAGGACAGACATGGTGTGAAAAACCTGCAGCATGTAAGCCATACTAAGAAAATATAACACTGCAGTCCAGTCCTTCCCTGTGCCAAAAACAAGGAAAACTTGTTAACTGAAATGAGAATAAGGAAGGGCTGCATCAAGTTCCCTCCTAATACTTCCCATCCATTGTGCTTCAATTTTTTTCTCTTCTGAGGCACTGCCTTTGCCTGAAGTGCCACACTGAAGTGCTAATGCTTACGTGTATATTTGCTCTGCCTGGTTACAACAATGCCTTCATGCTGTTTATTTTTGAGAAATAAATGTGAACCTCTGTAGGGCCCTGGTGCCCATGTGTTTTGCAGCAAAGGTAAGGAGTCTATTCATAAGACTTCCAAAGTGTTATTGTTAAAACATCACTTTGCTATGTCACCGTTTTCCCTTTCCTCTCCTCACTCAAAATAATACATTGTCATTAGCAGCTCATAACCCTCTCTGTCTAAGCACAGCATATTCAGCTTTCCTTGATTTTTTTTTCCCCAAGCTTCCTTCCTATTTAAACAAAGAATGGTTTTCATCAGTTTGGGCCCAAATCCTAGCCTTGCTGTCATGAAAAAAATGTATATGACTGTTTTATGCCACAATTTCTAATCGCTGCAGTTTTATTTCTGTTACGAGCATTATGATTTATTCCAGCAGAAACATATGTTCTTATATTGGCATTCTTGCAGTGTTCGCTCTGACCTTTGTGAGAGTCTTGCTATGGATAATGTGACCAACGCTTTAGGCTTTTAATATATTTGTCAGTTTATGAATCCCTGTAAATGATACTTCAGCAAGAAGGGAGAATTAGAGAAAGATGTGCCATTGTAATTCAGTGATGGTGTGTGTTGCTGGCTCCTGTACTAATAACTAAAAGTTTGTCAGTTACACCACTTATATTGATTTCAGAAGTCTTTGACTTGGCATTTAATTTCTTACTCAATGACTTTTAAAGTCAAAAAGATCCCCCTGATTATTCAGAATGACATTTGCAGTGGTGTGGACTCAAAGTTATTACTGAGGCAACCTTTATTCTGAGCCTAGCATGACATCCTGGACCAAATTTCATCCCACATTAAAGTCACTGGTCCTCCATCTGAGTATAGAGAGGAATGTAAACCCAAAACATATTCACTGCATGCCAGAAGTTGATCATATTCATTGTGAAAGAATGTACATACTTCTTCAGATATGTCTGTCTTGACAACTTGAAACTACTGATTTCAGTTCATTCTTTTACATTAGAAAATTGTATTTTTCGCTTCTGACGGCATTTATTCACTCTAATGATATTGCCTCTGGGTGTCCATTTTGGCAAATTAAATAGAGGAAGCTCTGTAGGTGTCTTAGTTAACAGGGCAAATTCTGCACCTGATGAATAATAAGGAAATTCAACCCAGCCAACTTCTGTAAAGGATCAACAGACTGAGAGTAGACAGCGTCCATATTGCAACAGGTATTGCCAAGCTGTCCATGGGAATCTTGTTAGTAAACTGAAGATCTGTGTATAATGACTAGTTTTAATCAAGGACTGGCATATAAAAGAACATGGCCGTTAGCAAAAATGTTCAGTTAGTAGTTAGGCTGGGGCTGAATGGCTGCTGGAAAAAGGAAATTAATGGCACATTCCTCTGAAGTTATTAGTTGGATGTATTGTTATGTGTGATTTTGGAAGTACAGTGTTTGAAAGACCAGCCTGGTCTAGTATTAGATGTGGAGGCTGGCAGCTCTGTCTGCAGCAGGTGGGTTGGAACTTGATGATCCTTGAGGTCCCTTCCAACCCAGGTCGTTCTATGACAATATTTGTTCATTTTTCCCCCTCCACTTCCATGAACCTACTGGTGTGATTTTTGAGGGAAATGTGGTTTATGTGATCACAGCATCTGTCTGTCCGACTCTCTGCCATTCATTTTCACTTAGGTTAAGAAATCTTTGGCTGGTTCTATTTTTGTGGAAGTTACCTGGGAGGAGGTTAGACAGATTTGTGTTGCTGCAAAAGGAGGGGCAGGTATAACTCAGCCATCCAGCTGACATCTCAACTCAGCCTAACATCCTTGGTGGCAGCAGCTGACCCATCAGCATATGCCTAAGACTGGCTGGCTAGCACACACACAAGCTTTTTCTTTGGGGTGATAAGGAGGAGACAGCAGAAAGTGTTTGAGAGGCTGAATTGGGCTATTGCATCAGTGATAGTGGAATAAAGGAACAAAGGGTGTGTTTTCGCAGGAAACCAATCTTCCTGTGGAGTTTTATGACCTGCAGAACTAATTGTGAACTGTGGGCATGGATACTGTGTGGAGTGTTCCGTGCTTAGAAGAGACAATTTCCTGTAAATTAGATATAGATATCACAAAATTAAAGATGCTACCTGTGTCAGTTACTAGTGGCTATAAGAAAGATATTTGCTATTTTTTCATTTTTATATCTCTATGACTGTGAATTTGATCTTTGTTGATATGAGTGAACACTTACTGATTATTTGTCTCAAAACGTGGTCTGTATTATGCAGCACTCTACAGTGCTATGAATAGGTGTCTGCAGGCTGAGGCAGGCAAGAGATTTCTCTGTGATTATTTATATATCTGCCATAACACAAATGGAATAAAATATTCCTACCAGCTCTGACAGTCATCCACTTCTGGTAATTAATATATTTTGTGATGACTTTTACTATCCGTAGTATGAATCATTATCCTACTGTTGCCTTAAATGATTAGTAACACAAATTCAAATATCCTGGCCCATTATACTGACAAGCCAGTAATTATATATCCAAATGTATGGAATTGCAAGATAGGCCATCATCTCTTGGAGAAACAAGTACAGAGCAATGCATGTCAGCCAGAAGATTAAGAGCCCCATGCTAGCTCAAAGAGTGAGTTTCAGTTCCTATGATGTCACATCAGTAACTTCTGGATTAATGGCCACCTGAGAACAAGATAATATGCCTAGAAAAATTAATGATGGTACAGTGAAGTGCATAAGGGTCAGACATATGACTGGTGATCAGTGTTCATGGATCTCTCGGGAGTACTGATGAGCATCTTGGAGTAAGCTAAAAAGGAAGTATCAAAAATCATTTGTTTACTTTTAAATATAAACATTCTACAGGCCATTAAATCTATTTTCTTTATCCTTGCATTTTTCAAAGAAAAATCATTTTAAGAAGCCTTCTGACATGAAATTACAGTTTTAATTCAAGAGGCTTTGGTTCATTCAAAGATCTTTAATGATTTTTTAGTTATTGAAAGACAAACAGCCTTGATACTATCCCAAAAAGATTATCCTTGTCCCTGGCACAGACATATCAATAGATAATATAACATACAGTATAATTTACAAGGGCTGCTCTAAAAGTAGTGCCTCCTATTTTATCAGATTGGCCCACAATGACAGAGGTGGATACTGGTGGTATGGCAGTAGAGGCTGAAACTTCCCACCACTATCCCATTACATGTTGTTGCCATGTGAGAGATGGCAGCAGAGGGGCAGCTCAACACAATGATGTCTGGTGTGGAAGCATGGTTGAAGCAAAGGGGTGGCACCGAACTCCTCCATGTAAAAAAAATGGCACCCATTGGCATTCATCAATGCTTGCTGAATGTTTCTGGAGACCAAACAGTGTATGCAAGCACAGTGAGGCTGTGGCTGGTGCATTTCAGCAGTGGTGGCAGTGACAGTGGTTCACCTCTGCTGGTGCAGATTTTTGTGAGTGTAGAATGCTTTCTCTTGTTTATTGCTGGTGGGAATGCATAGCTAATGGTGGTGGCTGTGTTGTAAAATAATGTTCTGTAGCTGAGGATCTTCTCTGTCAAATAGTGTTACAGGGATCTTTGTATCTGTTATAGTTTCTATGGAAATAAATAGGAGGCATTACTTTCAGATTGACCTAGGTATAACATAAAATGTATTATGCAATGATTATTGTTACATGTGTTATATATATAAACCCATGAATTTTTATAACATGCGTTACCTAATGTACATTATATGCAATTTTAAACAGCCAGGTATAATGCCTCACCACTCTTTTATTAAACCACAGAGAATACACAGTGTCTTAGACTGTCATCTAAATGGACATTCTAAGATACACAAAACATTAATTGCTATAAAATCTTATTATTATGTGTGGCTAAAATATTGCATGAATCCAGAGGTGGTTTTGAGTTGTAAAACATATTCATGGTTTTCTAAAGTGCAGTTATGTTGATTCAAGCAATCTCATCTAAATTGAATTTTTCTGTTCATATTCTTTGGCGCAGAGAATCCCTATCTGATCTTCTTAGATGAGAAGTCAAATAGAAGATTTTTCTGATTACCCATTCTGCAAATAGAGACCGAAGTGGAAGATTCAAAATCATTTTTGTTGGTTTTGTCCTCTTTCAGGCTGGGCTCTCCCCATTCCCTGTAAGGCGCCCAGATACATATTCCTCTCCACTTCACATTACAATTGCATCTGAGTGCAGCAACTCTGTAATAAATCTTCTGTTTTACCTAACATTTTGACTGTAGAAGTGGAGTGTTGATGGTAGCAGACTTTGTGCAGAAAATTATGTTTTGTTTCGACTTCAAATGTACCAGCTATGAAAACTTTTACGTACAATATTGAAATAGTGTTGTTCTCCTTTCCTATTTTGAATACTATGGGCTGAAGCTATGCTGAATGCTTCACATCTTCATTCCTCTCTTTTATTGCCTCCTTATTTTTTCAGTTAATAAAAAGCAAAAAGGCAGAAAGGCAAAAGTATCAATTTGATTCAGACAGAAAAACAAATATCTTCCCTGTCTTTGGCAGATGAGTGACAAAGTCTGTTTCTACCTCACCAAAAGCCAGAGAAAAATATTATGAAAACTACTGAATGAACTAAAAAATCTTTCCACTCTGTTTCTTTATGATGCAGTTTAACATTTATTACCTGTTCAGAAACTACATAGGAAGTTTGGATTGTGAGCTTTTGCACTGTGTTGAAGAAAAAAGTTGATTTTTTTCTTTAGATCGGTTGTTGAAAAGTCTTAGGAACAAGAAAGCAGAATAGCTTCCATTAACTGCTGTATAAACATTTGTAAAACAAGGAGCATACAGTACATAATCAGTCGGTACTTTTTATAGTGTCATTCCTTGCTGCAAAGACTTTTTTTATTTAGCACTTGAAATGATCCCAAATTTGTTGTGCCTGACTGACTTACAGAATGATTCTAAGGAGGTGGCCAGAATTAGAATATTATCTGCAACAAGCTAAAACTGTGAAAAGTGCAGAGTAAAACAGTTGGTAAAGTGTTACTATGAGTGGAGATAAGGGAAGCGAGGCTGTCTGAGAGTAGAAGCACTGCATTTATATATATTCTGTGTAATAGTTCCTAACATGAGGTAGATTTCCGTCATTCCATCACCATTAGAAAAAGCGTACTAACTTCTCTGCTGATGATGTTGCAGAACACTGGAGTGTACATATGTGTGGTTGTGAACCATCCGTGGCAAACACGTGTTGTTTTTGGGGAGAGCTCCTTGGAGAGTCCCAAAGTAGGGCCAGAGTGAGAGCTAAGGGACAAGCAGAAGCCCATTTCTGGGGCTCATTCTTTTTTATTTCAGCAAAGCTATGCTTCATTGGTGACAAAGCTGGTAAAACTGGATCTCACCTTCACATTTGTCCTCCAAAGTGATGTCCACTCATGTGATGGAAAATATGTTATACTTCTGATGATCAGTGATTACTGATTCTTTGTTAGCATCAAATTTAAGTTGGAGGATGAGTTTGTTGGATCTTAGCTTCCAACTACTGTGTCTCATTAGCCATTAGTTTTGTTAAATCTCTGCCCTGCTCTAAATGCAAGTAGTCTGTAATCAAGTAATTTCTCAACCTCAAATAGATAAAGTTTCTCTGGTCTCCACCTAAGAGCTATATTTGCCTGCTTTAACCATTCTCCCCTAAGCCCTTTTCAAACTTTTGACCTCCTTTTTTGAAGTGTGGTTTCCCTAAAAGGACATCGAATTCCAGGAATGAGCTCACTGATGACATATGCACAGAAAGCACCATCTCCTTGCCATTCGGTATTATTTCCCTATTTCTCCATCCAACAATCTTTTATGCTCTTAAATATGAACTGTTCTGCTCAATTAGCTGTCTAGTGGAGCCCCGAGGCAGTTCCCATTGTGGAGCTCTAATCTGCATTCTTTCTTCCCAGCTGTCCAAGCTTTTGTTTTGAAAACACGTTTTGCTTGAATGGGCAATAGCATACCGAGGCAGACAAATTGCACTGACTGCTCTTCTAACCTTTGTGATACCTGTGTATTTCATGTGCTGTTTTGGACTTACTGTTAGATGATTCTCCATCCTGAAATTGATGACTACCCATTTGTAACTTCCCCACAGCTTTTTAAGGATCTGTGAATTATCCGTTCTTTAAGCAACTCAAGATGTGCTTCAGTGATGGCTTGGAGGATTGTGTTTTTCCCATAGTTAGTGTGCAGTGGTACCAATATGATATGAAATCATGTGCAGTGCAGTTATCTGAGAATATGAAATCTACCTAACTGTTTCTGAATAAATCTTGCAGCCTCAGAGAACAAAGGTAGATTTGTTTAATGTGACAAATTTCTCTTTGTCTGTAACAACCCCACAGCAGAGCTGGACCTTCCACTGATTGCAAGCCAGTTTAGTTTAACCTGACTTTTCCACTGGCTCTGAGAATGCACAAAAAAGAATCGATAAGGAGTCACTGGTTAGTACGGGCAGTTTGATTTCCTTTTTCATTTGTTCTCTGAGTTTGAGAAGAAAATGGAGAACTTAGATTTCATTTGCTCATTTGTTTCATGCGTTATCATCTACTTGTAAAAGATTGAATGCAGCTTATGTGTTGTTTGGAAAAATTAATTTTTATTTATTTATTTATTTATTTACTTTAAATTCACAAGTGAATAAAAAGTGCTTTCCATTTTTTTTAGTCCTTTTGAAATGCATAAGGCTGGCACCATTGTTTTGAAGACAGAAAGAAAGGTATAGATGGAGGATTTTCCTTTGTGCTTCATCACTGAGCTAGAACATTCTGTGCACTTGCTGCATGCAGTTCTACTATGTTCCGTGCAAATCTGAAGTGTTGAGAGCTAGCTGCACCATTTAAGAGGATGACCAGTCCCAGGGTGTATGTTTGAAAGTAAGCTGTTCAAGACTTGCTCTTGATGTAAATACAAAGAAGGCTGCACAGAAAAAAAGTATTTTAAGCAAGTATCACACAGAGAAAGCATGAGCACTCTCCATGCTCTTAGGAAAGGTCAACTCTTCACGTGTTGCTCACTGATTAAAGGCTTCTTTATACTTGGATTTGTAATTCAAAAAGAACTGATTTTTCCCCATCTTTGATAATTTACATAGATCACAGAGTCACGGGACCATGAAAACAGTACAATCTGTACAATTCTTTTTTTTTTTTTTTTTTTTTTTTTTTTCTATTGTAAAATACATACAATTCATTATGTATAGGCTCGTTCTAAAAGCGCATTTCCCACATATATTAATGTTGTCTTAAGAAGTACAGCTGCCTTTAGGAGTAGATCATTAACATTATTCTCCAGCCTTTTCCTTCCTCTCTGGCTCAGAAAAATTGCTGCTGTTTTGGGGAGACAGTAGCCCCCAGTGAGGCTCTAAAAGGTAAATGTGTCCTAATCTACGGTACTGAATCACATGTTTTTCTAAAGAAGGCTCTACCAGGGCTTTGATAACACAGTGCATTTTTACTTACTCCACATGGAAAACAAAACAGATAAAGAGGTGTGATTTTTTTTCCTAATTTGTATTCAACTGAATATATAATTTGTTACAGTAGCAAAGCAGGGGGAAAGCTTACTGTATAAAAGTAATCTGCCTTAAAGAGTTTCTCTGCTTGTGTAATGACTGATTGACAGAATTCATGTGGCAAATTTGTCTCAACATTTTCTTCAAATAATGTTGCTCCCAGGGCTCTAGGTTAATTGTTTCTCTGTCTGCCTTTGATTGCACCAGCTGAGAAGCCTGTATTGTCTCTTAGGTTGTCAAGTGCCGAACAAGTATGAGACTCAGAACTGAATCAGAGGAAAAAAGATACCTTTGAAACCACTTTGTATAGTGAATTCCCTGCCTGCAGCCTAAAAGTACCTTCCTTCAGCCTAGAGAAATATGGGCTAAAAAGAGAATCGCTAAGCCCCTTCCTGTTTTAAAAACCCATAAAGATTTCATAACAGCAATTGCAGCGTGGAGAGGACACTCACCTCTTCTTCTACAGACAAAGCTTCCCAGACACACACACACTCACACACACACACACACAGGGTAGCTGCAGTGGCTTTATCATGGACCACTTATTCCAAGTGTCCCAATGGCCTGGCTGGGAGTGACAAGTGATGACTGTCTCAGGAATGAATTGATTGATTCACAGGACTTGGCCCTGGAGCTCAGGGTACCAAGGGCATCTTTGTGAGGGGATGTGGGTATGCTTCAGTTAGATATAGGGGGAAATGTCTGATGTAGAGCCTCTGCTTGATGCATGAACAGCTGTGCTGTCAGGTTCATGGGTCTGATGGCTGGCTGAGAGGAAAAGCACTCATGGCTGTTTAGTTGTGGGCTAAAGCCGGGACTGCAACTGGCTTTGTTCCTTCCAACCAGTGAAGACAGATAAATGCTGTCATCTGTGATTTGTCTATAAGGAGGGCTGTTGCAGCAATTACGTTCTAATTTTCATTTCACAGTTTCTGCTAGTTATCTTTGATAAATGAAGGGTGCTTGGAATCAAGACTGCCTCTTGAGGTGGAGGGGCCTAGCTGTGACACCTGTATGTGCAAGAACAAGCTGAAATCACTAGTGCAGTGTTGGTTTACATTGCCGCTGCTCTGCCACCTGTTAAATTGCTTCACCTCAGTGCACTTCTGGGTCACATCCCAGTGAGCACTACAGGCATAATCAACCTCTGTGCTTGGGCATCTGGAGTAAATTCACCCCCCTCCCTTTCTGTCTCGCTTGCCTTCCCTCTTATGCTTTGCGTGACAAGATGAAATGTGCACTACTGGACAGGAATAAAACTGAAAGTCACTTGCAACTTTTTAAAATATGATGAGGCTGATGTGGTGAAGGGGAATGACCTTCTCAGTTGATCAGACATCTAGGAATCTTTAAGAACATTATTCAGCTTGTGCTGAACCCCCAAACACATCCATCACCAGTCCAAATCTTCTTCTGATTAAGCTGCTTGGAATTCTACTTGGCAATGACAAAGAACAGCATTTCAAAAAGGTCACAAGGGACATTTTCAGGTTTACTCATCTGGAATAGATATGTATTTAGTTTGCTCAGTTGTACTGTATTGATCACCACAGTGATTTCAGAGTTCTGCATTTTAAATAATGGGAATGATCTTCGGCAGCAGACTCAAACCTATCTGCTCCTTGCTGTGCTCTTAGGGCAGGGCCATAAAAGGCTGTTCTTTTGTGGTAGGACAGGCTGTGGAGGTTCACCATGTGGGCTACCCCAACAATTATTGCTTCTGCATGCCCTCTCTCCTAGTGAATGCAAGGGGCAATCAATGTAACTGATCCCTCTACATGAGTGGGGTAGCTTCTTTCCATTAACCATGGGATAAACATGTGCACATTGCCTCGGAAGAGGCAATATGCTGAGTCACCATTCCACCTTACCTCATGGTAACTATCCATGCTTGCACTGTGTGTTATGACTCCACAATGAGTGACTATTTTAGGCTGAGGCAGACACCCCACCTGAGCTCACAAGCCATACACCAAAATCTTCTTCTGAGAAATAGCTGTAAGGCATGCTCCCCATGGCCCAGGAATCCCAGAGGAAGAACTCCAGGAGCAATTTACAGGCAAGCTGAGAAAATGGCTCCATGAGGGATGGGACTGTGCTGGCATGACAGCTGTATTCAGAGCAATTGCGTGATATTAGCAATGACGACCTCGCTTTCTTCATAGGGATCAAATTAGCAAACAAGTCTTGTGCCAGTACAGCTGCAGTGGTCATGCAGTGGCAGTGTGCCAGGAGAGCTCTATGAAGGCACTGCTGCTTCAAGCATCTGTGGACAACTGATGCACCACTGCTTGGCAGCACTTGTTGACTGAAGTGTGCTCCTTTGCTTGTGAAAATGAAATCAAAACAAATGAACATGCTCAATCCATTTGCTTTCTAGCTGCCACAAACCTTTTAGCAGTCCATCTCTATCCAGCACTACCTCTGATATGCAATGAATACATACTGGCTTCCTTCTGGAGGCCTGAGCACTAAGGTTTCTGCAGATGAGAAGCTATTACACCTGAGCTACTGAAGGTATTACCTGGCTATCACACTAACAGGTGGCAGAGAAATCTGTGGCAAATTCTGTTTCGTATTTTCTCTCTTCAGTGTTAACTCTGCTGTAATCAAGCCTGAGGATGGAGCATGGAGTATATAAACTGCAGGCTTGCAATCCAAGATAACTCTCACAGTTTAAAGTCCTCTAACTCATCAGTAATAGAATTCTTGCCAAACTCAATCACTCCCACCCAAAGCTGAATTAACTTGCTTCCACTGCAGTAACAGCAATATTTTTGCTCTGTGTCAATACAGACTGAGGGAAAATGAAGTAATTGAGTGAAACCTTTATACTTATCTGCTTTCAGAGTTTCACTGTGGGCAGTCTACCACTAGATATGTAAGTACACACTTCAAATCAGTAACCCAAAACTTTCAAACACCTCTGCTTTTGAATTAGGCATATGTTGTCACTGGCCATCTAGGTATTAAATGACATTAACTGCATCCATTCTTCTCAAAAGTTTCAATACAAACTAAGGTAGTCATGTGCTGTACGTGCATTTTGGGTCTCAGTATCTTGATCTCCCATCAAGAAAAAAAATTACCTCAGAGGTGTGAACAGATTTCTCTGAAGAACATTCTGTAGAAGCTGGGGTCCAGGTTTAAACATAGAATGTAATTGGTGAAGCAGAGATGGAGGGCATCAAAGAAGTAGGAACCTGTGAGCCAAGCCTCCATGTTTGAACTCTGGCACTGGATTAGAGCTGCATGTCCTATTCAGTTTGCCCATGGGAAGCTGCCCAGACTGCAGATAGTTTGACATTCACTTGCAAACAAGTAAGTCGGTGTATGTAGGAGAATTGCACAGAGAAACAACACTACTCTCTGGGTCATGCTTGTTGTCAGATCCCAATGTACATAACTACCCCACCTTCACAGGGAGAAGAATAAATGGAAATGATGTATCACTGGATCAAATGTTATCTTCTTACTCCTTTCTGTCTTTGTTATCAGTAATAAACAAAAGCAAGTTTAGCTTGGGCTTAAAAATGACAAACTCTTTTGTTCTGCTCTTGTCATCAGGACTCATTGTTTGGGATTGTTTACCCTTTGCTAGGAGCTACTATGACTTTGCAGAACATGGAGAGAATGAAGTGAACTGTCCTGACTTACTCACTGAGGTGTGGCTGGCACTAAACATACAAGACAACATATTTAAAGTGACAGTGCATGTAAATCTGGTAGCACTACTTTTTCACTTTATCATCTAAATACAAGAAGAAAAATGAAGAATGATTCTCTTTTCATAACATTTGTCTCAGGAAGACGTCTTCCCAGTGCATGTAGGACTGAACTTTGAGATATTTACTTTTCAAGAGACATGGGAGTTTTGAACCAGAGAAAAACAATTTCTACTATAAGGTTAACAAAGATGTACAACATCTTCCAGAAGTTTGTGTCCTCATTTTGCCATTCCTGATAATTTTTATGGGCGTCTACATAACTAGGGAGACAAGAGATCACCATCTTTCTGATCTCATGTATTACCTGGCATACAGTTAGTAAAGTTGCAGTGTTGTCCCACCAATAAGCTCCATGGTTATGTCTGGCCCAGAGAACTGTATTCAGAATGCTTCTGTGTTCAGGGATGAAGTTGTGATATTCTGGCACAAGTTGTTTGTATTCTTTAGGCTCCAATTAGAACAAAGTTCTTGGTTAGCCCCTCCTTCTGTAAAAGAGTTTGTACATCCAGGCTTAAAATGATTAATTAAATCATTTGAAAATCTTTTAAATACACTCATATGGACTGGAAATATAACAACTACATAATCTCAGCAATAGTACTATAATAAAGCAAACTAGGACATCCAGGCTGGTACACTATAAGGTTAAACATGATACCAGAAAATTAATTTTACATAGCTTTGCTGCTGCACAATCCAGGGCATGGTGACAAATGGAACACGGTCAGTCCAGTGGGAAATACCAAGAGAAATACCAAGTGGGGCCAGGAAATTGCTGTCAGGCAGCAGTGACATCAGCCTGCAGCCCTTGCCAGCCTCCCTTGCACCATGGCCACAGCTCCAGATTGCTGCACTGGAAAGGGCCACTCCCTTCCCCTTAAATCGCAGCACAATGGACCAACTCAAAAATGTTTTTTTTTCACAGTTTTTTAGTCAGTTTGGGAGAATGGTATGAACACTTGTCATCTGATATTGTATGTGCAGTATTCATTTGTTTACGTCAACAAAATATTCAGCATTTCTGATGAACTCCTTTCTTCTTGCCCTGCTGTGATTCACTCTGCAGTTTTTCTTGTTTCCTCCTGAACCTGAAAAGTTTAAGGCTCCTGTTCTGAAATGTAGAATATCCCTTCCACCATGTAGCCTGTTACCTCCCACCTTTATGCTGCATCTACTCCTGCAACTGTTTCTCCAGGCTCCTTTTGAGAGTGTATATAATATCTGTATTCCTGAATAAAGAATCTGTCATTATGGAGGTCAAAAGCATGAGGAATGCAATTTTGTTCATTCAAGTTTGGTGCTTTCTTGGCTTGTTCTTTTCATAAGTAGTAAAAAATGTTCTTCAGTTAATGACTGATTTGTTTAAAAATGTTAAAAAATCCTGTGTGGGAAATGGAATTTAATCTTCCCAAAGGAGACGCTGGCTTTCAGTTTTCAGGTATTTAAATATACCTAAGTATCACTGATGGTTAAATAGTACTTCTATCAAGAATGTTTGGATGGCTTACAAGAGTCAAACTAGAGGTTAATTTAAGTATTTTAAGGTTACAGAACATTCAAAAGACAGTGACAGCAGATATAACTGAGTAGTTTTATGTAGTAATCAATATAATAGCTGGAAAAGCATGAGAAGGCATGTATTTATGTTTCATAACTCATGGTAGGTCAGTGGTAAAAAAAAAAAGCAGAAGTGATAATTTTATTGAAAGAGATGTTTTCTTTTCCTCAGGATAGACACCATATTTTCCAACACAACTGGAACAAATTCTGAGAAGATAAAGTACTTCAATTCTAGCACGAGGTAAACTCATCAAAATCAATTATGTTGTTTTGATTGGCAGTTACCAAGTTATCTCGGAATACAGCTAGAAGTCTATTCTGTTTTTACATTGGAACATCTCACATAAATTAGTATTACAACTTTGTTACATTATGGTGGATAAGCAAAATGAAAAGTAAATTCTTTCACTTTTTATGATGAGACTTAGAATCACAGACACTCTCTTAGAAGTTATTTATTTATTTATTTTTAAATATATATTTATTTATTGTACTTAACACACAGCATCTTGTCACACACTCTGTCATAATTTTGGTGAACATGCTCCAGCCTGAAGTTTGGTGGAAAAGGAAGAAGAAAGAAGGTAAAATAAGAGGGAAGAGAAGGGAAGGGGAAAGGGAAAGAAAGGGAAAGGAAAGGGAAAAAGTAAACAAAGGAAAAAGTCAAATACCTTGTTGACTGAAAGATGGTCTTATTGCTGTAGGAAAGTTTTGGATTTGCACACCCTCCTGTTTTAGGAGATCTTCTATTATAATAGATCTAATAGATCTTCTATTTGTTTGACTCTGCCTTTCTGTCACTTGTACTTGTTACTAATTATTACCTCAGTCTGCAGGTAGCTTCATTCTCATTCTTTGTCTTTTTCTCAGATCTTTACTACTTACAGTCTCTTCCTATTTAGAATAAAGATATCACGTTCATTCATTTCTGACACTGCAATAAAATATGCCATAAAAATAGACACAATTTTTTGCTGGAATTACATGAGAATATTTGAGTGCAGAATCTCTTTTGCAGTTTTTATCAATATCCTAAAAAAAATAAAATAAAATAAAATAAAAAATTAGAAGAAATGAATAGTACATTGAAAAAGACAGGGAAAATAATTAATCAAAAACAGATAGTACCAATAGAAACTTGTGAGTACATTGAAGTAGGATCTTATATGGTCCATGTTTTAGTCTTCTCATGCCTTCCAAGAATTACTTTGAATACATGTTCTAAAAAATAACTCTGAACTGTGCAGGCATATTTGAATAAAAGTTATACAACAGATGTTTTGGGTTTTGGACAATCTAGGGTCTGCTTGCTTGCTCATTTATTTTCTCATTCCAAATTGAAAACCTGAGTTGATGTAATTTCATGTTGCATTCATACTTTTAAACCGGATATATAAAATTTAATTAAATTTTCTGAAGAGGTTGGACAGCTTTACCATTTATTTTAAACTGATGAGCTTATTTGTCATAAAAAATGATTTCCCTATTTTAAGAGAGGTTAATATTTGCTGAATCAACATTAGCTTATTACTAGATTTTGTTAGTTTGACTCTGTTTTTGGGGTAATGTGTGAATTGCCTTTTCAGTATTATCCAGCTGAAGTCTGAGTACACTAACTTTTGTTTTCTTATATAGAAATCAAACTGGTTGATTATTCCTGTAAGTTTACCATTGTTAAAAATTCATTTAGTATTGATTAATCCATATTTGTTTCAAATGTATGTTTAAATTATATACTTTCTTTTTATATTGACTGGAGCAATAAATGTCATTAAAAATTCCTCCCTTCAGATAGAAATAGCTTCACAGAGCTTGATCTGCCATGACACAATTACAGCTGTTCCAGCTCCTGAGGAATGTATTTCCATTAAAGAGTCATTAGATAAAAATGCACAATCAACTCCTCAGCAGGAACAAGAACCCAAGACCACTCATCAAGCCATGGGAGCACTCTAGATAACAGGCTAAATGCAGACACTTTTGTTGCTTCCTTTCCCTGACTATTGATCTACCACTCCTTCCTGCACTGTAATGTGGCTTCAGTGCACTGATGTCAGCACTGCCGAATGTTAGGTAAGCCAAATGTTATACTGTATTATGCTGTCTTTGACTAGATTAAAGATGTTTTGGGCACTGACGTCAACTTGCATAGGATAGTCCACATCTATCTATGGTAGTGAACTTCTGCTTGAGTTTGTATGGGCTGCCTACTGGGAAAGGTCCCTATGACACTCAAACCATTCTCAGGAATTATTTGGGAGAAAGTCGGTCAATGTAGGCATAACTCATGCCATGAGTCATCCTCAAACTATATTAGTCTGAACAAATCTAACTCAGTGGCCAGAAATGTTTCCATATACAATTTTCATTTACTAATGAAAATCTTGGAAGACTCACCATACTTGAAGATGGCAGCTTGGCAAACCCCAGAGTACTGAGGTGCCCTCTAGAGTCAAGATGGCTTCTTGGTAGGCATAGATGCAAAAATGCCTATAATTACAGACTTCCAAGTAAGGACAAGTTTGGGAAACTTGTTTTAATATGAGTTTCTATCTTAGATACCAGTATCTACAAGATATCCTGACTGTCCTTGGTTTGTCCAAGAAATTTTAACCATGATAGTGATGAAAAGTACTTCAAAAAACCTGAAAAGGAATGACTATGCTTAAAGGAGAGCTGTTGCCCATGTCTATGTAAGTATCTCAAGCTACGCACACAATCTCAGGTGACAATCTGGAGATGTACAAGAGCTAGGTTTGTATTCTTAATTAGATTCATAGTTCTCTGCAGCAAGAATTGAGCTCTTAAATAGAGTTGTCCATTAGTGTTTATTACTATTGAATCTCTTTTGGAGCTTTCTGTTTTCTAAGCTGAAATGTAAAGATAGAAAAACGTCATATTTTATTTTCAAGTAAAATCAGAAACAAAAAGTAGGAAATGATTAAAAGTCTTCACTGATTGTGAAGTTAAATTGTGTTACATGTGATGGAATTGTTTATTTAATGAATAATAGTATCAAATGTGCTGCACTTATTTTTATAAGGAATTATGAGAAAACAAAGGAAAGGCATACATTTTAGCAAGAAATATCTTCACTTAATTTCTCTATATGTTTCTAAATACTTGTTCCTTCTCACTCATATTGGCATTCCAAAATAGAATGACTTCTGCAATTATTTTGGAATTCAAAGAGTAGAACCTCTCAACCTCGATTCTTTGTCTGTTTACAATACAGTGAATGTTGCCACAGCTGTTCTCAGTCTGCATGTAATAGGCAACATAAAAACTTGAACAGAAATAGGGGGCTTTACTCTTACAAGGTGTTTTAGTTTTACATGTCAACTTTTTGTATCCAAGGATGTTCCTGTAGTCTTAACTATTGTGGAGTTTCTCTTCAGGAACAGTTTTGCTCTCTGGCTTTGGAGGAGAGGTTTACATCTAAGCAGTAAGTACAGGTAATTTTCAGTGTTGGTGAGAACTCATAATGTGAAAATCCCAGCTGCAACACCTCTCTGGCTTTTATCTTTGCTTTTAAGATTGCTTGAGAACCCAGAAATGAGCAGTGCTGACTTTTGTGCCATTAAATATCCAAGGCATTTCTCCCCTCACTGTGCAGTCTTCAAAATAAACTTGACCCTGGCTGTGAAATTCTCTCACGAGCTGAGATACCAGCTTTTTGTATCCCACTTTCTGACTGATGTTTGGCTTAGACACATACACAAAGTAACTGAGGCACCCGTGGAGCCTAAACAAAGAGGCCTAGGGAAGGTCTCACCATACCTATTGTCTTACACTGACACTGGCCTTTCCATTACAAAGCCCTGCAAGACCTAAAGTAATCAATAATGATGAATGTGGTTTCTTCCCTGTGTGGATCTGAGACAGATGGAGAGTCACTCTGACGACAATGGCCTGCACACAAGGGCCCTGACATGGCGTCTTAAAAAAAAAAAAAAAAAAATAGAACAAATTTTTGTTTTCTTTTTTTCTGTGTTTGCTTGTTTGCCAACAGATTCCTTCAGATAGCTGTAATTGGATTGTTTGCTTGTGCAAGGATCAGTCCAGTTTCTGAACAGTATCCATCTCTCAAGGAAACAATGGTCAGCTTTAATACATTGGTCACCATCTCCGAATCTCCCTTCCTTTCCCAATTCCTGTTTCATGAGATCTCTTTACCCATCTCCATCTCTCTTCTCTTTTGTTCATGCTGTTTGCTTCTCCGTTGCTCTTCTACAGAAGCGTCCAAAAGCTCCCCCAAAAATGTCTCCTTTGATCTTGGAAAGAAACTTGTAATGGGCTATTCTGCAATCTGAACATTTATAAATACAGCTGAGCTGTTTGGACCGCATGGAGGAGGCAGTCCCAAAGTAACAGGTAGAGTTACAGCTGGATACTTGGGAAGGATGATGAAAATTCATTAGTGGTACCTATAAAAGCATTTGCAGTAGTGCTCAACATAGAAAGTGATTTTAATAAAGGAGTGATGAGTGAACAAACCAGGAATGTAAACAGGAATCTGTGGGGTTGGATTTGGCTGTTGGTTCCAAGGGGATGGGAAAGAAGATTTTCTGTTTAATCAGTATTAATTGAAAGCTCAGTGTAAGCATGTTGACAGGATTTTATTATTATTATTTTTTTTATTATTCTGTTATTATTTTATGGTATGCTAATGATTCGTCAGAAATTCTAGTTGCATTTTACATACTGTTCAGCAGATTGTGTAGCAGTAGATATTTAAAAGGGAACGTTACATGAAAGACATCAGACATTAAACTTTTAATTAGCATGTAATGGGACCACTTGATCTTAAGGTATGACTAACTCTTTTTCTGATCATAGGAGCTCCTCCTCACTGATACACAAATCTAACTGTGTGAACTGTTCCATTGACTGCCTAAAGTAGTATATAACAATGATGGCACGCTGCTTTTCTGGACAAAGGCACATACTGTCAATCATCTGCAAAATCCTTGCTGAATTATTGACATATGTGTCTTTGTGAATCAAGGGGGGAAAACTGTTGGAGATAAAGTTTGTAACATCCAGTTAAGGCTTCTTAACCTCCAGACTTATATTTGTGTGGATGCTACTGTAGTGGAAATGCTAAGTCATGGCTTGAACCAGGGATTAAGCACCTGGTAGGAAGGCAGGGCTAAACCAGGGGAGCTCAGATGCAAGCAATGCACGTGAGTGACTAGGAAGGGTGGAGCCAGGATCCACCCTTTTCCAGACCTCATTTAAGGGCTGGCAGTGAAGGCAAGAGTGTCTCTTTGGAGATCCCTGCATGCCTGAGGCTTTCTGAAGGCAAGCATCCCCTCTTCTCCAAAAATCATTGTTTGTGCTTCCTGTTCTTGTGTCTGAGTGGATCTTTGCTCGCTGCAGCCTGGAGTCTTGCTGCTCTGCTCTCTTGTGCTTTCCGTTGTGTTTTGCTTAGCTGTGGCAAGATTCTAACTTTTCCCTTCCTGGTCTTGTACTTTCTGAGTAGCTCTGAGACTCGTGTTTTCCATAACAGTAGTAAGGACAGTGAAGATGAGGCCTGGCACACTGACTAATTCATTCTAGTCTTCCTTGCAGGATGGGGAAATCAAAGGATGAGGAAATCTGGAGTCAGTGGAATTTCACTACTGCAAATCAGGGCACTGTTTAGCTCTGGATGAGGCCTCTCTGTGAATAGTTCTTGGAAGAGAACAAAAAGTACACTCAAAGATAGACTGTTTCCTTTACATTACTAACAAAAGTACTTGTTGTAGTAAAAAGCTGGAGAGGAGCAATTACAGACTTGAGGAAATTCACAAAATGAAAATGTGGTTTTGGTTATCCTGGAGTACAGATAATTTACTAAATTACTGTTTTTTACTTCTAGTGGTAACCAGTGACACAGTGACCCCACTGCGGTCACACTCTTCTGCAGTGTCCTGAAAAACCCAATAACCATTGCAGCCACCCCAGGGTGCTGCTCTCTACTGCATGTCTGAATCCCAGCTGTGTGCTGAGCGCCTGTTGGAGGGACCTTGAGAGATCTCCTTGTGTTCTTCCACTGGGACATGTATGCCACTATGGCTACCCAGAGACCAAATATGTCACCCGTTGCAATGTGAATGGGAAGGGCTGACACAAGGAAAATGACTCTAAAGGCCTTTCCTGTGGTTTATTTGAAGCAACTCTATATTTTCAACATGCCTGAAAAAAGACTTGATCTAAATCTATTTGGCAGGCTACAGTTATCAGTTCCAGCCCCAGAACTTTATTTATGTATCTGATCTGTACTGATTGGAAAAGATGAAGTAAGTGGGAGAGCAGGATGGAAAGATGTGCTTAGTAAATGTAAACTTTACTTTCAAAAATACAGCTGTGCCCAGTCTGCAGTCAGAGATGTGGGGGTTTGGAGCCATCCTCTTCCAACTCCAAGTTAAATGTTTCCCATAAACCTTTTTGTCTGAGAAAAGAATGCCGTAAGTAGGCATCAAAGGGGATTTCCAGCATCCTTGCTGCATGCTTGATTTTTATACTTTCCTGCTGAAGGGTGGGTGAGGTGGTTCACTGTGATGTGAGCCATCGTGAACATGCTGTAGCTTTGCCAATTGTGCACATACACATACACACTACAGCATGTACTGATGGTAGTGCTAGGGGACATCACGGCTCTGTTGCATCAGCCGGCTGGTCTTAGGTAAATCCTTTCTGCATCTGGCCCTCTAACTCAAGCCAAGTGCTGCTCTCAAGCCACTGATATCTTTTCTTCAAAGACATTCGTCAGTCTTTCATAAGAGATATGAAGAAAACTTTTTGAAACTTGCAGCTCTTCCCGTATTGCAACCTTATATGTCGTGGCCCCAGCTACTTTACTTCTTTCCCATTACATTCAAATAGAATTTTAGGTAAACTGGGTACCTCTCTCAAACTCTACCATCATTTAACATTTCTTCTCCTCCTTTAAAGACTTGTCTTCTGTTTTAGAATGATGTACAACAGGTTACGAAGTTGAATCTTTAGAAAAACACAGTGATAATCAGGTAATAATATCTCATTCTCCCTTGGATATGTTTATTATTATTTCTTTTGTCTTCCCTGACCTCTCTCCAAAAGCTTGGGAATTGTATGTTTTGAAGATTGGTAGACTGTTGTATCTCCAATTAGCTGATCTGGGATAAAGCAGCAGGCAGAATTCCAGCACTGTAACCCGCTGCTAAGTCTCCCTTCCTGCCTGTAATCTGAGCTCTATGGTACAGCCTTCTGCAGCGCCGCAGGAGAGGGAGGCAATAATTTATACAGAAAAGTAATTAGTCCTTCTTGCAGATCACTGGTTTCATGCTTCTGATAAGATATCCATCACTAAGCAGTTGTCAGTTTCCATCTTCAGGTAGCTTTACTGCAACATTTATCTCCCTTCTCTGCCAGAAGTTCTGCGGCGACTTTTTCTTGAGATGGCTGCGCTCTGGGCAGCAGCAGCAGGATCTGTACCAGATAGAAAAGTCTGTAGGATTTTGAGCACATAGAGATGGGAAAACACTTATTTGTCTAAAGCTGCTACTAAAAGTGTCTGTTGCAACAAAATGCAATAAGCCATGAAGAGGCAGCAGATGCACAGTCCTGGCTGACTGGAAAATGCAAGCCCTGCTTGCCCCCAGCGCTTTCCTGTCCTGGTGGCAGCGACTCTGCTATGTGTGGGCTGAGCCCTGGGTTTCTCATGCTTTGTCAGACTGCTCCTGCCGAGTCACGTGAACCAGAAACATATGAAGGGACACATGTCACCTCGTGAAGCACACTGAACTCAGTGACTAGTCACCCCAAGTCCTATTCTGGCAGCACTGTTAATGAACTGTTTCCTGACGGACCCCTCTTTTTAATTGCACAAGTGTGCTGTATTTTATGTTGCTTACAAGACTAGGCAGATGTGGGCTGAATGCAAATAAAATACAACAATGTGTGGCCATACCATCTTACATGCAGCAGCCAAGGGAGAATGGACTTGGGGCTGTGTCACTCCCAGCCCTCACCTGTGAGCTATGATGGGAAAGTGCACGCTCAAGGCTTGCCAGGAACCATTCTGATAAATTAACAGTGCCTGGCACTGGGAACGTTCCTTGGCACTGTAATAGATGGACTACAACAGATATAGCCAAGCAGCCCACATCCAGGACAAAAAGCTCTGTACTTCCAGCCCACAGCAACTGTTTTCTAGTGTCCCAGACACCCTCGCTTTGGGTTTCTAAGGCATGCCAGAAACTGCTGCATCAACACACCACACAGCTACTTAGATACCTTGTCCTTGTTGGATTGTAACTCACTCCTCATTTAATCTTTCTCTAATTCATTGCCTAGCTTTTAACATAGCCAAAAACAAAAACAAACAAAAAAACTTGCATTGCACCAAGAGTTTAAAGTAGACTGCTGATACTGAAATTACAGTATTCAAGTATTCATCTTCTAAACTGCCCTTCTAACTGTCCTGAAACTGCTGCTGTTTCTGTGCTTTTGGCATCATGTGACAGAAATTATGTTTGGAAAATCTGCCTGCTGTAAATTACCTTGTACGACTAAATGATACATAAATAAGGTCTAATAATGGCAAGAGGGAAAGCTTCTCTGAAACACTTCTATGCATCATTCATAAGAGTAATGAAGCTCACAGATCCATTCTGCTCTTGATCTCAAAGGTACTTCTTACTGAGCAGTTTCACTGGTGTGACTAACAGACTGTAGAGACGGACACGCTCATTAGGAGCTCATTGTGCTTGGTCTCTGCTCCGTCTCATAATGGATAATGTACTCCACTGGTGCCCCTTGTCTCTACCACTCGTTCCTCATTCTGCTGGTAGACACTCACAAGACACTCCCACCAAATCTCACGAGTATGGTATAAATAGTGAGCTGCCGCTCTGGCTGCATATTCGGATTTTTGGAGTGGGAGAATCTTTGCAAATATCATTTTAGTTTCTATGATGCCTGCAGATTACTTTTCTTATACATGCGTACATGGGTGTAAGGTTTACTAATCTTTTGATACCCACATCTTTCCTGCATTTTTATATGGAGGCTCCGGATTTGTTGATGTGGATACAAGTTGATTAAATGTAGCGTTATCATTACCAAGTGATAGTTTTAAATAAAGAAAGTTATTTGTTTGTATCTAATTTTTTCCCTTTTATGTTTCAGTTTTATTTTGTTGTCATTTGAAAATGGAATCTTCAAAGTTTTAGTGGATTATAGAATCACAGAATTGCAGGGATTGGAAGGAACCTTAAGAGATCATCAAGTACCTAAAACAGGTACCCTACAATAGGTCATACAGGCAGGTGTCCAGCTGGGTCTTGAATATCTTCATAGAAGGAGACTCCACAACCTCTCTGGGCAACCTGTTCCAGTGCTCCATCACCCTTACTGTAAAGGTCTTCTGCATATTAGTACAGAACTTCCTCTGTTCAAGTTTTAGGCCATTTCTCCTTGTCCCATTGCTACACACTACCAAGAAGATCTGACCTCATCTATTTACCTCCCACCTTCCTTTAGATATACACATTTATAGATGCTTATCAGATCCTTGTCAGACTTCTTTTCTCCAGGCTGAACAGGCACAGGTTACTTAGCCTTTCCTCATATCAATTTGTTGATTTGAATTGATGGGTTGGAGTAGGACTGCCCCATTGTTCTATGGTGGAAGACCAGCATAACCCAGTGTCTATTTATACACTGATACCTAGAAAAGTGTCTGATAGTTGCTTGGCAAACAGCACTTGTGGGGTATTTTCTGCATCTGTTTTTCACCAATATCTGCTTGCTAAACATGGGGAGCAAAAATACTCTTTCAAATCAGCTGTGTGTTGTTCACAACTGAACCAGTCTTGTTACTGCATCTTAATGGAAAATGGTTAAGCAAGACAGAAGAGATGACATATAGTTTTCTGGATTTTTGTTGTAATTCTGAGGATGTTTAAACTTCAGGTCCTGCAGCCTTCCTTCCACAGAAGCTACTTTCTGTGTTTCCTTTAGCAACCACTTTGTTGCTGAGATTGGATGTGCTGTTCTGCTGTGGGGCACAGCAATTTTCTTAGGTAGCTCCAATGAGCAAGAACTTTAGCACCAAAGACTATCAAAATTAAGTTTAAATTAGATTTAGATTAGATGTTGGTGATAAATTTTTTACTGAGAGAGTGATGAGGTGCTGGTACAGCCGCCCAGAGGAGCTGCAGTGCCTCATCCCTGGAGGTGCTCAAGGCCAGGTTGGATGGGGTCCTGGGCAGCCTGAGCTTGTGGGAGGCAGCCCTGCCCATGGCAGGGGTTGGGGCTGTGTGGGCTTTGAGGTCCCTTCCAACCCAAACCATTCCATAATTCTATGAAAATTACTTCAACTCTGTTGAAGGTCTTGGCAGAAAGGCTAAGAACTTAAAAGATTTGGAAGCAGATGTTGAAGTCGAACTCCCAGAGAAATTATTATGAAAGGATAATTGCACAGACAAGGCATGTGTGTAGACTGGAGGTGGAGGGTCCATTTTTTGACAGACGATTTTGGTTCAGTTGCTGCTTTCATGCTCTCTTTCAGTTGCTATGGAGAACTCACTCTTTTACCATACGCTGTACTAAAAGTCAGACAAGGAGCAACCTGGGTCATGAGAGACACTGTCAGGGTTTCAGACCTGACTCTTTCCTAGCTGATGTGTTATCCTTTCTTGTGGCGTATAACCCAATTGCTGTGCTAGACTGCAGGGTCCCCCTCCATCTGCAGCGCAGTTGTATTTCCCCCTCCTGCTACATACTGGCAGAGAAAATCCAGTCCTTTCCTTTATTCACCATGGCAGAACATACCAGCTGTAGCGCTTAGAATTTTTGCAAGTCACCCATCATGAAAAAGCAAGGCTGACTGTTTCCAAGAAAGTGAAGCTGAAAAACAAAAATAGATAATCTATCCTTCCTTGCAATACAATGTGCCAGATATTTGAGCCTCGTGGAGAAAAATGGTATGAATTACATGGTTAGGGACTTAATATTTCTTAGAAATGAATCATTGCTGTCTGAGTTTCTATGGGAACAGAGAAATAAATGAATAATTAAGCTATTTTCGAATTAATTCTGTCAGAAGATCCAAATGTTGTGCAATGGTTAGAAGTATGCAAAGGAGTAAATCATTATAGTATTTTGGTTTTGCTGGTCACTGTTCCTGTTGGTGTTGTTTTTTTTTTAAGTATGCTTTATACAACTTAGTCACAAAACGTTTAAACTCAAGAGAAACAGGACATTTGGCTGTAAGTTCAGAACAATGAACAAACGAGGTTTATTTTTATATGCAAGTTCAACTTGGATGCATGCCATGTAACACAAAAAAGTTACCACTTAATGCCTCTTTTTTTCTCTCCTAAAATGATGAGGGCATCTGGATCCCATTTTAAATTGCAAAGTAGGCTTTTAGGCTTTTTAAAACAATTTGCATAGCTTGAACTAATTAATTCTTTGGTTGATGCGTAGGCAGTAAAAGACAACATGACCCCGAGCTTGAGGAGGTGAGGGGGAAATGTGCAAGTTTTGGCATTTCCTCACTTTTGCAAGCTTGAATTTGCTACTATAACATTTCAATGTAAGTAGGCCATATGAGTAGCTGATGTCATCAAATAATACCAGAAGGAGACCCCTAGGATAAGTTAGGCATGTTTTCCAGCATCACAAATGAATGTTTGAAAAGCCTAAATACACAGCCTGTTCTGTTAGTTGTGTAAAGACAGCAGTCTCAACCAGCTGCATCTGTCCCTTGTGAGTTAAGATCTATTTACTCCAGTCTCTGAAGGGTTTGTGAGTTCCTGATGTTAGACGCCTGACTTCTGTGAGCTGCACTATTGCTGCTGGTACTGGGCTGATGACCCTCAGTTCTAGGTAGCTCAGCACCTACAGATGTCTGAATAATTTCCTCTCAGAGTGATGATTTTCTCTCTCCAACAAAGCTCAAGTCTTTTCAAGTGGCCCTCAGTTGCACTCAAGAATGATACTTCTCCAGACCAAAGAAAGTTTGATGTCTTACAGCTGAACTGTCATCAAAGCAGGTGTTACAGGAAATCAGAACCCTTCGGCTGTATGGAAACCATGAGAAACAGTATTTCTACTCTGGATGAATTCATTTTCCATGGAAATTAAGAAACCTGAGCTACAGCCCTCCAAATCCTAGTATGAGGTGTGTAATCCTAAAAGAGGCATCTTGAATTAGGTCTTACCCAGGTTACAGTGCTTTGCAGTGGATGGCTAGAGGAAAGCTTACCTAATGAGTGCAGCATGGACAGACTGTTGAGGTGTTTCCATTGAGCTCTGCAGGAACCCAGTTCTCTACAAATCATTCTGGTTTCATGATACTGCTTGTTTTGCCAAAAGTGTTCTGGTGTTTCTATCTTGCTAACCTTCAGCCTTCTACAGCATGCAGATCTTCACAGACATTTTGGCTGCTGTTAGAACTTACTCTCATTCTCAGAAGGTAGCAAAATGCATATCCTGAATTCCAAGAACTGACGAAAGACTCTTGCTGGAAGAAAATGTTGCTGAATTTCTTTTCAACTTGGACAAAGACATTTTTGTTCCATGCTCACAGAAGTGATTAGAAATGTTCTGAAGTAGTTTTCTTCAAGGCAGATACTTGCCTGGTAGTTGGTGTTGGGGAGCAGCTCAGTGGTGCGCAGTGAGCTGGACATGAGACTGTGGTGTTCATTGTCCTATGAGCATACCAAATGGAAATGGGCTCCTGCTCAAAGCACAATTCACTAAAGGTAGTGCTG
Organism: Excalfactoria chinensis; assembly: GCF_039878825.1. Taxonomy (NCBI): domain Eukaryota; kingdom Metazoa; phylum Chordata; class Aves; order Galliformes; family Phasianidae; genus Excalfactoria; species Excalfactoria chinensis. The sequence continues at coordinate 116,596,194 of NC_092825.1, forward strand.
CTGATGCTGCCTAAAGCAGCTGTGCTGTTCCTAAGATCAGAACTATCATTGCAGAAATGATGGATGGCATTTAATGAGCAAATGGTGAGACACCTAATTCTTCTTTTGTTGCTTTTTATAGGTATTTGACAAGATAGTGAGATCAGCACGAGTCTTCCAAGTAGAAAGCTAAACACGCAGATTAAATTATGTAAAAGCTCTCAACTTAACTATGCTCAGGTCAAACCAATGTTATATTTTACTTTATGCTATCTGATATAGATCAGATTTGTAATTTGAGAAATACTATAGCATCCTTTTCCGTGGCTGAGCAATACAAGTAATATTAAGTTTATAGTTTATTCAGATGACACTTAAGCTGAGTCTGGAGCCTTGCACACTATCCAGCTTTTCTTAGTATCTGTCACTGTTACTGTTTGTTATGACAGCTACATTATTTGTGAGGTAATGGAATATTATAAAGCAAAGCAGAACTGTTTAAAGTATCTGGATTTTCTTATTATGAATACTTTAGTCTCGGATTTCATTATTTTTTGGGTCACCCAGAATGTACATTTGTATACTGTAGACATGATAAATCCCTATATTAATCTTTGTGGCCTTTGTTTGCCCTGGATCATGTGATCTCAGTATGTCCATGGTAAAGAATAACAGGAGACTCAGTCAACTCTGTATAGAAAATTTAAGACATCTATTCTGTTTATAATACTCACAATGAGCCTGATCTTTTAATCTGTCTACTTGGTTGAATTGTCATTATTCATCTGAGGACTGAAGTAAAGCTTGACATGTAAGGGAAGGTTTGTAAAATGAGGCCTCAGTGGGATGCTAACATCAGCAGCTATCATCCCCCTCTTCCATCAAGCCGAGGAAGTCATGAGCAAGTAACAAAAAGTTCTCATGGAAATGATGACATCAGCATTGCCTGCTGGGGAAGAATGGAGCATCCCTCAGTAAGTCTGTTGGTGTGCTGAGGCTGGAGGGGGCTGAGGGAAGAGGCAAAGAGAGTGCAGCCCTATGTAATGAGAGCACAAATCAAGGTAGAGCACTTGGAGGCAAATCTAAAGGAGGAGGAGGCAGCTGTGGGCATCAGTAGCAATTGTTTTTTAGAACTGTTCTTCGCATTAGTTCATGATGTCAAGGCATTCACTGGTTTATTATCCTTACTCCATTCTTATTCTGTTATTGACATTATTCCTTTTACTATTCCATTTAGAATCATAGAATCACAGAACAGCCAAAGGACCATATAGCATCCTGTCCAATCACATCTTGAAAACCTCCAGCGATGGGGATTCCACCACATCCTTGGGGAGGTTGTTCCAGTCATTGACTGTTTTCACACTGAAAAAATTCTTTCTGATATCAAGGTGAAGCCTCTCCTGTTGCATCTTGAATCCATTGCCCCTTGTCTTCACTGTGTTGCTCACTTTGAAGAGACATCCAGACATTCTCCGTTCTCTTCATAGCAAGCCTTCACGTGCTGAATACGGTGCTGAGGCCCCTGAGTCATCTTTTGTCATGGGTATAAAGACCTACCTCCTTCATTCCTTAATCACAGAGCTTCTTCTCCAGCCCTTTGAACAAATTTCAGGGCCTCATTTGGATGAACCTCTCCAATTTGTCCATATCATTTTTATTTTTTTATTTATTTTTTCCAAATTGCAGGGACCAGACCTGGACATAGTGCTCCATGTGTGATCTGACAAGCGCTGAGTAGTGTGGGATGATCACATCTCTATCTCTGCTGATAAAGCTCGCATAGATGCAGCCCAGGGCACAATTTGCATCCCATGATCTCTGCTGACTGTTGTTCAGCTGTGGTACCCCATGACCCCCACGTCTCTTCCAGCAAGGTATCTCCCAACCACACAGATCTCTGGCTGTCCTGGGCTCTTTGGGTGCATTGTCCCAGCAGCGGGGCCTGGCTCCTATCTTTGTTAAGCATCATACCGCTCTTGCTTGCCCATTCCTCCAGCCTGGCCAATTGGATACTAAACAAAATAAAAAGCAGTGAAACAAATAAAAAGAAGTATTCTTTCAAGACCTGGGTGCTCTGCATGCTCTACCAATGCTGGTAGGTACTTAATCCCCCAGTCCCATCTTCCCATCAGCATCTGGAGGAAGTCTTTATTGCCTCCCCATTAGGGATAGTGGCTAACTAGGAACAGCCTGTGTGTGTGAATATCACCCACTCAGATCCCAACCTAGCCATGCAAGGCCCAGGAAACATTCCTCATTTTCACTCATTCTTACAGGAAATAAAGCAAATCTCAGCTCAGTCCCTACCAATTTCCAAACAGTCCCAGTAAAGGATGGCTGGCTCACCTTAGCTGCTGCTTATCTGCAAGAAAAAGGAGTAAATCAGAGAAATCTAAGGGAAAAGGAGGGGAGGGCTGTGCTCTTTACTGTTGTTTGCTTAGCTTAGGTGAGTGCTAAATATCGCTAGATGCCTTTTAATTTAAATTTCTGAATATGTTGCCAAAGGGGTGGGAAAGCATATGTGAGAAGGAGAATGATTGATGTGAACATTCTTGCCTATTTCACTTCACTTGCCCGTCTTTTTCTCGCTTCTGAGGCTTTGTTACCTCTAATAAAAATACACGTACTGCTGGTGATTTTATGTTTGTGAAAAAAAAATGATCTGTTTGGCACATGAGAACGGTCATGTGAAGTCAAAGAAGACACAGAACTCTCCTGATTAAAGTACTTGCATAATTAATAATTTTGTGAGCTGTCTCTGGAATCTGAAATGTAATAAGGCAGATGTCTTTTCTCTTCTAACCTCTTGTGCTGTAATGACAAAATCTCATGATTTTTTCTTGACTCTCCTGAATTGAGTCTCCTGAATAAAATTAATTACTTTTAAAAATTGCTCCCTGGGAGACCTAATTCTCTTTTATTATGAGCTGCTGACATATTTCTAATCTGTTGTTGAGACGAATGATTTTAGAATCTTTACTTCTTTTTCCTCAAAAGCCTGCTGCCTTTCCAGAGAGATTTTCAAGAAGCAATGACTCAGAATCCCTCATTTCTACCTTTCTGAGTTGTCTTCAAATCTAAGAGCGGACTGCTGGCTAGGAAGAGCTATGTTTGCACTCACAAAGGAGGTAGCACTATAGAAGTGAGTCGGGGTATGGGATGTACATGTATTTGTGCCAAAACCAGGGTTAAAACTGATCCTCCAAGCTGCCTGTTGTGGTGGGTAAGGAGAGGGGTGGCATAGCAGCACCTCTATAGGGAGGTTTGAGAGCATTGCTTTATCATTGAATTTATTCTGTATTTATTTATTGGTGCTGATTGACAATCATCTTGCTATCTCCAGGGAGGTCAACCATCTCCTGGGACTGGCAGGTCGAGCAAGGGAGGAGGGCAACAGAACTGCAAATGGGTCACGGAAATTCCTGATGACTTTAGACCTTTCTTAGGCATGTGCACATTTTATAAATGCAGTCAAACCTTGTGGTGATGTGGCTTACTTATCATAGAATCACTAAAGTTGGAAAAGACCACTAAGACCATCTAGTCCAACCAAAAACCCATCACACCATGCCCACTGACCACGTCCCTCAGTGCCACATCCACGTGTTTCTTGAACACCTCCAGGGATGGTGACTTCACAACCTCCCTGGGCAGCCTGTGCCACTGCATCACTGCTCTTTCTGAGAAGAAAGTTTTCCTAGTACCTAACCTGAATAGTGAATAATAGAGCTCATAATAAAAAAAGAATTAGGTCTTCCAGAGGGCAACTTTTGAAGTAATTAATTTTATTCAGGAGAGTTATCTGTTACTTCTTGATTCAGACCTCAGCATCCCCACAAGGGTTTGCAGTAGTCTACATACTAATATAATCTGGAATGTGGTTCTAGTTCTATTTCTCCTGCAGGGAATCTGGCTTACACATACCAGGGACATTCTGCAGACTGGACCAATGCATGGCAGGTTTGACAGATAGGTGCTTTACTGCTGGGGACTGCAGTAGCCTCCAGACATACTAAGATGCCATTCTGATGCGGAGTTATTAGTCCATATGCTTTAGGAGATCAGAACCTGAAGCACTACACTCTCTGTTACTCTGTTAATGTATAGTTAATTACCATTCATTTGAAAATACTTTTTTTTTTTTTCTGTTTTTTTTTTTTTTCCCCTTAAATAAACTTAAAATAATAGGATAAAAAAAACATGTATTTATTTAACCAAGTTTATTTTTTAAATTATATTTATTTATATATTTAGCTAGTTTGAAGCACTCAAAACAATCCAGCTTGCATCAGACCTGTACTTTTTTTTTTTTTTTTTTTTTTTTAGGTTTTTATGAACTGTATTATCTTCAGACCTTTGCAATAGCCTCATACCTCCACCAATATGCTTTTTCTCGCTGTGTCCTGCTGTGGGGAGGGTGTGCCAGACATCTTGCTCAGCATAACCATAAAGAGACCTGAAAGGTTGTATTCACTGGCTTCTATCTCTGACAGATAGTAAGTTGCCTTTAACACAGCAATTACTCCAGGTACAGAGGTGTGCGATGCTAGCAGACATGTCATGAGTGGCACGGTTTGTGAGCCGCTGCTCTAACCCTAGGAGACACGCCATGCAATTAAGTGAGTCAAATGAGGCAACAAGGCCTCATCAAATTTTGTGCTGAGGTCTTCCCATTTGATTAAATTAAAAATCTGCCTCCTTTGTGATGTTCAGGTTTCATGCATTCCCAAGTGGGATTTGCATCTGCTCATTTAGAAGGAAGACAGCTTTATCTTTTACTTGCACCAGCATTCAAAGAAGGTTTTTGAAAAATGAAATCTAATTGAAAACAGTTAACACAGTCTTTACAACTGAGTCACATTCCTGGTCACTTCATGTTTCTCATGTTGCATAAAACAATATCTGACTCAAGATTGAGGTTTCTGCTCCTGGAGCCAGGCTCCCAAGCACTAGATGAGCCTTTTGGCATCACAGTGTTTAAAACCTTTTTTAAAAGCTGGCCCTGGGCCTTTCTTTGCAGAACATCATGCTTTTCTTCTCCAGTTTAAAAAAGATTTAATCTGTTTTCTTTCTGATGGGAGTCACAGAACAGAGGGGTTCCTGACAAATTCATGTGTGCAGTTTGTTAGGACATGGATTGCAGGTGTTCGGAAGAAGACTGGAGTGTAGACAGATTTTGCCAGTGGTACTGTGATGGGGGTAGATGAAGTCCATCTTCCAGAGCATTGTCTGCAGATTGAAAATAGACATAAATAAATATCTTATTTAGAAGAATAGCAGAATGAACAGAACTCAATAGCAGTACTTCTATATAGGCTACATAAATCATCTTGATCAGAGATGTACCATTAATTATATTACAGCTGATTCAAAGTTACCATTATCTCAGATGAAGTTGATTTAAACTCATAACATAGTACAGTCACCACAGTGTTGTGATTTGACTGATATTCATCTGCATTGAAGTCCAACCTAAGAGCTAGATTAAATCCTAGAGAATCATTCCATTTACTTAGATGCTGGGTCAGGTACTGTAGCTTACACTGTTGATATAAAAATGTTTTCCTAATATACGATATAAGATCTCACATTTTTTATGTGGGTACAGATTACAATTTCCCAGTATTTCTATGAAAATACCTGTAGTGCAGTACCTAACAAAACAGACATCACTGCTATTTTTAAAATAAACTTGACATAGAGAAACATGAATTCATAAATCAGTATTCCACCATAAAACCCCTAATAGAATATAATCTGTCTTTGTTTCCATGACTTTCTCTTTTTTGGAGGAATAAAGATTGGAATTAGTGGATTCCTATACAAAAGGGATTTTCCTGCTAATCCTGTTTCCATGGGAGTATGATAGATTTAAAACAAAAGAGAGGCAGCACAGGGTGGATTAACAAATATAAATACTACAAAAGACTGTGAGATTCCAGTTTGTCAGGGAGCATGGATAGGAGTGCCTGGCACTGAAAAAGCACTCATCTCATGCACTACAGACTTGAACTGGAAAGTTAATACAATTGATGTGAAAGGCCAATGTAGGAAGAAATGGGCTTGCTCCTGCAATTCTAGTATGTTGGATGTGCAGTGACATTATACTTGGGGAAATAAATTATTTAGGTCGATCTGAGTGGGTCAGCAGAGAAATTCCTGTGACAAGACACAAAATGTCGTCCAGTATTTCAAGTACATTTTTTTCTTCATTTGCGGCTTTCCATTTGTCTGTGAAGGAGGGACTAGATCAGAGTATTCAGAATGTTCTGCTGTGCCTGGATCTGGCTGATGGGTGGCATTTTTTGAAAGAGGGAGAGAGTTGCTCATGTGACATCTACAGTGTTGTTTTATTATGTTTGGTGGCAGGAAATGGCTGTTTTCTGTGAGTGATAGAATAGTTATGATTGGATTGCTCCTTAGATGCTGTCACAGCATGAGTTGGTCCTTTAAAAATTTGAGTTACTTCACTAATGCAGCCTCTTTAGCCTCAGCAACCTTATCTAAGTAATGAGAACTGAGGAATCAATGTCTACACACACAAATACAAAGTACCATAAATGTGATTGAGTTACAGGCATTGTACATGTGTAATAGGTATATTAGAAAATATGTTGTCTTATTTCTTAGTTATGTGTGTTGGGTTTTCAACCTCTGCTGAGCAGATTTTGATGTTAGCGCTCACCAGAAAAAAGATGTCAATGGCCACAGTGACTGCCCAAAAGACCAAGACATTTCCTAATGTTTATAGATGTTGCACACAAGTGCTAACACCAAAATCTGGAAATGACTGAAAAATACTTATTTCAGTAGGCAGGAGACCCATCACCAGCCTAGAATGTTTTCTTCTCCTACACTATCCTTAGGCCTCCCTTCCAATTTGAGCTATTCTATGATTCCATGATTCTTTGTATCACTTAAGAACTAAATCTGTGGTTACTAGGAGTGCCTTCTGCACTGCTCCCTCCTCAAATACTTGCTCAGATGTCCTTGAATCTGTTCAGGAGGTGTTAGATCTTCCCAGACCATCCAGGGAGCAGACCAGCCTGCAGCCATGTAGACCTCTACGTAGGTTTTCATTAGCTCAGTTCCAATATGTGTCAGTCACTATACTTCAAGTCATTTATTTTCCATTGACATTTCCATATGCAAAATACATTCAGACTCTTGGATAGCATTTAATTTAGAGGACAACAAAAGAGCAAGAGGGCAAATCAGCTGTAACCCTCTGTGAGGCTTGAGCTGGGCAGGACTCTGCCTTTGCTAGAAAGCAGAGGATATTTCTGGCATTTTCAGCCTACTGTGATACACTTCTTGTGTGTATGCTTTTGAAACAGCACAGAATTAATTTATATGTTTCTGGACTTGAAATAGTGACCTGATGAAATTAGGGTATGGGCTCCACTAATTCTATGTACCTTGCAGTTAGTTAGAGGTAGAATAAATGTATAAAATTGATAAAGCTGAGCTTTTTGTTTAAGCCAATTGCTCTAGGGAAGTGAACATTCTCTCCCATTGAAGGAAATTGCTGCAATTTAAAGACATTAAATGTTTAATCATTTGTCACTTGTCTCACTTGCAAATACTGCAGATGGTTATGTTGTTTATCAAGAAAGACTCTCAGAGAAATGAAAAGTGGTAGAAAGTTCTCTTAAAGCTTTTCTGAAGACAAAGAACAGCTTGAGAATTGTAAGATTTTTTCCACCTGAGCTGAACGGTTAAACCTGATGTTTGGCAGGTTAATTAATAAAAGAGGTTGGCTAGTTTCTGTCTGTTGGTAATTCAAATATCTTTACAGTGAATGTTTTTTTTTTCCCCTTTCACTTATGAGAACATACATCTGGAAAATATAAGTGAAATCAGCTGATACCTTTGCTATAAAACTGGTGTGAGAACAGCCTGCATGATTTTCACAGGGCTGTTTGTCTCATGGAAAGCAGTATAAAAGTAGAAACATAACAATTACTCTAAGACCAATTGAGAAAAGGGAAGATGGGAAGCACTGACCCAATGCACAAGCAGCAGTCCTGACTGCTTTGTACAGAGTCCTTTCGGTTGCACTGTACATCAGTATATAACAAAGATTACATAACACAAATCACTGTGGCATTATTAATCAGGGGTTTTCTCTTGGACTGTACGTGCAAACCAGCTGTAGCAGTTGGCCAGTTTTCTCCTGCTCCTTTTTTTGTTTGCTAATATTAGGGATGAATGTTAAGCTAGCCAACCCACTCTCATTATTGATATGTCACTCTTTATTCTGAAATTCCTGCTTAAAAATCAGTTTTGAAAAATCACTGCTTTCCCATGGGTGAGAGGCAGCTGGATTCTAATCAGAGCCGTGGGAAGCTGTCTTGTTTCACTGCTGAGAACAGTGAGGTACAGTGAGCAGGCCAGGCTGCAAATACCAAGGACAAGATAAAAAAGTCTTTTTTGTGGATAAGCCTGTACAAAAATCCTGATGAAATTACAGCTCCTGCTGATTTTCCTCCTCTGATAACATGGTCACTGGTCTCTGGTGTTGGTGGGATAGCACTGGCATTGAGGAAGGATGAAGGAAAGCTATTGTAACCTTTTCTTTGTGCTTATGGCTGAGGTTGAAGCACTGTAGCTCTCCCTGAAGGCAGCGTCCCTTCTCTATTCTGCTATAGCTGCACCTCTGCCCCAGGCACTGCCACTTGCTACCAGCTGTAGGAAGGTCTTGGTACATGGACAAATGCAATTTTGTGCTTTTTTCCACTTGCCAGGAGCCAGCCAGGCGCGTGTGCAGTTATGGGGATTGTTCGGATCACTCCTGCCGTGTACCTGGCTGCCTTTAGCACATGTGGAGCAGATATTGAGCTTCTTGTCCCCTGCCACGTAGAAAACACCCTTAGTTTCTTACATTTCTACCATTTTGTTGAAGCTTTAATTCCTCTGTAAAAATGGAATTTAGGAGTTTCTCCTCCAGTTCTATTTTCTTTCCTTCCTGCTTTCCTGCCTTCCTACCTTCCTACTTTTTCTGTAAATTAAACTCTTAGTGAAGACAGAGAGCCCAGTGAGTGGCTTCACTCCTCCACTTTCCCAAGGGAATAAACTGATAAAGGAATATATTTCAATGTTTTATTGCATTGGCCACTCACATTAACAATGTGTTTCCTCTGCATAAGCCTAAGGGTTCCCATGGCATTTTTCCTGATGGTGTTGGCCAAGATTTCCTCACCCTGCTGCTGCCCAAGTTGTGGTCACATAGAGCTCTCACTTTCTTCTCCAGGAAACAGCTATATCTTCATATGTTGTCTGCTAATGTATAATTGAAACTTACAGGAAGGAAGAAACAATATAAACATTAGATTTATTATCTCTCGTTATAGTTAAAGTTTCCAAGCTGTAGTGCAACATCATACAAGCATGCTGAAGCAGGACTAATTCTGTGATTTAGTTAGAGTGAGAAGAAAACGTGCCACGTGTCTGTTGTTTTGGTTTCAGGGGTAGATCACAGACATAAATGATATGACCAAAGAGTCCATCTCATTGTTGCTTTATATAACTGCTTAGTGTACTATCTCTTCTAACCATACCCTCAAATTTCAAGTCAGCAATTTTATTTCCAGCTATGCTGTATTTTGATATGCATTCCATGTTTCCTAGGTTATAGCCATCACTTTTCAGCTGCACACTTTGTGCTGTAGTTATGACCACTGCAGCTCTTGCTGCAGGGTTTCCTTCTTGCAGATGGCAGCTGCTTTTTCAAATACTGCCTGTTTTTGGCCACCACATCCACATGCATATAGCAGCTGCTTTGCTAAGGCTTCATTCTAGCATTACTACATTCCTCAAGAAAATTTGCTGTGTGGCAGAAGAGAGCATGAAGATTATTATTTCTAGCAGGGAACAAGGATGTTATTAAAGAAAAGAAATGATAATAGTCCCAGAGAGTCTGTTTTTCTGAGAATTATGCTTACCTTGGCCTTATAGGTATGGATTTAGAAAATGACTGTAGTCATCCTCGTAAAGCACCTTATTACCACAGGGTTTCAGCAAATTGTATGTGTTACCATTGAATGACATTTAGTCACATACACAGTCAAAGAAAGCATGGACAATTATTTCCGTCTTTCAAAAGTGCATGCTGTGAATTGTTTTGGATGTGGTTTTTGTTTCCACTTCTGCCCATATTTCTAAAATTAGTTCATTGTATTTAATCAAGCTGTTTTCCTTTTAAGTAATGTCATTTAAAAAACGAAGGCAGTAATTGCTGAGAAAGCAATTTTAAAGAACGTTTCCAGCAATGGGAGACTTTCTTGATGGTTGGTATTTGCTATATAATTAAGCATTTGACACTTACAAGGTTTCAATATTAGCAAAAGAACTTGTAGTTTTGAGATACACCCTTCTCTGTGAGCAAGACAAAGCCAAAGCGATGCAGCTATTTTCTGGTTTCTGCTCTTGAAGCAGGCTTCTTTTAAATACAAATGGTCTTCTTTAAATACAAATACATGTTGAATAGGATGAGGAATGGGAAATCCGTGTACATCATCAGCAATCCTATAAATGCTGACACACCCCAAACAGGGTATTCATTCCTCTGTCTGGTAGACAAAGATAGAGAAAGATCATTTTGTTGCTCAAGTATTTTCCCTTTTCTGGTTTTTATTTTTCTGACTGAAATCAATATTTCAGGGCTAATGGATGAGGACGCCTGCTGTTGCTGCCTAAAATGCTGACCTTGACTATCAATACATTTAGCTTGGAGCATTTGTGATGTCAATTACTATGATAATACTTCAGCATATACTGCCTGCAGAATGTCTGGGTTATTGGGTTAGAGTTCCCCTCCAACCTTATCTTTCCCACTTTTCCCTCCTTTTATACTCTGTAACTGCTGGAGAGTCTGAACCCTGGGGCACAACTGTGATAAGCTATTATTTTATTAGAACTGGGTGAAGGATGTTTTGTGTTTTGTTTTGTAACTCGTTGCTCATTTCAGAAATTCAGAGGGACAACCAAGCTGTTCTAATCGACGTGTTTCTCTTTAACAGGAAGTGCTTTGTTTTGATGTTTTAATTCTTTGGTTCACAATTCCTTATAGCCAATTATGACTCATCATGCTGAATTTCTAATTAAGATGAGGTAAAGTTTCCCTTAAAGGTATTATATGCTTAAGAAACAGCACGTATTTTCATAGATTAAAAAAAAAAAAAAAAAAAAAAGGAAGTTTAAAGAAGTTTAGCTTAATGTTTCCCCTCTGGTTTGTAATTTCCACGATTTGACTGTATCTAAATGAGTTTAGTGTTGCTGATTGTACTTTTATTTTTCCCCTCTCCAAAAGATTTCATTTAATAAATATCAGGTAGTCTAGAGTTTTAACACTGCTCTTCTTTGACTGCTTTCAAAATGGCATCTTTCTCCCTTCTCAGTGTTTTTATTTTCAATGTGAACTTCCCAGTCAATGTCTTTTCTTGTTCTTACCTGAGCTGAATAATGTTGCACGTCACCATTGTGGATAGTACTGATGCTTCTTGTCCCTTGCTTGTCAGGCTTTTGCAGGGCTTCCATACCAAATTACCTGGTTGACGTAAAGACTTTAACCTCAACATCAGGTTGATCCCTGTGACCATAAAGGTTCTAAATAGATCTAAGAGATTACTGACTTCACTCCAGAGCTACAGAGGATTTTGTCAGTTTCTGTGCAAAGTAACAGTACCTAGACCATTATAAATGATGGCTTTTTATTCATAGGGCGGTCTTGAACTGCGGCATCTAATCTTATTAGAGAAAATTAGGCCTGTCTTGGAGCTTTAAAACCTGTTTGTGGGCCCCACAGGCTGTCAGTCAACTGAAACCTGTCATGAAGGTTTACAAAGGCTGACTACACAGTGGTAAAGAATGACAGCTATTGTGCTTTACTTCATTGCCTTCAGATCTATCCAGATCTGCTTTACTTGCAGATTAAAAAGAGCCTGAAGGCTACAGAGTAAGTGCTTTGTGTGATACAATATTTAAGACAATTGTTATTATTGATATTATTTGTGTTATTTGACATTTTTTTCAGAAGAAAAATGGCTAAAAATGAGGCTACAGAAGGATATTTTTCATGTGTGCTTATATCAGTTGAAAAGTTTATTCCTCGGTCCTGTGATAATCAATACATTTGCACACATATGGCACTATTTAAAGGGTTTTCAAATGCCTCTTGTAGTGCTGAATAAGCAAGTTCTGACCTGAAGCTCTTCAGGGTAATTGAGAGCTTTTCCATTGACTTCAATGGGCTTTGGGCTAGGAACATTACTGAATTTAGTCTCTCAAAACCACTAGGACTTTTGTTACTCTCATATACTAGCAGAGTAGTGAGACAAAAAAAAAATGGTGACATGCTGTCAGTCACAGAAGGAGTTGGCAAAAACAGTATAAGAACTCAGTGTTTTTTATGCCAGCCCTATTATTCAATCATTTCTGCTGTCTGCTCTCAAAAAACAACATCAGCAACAACAAAAAACAACAAAAACCCCCAACCAACAAACCCAACAATAATAATAAGGAAAAAAAAAAAAAACCTAGGGAAATAGCCCTGTGACTAACTTGAGATTAAACAGTCAAGATTGTATTACACAATTACAGATGGGCTATCTTAGATAATGGCACCTCAGATAGGCCCTGAACTCTCTGGCATTGATGATGCCCCTGGGAACACTGTTCTTGTGGAATGAAGTGATGTATTCTACTCCTCCTTGGCCTGCATAGCACTTTCCTAAAACTGGCTGGGATCAGTCAGTCACACTTGGCACCTACATTCTTGTTCTCTGAAGGTTCCCAGGAAAAGCTGAGTAACAGCCAAACTCCAAAAAAGTGTTTGCTAGATCATGCTTTCAAGAAGAGTAAATACCAGCACAATTGCTGATATGTTTGCTTCTTTCAACTATGTCCCATGGCCTGGCACTGGCAAAGGTACTCCCACTTCATGCACTCCTGCCATATCCCCTCCTTGGCTTTGCAGTCTGTTCTTACCAGAAGTTTTGTAGGGCAGAGGAGACTCAGGGTGTGGGCAGCCAACCAACCATGAGACATTTTGAGAGCTAGCTCCCTTGCAGTGGTGCTTCAGAGAATCATAGAATAGCTTGGGTTGGAATGGACCTCAGGGATCATCAGGCTCCAAGCTACCCACCACAGGCAAGGATGCCAGCTTCCACATTTAACACTAGATGAGGGTGCCCATGGCCCCATCCAACCTGGCCTTGAACACCTCCAGGGATGGGGCATCCACAGCCTCTTGAGCAGCCTGTTCCAGCACCTCACCGCTGTCATAGTAAAGAACTTCCCCCTGATACCCAACCTAAATCTTCCATCCTTCAAATTAAAAACATTTCCCTTTGTCCTGCTGTTATCTACCCTTGTAAAGAGTTGACTCCTCTCCTGTTTATAGGCTCTGTTTGGGTACTGGAAGGCTGCAATTAGGTCAGCCCACAGCCTTCTCTTCTCTAGGCTGAACAAGCCCATCTCCCTCAACCTGTCTTCATAGGGGAGGTGCTCCAGATTCCTTCTGTTGGAGCCCCTCCTGCAGCACAAGGGTGGTGGAGGCCGAGCTCCTCCAAGCTCCCCTCAACCAATTGACCACTTCAGAGCTCCATGTAGATTTTATGTTGTACTTGGGATAAATATAGCATTCTTTGTTGTAATTTGCCTGATAAATCACAATCTGTGCTTCTTAATTTATGTTTTTCCTCTGTGGCTTTATTTTTCAGTTGCTGTCTGTCAGCCTAGGGCAAGGAAACCATTGCTTATTCTGTACCATCTCTGGTAGATCTGCTGGATTTGAGTCCTCTGAAATATGTGAGTGTGCTATCCCCCTCTAATATGGATATGCTTATTGCCTTTTTGTTGTTGTTATTTTTGTTGTTGTTGTTGTTGGGTTTTTTTTTGTTTTGTTTTTTTGTGGTTTTTTTTTTTTTTTTTTTGTATGGCTGAAGAGCACTATCTGTACAGCTCCAAAAGGCTTTAAACTGTCAGCACTAGGCTGAGCAATGACCTTTAGGAGAAAGCTTTCTCCTTGCCAGATCCTCTTCAAGCCCAGGTGTCCAGACATACAATGAATGCTATTATTCATTTGCTATTTGGAGAAAAGTGCAGCTTCTGACAATACTACTGCAGGTTGTTCCAGGGGTTCTTTGCCATTCTCTGAAGTCAGAGGAAATGCATGCCGTTTTCTTACAGACAGAAGGTGATCCTGCCAGTTGGCCAGTGCTGGCTGTGTGAACTAGTCAGGTCAAAGAAAATGAGAAGGAGAGGGAGCTCCTGCATAAAGATGGCAAAACCCCTGAGTATATTCACCTTCCTTTCTCAACCTCCACACTGATTTGATTTGAGGCTACCTCATCATTATACTGAATGTGATTTACATCGTTCATTAATTAATAAGCCAGAATCATATTAAGAATCCATGACTGTACTGTTAACTAATGGCTCTGTCAAGTTCTCACTGAAGTCTTTAGGGATAAGGCCCAAGGGGCATAACTTAGATTAATTCCATTCATATCATCTGCCGCTACCTGAAAGATATGACCTAGCTGATGAGTCATAATTGGCTATAAGGAATTGTGAACAGGTCCTAAGTTTGACAAAGAAAAAGAAACTCTGAATTCAACTGACCTGGAAGGCCTTGATAAAAACTGTCTGTTAAGAAGAGAGCACAGTCTTCAGCTTTGTCTGATATTTTGCATTTATATGAGCTGCAACCTTGAGAAAGCTTTGGAAGGCAAGAGTATTTACTTACAATACTGTGGGAGGAAGAGCTTAATGTGTGCTTGTGTGGGGACACAACAGATGCTGAAATGCGAACAAAACAAGTGCAGATCACAAGAAACAGATGAAAACTAGCCTAAAGTCCGTAGGGAAAAAGAGAAAGGAATAGGAAAGAAGAAGAAATGAAACAATGTTTTAAGTAAATAGATAACTATTGTAACTGGATTGGCTCAAGCTAATCAGAGAAAAGTGGAAGAACTGAGAGGGCTGGAGACATCCCTCCATTAGCTTTGCCTAGGACTACCTGTACTCCAGTCTTATGAGTGAGGAGAGACTGCAGTACAGTTTATTTGCACATCACAAACCCAACCCAGCTGAAATGGTGAACTTTTCATACACGTTCTCATTGAGAGTTTGCATCCATTTAGATGCAGGATGGGCATGCATGAGAACATGTAAAACACAAAAGGTTTTTTTTGTAGTCAGTGCTGCTTTTCCTTTAGTAGAGGTAAAGCAGAGGTTGGAATGAGATCCAGACCACATGCTTTTTTGACATTTTGTGCAGCAGGCCTTCTGAAACAAGTGCCTGACTTCCATAATGAGCTGATGGAAACACAGTTTCCTCTTTAGAGGAACAACCAACCTGCCTTAGTTTGAGAGTTCTCTTGTAGGTATGAAGAAGTCCTTTGGCTTTGCTACCCTTCCGTAGCTCTTGACTAGAGGAAGTGATATTCTAATGTCTAATTTCTGGGATGTGGACCACAAAGGTGCATTTGGCATGTTCAGGGCAGTCAGAGTTAGTTCTAAATATGTTGTCTCCAGATGTGGAGCCCTCTACCTTCTTTGACATTGCCTGTCAAAGAACGGGTCTTTAATACTGGCAGTGTTTTCCAGCTAAATAACGAGAGAAAAGTTTAATAAATTGGCTTTGTAATCTCTACAGCTTACTGGAGAAGGCCCTGTTAGCTTGAAAGAACGCTGTGGCCAACAGCCGCAGCTTTGGTGGTCAAGGCTTGAAAATGTATTTTAAACTGACTCATGCCTATATCTTAGAGGGAAGGCAGGCTGTTCCATGAATATATGAGTGGTTTATGTAGCTGTGTGGTGAATACACGTATCTTTCTACATTGCTGGCATTAATTACCAAAGCAAAGATGGAAGGATGATGTTTTTCTGGTACTTAGGTCTGACTCACACGGGTGATCCTGGTTAAATAAGATCAAGTATTCCTGCTAATGGATGCTTTCTGTGACCCCGCCATCATGGAAGAGTGATGCATTACTGTGCATTTTCACTAGTGGTTTCTTTTCGGTAGTAATTGCACAGCTACCAAGAGAGGTAATTGTTGGTTTGCAGATGTTACTGCTGTGGTCAGAGCTACTTGCTCCCACTCGCTGTTTTAATTTAATTCTCGTCTGATCTTTCCTTTTCATTTATTTAAAATTATGAAAGCAGTTTCTACATTTAACCACACAAAAGAAAAAACAAAAGCTGCCTTAAAAGCCTGATTGATTTTGAGCATTATAAAAGTGTAGCGAGGGTAGCTACTCGGGAACAAAGCGTGCTCAGTGATCACAGAGAAAGCTCACATGCTGGAAGAGAAAGCAAACTGAGATTGCCATGCTTTTTTTTTTTTTTTTTTTTTTTTTTTTCCCATAATCCACAAATAATAAGCATGGGGAACAAACAAAAGCACAGTTCATCAGTACAGCAGCACTCACTCTGACCAGAACACACAGGTTTTCTGCTGTTGCCTCCGCAGTATGTCTCTGGAAAAAGAAAAGTGGGAGGCGTTCTGCACAGTCATGCGGAGGAAGTGCCCCCGGTTCATTGTGCTTCCTCACATGCCTGAAGGTGCTCTGCATGTGAGCATTTGCAAGAATAGACCGTATATTAATGACTTACTAACCTCAAAGCCAAGTCCATACACTGCAAGCTACCACTGTTACCTTTCTTTTGTGCACTGTTACAGCAAAAACTGAGCAAAAAAAGCTTCATTTCAGAAAATGTTGGGTACAAGTATTGTATCAAGATGTGGTCTGTGGAAAAGTCAGCTCATACATTTACCAGAAAGCCATTGTGAGAAAACACATATGTACTGAAATCAGGATAATATAAACATACTTGCTAGCCAAAAATATGATGTTCTGTGATGGTGAAAGGTGCTTGAAAAACATTAAGAATAGCAAAGCAGATTCTTTCCTACCATAAAAAGCTTTGCTCAACACAGGAGGGCTTCATGACTGATGGAAAATATGAGAAAGGTAAACACAGTAGAATGAAATCACCAAGGCTT
Organism: Excalfactoria chinensis; assembly: GCF_039878825.1. NCBI lineage: Eukaryota > Metazoa > Chordata > Aves > Galliformes > Phasianidae > Excalfactoria > Excalfactoria chinensis. The sequence goes on from NC_092825.1 coordinate 116,613,190, forward strand.
ATTTTGAAATGAAGTTTTGGGGTTTCAGACTGCAGTTCTGCTGCACACTGTGTTTGCATGAGAGCTGCAAAGCTAACGAATCCCTGTGATAGGTGAATAAGCTGGCAGTTTGCATCTTTCAGTGATTTTCTTGTGGTTTTAAATTTTCATTAGTCATTTCCTCTTCTTTTTTTTTTTTTTTTTTTTTCATGCAATGGCTTTAATAATTCTCCATATATGCTGCTTCTTTACCCTGCTGTTAGCCCTGAAAGGAATTGGCAGGCCCCCTATCTAGCTTGTTAAGCTCTTGAAGCTTGCTGCATCCTGCATGCAGCATGTTTCTGATTATGCAGACAGCAGAGACATTTGAGCTCACAGCTGCTGTGATGCTGTCGGATCAATACACCCACAAAGCACAGCGAGCCTTTTGTGTAGGTTCAGAAATCAGATTTCTCTTGTCTAGAGGGCAATCTGCAAAACAAAATTTCCTAAGATGAGAAGTCCTCCTGGAGCTTCATGGAGATATGCATTTATCAGCGTATTTAACAAGGCAACAAGAAGCTTTCAAGACTGAGTGATAAGAAGGGGTTCCCTTCTTCATATCAATGCCACCTCCCCCTCCAGATCTCCCCCGCACCAACCTACAATTCACACGCGATAAGGCACAACATATGTTTCTCTTTAGACTTGCCTGCACAAATACCAAACTCCTAAAAGACGCATCAGTTGCGGACATAAAGCTGTCAGAAAACAGTTGTCAGCTGTATCTCTTTGTGATCTTATTAAGTCACTTGGGTCCTGATAGCTTCGTAAATGCCCTCTGTATAATCCAATTTATTGATAAAGTGTGGAGTCTGACTGGGTCAGCTTGAAGCCCACTCAGCTCTCAGTCTGGGGGATGGCTGCACTGCTGGTAATTTCTTTGCTTTCATTTCTTCTTTTGTATGGCTGATATGACTCAATCTATATTCTCTCCTTCCCTCTGTTACAGACAAGCTCATTTTTCTCTCTCCAAGTACACCAAACATGCAGCTTTAGTCTGCAATAATTGTCAGCTCAGTGACCAAGAGAGAGGAGTGGGGTACAGGGGAGGATCAATGTCATGAAGAGAAGACAAGAGTCATCCTTTCACTGCATTTGCTCTACCAATTTGCTCCCTAGGAATAGTTGTGTTTGCAGTGAGGAGGCTAATAAGTTGCACTGGCAACAGGACTCTGACTCTACAAGAGTATGACTCTATAAATTCATGAGAACTGACATACATATAAAGGCAATTTCATGTGCAGAGTAAATTGACATTGTGAAGGGCTTTGAGAATCTTTCCTATGAGGAGAGACTGAAGGAACTGGAGCTGTTTCGTGTGGGGAAAAGGAGGCTGAGGGGAGACCTCATTGCTTTCTTCCAGTATCTGACAGGTGCTGACAGCAAGAGCAGGGTTGGTCTCTTCTCACTGGTGACAGGTGACAGGACGAGGGGAAATGGCCTCAAGTTGTGCCAGGGTAAGTTGAGGTTGGCTATCAGGAAAAACTTTTTTACAGAAAGGGTTGTTAAGCACTTGAATAGGCTCCCCAGAGAGGTGGTTGACTCACCATCCCTGGATGTGTTTAAAACCGTTTGTATGTGATGCTCAGGGACATGATTTAGCGGAGGGTTGTTAGGGTAGTATGGTTAGGTTGTGGTTGGACTCAAGGATCTTTAAGGTCTTTTCCAACCTGAGTGATTCTAAGATTCTATGACATTTTGAACAATCTGGGCTCATCTCTGTGTGTCTTCTCTCAACTGTCAATGATTCCCTTAGAGACTGTATTTTGAGAAGGTACCCAATTTCACCTGAATATCACCTAGGGATGATTTTTTTTTTTTTTTCCCAGAGGAAACATTGCCCCAGAGGAAGGAGTATTGGAGCTTAAGGAAGATAACTTATGCTAACTTTTTGTTTAATTTGTTTTGTTGGTTTTTTATTTGGTTGTTTTTTTGTGTTTTGTTGTTGTTTTGTTTTCTTATTTTGAAAAGCAACTTGAAAAGAGATATTTTGTGGAGACATTTCAAAAAGCCCCTAAATGAACAAAATGTTAGGTGGAGTGTCAGGTCTGAGCATTGGCTTGGGAGGACCTGTGGAGAAAGAATTCTCTGTGGAGAATTCATCCCTGGATGTGTTTAAGAGCCGTTTGGATGTGGTACTCAGGGATATGATTTAGCAGAGGTTTTTTAGAGATGGGGTACTGGTTAGGCTGCGGTTGGACTTGATGATCTTCAAGGTCTTTTCCAACATGGGTAATTCTATGATTCTATGATTCTAAGAGAGGCAGACATTTCCCATTGAACCTGCACGAAGACTGAAACAGCTTTGCTTTGTGTGCTCACATCAACCTGGCTGAAGCAAATGAAGTTGGTAATGGCTGAATGAGGTGTTCCCCATGGAAGACAAAGTTTTTAAAATGTGACTGTCCAAATGTTTTTAACCAAGTCAAGAATGATGACTGGAGAGCTGGGGGTAGAGGAACTTTATAAGGCTCAAAAAGGGCAAGTGCAGAGTCCTACATGGTGGAGGAATAATTGCATGCATCATTACAGGTTGGGGCTGACCTACTGGAATGGAGCGCTGCAGAGAAGGATCCAAGTATTCTGGTGGGCACCATGCTGAACATGAGCCAGTAATGTACCCTTGTGGCCAAGAAGACTAGTGCTGTCCTGAGGTGTGTTAACATGAGTGTGGCCAGCAGGTCGAGGAAGATTATAATCCCCTTCTATTCAGCCATGGTTGTTGAGACCACATCTGGAGTGCAGTGTTCAGTTCTAGGCTTCTCAGTTCAAGAAGAACAGGGAACTTCTGGAGAGAGTACAGTAGAGGGCCACAGAGATGACTGGAGACCTAGAGCATCTCCCTTGAGGAAAGACTGAGATACCTGTGACTGTTTAGGGTGGAGAAGGGAAGGCTGAATAATGCTTATAAATATTGAAAGGGTGGGAGTCAAGTGGATGGTGCCCAGTGACAGGACAAGGGACAATGGGCACAATCTGGAACATGGGGTATTTTATCTGAACATAGGAAAAATTTTCTTTACTGTGAAGATGACAGCACTGGAGCAGGCTGCCCAGAGAGGAGGTGGTCTCTTCTTCTCTGCAGATATTCAATCACATCTGGATGCTTTCCTGTGTAATCTGCTGTATGGAGCCTGTTTTAGCAGAGGATGACTTGATCTTCAGAGATCCCTCCCAACCCCTACAATTCTATGCTTCTGTGACTAATTTAGAAAGGCTTCAACAAGAGCAGAGATCTCAGAAAAGCATCCATTAGAAGCAAAGAATTGAAAACATGCAGTAAGGTGAAGCCATTTTTTTGAGAGCTACAACTATGCAAATGATTTTGTATAGTTTATTGAAGAAGTCCCATGGCTGCACTTCCTTTCATTATAGGAAGGTATCTTGAACGCACTCTCTTGCCTGGAATTTAATTTTAAAAGGGATGATACTAAGTGATGACTTTGCTTAATTTCACACCAGGAATTCTGGTAGGATAATGTGTTTTTTAACTGAAAGTTGAAAGCTGCCAATGCCTTCAGTATTTCACTTTCCAGTTTTGCTCACAAAATGATCAAGAGCTAGCAACTGACTGATATAAATATTCTGAATGAAGTATTTTTCTTTCTCAAAGTTAGTATGGTGTAGGTAAGTAGGGGAAGTCCCATTGAGGTTTCATATTGTGGTAGACCATGAGGGTAAGATTACTCCCTCTTTGCATTTAACCATTGAGAGCCTCTCTGAGATGATTCATACTCCTTCTTTTGGACACCTAAGTTAGGGTGCAGTGTGTATATTTTGCAAGTACTGGTTTCCCTCTGCTGAGCAGGCCAGGTGTCTGCCTTTTGATGGATGGATATATTTAGTTGCAGAAATGCTACCAAAGTCAATTGACTGATGACATTTTATGTATTATTGCCATAAAACTTTTGCACAAACTGATCTTCCAAACTGATGCAAAAGCAGAGGTTCATAACGGCAGACAAACTTCACAGGAAGTCCTTTGTTACAGTAATCTTGGCTTTCTTAGTCATGCTTTTACTTGGGCTGATTTATCCTGAGGCTACAGACTGTGGATATTTTTTCTACCTGTTGTTTTCATGGTATTTGCATTAGGAATATAACTATATCCTTGATATTAGAGCAACGCAAATTGCTTTTACTGGAAGAAAAGAAAGAAGCAAGAAGACTTTCTTTTATTCCACCTGCCTATCTCATTTCCTTTCTCTAACTCAGTTGAGTACGTTTTTCATTTTCCTTTCAAAGTGCACTTTTATTTCCAATACTGGAAAGTATATTTACAAATGGGCACCATTTTCTTAGAGATGGATGAAATCTGTTACTGTCCCTCTTCATTTACAACTCAGTTTTAAGGATGAAACTTTCAGCCATATGAAAGCATAGCCAGGTATTCCATCAGTATTAATCTGAGTACACATGAGGAGGTATTTTTATTTTGGGTTTTTTTCTTCCCAGAAAGAGAAAAATAAGTTCAGGGCACTGAGTACAACCAGACATCTGTACTCTAAACCCGGGCAAGACCTCAAGCTTGAAAAGTGATCCAAGTAGGCAACTCTGTGGTATTTTTAGGCATCTCTTGTAGTCCCTTGGAAAAAGGGCCAATTACTGTTTAAAGTTCATAATCACTTTCACAGGCCATAATCTCTCACAAGTCACATGTTCTGTCCCCATTCTATTATCAAATGTGTATCTGTCATATTCCTAAAATATAGGTACCTTTGGACATAGAGTAGGCATGACATCAAAAGAGGGGGAATGCACTTCATTCTATCTGTTCTGTGAATAACCAGTCTTTGGCCCAGTATAACAGAAAACAGATTCCATCTAACTGGATTAGTTTGACCACTTGACCTTTGTACATGAGAGAAATGACTGTATGCTAACAATTTACCTGGTAAGTCATTATCCATATGCTGCATATACTGGACCCCAAACTTTCTGAACTGCTCTCATTACAGCCTATCTGGTGACTTTATTCTAAAGTATGATTTTAAACAGAAAACAGATGGTGATAATACTAAGAGCTGGATTCTAGGATGTATGTCAAATGATCACTTCCTGATAAATCACTGCACTTCCTTTGAGTAATCATTAATAATTTATTCAAATGAAAGCCATATCAACTTTCATCTGTTTTCTGTTCTGAAGCGAGGACTTGTAGGTACAGACATTTATGCATATCAGAGAGTCCTTTTTCATACCTGTGGAAAGTTGACTTGTGGAAATCAAGAAGAAATTATTTGTTGGTCCCCATAAAAAGAATGACATTGTATTGAAACAGATGGCTCTATCCCAAATTCAATAATTAATTCAAAATGCAGACAATGAGGAGCTAAGTTCCCAAAGTAAAAGCTCTCCAATGGATCAAACTGTGCAAGAACTTGAGCTGTTCAGCTGACTAGTAATTACTACAATTTATAACAAAAGAAAAATTTTTATTAATTTTGAGCATAATGCAAGCAAGAGTGTGGTAAAAGATTTCTTTCACTGGTGAACAGATGACTTGTGAAATTATCTGGTACTGATCTACACTATCCTGCTGTTGTTGTGCACTTAAGCCATCATAACTGAAAAGAGGGGCTGTTCTAAGTGAATGGATGGACTGGTTAAAGATGTAAGAAGATAATCGATCAGTTTACTCATTATACTTGACTGGTTTTCCTGTTGCTGCATATACAAGTTGTAATAGGTTAATTATGATCTATTGTAAAGATCTGTTGGCTGTACCAGGCTAGGAAGTCACCAGGAAACTCCTTAGTCTGGTACAGCCAACAGATCATTACCCATTACTGCTTTTCCTCATGGGGGTGATGAAGAAGATGCACATCATTCAAAGGCTATCAAAAGAGACTTCAGAGCCTTGGATTGAATTGATGGCACAAGTCATCTCCTCATCTCTGCTTCCTGTAATGGGTCAGACACTGAAAGAAATGGAAGGATCAAATCTTAGCTTCATGGCTGGTGCCATGAATGTAGTTTTGTTGGTTTTCTTTTTTTGACATTGAGATGGCCTACATGGAACATGGCTTGTGATTACCAGATAGGTTTCACCTCTCTCAAAGGTGCAAGAGGGTCCTTGGGGAAAGCAAGCTGAGCTCATTGGCAGGACTTTAAACTAGATTTGAATGGGGAGCAGGGTGAGGTCAGTAATAGCAAGCTAGCTCACAGTAAGTTGTGGGACAGCCTAGCTCACTTTGAGGGACAGGCTGTTAGCAGGTGCCCCCAGTGTGCTGTCCTGAGATGTTCTGGCAACACTGCAGCACACTTGAAATCTTATAACCATGAGCCAGGGACCACTGAAGCAGTAGGAGAAAGCAACAGGGAAGAAAATCAAGAAATCACAGTATTTTCTTTCAGTCATCATTAAGAATTAATTATTAAGAATGTCATCATTAAGTCATCATTAAGAATCAACCAGAATCATTAAGAATTAATTCACATGGAAACCATATCAAATGTTCTTCACACACCCCTTAAAGAGATGGGTCAGAAGGTGCAGACTAAGGGTGCAATGTCCCTCCCACTGTAAGTGAAGATCAGGTTCATGACCACCTGTGGAACCTGAATATCCATAAATCTATGGGTCCTGAAGAGATGCATATCAGAGTCCTGAGGGAACTGGCTGATGTAATCACCAAACCACTCTTGATAATATTTGAAAAGTCACTGTAGTCAAGTGAAGCCTCTGGTGACTGGAAAAAAGGCACTGTCACACCCATTTTTAAGAAGGGTAGAAAGAACAACCCAGGGAACTACTGAGCTGTCAGCCTCACCTCTGTGCTGAAGATGACTGTAGAACAGATCCTTCTGCTAAGGCACATGGAAGAGAGGGAGGTGATACAAGACAATTAGCAGGGTCTCACAAAGGGCAAGTCCTGCCTGACCAACCAAGTCACCTTCAGTGATGGTGTAACAGCATCAATGGACAAGGGAAGAGACACTGTAGCAGAAATGCTAAATTGCAGCTTGAAGCAGTGATTGAGAACCTTGTGGGAAGGCAGGGCCAACCCAGGAGAGCTCAAGTGCATACAATGCACCTGAGTGACCAGAAGGGGGTGGAGCCAGGATCCACCCCTTCCCAGACCTCATTTAAGGGTTGGCAGTGGAAAAAATAGTGTTTTGTTGGAGATCCCTGCACAGCTTCTGAAGGTAAGCATATTCTTTCCTTTATTTCTGTGTTCACAGCTGCTGTATTTGAGCAAATCCTCACTTTCTATAGCCTAGGTCCTTGCTACTTTGCTGTCGTTGCTGCGCTTTCCATCATGTTACATCCACTGATGTAATCTATGTAGACTTCAGTAAAGCCTTTGATGTGTTCCCCCACAATATCCTTCTTTCTAAATGGAAAAGAAATGGATTTGACAGGTGGGCTGTTCAGTGGACAAAGAATTGGTTGCAAAATCATGCCCAGGGAGTAGCAGTAGGCTCAGTGTCTGGATGGAATTTAGTAATAGGTGGTATCCCTCAGGGTTTAGTATAGGAACTGATGCTCTTTAATATGTCCATCAGTGACACTGACAGCAGGATGAAGAGTGTTCTCAACAAGTTTCTTGATGACACCAAGGTGTGTGGTGCAGTTGACACACCTGAAGTATGGAATACCATTGCTGCTTGACAGATTTAAGTAGTGGGCCCAGGTGAATCTCATGAGGTTCAACAAAATCAAGTGCAGTCTTGCATCTGTGTCAAGGCAACCTCTACTATCAATATAAGCAAAGGGAAGAAAGGGTTGAGCATGTCCCTGCTAAAAAGTACTTCAGTGTCCAAGGAGATTTGATAGTGTCTATTTTTCTTTTAACTCATATGTCTTCTTTTGGAACAAGAGCCAAATGAAAACTTGGGATCATGGTTAGTTTGAATTAGTCACAGAAAAGGAGGTTATTCCTTTCTTTAAGAGTTTGCAGTCTTACTTGCACTTTAACCTCTGTTGCTTCATCTAATAGAAGCCACTAGAAGCTGTTCAAAAGCACTACTGTATTTAGGTATGTAAACTTCCTTCTATGTGTTGATTTCATTAATCCTCTGAGAATGTGTTTGTTTTATGTTGTTAATCTGAGCATCAAAGGTAAATGCAATGTGGAAGTTGAGACAGAACTAAGTAATGGTGTTGAACTACTCATAGAAAAATATAGGACCATTATCCCCGCTTCAGTCATAATGATTGGCTCTGATGGAGGACTTTCTCTAAACTGCTGCATGATAAGTAATACTGTTTTTATCACAGCTTGAATAAGTCTCACAAAATTCTGTTAGTTACTGATAAGGATGTTAGGAGATATGGACATGACAGGGTAACAATTTTAGGAATACAGAGCATCAGCAGAAGCAAATCAGTAACATGAGAGAAAAACAACCAAAAAAAAAAAAAAAATCAAGTACGTGACTTAAAAGCAAAAATAAGAACAGCAGGCAGTTTCTTTTATTTATTTATTTATTTATTTTGCCCCTAAGGAAATTCTGGAGGAACTGATTGCTTGGGAGACGTAGGTAAGGAGTGTGGCACTGGATGAGGATTGCAGTGCATTCTGTACCATGAGGCCTCAGGGTAAACAAAATGGGAGCAGCATGTTTTTGTAGAATTATAGAATTGTTTGAGTTGGAAGGGACCTTTTAAAATCAACTACTTCCAATCCCCCTGCTGTAGGTAGAGGCACCTCCCATTAGATCTCACGCTTAAGCAGTATAAGAGACAATGCTAATGCCCAGTGGCGCAGTGGTTTAAGCTGCTGCCTGCAGCACTGGAGGGCCCGGGTTCGAATCCCCCCCCTGTGGCGCAGGGGTAGAAGTGCCGCTTCGCTACACAGGAGGCTCGAAACCCGGGAGTTGGACTCGATGATCTCTAAGGTCCCTTCCAACTCGCATGATACTATGATAAAATTAGAATCTTGAATATTGTCCTTCCTCCAGATATAGGACATCACTGGTAGGAAGGCCCAGGTGATTTTGTTACAGTGACATAGCTAAAATTATCAAGGAAAGAGCATAGGAGTGAGCTGGGGGTTACCTGGTCTTTTACTCTTTCCACAGTAATGATAGTATTTTTTTTTCCTTCTTTTTTGTATTTCAACATCTGATGGTTTTGTGATAAAGCAAAATCATGAACCCTGATCAGATCCTGAATATTTTCCACCCTTTTCCAAGCCCCTTTGCTTGCCTTTTACTGTGCATTTATAGATGATGCATGCCATTTGGTTCTGTTGTATTGCACAAACCAAGATAATTCATAGTGCCATTCCCAGTCAAGATGGGATATATCATAGCTTGCTCCCAGTGTGTGTTGCCAAGGGCCTTAATCTTCTGCTTCAGAGTTATAAATAAGTTTTGATTTCTTTAGAAGATATAGAACAGTAAACATCCCAGAGAACTCTATGTTTACATTCTAACGGATGCTGCACCCAGGAGAGCTTGTTTAAAGCTTGCTCAGGGATCTTTGCTCCAGAGATATCCTGACCAGGCTGAATTTCAGACAAATAGCTTTTTGAGGGTCATTCTTAGGGTGAGGCACTGGCACAGCTGCCCAGAGAAGCTGTGGTGCCCCATCCCTGGAGGCACTCAAGGCCAGGTTGGATGGGGCTCTGAGCAGCTGAGCTGGTGGGGGGCAGCCCTGCCCATGGCAGGAGCTGGGGCTGGGTAGGCTTTGAGGTCCCTTCCAACCCAAGCTGTTCTGATTCTTAAAGTCTGTTTCAGGCAGTGTTGTATTGCTGAACGATGGGAAAAGTACCTCAGGAAAAGGCAAAGGACAGACCCTATAATAATAAGCATTCTTTCCACACCCTGTATTTTTCATGTCCCATATTTCAGTTAGAAAGCTTGGTGTTTTGAACCATGTCTCACTAGTTCTGTTTTATTGTGGCTGGTAAATATTGTGAGCAAACAATCAAGCAGCTACATGCATATTACAGATAAGCTGAGAGTTTTTAACTGCTGCACAGAGTAAGGATAGATAATGTAATAAAACTTTGTTAGAAAGTTTCATCAATTAATCTGTCATGGCAGGCTTGGCTGGTAGGCGCACACACAAAAAAGCATCACTTCCTGCTTTTTTTCACTTTGAGTTTCTGTGGTAGTTTCCACCTCTCTGTGATTTGTCATGTGGGGGCATGTTGCTCAGGCCTGAGCTCAACAGAGGGAAAGGGAGCCCCAGAGAATTCAGTGTGGTCACAGTGACTGGTGGGAGAGATCTCCCCTGCAGGGCCTTGGTGGGGATTACACCCTCCTGCAGATGCCCTGTGATCTCATAATCCCTAACCTATGACTTCCCTCTGATCTCCTCTCACTTTGAATTATTTAGAATTCAAGTAAAAGGAAGTTTAGGGGAAACCAATTATGAAAAGCTATTGTCATTAACCCCCCATAACATTTTAGCCAATTTAACAGGGTGGCTAATGAGAGCAGTGGAGGAAACCCTGGGAGGTGGCACGGATGTATTTCATTTTTCTTCTGTTTTTCTTACTTTCACCACATCTACTGAAATAAATAACCAAGCAAGCTGTGTTTCTAGTGTGCATTTAACAGTTTACATCTTACAGTCAAAGGAGTGGAGTTCTTTAAATTTTTCATTCACTTAAGAATTTTAATTGATGTAGTACGCATAACACTAGACATTTCCTCCACATACACAAGAACAGACCCGGAAATGAGAGGTTTGGTTGCTACTCAAACGTGGATCCACTTCATCACTCTTTCCTTTGCACAGAAAACTGGATTATTTCATTATAGCTTTGTAGTAAGCCTCTTATAATACACATTGTATTAGGTGGTTAGTGTATCCCTTCTGTTTCTGTTTGTGTGTGTGTGTTTTCTAGCTAATTTCAGAGTTTCAAATTCAGATAGACATATTTGTAAAGAATGAGTAACTCCTTTATAGTTTAGACTTTTTTTTCCCCATTTTGTTATTAACAAAGCCCTAAAACATGCATTCTGAACTTATTTTTATAAGGATGTTTGCGTAAAAGTGAAAATTCACTTAACTTTTTTTTTCCTTAGTGCTTTTTAAAGGTGTTGCTTAAATATTTTCACTTGCAAAACTGTCCCCTACTATGCCTCTCCCCCGAAAATAACACACTTTCTTTTGCTCTGTGGGCTTTTCTGCATAGAACAGAAGGCAGAAGAAAAACATGCACATTCCAGAAATAACAATGGTAGTAATAATAATTTATTACTGATGAATACTGAAAAAGCCACAATTATCAAAACCTGTTTAAAAAACAAACAAAAAAACCCAACCTTATTAAGCACATTTACAGGGAAAGGAGAAGCATTCCCAAATAGATTTTTCAGTATAGCAGAAAGGAGGGAAAACGCAGTGGGAATCGATTACACACACATCAATGAGTGGCTTCTTTTCTCACTCTTTGCTATTTTTGTGTTTGCCATTGAACTGCATTTTTGGGGGGTGATGGGATTTATTTTTTTTTACTGTCATTTCAGCTGAGTGCTTTTCACAATATGTCTCTGATCTCTGCTGAGGTCTCAAGGTGTTGCAGTAAGATAATTTATAATAGGTAATATGACAAACATCCATCATTTTATCCAGTATTTTTATAAAGCTATCATCAGATCTATTTGAAAACTGTTCCATATATTCAGCTTTTAAAGGCAGACATAGCCCAGACATTTCACATGATGATATATGCACTGGAGTGACTTTTATCATTTTACGAATCCAAAGTAATAAATGTAATCACCGCTTAGTTTAATTCACTTCATGATGTCATATTCTTTTAATGTATGTTGGATTCTGTCCCTTCCTTGCTATCATATTGGAAAGGCACCGTTGACTATGCAGAAAAATATCATTAGAAGAGACTTCTTTATCTCTTTTGCACCTTTGACATCTTCCTCCCAGCAATAACTAGCTTAATATAGCTGTATTCTTCCTCTCTTCAAGCAAAAGTAATTAATCTACTTCCAGAGATCTGCAGAATCTCATGTCTCAAAAAGTACCTGGTTTTGCTTAGAATGGCTTTGTTGTCATCACACGATTGAAAAATGATCTGAAACATTTTATCAAAGATCAAACTAATCCCAACTGTATTTACTATGAGCTAAGTATTTGGCCTGGGCTGAGTCATTCCACCACGTTCTGCGATAGTGAGCTCCTTGAACCAGACCAGTACTGGAACACGCCGTCCACAAGTTCAATCAGACTACAACATGTCTGTAGAACTGAGTTTAAGTTTGGCTGTAGATAAGTATGGTGATGAACTTTTTACTGTGTTACTGCTAGAAACCACAAAATAAATTTCATATGATGAGTAACTGTGACAATCTGAGGAAATGGTAGTTGCAGGCTTTATGAATTCTACTTAAATTAGGAGTTTTATGTTAGATTTTAAATTCCAGTATGAATTTAGCCCTGGGTGCCTTCAGCACTATCTTTCTACTGCTGCATCTGGCTGGAATTCAACAGGACAATGGCACAGCACTATTAATGCTGTATTAAGTCTTTATAAGGAAGAATGGGGCAGATTATTTAGCTGGGTCTGTTGTAATATAATGAGGGGAAATGGTTTCAAAAAAAAAAAAAAAAAAAAAAAAGGGGAGTAGAGATTTAAATGTAATATAAGATTTATTTATTTGTATTTATTTTTAAGTCTTTTTGCAATAAGAGGCGTGAGACACTGGAATAGGTTGCCCAGAGGGGTGGTGGGTGCTTCATCCCTGGAGATGTCCAAGGTCAGGCTGGATGGGTCTCTGAGCACCTGATCCAGCTGTAGGTGTCTCTGTTCACTGCAGTGGAGTTGGACTAGGTGACCTTTAAAAGTCCCTTCCAACTCAAACAATTCTATGATTCTATTATTAACCTGAGAAAATCTCATTCAAACGTTGGTAAATGGAGCAATGAAACAACTAACGCTCACCAGGACAAATGTATCCAACTTATTTTTAGGAAGCCAGAGATCAGAGTAGTGGAATTTCTCCCTGTAGAGAAGGATAGGAATTAGATGTCATTTTTGCAAACCTTTAACTGAAAGTGTTATCAAAACTGAGGACAGGAGAGAAGCTAATGCTCCTCTGAAGATATGATTAGCCAAGAAAGAAGAAAAATGACTGCATAAGAGGAGGGTGAGTGTTGAAAGAGTATTTAAAAAATAAATAAATAAATAAATAAAAATTCCAAAGGCAGCTACCACCCCAAATTGCACAGAGTTGAGATAGAAAAAAGTAGAAAAAAAATGGGGGAAGGAAATAGAGGCATGTGTGTTTATTATTTTGTCTAGTTCTGTATCCTTCCTGTGCTAACTGAAGTAGAGGATAATTGTATTTAGAAACCCATACACATCTTGGGCATCTGTTAACTTTCATCTGTCCTCTGTCACTGAAGAGTAGCATGTAAGTCTGGCATGCTGCAGGCTAGATTTAAAGTGTTTAAATCACTGTGGTGTCTAGAAGCCTAAAACAGCCTAGAGACCATTTAACCCCATTTCTATACAGAGATAACAGGTATCCATATTTTGTCTTAGAAGGTGTCAGATGCCAAGGACGAGGCAAAGACCTATGAACCAAGAGAAGAAGAAACTCATATGAACTCATAAGAAACTGGGGTCCCAATACAGCAAGTTAGCTAGTATTCAGCTAGGGTTAGCCCCATTTGAAATGAAATAATAATCAAGAGTAATGGGAGAAACATATTTGTAAGTAAGTGAGTTTGCAAATTCAGTTCTTAAACTCTTGGATTTGGACCAGAGCTTCCTCATTTATATATTGAAAAACACTTATATTAACATTCTGGTTAATTAATAAAAGCCTTTCACTGGAGTGCAAAGTGAACAGTAATTCTCAGTTACATTAATGATTTTTATTTTTTTCTGAAATAGAAGCTTCTAATATTTATCTTAATCTCTTGGAGGACAGGGGAGAGCAATGCTTATCATAGGGGTTGAAGGGACTTCAAAAGATCATCAGGTTCAACCCCCTGCTAAAGCAGGTAGTCTACAATAGGTCACACAGGTTAAGCATCTGGAGGTGTCCTGAATATCTCCACAGAAGGAGACTCCACAACCTCTCTGGGCAACCTGTTCCAGTGCTCCACTGTCCTTACCATAAAGAAGTTCTTCCACATGTTAGTACAGAATTTCCTATGTTCAAGTTTTAGGCCATTACTCCTTGTCCTATTGTTACACACTACTGAAAAGAGCCTGGCCTCATCCATTTGCCTCCATCTTCCCTTTAGATATTTATAGAAGTTTATCAGATCCCCTCTCAGTCTTTTCTTCGGGCTGAACAGATCCAGGTTATTCATCAGCCTCTCCTCATATGGGAGGTACTCCAGGCCCTTAATGATCTTTGTGGCCCTCCATTGGACTCCTTAAAAAAAAAAAAAGCTTCAACCTGGGCCAGGGGAGATTCAGACTGGATGCTGGGAAATACTACTTCTCTGAAAGAGTGGTCAGGCACTGGAATAGGCTGCCCAGGGAGGTGGTGGAGTCACTGAACACTGGAGGTGTTCAAGGAACATTTGGACGTTGTGTTGAAGGACATGGTTTAGCGAGAACTAGTGGTGATGGGTGGATAGTTGGACTGGATGATTTTGTAGGTCTTTTCCAACCTTGGTGATTCTGTGATTCAAGGAGGTTCCTGACTTTTTTGAACTTGGGAATTTTGAACTGGACACAGTTGTTTAAATATGGCTTTACTAGGACAGAGTAGAATGGGAGGATAACCTCCCTTACTCTGCTGGCCACACTCTCTTCTAGTGTACTCCAGGACACCATTGGCCTTGTTGCTTACAAGGGCACACTGCTGGCTTGTGATCACCTGGTTGTCCAACAGAATACCCAGGTCCTTCTCTGCAGAGCTCATTTCCAGCAGGTCATCTAAGGTGCTTGCATGTTGCTAACAGGGAAGGTTAGCAGCTGTGTACCTGGGGCTAGCTTACACATCTCTATGTGGCACAGCACTGCCAGACAGACAAGTTTCTGGGCAGTGCTCAAACACCTAATTTATCTGCAAGGGTAATATTGAATATAACATGTAATATGAAAGACACAGACATCCCCTCCCATCATTGTCCTCAGCACACACAAAAGTAGCAGTTTTCTTCATATGTTTTCAGTGTTTGTGTAAAGACGCGCTACAGCGTGGTCCTGGAAATCTTTTCAGTATGCTTATGAATGCAGTTACATTTTATGTTATTCTAAAACAAATCCCTGCCTTAGTGTCCTAGATATTTGTTACTGCTGTTATTGGGATTTTTTTTGGTTTTGTTTTCTGTTGTGTTTTTCTTTTTCTCTACAGTATGACTGGACTGGATGATCCTGTAGTTTTTTCCAACTGTGGCGATTCTGTAACCATTATTACTAGCAATTCACACATATAACCTTAGTGCAGAAGAGAATTCCTCTTCCCTGTTCTTTGACCTACCTTTGATTTCTACTTCCAGTTCTATCTCATGCTTTGTTTTGATTTATTTGTGACATTTACTCTGTGATCTACCCTCCTTTCTGACATTCAATGTCAGGGAAAAGTCCTTCATAGTGTTGGTAACCTTCGGCCCCAGTCCTGATGTGAATTGAAGGCAGGGTCTATCTTTTAATAAAAACAGTTTTTGATTTTTTCCCAAATTGAGGAGATGCTGACCTTCAATGCTAGCCCAGTAGTGGAGACATAAACTTTAGATTGTGAACAGAGGAAGTGAGCTGACAGGTCAGTTAGGTCATGATCTCAACTTCGATGACTAAGAAGAAAGGCCCACCAGAAAGTCCCATCTTCCCAATAAGGGGCAGGCAGCCAGGGACACTGGGGCAACCCTGGCTCTTAGCATCTCTTTTGTGATGGGAATAAGCTGAAGCCAGTGTGGACATGGGCCTACAGATGAGGGTCAGGCCTAGGCTCGGTGAGAGGTATTATGGTGAGACATTGCCCTGGCATGGCCATGTGGACTTCAAAGTTCTGACATTACGTTGCCAGTGCATGCTTAAGTTGTTAGTAAGTCATAGGTAGCAAATTACAGGAACAGCTGGGTTTTCCCATCACAAGTTAAAAGCAGATACAGATCAGAGCCTTGCATGCCCTGTATTGCATTATGTCCTGAGCAAACTTACTGCTGGCTTTGGGCCAGGAAGTAATTTTCCAGTCATTTTTCCAGCTGCAGACTGGAGTGCATTGAATGTCGCCTTTATACTCCTCAAACACTAGGCCCTGAGACAAAGAATATGTGTGCTCTACAAAGACGTTTTGTTATAACGAAGTGGATTGTATTTACAGTTGGGATTACAGTACATGGAAATCAAGATATAGAAATACAAGCAAGAAAACCTCTTGCTGATGATACTGAACAAAATAAACCCCAAAGGAACTGCCATATACTTACATAGTCATCATGTGGCTCATTGGGAAAGCTGAATATATTGGTTTTGTAAGGTTCCCAGCACATCTGCAGTTGTACCCATGAGCCTGTTTCAATACATTACAAGAAAATGCTGCATGTTTTGGGCCACATGAAGTGCAGGATTTACATAGAAATTGCTAGCATCTCAGTTTTATTTCACAACAGGACAAAATGGGAAAATTTCAAAAATCTTCTTTAGAATGGTAATTCTGAAATATTAATATATACAAAATACGAAAATAATCAAGGATTCACTGAAATGCTGTACTTATTCAAAGCATTACAATGGCTTGTGTTGATTAATTCCAGTGCTAAGCTGCAGATCATGACTGTGCATTGTCTTGAGGGAGCTGTAGTACCAAATCTCATTCATTCCCACACTGGGAGCAGTGTCCCTGGCCTGGCTCCATCTTCTGTAAAGCACTTAGATTCACAGGACTTCCAAGATGAATCCTAGTTTTGTAAGGAGTTATGTGCATTATAGGAAACAGATAATTTCAGCAAAATCTGCTGAGAGGGACCTGGGCGTCCTGGTGGACGACAGGTTGGCCATGAGCCAGCAGTGTGCCCTTGTAGCCAAAAAGGCCAATGGCATTCTGGGGTGCATTAAAAAGAGCGTAGCCAGCAGGTCAAGGGAGGTGATCCTCCCCCTCTTCTCTGCCCTGGTGAGGCCTCATCTGGAATACTGTGTCCAGTTCTGGGCTCCCCAGTACAAAAAAGACAGGGATCTCTTGGAAAGAGTCCAGCGGAGGGCCACAAAGATGGTGAAGGTCCTGGACCATCTCCCCTGCGAGGAGAGACTTAGGGAACTGGGTCTGTTTAGCCTTGAGAAAAGAAGGCTGAGAGGGGACTTGATCCAGGTTTATAAATACCTGAGGTGTGGGAGCTATAGTGGCGAGGCTGGTCTCTTTTCAGTAGTGCGTGGGGACAGGACTAGGGGAAATGGGCTGAAACTTCAGCATAGGAAGTTCCGCACGAATGTGCGCAAGAACTTCTTTACAGTGAGGGTGACGGAGCACTGGAACAGGCTGCCCAGGGAGGTGGTGGAGTCTCCTTCTCTGGAGATATTCAAGACCCGCCTGGACGCCTACCTGTGCGACATGGTGTAGGGAGCCTGCTTTGGCAGGGGGGTTGGACTCGATGATCTCTAGAGGTCCCTTCCAACCCCTATAATTCTGTGATTCTGTGATTCTGTGAAAAGCAAAAGAGAAAAGAAGTTTAGAACTATAGCACATGCATTATAGAATAGTTACTATATGTTTACTTATTCATGACAACTCAAACACACACACACACACACACAAATAATTTTTACAAACTTACCTTTCGAGTCTTTCAAGCCAGCAAGACTGACTTGTATCCATTCCCCTCAAAATAAAGCTTTTCACTTGGTTATTACAAATGTTTTAGCAGAATAACAGAAACTGTGCAATGATGGGGTTCTTTGAAAAGCATCCAATACCTGATGAAATGGTTTTAAACCCAGTAGTGGAACTTCAGCTCTAAGCAGACGTCCTCCTCTGCTCTTGCCTATCCCTGCACTACGTTTAGCACTCTTTTTCTGTTACTCCTCAGCTGAAGGCTGCTGCCTCGCATGCAGAGGACTTTTTGTTGGAGATGTTTTGTTGTTGTAAGTAAATCCACTGTGCATGCCAATGTGAGGCAAAACAAATTCATCTTTAAAAGTTGCTAAATACCCTTAATGAAGTGGGTTTTGATGACTACACAGAGTGTATGCAAATTGAGCTAGTTTTTTTTCTGGAGGGCAAATACAGAATTAGTGGAGCAGCTTCATGAACCTTAGGCTACCTCAGCTGAATTGGGAGCTTATAGACAGGTGAAAAACTCAGATCAGAAGAGTCTTCCCAGAGCAGTCTCAGTAACGTATGTGTTCAACCTTGTGGAATTTTGGAAAGCCTCCATATCTGGTTCATGCATAATGAAGATGTCTGCCATTTTAAATCAATAAATGTGGTTGCTGTTTTCTTCCAGAGAGTAAAGTTCTGGTGGGCATAGCTGTTCGGGTGATCTCTTGTAATTGGAAGGACTGCATAATCTTAATATTTATTAGTGTGCCACTGTCAGATAAAAAATATATTCCTTATATGGGTAAGAAATGCATGCTATACTTCTAATAACTGCAGTGCTGCCTTTGACAAATGCCAGTTGTATATGAGTATGAATTTGCAGACCCACCAGGATGTCCAAAGCCTTACAAGGTATTCTCTGTACTTGTTGGTGGGTAAGAAGCTGGGGAATTCCTTCATATCTCCATTTGACTTCAAAAAAAAACAAAAAAAAAAAACTGAACTTCAGGCTTCTTCTTGAGTTTTATCAGCTGAAAAGGTACACCACGCAATCTAATTCCATGAGCATTTTAGTATCCTGTATAAGCCAGAAATGCGATACTTTTTGGCACATGTGAGCTATACTTCTTGGTGCTGAGAAATGAAAAAGAAGGAAAGCATTGTAACACAAAGGAGTGCTTCTTGTTTCAGATCTGTGCCTGCTTCCAACCAGTTCTCTGTTCTGCCACCTGATTTCTACAGCGTAGCCTTGTGAGATATGCGCATATTTCCTCTGCTTCTGTATATGACAATGTAAATAAGCTGTACCTTGTGAAATATAGTGCTTCATTCTAATGCCCCATTTTACCTGTTACAGAAAACTATTGGTAAAACTAGGACAGAAATCCATTGATTATTCTTTTTACATAGGCGTGTTTTCCTTTGTCTGCAGTGATGATTTGGGTAGTCATTTCATTCCAGCCTTATGAATGGTAGCATACTTTTATTTTGTTTGTCATGTAGCAACTGACCATATTTCTCATGTTTTTTTCCTTCAGATTTTATTTTATTTTTTTTCTCCTTGAAGCAGTGTTAGCATTGTAGGTAGCTGCATGTTTCTACCACTAAAGCAATTGAGATAAATTATATAATTATATAAATAAAGTCTTGAGATTCAGGCAGTGCCATAAATGACTTGGTTACTGGAAGAAATTTGTTGTCTGGCCTCTCCTTGCCTGGCATATACTCTTCTACTCTTTCTTTAGTCCATGTTGAGTAAAAGCTCTTTGGTTTTGGTGGCTGCCTTTGACTGAATATTTGGACATGATATAGTATGATGCAATCTTAATTTTATTATTATTATTATTATTTTTTTTAACTGATAGGAACATAATAATACAAACAAGACTGTTTCAGATGAATCAGGATTTTGCCATTTAACAATTTCATTGGCAGGCTCCAGAGGGAGGCTGAAATGCAGTTTTCCTTATGCCGTGTGCGTGCTGCAGTCCCTGTGACAGTTTACAGGAGCTGGAGCATTTCCTCCCCACAAAAGAAATATTGAACTAAAATGAAGGCCAGTAAATGCTTAATTACTGTTACTAAACCATCTTTCATATATATACTGTGAACACAAAACATATTGGACAGTGCTGCTGTCTGGCACATTTTCATAATACATGAAACTGGTAAATCAGAAACAGATGGAAGTACTGAAGTGGGAGAAATGCCCTATTCCCTAATTAACTTGATAACAATGCAGGAGAATAACAATATTTAGGTTTTGAGCAAGACCATTGGATTAGTATTCTCTCAAATAGAAGATGGGAGGAAAAAGAAAAAGGACATGAGAATTACTATTCAGGATATATACACACACACACACACACACACACACATATATATATATACATACACATATTGTTACACTACCTGCTCATGTTTATTACAGAGAAACTTACAAAACAGCTGTCCTTTGGTTCCATTCCCCATCATTATGAAAACTAGGGTGTCTGAGCTCTATCAGAAAGGGTAGTTACGTACTGGAATAGGCTCCCCAGGGAGGTGGTTGAGTCACCATCCCTGGATGTGTTTAAGGGCCTTCTGGATGTGGTGCTCAGGGATATGATTTAGCAGAGGGTTGTTAGAGTTAGGGTACTGGTTAGGCTGTGGTTTGACTTGATGATCTTCAAGGTCTTTTCCAACCTGGGTAATTCTGTGATTCTATGATTATTTCTTGAACCATCAGATATTCTGCTGTAATCACTGTATAATTTGTTCTTGTGTTTCAGCTTAATGCTAGACATGGAGGAAATAAGTCTGGAGAAATACTGAGTTTCTGAAAAAGATTTTCTGAGAAAACAAAAAAACAAAAACAAACAAAAAAATCAAGATGGAAATCAAAAGTAAACTGCATCTGTACTTTTAGTTATTAAAATGGGTCTGGAATGAAAAAAAATTGTTAAGGGTCTCTTTGGACCAGCTAATTCTTAATCTGGGCGGGCTTCATTCAAATCCTTCTGTGCCTGAAAGGTCCACACCTCTGGACCCTCAGCTGTGTCAAAATGTGTGTACAAACTTTTGCTTTCCTATTCTTACATGTCTGTTTTATGTACGTGGTTATACATGCAGATGACAAAAAGCTGGAAGTCTGAAAGCTAGAAGTCTGGTGTCTGATCCCTTGCAGGAGTGGGAAATGGTTTAGTGAGCATGTGGTGATGGCTTGACAGCTGGACTAGATGATCTTAGTGGTCTTTTCCAGCCTTAATGATTCTATGATTCCTTCGTCTAGAGCAGAAGTGGAGATTCATGCAGCCTAAGAGATGAACAGAATTTAATCTTGATTCTTGTGACCAAGTCATCTACAATCTCCTAGCAGTTAACAAAGGTGTTATTTTTATCATCTTTTGGCTGAAAAGAACAGGCAAGGATGAACAAACTAACAAAAAACCTGCAACTGAAAAAACTGAAAATCCAACATATATCCTATGGGCTGGTAGTTCAAATCCTTCTCTGGGAGGCAAGAAAATCAAACTGCCATGTGTAGAGGAGAAAATAGGCATTGATCTTCTAAGCTCTGGGCAAAGAGTCTAAAATCCTCTGAATTACTGAGCAAGAATACAGCTGCTGTCCAAAAGCTTTCTCAACTTTCTAGTCTTTCGCCTTTTCTAAAAATACATTTCAAAATAGTGGTTGTTTTATTATTATTATTTCTTATTCCATGGAAAACCTTCAAATGTTCCATCGCCTTCTGTTTTTTTTGCTTTATTTGGCAAGAAATGGGAAGTTTTTAATTCGTTTTCATCCAAATCAAAATACTTTTTTTGCGTATTTTCTTTTGGATGTAGATCCGAATACCAAAACATTCCAACAATCCCAAATTCAGCAAAAGGGGGAGAGTGTGAGTATTGTGCTGTTCCTCTTTCCAAGGGTTTTTCTTTAGGCAAGCTGATCTGTAGGCACACATCAAACTAAGATTCTGCTCTTACTCTTCTGTATAAGGAGATCCTGTAGTGCATAAATCAAGCTTTCTGAAAACTGGGAGAAGAGTAAAGTGAGTTCAGGCGCTCCATTTCAAACCTCTGAAGCCAAATGCAGGCATTGTTCAACCACATCTAGAAACCTGATATCCCCTGCTAGCTGTAGGAAATGGGGCATACTGTGCTTACAGAGGCCAAACATAGTTTGCCTGAGTCATGATCATGCTAAATTTTTGCTAAGTAGAAACGGAAAAAGAAAGGGAGAAAAGGGGGAAAAGATTCCATGTAATTACTTTTTTTTTCTTCATTTTAGAAAGAACTTCTAATGCTCTGAACAGGGGAACAGGCTTTCTCTTCTCCCTCTGTCTTCCCCATCCCCCCCAGAATAACTTACAAAATCTCTTTCAAGTGAAGCCTAATCTTACCCTTTGGAATTGGCTTCATGGCACTGGAGGAATTATGGTATTTCAAGCATTTGCTTGCTCTTGTCTATAGAAGAATTTCTGGTAATCTCCTAAGAACTCTTTGACATCATATACTTCTGACTGATGGACACAACTCTACACTGGAATAACGCTCAGTAGAGACAGGCAATGATGATGTGCTCGTGAAGCTCTCTGAATAAGATAGGGAGTGACCATGGTTAAACTTAAGGGAAATGGAGGGTGGCCTTTGTTT
The DNA here is from genome assembly GCF_039878825.1 of Excalfactoria chinensis. Classification (NCBI taxonomy): domain Eukaryota; kingdom Metazoa; phylum Chordata; class Aves; order Galliformes; family Phasianidae; genus Excalfactoria; species Excalfactoria chinensis. Next base: position 116,635,488 of record NC_092825.1, read on the forward strand.
CAGATAAATTACTGTATCAGTTGGGTGGATCAACTGATCCACAGTTTTCCCTGAGTTAATCAAGGATGGGAATGTCTTCTTGAGGTAGCCAGACCAGTTATGAGGAAAGTGTGAACATGGCTCAGACCCAGGATAGAGTATAAAATTGAGCAATCAATAAAGTGAACTTAGAGGGCAACTCTTCTGAACTGCCTTCATGATATGCATCCCTTTCTGTTGGGAATGTTTCATGTCATGATAGTGAGCATATAGAACCTGGAAATGAGAATCACATTTGCATTGTGATCCACACATGTGGCAACTGCTATATTGTGCTTGCATGGTGATTTCAACACATTGCTGTATCTCTCTGCTAAATCAAAATCCCACGTAACATCAAACATCATCAAATCTGTAAATGTGTTATTTAACTTTCCATGTGGAATAACTAAAAGAATCTGGTTAGGAAGCACTGGACTCTGACTCTGCTCCTGATGAACTTGCAGAAACTGAGAAGTCCATTGTGCTGCTTTCCTGATATTACTTTCTCATGGAAACTACTGAGATAGTCAGAAAAATATAACATGAAAGGGAAATCTACATTGGACCAGCTCTGCATGAAGATGTGATCCATGCTAGGAAAAGGTGAAAAATGATTATTCTAGATGCTGTGTTGCCTTATCTGAGGATGCAGTGCCATTACATCTTTGAGAGGAAGCAAAAATCTTGCTCAGTGCTCAGACAGCTTCCTCCTGAAGCTACAGGAGGCACCCTATTGGAGGAAGAATGGGCTTGGAGGGGCAGTAGAGGGGACAGGTCTTCATCACTTGCTTGTTCTTGCGGTGCCCATCCACATGAGCACTGATGTTATGTTTGTTTGTGAAATTTTTATGGTTAGCCAGAACAGGAAAGACTGCATATTTTGTAAACCTTGACAGTGCCTTTGCATCAGTAGCTTTCAAAATCAGTGGCTTCCTCCATACTCATGTTATATGATAGAGTTTTGGAGTAAGAATATTAGAAGATTAGCAGTCAAACATTCAAAAGTTAGGGAAACTCATATTTAAAACTCTGCATCACTACATTCATCATGATGTACCATTTTTTCTGTGTTCCTATGATGCAGCGTTAGGAAAGGAAATTATATGCCACACTTTAATTATTAACTATTCACAATTGACATATTTTGGTTGTAATTACTTTATTAGTTGCCTTGCGTCTCTTCTGAATGTATTTGTGATGTATTTTAATATATATTATTGAGATATTTTTTTTTCCTCTGTCCTTTTGGACAGAAGAGATCTGCAAAGTTCTGAGCTAAAACCTTCTGAGTTCTTGTCACAACTTCGGTACTTATTTTCTGAAAGACTCTACTGTTTCCCACTCAGTTGGTAGAAGAGGACAATAGTTTTTCAAAAATTCCCTTTACAGTTTAAAAGGATAAATTAACATTTGAAGTTATAAAGTGTGTAGGAGAGAAAAGTATTATTTGGAAGCCTTCTAAATCTTGTTGCTCACCAGAAGAAATTAGCAAATGATGCATCTAAATCTGTACTAAGCTTTTTCTGAACATATCTCCAAAGGAATCAGCTGTGATTTTCTTCAAATGTTTAATCACTTACAAAAAGACCTGTACAGAACAGGAATATTACGTTAAATTTAGAACAACCTAATCTATTTATAAACAATGTATTTTGTTTGACATGTCCTAGTCAGTTTCAAACTAGCTGGAGCCTTTTTTTCTAAAGAATGGTGTAATGTATCCTGAGCCGAAGCCTGAAGTGATGTTGGAATCTCTACTGGAAAATGGTGATTTATAATTGCCTTTCACTTAATATTCTCTGCATGTCTGTGTTTTAAATCACTGAGAATGTTTCTTGTATATACTCCAATATATTTGAAAGTGAAAGTGATTAAGAGACCCTACCTTCTGATTTCTCAATTGCTGCTTCTTTCTGACAACTCTGGACCATTTCTTAGTGTACTACAAGCTTAGTTATACTGTATTGTCACTTTATTCTTTGCAGATTTATAATGATTTAGTGGTCTTCCAAAGGCCAAGAAGCAACATTTGGCAATGTTTACATTATGTGGGGGTCACATCCGTTCAAGGAGGCATTTCAGCTACCACACTTACTATGTGGCAAGAGTAAGGATGACATTCAAACCATTGTGCAAAAAATAGATGTAGTATAACAGAAACATTTAGTAAGTAAATGAAGTGCATAAAGTTATATACTTGGGGAGTTGACATGCTACACTTCCCCCAACCCCCCCTTCATTTTATGAGGCCACTGAATCAGAGAAAGTCTAAAATAAGTCATTAAAACTTCAGAGGCTTGGCAGTGTTACATTTTGAAAATGTAGTCTAATGAGAAACCAGCTGTGGTCAGCCCCAACCAAAATTGCTTTTCCTTGAACTGCTTGTTTAAAATGCCAGCTGGCCAGCAACCAGCATATATGTAATGCTCTGTGTATTGGCATTTTGTAGTTGATATGGAACTTGATGTGATTTCTGAGGTTCAAATTTAATCCTAACATGGCTGAAAAGATCAGACCACAGGAATGGAAAGAGATCCACAGAATAACATAGCTTTTACATGTTTGTGTAAATATTAAGAAGTGTTTAAAATTATGTCCAGAGATAAGTTCCTTCCATTCAAGCCCTACATTGACTCTCTGAGATAAAAATGTCACTGCTTATTTGCTTTATACCTGGCCTGAAAAGGAAATACATGTTTGATTCTAAATCTACCCCTTCTGTGGAAAAGGATGCTGAGAGATCCAGGATGGAAGCATAGTAGCCTTCAGCTCTAGTTCCAGTGTTCACAAGTCTTCACAAATACCACATTATGCAGAGTGGATGCACCCACTACCCTGGGGCCATTGAGAAGTGACTGAAATGAAGATCTGAGGAGAACCAAGAATTGAATTTCTAGGTCTATGTGCTTGCAATGCTATACTCATTTCTCTGGTAGGGCCCACAGGCTGTATGGGAGCTTCACGGAATCATAGGGAAAGGAAGGATTACCTCCCTCGACCTGCTGGCCATGCTCTTTTTAATGCACCCCAGAATACCATTGGCCTTTTTGGTCATGAGGGCACACTGCTGTCTCATGGCCAACCTGTCATCCACCAGGACACCCAGGTCCCTCTCTGCGGAGCTCCTCTCCAGCAAGTCATCCCCCAATCTGTACTGGTGCATGCAATTATTTCTACCCAGGTGCAAGACTCCACACTTGCTTTTGTTAAACCCTATCTGGTTTCTTACTGCCCAGATCTTCAGCCTGTCCAGGTCATGCTGAATGGCATCACAGCCTCACTCATCTATCCCACACTTCCTCAGCTTTGTTATAAGGATATCGTGGGAGACTGTATCAAATGCCTTATTGAAATCAAGGTAGACTACATCCACCGCTCTCCCCCCATCTACCCAGCCAGTGATAACATCATAAAAGGCTACCAGGTTGGTCGAACATGACCTCCCCTTGGTGAAACCATGTTGACTACTTCCAAGCCTTTTGGTTGGGCTGCGTCAAGAGGCGCGATTGCAGCACAGTACACTCCTACTGCACGGGGGAGGTACCACCCAGCTTTGAGTCCAGGGGCTACAGTGAAAGATAAACATGGGCACTGTGGTTCAGCATCCTGTTCTGCTCTGTCACCTCTGTGACACACTTCTGTGGGAGTACTCTGTTATCTCCAGTGAATGCAGACCAACTGAGAAGAACTGATTTTAAGAAATCAGTCCAACAAGATGTATTAGGCATATATGATTCTAGGTGCATTTTCATATGTTTGCAAAAGGCGGTCTTTCACACCAATCTTATCTTCACATGATAGAACACTGAAGATTTTCTCCAGAGTCCATATTATTTGTATTCCCTAAAAGTTTAACAAGTTTACATGAATCTCTCATTGCTTGGAATGGAGCTTGTATTTTTTCCCAGAATAATGAAGCTGTTTCACAATCACTGGCAGACTTGAGGCCAATAAGATAACATTTCCTGCATGCTTCACATTCCAGTCTCTTGGATGGGAGCTTTTAGATATGGTTTCTTAAATACAGTTGGAGTTTTGAATTGAAATGTCTCTGAATGTGGCTCCAAGTCTCAGTCAGTTCATTTCTTGAAATGCTGAATTATATCGATGTGTTGACAGAGTATGGCTATACAATCCATTAGCAAAAGTCAACACCTGCTCACTAGAAAGCAAGAAACTCTTGTACCCAGCTGCAGCAGTTAAAAAGAGGAAGAAGAAAACCCCAAAAGTAAAAGCTTGTTATTTTCCACAAACAAATTAATGTAGGCATTTCTTTTTCACTTATTCTGGCCTGGTCTAGCATCCTTAATCCTTCTCTGGTGAGGTATTCAGTAGACAGAAAAAGCTGCATCAAGGTGAATTGGTTTCACATTAGTGAGATTTTGTTTTATTCTGAGAATATGGTGTTTACCATTCATTTTCCAAGGCACTGTGCTGGGACATTGCTTATTTGGCTGATTCTTTCCAAAACAGGAGAAATACCTTATGTCTTAGTGATTACTTCTCCTTATTTACTATCTATCTGTGATAACTAGCTAAAAAATAACCTTTTGCTGTGTCGTTAATTTTCAGATAAGGAACATGAACATTTCTAGTGCACTAACACACAAAGAAGGGGCACTGGAGTGGCCAATATAGGAAGCAAGAGAAAACACATATCTGCTTCTTTTGATTGTAGTGCTGTTCCATGCCTACTTAAAATGTTCATCAAAAATAGTCCATATCTTGGGGTGTTTTCTTAGCTGCGAAGCATATCCAATGGCTTTGAATCCAATGGCAGATAAATGTAACCTCCATCCAGATTGTCTCTCCATTCCTTTCTTTTTCTCTGCTCTCAGTTAAATCACCTCTACATGGGTACTTTCAGACCCACTGGAATTTCCATAAAGCAATCCAGTTCATTAATTCAGCACCAGTTTTTCCAGGTGGATTATGCTGAGTGCAAAGAGGGAGCTGATGAGCTCCTCTTCCACTCAAAGCTGGTCTGGTCGTGGTTGAAAGGGAAGTGGAAGGATCATTAAGAGGAGAGTAGGACATCATTATTTCACAGTAGGCACTTAGGTTCAATTCACTGCCTCTCCTGAAAGCCTTAGATAATATATGTAAATAACAATTTACTCCTAGTAACATTTAAAATCCAACCATTGCCTCAGTTTTGAGCCAAGGATCTTCCTTAGCTCAGGCTCCTAGCTATGTTTAGAAGCATTCAATTTTCAAGATAAGCAGGGAGTAACCCAGCTACAGGACTTTGGCTTTCAATGGGAAGTGAACTCCTCATTGGATTGAAGAAGCAGGCTCATATTTTCTTGTGTATTTTGACTTCTTCATCCTTTATTCTTGGTTGGACAGTGAATTCTCTTTGCCCGGATGGCAATAAGCCTCATGGCAAAACCTTGGACTCAACTGCCTTATCCTGGAAGACAATGTCATTTTCTGGCGAAGGATATTTTAGTCTAAATCTGAGCATATTTTATATTACCTCCCTGTATGTTATATCAAAGCAGTACATTTCATTTCTAGTTGGAATTAACATTGCATTATTTACAATATGAAGAACATTTAGAATTGTCTTAAGTAATCTGCTCAACTACTTTTAAAAGTTCACATCATCAAATGAATCCTCACTTGCATTATATCTCTTTGTTTGTGTTTGCAAAGAGCATGCAATTTGCTCACTCATTCAAAAACTGCATTCCATTTTACCAAAGAGAATTCACGTTTGCAAGCACTCAGTTGCAGCCCTTCAGCCCAATTTAAAGTTGATTTGAGTGGATATAGAGGTCATGTTACACTTTTCTTTTTTTTCATCTTACTGCATAGGCTTACCATCTGGAATCAGGTTTCTCATGTGAATATTATCAATTCCAAATGTAAATTCTGCTTTCTGTGAATATTAAGCAGCATTTCTTTGCAGCTTGGTCTTCTGACTAGCATTCAGGCCATTGACCTCATTTACTAGAATTCCAGGGAAAGGTAATACATATGGGATATTGAACACAGGGCCGTAGAACAAACCACAAACACTTGTGGGAGCTTTTATTTTCAGTTATTTATATAAACACAGTTCTCAGGGATCAGAAAATCACTATCTGCAGTTGAACCATTAGCTCATTTAAAAGATCTAATAATTCATGGAAGCTTGACTTCTGTACAATACAAATGATCATGCCATGAAGGAGCCTGCACAGTTCATTAAAAGAAAGACTAACAGTGGTCTCTTTCAAATATTTTGGTCTTCTTGCCTTCAGGTGAACTTAAATGAAAGACAGAAACGGGAAAGAAGGAAATCCTCTCCTCAAATGCACATGCTGTAAATAAACATGTTGCTTGCATGTGGGAGGGGCCTTTATGTACAGATGCTGTTACAAAACTGGAAATTCTGGAACATTCCAAGTAGTCTTTTTCATGTATTATATTTAATTTATCCAGTGTAGCTTCTGATTTTGCTATGCTAAGATGTCAGGTGGCAGCAATGAATTGAGTAAAACATGACTATCAAGAAAGGAATGCTTCATTTGTTGCAATGCAGAACACAATAGTGATTAGAAAAGAGGCAAAAGTAATCCGGTATATCCAGCCTGGCAGTGTGAGCTGCATACTGAGAAGGTGCCAAAGTGCCAGAGTTCCTCTACCTTTTGATCTTTCAATTATTACAGTGTAGTCTTGCACTTTGCAGCTTGTCATTGGTATAAACACTACTTGTAATTTAGCTAGATGTTTACGTAGTATAGAAAAATGCAACACAGCCTGCTGTTCCAGTTGCTTATCCAAGGATGCCAAAAATCATGAAATAGGTGTTTTCAAGCACTGTCTTCAAAAGGGCTTTGGCACAGTGAGGAAATTGATAGTCTCTTGCCAATCAACTTTTTCTGATTTCTTATAAATAATCAGAAAAGAATCACAGATACAGGAGACTTAAATTCTCCTAGCCCGGCCGTACCTGCAGGCCCATATCTTTAAGTAATTTCACAGGTAGAGGTGTTAAAAATATTAGTGTCCAGGTTAAGTCTCACTCGGGAGCCAACCATTCTTTCCCACGTGAAAAAGCAATTTAAACCAGAAAGATTGCAGATTTGTTTCTGACTAGTAATAGAAAACAATATTTTGGCACTTGTCTACAAGCAGTCATCACTGACAACACATTATAAAGACAGACTGTGCTGTTAGTTCCACTTCACCACATACTTGTTTGCTCTGTCTCCTGTACATGTATTTTTGTCCAGCTCTGCCATGCATGTCAAAAACTGCTTTCTGCTGATCCTGTTCAACTCCTAGGCCTGAGGTACAAAAGGCCCATTTTAACATAAGTGAAAATCAAACCTAACACCATAGGAAAGGACTTCTCCTGATCTTGTGGCTCCCCTTTCAGCTCCAGCTTCCCTAGCACATCATCCTGCACATAAATGCCTCTTCTCTGTCAGCAGCTGTGGGAGCAGCCGTGGGGCTCTGCCATATGTCTGTGTGCTTGACTGGCTTCTCCCTTGGAGAGGTAGAGAGGAGAAAGGAGGAGGAGAGGTACTTTCATGTGCCAGCCTTTCCACACGTCTGATTAAGCCTTTGCACATTGACCTTTCCTTCTCCTGAGATTTGCTTCATTTTCTCACAGTTAAAACCATGATACAATGAAAAGCTAGACCTTCAAATCTGTATGAATTCAATATGGCAAGTCAGACAACTGAAACGATAAAGGGTCAATATTGTAGGGCTTTTGGAGACAGCACTAGCACATCTACAGCTGTAACACTGTGCTCAGTTCTTGGGATAGAAAGCAAAGGGGAGGGAAGGTTTCAAGTCAGAACAGGGGATCATTTGCAGTCTGCCAGAAACTGCTCCTGAAGAGGCACTAGAAAGCTTCAGATTGCTTTACTAAAGAGAAGAAAGTCCATATGAGTAGAATCATAGAATTGTTTGAATTGGAAGGATCCCTTAAAAGCTACCTAGTCCAACTCCCATGCAATGAACAGGCACACCTAAAGCTACATCTGGTGCTCAGAGCCCCGTCCAGCCTGACCTTGAGTGTTTCCAGGAATGGGGTACCCATCACCTCTCTGGGCAACCTGTGCCAGTGCTTCACTACTCTTACTGTAAAAAATCTTTTCCTCATACCCAATCTAAATCTCCCCTCTTTTAGTTTGAAACCATTTCCCCTTGTCCTATCATCACAGACTGAAGAGTCTGTCCCTGTCTTTCTTATAGCTCCACTTTAGTAATGCTGAAAACACAGAAAGACGTGAAAGGGTTAGATACAGTATTTGTGTTTTCATGGAAGGTATGGTTTATTCTGATTATTTGGTATTTGCGGAATTTTGTTATTGCCATCAATTCTAGGCTCCTTTGATGAAGTATTTTTTCTCAAAATGCTTAATAAGGAATGCATTTTTTTTTTCAGAGTAATTAACACTAATTATCACAAACCATATAGTACAAATAAGTGCCTCTCAAATGCCTGCAGAAAGCAGTAATTCTATGCTTTTACTACAAACAATCCCATTACAGGAGGAAGAAGTACTATTTGTAGGACACTTAAAATAGACAGACTTCCAGCCTGAGTTATCATATAGAGTTTTCAAAAATAGCATACCTTCATTTCAGTGTGTGAAAACAGTGGTCACATTACCACAGTTCAGATTAGAGCTTTTTATTGAAAGGAAATTGATAAAACTTACAGCAACTCTCTGTTGTTAAGAATGGCAAAACGTATGGATAACATAAGAACCAGCTTGAACCTGAAACCTGACACCAAACTACAAACTGGTTGAAAATGCTTATTTAACTCAGAAAAAAAAAAAATAATAATCTCTGCCTGCATCTGCAATTTCTAGTCCCTGTAGGCAACAGAAATATTCAAAGTAACACAGGGAAGAAATGATATCATAGATATACTGATACAAACAGAACAGTGGACGTATCCGAAGAAATATGTGCTTTTCTTAAATACTACGTGATTCATCACTAGATGCATGCTAATCTAAACAGAACGTCTGCACACTGCAGATAGAATCCCCAGTAAAGATAAAGGAAGCTGTCTGGTGACCAGCACAGTTCGCAACAAATCTCACTGTCAGATTTATTTTGTGAAGTTTTGTGATGGATATATATATACAAGTTCTAGCTTTCGAGGTCCTGCCATTGGAGCCTTTTTTAAAGCACATTTATGGTTTTGCTTGGATCATTTTACATGCAAGAGAAGTGGAATTATGGTTAACATCATCATTCTAGAAGAGGCTGAAATGCAGAACTATTTTACTACTACTCACGATCAGAATTTTACATTTTTCTCACTCCTTGCTCTCCGAAACTCCTTGCCTTTGCATCAGGAGGCTCCAGCTTGCCAGCAGGGGCTGCTAATGTAGGCATAGATTTTAAACAGAAACAAACGTGCAGTAGGAACTGGTCTGCTTGAATGCCAGGGTAGTGAGATCTCTAACAGTACTGCCATTGTATTGCACTGTTCTGTATGGCACGGTGTGCCTGGCACTGAGAATGAGTGAGGAGTGCTGTGTGGTCCGGTGTCACACCTCCAAAGTGATGGTGCAGTTGTGTCATGACCTGCTCTAAAACAGAACAACATTATACCTGCTGGATTGAACTAATACGCTTACTGAATTGAGTGTGTATTGATAATAATCCATTTTACCTGTTTGGCAGCTACTACTTAGCTAGGGCCAAAATTTTTGACTAATTAGAATAAAAGCATTTCTAGTTCTATTACTGAATGCAAAATGTAGCATCTTCACTGTTTCTGCTTTGTATTTCTCCTCTTAGAACATCATGGGCTACAGTATGATTTGATCTTATTTACAGTGGCCCCAATTTACATTATCAGGGATGTGTCTATTTAAGCCAATGGCATTATAAGAGGATTAGGCTTGGGAAGGTGAGATAAGAAGCAGGCAATGGCAGCCCTGTGTTATTCAGGGTTGTTTTTTCTGCCACAAATGAGTATTTAAAGAGCTACAGAAGCAGGAGCAATCCCAGGCTTTTGGAAATACCTATGAATGGAGTGCAATAAATATACAAGAAATGTGTCTGTAGAAGTATGGAGACAAAAGGTTCATATTCCCTTTTTGTGGCCATTACTAGGATACCAAGTGGTATAAAAATGACTATCTTGGGCCTGATTCTGGTCTCTCTGGTTATCAAATGAGAGAGCTGCCTGGCTGTGAGCCTGCTGAGAGCTTAGTGAGGCTGTTTGTGCACTGATTTCCTAAAATATGTTGTTAGTCATAATCGTGATTCAAAACTCCAGAGCCATTCTTCTGAGCATTTTTTTGTAACAGGTTATCTACCCACCTGAACGTTAGGGAGTTTTCAATATTTCCATCTGATGGATAACATTTTATGGGTCAAAGGGAGAATAACATCTTGCTGCAATTTATGACCACCGAGGGAAGAGACTCCCACATCTTAACATCTAGCCTGTGAGAGTTTTTTCTTAACAAAAGCTATCGAAGTATTTTTTCTTGCATTAATATATTGTTAGCATGAAATAGGCTGTAACATTTACTAGTCTAACCTTGTTGGCACATTCTGACATTTCACAACATCTTTTCACAGTCAACAGTGAGCCCTGTGACTGACAATGGAGAACCCAGTTCTGCCAGAGTGCTCCATGTCCAAGGAAGAGTGGAGGACAGGCAACATCATGCTGTGTACAGAAGCAGACAGAGCAGCACCTTCTTGCCCCAGCCTGTGCATTAGAGCTGCCATCTACCTCATGTGAACACCTACTGGGAAATTCAGACCACCTGGGGAGGTAACACAGCAAGCAGGGAGGGGTTAGAAGTTCATGCTCTATGCCTGGCCAGCTGAATGCATCAGCATGTCTCAAACCTTCCAGGGGTAGAAGGGAAGCTTCAGCAGCCTTCCAGGGAAAGAGACATGGATGTCATTTTGTCGGCGCCATGAAATTTTCTCATTTCCCACAGGCAAGAGGGGAGAAACCAGATCACCTCTGGGATTAATTGACACGCTTTGTATTTGCTGTTGGTTATTTTCCTGCTAAGATTCTTTAGTTTTCATCAATATCTAATTGATTTTTGTTATGGAAAGCCATGCATGTGCAGCTGTGAATTTAAGAGTGTTGAAATCCTAATAAAATCCAATTTGATGGGCACAATCACAGAGAAATAATATATGCGGAGTTAGTACAGCTTTTTCCAGATGACTTCCTTCTTCATTAGTGTTCCCAGGAAGAAGAGGAATAGAGTTCTGAAGCATGAGGAAATGCCAGGCAGTCAGAGGGATGTGTGTTGTGCAAGCTGCAGTTCTGTGACATGGCTCCTAGTGAGCAGAAATCAACATCCATTACTTCAGCTTGCCAGATCAATCCCTACTCTTCTGCTTGCTCTAACCATTCCTTCAAAAGCATTTTTAAACTCCAGGCTGCTGGAGACCCACGGGCTTCACACGACCGCAAAAGCATATATGCAAGCACATATGCATAAAGAGCAACAAAATGATAACTGTTCCCCTTTGTCATTTAATGCTTGTAATTTAAGAGAGATTATTCATGTTGCTTTTGCTTTGACAGAAGAGCAGTGGATTCTTCTGAAATGCATTTTGCAGTTCAGAAGGTTAAGAACAATTCTGTGCCTGTGGGGATTTAAAAAAAAAAAAAAAAGAAAGGAAAAAAAATTAAAAAGAAAATCTCCATCTTTGTTTGAATTTCACAGGGATGATTCCAACAGCCTCATTCCTCCCTCCTTCCCTTCCTCCCTTCTTCACTCCCCCCACCCCTTTGTGTGCTAGAGTTACAATCCAAGGGCTTGGAGACATTTCAAAGGAGCGTCACTAATGAAGACCACATGTGCGCCACTCCTCTTGTTGAGCTCTGAACAAAGCTGAACTGTATGAGTCTTCTCTCTACTAGGGGAACAGCAGGTCTGCCCCCCTCCCTGGTTACCCACCCACAGGTTATGAATGAGGCTCACTCAGGTAACTATCACTTGGTATCAGAACAGTTTGAGAAGGAAATAAATCATCCTTCCAAGAGACAGATGTAAGGCAGAGAGCACCAAAACACCCCCCCACACAACAATACGGCAGCCCTTGGCCTTCCTTCATGCACAGCAGCAGCACGTTTGCTGTAGGATTTCTTTGTTTGCCTTTGGGATGACTTCTCTGCATTGTGTCTGGAGCTGCATTAAGGCAGGTTTGTACAAGGACGTAGGACACAACAGGGCCTGGTTTCTGAGCAAAGTTAATTGAGGAAGACACATACCAAGGCCAAAGTATGTGTTTTCCCATCTCTGTTCACAAGTGATTTTCTTCAGGAAAGACTCTGACTAAATAATGGATTGTGTATCTTCACAATGGTGGTTTTACTGGGGCGGGGGAATGGAAACTGTTGCCTGGTGATCCCTTTACAGCAGTGTTGGCAACTCTGCCAGTGGATGTTCAGCCCTGGTAGTGGTGATGTAGGCATGAGGCAGGTGGTTGAGGCTCACCCTGAGAGATCCTTGCTGGGGTTATGAGAGGAGCAGCTCTTGCAAGGTGCCCTCATTCCCTGGTCATGGTTAACAGCAGAGCTTTAGGACAGGGGCAGATGGGCATGGTACACCAGCCCCACCTCTCCTCATCTCTTCCTGGGACATCAGTGTGATAGATCTTGGTCTCCTTAGAGAAGCCAGCTGACAGCCCTTGGGCCACCACAATATCAGAGCTCAGAATATGTCACTTGGTGACTGGAGTGTCTTCTTTCTCACTTGGTGTTTCTATAGACAGAAGGGGGATAATCATTAGGCTTTCATTTCACAGACACCCAAAAAGGGCTGGGGAGTCTGCTGGGGAGAAGGGCATGGTCAACTCTGTGAGGGGACCAGTCAACTGAGGGACTTGGAAAAAATAGATTGTACTGATTTCCTAGCAATAATTAATCTGATGCAGTCTTGATTTGTATTCATGTGTATTCATGTGTGCTTCATGCTTTAAATGCACTGGCCAATTTCCACTGATAGAAAGATCTGGCATCTATTGATTTTCTAAAACTTGCATCACAATATGCAATGGAAAGCCAATATCCCTGACCTCTGCTTCTCAGAAAACCTTCTGGTATAAAGACAAGGCAGTAGTGGTGGACAAAGGTATGTAAGGACTGAAAGAAGATAGCTAGAACAGACTTACCTACACTTACAAAGTCATGGTTAGTCCCTAGATGATTGATCATAGAACAAGATGAAGCCATCCACGTGTCCAGTCATGGATGCAGCCCTCATGCGCATAGCTCTGCAGCTCTCTGAGACAACATTTTGATGAAATAAGTATGAAGAACAAATAAGCGATAAGGAAGAAAAACATCAAAGCCAATGTGCAGTTGAAGTTGCTGCTAAATCTGTACCTATTTTGTGACAGGAAACTCTTCCGGTAGAACTGACTTTCAGAGCCATTTCTGATTTCCAGCAGTATAGGAGTTTGTTTTTATAACAAATGTATTTCTGTGGATGAAACTTAGTATTAAAAATAAGTGGGAAGCGGGAAGTGGATCCTATAGGAGAGTAACAGTAGAGGAAGAGAATTGACCTCTGTGTGTTGGTCACTGAGAAAAAAAATAGTGGAAGCATTTGAAAGATCATATGACTTTTTTTATAAAATCGCTTTTAAGTAAGGGATAAAACCATGGTATACATATGAAAGAAGACATAATCTGAGGATGATTGTTTGTTCGTAAGTGATCTAGGGTTAACAAAGCATTCCACAGTTTTATGAAAGCAATTTTAAACAAATAAACATTACCCAGCAGTATTTACAAGCTAAGCAATTCAGCATTATCTCCATGCATGAGAACCTGAGAGGAAAATTGATTGAAACCCCATGATAAACTGTTTTGTTTAATTGCCTAACCTCGTGGCAGCAGAGAAAAGCAGATACAATAAATACTGGAAAAATGTCAAATCTTAAATTTCCAATGCATTTCATCACCCAAAGTGCAGTTTGGTAATCTGTGAGGAGCGCCTAAGATATTTCCGCCCTGGAAGTTTGCCTTTAAAGTGATATCTGGAGGGTTTTTTCTTGAATGATATCAAAATGAGTGAGGTTTCTTTTTCCAGCATAAGGTGACATTATCTTTGCAGAAGGAGGGATTGCCCTCGCCCTCAGGCTGTTCTTTGAAGCCTCCCCAGGCTAAACTCTGTTTGCCAAATAAGGCATCCCAAACACTGCTGCTGCTTCTGGATTCCTGTTCTCCCCATCAGTGTTTTTTTGTTTTGTTTTGTTTTTTTTGCTGAGTATTCTGTCTGCCTTCCAAACACATAGTGAGGTCTGTAGATCTAAACCAGCTGTGGTTTCATTTAGTGCTGATCAAATCAGATTGAGCAAAGCAGGGCAGTGCTCCTGGGGAAAGAAGACGGGTCTGGGTCCTTTTGATGAACACAAGAGCAAAAAAGGAGCTCCTCTGGAGTCCTTCCTACTAGGCAGAGAAGAGATGGTCCTGTCTTCACCACTACATCCTTCTGGGTACAGAATTGCTGCTGCACAGTCCAGCCCACCAGTATGGATTCAGGCCTCCCTGCTGTGTTTTTTTTCACACTGAGTCAAACTGAGGTATTTGTGAGGCATTTGTGTCAAATGTTCTGAACACCTGCCGCAAAAGCATGATCCCAACACAGATTACAACCTGTGCCCCACCTCCTCTGGGTCATCATATATAAAGAAATGTACAAGACACCAACAGACTTGTTGGTCTGGTATCAAGATTAACCTTCTCTCAAAATAATGATATAGGCAAATTAACAGCGATGCTCTAGGTGCTGGCAGTCTCTTCCATTGCATATGTCATTATTATTGCTCTGCACAGTGCAGTGCACGCATGTAAATGCATTTTTCAGACTCACAGTAAATTCAGTACTAATACTAGTGCTAATGGCAGTAGGCTGGCTTTTTTGAAAGCATCTGTTCTGTTTACAATGGGGGAGTGTTAATTACAAAGAACACCCAATCAGAACCGTGTCCTTCCATTTTGCAGTAGCACTGTGCATGATCTGTGACATGAGAAAGCATTTTGCATCTTTAAAGGCAAATATTTTCACAGCATTATCAGCTGTGGAAGCAGTTTTGTTGATTCATACAGCAGTAACGTTTTCTTTAAGTGAAATTAGCTCTGAAGCTGCAGTACCTGTTCTATAGCAACACAACTCATTTTTCAGGAAATTCTCCCTATCTCTTGTCTCATAAACTGTTGATAACATTCTGCTATCCCTTTAAAACCATGGTACTGACTCAGTCTGTTTGGAGACAGAAAGCTACTCTGACTTACACGTTCGATTCCTGTTGACTAGAAAGGGAAGAAGAGAATGCATAGCCTGAGAATGAAAACAAACATTTCCTATTCCAGAAGCAAATGTCATTAAGGAATGGATGGCATCTGTTCACAAACTTTTAAAAATATTTTTCCTGGTTGAGGTTTAGCTCTGCATGTGTTTTCTAGCATACGTTGCCATTAAGTTAAATGGATCTGGATGTACTCTTTGCTTCAGCAGCTCTGTAAAGCAGCTTTCTTCTTGTCTGGGTTCTCAGAAGGGAGATGGTGCAGGGCTTGCATGTCCTCCCTGCTTGCACTGTCCTCACTGAGGCACCTGCATAATTTCTGTAGTCAGAGCAAACATAGTTATCAATTCCTCATCGTTGTAGCCAAAATGACAGTACAGTTACATTCACGGGGACTGTTTTTATTTCCTCAGCAGCCTGTGGTTCTCCTACTTCAGATTTGTGGACATCAAAACTTCCCATACTACAGATCTGTGTAAATTTGCTGGAAAATGGGAAGGGGAAAGTGCAACAGGATCATTTCTGGTTGTCACTGTGAATCAGACCAGAGCCATGTCAATAAAACAGGAACCTGTAAAAGTCTGACTAATGGGTTGGATACAACAAATGTCTCTCATCACCATACTGTTTCAGCAGCTCTATTCAGGAGATGTTTCTGCTAAGGTTAGGGGAGCATGGGGTGGATAGAAGTTGTCTGAGACTCTCTGCCATCACCTCTTTCCTGTGTCCATGGTTTCTAGTTAAGGACAGCAGGAAGACAAGGCAAAAGAACATCCTCCAAGAGGAACATTCCTTAACGAGGACCTGACCACCCAGGTCTGTCTGTTCATGGTGACCTGCAGGAGAAACCACTTGTCCCCATGCTGCAGGAGCCCTGCCTGTGCAGATTTCCACCTCACACACACGTGCATGAGAAACACTTCACAGTGGACTGCTCCTTCCTATCTCCTCAGCAGAAAAAGTCGTCTCCAGGGAGATGGGAGTTTCATGTGTGACACTTCAGCTGCCTTCCAGCAGACAGTGATTAATGAATATATCAAGTGCCCTCTCTCATGCCAAGGTGCTCATTGCCTTTCCACCTTCCAACACTGAGTTTGTTAAGGGATTTCAGGTGTATCTCCATGGACAAGGAAAATGTAGTTTTGCTCAAACATGGATTTTCAAGACTTACATCACACCTTGTGCAAATAATGGGCTTTTCTGCCTGAAAAATGCATATTACAGTGACCGCCTTGAAAAGAAGCAGTGCTGTATATTTTTCATCCCGGTTGTCTCTGACTGTGCTTGAAATACTAAATTATGCACATGGGGGGGAGCTGTCAGGCCAGCTCCCAGACAGAAGCGAGAGGTTGTTTGTGCAGTCATCACATACAGGCCAGCCCTATGAAAAGCACCAGGTAGAGACTCTCCGCCGGCCTTTCCCTAGAAACAGTGGCCTGGCACAAGGCTGCGGTAAGGAGGGAGGGCAGGCTGTGCACATGGCAGCAGGCCATGATTGAGGTGAGCTCTGGAAAAGCAGCCACATTTTAAGTGACCTTGTGAGGTTTGCTCTTAGCGAGTTAAGAGATTTCCTTACAAGAACTGGAGCTGATCTGAGGATTTCTTTAGCAGCTGCTTGTTTAAAAATCAGCCATTGTCCTTCCTTAATCTGAATTCAGATCAAGCCAGCTAGTAATGTTTCTGCTACCCTCATTAGATGACTTATTTTTATTCCTTTCTAGCAAGGTGACACATACAATTAATATAGGTTCTTAGCACTGCCTTAAGCCGTGTTAACCCTCTTAACCCTCACTAAAATGTGAAGAGCACAGGCTTTCTTTATGGAGCACGCCAAGCAAGGGATTCTTGTACTGTCTTGCTACAGGTGTGAAGGGAAGCTGTGTGAATTTCAACAGCTGCAAGACCTTTTTAAATGAAAGTTTTCTCACCTGTCTTTTTCTTCAGATTCCCAAACCTCTTCACAGCTATTTTTGAAAACAAATCAGTAGGTGCTGCTGAGCCTGAGTCTGTACAGGAGAGCTGTGGTTGCTTGACTGTGAGTTTCACTCATTAATTTGAACAGAAGACAGCTGTAATATTGAACCTAGCTTAGATTCAGACCAATGTCATCACGACTTTGAATTGTATGATATTGCTTTAAAATTAATGATTGTTAAAGGTTTTGCGTTGTTTGTTATTTGTTTCATTTTGTTTCCCATAGCAGGTTTCGTTGCTTTTCTAAGTACAATAACTTAAGACCAGATCAATAAACCGTGCATGTACAACCATTCCCATTTCAGCACAGAACATAACCTAGCCTGAACTTTAAGGTTATTAATTTTAAAGGAAAATATGTGTTTGCTTCAAATACCACCACTGGGAGGGCAATGGGAGGAGGGTGATTGTGTTCACTGTTTGTAATAGAGCCCATCCCAATTGAAAAGTAATTTTGATTTATATACTCTATCAAATATCAAATTAACTCTGAAGCTTCTCTTCCCCTTCTGCCTCTACCTGTGTCTGTGCATTCTGAGTCAGGCTGCTGTTTCCTTCCATACCATTTCTTCTCACAAGAAAAAATACTGCCAGGCCAAATTTGGGTTCTCCCCTGCTATAAAGCCTCTCTACTTGTGTCAGGAGATTGCCTGAGAATCTGAAAACTGTGGTACTGTAGGGCAGGACAAGATATATTTTTGCTGGTTACATGAGATGAGAAGGTGTAAGTCTGATCCAACACCAGATTTGAATCATCTAAGACTGTATAGAATATGTATTCTGGTGTAGAAAGAACTGAAAAATTTAGTCATTACTACACAGTGATCTTTGTGAAGAAATAGTTCTGTTGCATCCCTAGTAAGAAGTGGTGAACTCTAAGCATAAAGCAGAATAAATTTCTCTGAGGGCAACAAATAGCAGCTGTGATTTCAAAGCTGTAATTGGAGATGTGTGTGCATAAAGAGATACTGTATGTATAAGATATATGCTTCATATCAAATGGTAGTTGTGGTTGTATCTTTCATTTGGGACAAGGCAGAAGAATGATGACGCTTCATATTTGCTTCACTTCGCTTAGGCTAATTATTAGAAACTACACGATTTTGCAGTGAATTAGCAATAAATAATTTATCTAGCATACTTACTCTATATTCATGTAGTGCATTATATCTGTAACCAAGTGAATGACTTAAGAACCTTGCACAAAACTTTGAAATTAAATGTGCAGTGGGTCTGTGACTCTGAATCACAAGACCCTCCCTAAACCCAAGTGCCCGCTGAACTAGGAGCAGGAAGAAGTGTGTGCTGTCAGGCCCCATTTGCCCTACTTTCTGCATATGGGGTCACCTTAACATTCTGTCCCCTTAAATGGTTTAGCCTGTCCTGAAACGTGAGTTAGCAAAGCTTAGCATTAGCTCTCTGTGGACACTTCATCCAGACTGGTTGAGTCAGTTGAACTTGAAATACAGAGTGGTGCAAAAAGCCCTTTCTCCAAGCTGAGGATTTCTTTACTCTTAAGGAAACCTGGCTAGGAGGAGTGAGACTGTGTATGCTCTTTATCAGTTAGGCTGAGGATGGGGCCCTTGATCCATATGAAACCAAACCTGACATTAAACTCTAAATCCAAGCTCAGTTTTGGACTTTAGATGCTGATGTAACTTTCACTTCTCTATTCTGTGTATATGTAGCATTAAATATACTCCTTGCACCCATTAGCATTTTCAAAACAGATGCATTAGGTGCTTTCTTCATGTTGGCTTTTTAAAGCAGAACCACAACTCTATGAAATCATGATTTATAACTTGAAATAGCCAAAAGCTGGGTGAAAGCCCAGTTTGTGGGAAGGTCATTCAATGAATGAGAGCAGAAGAATGATGACTACACAGGAAATAACTCCATTTCACTAGTACCGACTGTGCAGTTGCCCTTAGCTGTTGACACTGGCACTGGCATTGTGCTCTCCCCTGATGGGGATCATTCAGACACAGTGTGCTTTGGAGTCTGGTTGAACTGGACTCTGCAGGCACTTCCAGGAGGTCCAGAGATTTTCTAGACGGTGCTCATGAGTGTGCATGCTGTCCTAATATTTTGTTCAGTGCTTCTGCAGAAGTGAGAGACTGCTTAGAGAAAAGACTACAGAATAACAACCAATGAGAATGTGGCAAGTGACATAGTCAGTAATAATAAGTTTGGTGTCAGAGGAAATAATGTTGCTTGGATCTAGGGAAGGTCCCACAGGCAGTAAACTGACTGTTAGTCTGTCCATACATATCCATCTGTGATTTGAGTGGCAAATGAAAATGATGCAATTGTCCCTTGAGTATGCTGGCTTACTTCAATGCTGTGCCAAGAGATACTGAATCTCTTCAGATTCCACCTCTCTCTCAGCCCACCACTGTGTGCAGTCAGGTTAAGAGGAAGCACCACCAGCACTGCTTTGAGGGCTGCTGCCAACAGGACAGAAGGACAGTAGAGCTGGGAGTGGCAAGATGCAGTGATAGATCCTGGTCTGACAGAGCTCAGTAGAGTCTTCCCCAGGAATTTCCATGGTGTAGTTTATGAGGCCCCAGTTCCCCCTTTCTGGAAGGAAATTATACAAGTCTTGGGCAGATTGGCCTCTTCCCATGAATTTTCCACGTGGCAAAGGTGATCTAGGGAATAGCGTTTAGGTGACATACAACACCTACCCTCATGAATTAACATCTTATTTGAGGTCTAATTTAAAGTGTGATGTAAAAAGAAAAAGCCAAGTCAGCAGCAGTCTCTTTCTCCCTCATTGTTTTCTCTGTGCTGGATACTTGTTTGAAGGCAAATGCAAGTGGGGCAGCCCAGGAGAATGGGGGGAGCTGCTGCTTGAAGGACCCAGACAGCAGCATTCCTCCAGACTCAGGATCGAGGGCTGGGGTTGGATCAGCCAAGGGAGAAAAATGTCAACATCTGTCTGTCACTGCACGGCAAATGGCCAATTATCATTTTTTTTCTGCCTCTCTAAGCTCCACACGGACAAAGCCGCCGAGCTGTAGGCTTTGTTGCCTGCACCATTTCCCACCACTGCTCCACCTCTGATATGCTAATGGCAAAACGGAACGGTTTTGTGCAGCTGAAAAGGATCTTTGGGCATATTCACTGGGTCAACAATTCCAACTGCTGTGCAGGGGCTCAGCCTACTGCAGCAGAAGCCTGGTGCCAAGGAACATCCCTCCCCCATGTTCTTCCTTTAGAAAAAAAAAAATAGAATTAACCATCTGGCTGTCTAGGTGCTCAGAAACCTACTTGAACTAATTGTGACATGATATACTTCCATTGGTTACTCTATGGACCGGCAAGCGACAAGCTACATTGGGCTCTCCAGTGCATATCCCTGCCCCGTTTCTGCATGATTCGAGAGCTGAGAGATGACGGTCTCCTCTCTGCCTCAGAGCTCCAGCCATCTCTCAGGAGCAGAGGTGGTACAGAAATACTTCTGTGTTTATACAGATGCACTGCATTCATGAGAGCAAAAGTAACACTGACAAACAGTCTTTTGTTTAGAAAATAAACCCTGTCATACATGCAACTCTCGGCACAGAAAGCCAACTTGATGACCTAATCCTATCTATTGTGTAGTGTAGTAATGCATTTAAGTAGTAATTCTCAATCTGGTTGAAGAATAATTGCAGAGCATTTATTGGGTGACTAGTTTCCCATTCACTGATGCTATGGAAATGCTAAGGGAAACGCTATAGGGCAGGGGAAGGCAAGGTGCTGGTAAAACTGTGACAAATAGATTTTGATGTCTTTGTCTTCTATAATTAGTCACCTGAACTAAGTGTGAACTTTATGAATGACAGACCACTCCTTTTCCTCATGTTCCACTAATACTATGATTGCTTTCTTAAAGAAAAAGCAAGTTGGAAGGTAATTTAACTGTGAAATGTGAAGCAGTTTTTCAGGCAAGCTAATATTTATAAACACAGTAATAAGCCATCATTACTTAAGCCAACTTGGACACACACAAGTGCATCTACAACAGGAACCCTATAAAAAGGCCTAGGACATGAGATAGAAGCTGAATAAACAAATCAGTTAAATAGTTCAGTGGCTTTGAGTCGACCCTGAGCAGAGATCTGTGTAAAGTTGGATGAATATTCCAGCCAAGAAAAAGGAGTCAGTTGTGTGTATTGTTTATGATCTACAATTCTAATATAGCCTGTGTGGTAAACAGTGCTGTAATAGCAGCTGACCTCTGCCATAGCTTGCTTGCTTCTACTGTCCTTAGAGTCTGCTAATGGGCAGTGAGAGAGAGGCAGGGCATCCTTCTGAATCCAGAACCAACTCACTGTGAAGACTCATTTATTCCTCCACAGGAGAATTAACATGATAACTTTTCCCTTGCTTTTGAATAAGGTATTCAGATTTGTTAACTTTCACGCTGCTGCAGGAGGCGCTGAATGCCTCACCTATGCCATGGTCTTACAGCTCTTTCTCAGGTGTTGGCACTGAGCATCACCACTGTGTATCTCCTGCAGCAGCATTCACACAGAGCCTTGGAAGTGCCATGGACCATGCATTCGTGCTTTATTGGAGCAGGACTTTTATAAAAAGCATGCACAGCATGAAGGAGGAAGCAGCTGCAGACTTGCTCTGCACACTCCTCTCCAGTTCCCGGCATATGGTGGATGGCTAAAAAAAATAGATCTGAATGGTGTGAAAATCTATTCATCCTGGATCACAGAGAATAAATTATTTATTTTTGGTCATATGCTGTGTGTTGTCCTGGCTGCACCAGCCTATGCTAGTATGAAGGAATGCTTTAGATTTGAAAGCTAAACAGAACAACTCTCTGTGCTGGCTTTTTGCATGACACAGGATATAGATTTTCATTCAAACACTTTTGTCTGAAGCACGGTTTCTGATGGTGCCTGTACCTATGAAAGAAAGCAAAACCTGACTTCTGGAAACAAACAGAGAATTCAGCGCAACTGTAAACAAGTATTCTGTCCCAGGTGCTAATTGCTGCTTGTGTTGGGAATCTTGCCTTTTTCATGATCTGATATTTTCTAACTTCAGCCTCCCACTGCTGGCATTTGCTGCATTAGTGGCTGTTAAGCAGAGAAGTCAGTAATCTTCCCTGCACGTAGGTGCCTGTCCTTGCCCTGAGATGGGTGCTGGGTCATAGAGCCATGTGTTGTTCCATGGTATGTGCCTCCACCTATCAGATAGCAGCACAACCGTGTGTGAGCAGGCAGGAGATCTGGGTCCATGTTGCTACTTTCCTGTTCCACAGCTTCTCTCCTGATCCCCAGGACCATAAAGCAACTGCTTGTGGGGTCAGGAGAGCATGGGACAGTCCATCCCACTGGGCATGCATGGGCAGGCATTGCTCAGGAAAGAGGGCTCCTCCTCCCATCCCCTGTAAGATGGCACCAGCTCAAGTCAACTGTAAAGCTTTTCTTTGATAAACCAGATAGATTGATTTAATTTAATCTCTTAATCTTCCAGGAAATGAACCACTTTTGTAGCTTTCCCCCAAAACTTCTTGAAACTATCATCATCCTTTTAAAAGCCAAGGCACCAGGCCAGGGCAGACACTATGCAGTTTTGGAAGAGAAAGGTGGAAAGCAAAACCCATAAGTTTTGTCATCAAATGTGCTTTCAAGTCTTCAGTCTCCTAAGGATTCAGATATATTGCCCACACACAATGTACTCCCTCCAAACATGTTAGCAAGGAAAGGAGTTAATGCCATCCAATGAAATTTCCCTCCAATACAATAACAACAGCTGCCCCTTTTAAATATGATAAGCATTTCTCTTATTGCTGAATGCTAGCAGATTTGGACAAAGTCTACAATCCTATGGCTTATGCCTAATCAGAGATTATTACTTCAATGCTTTCAGAGCTATAAGCTTTCTTAGGCTTTGTTTCTCTAAAATAAATTGAAATGGAGGAGTGTGTGTGTCTGTGCAGGACTTTGCACCTTCACAATGTACCTCAGCTTGCATGACCCCTCATTATTGTTGGACCTCTTATTTCTCCATGGTGTAAACCCAGGCTGACACCTGTGGGCAGGGTGTCCCAGTCTGCTCGAGAAGAACCACCTGACAGTGGCTAGAGCCACCTCCAAACCAAGACAGGGCTCACACTTTAAAGGAAGTGAGGGCAGGACTTCATCAATAGCTGTACACTAGCAGCCATAGGGAAAGTTACACCTGTAGTTTTCCCTGAAGATACTGATGAGGATACTAAACAAAGTCCAGATCTGTGGGAAGAAGCAGCTGTTTGCTGCCTGTTGTGCAGAGAGTGCTGAGCACTGTCCAGACAAAAAATAGCCTCATATGTAGCTGAGAAGCCCATTGTTTCTCAGATACTGCTATTTTGGGACTTATGTGACAGCTACAGAGATGTGACTGACCTGTGAAAGACCTGCTTTCTCTATTTCCTCTGCAATTGCAATAGCTCTGATTACTGCCTCTTCACTCCCTCTACCCTCCATTTTTTTTTTTCCTCCTCTCCAAAGCTTTAGCAGGGAAAAGAATGCATGCAGATATGTATGTATAAATGCATGTCATGGTTTTGTAATTTTTGCTATTGATATTCCACATCATGTCGTCACATGAAGCACAGAGAAGAAGAACTGCACGTCCCAGAGGACCTCACGGTCAGAGAGGAAAATACATCACGGTAGTGACGCTGGCTCTCTCTCTCACTCCATGGCAGTGGGTGTGGGTGTGCTTCCAAGCTGTGGCGCCTTCAATTTCAAAGTAGGCTTTTCGGTCTTCAGAAAACTCTCTTTCTCTCTCTTATTTTATTTATTAGCCTCAGTTTCAATTAGATTGTATAATATTGTGTTATCTTGCATTCCAATATCATAGTTAGTAAAATAAGGTTTCTTCCTTAGATTGTTGCCACTACTCTGTTTGTTTCCTTGAGCCCAGCTCCCAGATCCCTACCCCTTTCCCTTTTTCCCTTCCCATTTGTCAGGGGCTGGGGGGCCCACGGGCCTACTGCCCCCCTGTCATGGACATAGTCTGATCTAGATAACTCCGTGACAATGCACATATCATCTTTTTTTTTTTCCATCAAGCACATCCCAAATATGGAATACAGCTGAAATAAATTAGTAGACCTATTGACACAAAGTCACACTTTCTTTTTTTCTGAAGTCAGTCAGCACCAGCAAAGAGCTGAAAGCAAAACAAATAAATACAGTCTTTATGTTTTCTCTCCTGCTTAAAACAGATTGCAGGTGTATTCAAATTTTTCAACCTACTCTTGTAAATTTGAAGCAGCAGCACAGGTTTGATGGTGCTGTGAAATAAAGCACAAAGTTTCAAAATAAAGATGTGTAATAACTTCAGAAGACTGCTTTTCCTTTCGTAGACTATACATAATAACAGGCTACAGTCCAATTTCCATTTTAGTGAATAGTGGGGAGGTTAGAGGAAGTGTTTATTTTAGCAGCTGAGCAAATCAGCATCATTTTAGCTCAAAACACAGACGCTCCAAGTTATTAATTCAGCATCAAACCAATGCCTGCCAGGGGTGGGATCTGCCCAGGGTTGCCTGAAGCCACTGTGGGTCTTGGCTGTGGGCATGGGACAGCTAGTGCTGTGCAAAGCAAGCCTTCTGCTTCATGGCTTTTGGAGGCTGTTTAATTTGGGCTGGTTGAAAACATTCAGAAGATTAGGTTATTCCTTTTTCAATAAGCTGATCATAAGCATAACAACAAGTAATTCATCTAGACTCACAGAAACCTATAAGACTTTCTTCATTATTGTTCATTACTGTTATCATTTCACAGGCTTTGGACTGGACATGAAGTTTTTGAGACCTCAGTATAACATGACAGAATTGCAGTACAGCTTTTCAGCATACATTTGTACTGGAAGAAACATTCCATGTTTATTCAAGAATGGGCCACATTGCATTTAATTCATGCTCAAATGCACAATCTGAGCAAGGACAGAGGCTGAGGATGTGAGCCTGCTTCCACAGAAGATCATCTTCCGCTGTAAGCTTGGCTCCTGCTCTAGGCTTCATAGAGGAGGTTTAGGAAATTCCTTCCTTCAAACATGGCCAGGTAGACAGGAGTCAACAAAAGGACTTTTCTTTCCATGTGCCTGAGCACAAATCACTGATGAAGCTGCTGGATTTTGCCTGCATGTGGACTTCTGCCAGCCCTGCCATGGGAGAAGCAGATAGGTTGAGGTCTCTGAGTTGACTTTGAGGACCAAGAACCTCTTCACCACTGCATCATATTTGTACCTCCTAGTTGAGGGACTGTCCATCCCAGGCACATTGCCAGTGAAGATTCTGCCTTGTAACTCCAATTTCACATGCTAAGTAACAAGGAATCCACCTATATCTACTCTACCTTTTGCTTGTCTCTTTTTTTTTTTTTTTTTTTTTTTTTTCAGGAGATGCGTGTTTGTGGCTTCCCACATTCAAAGAAGAAATTGCATATCTGGGCACAATGTGAAATCTCTCTCTTTTGCTACGTTTATCCCTCTAAATGTCAGCTGCTAAAAGAGCAGATGGCCTGGATATATAAACTTTATTACAGGTAACAGAAGAGGGGCTGTAGCAGATGAGAACATGCAGTGCTCATGTTTTTGTAAATGGACAGCTGGTTTCTTTAAAATAGGAAGAAGAAAGGACTGGCTTTCACTTGGAATGCTGAGATAGCCCAGAGTTTCAGATATAATTCGCACCATCAGGCACAGCATACAGTAATCCTCCATGATGATGTTTTATGCCTTGGAATCAGTTCTGCCTGTTCTGATTCTTGTCTGTGAGTAATGGGAGATGGCAGTGCCAGAGTAGAAAGGATTACCTGTGCTGTTAACTGCTGTATTGGCAATTCCTTCTCATCTTATCCTGTTTTATCAAGCCTGTTTCTTTTTTTTTTTGTTGGAATATAAAGGAATGACATTAACATGTTATTTCTCTGATTGTCTCCTCTGTGTATGCATTCACCAGGAGTGCATGTGCTGTGTTCAAGGACTTCTAAATGTCACACAGCTGAACCACAGCACTTCAGCCATATGACATTTGCAAGCTGCATTCATGTGTAGCACATACCTTTCCTTAGTTCAGAACAGATGTCATTTCCCTTGGAAGATCTCCTTCCGGATTCCTGAAAATGAAGTTGGGTAATTTTCTTTTAAGAGCTTCAGGTTAATAAGTATGTCCTCAAACTGCATGAAAGACATGAAAGGCAGCGAGTAGATGTTTCTGAGATATTGATCTTCCTTCCCTTCAAAATAAATTATGTTAAGTAGCTGCTCTTAGGGTGATAGTTTCAGTGTGAAACGCTGCAGTAGCTATGTTTCCTTTCTCTATAATGCAGAGGCCTTGTAGCTGAATCCCACACAGGACAGGGAATATCATCCTCTCTCAAGCCTGCTCAATGTTCTTGATACCCGGCATACTTACAGAAGTTACAAAATACTTCCTGCAATGCTATTCAGCAGAAAACAGCAATAAAAAAAGATCATACTTGTCTCACCTTTTCTGGCTGTATGTCACCAGCACTGTTATGGTGAGCTATGCTTCTGGATGATTGAGATGATCGTGAAAGAAAACAGTATTTTTAAGTCATCAGGAAAACAGGTAGACACAATTGTCATCTACTTTTAGTATAATGCTTTTTTATGCCGAGAAGGAAATGTAGACTTGAGCAAGCATGAAGCAGAAAAAATGTATCAACTAAAATGCTTGCATGACTGTTACTATGCCTGGGGAAAAAGAAAAGCAATTTTCTGACATATGAAATCAGTACTGCACCTTTAGCGTATATTTCACTTTGCCTTAAAAAGAAACCAATACTGTTTTGAATTAAATGAGATGTTTGTAGGATTACATACATGTGTTTCATTTGTATGAAATGAACAGCAGAAAGAACTGGAGGAGAGAATGGTGGGGTTAAGTATATTTCTGTCTGCCAATATTTATGCTTCCAGGTAATTTAAAAAAATTGGTTTTATAGTTGCTCACATAGAATTCCTTTATCTCCCGTTTAGCGAATCCTTTTGTAATGCAAGATCATGAAGGGCTCTTCTTTGTCTCTCAAAACTCGGTAAAATTACAATCTACAATAAAGCTCAGACTCTTTTAGTTAAGACTTACTGCTGTGTTGAATCATGGATTTGCTTGCCGGACAGACCAGATGCGTATGCGTGAACGCTGCAGGAAATACAGAAACCTGCACTATGGTGAGCTTCACTGCCTGTCACTGCCTGGTGTGCCGCTACAAGTGGCTATTTCAATACTCAGCATCTAGAGGAGGTAGGGACCTGTCAAAGTTACACAGTAACAAAACGTCCCTTGCTGTTTTCCTGGCGTGTGAAACTCAAAACCATCAAGCAACACTGCAAATTCATCTTTTCTTTTGTACGGTTTTCATTTGGCTAAGCTCTCTGAAAATGTCACGGAGTAAAGGAACTGATACCCTGAATTGTTTATACCAGCACGTGAATTCTTCTTTATCTCTACTCCACTTTGCTTTATTGATTTTGTTGAACAGGGTTACCACAGCCTAAAGACCAGATGAGAAGTCCAGCCGCATTCCTGGATAGGGACAGCCACAGCATATAATGGAGGATGCTGAAGATGTCATTCAAGATTAAAATAACCTAATGAATTCAGTACACAAACACTGCTAGAAGGATCATATTCTCAGCTAATAACTGCTGTTGCCAAGTTTTAAAAAGTATTCCTCCTCCACATAAAACATCTACCAAGGTGATGACCATGTTAGTTACTTGGATTGATTTAATAAGAGGCAGTGTAGGTGAGTCAGACTGTTCCCATTATGGCTCAAACTTTAAATAGCTTGCTGTAAATAATCTTTTATGCTTAACAAAAGCTTGTACAATTCCTGATAATTAATTCATCACCCACACTGACATTCAAAGGCTGAGATCTTTTCTAGTGTTGTCTAGCTCACTGCGAAGACGTGTCCAAAGAAATGACTGAAGACTGACATTTTTGATATAACTGTTTATGTTCTCAGGGCCAAATCTATTACTTTCATAAACTTGCTGATTTCTGCCAAAGCCAGCTGAGAATTCCTCGGCACTAAAAGTTAATTAAAAATGTTACAGTAGGCCTCTGGGTTGCTTTTCAGGAGAGGAAGTCAGCTGAGCCACAAAGGTAGGTTCTGACGTACAGGCCAGGCTGTAGCTGATAAACCAGGTGGGAAAATTGTGGGCCAAACCTGAGAATAGTTACCAACATGCCTGCCCTGCTGTATGCCTGAACCTGCATTTGCAAGGGCAGGTACAGAGTGGGAGAAGGCAGCTGTCTCCTCCTGTAGTCTTTACCCTTCTCAGCCACAGTGTGCAATTTCTGTGCATCATGAGATGGCTCTGATCTTGAGTTCTTCCCTCTCCATTGCTGTGTCTATAGTCTGCCCCCACCTGTCACCAAAAGCAGGTAAGCAGGCATAAAAAAAGACTACAACAAAACAAAACAGAAACCTCAAAACCACAATCATTTCCTCTCATTTCTGCTGATGTTCTTTGTAACTTCAGTGTGAGAAAAATCTGTCCAATTAGAAACATAGATGCTGATAAGCTACGAGCTACAGCCTGCTAGCAAAGCAGCTTTAGCTGCTCTGTGGTTGTCTTTTTTTCACTGGGGAAAAGCAGATGTGAGCAGTTATAGTCACTGTCTGCCATACCTCAAGAGAGAGAATGAGATTCTTTGCAGCTACTGTGCCTTTCTGGGGGAGTGTGAAGAGTATTTACTCTATGGGGAGGGTAAACGCCGGGGAGGTGACAGACATGAGAAAGTAACGTGTCAGGAGTACTTTCTTTGTAGAAAAAAGTGAGGCATGCTACAATGAGAGGAACACAGAATAGCTCTGGTAGGAGAGGATCAGCCGCACAGATGGACCATAAGTGGGTCATGTGGGTACAGAGGAGTGAAAAGGAAGCTTGGCCTGCAGTGGGAGTGAATAAGCAGATACAGTAAGTTTATATCTGGCAGTCACCTTCAGAGGAGCAAATAATTACCAACAGTGGTAACAACAGCCAAGGGTCTTAGCAACACCATTCAAATTGATGGAAGTAACAGTCATATCTGTGATGTAACTATTTGTAATTGGTGGATACTTTTGATTATGGGATGTACATGTGTTGTCACAGGAGTTGTGTGCAGCAGACGGACTCCAGATGCAGTTAGTACACATCTTTTTATTGTTCAGGCAGATGTTGTCCTTTGGCTGCTGACAGGGATCCAGGGAATGCCCTGAGGGCTCAGAGCCAGGAAGCCTGGCCAGGACCCTGGAGAACTACACAGGAATCAAGCAAAACCAATACAGCAACATCCTACTGCATCTGCAGGAAGCATGAAGCCACAGCTTTGTGCAGTAAAGAATCTCATACATCTTGGTGGGATTATTACCTGTTCAGTTTACAGCCAACAACTGCAGTAGGATCATCATCAGGCATTTTACTTTTGAACACTTAGAAGATGCATCTGTCTTTTCCCATGGATCGAACCGCCTCTTCTGTCTGCAGGTGCTTGAAAGCCCAGCTGCACAGACTCCCATCTTCACACCAAGCAATTTAGAAGTAATTGTGTCTCATCAAGGAGAAAATCAGTAGCACTCTGAAAACTGAGAATGTGGGTAGTATTAAGTACGTAGCAGTCAATATCAGGATAAACAGCATACAGGCTACTGAGAAAGTTTTTCCTCAGGGTTTTTTTCTCTTCTCTGCTTTTTCTCCTTAATCAGCATTTTCAGTGAACAAAGCACAGAAATTGTCATCTTCTCTAAACCTATGCCTTTGCAGAAGAAGATGTGCAACGTCATCTAGTAAGAGTCAGGAGATGGTTGGGTGGCACATGCCACGACCACAGTTGGCCCTTAAAAACTGGATGCCTGGTCTTTCCTCATCTGAGCAGCAGCATACTAGGAGCTGGTGCTAAGCCTTGCTGCTGAAATCATTTAATGTTATTTATATATTTATTTATTTATTGTATGTCTCACAATAGCAGCTCTTCCCTTTCCTCTCTAATGGCCTTTCTGCCCTGCTCTGTAGCGGTTCTTCGTTAACCCCAGGGATCACACACAATTCCTGGATGTAGTTGCATGTGCTTACCACTGCAATCCACTCTCCCGGCCTTGCTCTCTGCCATACTCCAAGAATTCTAAAATTATTTCTGACCACTTCACGCTTGGCTGTCTGCAAATCTAATCTCTGTGTTTATCTGAATTTATTATTCTTTTCAAGTGCCGAGCCAGATTGTAAATAGAGAATTTCACCCTTAATATACCTTATCACTGCACCCTTCCACAAGTGAAGTTCATAACATCCCAGATCACTTACAGTAAGCATGTAGGGATGAGCACACTGCACCGATTGGCAGTGTTTCTAATTATGATAGTATGATATGATTCCTAGTTCCATGGTAAAGCTCCTGCGATGTCTCAGGCAGTGTACAGATGGAGACAAGATGAAGCTGATCTTCCTGGTGGAATACTACACTATACCAACTAGACCAGCTCTCCACTTCATTCAGTTAATGACAATTGAAAGCAACTATCAGGGAAGATACACTAAGAATTCATCTTTTACACTTTTTAAGTGGCTTCACCAGCCACTAAAACAGACTGCCGGTGAGGTGATGGAATCACTGTCCCTGGTGGTTTTCAAGTAATGTGTAGATGTGATGCTGAGGAACGTGGTTAGTAGGCATGGTCAGGATGGGTTGACAGTTGGACTAGATGATCTTGGTGGTCTTTCCAACCTTAATGATTCTATGATTATGATCGTAAGCTTCTGGTTGTAATTTTCAGGGGACAGC
The DNA here is from genome assembly GCF_039878825.1 of Excalfactoria chinensis. Lineage (NCBI taxonomy): Eukaryota > Metazoa > Chordata > Aves > Galliformes > Phasianidae > Excalfactoria > Excalfactoria chinensis. The sequence continues at coordinate 116,666,542 of NC_092825.1, forward strand.
CAGGAGGCTGACTTGGCAAAGACTTTTTCTTTACATGACTGTCTTTAAGGCAGACATCTTTAACCTGCAGCCTGTCCTGGTGCATCTCTTTAGTACAGAGGCATGTGTGCAGCATTTCATGCCAGGCACACACACATATTGCACTGCTGCTCTTGTAGTATTGACAGTGACTCTTCTGCTGGACATGCCTTCTGGATCTCTTCCCCAAAATGCTCAGCTTCTAAAAAAACACGTGATTTGCTGAAAGCCCTGATAGCTAAGCAGCTCTTGTCTTTCACTGTGTTTCAGGGAAAAGGGCGATCCTTCCATCAGTTTTTTTAGCTTATTTACTCCACTGATTCATTTGTAAGTCTTGTTTCTGAAATGTGTTTTAGTGTATGTTTATAACTAAGGCTATTTTCTGTGGGTATTTGAATTAAGATTTAGGAACTCAGCCTCTCTTACTTTCCACATTAGAGATACTGTGATTTTACCTCCAGTTGCAGACATATTGATTTACACTTGGAAGAGAAAAGGAAAATCAATGACTGCTGGGCAAGCTGCACACAGACAGGGTCTGCCAGAGGAAGGCTGGAGGAAAGCTGCAGCCATTTTGAGGCTCTCAGATCTTCCCCTATGCTCAGTCCTGAAGAAAATAAACATACTCATTTTAATCAAGCAGTTTAGTGATCCTTGGCGGTGAGCCACACAGCCTGCATTGCGTTTCTGAGAGCAGGATGGCAGAGATCGATGACCAACCATTTCAGCAAAAGCAGCCTCTGCTGGGATTCACTGTGTTTTCATATTGCTCTGGTGAGACACATGGCATGTTATATATTGATTTTTCTTTTGTTTGTCAAAGGCATAGTTTGTGTATAAGGACTAATCCTCTGATCCCTACAGGGAAAAGAACAAAGATCGTTTGTTTCCAATGAGCTTTAAATGAAAACCCAGTGTGCCTAATTAGGTGACTTCTTTAGCTCCCTAACTGTGCAGCAACAGTATGCTTGGGGCTCAGCATGGAGTGGGATTGGGTTTGCAGAGCTGGTTGGACCCTAGCAGGTCCCCACACTGAGAGAGTTCATAAGCAGTTTGTTAGCCTACTAGTACAGGGATGCTTTTTGCCTTGCCTGCCTGCTGTCTCTCTGCCTGCCTGCGACTCCTTTGCAGAAACAGGATCATACAGTACTAGAATCAGAACCATTTGTGCTGGGAGAGGGCCATAAAGGCCATCTAGCATCTAGTCCAACTCCCCCACAGTGAATAGGGACACCTACAGATAGATCAGGTGCTCAGATCTCCATTCAGCCTGGACTTGAGTGTCTCCAAGGATGGGGCTTCCATCAGATCTTTAGGCAACCTGTGCCAGTGTCTCACTAGCCTTATTGTAAAAAAACCTTTTTTCTTATATTGAAGCTAAATCTCTCCTCTTTTTGTCCTATCACAACAGACCCTTTTAAAGAGTCTGCCTCCTACCTTCTTATAGTCCACCTTTACACACTGGAATCAGGTCTCCTCCAGGCTGAACAGCCCCAGCTCTCTCAGCCAGTCCTCATGGGGGAGGTGTTCCATCTCTTGTATCGTTTTTGTGGCTCTCCTTTGGACATGTCGGGGTTCAGATGCCTCCTGCCTGCAGGACCATTTCCCATCTTCTGGACACATCACAGTCTTTCTTCCTAATCTCATGATTCCTTGTGTTGATGCTGTCATGATGTCATGATTGCTTGTGATGATGAAGTCATCCCTTTCTGTGAACATGCTAACCAAAGCAGATAGATGCACTGAATCTGGGAATTGCAAAGGCTCTGCTCACTCTTCATGTAGTATAACAAAAGAAATGCATGGATTTTCACCTTCCCATTTTGTGGGACTCCAGAGATTTTTCTCACGTTGAGAGCGAAGTCTTATTTCAGTATCTTCTCTCATTTCACTTCTGACTTCTTTGTGTCTTGCTGATGTTTGCAAGAGATCTGCTGGGTGATTTTTTTTTTCAATTTCCACCCCCCCTCTCCCCCAGTCTGTCTTCATTCCAAAATGTTTAATTTGTAATCTCTTGTCAGGTGAATTGCTAATCAGCCACATAAAGCGAGCCTTTTGCCCACTGATGCGTTGCCTAGCTACAATCTGCCTAGAGTTCAAGGCTGAAAATCTGCTTTCCCTGGGGGCTCAAGCCCTTGCTTTGTCCAAAGGTGTATTGCATAAATGGATGGTCATCAAAGTTTAATGACCTCATTAGTACTCTCATGGAGTGCAAAAATGAGCAATTTCACTTTCTGTGTGGTTTAGATCAAAACAAAAACAAAACAAAACAACAACGACAAAAAGCAGAAAGAAAAAGACAGAGGAGGCTCATTTTCAGGACAATTTGCATTGGCTGGACAGAGGCGAACATCTCTTAGCAGGCAGCAACAGACACTGCTAATCATAGGCAGTCTTCTACGTGGACATACCATCAGCCCAGCAAATGTGTATCTACATCCCCATACACATGAGAGGTCAGTGGGAAAGCACAACCCAGTTAAGAATGTATTTTTCTCTAGTTTCAGATAGCGACAGCACCATGACCTTAGGTCTTCTGAAAATTAATTCATGTTTGACCTTTGTATTACAATCATGGAGGAAGAGTTTACTTCTGAGAATGACTACCAGAATGAAGAAACTCTTATTGTGCTAGACCATGAAACATAAACATCAACATATTACAACTATTATTGATGCTAACTGTATATATCCCTTCATATGCTGGAACACAGTGGACAAAATCTTTGAAGAATATATATGGGATAATTAAAATTTGAGTCTGTTATCAGAAATATTAAAGAGTGTCTTGTGGGCTCAAGGAAAACCCCTACAGGCCCTATGGTTCACTGGTGAGGTTCATCTCACTCAAATTGAGTGATCTAAAACTCAGATTGGCCACTGTAGTAAATGAGAATAAAAAATCCTTTTACAGATTTATCAGTGGTAAGAGAAGAACCAAGCAGAATTTCCATTCCTTAGTTGTTGCAGTGGGGAATGTGGCCACATAAAGAGAAGGCTGAAGTCCTCAATGCCTTCTTTACATCTGCCTTTAATAAGCAGATCTGTTATCCTCAAAGCACTTTACTTCTTGATCAGAAATTCTGGGGTGCTACACAGAATACACCCCCAGTGATTCAGATGGAGACAGTTAAAGAGCTCCTCCTCCATCTGGACTGTCATAAGTCCATGGGACCAGATGGGCTTCACCCTCAGGTGCTGAGGGAGCTGGCGGATGTGAATGCTGAGCCGCTCTCTGCCATCTATCACCACTCCTAGTTGTTTGGAGAGGTCCCAGAAGACTGTAGGCTTCCTGATATGATTCCCATCTACAAGAAGGGCCATAAGGAGGATCTGGGAAACTACAGAACTGTCAGCCTGACCTTGGTACCGGGAAAAGTTATGGAATAAATCATTTTGGGTGAGGTCGCATGGCATGTGAGTGGCATCCAGGGGATCAGGTCCAGCCAGCATGGGTTCATGGAAGGCAGGTTGTGCTTGACCAACCTCATCTCCTTCTATGACTGGGTGACCAGACTGCTAGACATGTGAAAGGCAGTTGATGTAGTCTACCTAGACTTCAGCAAAGCCTTTGACACGGTCTCTCACGGTATTCTGGGGAATGTGGCTGCCCATGGCCTGGACAGGTATACTCTCCTTTGGGTAAGGAACTGGCTAGAAGGCCATAGAGTTAATGGAGTTAAGTCCAGCTGGTGACGTGTTACAAGTGGTGTTCCCCAAGGGTTGGTACTAGGGCCCATTTTGTTTAACATCTTCATTGATGACCTAGATGAGGAGACTAAGTGTATCCTCAGTACGTTTGCAGTTGACATCAAGTTGGAAGGTAGTGTCAATCTGTCTGAAAACTTGTTCTCTCAGAGAGCGGTCAGGTGCTGGAATGGCTGCCCAGGGAGGAGGTGGAGTCGCTGTCCCTTGGCAGTGTTCAAGAGGCATCTGGATGAGGAGCTATGAGAGATGGTTTAGTAGCTTGTGGTAGCAATGGTGATGGGGGGACGGTTGGACTAGATGATCTTGTAAGTCCTTTCCAACATTGTGATTCTATGATTCTATGATTCTGTAAAACACAGATGCCCAAAATGCCCAAAGAATTTGACTCCAGTCAGTGAAGATAAGCGTGCAATAATGAAATGTGAATCATCTCTGTCTATCCAGGTCCTCATTTCAGAAAGCCTGGGTGACTAAGCTGACATTAGCTGCCTAACTTTAAGCAGATAAAGTTAAGTGGGGTGAAAACTGTTCTTAGGGATTAGAAAATTGCTTATGAAGTGAATGCTTCTCATACTATTTACAGAGAATTGTAGCCATGCTGTGAAAGTCATAATCAGCAAGAAGACTGATGAGAGCAGATGAAATGTGCTTGCTCAGGCACTGCATACCAGTGTAAGTGTAGAAACAGTCCCAGGGGAGAGAAAAATATCCCATTTTACTTTCACTGCTAGTACTTCAGAAATGACTCTCCAAAAAAATGGGAGGGGAAAACAGTCATCATAGCCTGTGTCTTTGTTAAAGGAAAGCTGGGAGACAGAGGAGGTTGTGGGAAGCTCAATATGCTGAGAGGGGCAGCTGGACCTCAAGAGATCAAGTCAACCCCCCTATTAAAGCAGGTACCCTACAATCTGGCATCCTGATCACTTAAGAGAAGCCCATTATAAAACTGAATTTGTAGCTCCATTTGACTGGTATATATTTTTCCTACTTTGTAGTTTTTGCTTCTCATTTTTAAGACGTCCTTTGTTTTGTTAGAATAAACTTGTTAATCTGAAATTTCACTGATGCTGGAAATGATCTCTTTACTATTCCAGAATTGACTTATTAAAAAAGGAAATAGCATCTGCCGATGAAGTAGATAGAGATTTTTGAGCCTTAAGGAGTAGAAAGAGTAGGCAGTATGGGGATTGGTACTGTTGAGGTTCAGCACACAAAGGAAACAAAATAAGGTTAATCAGTACCCCTCTGGCGTGGCATGGGTCCTGGACAAATACACCTCTCAGCTGCTTTTGTTATCTCCTCCTATGAACATTTTTGAGACTTCAGATATTTTTCCTTCCTATACAAAGACAGCAGAAGACTTTCAGAGAATGTCAGGACACATGGGAGAGACTGTGTCACTGTCATTAGAGCACGGAGAGAGGATATTGAGTGGTGAGGTTCGAGGCACTGAAGTTGCTCTTGATGAGCAATGGCTTGATACACCATTGTCCTATTCCCAGGAAAAACTGATGCAAGACACAAGTGAAAATTCAGGAGTGTGAGGGTGCTGGAGTGCTGTACTGTAAAGTTAATAGTCTGGCCTAGACCTGTTAGACCCTGTTAGACCAGACTTTTTTTTTTTTAACTTTGTTGTGGTTGCTTTGGACTGCTCCTCTGTAGAGCTTTGCCAGGTGACTCCAAAGTGAATTGGACTGTAGTTACTTTGCACAGTAGCACAGTTCCACGTGAAAATCTTTCGGGTACGTTAAAGAGATTGGCTTTGTGTCAACTGCTGTCCTGAGGGAAGGAAGAACAGTCCATATCACACAGAGTTTTCTCTAATTGTCTCTGAATCAACTGTTTAAAGGAGAGAGTCAACAAATACGTCCTTCTCTAAAAGAGACCTTATGGTCTCTATGATCTGGCACTCGGTTATGCTTTTTAGTGTACAAAGGAAAAATACTGCCTTCTGCAGAAAAAAGAAAAAAAACAGTCATTTTCTGTAGGCTGTGTTGTGCAGGAACTGTGACTAAATGATCACAAGGGTCTCCTTCAGTCTGGTTACAAACTGATGAACATGGAAGTGTTTCTGAATGCGACACTGGAGGAAGATACCAGGATGGGGTCTTAGAAAGGATACTGAAATAGTGGAAGAAATCCAGCCAGCTAGCTGCATCACTAAATCCTTTGAGGTTCACGATTCAGCTATTACTTGCAGTATCACTTATTAAGCGTGTACACATGTACCAAATAAATGGCTTGACAGGAAGGAGAGTGAGTATACACATGGATACTCACTCTTCTTCCCCCATAAAACAGACAAAGGAGATTCCCTAAATGATCCTACATGCCATTTATTTTATAAATGTATTCATATTTTTACCAGCAATGAAAGTGAATCTAGAGAACAGCTTCCTTTGTAAGAAACCTTAAACAGTGAAGCAGCTTGATTAATTACTTAAGGATTTCCCTTGGGCTGTTACTAAGGTAACAGGAGTAGAAGTGTTTAAAGATGGCTGAATGCGCTGTGTGCACTGAAGGATGCACAGTGGATTTTCAGAAGCAGCCTGCATTGTAAATTGTATGCAACATTAACGTAGAAAATGAAAGGGGTGTGCATATGTGCATCCACCCATGAAGCTGCAGATCTCACATAGCCCTATGGATTCCTGAGTGCTGGACTCAGAAAGAAGGTCTACTTTGGCTTTCAGAAGGGCATAATAGGACAGGACTGTTGACACCCATTCAAAGAGTGCAGGGCACATGTCTATTCCTAGCTCAACAGCCTCTCCATTTTCCTGGAGGATTTAGAAGATTCTACATCTCACTTACCATGTTTGGAGAGAAATCATTGGTTCAAGCTAGCATCCTGCTCTCAGGGTGACTCAAGAGGAGCTGCCTGCCACTGTGCTACCCCACATAGCTTGCTTTGACCTGTGGTATAACAGTGCAATGGCACAGTGCTGAGCAATGGTGATTCATAAGTTCCTGTGGTTTCATGCTCTGTAGCAGTAATACCTTTTCTAGTCAAAGCTGGTGAGAGACAAAGAAAGAGGTGATTATGCTAAAGAATATGCTCCTTATAAAGATGCTTTTGACTTCTGGGTAATTTGGAAGTATTTGATTGCCTGGGAAAACAACTGTCTTCAGTGGTGCTCCTGCCAGAATTTTATCAGTGAGAATTTTTGGCCTCTTATTCAGCTAGAGAAACACTTTCTTCACTAGCTGGTCAGTTTGCATTCTTAGGATTGGAAAAGGAGAGTACAAGATAAAACTAAGCAAACCCACAGCTCACAAGACAGATTTGGGACAGAAGTTTGTTCTCAGAGCGGTGGCTAATGTAGTGATGTAAGATCCTCTGCCACACAGAAAAGTTGTGTTTTCTCCCCAGGGCTTTTCCACGAAACTCTCAGACTCCTCCTGGGCTCATATTTCTGACAAATGCCTCTGCCCAGCCTATCCAACTCTACTCCAAGTCAGAGCCTTGAAAGGACTCAAGCTGACTTGGCAATTTTTTATTTGTAGACACTTGTTTGCCTTTTATTATGTTCCCAGCAGTGACCAAAAGGAGAAACTATCAAGTTTCCTAAAGGAATCCCTCAAAACTTGTCACTTCCTATGACTTTGTACTATATTGTGCTGAATATCCATATCTCTTAGGGGATCTCACAGAATGTTTATAGCTCAAACTCTGCAATAAATGATTTTTTGTTGCTTGTGGACAGTGCCTAAAAATTAAATAAAAAAACATTCAGAATAAGTGAAATAACTTCTGTGGACAACTTTCAGGCTGGGCAAAACAATGTCCAAAATGAGAAGCTTCAATTTGATTTGGACACAGTTTGATATTTTTCAGTGCTCTTTGAAAATAAAGTCACACCATTGTTTAGTATTAGTGCATCGGTACTCCCCTTTGTCCCCCAGTTGTTTCAGTTAAGCAGTTGCTGAGTTCTGTGTGCCTTCTAGCAACACGTGGCTACTGTTCTCCTAAGCTATTGGAAATCTCAAAACTCTATTTTGTATTTTGCTGAAATACAGCCACATCACCCAGATAGCTCCTAATGGTGTAGCAAATAACATGTTCTTTGTCTCCTTGCCTCTATACTTTCATAAATCTGCATCTTCAGGACTATTTAGGAAATGTTATTGCTATTGTTTTGAAGCACCTGTCTGCCCCTGTGTGGTAGAAGAGCAAGATGGAGAAGTGTAACTGACTTCCATTTTCTCACAGCAAGCATTTCTCTTTTATACTTTATAAAATATGACAGGACAAGTCTCTGCAGGAAGGATAGAGTAGTTGCAGGATTCATTCTCTCTTCCATCTCCACTTCCCCTGGGTGCAGTTTTTTTTTCCCGTTGAGCAATCCTTGCTCTAGTGATCTTGCTTCCCTCTCATGAGAATCAACAAAGGCATTTCATCAAGTGAATCACAAGGAACAGGCAGCAGATGATTTTGAATTTCTTGGGAAAAGGAAGAAGTTGGAGTGTTGTGTGAAGCAGCCTGCTGTATTGCAGCTGCATATTTCAGCCTCCAATCCAGCAGTGCCTCCAACACTGGTGCCAGCCCTGCCTCTTTGGTAGGCATGATGGTGATGGGTTGATGGCTGAACTAGATGATCTTAGTAGTCTCTTCTAACCTTAATGATTCTATGGTTGTATGATCTTGCTGCACCTCCATTAGGGTGCGTGACTCCTGCCAGAGGCAGCAGAACCCTGGAGTGTGAACTGGCCCCTGTGCTGGAGCCCTTGGCTCCGTGGAGGCTCTGTGCATTCCCAAGTGAAGCAATCTCAACCTCATTGCCTCCAGCTTAGCAAGAAACTGTACTGATATCTCTGGGCAACTGAATTCCCACATGAGGATTGCCACGAGAACATGTTGAAAACCAGCCTGTAGTTTCTAAGACTTTCCCATATTTCACTTCTTGGAAGGCAGCTCCACTGACCTTCTGTTCCAGCTCAACTAAATTCATAGAGAAAGGAGGATGTAAAAATGAATATAGCGTCAGGCAGGGAGGCCGTTACATCAGTGTAAAACCTTGAGGTTAGGATGTCTGGGTTGGGAGATGTTGTGGGACAAGGTGAAGCAGTACCAACACTCTGCTCTAAATCTTCCAGCTATGGCATCAACACAAAGGACGAATTCTAGCGAATTTTTCAGGGGTGCTTGGCAGCATTATTGTTCCCAGTTGCACAGTACACACCTGCAGAGCCAGCAGAAATCACTCTGCAGGTGCTGAAAATTATATTCAGGTGGATTAGTTCAAAAGGGTGATAAAGCAGATTAGACTATGAAATGGAACATCTGAGCTGCACCTGAAACAAGGGTTTGTGCACAGTGCTGTTAACTCTTCTGTGAAGAGGTCATCCCAGCTCAATAGGCAATAATAAGAAGCATGACACACTGACCTTGTTAAGTACCTCAACTGTTTGTTCCATCATGAATATGAGTCAGAACCTTAAGATAAGATAGGGGCCAAAAGAGTCCTCAAAGGAGCTTTCAGTAAAATATAACAAGAAACTTCCTTCTTCATCATAGTAGTAAAATTGTGAGTACAAATTTCAATGACAGATACCAAGGGAACACCAAGTTCAAATGAAACTTTATTGACATCAGGATGAAAAGCAGTGATTTCAAACTGAAGAAACAGATGTGGTAGCTGTTAGGCTCTATATTTAAAGCTCAGAGCTGAAGTTTTTAGAACAACCTGAGCAGTTCTGTGTTTGCAGGGGAGAGAAGAGGAGAGATGATGATGTTTTTTGTGTTGGTGTACCAGAAATAGAAAATAAAAGCAAAATGGCATGCTCCTCGGAATTTATGACATTGTTTACTTTCATTTGCTGAAGCCTTATTTTTGTGTTCTGTGAACTAATTTCCTTGGAAATTGATAAATAACAACTTCCTGTAATGTTTTCACCCCTGTAAAATCTTGGCACGCTGCAATGATCTCTCAGCAAACATAAAGCATTCAGGCAGACTTTCCCACCCTCCCCACCCCCACAGAAAACTGTTTGGAGAGGAATCCTGATAAAAGAAAATCTAAGATGTAGTATGAGACAAGAAGAGAACAACTTTTCCTTGGACAGATATCTCTTTTTGTGAATCGTGACTGCAGATTTGCCAAAGATCATAGGTCACTAAGCAACATGGAGAAACAGAACACATTATTAACTGTTCTACAGCTACTAAGCTGCTGAGGTATATCTAGGCACATGCAGCTCTGTGGATACACTCTGACATTCTGATAACTCATGGATGGAAAACAAATTAACAGAGCAGTGGAAAACTATCAGCATGTTAAGCAAGAATACATTTGTGATGCTTCTCCTTAGGGTTTCTGTGCTATAAATTCTCTTTCTTGTTTTGAGAGGGAGCATGGGGGGGGCAATCACTAGGCTAACTAACATGCATGAATTACCTTGGCAGAAAAACACAGTGAGGACACTTATCACATCAAGAACACATCAGCAGTATACTCCTGCCTGAGGTCTACCTTGGTGAGTTTGCCTCATCCTGAAACTAGAATTAATTGATTTCACTGCATTTCTGTCATTTCTGCCTAGGGATAGCTGTCTTACCTACATTTTTAATGGTGAAAATAAATAGTTATATTGTAATTTTAAACGATCTTTAAAAGTGAAAATGGTGCTTACAACTTTGGAATTATATTTGGAAGATCAGTTTTGCAAAATTAGTAATAAATACTGACCAGTTTTGACTAGTCATTGCAGAACTGATCCATTGCCATTCACTTATTTCTTGACCTTACCTCATCCCCTTCTCCATGTCCACCTTTTATATCTTATTTTGGTTATTCTCTGCTGAGTCAAATTGAAAAAGAATGAAAATTAACTTGGCAATTTCTATTGTGTTTGTCTCTGGAAATATTCTAATTACTTGATTAGTTGATTAGCTGCTAATGTAGTTGATTTATTGACAGTTTCAACTTTTCAACTGAGGCAGCACACTAAATTTAAAGTGCTGATGATAGATGCTTGATGCTGATATTGTAAGCAGCCTAGACTTAGATGTACGTGCGTGCTACCTCTCTAAAGACAGAATGGATGCAGGCGCAGATCCCAGTCAGGATGATCAACATGCCAAAGTAGCATCATTGGAACACAAGAAAGTCAGAAAAGAGATGGATTATGAAGAAATAAACAACAGCAGAACACAGGAGAAGGGAAGAGATGAGAGCGTCAGTCTCTGTTAGGTAACAAGGTTACCTCTTTCAGAAAGATGTGGTCATGATGTTAGGTCTTAGTTTAGTTGAATATAGCTGACATTCTTCTGATAACTTTGGGAATAATGTTATCTATGGGAGGGGAGGAGAAGGAAAAGTCCCAAAATAGCATGAAATCCACTGGAGAAATAGAGGGTGCATTTTGTATATAAGGAGTGGCATAGGCAAGAATGAAGTTAATCTTGGGACTTAAGCTTGGGAAAGACCATGAACTGGCGTTAGTGTGTGTTAAATAATAAATGTTGCAAAAATAATGGTCACGAATGCTAATATAGATTCTTGAAAGCTGCATGAGTTAACCATTATGATCCTCCTTAGTCTCAAATGGCATAACTTAACCCAGTGATGGCAAACAGCAGTTTACATGCTATGTTACTCTGCTTAAGAAACTGGAAAAGTTAGGAGCAATTTCGGGTGTACTTGGACAACTTGGGCTTCTTCAAGATGACCTGTCTCCCTAGTCCATAATGAGGGTAAGGAAGGTGGGGGAAGATCACCTACAGACACATATCTGTGCATACATCACCTAATGTGGTAGCATGATGTGTGCTATCAGATGTTAATGGCCTCCTATCTCTCATTGAGACCTTACATTTCTAATTTGTGCCTGTTTGTCTCATTCAGTTAATAAACACTATACCTTACAAGTCTCACAATTAACTATCAGTGGTATGTTTGAGCTGGAGACGGATACAGCAGCTTGCACTAAACAAACTATAGCTGCTGTACCAAAAGAGCTAACTAATGAAACTCTGCATTACTTAGATACTCTTCTAGATTAGTCAGTTTCTCTAGCACATCCTGTCTGTGTTTTAATCACTTCATTTAGGCACATACTGACACTCCCTCTCGCTGGCTTACTACCAGATGGACTTTAACAAACTATTGTTGCATTTGGAAATGTTTTCCTAGCTGCTCATAAATGCTTCTTATAATACTTGAATTTGTGATGCAGAGATTTCAGCCTCCACAGCCTTATTATTGCTATAATTGAGATGCATTTTGTTGCATATTTTTATTTTTTTTCAAAGGAAGCTGAATTTTTCCCTCCCTATGTAGAAAGGGATTAATTGCAAATATGCAGTGAGACTACAGGATTCGCAGTAGAGTTTCTGCTCATCTGAGTTTCTGGATGGACATTTACTACCAGAATATGATTCCTCCCAGTTGCCTGGGTGTTACAAAGAAGCTTTGTCTGCCCATGATTCAGTGTAGCGACTTCCAGAATTGAACTATCCAATAGTGGACGGATGAGATCATGGATTTAAGTTTTAAGAAAGTTAATGGCTCATCTACGGTAGAGAAGCTTGATACTTTTGTCAAGCAAGTTGACTATGCAAGCATAACGTACGTAACCCACTGAGACTGAGCAATGATCCTTCTGCTCTTTTTTTTTTTTTTTTTTTTTTTTTTTTTTTTTGGTGTGGTATTTCTGTTTCCATCTCTAGCATTGGAACAGAATACAAAGGATACTCAGCAACTCCTTGAATGTGCAAACCTGTATTTTCTTTGTGTGCATAAAGCAGTACATTGTCACAACACTAGAACATGTTTTCATTTCTCATTATATCCTATGAATTACAGTAAGGAATATGATGCATGTTTTTATACATAATAAAAGTCTATCCACATCCAGATTAATATTTATTTATGTTCAGTTGTCTCCGGTTCTGACTTTTCCACTACGTGGAAGTCCTTTCACTGCCATGTTTTATTATTGTAACCAGTTTCTCTTCTAACAAACCTTAAATTTCAGCCTGTGATAGACCCTTCTGACCAAAAATGTGCGTGTACAACAGAAAGTTGAGGGATCCTATTTTGTCAAGATAGCAGTACGTTTCCTAATTCTCTTTGTTTTCAAGAGAGGTCAATAGTATTTCTCTAACACATATTAGTGACTGTTATATTTTGATGAAAAATATGTAAGAGCTATGGAGGTGAGAGTGTCCTGAGTCATCTGAAGGGTCACTCAGGTAGACATCCCTTGCTTCTTAACATCTCAGCTCTAAGACACCTTCAGCTGAAAATTTTGTAGAGAGAGGCCTTATAGAAGCCTTCCAGTATTTAAAGGGTGCCTATAGAAATGATGAAGAGACTCCTTATTATGGAAGTGTAGTGACAGAACAGGGATTAACAGTTTTATATTAAAAGAAGGTAGGTTTGGATTAGATTTTAGGGGGAAATTCTTTCCTCAGAGGGCTGTGAGGCACTGGCACAGGCTGCCCTGAGAAGATATGGAAGCCACATCCCTGAAAGTGCACAAGGCCAGGCTAGATAGGGCTTTGGACAGCTTGCTCTAGTGAAAGGTGTTCCTGCACCATGGCACAGCACTGAAACTAGATGGTTTTTAAGGTCTCTTCTAACCCAAACCATTCCACAAAGAAGAGCAGATAGCTTGAAACTTGAAATGTAGTATTATCTTAGACTTTTCTCCATGTGGCATAGCCATGGAACATGATCATTTCTCTTGGGTCTGATTTGGTCCGATGAGGTGGATAGTGATTTGTGTCTGTAGGGGAACTGTTAGGTCACAGCTTGAACTGGTAATTAAGCACCTGGTGAAGGGGTGTGGCTGGCTTAGGGAGCACAGGCAAGTTGTTTGCTCTTGCATTCCCCATGTAGCCAGAAGTAGTGAACCCAGGGTAGAGCCATCCTGAGCTCATATATGGGTCAGCCAGTGAACAGAGAGCATCTTTTGGACCTTAGCTGCTTCCTGTGAAGGAAGAGTGCCCCTTCACTAGCTGTGTGAGTTCAGTTCTTGCTACTGTATGTGACTATTGGCCTACCTGCAAATACCTTGCCTGGTATTACCAAGAATCTGTCAGAAGCAGTTTTGCTTCTTTATGAGCAGAACCACCTCTTTTAACGATTTGATGAGCTATAGGTATAAATCATTGCTGGCATGGATGATTTAGCAGTTTTAAGAAATAATAGGAGACATTTCAGAAAAAGGAAATATTCAATCATTATTTGAACACCACTGACAATCTCTAAAAAGTCTTGTTGGGCCTTTGGCACATAATTGCCATCAGGATCTGAAAAGACAATTCTGAAGAGTAGAAATGGACCTCCATTTTCTATTGCTGAGAAAACAGATCCTGTCCCTCCTGAAAGCAATGCCACACTAACTATTGAAAAATCACAAATGTTTCCTCAGAGAAAGTTGAATAAATACAAGTGTTGGGATGATGTCATGCTTTTTTGTATGTGTTCACCCACTTTACTATTCAGTGTCCCATTTACAAGCTTGAATAATGTTTGTTTGCGGAGTTTCCTGTGAAAATTAGCTCAGATTTGGAGGAATTTCCAGTCCTCGTGTTTCACTCAGAGCAGGCTTCTACTGGAGGGATACTACAGATTAAGAAAGAGTAGAATTCAGAAAGGAATTTCTGTTTTATTGTTACAGTTTTCAGGCCAGATTTCAAAAGCAGCCCTCGAGATCTGAAGATCACTGTGATCTTTTATCTGATTTTGTAAGCCAATAGTAAGCAGTGTTGAATAATACAGTTTTCTCTTGTAGAATGTAGTTTTAAGACACTTCCTTCTTCACTGTATTTCCTGTCTCTGTACTACATTCTCATTCTTGCCCTTTCCTTTTGCATGCAAACTCAAGGATTCTCTAATATGCAGTGGTGGAGTGCCAAAACATGATTTTGTTTTCCCTTATGGTTTTATTTTATTTATTGTTTCAATGTCCACTGTGAGATTCCTACTCTGAATCCATGCAAAGGCATTACTGGAGTTATTCAGAATCATCCAGCAATATTTATTTTCAGTGACAGTGAGTTTTATCAGGTTTAGAGAATTCACTATATAATAGCGATATGTAAATTGCTCTTATAATTGAGAGTAGAATATATTTCTGATTGGTAGTTCATGCTTACAATACTGTGCTTGACTGTATTTTATTCTCCTCAGTTCTCCAGAGGTTAAAGGAATCTTCTTATGTGTATCCATATATTACCTTCTCCAATTTAGAAGTAATTTTTTATTTATTTATTTTTGCACAAGAAATTCTGTGTGTAGATGAGGCTATTAAGAAGGACCAGTGGCACAGAAAAGCAGGAGAGCAAGGTTCTCTTTATTGTGTTGAATCAATAATGTTTTACCAGTTCACACTAGTTGAGAAACTGGACTTTAGTGGGAAATTCATTTCTTTGTGAGGCTGAAAATAAATGAAAGTCTCAGAAGTATTAATGGGAGAGTATAACATCCAAGTATATGATCGTCTGATATAATTAAACCATCTCACAGTGTAGGTGTCTACAGAGAAGTCACATGCCTCTTCTTGTCCTAGCAGCTGAATAAAAAACCCAGACACTTCTGTAGATATATTCAAAGTATCCTACAGTAGATTTTTAAGACAGATTAGATCCTTTTTTTTTTTTTTTTTTTTTTTTTTTTTTTTTTTTAATCTCTGACTTTCTAGATATCTACATAGCAGTTGTATAATATGAAACAGGATCCCTCCTCAGACATCCCAAAACATACTCTGTGTTTCAGACTGAGACGAGATCAGGAACATTGTTTCATCTGCCTTTTTCAGTGGTTTAGGAATGAGAATGCCCAAAGAGATTAGGCGCTCTTAAAATATTTGTGCATTCTAAAAAAATTACCACTGAAGTTGCTTGCAGCAACACCTTTGTAATGGGATGCAGCAAGGCACAACTTGCACAGAATTTGATAGATTTCATGTTTACATCACTTTCACTTAATTTTAAATGATTTCCTTTCTGAATGGAGCCTTCTGGTTTGTTCTGGGACTCCTTATGACATACAACTATGACATACAACTCTTCAACGGACTTTGAGGAGCTGTATTTTTCTGACCTCTCCTGTCCTAAAGCTCTAGCCTAGTATGAGAAAGCATAAAAATAAAAATCTTTCTGACAGTATTCTGGTCCTTTTGCCATTTTCAGCCAAAATCCGTAAATGGATAGTCCTCGTGGCAGCATGAATAGGCAATGTAACATTTAAGATGTGAACATAATTTAACCTTTACAAAGGGCACATGCTAATGCTATTTTGTAATCTGTCCCTAGCCTAATCCAGCTTCCATGTCTTTTTCTTTGCTTCTACTTACATTCTGAATTCTCCAAAGCTTTAGAAGCATGCCCAGTAGAAAAAACTTCCATTGGCTTCTATGGGCTTCATTAAGACTTAAAACTGCATATTTAGCTGCAAGTTAGTATAAAAAATTATAACACTTCTGGCACTTTAAACTAAAATTCTGGACTTCTAACTTTTGCACAGAGTACAATCAGTTTCATATCCACATCTCCTACCATAAGTATGTTTGAGTTACTTTGACCTAACAGAATTTTTTCTAAGTTAGTAAAGTGCATGACGTTTATAGAGGAAGGAAAGCTAATAGTCTGCTGCTAGGCTGTACTGTTATTTTTAGTACACTGCTTTTAAGAATAACATTTACAAAAGTGATCATGCTGTCCTGCACAGGAATCGTTGTTTTTGTAGGTCTGATACACTGAGAATTCTTTGGGCGAGTTGTAAATTTTCCCTTTTCTTCACTGTGCCTGCTTGGAAAGCACTGGAAAAAATTGGGTGCGAGCCAATGAGTTCTTAAGTGTTCTTAATCCAATTCCTTGGCACAAGTGATTGATACTGTGCTTGCAGTAAGAGGATAATGAGTCTTTGCTTAATAATGAAAACTATCTAGATGAGATGAAAGACTAAGGCAATCCATTCTGCTAACTGTCCTTGTTTGGAAGACTACTTAATTTTTTGTGAAGCTCCTGAGTGGAAGAACAGATGCTTCCTTTTGATTTTAAGTGATGCCTTTAAGCTGATGTGTTCCTTAAACCTTTTTATGCTTAATCTGATAGGAACAACTTCTGTGGGTTGTGAATTGAAATGTCCCTGTGAAGCTTGAAGGTAGTTTATTGAGTGAGGTTACATGGTGGTAATAGCAGGTGATTTTCCACATGTCCCTGTGATCAGAAAATTTGTGTATATGGAGGCTGACTTCTTTTGGTTCTTTGAGAGAGAAGTTGAGGTTTTATGTAGTTGTCTAGCTCCACAAATTCACTTTTTGGAATTTCCTTTGCTCCCCCCTCCATAACCCTTACATCTATATATGAGGACACAGAGCTAACACATCACCACCTCCCCAGATAAGTGCTGTTCCCCCAGTTTGTTGAGAACTGTCTCATATAGCTTATAGCTTTCCATTTTGACGTAGAGGGTAATTTTTAGCTCATTTTCTCAGGGGAAGATAGTGTTCCCAGACACTGGCATTTCCAATACTTTTACTAACACTGCAAGACATACTCAAAGATGCTGTTAACTGGTGTGTACTTCTCTTAGCTGTGCTTGAACCCAATGAATCTTGCTTTGATATTTACTGTTAGATTAAAATATGTGGCATTTCCAGTCATGAATCTGTACAAACCAGATTTGAAGTATAACAGTTAACAACTAATTCCAGCCTGATATTGATGAGTGCACATACATTGACTTTTCCTTGGTTACCAGTTTCTACTTCACTTAAATTCTGTTTGCTTTTCTTCAGTGAACGCATGGATGCCACTTCATTTTCATGCTCACAACATCTCTACCTTTAGCTATGAGCTAGTTCTTTTTCTTCCCCTCCACACATTTGCTTAGATAATAAAAATAAATAAATACCTTGAAGTGCAGTCAGTATAACTCGATAGAAAACATTTTCTAGATATCTAGACATTTCTGTATAAATTACTGAGATTAAGACATACCAGTGCATCTATTTACAACACAGCCTCCAGTGGTCTGACCAAATGTCTCTCTATCTGGGAGCATATGCAGTTGTTAAATGAGAAAAAAACTTTAAAGAAAATTGTCAGTAAGATCTGATAGGTGATTCAGTTTTGTTCAAAATACACATGTAGACAAATTATATCTGAAGAGCTCTGTCAACAGATGCAGCAAGTGGAAGAGCCTTCCAGTATGAACTCCTAACAGATTAATTGTAGGCATTGTGAAATATGACTGAAATTCACTGTTTCCCCAGCAACACTCTTGCAAAGGACAGCACTAAATCATCATGGGGAGAAATAGACACACTCATAGAAATTTCTGCGCGTGCAAACACTTTTGCCAAAGGCCTAGATCGCATTTTAGAAACCCTAAAGTCATTATAAACAATAACAAGTTAAAGAATAGCAAGTTAGAGTGAAAATAGCATGTGTCACTGGGAGCATCTTTTAAAATCACTGTTGTGTTTTATTGCAAAGAGATATTTATGCCCACAGAAGATTTAAGAACAAGAATGGGCATATCAGGGGAGTCACTTTAAATATCCCTTCCAGGAAGTGACATTCTCTGAGGTGCTCTGTAAAATCTCCTAATTTTCTGGCTTCCATTCTTTTTATCCAATGATAACGTATGGACAAAATGCATTAGTTCTGGGCGCTTTAGCCCTTCCTTTACTCCCAGGATGGCTGTCTGGTGTAACTGGCCACAGAGACAGTTCTCCTTTCAAAGAGATGCCTGAAACTGCATTTAGTCACAGGATCCTTGATCTTTTTTTCATCTAAATTATCCAAGGGAAATCCTCCCCTTCTATTCAGAAGCTACTTCTCTTCTAGTTGACAACTATGTCTTCTGTCTTCTCATCCATTCAAACCTCCCCAGAATATAATCACATCCTGGGATAGTAGTAGTGAGTCCATTTACATGGGAAAGCTATACTGGGAAAGCAAGATGTGTATTTTTAGCTACTACAAATGAGATTTAGTAGTGAGAGACAGAGGGAAGCGTTAAAAGTATGTGACCTGTCAAGTCTCTGTGGACCAACTGTTTGGGAACCTTTGAGATGCCAAGATACGCCATACAGTGAGGGATTGCAGCCCTGTTGTTATTTCCCTTTAAATCCCTGGACAATTGATTCCTTTTTAAAAAAAGAAATAATAATAAAAAAAGGAAAACATAACAAACCTTTCTAGAAATAATAACAAATTTGTTTGTCAGAGAGGAATTTTTACTCCTAATTTTCAAACAGTATTTCTTGCTTTTTCAAAGTGCTCTTGAGATCACTGTGCAGTTGACAGGAATAATAAAATATGCTAGCATCTGAAAGAAGAAAGTGCTCTAGCAGCTGTTTCATGACAGCAAATATCCCACAAGTGCTTTCCCCATTTATGATTTTGGTGAAATTTTTGCAGGTGAGGTATTTCACCAAATATCCTTTAGTTTGTGTATGGCTATAACATGAATCCTGCTGGCTGAATTTTGGAAACAACAGATATTTTGGGAACCCTAAATGAAAGGATCTTTTCTCCTCCAAGCTGAAAATGTGAACTTGGCAGGGAATAGACTTTCATGCTTGGCCATATCAGTCAGTCACTATTGAAACCAAAATACCCTTTTGTAAGGAGTTCATCCAACAGTGTCAACGAGGAAGGGAGATCATCCATGTACCGTCAACAACAAAGAAAATAGGATGGAAAATAATGTTTCCTAGCTCTTCTAACAGTTTACTCATTTCTCTGTTATGCATTCCTAAAATTAGTGCAAATTAGTTGTTTCCTTCAGATATTCAGTTGAAATATTGGAAGTGAAATGCCATATTTGGTAAGAGTGGCATTGATTCAAGACCAGAAAAAGACTAGTAAAATTAGCAGGCTATCCAGCTTCCATTATCATTATCTTAATTGCCCTTGAGTAGTGTAAATATCTTCTGTGGATGCATTATAAATTGTATTAAAATTTAATTTTTTAGACAGCTTATTTAATTCATCAGACATCTTAAAATCTGAAAAGAATTCCATACAGTATCTGTCAGGCTAAAGAACTCTGATGATATCCAAAATACAAAGGCAACTTCTGGTTGCAAAGTTAGTTTCTCTTAAAACAAAACAGACAAGTTTTTATAAACTTACTGAAGAGTACCTTTCCCAAGTATAAAGATTCACTTACTCAAACTAGACCTCAAGACCAGGACCATGAGGAAAATAAGTTAGCTTACTTACATACTAATAAAAGTAATTGTAATTGAATGTAACTGATGGAAGAAACTCATAGCACTGCCACCACACTCAGCTTGGCTTACAAATAAATAATATGTCTTTTCCCTGTTCATGCCAGTCCCTGTCTAGTCCAGATTACACAAAAGGCATATTGTTGTGAATGCCTCCTTTATCAGACATGGTAGAAAATGATATGCAGCATAGTTCACAAGAAACTCCTGTGTCACTTTTTTTGCCTATTGCAGCAGAACAAGACAAAGCCGTGTTTGTTTTTCTCTACTCTTCCACTTTTTGTTCTCTTTTTAAATAAGTTATGTCCAAACTGATGGCATGGACTTAATCAGGACATAGGGCACAACTAGGTATGGAAGAAGGCTGTTTTCTTCTGTGGGAGAATAGTATTTGATTATAATGTTCAATATTTCTAGTTTAAGTGACACTGTTGAAACAAACCCTATTTGATGTTACTTTGCTACCACTGAATTCTGAAAAGAGCTCAGAACTGGCTGGTGTAGGTGGAGTTACCCTGAACCCATTGGATTTGATTTAATCTTCAGGGACTGTCTGAGTGACTTATTTGAGTAGTGCTGACCAAGTCAATTATTTCAGCAGGACTCCCTGAACATTAACAAGTGGTGTAAGCCGTGGTGTAAAATACCACATCAAACAATGATATTTCAGTAATGATGATGATGATTCACTCCCATTTTCAACAAAGAGAGTAAAGAAGAGTGGGGAACTACAGGCCTCACATCTGTACCTGGGAATATCCTGTAGAAGATCCCCCTGGTAGGGATATTAAGGCACATGTGAGATGAGGAGGTGATCCAAGACAGCCTGTGTGGCTTCACGAAGGGAAAGTCTTTTTCTGTGATGGGGTGACAACACTGAGCAGAAAAAGTGAGAGCAGCAGAAGTCATCTACCTGGACTTGTGCAAGGCCTTTGACATGGTGCCACAGCACATCTTTATTGCTAAATTAGAGAGAGATGGATTTGAAGTCTAGACTGTTCAGTGGATAAAGAACTGGATGGATGGTTGTAGCCAGATGGTTGTGGCCAATGGCTCTATGTCCAGGTGGAGACTGGTCCTGAGTGGTGTCCCCCAGGGGGTCAGTCTTGGGACAAGTTTGCTTCAAATCTTTTTATCAGTGACATAGTGGGATTGAGTGCACCTTCAGCGAGTTTGCTGATGGCACCAAGCTGAGTAGAGGAGTTGACACAATAGAAAGAAGGGATGCCATCCAGAGGGACCTAGGCAGGCTTGAAAAGCAGGCCCATGAGAATCTAATGAGGTTTATTAAGGCCCAATTCCATGTTTAATTTGAAGGCCAGGCTGGATGGGGCTTTAAGCAACCTAGTCTAGTGGGAGGTGTCCCTGCCTATAGCAGGAGGGTTGGAACTAGGAGATCTTAAAGGTACCTTCCAACCCAAACCATTCTATGACTCTATGAAATGCAAGGGGTTGCACTTGTGTCAGGGCAATTGTGGGTATGTGTACAGACTGGGAAAAGAATTCATTGTGAGCAGCCCTGAGGAGGAGGACTTGGGGATTCTGGTTGACAGAAAACTGGTCATGAACCAGTAGTGTGTCCTTGAAGCCTAGAAGGCCCACAGTATCCTAGGCTGTGTCAGAAGAGGGGCAGACAGCAAGGAGAGGGAGGTCATGGTCCCTCCTCTACTCTGTTCTTGTGAGGCCCCATCTGACTTACTGCATCCAGGCCTGGGGCCCCCAGCACACTAAGGATGGAGATCTGTTGGCCAAAGGAGGCCACAAAGATGACCAGAGGGCTGGAGCACCTCTCTTTGTGACATTAAGGGAAGTTTGCTTCCGTAAAGTCTATGCAGTTTATCCTAATCAAGCAAGATATAGTGATTTTCTTGAGTTCATCATGTATGATTGTTTTGCCAGTGCAAAGAACTTACTATACAAAACCTAACATTTCACAGATGTGTTACTTCTGTATACCTTTAATGACTGTGATTCAGCGCATGACACAAGTGAAAATAGAGGAAAGAAAGCAACCTAGTCATACCTGAAATGATTTTTTAAAGTCGGGGGGATGCTGACTAGAGTGAGCAATCACATGGTAGATGCTTCTCTGAGAAGCACAGGGTCTGTTCTTATTGGGGAAACCCAGATGACTCCCTTGTTATATTTTTCCTGCAAGTGAAAGTACAGCTGTTGTATGTGTAAATATGCCCAGAAACACAATGTGAAACTAGCAGGTTTGACTGTGCATGATGCACACTCTGAACATACACAGGCTTTAGTGACAACAACCTGTCTCCTGTGCTGATGTCCTTACAGCTACCACACCAGTTAGCATCCTTTCAGATTCAGGGCATATTAGAAATGACTGTGGATGTCCCAGATGCTCCCTTGAATTCTGGGTTTCACTAGGCAAGAATAATTACACCCAGGTGATTAATGCAGAACTTAACCCTCCTCCCCTTTCAGATATGCACGAGGCAATAGCAGGTTTGGGTTCGGATTCCCTTTCATGTAAATTATTAGTTGGTGTGGTTCCTTTCCCTCCCCTCCCCCCCCCCCCAGTCCCCCAAAATAATTGCCATTTATGATTTTTACCTGCTGCAAATTAATTTGTTTGCACTTATGTCAGTTTACACGAGTGCAAATCCAGTCTGATGACATCATTGGAAATCTGTGGTAAAATGCTAATCTCCAAGAGAATCATAGTCTCTTCACACAGATGTTTCCATAGCAACATAACCATAGTGGTGCTACCACAGTGGATGGAGTTTTATGTTATTTATTTCTTCTTCAGTGATTTCTATTTATTTATTTATTTTTCTTAATGAAGGAATATGGATGGGGATATATGGAAATGATACTAATTGATCCACAAATACAGGAATGGACTTTTCAGGGAAAAATGGCTACATGTCTAAGTGGGATATATAGAAGCTATTTGTTATGAAGGAGAGGTTGGATTATGCTCTTCCTCTGATATACACATACTTTAGACTAGAAAATCTTGGCAGTGTACATGTGGATGTGTAAAGATCTCCACCAAAACCCCTATGTGTTCTTTGCAAGTATTAATTTTCTCAGTGATAGGAATAGTATATTAAAGCGCTAAATCAACTACCCCTACCTCAGCTGTCACAAGCAGAGCCAATCCTCTGACATAATCAACCCAAATCAGTGAACATCCCTGTCTAAGCCTTTTCACCAGCGTTTCTTTCCCAAGTGCCCAAGTCCTTGAGCAGCAGGACTAATTATGCCTGGTTTCTTGGTTTGTGTCTCGGTTACCTAATCCAAAGCAATTTCTAACTGAAGCATTTTTTATGTCTATGGCACTCATGATAGTTCTTCTGCATGAATTCTCTGACTTTTAATGTAAGTTGGGCTCTGGGTAAAGAAACTGACAAGGTCCACCTTCCATGCCTTTTCATGGAAACTTTTAGAAAATTTAGTTGACAGTGTTATCCTGTTGAACTCCATCCCACTGAACGTAGATGGAACTGACAGGTTCAAAACTTTCAAAGTGCACTGTGGTATGCTGTGAAGACATCCTCCTCTCCTAAAAGAAAAGATGAATTAATGTACTTGAAAAGTAGCAATCAACTTTTCAGCATTGTGTCATTTGTAAAGTCCTTCACATGACCCGTGCTGCCCAGGTCATGGTTCTCCTTCTTATGTTAGGAGATCCATCTTCACACCTAAGTTATGTACGGTAGCGTTGCAGAGTAGTGCAGTATCTCAAGGTAAGTGCAATGCTGAACATGTGTTCTGTGAATGTCTTCTGCTGGATGATGCTAAATGCCATGACCACATGATGCAAAGTGCTAACTCTAGATAATCTTGGTCTGGTTTTTCAGGCTTGTATTGTTTTATGCTGCCAAGACAGGTCTCATCAACAGGCTATAAGATCTGGGGCTGTTCAGCCTGGAGAAGAGAACGCTCTGAGGTTACCTGATAGCAGTCTTTCCATTTCTAAAGGGGAGCTACAGGAAAGAAGGAGACAGACTTTTTAGTGGAGTCTGTGGTGATGGAGCAAGGGGAAATGATTTCAAGCTTAAAGAGGGTATATTTGGGTTTGATAGAAGGAAAATGTTTTGGTTTTTTTTTACAGTGAAGGTGGTGAGGCGCTGAAACAGATTGCCCAGAGAGATGGCTGATGCTCTGACCCTGGAGACTTTGAAGGAGGGCATGGATCAGGTCTGGGGCAACCTGATCTAGCTCTGCATGTCCCTGTTCATTGCAGGGGAGTTGGACTAGATGGCCTATGAAGGTCTCTTTCAACTCCAAAAATCTTCACTCCTGATGGTCCAAAACCGCCATGAGCCACATTGAAACTGGTTCCATGGGCTCTAGCTCATCCAACAACTGTTTTTTATGAGCCAGATCTGAATCAGGCATACACTGCTGGGAGATAAAGGAGTGTGCAGAATGTGGAATGGTGGCCGTAGGCTTGGAAAATGCTGAGTGATAGAGGCACTGAGCAGGTGAGGAGAAACCTCCTTTAAAGATTGGAAGTGATTGCCAGAGGCAGGACCCACGTAACCAGCTATTCAGGTTTCTCAGGAGAAATTATCTCTGGAACTGAAAGAAAAAATGGGTACCCTATTTGGACATATTCCAGGAGAGAAGTGGTTTTAGGGACTTTTCTCAATCAAAAATGATTTATGAGGCACTTACTTTTAACAGCTTTGCCAGTAAAAAATAATATGAGTAAATCAGACATTATCGGCAGCCACATATTGGTACAGATAAGAATGGAATATATAAGTTTTATAAACTTGGATCTATTTTATACACACTCATATAGGCTCTTTGGTTTTGCCTGCTGCCAGAATTTTAGATGATTATTTACTAAAGCCTTTACTGACCCAGTTACTGGATTTAATGCAAGCAATCAACAGGCTCTCTGCTAGCTATCTCTGGGTTGGTTTGATTCTTTCCCTGAGCCTATAGTATTTGTTTTAACTCCAGACCACCAAAGGCAGAGGAATGATCGTGGTATTGGGCAATGATGAGACTCTCTCATGGTGGAAGTGTGTCATCAGTGTCACATCTAGACTCAGTAATGGTAGATGGCTTAGTCCACCTTAATTCACTCTGTGAAACTGCATTTTGATGTGGAGTTACTGTCAAAATCTGAATTTTACTCAGTATTGCGATGAAATTAGTCCTCATTTTCACAAAAAAATTCAGATTTGTGTTCAAACTGAAAATTCAGTGTCCAAGCTCTGCCACATTAACCAACAATGGCCCAGGCTTTGAAAAGGTTGAAGCCCAAACTCTTGTGGGTGATCCTACAAGGACAGTATTATCCTTCTAGTAGGCAGCACTCCATCTGTTAGCATCTGCCAACACAGACAGAAGGTACATGTCTTCTAGGTCTGCTATGGAGAGGTCTGAAATGGACAAGTGGTGGCATCTCAAGCTAGCCCTAACATTAGATCACCCTGAAAATCTAAGCTTGTCACTCTGCCCAGGTCAGTGATAAAGAACTGGTTACAGGGGCTGAATTCCTATTTGCTATTCCTATTCCTATTAATTCCTATCAACTTTCCTTTTTAGTCTAATTGTTCCACAAAACAATGTTGGTTTATCCCTTTATAATAACCTTGAACAAATAAGTTCTTTCCTCAAAAGTAAAAAAAATAAAAAATAAAAAATAATAAAAAAAATTATTTTGAAATCATATTGCAAACAGAAAATGAAAAAATGCAAAGTATTTAAGAGTGCCGGTATGACTGATAAATGGTTTTATGTGTAAACCTTGTGAGACAATAAATCCAATGCTAAGGATTACTTCTTTCAAGCATTTAATTTTTGTGAGAGAGAAATTGTATTTTTCTTTAAAAATCTGCCATTCATTGACCATGCTAATTTTTACAGCCTCATAACAAAATTTACCATACGTGTTTTCAGTGTTTGTGGCCGGTGGTTGGAAGACAGAATAGAAAATATGACTATGGCTTATAGGATCAATAATCCACATGCTAAGGAGGATTTATGTAAAAGACCATAACAGCTTAAGCTTCAATATATAACATGTAGTAAAGGACAGAAATAGCAAACATTTCCTAAAATAACCCAACAGTTTTCTATATCAGAAAGGGAAATAAAACATGTAATGTTAAAATCCAAATGCACTTTTTAAGCAAAGGTAAGTAGAATATATGCAGTTGCTTTGTATGGCATTATAAATGCATATTTGCATGAATTGATGGATGCTCTGAGGCCTGGAAGATCAGAACAAAAGCAGCCTTTCTTGTCTCTGCCCATTTTATCAACTTCCATGATAAAAAAGAATTTTTTTCTTTTTCCCTGTTTGAAGCTCAAATCACAGTCCCTGAGGGAGTTCATGAGGCAGTGGAGGAGGTGAAAATAACCTCTATATTTGAATACTACGAAAGTCAAGACATCACAAAGGTATATTACAGCTGATATTTCATTCAGTGTTGTTTTGCTTTTTTTTTTTACCCCATATTCCTTTTTATATGCAGTAGTGTATTTCCTCTCTTGCAGAAGGAGCATCAGTCTAAACACTGAACATCCTGGCTTTCATGGTTTATAAAAAGAAGAAAATAGGATCAAAACATTATTTATTTATTTATTTTCCCTCGGAGATACAGCAGCAGCTTTGATTTCCTTAATTACACCCAGCATGCTGGAAAGGTCATAGTCCAATTTTGGTTACTATTCAGGAAACAGAGGGAATAACTTGCAGCTTTTTTTCACCTTCTTTCACAATCCAACAAGGCTTCCTTCTGTCTTTTACCAGAACAGCTACATCCTCCTGAGGTTTGGCCAGCGTGCAACTAGTCAGTCAACAGGAAATCATTTACAGTTTAATTTTTCATCATTTGTGATAACAAAAATACCTGAGGGTTTGTAATCCAAAGACAATCTCCCCCCCTCCCTTGCTGAGACAAAATGGAGTGTTTAACTCTGTTTCTGCATGCATTTTATTTACAAATAAACAGAACCAGGTTAAACTTAATTGAACTTATTTTCTTTGCTTTTCCACTCTGGATGCATGGCAAACCCTTAGCACAGCTCAAAAATAAAACCGCAGCAGACATTTTACAGGTGACCTCCCCATATTGTAGGGACCGCTGGAGATCTGCAAGATGAGAAACTGCTGATCTCGCAGTACATCGCAACACTGTCCTTGGGAGCCAATGAACTACAAGCTGCAAAGATGCTTTAATCCAGCAATGTATTTAAGCATGTGCTTAACATTAAACACCTGAGTTGCCCTGTGGGTTTCAGATGGATTACCCCTGGATGGCAGCCAAAGCACTCAGCACCAAACTGAGCCTTCCAGGGGAAAGAGTATGGAGAAAGTTCATCTTCTCAGTGGTAATGAGTAAGTGCTGAGAATGCCTTGGTGCCATTTGCTAATTGCTGGCCTGATTTATTGTCTCCTGCAGCCAAGGGAAGGATCCATTTGGCCTTAATATAATTAAGCACAATTAGCTAGCTAACACTGTGGCTTTTCAGAATTTTCACGTGAAATTCTGTTGTTGACTGGTATAGATCTGGATCATTCCACTGTTCCACCAATTTGTCCAATTGTCCCTTCCCCAACTTATCAATGGCTAATGGATTTTACCAATGGACGCCCTCCCTGTAGGTTTACCAAAGGCATCATTATAGTAAAACACACTCATCAACTTAATTTCTTTTCTTGTTTTGATTTCCTCAGTTCCGCTGAAACAATGCACCCAGCTTTGAATAGCACTATGTTTGTAAACACTCTTTCAGAGTGCTGTTAGGAGTAGTTCATAGTTCAGTAGAATCCTCCTTGCATCTGGTTCTTCTTCTCAGGATATGACCACAAAGGCGATTCACCCCCTGCTGATTATGTCATTGTTTCAGCCAGCTGGTAATTAGAGATGGAAAACCTGGTGACTCTTCCTTCTCTGACAGCTGTGCATTGGCTGATGATTTTGATGCTGGGAATAACTTCAGGAAATCTTCTGGCATGAACGCATGTTGCCTTCCATCTATCTTTCCCCTGATGGACTGCATTATCATTTATTTTTTCATACAGAAAGGTAACAGCTCGGTTGTCACTCCCTAGTTTCAAAGCAAAGGCAGAGATTTCTCTCCAGTGGCTCACTTCCACAGTGTTCACCTATAGACCCCCAGGAAACACTTGCTGGTTCCCAGCTGCTGCGTGGTTGCCAGGTGGGTTTGCAGCCTGTTTGGTGGTATTTGTAACAATAAATTTTACTCCCTCACCTTTTCATCTGCAACATGAGTGCACCAGCTGCTTGCATTGGTCAACAGCTCAGGTATTGTGAGGTATAAAGTCCTTCTCAAAGGCCCACTGGCAGCTGAACTGAGAATGCTCCTCTGCTTGTTGCTCCTGGCTTGTAACTGTAGGCAGAACTTCACACCCCATGCAGCCACCTGTGGAGAGGTTTTCAACTAAAAGAGAGGATGGGCAAGGAGACCACCTCACCTGAAATTGCTATTTCTGGAACTGAAACTGGCACTGCTTCAGCACATACTAATGTGACAGTTGCCTTGTTCAGCCGGCTGAACCCTTGTGCCAGTGCTCAGAGATGTACAGCCCAACCAGCCGAACCCTGTTCTGTACCTATGCCTGTGAATGGAGGGAGTTCCACCAATGGAATCCCCACATCAGCTCCTCCAAGTTGGACTAGGATGGTGTCACAATCCTAATGTCAGGTGTCTTTCCTGCAGAAAACACCCTGGAGGAATGGGCTAAGGAGCTCACAAAAGAGCTTTACAAATACTCCTGTTTTTCTTTTTTCATACCAGACTAGTCACACAAATGAGTTTACACAGTCATTTTGGACCCTTGCAATGATTTCTCTCTTTTTTTTTTTTTTTTTTTTTTTTTTTTTTTTTTTTTAGCAACCTGAAGAAGTGTCGTGGGTTAGCCTAAAATCTACCTGCACCCATGACAGGGGGGCAGTCGGCCCGCAGGCCGCTGGCCCAGAAGGAAAAGAAAACAGGGAAAATGAAATAAATACAGCGGCAGCGATCTAAGGAGGCACACTTATTTACTAAATACTATATCGAAATACAGAATAGCACAATATAATACAATATAATTGGAATTAAGGCTAACGAATCAAGTAAAATAAGAGAGAGTGAGTCCCGAAACCGAAAGGCCTACTGTAACTCTAGGCGAAACGGCTGGAACGCTCCCACACGGCTCTCCCCCTGGCTGGCAGGATCCAAGAGAACGAGTCCAGCACTGAAGTGAGATTATATAGTCCTGGTCATATGACTGACCGTGGTGCTCCCTGGGACGTGTAGTCTTCTTTCTGTGAGCAGCAGATTCGTCAAAATTATCTGTGCTTAACATGATGTTATGATGTGGAATACTGATAGCAAAATTACAACATTGCAAAACCATGACATTCCACCCCTTATTCTACATCATTACATTATGCTTATTATACACACACACACATATATATAGTCGTGAGCAATCAGCAACCTTATTTTCTTAACAATTTATATCTATTTTCATGCAAATCCTTAGGCTGAATATGACAGCGGTGAAAGGGAAAGGCAGCGCTACTGGGGCGTCCCCCACATCAAGGTGCACCCATCCTTTCCCAACCACCACAAATTCCCTTTGAATTAAACTTCTTTCCACGTGTGCTCTACACATGCATGGCCAGTACATGATATAGAGCCCAGATGGAAAAACTTACTTATAGGATGCCTAGCTTACGTATACGGAAAATGTTTTCTTAACATTAATCCATCTATCTTAAGTCCTGCACCATAATTGGACATTCGTCATATATCTTTAAGGCTCTATTTATATATACAAGAAATTATTGGCTGCACTCCCCCAGCATCAAATTCCCTTGTGGAACACATTGAACATCCCCATTTTTGTGCATCACCCACCAAGTACATCCAGGTCCCTGGGCAAAAACAGTACCTCGGAGAGGTTTTCCCTTTCCAGATGCTGGAAGGACCCAAACCGCTTTTCCTAACACGCTCTTTACATGTACTACAGGAACCTTATCTCCTTCTACGGTACGTATGGAGCTGGATTGGTTGGGACCACCACGATTACCAGATCCTCGAGTGTTGACCAACCAGGTGGCTTCTGCTAAATGGTTTTCCCAATTTTTGTATGTTCCGCCACCCATTGCTTTCAACATAGTTTTTAACAATCCATTGAATCGTTCAATTTTACCAGACGCCGGTGCATGATAGGGAATATGGTAAATCCACTCGATGCCATGATTTTTGGCCCAAGTATTTACAAGGGAATTTTTGAAATGAGTTCCATTATCTGATTCAATTCTTTCTGGAGTGCCATGCCGCCACAGGACTTGCTTTTCCAATCCTAATATGGTGCTTCGGGCGGTAGCATGGGGTACTGCGTATGTTTCAAGCCACCCAGTGGTCGCCTCGACCATGGTGAGTACATACCGTTTACCATTTCGGGATCGTGGCAAGGTGATATAATCAACCTGCCATGCCTCCCCATATTTATACTTTTGCCATCGCCCTTCCCCCCAAAAAGGTTTCATCCTTTTGGCTTGTTTAATTATAGCGCATGTTTCACAGTCATGAATGACTTGAGCAATAGCATCCATAGTTAAGTCCACCCCTCGGTCTCTGGCCCACTTATATGTTGCATCTCTTCCTTGATGACCCGACGTCTCATGGGCCCACCGAGCTAGGAATAATTCACCTTTGTTCTGCCAGTCCAAGTCTATCTGAGCCACCTCAATCTTGGCAGCTCGATCAACCTGATGGTTGTTTTGATGTTCTTCAGTGGCCTTACTTTTAGGCACATGCGCATCTACATGGCGCACTTTTACAACAATATTCCTTATTCGGGCAGCAATATCTTTCCACAGTTCAGCAGCCCAAACAGGTTTACCCTTTCGTTGCCAGTTGTCTTGTTCCCACTGCTGCAACCACCCCCAAAAGGCATTTGCCACCATCCATGAGTCAGTATAAAGATGAAGCATCGGCCATCTCTCTCGTTCAGCCACTTCTAAGGCTAGCTGAACAGCCTTTACCTCTGCAAATTGGCTTGACTCTCCTTTACCTTCAGTGGCCTCTGCAACTTGTCGTGTGGGACTCCATACAGCAGCTTTCCATCTGCGATGTTTCCCTACAATACGACATGATCCGTCTGTGAATAGGGCAAATTTCTTTTCATTTTCTGGTAGCTCGTTGTATGGTGGGGCCTCTTTAGCACGTGACACCTCCTCTGCGGGCGATGTCGCAAACTTTTTACCCTCAGGCCAGTCCATGATCACCTCTAGGATTCCAGGACGGCTGAGTTTCCCCATTCGAGCTCGTTGTGTGATTAATGAAATCCACTTACTCCAAGTGGCATCAGTAGCATGATGGGTGGAGGGAACCTGTCCTTTAAACATCCAATTTATTACTGGCAAGCGAGGTGCTAGAAGGAGCTGTACTTCGGTACCAACTACTTCAGAAGCAGCCCGAACCCCCTCATACACGGCTAAGATCTCCTTCTCAGTTGGAGTGTAGCGCTCTTCAGATCCCTTATAGGCTCGACTCCAAAATCCTAGGGGTCGACCTCGGGTCTCTCCTGAGGCTCTCTGCCACAAACTCCAAGTGGGACCTTTTTCTCCAGCAGCAGTGTAGAGGATGTTCTTTACATCCTGTCCCGTCCGTACTGGCCCCAAGGCCACGGCACGGGCTATCTCTTGCTTTATCTGCTCGAAAGCTTGCTGCTGTTCAGGACCCCATGAGAAATTATTCTTCTTCCGTGTCACCTGATAGAGGGGGCTCACAATATGGCTGTAGTTTGGGACATGCATTCTCCAAAAACCCACTACTCCCAAGAAAGATTGGGTCTCTGTCTTGTTGGTGGGCGGAGACATAGCAATGATTTTGTCAATCACATCTGCCGGGATGTGACGACGCCCATCTTGCCATTTTATACCTAAGAATTGAATTTCTTGGGCAGGCCCCTTCACTTTGCTGCGCTTAATAGCAAAACCAGCTTGCAAAAGAATTTGGATTATTTGTTTTCCTTTCTTGAAAACTTCTGCTGCTGTATCACCCCACACGACAATATCATCAATATACTGCAAGTGCTCGGGAGCATTACCCTGCTCCAAAACAGCTTGAATCAAACCATGGCAAATGGTTGGGCTGTGTTTCCACCCCTGGGGTAGACGGTTCCAGGTGTACTGAACACCTCTCCAGGTAAAAGCAAACTGTGGCCTACATTCTGCAGCCAATGGGATGGAAAAGAAGGCATTAGCAATGTCAATGGTGGCATACCACTTGGCTTCTTTTGACTCCAGTTCATACTGGAGTTCTAGCATATCTGGTACAGCAGCACTCAATGGTGGTGTGACTTCATTCAGACCGCGGTAATCCACCGTCAGCCTCCATTCTCCACTGGCTTTACGCACTGGCCATATGGGACTGTTAAAAGGCGAGTGAGTTTTGCTAATCACTCCCTGTTTTTCTAATTGACGAATTAACTTCTGAATGGGAAGTAATGAGTCCCTATTGGTGCGGTACTGCCGTCTGTGCACCACTTTGGTGGCAATTGGTACCTCTTGGTCTTTTACCTGGAGCAACCCCACAGCAGAAGGATCATCTGACAGATCAGGTAAAACTGACAGCTGCTTAACACCGTTTGTGTTAACAGCAGCTATCCCAAAGGCCCATCGATACCCCTTGGGATCCTTAAAATATCCCATCCTGAGGTAATCGATACCCAATATACATGGAGCCTCTGGACCAGTCACTATAGGGTGTTTTTGCCAGTCTTTACCAGTGAGGCTTATTTCGGCCTCCAATAGAGTCAATTCTTGGGAACCCCCAGTCACTCCATGGATATGTATTGATTGTGTCCCTTGGTGACTGGAGGGCATTAGGGTGCACTGTGCACCAGTGTCCACCAGGGCCTTATATTTCTGTGGTTGAGATGTGCCAGGCCACCTAATCCACACAGTCCAGTATACTCTATTATCCCTTTCCCCCCCCTGGCTGGGGGCAGGGCCCCTCTATTGGTTACCTCGGCGGCTTGCGGCAACTGGAGCCTTCCCCCTTCTGGAAGGGTCCGCCTTGATGACTGACTTGCGTTGTAATTCTTTCACTCGTGCCTGGAGTGCAGAAGTGGATGAATTACTCCACTTCTTTATATCCTCCCCTTGACTACGCAGGAAAAACAACAAGGCAAAACGTATGACCTTACTGTTGTCATTTGCTCCAACATGAAGACGTCCCTTTTTTATGGTTGAGATCTTCAATGGTACAGGATGGGAGGATCTTGCTTTGTTTAGTTTTCCCGATAGGCCATCGTGGGAATCCTGGTCCCCATCATCTGGTACCACCATGGATCCATCAACATCGGGCACGGTAGTCAATATATCTATAATATCATTCTGTGTGTCTTCCATTTTATCTAACCTTTTAATTACGGTTGAGATGCAAACTCCTATAGTATTTATAAATAACTCAATTCCATGAATTTTATCAATCAGTTCACTCACAAGGGGTTCCCTTGCCCCTGTGCCATATATTATTGCTAGTGCACTAGCATGCTCTCTTGGTGCAGTCCTTGTAAATGCACGCCACATAAGGCGTGAAACACGGACTGTCTCAGGATCATGTAATTGGTTGGGATCATCATGTCTGAAGTTAGGGCTGTATAGCATTTCCACCACAGCACGTTCTCTCAAATGTCGAATACCGGTCTCTATATCAGTCCATTTCTTTTCCTCAGGTGTCAGATCCTGTTTAAGGGGAAATCTTTCTTTTACTGCTAACAGCATCCTCGTCCAGAGGGTGTAGGACTCATCTTGGCATGTGCCAATACCTCTATCCACACGTGAGTCCCTGGAAACGCTACCCAGTTGGCGAGCTTCATTGCCATCGAGCCACACACTGTTGGCCCCATTGTCCCAACATCGAAGTAACCAAGCAGCTATAGATTCTTTTGGCTGGCGTGCATAGTCCTTTCTTAGATCCCGAATTTCACTCAGTTTTAAAGATCGATCAGTAAGAGTTGTGATTTTTTCCTCACCTTTTGCTCTTCCAGGAGTCCTTGGTGTTGATGGCGGCAACTGCATTGATGAGGACCCCTCATTTGAAGTTCTGGGGGCAAGAAATTCTTGCATAGAAAATCTAATTCTTGGCTCCTCCTCTCCTATTTCCTCTATTTCCTCCAGTTCACCCTCCCTTTCTTTTCTCTTTTCTTCTGCCTCCTCCTGCTCTTCTATCACCCTCTGCTCTTCTACCTCCTCTGGTTGTTCTAACTGAGTTGAAACTCGTTTCGTTTTTCGTCCTCTTACAGGGGCAACCAACATTGAATCTGGTTGCCCCCTGTGGTTGATCAGGTTGGCTGATTTTAATGCCCTCCAATTTAACTTGGAGTCCATCTCTGAGGGCGTTCAGTTCAGATTCGAGGATGTCCCTCTCGGACTGGAGGGTATCATACATGGACTGGAGGGCACTTATGTCCTTCCGGAGGGAGTTACGATCGAACAGGATGGTACCGTACTCAGTCCGGAGGTTGTCGCGCTCGAACCGGAGGGTGATGTGCTCAGACTGGAGGGCATCTCGCTCGGATTGAAGAGCGTTATACTTTGAAAAGAGGGCGTTGTGCTCAGACTGGAGGGCGTCATACTCGGACCGGAGGGCGTCTCGCTCGGATCGGAGAGTATTACGCTCGGACTGGAGGGCGTTGTGCTCGAAATGGAGGGCATTGTGCTCGAACCGGAGGGCATTGTGCTCGGACCGGAAAGTGTCACATTCGGACTGGAGGGCATCACGCTCAGACTGGAGAATGTTGAGTTTGGACTGGAGAGTGTCACGCTCGAACTGGAGAGTGTCGAGTTTGGACTGGGGAGTGTTACGCTCGGACTGGAGGGTGTCTCGCTCAGACCGGAGGGCGTCACGTTCGGACTGGAGGGCGTCACGTTCGGACTGGAGGGCGTCACGCTCAGACTGGAGAGTGTCACGCTCGGACTGGAGGGCGTCACGCTCAGACTGGAGAGTGTCATGCTCAGACTGGAGGGTGTCTCGCTCGGACCGGAGGGCGTCACGTTCGGACTGGAGGGTGTCTCGCTCAGACTGGAGGGTGTCACGCTCAGACTGGAGGGTGTCACGCTCAGACTGGAGAGTGTCACGCTCGGACTGGAGGGCGTCACGCTCAGACTGGAGGGTGTCTCGCTCGGACCGGAGGGCGTCACGTTCGGACTGGAGGGTATTGAGTTTGGATTGCAGGGAGCCTTTCTCATTTCGGAGAGCCTCTCCCTCATACCAATATGTGTCTCTTTGATGTAAGAGATTTCTTCCCTTGACTCTGAGACTCTCATTCTCACACCAGAGTGCCTCTCGTTGTCGTAGGAGGTTATTTCTCTCAGCTAGGAGACTCTCCTTCTCAGTCCAGAGGCTCTTCTGCTTGGCCTGGAAACTCTCTCGCTCCTTTCGTACTGTCTCCCTGAGACTCCTTCTCTCAGCCCTTAGACTCTCTTTCTCAGCTTCCCAAACTTTTTCCCTCTCTGCCTTTTCAGCTCTGAGACTCTCTCTCTCAGTTTCCAAAACTTCTTCCCTCTCTGGAATGGTATTGAATAAGGCCCGATAAGCATTAGCCAGGCCAAAAATCATTTGTGCCTCCTGAGATCTGCCTGAGCCACAACATTCCTGTCTCAAATATGCAATCAAACTTTCGGGATTCTTCAAGTGTTCAGGAGTAAAGCTCCATGACACTGAAGATGTCTTTCCCTTAAAAATCTCTCCAAAACCTCTCCACACTCCCTGCCATTCAGTATTCTCTGGTTTTGGGGAAGATTTCCTCAGAATGTAATAAATCCAGATACTGATAAGTAAAAGAATCAACAGC
This sequence comes from Excalfactoria chinensis, assembly GCF_039878825.1. Lineage (NCBI taxonomy): Eukaryota > Metazoa > Chordata > Aves > Galliformes > Phasianidae > Excalfactoria > Excalfactoria chinensis. Next base: position 116,702,288 of record NC_092825.1, read on the forward strand.
AGGTTCAGGGAGATTGACACGAGAAACTCAATTGACAATGTGGTCAACTGGGCTTTCAAAAACTGCATAAAAGATTCAAAAAAGGAACGAGGAGCATGCTCGAAAACCACAATTTCTGTAATATTAGTTGCTCCTTCTGGAGCTTCTGGAGCTGTATGCAGGTACCAAGTAAGCATTTCTAAAAATGTTTTCAATCGATTGTATATGCCTATAGCCCCATAGATAAAAGTGGCGAGCTTAATTATGGCCCAATAGGTTTGGATCATTACAAAGGAAGAACCAATAGCATGCAATCCTTTGTAAAATAATTTAATTAGAGGCCACATTTTTATTTATTTATTTATTTATTTTCTTCAAGAGTGGGGAAAAAAAAAAGTAGAGCTCAAGTTTACAAAATAGAGCTTAAGGTTTACAAAATATACCGGGCTGTTGGCAGTCTGCCTGGATTTCAAGACCTCAAAGTTTGTAAACTATTCCGGGGTATTGGCGGTCCGCCCGGACTTTCAAGGTCAAGCTCCCAGGTGCAGAAACGTAAACTTAGATAACTCCTTAACGAGAAAAAAACTGTAAAAACTCTGCAGCTCTGTAAGAAGCTAAAAGAACAGCAGAAAAAAAAAAAAAAACGGCAACTTGCCACAGCAGAAAAACAAACGGCAACTTTGCCCGCATTCTCCACCAAAATCCTGTCGTGGGTTAGCCTAAAATCTACCTGCACCCATGACAGGGGGGCAGTCGGCCCGCAGGCCGCTGGCCCAGAAGGAAAAGAAAACAGGGAAAATGAAATAAATACAGCGGCAGCGATCTAAGGAGGCACACTTATTTACTAAATACTATATCGAAATACAGAATAGCACAATATAATACAATATAATTGGAATTAAGGCTAACGAATCAAGTAAAATAAGAGAGAGTGAGTCCCGAAACCGAAAGGCCTACTGTAACTCTAGGCGAAACGGCTGGAACGCTCCCACACGGCTCTCCCCCTGGCTGGCAGGATCCAAGAGAACGAGTCCAGCACTGAAGTGAGATTATATAGTCCTGGTCATATGACTGACCGTGGTGCTCCCTGGGACGTGTAGTCTTCTTTCTGTGAGCAGCAGATTCGTCAAAATTATCTGTGCTTAACATGATGTTATGATGTGGAATACTGATAGCAAAATTACAACATTGCAAAACCATGACAAGAAGGAAGATCTCGAGCCTGTGCCCTAAGCTCTGTTTATTTATTACAATAAATTTTTAAGATCAGGATTTTAACTTATGCTGATGTTCCAGGAAAAAAGTAATGAATTCATCTAAGAAGAACAAAACAAATGATTTTAGTACTTCACTGTTCTTGACTCTGTGTATTTTCTTTGGTTACAACACTATTTTTTGAATTCAGGCTAGTTCACTAGCAGGAATGTTAGTCCCCTGAAAAGTGTTTTTGGCAAGCATAGTGTTTTCTCAAATGTCTTTATCTACCTTTGTTAACTTCAGAAGACAATACTCTTAGTTCCTTACACAAATGTAGGAAAATGGCCAGATGGGGTCAGAACAATAGTGGAGGTTACCTTATGCTCCCTCTGCAGTACAGGGAGACCTGTACATTTACCCAGTACGAGGAGTTCCCTGAAGTTCCCAGAAACACTTAAGGTAGGGAGTAGGAAATGAAGGGAGTAGGAAATGAGAGGCATTCTCGAGTCATCCTTCCCCTCTCTATGCATTGCTGTTGGTGCTCTGGGGACTTGCTGATCCAGGGCAGGCTGTGAGGTTGACGAGGCATCCCTGTTTTAGCCTTCATGTAACACATTCTGGATCTCGTTGAGCTCTGGCCTTCACTGCATCCTGTAACAAGAAGTTCCGCTGTTTAATTTCCACTGTGTGAAAGTGGACTTCCTGCATTTGTTTTAAACTTGCTACTTGATAATTTCAAAGGGTGCTCTTACATCTGTGCTACGGCAGAATGGAGCAGCTATTCCATATCTACCTTTTCCACGTCATTCAGGGCTTACACACTTCGGTTTTCCCTCCCTCCTTGGCTCTCTTCCACTCTCAGAAGTCCTGGTTGACAGTCTTTCCTAGCAGCAGTGCCTTCCCTTCTTTATGCTGCTCATAAAATTCCCATCTGTTGCACAGTTACCTCAGACATGTTCTGTTGGTGCAAGAGCTGGAAGACCAAGGTCCCTAGTGCCAGGCCTAGCAGTTTCAAGCCATTTGGGAGCATCCTGACTGCTCTCTCCCTCACTCACACTGGTTTCATCAGAACCGAAACTTGCCTGGGCTGTCAGAGGGGGTAACGGAAGAGCTGGGCCCTGTGCTCATGGCAGGCCAGCAGCCAGCTATTGAAGGAGCTGTGGAGCTGGTCAAAGGACAGCAATGACATTTGTTTCAGTGAAAAACAGGCTGCTGGCAGTCCTGCTTCCTTCCAGGAAGGGACAGAATGGCTGGGCAAGCGGCTTTTGAGGAGGAGGTGTGGCAAAAGGAGAACAAATCACTCTCTTTTCTCTTCCACTTTCCATTTTCCATATTTGAATAATGATCTTCTGCGATTTCCCAGAAGGGGTACTACTTGCTTCAAGATGTTATTTCCAAAGATCTATCATAAATGTCACACACACACACATGCACAGTAAAATACGTACAAGCAGAGCTATATATGTGAAGGGATGTTGTAACCCACAGCTGACAATGAACTGATCATCACAGGTTGCTACACATGCACTGCTGTTGAAGGAAGCCATTTTCTTCTGCCAAGATATCTGAATGAGCACCTGTTATTGAGAGACTAAACAACGGTGTAGATTGAATTAATTCGTGTGTCAGGCGAGCATTCTGTCAGAAACAATAGCATCAGCCAGAGAGTTAATTCCTAGGTTTGTGCTATTAGTCACCTCAACCAACGCACATTCAAGACAAACAGTGAGAGAGGATGCTGTACACTATCTAATTCCTCCACTGCTCCATTCTTTTTGCTGTCCCTTGCCTTAATTAGGTGTCATTAATCAATCTCTTGTTAATGAGGAGCCCATATCACAATGTTTGGCAGTATAATACAGCTAGAGTAGGATTCATTCGTAGCACTCGAGCCTTGCACACCAGGCCATATGGAATTGCATTGCAATTGCAGCTGTTAATGAGGCAGCTGTAAGCATGTCCAAATCCCATGGTCCTAAATAAGTGGCATTTCTTAGCTCCCTCTTCTACTTCCACCACAATAATGAATGACTTGTGAGTGAAGGACTGATGTCTCATTCAGCTGTCCACAGAAATAGAAATAGGAATGGTTGAAACATTCAGAGATATTTTTAAGCCAAAAGTTAAGACAGAAGGCAACTGAGACAGAGGCAACTGGAATTTTCTGAAGGGTTCTGAATATCAAATTCCCTGGAATTTGGAGACTGAGAAAGAGGAAAGAAAGAAAATTGCTATAATCCATCAGGTTATTTCCCTGGAAGTTAGGCACTTAAACTTCTTTACAGATTGGATTTAGCCTTCTTTTTATTTTTATTTTTTTTTATTTATTTTTTCCCAAGCATTAATAGGTATCTATTTCCATCTTTTAAAACTTTCTCCATGTTTCTTGACTCAAACTAAGGTTAATAATCCAATTTTGCAATAAGAAGCACTTTGCAATAAGTAAGCATGTAATTGACTGGTGTTGGTTTTGCAACTGCAGTAATCAGGAATACTTAATTCAAAATAAGTTTATTACCATATGTTCAGGAAAGCACAAAAAATTCCATGAGTGAAGTTCAGTACAGTCTCATCAGTAAGCAAGAGACAACCACTGAGAGAAAGACAAACATTGAAATATGGAAATCTGATGATGATGCAATTGTGTTTATTTAAATTAGCATGTAAAACAATGATACATTGTCCTCTTCATTCAACTGCTCTTCAGTTGACTTTTCCAAATACGCTTTTCTTATAAATGAAATCTTGCCCAATGAAGAATGAAGGGTCATTAGAGAAAGTGAGATGCTCTACCACATGATCAGCTAATGTTTACTCAGTGTTTGCAGCAATCACTATGGTGCAGTGTTGTTAAAGACAGAGAGAGGATCTCTTCTATTCCAAGTTGCCTACTTTCTGTGCAGTGGTTTGCTGTGCAGTATCAATCCAAATTCAGAATACAGCCTTTTGTAACTTGAAATGATTGCACAGCCTTTTATAAAATGAAATGAAAAAGTGGAAATTCTCAGATCACAGAAATTTTTATACTTGGTTGCATCGCTTTTGGTTTTGTCCATTTCCTCATCCATATGCAATTGATAACAACTGCACTGTGGAATGAAATATTAGTGCCAGCTTTGAAAACATAACTGAGTTTTCTATCACAATTAATTGTTAAGTTCATTCCTCTTTGTTTTTGCCAAAGTGTCTTTCTGATTTATGGTAATTTTCCAGGTTTTTCAGCTGTTGTACAGACTTGTTTAGGAGATAAAGTGGCAGTGAGACTGAGGCGGGAAATGAAAATTCTGGTGAGTAGTCATGGAATCTTAAGTGTTTTTTATTTTTGAAGCCTTTTTGCTTAGTGCTTCTGCGACATTTTCCCACTAGCCAACTGTGGCACTTTGGATAGAAGACTATTGCTTTGAATAGTAACCCAGCATATTTTTGGATGCCTAGCATCACTGGCATCCCACATCACATTCACAATGAGGCCAATTTATCTCAGACATATGGGATTCACAGTGTAAGAGATACTGAGCCTGTCTGCATTCACCATGTCTGGTGCATCTGGAACATGTTGCAGCTGTTACATCTACCCAAACAGGCACATTGAGTCCATCACATCTGGGTGATATGAGGGTAACAGACATGATGTGAAACTCATGTGATGTGCATATGAACAGAAGATCTGGAGTTGGTGGACCGGATCTAATCTGCTCCACTCACATGGACAGTAGGACTATCAAATATATTGGACTATCAGATATGTTTTTGACAAATGCTAATTTTCATCCCCTTTCCCCTTTGTCCCATATACTCAGTCTCTTCAGACGAATCTCTCAAGCTGGCAATACTACCCTTCAAGCCATTTCACTCCCAGGATACTATAGAACACTATCTATCTTCACCAATAAGTATTATCTTTATTTTGGAATTTCATTATTTCAGACCAGGATTCAAAGAAGAAAGGGAGATTTTTCATTAGCAGTGTTAACTTTTCAGTAGAACATGTCTCTGATTCTCTTGTTATTATAACACTGTGCATTCTAAGCAGGGTAACAGCCTTATGAGTTTGACACTGGCATGTTCATTAAACCAGCTTGAGAGTAGTACAAGTAGTTTGATTTTTTTGCTGCATGAGATCACTTAGACTGGAGTCCAATCATAAATGGTCCAGCCAGAAGCCTCAGACCAGAAAGACTGACACTGGTCTAGAGAAGACCTCAGAGCTGGAGTATGTAATTATATTTGTTTCATGACAGAGCTTAGCCCAGCTGCAGCCAAAGGAAAGAAAAAGGTCTTCCAAATATTTGGATTTGTAAAGAAATTCTGTACAGCTTGGCTTGCAAGTTTTACAGGCAGGGTAAACATGGTGACATTCAAATTTGCTTGCATAAATATTCACAGATGCTGGAGTCTAAGTTTACCCATGTGGACGTTTGCTTTGAAAGAGCTAGTACTTTCATCCAGTCCATGAAGCTGTGATTTCAGACTTGTGTGACCAATTACAAGTAGATTGTTACACAGACTTTAACTAAGCAGATCCGAGCAGAACAAATTTCTTAAGAATTCAGATTTTTTTGCAGACATGGTGTTGAAAACAAACAAGTTAAATGTGTTTTAAAGTTTTATTTTTGCTTTTAATTATTCCCAAAGCACTAATCACAGCAATATTCTAAATGCCTTTAAAGAGGGCTCTTTGCATCGCTTTTTCTTTAATGTTGACTTTCTGAACCTGAAAGGCTGACTTAGAAATGTAAGTTAGGATGAAGGGTAAACCCATTAATTGATTATATTCATCACTTTTAATTATTTGTAAAGCTGTTTAAAAAGCATTTTCTTATCACTTCCTAGATGTTTTCACTATATAATACCTAGACTTCCATGTGAAACAATAATTAAGCATTGCAGTCAACATGCATTTCCTTATATGAATAATTTGGGCTCTGAATACTCTGGAGCAAAGACTTCTGAAACGTATCTGAATACTTTGACAGTCAGTGCTTATCTGATGCTCAGTAACTATTTATGACAGCAGAAATCTTCTAAGATGCCATTGAAATGCATTTTTTTGTGTGACATGGGTAATCTTTCATCTTTCTGTGGACTATAGAATTCCCACATAATGCCATAGTAAAAACATCTGCATCTCAGCACAGAGAAAAATGATCACTGTTTTTATAGCCTATGTATTTAGAATCACTACCTCTTTCTTGTCATGATTAAATTCCTTCACATACCCACAAATAAAAAGCAATGCATATTTGGTTCGAAGTTATGTTTTATGGAAGGCTCTCCATCTCTGAAAACAGAAAACAAGAATTTTAAAATACGTTTGGGTTTCAGGCTGCTGTGGCTCTTATGGTTTGTATCTGCCTCCACTAATGAAAAATAGTAATCCTCTTTCACATGCCCCACTTTTAAAACTATCCTTTATCTTAAGCTCTTCAAGATGCTCATGGTTCTGTTGTATCAGATGAAATTCTACAGTCATAAGTAAAATTTTGTGGAATGAATTTGAAGCTGAAGAAAACAAGATTTACGAAACAAGAGATTTAAGACTGAGAAAGCACATCTTTCTGAAGAACAACGCTTTTATTTTCATTTCCCTCCAAAAAGGCAATGTTCAATACAGTGACATAACATAACAGTAACCCTAGCAGAGGTGTTTTATAATTTATCATAAAACTCAAAATTGAGTTATCACTAGCTCCTACAGAGTAGAGACAGCCAGTCAGCCTCTGAATACTGCAAACACATTTATGCTAAGAGTTATCTGTACAGTATCCCTTAATGATGTTTCTGGTCAGTGTTGATATGAACTCCATTATGAGCTACTTTGGGGCGTGCATGTGGTGCTTCTTCAAGTCTGCCTAACAGTCATTGGAACAACTGATGTCTCTGTTAGACTTCTATTTTTTTCAAAGAATACATAACTGTATGTCCTCTTTGACAAATCTAAGGCCTTCAGTTCACCTGAACGAATCACCTACTTGAGTGCATTTTGTATCTATCATCTCACAGATTTTATGCTGTGATTACAATAAAATCAGTGCTCACTCCCGAGTTCTACAGTGCCCAAATTCTCTTTTATTCTGTTGATCACATCTCTGGCTGCCATCATTATAAAATCATATCCAGGCAGGCCAGCCCTGGAAGATAAATCACATCAGTGCCAAGCCTGTTTGTGAGCTCTGATTTGTTGGCTTTGTTAGACCTGCAGGGCTTGTGAACCTCCTCTCATTTTAGTCTGCACTTTGAGGCTCTAAAGTCTTGGATTCTTTTTCCTAATTAAAACACAAGCAAACTGTTACAGAAACATTTGTGACAACATGAGATGAGTAATAGAAGACAAGAGGTCTGTCTCCCAGAAAGAATGCTACAGTGTGACTGCAATGGCATAATGTACCATGACATGAGCACAAGTAGCAGAGGTGTCTACTGGGGTTAGAGACGTCACATCTTTGGGTGCCTGGGCTGCCTTTACTGCTGTTGTGTTGTAAATTTATTGCTCTTCTGATTTCAGAGCCCTGGAAATTCAGTTTTGTTCAATCAACATTCTTTCACTTCACAGTGATTTCACTAGATTCTCCAGGTGCCAGTATCACAGCCTGTTACATGTTGATGAAGTAAAGACAGTCTTAAAAAGCATTATTATTTTGCGTGCATTAGAATGGTTTAATTAAGCGTAAGGATTTATTGCACTTGAAGTAACATGAGAAGAGCGTCATTCAAAAGTTGAAAATGTGCGTGTGTATGGATAAGAAACCTACTCCTCAAGTTCAGCTGGAAGTCCTCTACAATGGTGTGTGTGGTGGTCAGCTTGCCAGATCCTAATAAACACTCTCCACACTTGGACATGGTTGAAAGCATCTTCTCAGACTGTGACTCCAACACTGTTTGCTGACTCTGTCACTTTGTCACCCTGCAGTCCTACTCCATAAAACAAACTCCGTCTCACCTGTCCAACCAGCCCCACTCTCTGCCTCTGCAGTCTGCTCTGCTCTTGCCTGCCTACAAGTGCACTGCACAATCCTGCAGGACAGCTTGCACCATACACCTGATAGGTGTCCAGTGGTGTGGCTCCTTACACTGCACATCCACAATGGCTCAGCATGTAAAAAATTCAGTGCTAGACCAAACTAAGCTCAAGGCTTATCTCTTATATTTGCTTTCTTGGTTCATGGTGTGATGTGGCTGATGCAATAGACCACAAAAACCCTGCTTCCTAGCTGTTACAGTCTTGTGAGACCCCAAGATGGGAGAGTAGTGAAGTACAACAACCAGGAGCAACAGCTCAGTTCCCTGCAAGTGCCAGCACACTGTAATCCCTGTTAGAAGACATAAATTTGGATACTGAAGTTCTGCACCCAGTATGTAGCATCCTTCCTTGGCACGTGACCTGATTTAATCTCTCTCCAAGAGGTCTGGAAGATAAAGAAGTTGGAATGAGCTGGATGTGTTGTGTGTTTCATGCTTGAGAGATGCAATTTGGAGACAAGATGCAGAGAAAAATTCACTTTGTGTAGATGGAGGGCTATCAGAATAGCGAAAGCTTCCATGACTGCATTTCATTGTGAGAACCAGCAGACCATACTCCCAACCCAGCTCCGGATGTGAGTCTATGCCCCTGAAGTCAAAGGGAGGTATGCCACTGAAGGCAGTGACTGCAGGCATCTCTCTTTGGCTTTCTGCTCACATATACCATTTGCCAGGTATTCTTCTCTGTATGCAGTATGATTGGCTCCAAATCTTACTGCAGTTGGTTGAACTCTCTCCACTGCCTGGAGGGATGATTGAATGCAGGCCATAGTGAACACTGAATGTGTTTTGAGAGCAGGAGGAACAAAAGGTTACACAAGTGAGGAAAAAAAATTCTTTCACTGGGCCTCTAATAAATGCAACAAAAATCGATATGGATGGAAAAACTCACTGGATTTAATAGTGCAGCACTATGAATTGTACAGTGGAGTGATGTTTCTTTCTGTGTTTATTCCTTTGAACTCAAGCAGGAAGGAAAGGATTTTTACAGCTCTGGAGCTGGGCCAGCCTGTTTGCCTTTCCTTAGCTCCCAGCTTTTGGGAATGGGAGCTGACTCCCAGCTCCCTGTCTCCTGCCCTCTCTGCAAACTCACAGTCACAAACTCCGCTCTACTGAGCTGCTGCAGCCCCATTCCTTCCTCCAGACACAAAACTGCTGCTTACTCCCCTCACTGTTGTTTGTCACTAGAGTTTTCAGATACATATTTCTGCTGTTGTTTTCACTCTACTGCACCCACTCACAAACAGCAAGCATTTTAATAGCACATGGTGTACAGCGAGTGCGGGCTATTTAGGGTTGTCTGAGAAAGCAGAGGATACATTTTTCAAAAGAAATGCTTAAAAAAGTCTTAGGACCAATAACAGCCCATAATCCAGAATCATTTACTGGGCTGCAAAATCTGTTGTATTTTTAACTCCTCCTTAGTAGATGAGAATTATTTTTTGCATTTCTAGTCCTTAAAAATGTGTAGGCCATGTGGTAGCCTTTTGGAGAAGGGTACATTCTGATTTCCAATAATTGCTAGAAAGCAACATTCCTGTTAATCCTCACTCTGTGCAAGGATTTAGGAATAGTTTTTAGATACAAATACAGCTCTGCAAATCCCTTGAGGAGGAGTCATGGGTAATGGGAATACAGATGTCACTTGAGCCACGAATTGTGAACTCTGCATCCTGTCAGATGGTATTATGAAGGGAAGAGAAAGGAAAAATAAGAAGTTTTTTCATTCCCTTGAAAAAAACGCTGGGACAGTGGGGAGACTATACTCTTCCCTGAAAAGAAGCGTTTTCCCAATTTGGCTCAATGACCACTTACATGGCAACGATGTTGTGACAGGATACGTGAAAGAAATCCAAGCCAGGATCATTTGGGATTAAACTGAGTTAATTCTTGAATGTAAAAACTCTGTAATTTAACAAGAAAAAGTGGTAACAGTGTTGTGAGTGTTGTGAGAGCTGTCAGCAGGCCATGCCTAACTTCTAGTTTCTTCATTATTCTCACATGGGTTTAGAGTCCTTGGAGCAGATCATCTGGTAGCCAGAACCTTGGCACTTGCCCCATGTAGCACTCCTCCTTGTCAGTCAGCTAGCAGGCCTACTTAAGGGGGAGCATAACCCTCAAATCATTCTGGAAAAGATCGATGTGGATAAAGATATGGATAAAGACGTGGATTGATGTGGATAAAGACACTGTAAGGATGCTGAAGCCAAATTAAACCCCCCTTCTTTTTTTTTGTCTGAAAGGAAAATGAAACTGTGCTTTTGTTTTTCAATTGACATTTTCTTTACTATGGGAAGGGCTTGTTTACAGCTACCCCCTCTCAGATGGAGTGGCTTGAGAACTACAAGAGATGAACTAAAGAGTTTGAAGGTGAGGTGGATGCTGCAACCTCTCAGTGCACAGGTCCCACTGAAATGCAGACCTGTGTGAGGTGAACTGCCCTTCCCTAAAATTCTTTCTTTCAATTTACCATGAATTAGAGTATCAAGTATTTCTTTGAGCTTTGTCACCCTTACACCTGACAAGGGAGAATGATAGCATTTCAGTTTTGCAGAGGGGGGACCTAGGTCAAAGAGAAGAGCACTCAAGAGGCATAGGAACATAATTAACTCAGTGATGCAGACAAGAGTAGATTCAAAGATATTTCAGCACCTGCATCATATAGAAATGAGCTCATTCATCTCCTTGCACTGTATGGTTTGAACTGTAAATGCAATGCTCAGATCACTAAGCACGTACATTTTGTTGTCTGCAGTGGGACTGTGAGCCGCTACTCTTCTTTCTGTGGATGTAGAGAATGAAAATGTCCAAATTTCCTTTTTTTTTCTTTCCTGTAATGACTCTATGAACAATTTAAGTCATAAGCAGGATTTTTGTGAGCTATTTATTAAAATGTTGTCTCTTCAGCAGAGCTTCAAAGGGTTAATTTTTACTTCCTGCAAAACCAATAAAGTTGGCAGATTTGCCCAACTAAACAATTAACACTTCAAAGGGGTCACTGGTCAGAGCCAACTGATAACAAGCTGAATATGCTGGTGCTTGGCTGGTTTATTATTCAAATTAAATATTTCAAAGAAATTCAGATTGACACATCACGTCTTTGAAGCTACGGAAAGACCCCATCTTAGGGTTACGATTTCAAAGTGATTTTCACAACAACTTTAGACACAGTAGCATTGGTGGTGGCCAGAGAATTAATTTGCAAATTGGCTAGACTGAAGGAACTCTGACCGGCTCAGCTGAAACAACATGAGGTGTTCTGTGAACTGCGCTGGAAGGCACTCTTGGAAAAGTTTGGAGGGATGAGGCAGGATGTCACTGAATTTTGAGATTTTGCATTTGTTTTGGTCGTTTTGAAGCTAAGAAGAGAGATGCATGAAGAAGACTTTTACCAACATAAAATCCCAAATAATAGTAGAACAGGTTCTTGATGTTTGAGTGTGATAAGAAAGTGCAGTTATGTGCATCCTTCTTCTTGAACCCCTTCAGTCACATTGTGAACCCCAGCCTGATCATGACAAAGAAGAATTTGCAACCCTAACCATACAGAGCTGAGAAATCAGATGTCCAGATTATGGGATCTGAATTTTAAGACCTCAAGTTTTAAGGAGTAAATATCAGCATTTTAGGTTTTGGTCTTTTTTTTTATGGACAAACTTAAATCCCTAGGGTTTACATTTTAAAACTTTTCTCCGCAGTTCCACAGGTTGGCAGTTTTCTTGGTTTTATCATAATAGCTGTAATAATGGGCTATAGTACCTTTTTATTGGTGCTATATTAACACAAAGCAAAAACAAGGTCTCATTTCCAAAGGCACTTAGAGCCACAAATCATAAATACATTACATGGTCTGAGTGATTTTGACAACTGAGTCCCATTTTCTCCATTTCTTAGACACTTCATCTCCTATATCCTATTGAAAGTTATTTTGTCTTGCGGAGCTAAATGGAAAACAGTCTAAGTAGCTTTAGAAGTCTGAGCCTTGCAATCTGAGGTCACATAAAATAAAATAAAATAAAATAAAATAAAATAAAATAAAATAAAATAAAATAAAATAAAATAAAATAAAATAAAATAAAAAGACTAAGAATCCTAAGGGAAAAAAAAAAAAAAAAAAAAAAAAAAAAAGGGAGGTAAATTAATTATAAAGAACAAAATAAAGAAATTATCTCTAGAGTGACACCAACAATTTCTTTCATTATCCACCAACACTGTCCAAGTGAAAAAATAAGGAGAATTTATAATAGAGTACAAAATAATACATTTCATCTACATCCTGGCATTCTGGCATTCATCCCTTTGTTTGATAAGTCCTTTGACTGCATTTGTTCAGTTCAGTTGCTCCATTCTTAGAATGACAGGAATAAATATTTAAGGACATATTTTATAACAATTATATTCTTACTTTAGAAAGCTGAAATTAACTTGCAGTCCCCCATGAAGCTACTGCAGGCTTGTGTTTAATATTTTATGACTTAATTTTAACATGTTGTCAAATAATTTCATTTATGCCTGATTTTTAGTCTGCCGAGTTGAATTATGCCAATTCATTTGATCATTTCATGAAAGACAGACTGCATTACAAAAACAGGAAAAAAATGTGACTGCAGATTTGGTCTATTATTTGTCCAGCTCCAAACATAGTGGGGCTGAACGGGTGTAGATGAAGTTTAATTCCCATGAGGCGGGTCCTAACAAATGAGAATCCCATGGGAATGACTGATATGCACAAAGGATCTGGCCATAATGGTATAAAATGCAGACTTATTCTCCTCTCCAGGTCATGAGGGTGCAGATCAAAGCAGGAAGTGGACGTTTTCCCTGCCTTGATGGAGTGACATGTCTCAGTCAGAGATCAAAAGAGAGCTAATGTAAGGTGGAGGCTGCAGCAGGCTCCGTTTTACAGATGCTGGTGAGTGGATTCATCAGTTAGAATGAAAATCTAAGTGCAGAGAAAAATGAAAGGTCAGCAGAAAACCTCCCTGACACTAATTGAACCCTCTGGGCAAGGACTGACAGAGGCATGACCAGCACAATGCTTTCTAGACCAGGGTGTGCTACTTGTAATGTAATAAACCATTTGATGGATGTAGTTTGCTTCCTACCCACTATGCAAGGCTACCCATGATGAAGATCTCATTTCAAATGCAATTCAGAAGCAGGAGGTTACTTTCTTGAGGAAGCTGAACAAATATAAACCAGACAAGTAACTTGTAATGACATGAACAGATGGAAAGACCGTATCAACAGATTCTAACCTGACTTTAAGTATCAAGGGTTTTTTGTTGGTTTGTTTGTTTTTGTTGATTTGTTTGTTTCTTTCTTTTCAAATAGAACAATTAGAAATAATAGAAAGGAAGACATTCTGGTGGACCTGCACAAATATAAAACCAGAATGAGTAGGATACGTCATTTATGTAAGGCTAGAGGTCTTATTTCCATGTGGGTATAGACTAGCATAAGTGCAGGCCTGGGGGAATGTGGGGTTGTTGTTGTTTTTAATGAGACAATTTGATTTGCAGTGATAGAATGCTGAACATGACTGCACATGCCATAACAGCTATCACATTATGGAAGCATTTCCATTGATGACCCCAGGACTTAGTACTTGACATGCAAATTGTTGCATTGTTGCCACTAGGCAGCAGTCCTTGGTCTGATCCAATCCTGACTGCCACCTCAGCTGCTTCAGAGGCATGAGCATCTGGAGGGACCATAGCCATCTATTCTGCCCCCCACTGCTATTGCAAGGGCAGTCAAACATATGGGAGACTGTAGGAAATAGATATGGTGGTGCTGCAGATGGGTACATGCATTTCCAGGGATATTCTAAATCCAGAGATAAAACAATTTGCCACTAGAAACAGCATGACATATAGAATCATAGAATCACCAAGTTTGGAAAAGACCTCAAAGATCATGCAGTCCAGCTGTCCACCTATCACCAATATTTCCGCACTAAACCATATCCCTGAGCACAGCGTCTAAGTGTTTCTTGAACACTTCCAGACACTCCACCACCTTTCTGGGCAGCCTATTCCAACACCTGACCACTCTTACGGAGAAGAAATTTTTGCTAATATCCCCTAGTGCAACTTGAGGCCATTCCCTCTAGTCCTATTGCTAGTTGCAACAGCTTTCAGGTGGTTGTGTAGAGCTGTAAGATCTCCCCCAGACTTCGTCTTATCCAGACTAAATAATCCCAGTTCCCTCTGCTGTTCCTCCTAAGATTTGTGCTCCAGATCCCTCACCAGTTTTGTAGCCCTTCTCTGGACATGCTTCAGGGTCTTGATATCTTTCTTGTAGCGAGGGGTCAAATACTGAACACAGTATTTGAGGTGCAGCTTCACCAGTGCTGAGTACATGGGGACAATCGCCTCTCTGCTCCTGCTGTCAACACTGTTCCTGGTACAAGCCAGGATGCTATTGGTCTTCTTAGCCACCTGGGCACACTGCTGGCTCATGTTCAGCCAAGCATCAATTAATACCCCCAGGTCCATTTTCTCTTCACAGTCTTCCAGCTACTCTGGCCCAAGCCTATAGTGTTGCCTGGGGTTGTTGTGGCCAAAGTGCAGGACGCAGCATTTGGTTTTGTTGAACTTCATCCTAGTGGCCTCAGCCCAATGATCTGGATCATTCAGATCCCTCTGTAGGGCCTTCATACCCCCAGGCAGATTGGCACTTCCTACCAATTTGGTGTAATCTGCAAACTTACTGAGGGTGCACTCAGTCCCCTCATCCAGGTCACTGATAAAGATATTGAACAGGACAGGTCCCAGTACTAATCCCTGGGAACGACATACAACCAGTCACCCACTGGATTTGACTTCATTCATCACCACTCTGGACATGGCCATTCAGCCAGTTTTTTACCCAGCAAAGAGTGTACCTATCCAAGCCACAGACTTCCAGCTTCTGCAGGAGAATACTGTGAGAGACATTGTCAATGACTTGTAGTACTTGCCTGAAAGGTTCTGCTACAGGCAAGCAATATTGTATCTGTCCACTTCAGTATTCAGGCTGTGCAAGAAACAAAATCCAATCATGTAGGAGGTGCTGTCACACATCAGTCTTAAGCTATGCAAGTTTTGAAGATTGATGTATTTCTTCATAGATTAATGGACAGTATCTGTATAACCAGATAACCTGATCCCCAGTATAGGGGTTGCACCATTAGTCTCTCACTTAAATTAGAGTAGCACAATATTTTGTGTTGTGTCAGAGCCCCAGAAGGCTCTTCAACAGGTCATATAACTTGGAGCTGGTTATAGTTTTGAATTCTTTTCAACAAGAAAACTTAAATCACTATTTCATTCTCACAAAGCATTCACAGCAACTAATTGTTCTAACACATGCTGTTTGTTATTCAGGCTCTCTACTCTGGGGACTTATTTTTCCCAAAGAGTTCATCTACATCGGCTTCCTTGGAAGTTAAAGCCAATGTAACAGCAGGGGAAATCTGCTCTCAGATTGTATGACTAGAATTTCTATAAATAGGAGGGACTGATATAGTGCTATGAAAATAATTGATATTACAGTGTGGTAGATGAACAAAAAATTGAAGGGAAAAAATAATTTAGTCCATTTCAGCTCAATTTGTTCCTGACGGTTTTGTATGTGTGTGCATTTCTGTGGGCTGAGCAAAATATTTCATTCAACTTCAGGCAGAACCATTCATTTCCCAGCCTGGCTGTTTTTGATGAAAAGCAAGTTGTTGGAATAGACAGGCTAGATTTAATCATCATCTACGGAGTAGATAAGAAACTGCATGTGTTCCTCCTACATAATGGTCTACCAGGTAATGCACTCCTCTGGGGTGCAGGTGATGGACTCTCCAGAAAAGATGCATAGAGATGTAGCATCTGCCTGGACTCATCTTCAAACCTAATCAGTAAACAAGACATGGAGTGAGAAACTCCCTACCTGCCTGGTAGGAAGCACTTCTTCCAGGGTGACAGGCAGCTGCTACCTCCTGTTTCATGGACTGGTCCTGGGGTTAAGCCTAGGCTTCTCAGAAACATGTCTTAGCATTTGATTTCAGCACATATTTTTCCCTGAATTTGACCCAAATACAAGAACAGCTCTGAGAGAAATACTACATTGTTTCTCATAGAACCTATCAGATCGGTAAAGGACATTTCCGATCTTTTTCTCATAAATGAATATATTTGACAGCCCTTTGCTATCACAGATAGAATGCATATTCATGTGTGTGATCTTGTATACATTTCTGTGGATAAACAAATGAGAATGGACAGAGTTAACATCATACCACAGTTCATTAAAACTTATCTCATGGATCCTAAGTGGAGTTATTTTTTTCTTTTGTGTTGTTTGTATGGGTATGTGTTGCTGTTGATGTTTTCCCTGATAAAACTGAGAAATGCTTTATTATCTCTGTTTAATTAGATTGAGAACTGAGGCTGCCATGATACAGGTAGCTGAGCCAATTTAAGAACTGATTGTTACTGCAGTATAGTGAGCTTCTCCTTCACATCTCTCTCTCTCCCTCTTTCACACAATTTTGCCTTCTCTTGGGCTGATTGAGATACATGGGCTGAAATGTGAGCTGGTTTAACCCATTCACCTGCAGAAGAAAAGCCACCTTTTCTGCTGGGATGATTTTGAGCTGTTAAGCAGTGAAATGGCCCCTGGAGTGGCTTGGACAAGCACCTGTCCTTCTTGTTTGGCAGGAGCTGTGCTGGGGCAGCTCCACACCTGTTTCCTTTCCAGGCTCAGTCATTAGTTGCATTTTGTTACATTGCTTACCTTATTGGTAAGAGAATCCAGCTCTCATTGCTAAAGTTTGGATTCTCTCCAGACACATCTGTAAAGATAGGTAATCTTCCACAAGGGCATTTTCCATACTGCTTTGCTTGTGAATCATGCTGAGCTTAATATGATCACGCTTCTTCTTGACAAAACAGGAGTTAATTCACTACTAGATAAGACTACTAAATGAATGTCAGTAGCCTGTGATCCCCTATATTATATATGATTATAGTCATGGCTGTACTTGTTCAGGAAAGGAATTTGACTTGAAAGAGACAGATGCATAGAAAAATCTCTTCCTATTTTCCTGCCCTACATTTTGTTTAATAATAAGGAATGAATAGAGTTTAATAGATGGAATGGAAGCAGCTGTGTTACAATTAGAAGGCTTAATTAGTATTTACCCAGAAGTTTGAACATATGACTGTATAGGGGATGGGGATGGCTCAAATGCTCACAAATGACTGGTTGTGTGGCTGATGCTTCAGAAATCTGGTTCCTCCTGTGCAGTTAATGTTAAGCTAGGACAGTACAGTGAAAATATAATCCCTTGCAAATCACTTTCTGGATCTGAAAGTAATCAATTATCTGTGTCTGATTACTGTCTTAGGGCTAGAAAAGTGCCAGACACCTGCTATTTCAATTCAAGCCACCGAGAATTGTTGCTATCCTTCTTACTGTTAGATCATTCATGCTCTCAGCACATTCAAATTTGGCATTGTAGTGTATTGTTAGTTAAAATGAGGACAAGCACTGCCTTCCCAGCAACAACTGTCCCTAACGATGTCCTTATTCTAGGTCTGAGATAAGAGCAATTCAAATACCCTTCTGTTTGATTGCCAGTTTTACACAATTTCCTAATTTAGCATGAGACCAAGGGCAGGACAGCTTTATTTGGCATTGTGTTTTCAAATTGCATCTCCAAGAGCTTTCCTGATTTAATTAGTATTTTTGAGATAATGAATGTGTACACAGAAAGGGTGAAAAGATTCAGATGGCTAGCTGTGGAGCAAAGAAGTTCTCTGATCAGATCTGAATAGAAATGGAGAAATCTGAGAGGGCTCTTGCTGTTGTAGAAACGTCAGAGGAGAGCAGTCAATAGAGACAAGTCTGTTACCAGAACGCTAACAATGCCACGTTCTCACTCTTCATAGACATGCATTTGCTTCCTGCTTCAGATAATCTCATGTGACTTTTGTTACTAAGCAGGAAAAATGTCAACATACTCACTGTCAGCTGGAAAAATCAAGTAACTATCTTTGTAATCTGGTTAGTAAGGAAATACTTTAGGAGTAGGCTAATCAGACAACAAGGTTTAAGTATGGAATAAAAGCATCACTGTTGGTTTCTGGATAATATTAAATACTTACCACAGCTATTAACAGGGCAATAACTGGAGACTTGGAAAATGGGGAAAGTACAACCCAGTGCTGAATTTTCTTCGCTGATCTGTGAGGCCTGGAAAAACTGGCAGCATGGAGAGTGGATGGAGACATAAATTCATTTCATTTAAGAATATAAGGACGCAGCAGGTTTGAAGAGGAGTCAAACCGTACAAAGGTTAGTGTACAGATATGGAAATGGAGAACTCCAATGTCCAAAGTGGTGTGGGTACTCTTTGCTGCACAACTCACTGTGTCTGTCTTACAGTAACAACACATAATACAAAAGC
The DNA here is from genome assembly GCF_039878825.1 of Excalfactoria chinensis. Taxonomy (NCBI): domain Eukaryota; kingdom Metazoa; phylum Chordata; class Aves; order Galliformes; family Phasianidae; genus Excalfactoria; species Excalfactoria chinensis. Next base: position 116,720,928 of record NC_092825.1, read on the forward strand.
TTCATGGCCTAACCCTCACTTGTAAATAAAGTTCCGGAACTTTCTGTAGCTCTGCCACTGTTTTGCATGTGGGAGAAAATCTGCAGGAAATCTCTGTTGAAAGACTGAGTGTGAGAGAAACCTGCAGTGATGGTGAGATCCCTGCTGTGAAATCAGGCAATGCCAGTGCAGTATCTCTCACTTGTCCAGAATGCCTCCTGGAGCTCTGACATTTCCCCAAAGACAGAAGAGTACAGATTCACATAAGCTATTTGCTACTCTAAAAACAAACAAGGAAGTAAACAAAAAGCTATCATTTCCTATACCACAGCAGTTTTATAGGATATCAGTAAGCACCTTTAGTTTTGTATGCTTCTTTTATTTGTACTTTGAGCAGTTTCTTTCCTTTCTAGGAAAAGTGAGGGGAATGTCTTCTTTTGACAAAACTATAGTAAGACTAGGGAAAAACATTTCAATTTCTTAGACGATTCACCAAGCTGTTCAGATGAGATACTCCTGAGAACAGTTCAACTGGAAAATCTTAGCTGTGCAGATCTGCTTCTGCTTCATGTGTCTTGTCAAGTTTTCCCACTGCATTTAGTCTCAGAGGGGTGAGAACAGTTATTTCCTTCTTTCTTTAGACACAATATTCCTGGTGCAGGGTAATAAGGCTCCATAAAAGCAAGATGGTCAACATGTCCTTGGAGATCTGCTCTGATGTTCACGCAGAAAACAGTGAGTCTGTAGAGTGAGGCCAAAAGCATGACCTCCACAACATCCATGGTCCTATAATACTCTTACCATGATAGCATTTCTGAGTGCAACTGAGTTTATTGAGACACAGAATTTTTCTTTCTCCCCTCACAGTGATCATGCAAACATATTTGGAGAAAAAAAAAAAAAAACAGTGATGAAAAGCTGAGCCATCTCATAGGAAGACATTTTGCTCCATCAGGAAATGTGTGGCAAGCTCTGCTAACAGCTGCTTCATTGTAATCACCATAGAGGTGAAGAAATATGGTTGCTGAAACTCTTACAAGGAATTTTAAATAAGCTGAAACAAAGCAGTATTTATGGAGATGAGAATGCATCTTGCTTTCTCTTTGATTTCTAGGAGGAAGAAAACTGCCTAGAATGATGTTATTTACAAACAACATTTATTCTCAATGGCTAGTGATTACAACTTCTATTTCTGAAGAGCTCCTCAAAATATTAGGATTTCTATTAAGACACAAAATAAAATCCAGTTATACTGAACTGCCATTTTTCACACACGCACAAACAAAACAAAACAAAAAACCCCAAAACAACCAAGTACACTTGCTCCTTTGGCTCCTATAAACACCAGCAAATAGAAATATCTTGCATCAAACTCATTTAGAGATGAAATGAACAGAAATGAATGGAAAGATGTGCAGGAAAATCAAGGGAGAAGCTTTGTCAGAAAGAAGCTCTTTGAAACCAAAGTAGATAGAATAAAATTGCTGGTGGAATGGAAATAAAAAACCAACAAGCTAAAAAATGTCAAAACCCAACAAGCTGCATGGTGAGAAAAAGCTGTTAGGAAATGTCAGATATTTTCCAAAGCAGCTTGCTGCAAGATGGCGTAAAAGACTTACTGTACAAAAAGAAATCCTTGCAGGGGTTCCTTATTTATTATTTTGTTATTTGCTTTGGCCTTTCTTTAGTAATGGGTTGCATGGCACTTGCAGCACTTCTGTCACTCAAGCTCTAGAGAGACAAAGGACAAAGACCAACTTGCAGAGGGGACAGGAGAAGAAAAAATGGACTGAAGGTGGAGTACAGCATGGTAAAGGAGCTGCTGGGGGAGTATGAAAAAGGGCTTTCTGCCCTTTTCCATAGAACTCTTTTGGGAAGGGAATTGTTAAATTACTGTGCGCAGTGCAAGTGATGGGCCTTTACTGGTTTAACCTGTCAAGGTCTCTTGATGTTTCTGTTAATTAGAGATATTCTTCCAAAGAAGAAGCAGTAGACATTGGTCATATTGAGTTTGGCAATACCAAGGAGGACACCACCTGCAGCCACATTTTTTCCTGAGCCCTAGCTTCTCCCTTCACTTGCAATGGTTGTGCAGGAAATGACATTTGTTTTCCTCATCTTCTATATTCTTGAGACAAGGATACTGCATTGGGTGTATGGTCACATAAAAAAAAAAATAAAAAAAAAAAAAAAAAAAATCACGTAGGAGCAAGATGTGATGGCCCAAAGATACTCACAGTAAAATGTATGCAAGAAATCCCAACATGTTTTCCTGAGCCAGCCAATGTAAATGGCAGAAAGAGAAAAGCCTTTAGATGCACAGGGCCTTCCTGTGGGGTGTTACTTACAATGACAGTAATTAGTTTTATGCACAGGGGACATCTCTCCCTTGCTACCTGCTGTGCTATGTCATAGGACATATTAACAATCATAATGCTGACTTCGTACTTTATTGTCACCTTTTGTTCACAGTTCCCAGGAATATTCACATGCTACTAGGACATCACAACAAATCTGCCTGGGCTGGCAAGGATCAGACATTGAACCCAATTAGTATGTTCAGCCTTCCCTCTTGAGAGACACTAAATATCAGTATGAAAGCACCATCAACTTAGCACAATTTAAAACAAGGTGAATAGACACAACAAATTACAGTATTTACAACAAAATGCAAGAAGCATGAGAATGGATCTGAGATATTTGATGTCTACTGTTACTGGGGTTCATTTTGTATGACCTCAGGCAACTGGGGAGATAAGTGCATCTCAAAAATATGGTTAATCTCATCTATGATAAGTACAATAGGTCATATGAACCCTTCTCTAGAAACGTGTTCCTCTTCCATCAAGAGAAGTTAAAGTTGTGGTCTTAAGTTGCAACCCAAAAGATTCAGATTGTCCCAGGTACTCATTCCCATTTACTGACACCAGCAATGGGGAGCAATGAAGATCAGCAGGACCATGGAACAGAAACTTCTGTGCTTGAGGACACCGGTGGTGGTAAGTAGTGTTTGGCAAGCTCTGCAAGGAGGAGAGTGGCTCTGCCACCCTGGTACCACATAGGTGGCAGCAGGAGTTGTATCAGTGGTAGCTGAGCACTTGGTTTTCCCATATGCTGCACAGATATAAACCTCTTTTTAGCCCTTTCAGACTTTTGAAAAGAAAGCCTACTTCATTCTTCTGTTTCTCCAAATCAGCTTTTGACTGTGATGTACTGCCTCCCTCTCTTAGAGAATTCAAGAAGCTGACAGTGTGCACAAGTGAAAGACAAAGTACACTAATAAAAGCCACCTGTCCCTGCTGAACAAGCTTGTTTTTCATCAAAGCCATGGATAATTTGACAGGTAAAGAAAACTGAATGAACTGATGAAGTTGTGACAATTCTGCAGCCAACATGTTTTTCAAGATCAACAATAGATAAAGTACCGTCCCTTCCATCACGTTGTCACTTTGCTAGAGACTGTGAGAGCTGTACTTCAGTTTGCCTTCTCTTGAGCAAAAATCTCCCGATTGGGTTTCAGCCTTATCTGTCAGTAAGTGCACCTTCATTCACCAGCCAGTCACCCATCTCAAAGATGTGCATGGGCTTTGCCACCTGGGAACAAATTACTCTACTTCAGTTTCAGTGAATCTCTTTCAAATATCACTTTTGTTGCAAAGAGAGTGGATAAAGAAAAAAAGAGATAAACCAGACACTGAATTATTTTTATTTGGCTTGTTATCTGAAGACATTCCTAATTTTCTGTAATTTCCTCACAGGGTTATAACAATGCTGTCCAGAAGCATTACATATAAGGACAGATGCCAGGAGCGAGAGGCACAATACATACTAACTTTTTATGAATCTATATGGTGTTTTATTCTGTTTGAGCCAGGATGTCATAAAAGAGCTTTACGTCACAAGAAGGGTGTAAAGATATTTTACCCTGCTCTCCTCACAGAGGACAGTGGGAAAGAGGAAAAACAGAGGACACTCTCATTTACCTGAGGTGTTAGGAATTATTTGCACAATGAAAAGACCCATTCACTTAGTTTATCTTTGGGCTAAATGGAAATAGAGGTGGCATTCAACCAGAAACCAGAGCTGAAAAATAAAGTAGAAAAGAGCGGATATGGAATGTGAACAACCTGGTAGTCTGTCTCCAGTACCCAGATTTTTAGAACGAGCATTTGCAAATTGTCCTTAAGAAAAGGACATTGTCCATTTTCCTCCAGTATTGTCCTCTAGCATGAAGAATGACAGGGAGGAGTACAATATAATCTGCTCCTTCCTGTTATAAAGTAGGAAGTTATTTTCGTGAAATAAGTGCAATTAGACTAGGTGACATGATATTTGCATGGAAATACTTTTACGTGTTGAATCAAACACTGCTGGTCCAATGTTCTTCCTTTCAGCAGGAGAGATCCATCTTTATTCTGGGATCTCTGCCTATTACATGCCTCATTCTGTACCCCAGCAGCTTTATTGATGTAATACATGAGGTACAGGAAAGATTAAATGCTTTAAGCAAAAGTAGCAGCCTGGGGACAAATGGCATTATAGCTAATTGTACTTCACTAATTCTGCCTACACAAAAGGAAAGGAGGTAATCTGGAACAAAGTATGTGGTTACTGCAGGATGAAAAAAATCTGCTTGCAATTGTAGCTTGCAGTGACTCATATTGTACAAACAGCCGAGGTGTGGGTAGTGCTAGTAGACAATTGTCTGTAATGAGTACTGCGTGCAACATAATGAATGAAGCACGGAATAAAGAGCTTTCTGCAAGATGCTGCCATGTGAATGGCAAACCGTTGATTTTAAACTAGAGTCCTGTATCACAAATATTAGGTTCGATACACTCATTTTTAACATGCTTGAGGGTATCTATGAATGAGGTAGAGAACAGAGGCAACAGAAATTGCATGTGAGTTCTGGAATTTCATTCTGGCTGTATGTAGCATTTTGAGAGAATCAAAACACAAAGCTGTAAAGGAAAACAGTCATTTCTGAAAGGTACATTCTATTTTGTGTTAGTTGTAATGCATAAAAAGGATGTGGCTGTTTGTAAATGTTCTTCCAGTGAAGTAGCCTTGTGCAGATTGCAAGTTAAAAAGGAATATGTTCCCCCAGCACAAGTCAAATATGCTATGATGTAGCACTAAGGGCTCTGTTTCATGAAGTGTATCAGGCCTGTCCACTGTCTAGGGTTGACTGGATTCTGCTGCAGACAGTGTAAAGAAATGAGTAGATGCTTCATCCTCATCTCAGTACAGCCTGTAGCAGTTCTGATGGCATTTCACAATGGAGTTGAAAGTGTATTAGCTTTCAGATCCAAAAGCCAAGCTTTGAAAAGGCTGGAATCTCAAATTGTCCAAGCAATACAGATTTATGGATTATTCCTAGTCTCCTGTCCAGAGAAATACTTTAAATGTGGATTGTGTCTTAATAACCAGATTTATCTGTAAAGGCTCATCGTGGGAACCCATACTTACAGGGATGATAACAGACAAAATAATGAATGAAGTTCTGAATAAGTACAGAGTTCTCTGCAACACTTCTTTTATGTGAATGGGAAGCCAGAGATTTGAAACTAAAGCTTTATCTTTCATCTTGATTCTAAAACATCCTGAGTTCAGTACTGCAAGATACTTTTCACAGTGGGACTCCTTACTTTGTGCCATCACCTTTGTTTAGTTGCTAACATAAGTTAAATACTGGAACTACATTTTCTGAGACCATATGTCTTATGATCGAAACATCCTTCTGAAGATCCGAACAAACAAACAAACAAACAAAAATGCCACAGAATTATTAGCTTCCAAGAGCAATAGTTTTATTAGACCAATTTCACTCTATTTTCCAGGTTTTATATATGATTATCTTTAATTTTCCAAATCAATTTTGGTCATGCTTAGCTTTAGCTAGATCTGAATTGTTGTTCTTCTGTTGTGCCCTGCTCTCAGCATCTGTTCTCTGTGTCTTTGAGACCTATCAAATCCAAATTCATCTAGTAAATGGGAATGATTACGTTCCTCCCATTTATTTAGTTGAGACACCATAAAACTCTCAAATCTATGACAGAAAGTTAGGTTACGGATATGATCTCTTTTGCAATATACTCAAAACAAAATGAGTTTAGGCCCTCTGACTTGTGCTTTTGTTCTGCAAGGCTTAAAATAAAGAGTCTATAGGTCCAGTGAAACTTTCATCAGGTTGGGCAGCCCTCCCAGACATAGAACAATATCTCTCGTAGATGTTTTTGTTGTTTCTGTGCTTTTGCTGTTGCTTTCTAACCGTTTAAAGAAGCTCTTTTAGAGGGAAAGCCTATGCTTCTTCCAGTTTACTTGAGAGCTGTACTTTTCTTAAGAGACCTCCTGACAGCATCCAGAATAATTCACTGACCTCTTAATTCCTTTTTCCCATATGCACAATCTTGCTGGTTAAACAATGCCTTCATTGTGTAATGAAGATAGCACTGTACCCAAGGGGAAAACAAAAGAAAAGAAAACGAAACACATTTATGACATAATTTTAACCCAGGAATCAAAAACTTCAGTGCTTGAAGAAATCTAGGACATATTCTCAGTGCAGGATTAACTCAAAGTTAGTGCTGACAAATGTATAGCCATCGGATCTTGGGGAAGCAATATTCAATACAAAAGTCCATGTCATTTATGTCAAGGAAGATGATGCTGAGAATTAGGGAAGTGATAAACAAGAAAAACGTACTTGTTCATCTTGTAGGTGAGTTCTGTGCAATACATTTTCCGGTTCCTTCTCCTGATTTCTTTTAAAAGTCAGTAGATATCTGCTGTTTGTTGGTATCTTTTATTCACAGAGAATGGTTTTCATTCAGAGTTGAAAGGAATCCTGAGCTCCTTTTGTCTTCAATTGAGGTAATTTGTCCTATTTTCCCAGACAAAACACTCAGCTCCTGGCATTAATCTTACTGGAAGGATGGATAGTTTATCCCTGGGCAACAACAGCACTACCTTAGATAGACAGCATCCACTATCAAGAAGTAAAACACTTTGAATTAAAAATGTAAAAGTAAAATACTGATGGTTACAGCCTGGTCATTGATAGGCAGCTTACACAGAAGATTCAGGAGTGGATTGTGTGTTGTTGCTTTGCCGTGACTACTATGGCATGATCAAAAGGGGACATAACAGAGAGAAAAAGCAAGCCCACAGAGGCATCACTTTTTGAAAAGATGTCAGTAAGAAAAATGGCTCAAGGTAAAAAAAAATAATAATAATAAAAAATAAAATAAAATAAAATAAAATAAAATAAAATAAAATAAAATAAAATAAAATAAAATAAAATAAAATAAAATAAAATAAAATGTGCCTAATAAAATAAATGTGCCTCCGGTGGTGCAGTGGTATAAGTTGCTGCTTGCAACACCAGAGGCCCGGGGTTCAAATCCCCCCTGTGGTGTAAGTGGCAGAAATGCTGCTCTGCTACTCAGAGGGCTCGAATCCTGGGAGTTGGACTTGATGATCTCTAAGGTCCCTTCCAACTCGCACGATACTGTGATACTGTGATACTGTGATACTGTGATACTGTGAAAATAAAATAAAATAAAATAAAATAAAATAAATAAAATAAAATAAAATAAAATAAAATAAAATAAAATAAAATAAAATAAAATAAAGGAGTGGTTAAAAATATGAATGGTTTCACTTATTTTCTGCCCAACTTGAAACAGTTTGGAGAACTTTGCAAAAGTTTACTAACATTGAAATTAGACTTCCACAAAATCACATTCGCTCCATTCATATGTTTCAGGTACAAACCTTTTGTCTGTTTTCCTCAGCTGTGAAGGCATTTGCATGACACAGGATGAAATATGACTAGTAACAGTCCCAGTGATAGAAGAATAAAATGAAAGAGGTAGGAATAATTTTAGTGAAAATTTGGCCCAGTACTTCGTTTAAAAGTACCAAGACTCAAAGAACGCTGAATGGATTTAGTCCTCCTCCACTCCTCAGTGACCCCCACAGATGCTTCCTGCCTTGATTTGAGTATGTTTGTAGTCTTTTGTAGGTTACATGAACCCACACAGACATCCCTTTACCACATCCTGTGAGATTCTCACTGTGTTTCCTTGTGAATATTCAGCTTCCTACAGGAGAAGGACTGGCCTTTGAGGAGCTGCTATACTGTAGCCAAGAACATGGGGAGCCTGACTTACTTGTACAATGATGCAGACTGTGGTAAATGAGTTCTATTTGACCGAAGCCATTATATCTCCTGTAAATAAAGTAACCTGTTTGATTTTTAATGTTGACTTTACATTTAAAGGTAGTGAAAGCAAGTGGCTCAGGAGTGTAAAGCCACAGCAATGTTTGGTCTCCGCTGGAACCACTTCACAAATAGTTCATGCAGACTTATCTGAGCCACTGTGCTGCTGGAGCATGATTTATCTGCAATAACGCTATTAATAGTGATTCATTGCTCAGGCGTGTGATGGGCCACCAGTCACCACCTGTTTCTGGATCAGCTCACTCCTAAGTCAAATAAAACTTTCTAACTAGGAATGATACGCTAGTGCAGCTGGTGCACTTCCTTGCTAATAACTCCCTGCAATTGTACAAAATGAATCTTAACATAAACTTTATAGAAAGTTTTAAGCCAAATGTATCTGCAAGTCTCACTTCCCCTCTGTCTTCTCCTCCCCAAATGTTCTTTAACTCCTCTACTGGGAACAGTGTTTGGCCATGACACCACCACATTCAGCTATCAAGCTGGAAGTAGGCTTGGCACAAAGGGTTACCTAAAGTTTACACAAACCAGTTTTTCTAGGTTGATACGTGAGCAGTGAGCAGTGTGGCTTGAAAGAGTGGAAAGTTACCAGAAGCAGCCCAAAGCCAGGTGCAAGTAGGTAAGGATCACAAAAACCTCTGGGAAGCTTTAGCCAGGAGAATGGGATTGATAATGTCGCGCTCAGAGGGAATGTTGCAGCAGGGTTCCTGAATTCAGATAATTTAATAATAATAATAATAGTTTTTAAGATAAATTTGAGCCCACTGTAAGTCACTTTGCCCTGAGAAAGTGATATCTGACTATTGGGAAGAAAATAAAAGTAACACAGGCAGCGTGAACTATTTGTTTAAAAGGCTGTTTACAGCTATTTACTTTATCTGTCTTTAAATAAGCCTTGGAACTTGGTTTTCTGTGTAGGGCAAGTGTGTCCATTGCTATGTGTATAGAGTATGCTTGTCCACCATATATGGTGTCTCACGCACACCACCTGTGCCTGAAGAGTTAAGTGGTGAGTAGGAAAGCTTTACTTTCTGCAGTGACTTCTGTGAAGGGAGGAGCTCTAGGCCTGGGGGAAGGGGAAGCCAGCACCAAGTCTCGCCTCATGGCTGGGAGGTAGACCTCTAGATAAGGATATGCACCACAGTAGTACAGATAAAAGTTCATGCAGAAGTTACACACTTTAACTTGGGTAAAATACAGTCCCTGTGAATTCTTTGTTGTACCAAATAGGATTGTTTAGCCCTGTGCCCTGTAGGCATCTTTACCTTCCTTTGGCCCAGCAGGACTGTGGCACTGCCTCTCTGAGCAGGGCTGCCTGTGGCTGCAGGGAATGTTTGATGGAGTTAAGCCATGGGAATGTCCTTCTCATGCCTTGGGAGTCATTTGGAGCACCATGCTGAGGAGTGGTGGGGGTTGAGCTGCATCCCATTTTATATCCAGTGCCCCACCCATGATGTTAACTGGTTTCCTGATGGCTTACGTCATTCCTAGCTCAGGCATAGATGTCTGCAGACAGACATGTTTGGTGCAGTGAATTCCTTCTCTTGGGAGCAGTTTTGTGATCTTCATACGAAGGAGGTGAGAGAAGTGCAAGGTGTTACTAGTTATAATGACATAGTTCTAGTGAAAAAAATGGTCTGATAAAGAATATGTTGAACTCGGGGACTCACAAGTCTGAGGAGATCCTGTCTGTTTTGCAGATTCCATGTACAGAGAACAGTGTTATCTCCCACCTTCTTCCCTGACTTGGATCAGTTTGGATCACAATACTCTGAGGCAAGGTCACTGTGCACATGTGTGACAGCAAAGGTAGAAGGAGCTTTTGTTTTGGTCTGGCCATTAGAGTGACTGCAGTGTAAATGCCTAATAAGTAGAAGTTCTGGATAGAAAACAGAAGTTTTTCCTGATATCCAACCTAAACTTACCCTGGTGCAACTTGAGGCCATTTCCCCTCATCCTGTCACCTGTCACCAGTGAGAAGAGAACAGCTCCGCTCTCCCTGTAAGCACCTTTCAAGTATTGGAAGGGGGTAATAAGGTCTCCCCTCAGCCTCCTTTCCCCAGACAAAACAGCCCCAGTTCCTTCAGTTGCCCCTCATAGGACATATCCTCCAAGCCCCTCACAAGCCTTGTTGCCCTTCACTGGACCCGCTCCAGAAGCCATTATTGGGCGTAAGAAAAGAATCAGAAGGCTCTATTTCTTCAATAAATTGGCATTATTAACCTTAATTCTCACTGTACTTTGTTGCATCTCTGCCTTGCTGGTTGCATGTATTTTAGTCACAGCATTTAGTTCCAAACACTGGAACAAACAGATGATCATTTTGAGAAGGCTTCTTCCACAGAGGTTTTCCAGGCAAAGGGAGATGGAAAGCCAATATATTTGGAACATTTCCCCTGACAAATCCAATGTGCTTTCTACGACTGCACACCAGCCAACACGTTTTGAAGACACAAGGCAGCAGCTGGCAGGAGGCACAGGCGTCTCTGCACCGCCCCTCTGCTGCTATGTGCCAGGCTTCCAAGCCAGCGGCATCCCTGGGGAATGATGCCCCGCACCCAAATAGCTGAGGCATAGAGAAGCTGAACATGCATGTGATGGGAGCAGTTGCCACCTGTGCTGGGACTGCCGTCCTGCTGTCAGTACACACCGCAGTCCCCTCTCCGAGGAGGCTCACTGGGTCACAGCCACTGCGCTCCCATCACACTGATGTGATCCACCCCTAGGTGCCAGGGCACGGGGTGGTCGGCGTCTGGCACTGCGACAGTGCAAGGAGGGCAGCAGGTGGTGGGGGGAGGGGCACAAAAGGAAATTCACTGATGAAGAGCAGGGGAGGTTACGGTCTTGTTTTTATTTTGAACAACGGGCAGCTGTGAATTTTTATGCAGAGCTATTTTAGTTCTCGAGCCAGGCAGTTTCATGCCTCGTCAGTGTCTGAGTTTCCCCTCCAGCTATCTGAATCCTGGTGATATTATGTGCAATTGCTTCAAGAAAGCAGAAGCTTAGCGGGAGTGTCCTCTGTGAACGGCTGTAATTTCTGCACCATGGCTGCGTGAAAGCTGTTATGGCTCTGCTATCTCTGGCTGCCCGCCAGCAGGAAGGACTCCTTCCAGAATTAATTGCATCTGCTGCCTTCCTTCCCCCTCAAAGGCGTGCCAGAGAGCAGGCTTGCTCTGGGTGCATCATCTCATAAGCACATAGCGACACGTCTCCTTGTATGTGCTGCAGCAGAGCAGGGGAAGCAAGAGGAAAGACATGGCTCTGGTTTTCACATCATTGCTAGTAACTGAGAGGTGGGAACCAGAAAATAGCTGTAGCGTTAGGCTCATTCTTGTTCCCTGTATGAAGGAAGTGGGAGCTGCTTACAGAGCATTATTTGTGGTGATGTGCAAAATCTGTTCCTTCTTTATTTCACTGCATGAAAGGAGGGTATGCAAGAAAACTGCAAACTCAGGATCTCTGGCTTTGTTTTATTCAGATGTTATTTACATAGAGGAATCTTAACTGCATCAATATTGCATGGTGTGCATGCATGGATTTGAATTTATTCCCTGCCTGCACGACATAGCTGTGTTTGAGCAAGGTTTGGGGTGCGCTGCTTGAGCTCAGCCTGCCTTTAGCACAGCCTACAGCAAGGGGCAGGACCACCGCGCTGCTGCTCCCTACCTGGTCCACCCCCATCTATCAATCACGTGTGCCTCCGTGACAGCAGCAGCTACCGGTAGGAGGGGCAGCCTAGGCAGCGTGCCAGGACATGCATCACAAGAGCAGATGGAGATTTTTAGGCATTTGTAGCACATCCTGCCTGTGCATCAACAGGGATGCACTGTGCAGAGTCTGTGGCTCTTCTGGTCACCAATGTGGCCATGGAACAAGGGGCACAGTAAGCCTTACGCTCTGGCCTGTCACCAAAGATCTGGGTTTGGCATCACTGTGAGGTCTGCTCAATGGCAACAGCCTGTAAATCTCAGTGGCATCATGGCTGACCTGTTCCTTATCACACCCGTGAGGCAAGGAGCTGTGCTGAGAGCTGAGCCCTGGGTTGCACAAGCAGCTGCTCTGTCCCTCTGCCTTCCTGCAGGGAGGGAAAGAGGGACCCACCTGAGGAGGCTCCCTTCCTCACAGCCTCCCTCCTAGCCTACCACCCTGCCACCCTCTCTGCCTTCATCCCTTTGTCATGAGTTTGCAGGGGGATCTGCAGTCTGGCCCTATAGGTTTTGGCTTGGTAACCAGTATTTTTTTGAGAGGTGTGCTGAAGCATTAGGTATTAGTAACATTTTCATTAGATGCATTCTAATGAAATTAGATTCTAATTCTTCCGGGAGACAGGAAGAAAATATGAATAGGGAAGGAGGAAAATAAGAAGGAAAACAAACCAGCACCAACAAAATCCCTTTTCTTCTTCTCTCTCTTTTAGCACCAGAGTCCCACAGAGGCATTTGTAAACACCTTAAAAAGACACTAATTCATGAAAGTATTGGAGTCATTTATTGTGTCTTTTTTTTTTTTTTAACCATTTAACCAACCAAAAATTTAAGTTTTGATCTTTTCCTCTACAAGCAATCAAGAAAGTTAGAAAAAAACCAAAATGTTCATGCAGCTGAAATGAAAAATGCTTGTTCTTCGTGGCTAACAGATAGCCAGCTGCTATACTTTAGTTCATCTCTGTTCTTTCTGTTTCTGCTGTGCCGAGACTGATGCAGTGTAATACTATTGATAATGTTTGAATATGACAGCTTAGATAAATGAGTTTAGTGATGTTTAAGAAAGGGTCACATTCCTCTTTCTTCACTTGTCAAGCAAAGCTGAATTCATTCAACACTCCTAGCAGGTCTGGGTGGCTGCTCATGGTATAGGGATTGTGCTGAAATCATACTCTGGAGTCATCATCTAAGCAGTGCTATGAGTCATAAGATAGATCCACAGGGAGGTTCAGTTGTCTGATGGATGTCTTACATCCCTATGTTGCTGCTCTGCTGCATATAACCACAGAGGCAAGTGCCTTTCTCTCAGGTTCCATGTTTCTGACTGTGAAGTCAATGAGGTACCTATATTTTCACCACTGTGTTTTAGTACAAGAGGGAATCACAAAGCTTGGCTGCTCCACTGCTGGGATTCAATCTAATGGGCAGTACAGAAACATGTAGTGGGGTAAGAGAAACGAGATGCCACAAAAGCACTGGGGATGCAGACACACAAATCATGACCACACTTCCCATGCAGAAGCAGGGACAGGACTCCTTAGACTTCCCCCTCCCCTCTCTCCTCCCCCAGGGGGCACTTGGGAACTCACCAAAGACACCCTATTGCAATCTCTTCCAGGCAAATTGTTCTGCTTGGCATAAATAATTAAGTGCTGTTGGGTCACGCAAGGAGAAAGTGAGATTAGCTTGGGAAGCTGCTCGCCTAGAGGACAGAACAGTCAAGCTGAAATCCCTCTTTGGAAGTTTAATTATTTATACCAAAGGGAATAAATTTGCTAGAAGAGATTAAGAGCAACACGCCCAGTTTAGCAGTCTACTTAGCACTAAGTTTAGCAACAGTCAGAACTTCAAGATGACTATGACTATATATATTTGCTTAACCAGAACCTGGTCTTTTGTTTACCATTCTTAAGTTGATAAAAATGCACAATGCTGTGCTTTGTGCGTGCACAGCTTCAACATCAGTAAAGCAAGCAGTGTTGTTATAATACAACATCAGTGTTTTTCTAGTAAGACATCATCTGACTTTCCAGTCATAGGCACTGAATTAGTAAAATGTGTACAGATACCTGGGAATGATTGAGTGCTGTTGCAGACAAGTGAAATTTTAGATCGATGTTGTCACATCTGGGATGCAGTGAAAGATACAGCTTAGAACTGAGACACATCACCCATAGCAAATTTAAATAGCAGATTTAATTTGTTAGAGATGCTTTCAGTGAGAACAGCATAAACAAAAAGGTCTCATTCATGTGATAAAAAATGTTTATTTAGAATTTGGAATTTGTTTCCTTTAGCTACTGTCAACAAAATGACCTTGGGTGTTAAAATATTAGTGGAAAATTTGACTTAGCTGGTGAGTGCTGCATGTGGAAATAACTATTGTTGGCTGTTCGTCTGAAAATGGAGAGCTGATGTGACAGCTGATTTGGCCAAACATGACATAGCTGTATTAACCCACAGTAGCCACGTGTGATGAGCGGTGGTCACAGAAAAAAGCACTGAGAACATACAGAGCCTGGGGTCTTGTATGTGATTAGGCAGCTTGAGCAGCTCACCACAACAAGAGCTATGCCTCAGTAATATCATGAGGCTATTTTTGGAGCAGTGCAGCCCACTCAGATCAATGGTTTGCAATAGGCTTAGATCAGATTCACTAATATTTATCACTGTTCACGCTCCAGCTGAGGTTAGTGGGCAGCCAAGAGGCATGGATGTCCAGGGAGCATGCTGAGGCGGAAGAGCACAGCTGTGCCCTTCATATCTTCCCTGTTCCACTTACTCAGAGGTATGAGGCCCCACTGCACCCCACTGCCAGCCTCACACTGCCTGAAGGTAGCTCACTGCCATCACCCTCACAACCACACAGAATCCATGCTCTCAGACCTTTTTTGCTTCAATGGCCAAGAAGACCGCCCACATTTCCCAGATGTGATTAAACCTTCAGAGGGACTGTGATGCATAACCGCAAAGTGCTTGCTCTCTTATGTCATGAACTGCACTGAAATATTGCTAAAATACAAAGGGGCAACTCGTTTGTAATGCAACGTTGGTGTTGTTAAGCAAAAGGTGTGCTGCCATGCCATGAAAGCCATTGATGTCAAGGTCTTCAAACTCAGAGAAAATCTGGAAACTGCTTAAATAGACACTTGGTCTGCTCATGTAATTTATTTTGCCAATGAGGTGCTCTCTAATTTCACTCCTTCTGTGCTACTAGTAATTTTCATCAACTATTTCCTTGTTAGAGCACCAGCTGGAGAGGTTTTATGGGGTTGTTATTGCTAAGAAAAATTTTTTGCATATCTGCTGCATTTGATTCCCCTTATCTGTATTTTTCAGACAGCATCTTGGCAGAAATATAACACAGGGCAGTATTAATGTTCCCACTTTCTGGTTGAGTCTCCAGTCACACCAGTGTGATCACCTACAATAACAGAATGCTATGTTTTATGCTCTCATATGCTCACAACCTTCTCTGGGTTGTTTCTCAGAGGACAAAATGGCAAAGCTGAGAACAAGACTTGCCTCAGCTTAGACTGCATTCAGCACATGAAAGGACCAGAAAGTTGTAAAGGAATCCCAGCTCTTAAAATCACTGATTTTAACAACTAAAAGAATGAACAGAAAAAAGTTCTGAAAAGTCTTCCTGATAATGGTGCTCCAAGTGAGCAAAACCATACCTAGGCTTCCTTCAGAGCCCGCTCTGCATCTCACAAAGGTGGGCTGCAGGGTCACATGCAGAGAAACTGGGTTTCCTTACATTTATCACTGCTCTTTAAAGCTACTCCTGACTCTCCACACCTGCTAATTGGGTCTGAAAAAAAGGTGGAAACAGAGGTGAAAGCTGAAGGAAATCTTCCATCCAGGAGCTCTTGAACTTTGCTCTAATTGTCTCCTCTGCTCTCTTCTTGATATACAGGTTATGTAAAGTTCTTTCAGCTTTGTGGCAGTCTGAAAAAAGGATTTAGTTTCTTAGAGTGAAAATGAGGCTGACGTGATACTCATAAATGAGACAATTGCAGTGTAAAATTGGCTAGCATGTGCATGACAGGCTGGACGGTGATGTGAAAGGAAGATTGTAAGGGCTGATTTGATTAAAAGGCTGTGAAAGCAGCGTCTGAATGGACGTGTCTAGAATGAAAGGGTGTCTGGGGGAACCACTTTCCTGCAGGGTGGGGCTTTTGGAACTTGGCTCTTCAGATGCTGGCTACAGAAACACTAGGATTAAATAGAACACACTTGACCTCAAGTCTGGGAGAGGCCATACTTTCAAGTGTACGTGTAGATAATTCAGTCACTTCTAAGATTTTCTTCTTATTTTCTCAACAGAAGGTAACATTTGTTTTTCTTTTCCAATGTGCAGCAATGATCAAGGAGTTCTGTGCAAGTATTGTGTAGAAACTGCCTGTGATAAGCGGACTTTTCTCTATGGTATTATCATTTAATAAAATATTATTTATATAACAAAGGCAGTCCAGAATGGTACAGATCCACAAAGCTTACAACACCATGTGAATGTGCCTCACATTCAGCCATCATGATGGCATCTGTCTCAAAAATGGGACACTCCAATGTGGTTGTGACAACACGTTGTGTTTATTGTCTCTAGCAAAAGGATCTTTGGGATGACATATATGAAATAAGAAAAATTTGCTCTTCCATTAAACATCTCTGTAATGCAACTATACCTGCTATTCATGCACAGAAAGCTGTAGATTTATATAAGATACTCTCCCAAACGCCACAGAAACTATTCACCGACAGCAGCGCTGTGTATTGGCAACTTGCCACTAGCAGGTGCCCCTGGTTAGAGACCTGACCCAAATTTTACATGTTGCCACAGACATTTCAAGATGGGGAACTGAAGTGTGTGCTGATTCATGAGATGTGCTGGTCTTTATATTTTCTTCATAATCTCCAATCAAGTTGAAGTTGTTTTTCTAATGAGTTATTTGCTAGTCCAAACCCCAGTGCTTTATTCATGAACCCTGTTGCGGTGCCTAGGCAAAACAGTCATAAATCATTACTCACATAGCTGAAATTTTTGTCAACATCTTTCATTTCCAATTTGTATCAGGACAGGGCTTGCTCTCACTTCAGCGCACAGAGTGACAGGTTGAAAC
The DNA here is from genome assembly GCF_039878825.1 of Excalfactoria chinensis. Lineage (NCBI taxonomy): Eukaryota > Metazoa > Chordata > Aves > Galliformes > Phasianidae > Excalfactoria > Excalfactoria chinensis. Next base: position 116,737,982 of record NC_092825.1, read on the forward strand.
CCGAGCTGGGCTTAAAGTGATTTCCATGCACACCAGAGCTCCTCTCCTTGGACAGGAAGTACACAGGGAGATTCTTTCCATGTGTGATACTTTGTCAGCATTCACAATATTTCTTGAGAGTAAAGTTGCCTCCATTAGTTGAATTTGTGCCAGTGGAGTTATCACTCTTATTTGAGAGATAAATAACTGAGATGGAAGATCCCAGCCTGCTGCAGTCTCAAAGTTCTATGATATACAGGGATTTGAGTGGTGAGAATTAGTATTGTGCAAGTGATCTGTTAAAGAAGATTCTTAATTTAAGGAACACTTATTTCTAAGGATGGATTGTCTTTAAGTAGGGATATTCTGTTAAGTGGAAGTGGTGAAATCTGACTTTGAGGGTCTCTGATTTATATTTAAGAAGAAAGCAGGATGGCAAAGACAAGCCTTTCACAAGCTAGAAAGGCAGCTCTGCCCAGGCCTCAGGAAACAGGGTCAGGCTCCAGGGGAAAGAAAAGGAATTTATGTAAATAGACAGACTCTAGCCGGAGGTTTAGTTGAAATATTTAGTCCTTTAAAATTTGAAACAAAAACCTTCTGCAGAGCTGGCTGTCAAGGTTCTGGATTTTGGTTATGTATTTCCTTTTATTTTATTTTTTAATGTCAACATAATGGAAGCTGACTCTCTTTTTGCATAATATATACTTCATCTGCATGAGTGGAACTGAGATGGACATCACTTACTATAGGTTTATTTAAAGGGTACTTCAAACTAAACAGTGTGCCCTTTATAGCCGCAAGGGTGCTTCAACACAAGGAATGGAAAAACTAGCATTCATTGTAAGAAAAACACCTTTAAAAACTCACATCTCCTCTCTTGTAAACAGACAGAGGAGACATCACACTAGCAAAGCATACTTTAGATTTGGGACATCACATGGCTGAAGACCAGGGCCTGGAAACCTTGAGTCTTTTTTAGGACAAAGTGTATCTGTGCACACAGAGCAAAGTGGACTTCATTTTGTCATTTTCTTCAGCAGTGTCTTGATGTAATAGGAAGAAGATTCAGGGCTTGCAATGTCACACCAGCCCTGCCACACAGATACTGGATGAACTGTGAGCACATTTGACATCTCTTTCAGCAGCATGTGCGAAGAAGAGCCATCACCTGCCATCTGTAGAGGTCAGTTTATCCCCATAACAAAGGACAATAAACAGCAGCAGATCTGAATATATCTGGGAAGAAACACAGGAATGCAGGGAGTAAAATGGTGGAAACATGCCTGGTAATCTGTTGCTTGTCAAAAAAATTGAGGGACTGTATTTCCTCCATCATTTTGTTCCAAGGCTGATTCAAATTATCTCCTCCACCATTGCTGCTAACAAATACAAAATCTTGTATAGCAATGATGCATCAGCCATCAGCTGGTCAAGACAGTGTATACATTATTTTATCATAAAGATGTCATTGCAGTAGAATCTCAATGGTTTAGGATTTACCTGCCTTTCCACACGTGCCTCTTCCACAGATCACTTGTATGTAGCACTCCACTTAGCAAAGCTAAGAAACAAGGGACACCACAAGTAGCAGTGTATTTTTCATAGCCCAGTTATTGTAACTCCCTCTGCTACAGGTTTCTCTCATTCCAGCAGATGAGTATAGGTGCAGAATACAGCTTTCCAATTTACTTCACCTTTCAAAGGAAGCATTAACCATGCCTACATCACCATATCACATTGCTTTCCCACTCCTACCCAGATCCATTGTAAGAATACAGTATTCCATCAATTTTTTTTGTTTACTGTTATGAATATCATTTTAGCAAACATAAAATAAATAGAAAAAAAAATGTCACAGTATATATCTGGGCCCCTCACTACAAGAAAGACACTGAGGCCCTGGAACGTGTCCAGAGAAGGGCAATGAAACTGGTGAAGCGTCTGGAGTGCAAGTCTTATGAGGAGCGGCTCAGGGAGGTGGTGGAGTCGCTGTTCCTGGCAGTGTTCAAGAGGCATCTGGATAAGGAGCTACGAGATGGTTTATTAGCTTGTGGCAGCAATGGTAATGGGAGGACAGTTGGACTAGATGATCTTGTAGGTCCCTTCCAACCTTGTGATTCTAGGATTCTATGATTCTATTACAATTTCTAGCAGTAAAATGTCCCAAGCCTTTGCATTGGAAATATGTCCTGGACGTGATGTGAAGCACTGTGAAGCTTGGATGTCTATATACTGTCTCCCCATCATGGTGGAAAAGCAGGTGCAAGCTTTTCTTCAGGCACCTGTGTTTCCCATCACACTTCTGCAGCCTTACATGTGGACAGTTCTATGAAGAAGATATGGAAAGGAGAGCCCTGTTTGATGTATTATCAATACATAAGAGCAAAAGTTGTTCCAGGAAAAAAAAAAAAAAAAAAAAAAGAGAGAGAGAGAGAGAGAAAAAAAGCATGCCATCAGTATGTAACTAGACCAAACATCTGTGTCTCAAGAATGCAGTGGGAAGTGACCATATGTGCAAGGTCCTGATTCCTTTGTTCAAAGCTGAAAGCTGAAAATGAAACTATAACAGGAAACCTTCCTGGTGATTGAAACCAGAGCCTCACCACAATAGCAGATAACCAAACAGGTTTGGGCTATTAGACGTGGCTAAACCTTGTATTAATGGAAGATCATTATGTCTAAATTGGTTTCCTTGGAGCTTGGAAGTTTCCTTTGTAAGACTGAAGCAATGGAGTCAAGAGACAAAGTGGGAACAGAGTGGTCTAGTGCACCAGAGGCAGAAGTAGAAATGGAGACAGTAGGCATCCTCCTAGTTTTAGAGGAGTCCGCATATATTAGGAATCCCCATCAACCACCAAGCTGTGATTTCACTTACAAGTATTTATAGCCCTGGGCATTAACATGTTTTTGTTTGTTTGTTTGTTTGTTTGTTAATTTTATGTATTCATTTTTAATAGAGGAATGCAAGCCAAAGGCCTACTAGTAGTTAGCTGAAGCTCTAAAAGTAGAAATGCACAGCAATGTTCAAACATAGACTAACTTTTGCTATCAAAAGACCCTCTTGCAAATAACTGCAAATAAAGCAGAACAGGCGGGTTTTTTTTTTTTTTTTCTAGGACCTGTGCAGTGCTCTACCTAGAAGGATTTGACTCTCTCAAGAACTGTAAACACCCCCATAACCTCAGGAATGACTAACTCCAATGGGCCAGGTGTTACTCCATGATTAGTTTGCACACAGGATTTTCAGCCAGCACAGTGAGAAGAAACAGCACCCCAGCAGGATGCAGAGTGCCTTCCACTCCCAGTCCTGTGCCTGTAAGGAATCTGGGCAGGATCCAGACCTCAACACTAACCACAAAAACATATGTAGCTTTAAGGGAAAGGATGCAGTTTACCTAGCCTAAGTTGTTTGGCAGGCAGGTATCCAGCTCAGGAGAATTGTGAAGTTTTTTTTTTCCTGTAGTTAGTGGAGACACACAGGCATTTCCATGAGCAATTTGTCCTACTCATCTCAGCGGCAGTGGAATTTCTGCATCTCTCTTCCCACTTGTAGTTGTATATCCAAACATTTCCCCTTGTACTCTCTCCTTGGTGCTCAATAGTGTGAATGCTCAAGAGTGGATTCACCGAATATGTTTTTCTTTATGCAGTATAGTTTCAGGTTTGGAGTCTAAAAAATAGACTAAATGCAAAACTTTGAGGAGATGAGCTGAGCTGAATAGTGTGATCTTTGTCAAGACTATAACCGGGGGGAGAGGGGGCAAGGGGAATGGAATAGAGAAAAGGAAGGGAAACCCACTGAAATTCTCACAGTTGTTGCAGGAAACTTCAGCTCTGAGAAGCAAGTGCATTTTGAGGTTGTCTACCCACCTCTTCTTCGGCCTGTTGACCTATCTCCCCTCAGGGAGACAACCTCAGGGTTGTTTTCTGGAGCAGTGTGACCCTGACAGCAGTGGAGAATGCTGAGCACAATCTTTCATGGCCTTGAAGAGGGTAAGAGGAGGCAAGGGCTGGGGAGGGGCTGAAAGGCAAGCTGTGTGAGATGGGTTCAAAACTGTATAGGCAGGTCATACACCATGTGCTTGAAGTACTGAACGTACCTCTTGTTTGACTGGTGCCCCATTGTCTCAACAATAACTTCAGGAAAGCCATGTTCTTGCTTCAAAAAGCAAATAATTACTCGAAAGGAATTTCCTTTGTATTGAGTTAGGGTGTTGTTTTTTTTTTTTTTTTGTCTTCAGGTCTTAGATCTATTTATGTTTGACTCTGATTAGTGGGTTGCAGCTCTTAATGCAAGCACATAACTGTTTAAACTATTCCTAAAACCAGATGGATTTAAGAAGGTAAATAAATTTTGACCTGGATTAAAAATAAATAAATAAAAACAAAAATACAACAAACCCAGAAGGAAAACCCTGATGTTTCACCTACTCACTAAGCAAAAACAGCATTGCCATTGAGTCAATTCCATCTATTCAAATCCTTCTATCAGACCATTATGAATGCAAGTTATTATGTCCCCTAGTTGCAGTGGAACCAGGCATGGGTAAAAATGTGCCTCAGTGTGGATGAGAGAGGGGGAATTTGAGCCATTATTGGCTAAAGCTAGAGGAGGGATGAATGAAATGGCTCTTTTGGTAATTTAGTTCTTGCATTTCTCTCATAAATTTTTTTACCACTTGAACCCCACACGGGTGTTACTGAACTTATTTAACAGGATCTTACTCCCATGTTCCTCAATGGGCCTCTAGTGTAGCTCTCCTGAAGATCTTGTAACTGCTTTATTCCCTTGAATGGGTTATTTATATTCACATGAACATAGATAGATAGAATGCTTCACTCACATGGATAGCTCAAGCTTTCTCTTCTAGGCCAACAGCCTCAGTGGCACTGAGACTGAGTACAGCGTAGAAGCTGTGCCCTTGCTGCTCAGTCTCCCACCATAGACAGTAGAGATGTAAGGTTTAACTATTTGCTTCTGCAACACAGAATCACAGAATGGCCTGGGTCTTCTAACCCAGCTTGGGTTTCCAACTGTGTCACTTTTATGACCTCAACGATCATGAATCTCCAACCCCCCCCACCACAGGCAGGGCCACCAACCTCCACCAACCTCCATCAGTATCTAGCAGAGCCAAAGGCAACTCCTTTTGATTACCTTTGATTACCAAGTGGTACTGAACAGCTGGATTGGAGCAACCTGAGCCCTGGTTAGTTCAGCCAGTGGTGCCTGGTGTGGTATTTGCGGCTCAAGTGCCCACCTGAGGATGAATTCAATGTGATCTGTAGAGCCTTCAATAGTGGCTGGACATCCATGACTACAGCAGAAGTGTTGAGTATGCAGCATACATATGGGCACCTAACCCTCTCCCCAGCCTTCTAAGGCTGTGCCCATGGGTACACTGCCCACACAATTAGCTGGCTGAAGCTGTGTAGGAAGGTGGGCAAGATATCCAGCCCTCTGCAACACTCATATTAGCTCCTTGAAAGCTGTGTTAGTTCAGGCTTCACAGTGTCATAGCCAGAGGGGCTTCTGGCTGTGCTGAGCAGGACTAGCTCAAGGCTGTTTGCAAATGCTAAGCAGATATTTCCCAGGACCATTATTATTTAAATAAGTACCACTTTCTATGTAATCTAATGTAAATATGAACCAGTTATTCTCCTCAGTATTCAGTGATTTCAATGGGCTGTCTGTTTAATAGCACTTTACAGAACACTATTCATTACCATTGTTTGTTTTTCTATCACATGTTTTTCTCTGTAAGGTTTGACACTTCGGAATGTTATTTGATCTACAGTATTATCTCATAAATCTATTCCTGGCTACATATTGTCTTTCTAATTTTCAAACTGCATCAGAAGAATCTTTGGAGACCTCAGACCAACATACAAAATATATTTACCATTCCAATGAGCACCTAAGTCTCTTAAAAGCTATGAGACTTTTGTTACTAAATTATTTCTCCAGAGAATATAACTGCTGAATTTTTCTATATACTGTCTGTAAGATGAAAAAAAAAAAAAAAAATGCCCAACAAAAAGAGATATTCTGAAACAATTTTATTCCAAAATACTCACATATTTCAAAAAAGTCTGTTTAATTGACATGAACTCCCCTTCAGGTCACCTAAGGTTTTCTCTGTTGGGGCCTGTTGCTCTGAGATGTTGTGGTTTTGGAGACCAATGCATTTTTTTCCCTAGTAAACAGTTTGGACAGATTATACTTTCCCTAATGATATGACCTTCTTATAGCTATTTTTTTGGAAAGTCTCGGCCAACTCAAAGCAAAATATAAATACTTGTTCCTGTGTATCTAAGTGACATGATAAGAAAGTTTAAAATTATTCAGATTTGAAATTAAGTCTATTAAATGCAGCCTTCTGATTTTTTTTTCCCCCAAAACTCAATTGAAATATAAATTAAACCTTATCCTGAGCATCACTTCATGTAACTTACTATTTTAAGTAACTGCTGTAGTCTGCAGCACACTAGATGACTAGAAGATCCAAGTCATGCACAAAGCACAAAACAAAATTTATCAGTGAGAAAATAGGAGCTGATTTCCAACCCCTTATAAATGTAATCAAACCACTCGTATGCACTAGCAAGCAATGTCAAGCTACATTTTAATCAAAACATGAAAGTCCTTGATGGCAGTATAACATGTAGCTCCTAAGATGTTTTTGAAACTCAAGATACTTGTAGACTTAATGTCATCTATTAAAATTTATCAAACCAATTTGAGATTATTTTTATCCTGTTTTTCCTCATAACAGTATTTCTTGGCAATGCAATCGTTGAGTGACCAGGTGAAGCAGTTGAGGAGTATACATTTTTGAAAGTATTGAAAATACTACATTAATATGAGAGTATGAGGAAATATTACTGCCTGCCCAGAGAGAATGGCACTCACATTTGCCACCCACAGCTTTTCCCCTGAGTAAGAACCATCCAATTTAGCTCTTCCCCCTGCACTGAGAAGACACATTAATTGTAATTATCACTTTGAAAATTGTCACTTGTGGCTGTCTCTTTAAAAGATGGCATAATTACAGAATCACATTACAGATAATGTTGTTTATTGGATAGTCTTTTCTTGACACCTGTCTGTGAATAGCTCTTCTTTAAGCTTTTCGTCTCTGAATATATATATTATAATATATCTCATAAATATCTCATACATCTCATAAATACACATAAAGTACTGTACATCAGATCTTCTAATTTTTTACCTCCAGATATTAGTGAGTCTTCTCACTCTAAGCACCTGATGATGCCATCCTATGGGGAAGATGGTTAGAAATAAAGATGGATATCAGAAGGTCTCTGGAAAATTCATTGCCAAAGAAATAATGATAAACAACAACAACAAAAAGGTTGCTATATTTTAAAAAAATAGAATGTTTTATAATAGAACCTGGAGTTCTATTCCTGACTTTCTCTTGATCTGAGGGAGCTATTCATTTAAGTTAAAGTGTCACAAAAGTGCACATGGTAGCCTAAGTTATTGCCACCTGAGAAAGGAATAAGATGCAATTATATACAGTGTGTATTTTCTGCACTGCGTTTCTCATTTATACTAAATTACATGAAATCTGTAGAGATAATCTTCCTAAACAGCACAGGGATTCGGGCATGAAAGCTACACAGACACAGTTAAATACATACATAATAATTAGTCAGAAAGGAACATACATGATGCTGCTCTTATTTAGCATAATTCTCTCTAGTGCAGAGCTCTGTTCTCCTTTCTCCTTTCCTCTTCTGCTCTTCCCGCTTGATGCTCTCCATGTCCAGAGAAGGGCAATGAAGCTGTGAAGGGCTTGAAGCACAAGTCTTACAGGGAGTCACTGGGGAAACTGGGATTGTTTGGTCTGGAGGAGAGGAGGCTCACAGAAGATATTATTGTTCTCAACAGCTCCAGAGAGGAGGTTGTGACAAGATGGGGGCTAGTCCCTTCTCCCAACTAAAAGTGATAGAACAAGATGGAACAAGTTGAACAAAGGAAAGTTCAGGTTGAATATTAGGAAAGAATTATTATCAGAAAAAGTAGCCATACATTGGAACAGGCTGCCCAGGGATGTGCTGGAGTCACTGTCCCTGAAGGTGTTTGAGAAACATGCAGATGTGGCACTGGGGGACATGATTAGTGGACACGATGAGATGGGTTCACAATTGGACTTGATTATCTTTGTGGTCTTTTCTAGCCTTCATGATTCTATGATTCTATGGTTCCACACTGAAAAGACCTCAGCTATCAAAACTCCGGGACTTGTATTATAATTGTGGATGTACTGGGCAGATCAGAAGTTGCTAGGGTACCTTCCCCTTAGCCTCAGATGCTGGTGACAATGACTGGTCACTTGATATGTGTACACAGCTTCCCCATTTGGCTTTTGCCAGCCTGAACCTCTGAAATAAGGAGCCTTATAACGTATATGGAGCCAGGAGGACACACATGCTGTGTCTCCTCTGGCTTCCCCTGTTCTCCAGATCTCCCAGTTACTGCTACTTGGAGCCTCATAGCACTTCTGAGCAGAATGTATCTTTTCCAGTTTGAAGACCAAAGGGAGAATCCACCATTCCCTTTCTATCATTTGCTCCAGTGTCTGATCTTCTGTGTTAAAAACTGCTTTTCCTACATCAAAGTAACCCCTGCCTTAAAAAATAAAAAAGATATTACTTGGAAACTGTCAAATATGACCTAAGTAAAATTTAAAATTGAGTGAACTGTACCCATTCCAAGATCACGTAATTGCCCAGAACGTATTGAGTATTATTACTTCTGGCAGCATCTATACCTGATATAAAAGGAACTCAATAGAAAGAACCACTTAGTTTCTTATATGAACAGTAATGAGACATTTAAATATATATGAGAGCTGAAGGCTCCATCTGTCCTGTAAAAATAAGAAACAGCCACATGTTACTGCATAGGCTTCCTGCTGGGAAAGTCCTGTTCAGCTGAGCAGGATTGTTTGTCACTGCTAGGGAGGGGGAATAGAGTCTGTTCTGCTGCCTGACCAAATCTGCCTGCACTGCTGGGTAAAACAGCTTTATGATGACAGAGTCCACAGCTATCCACATTTACAGAGGACCTGAGATTACATCAAGACACTTCTGGCTGTGGGGCAGAGCTCAACAGCGTGCACAGGGGTCTCAGAAATTTGAGGCCCAGGTGATGCCACTAAGAGTGGGCATTGCACATCTATTCTTTCCTTTACCCTTTCTTCCAGCTACCGTGAAGCCTTTTTGGAGAAGGGACTATTTCCTTCTGTGTTTGTTCAGCACATAGTGGAACAAGGCTTGCCCATGCTGTACAAACAATGGCACACTGTATCATATAGATGACTTGTGTCATGCAATTGCCCATTGGGAAAGAGTTTTGTCACAGTTTTGAAATTGCAGTGCAGCACTGGATGAACTAAATGGTTAAATTCTCATGGAAACTGGACATTCTGCTCAAATACTTCCCCTTCCCTTTGTTTACAGCCTTGCCTTCCTGTCATATGCTATCCTGGCCCTTTCCATCCCTCACTTCTAGCTGCCAAGCTGCTGCCTGTACTTTTGCAGGATGGTGGCTGCCTACCCCATGAGCAGCACTGCTCTCTATAACATGGCTTGGGGATGCAGAGGCATTTCAGAGTGGCTTGCACTCTCTTCTTGGGAAGAAGAGCAGTGCGCAGACCCAACATCCTCAGCCTACACTGAAAATCTGTACCTGCACCTCCCACTGCTGTGCTCTGGCAGTCTCCACAATTGTAGGAAGGAGCTGGCTGCAGCCCACTGCTCACATGAGCAGTGTGGCCCATGTGCCTGCACACATCAGGCCAAATGCATGGAGCCAGCATATACTGAACTCAGCAAATTGCTGTCAGAAGGCAGGAAGTCCCTCCTTGAAGCTGTAATGCCAAAGCAAAAGGGGGATGTGGAGCTGTGTTGTAAATGTAGGAATCACTCAGTCAGACCTGCTGCTGTTGTGGGTATGACGGGAGAGCAGGGACTTGTCCCGTGGAGGAGGAGGTTGAGGAACCATTCGAAAAACTAAATGAGAACTGAGAAAAAGCAGGTTCCCTGGTTGGGAAGCCAAGTAATCAAGCTCTGGGGTATCTTAAGCAATAAAAGGCTCATTTGTTTCCTGTTCATTATTTGTTGAATAAAAATGAATGGAGGTTATAGGAAACGGAGTGGGTTTTCTTGAAAGTTCTGCGAAGTAGAAGGACACAGAAGAGGAAAAGGTCCAGGTTCACAGCAGCTGCTCCTGAAGATGTCAGCTCTAGACATGTATGTTGGACTGTGATGTCTTCTTGGCAGGCAAGCGTCATTACCTATAGCAAATGACTTATGTGGCCCCAGAGGAAGAGGGAAGGATTAGACCTCACAGTCTGGCTGCAGAAAAACTTCAGTGGCATGCTTCTTGGATCAGCATCAGGAAAATGGCCGAAAAACAGAGCCTCCTAAATCTTACAGCTTCTTGAACTGCATCTTCAACATTTCTGGGAAAATGAGGGCTGCCTGTCATAGCTGATCTGTTTTAAAAGCTGCCCAGAAGAGTTCAGTGTCACAACAAACCCTCAAGCTCAATAATCTTCACCAGCACACTGCACACAAGACATTTTTACTTTGCTCCTGTGACTGTAATCAGGACACATTATCAATTTCAAGACTGTATTGAAACAGCAAAGCAATACAATGTCTCCAGCCAGAGGAATTGGACTGGGGAAAAAATCTACCCATATTTGGCAGCAAAGTTAATCCATTCCCCAAACATAGCAGCAACCTGACTAACCAACTTGCAGGCTGTTGGCTGCAGGCTCTCACTTGCTTATAAGGACAGCCTTGTCTCTGCCAAGAGGGCAATTCCTTGAAGTTCTGTATCTAGAAAGAAAATGAACAAGAAAGGATTCATTCCTGTCTTATTTCCAAGATAAGGGGAAAATTTCCTTCCTTCCTTCCTTCCTTCCTTCCTTCCTTCCTTCCTTCCTTCCTTCCTTCCTTCCTTCCTTCCTTCCTTCCTTCCTTCCTTCCTTCCTTCCTTCCTTCCTTCCTTCCTTCCTTCCTTCCTTCCTTCCTTCCTTCCTTCCTTCCTTCCTTCCTTCCTTCCTTCCTTCCTTCCTTCCTTCCTTCCTTCCTTCCTTCCTTCCTTCCTTCCTTCCTTCCCTCCTTCCCTCCTTCCCTCTTTCCCTCCTTCCCTCCTTCCCTCCCTCCCTCCCTCCCTCCCTCCTTCCCTCCTTCCCTCCTTTCTTTCCTCCTTCCTTCCTTTCTTTCTTTCTGACAGCTTCATCCTTTCTTCAGAGCAATTGCAATTAAAACACGGATGTATCTATCTAAGTAAACACATACAGACAGCTTGCAGGACAATGTCTCGATAATGCTGATAAAGAGGAGCAGTGACAATGGATCCAAGGTAGTGGTTATATGACTTTTCTATAACTTCTATATAATTCCTATATATGACTTGCCTGTTACATTGCTTACTTTTATAGCTGAAACTATTTTTGTGCAATTATTGCCATTTCTGTGAAGCAAAGCCTTACTTTTCACATCTCAAATGGGTAATGTTTGTTTAGGAAGCTGAGGAGTTAGGTACAGGAATGAATCAGGCACAAAGCTGAAATTCCCCAATGGCTCTCCTATTCTCTTCTCCAACGTGGAAATCAGCAGCAATGAAGCTATTTCCTTTCATGAAAAAAAAAAAAAAAAAAAAAAAAAAAAAAAAAAAGAGTTCTTGTCCAGATCAGAAGCATGTCTGTAATTAGTCACTGTGATTTAAAGTTCCTGGAATGAAGCATGTTTGATGCCAAATATGGGGAGTTCCTTCCCAAACTGCATCACAGTTACACTGAGAGGTTACTTTCAATTAGAATAAAAAGTGTCAGGTATTAACTTCATTTTCTTAAGCTAGAAAGGCTGAGCTCTGTCACTTCTAGGCTGTGAGGCTTGATGTCTTGTTGCCTCTGGGATGAAGCTTGGTAGCCTGGGCCTCTCTAACACTGCAGTTACTTGGGTTATAATTTTCCTTCTTTCCCTTGGGACCCAGATTCTCATTAAGTATACAAATGAAGAGGTGCTATCTGAGGAAAATAACAGAAGAGTTCAGTTGTACTGATGGAAAAGCATCGCTTGAAAACAGAACCCAGAGTTCATGAGTAAGGCTTGAACGTGTCAGTGCAATGTGAACGAATGTGTCAAAGACATGATGCCAGCCATTATCATGTTCTTGCATGCATTTAAGAACAGGCTTAAGCAATATAATCTCATTTGAGAGTCTGCTCCTCTGCTTTTCTGCCACTGGATGTGGACTCACCTCAAAGAAATTGCATCTAATGAGGTTCAACACGGCAAAGTGCAAGGTTTTGCACTTGGGCCGGAAGAACCCCAGGCATCTGTACAAGCTGGAAGGAGTGATCCTTGAGAGCAGCTTGGCAGAGAAGGACCTGGGGGTACTGATGGACGAGAAACTTAACATGAGCTGGCAGTGTGCTCTTGCAGATCGGAGGGCAAACGGTATCCTGGGCTCCATCAGGAGAGGGGTGGCAAGCAGGGACAGGGAAGTGATTCTCCCTCTTTACTCTGCTCTTGTGAGGCCCCATCTGGAGTACTGTGTCCAGGTATGGAGCCCTCAGTACAAGAAAGACGTGGAGCTGTTGGAAAGGGTCCAGAGGAGAGCGACGAAGATGATCAGGGGACTGGAACACCTCCCCTATGAGGACAGGCTGAGGGAGCTGGGCTTGTTCAGCCTGGAGAAAAGAAGGCTGCAGGGTGACCTCATTGCAGCCTTTCAGTACTTGAGGGGAACCTATATCCAGGAGGGGAGTAAACTCTTCAAAAGGGCTGATAATAGCAGGACAAGGGGAAATGGATTTAAGTTGAAAGAGGGTATATTTAGGTTGGATGTTAGGGGGAAGTTCTTTACTAGGAGAGTGGTGAGGTCCTGGAATAGGCTGCCCAGGGAGGTTGTGGATGTCCTTGGAGGTGTTCGAGGTCAGGTTGGATGGGGCCCTGGGCAACCTGATCTAGTAAATGTTGAAGTTCGGTGGACCTGACAGGCAGGGGGGTTGGAACTTCATGATCCTTGAGGTCCCTTCCAACCCAGGTCATTCTGTGATTCTGTAATCTTACAGAAACTGGAAGGTAAGTGCATAGGTCAAGGGAAGAGACACCAGGGGAAGAGAGCTGCCTGCTCTTCAAGTGTGCTAAGATTATTTTCCTACCTTACAGAAAATGCTGTTTGAAACCAATTTCAGTTTTAGCCACAAAGATGCTCTGAGAAGTGTGTACAGGCAGAAGCTGAACCAAACCAGTGCCAGGTCTCCATCCTGGAGATGAACACAGACATATAAAAACCCTCACAGCCCAGTGGACTCTTGGTTTGAAAGCAAAGCCAACAGTCATTGGGCAGCTTGTTACAGGAGAAATTTGACAACCTCTTGTGCCCTGTCCTGCCATCCCCATGCTTGAGTAACTTTTGCAGTCACGAATGGGAGCTTTGTGGACATGATTGAAAGACTATCTAGAGGAAACTTTCCTTTGAATTTACGGGGCTTTAAATCAGGCAACATTATACCCACAATCTGCCAAAGTGAACAGTGACTTTGGATTGCCCTTGGTATTTGGGAAATCTCTTTGTTTGAAGGCTCATAGTTAAGTTTGATATATGAGTAAACAAAGAATGAAAGTACAGAGTGCTCCTCTCAGTGTTAAGAACCTCATTTATATGCACCAGAGCAAAATCCAGTCTTAGCGAAGGAAATTCTGGTGTGGTACAAACTATGTCCTCATTACTCAAGTGGCATTTTGAAAAAACACAACCAGCAAACCTACGCTTGACTGCAAAGAACAGAGCAGTGTAGCCAAGAAATAGAGTACACTGACAGTACATTTGCTTTCCTCAGAATCTCAGTGTTTGGCAGGGTTTAACAGGGACACCCTAGAGTACAGGCCACCCCAGCAATTGGATCTTGGTTTTTTTGCCACAGGTTTTTTTTTGTTAGATACATAGTACTTTTCTTCCTTCTCCAGTTAATCTGCATAGGCCTGTGTTTCCTACATCTCCATCCAGCACTGCAGGGAAAGAAACCCCAGTCCTGAGCTGGGGTCTTCAGCTCTCGAGTCATATTTTGCAGCTGAGTAAGGAGCAAACCAGGCATGTGCCTCTGTCAAAAGAAACTCCAGGTGACCATTGTGCAATGTTCAGGACATGGAAGTGTACACCTACCTCTCCTTAAATCTCAACCTCTACCTGCTGAGAATTGTCTCCTGATGCAGGTATTGAAATGCCCTGACTTCAGCTCAGCTGAGACCTGTTGACAGGAACTCTCATGGAAATCTTGGATCCTACAGGTTATAATAGGAGATTGCTGAGCAAATACCCCTGACCTTTTAAAATGTGTCTGCCCTGTTGGCAAAGACTACTTTCCCATAACAGTGTTAGCAGGAGGAAAGGTATACCTGAGCTTCAGCTGCTGTCTTTCCTTACCTTGATCTCTGATGCTGTGATTTTGCATTATACACTGTCTAATAAGAGTTCCTTCCAAATGATCTTCTTTTCTGTGGCTTCTTGGCTTTTCCCTTTGCCTTGAATTAGACCTGGTAATTGTCTGGCTGGAGGATGAGAGAATGCAGTGGCTGATCTAGTAAAAACTCTTATTTCCTTTCTCTGTTTTGCAGTTTTGGTGTTTGCCAGCTCTGCCAGCTGAAGGGTCTCACCCAATGGCTGCTGGTGCTGGCATGAGAACAGGCAGGAAGGAGCTTGAGGCAGTGGGATGAGGGAGGAGTGGGACAGCTGCTTTCCACAGCAGTGCTCTCTTATTATATTAGGTGTGACCTGATAGCAAAAACCTACTTCAAAGCCATTTTTATCACCCATCTAAACCACTACATCCTGGGAGAACTGTTTCTTAAAAAAAAAAAAAAAAAAAAAAAAAAAAAAAAATCAGATCTAGTTCACCTTGGCTTGATCTGCTGAGATCGCTCTGAGGCTCGGCCACCTGACAGCTGCACACTTTGCCAAGGGGTTCTCCAAAGTGGTCATGGAGCAGGACATTGGCCAGGTGAAGGGCCCTCAGTCATGCCACCCATTCCCCATGATCATCTGGTCCAGGAGCAGTATGTGGTATGGGCCCATTCCATGACCAATACGTAGGTATCCCTCATCTTACTGGTTGGTAGCACAGCCTTCCATCAGGCAGTAGTACTTGCAGGTTGGAGTGTGGTGATGCCATGCCCCATTGCTCATGTATTTAAAATAGCTAAGGTTTTGGTGAATGAGAGTGGGATCCCTTTGGGCTGTGGTGCTACCTGGAAATGGGGGAAGGAAGCCAAAAATGTGTTAAGGTACATGAAAAATGCAGAGAAGTCCTGCTAACAAGTACCAGATTATGAACATCCATTACAGTCCTCTGGCATTCTTTAATGAGCAGACTTACCTTGCTTATACACTGGTACTTGGGGTAGAGGTGACCACATTATCATTAAAAATAAATAAACCCCCTCAAAAAGAGTCAGAGTGAGCAGAAAGGGAAGTGTCTTGGAAAAGCAGGCAGAAATTAGCCCAGCACATGGGGAAAGCAGATGAGGTTCTTGCAAAAGGAAGCTGCAGCTGCTGCGCAAGTGCTTTAAATGAATGAAGCAATTGAACTCTGTGAGGAAACCTGCCCAGCCTCGATTTCTCAAGGGAGGAAAGAGGCAGAACACTTTAGTTTTGACTATAAAATGGGCTTAAGAAAGGGGTATCCTGTTGCTCAGTCTGATCAGGACTAGCATACTTTTGGACAAAAAGGAACTGTGAGAATTTCATGAAATAAAGCATCTGTAAAACTTAGCTTATAAGTTAGGGGGCAGCTGAGTGTTTCTGGACTTTGTTTTACAGGTTTGAAAGAAAGAGTGGTGAAGTGTATGCACACTTTCAACACTCCATTAAAGATGCTGCAAGATAAAAACAATGGTGAAAGCCCAACACAAACACTAGATCTTATTTGAGAGTTTAAAATAACCAGCAGACTGGCTGTGCATCATAAGATAATTAAGTCTGGAAAAGACTTCTAAGATCACCTAGTCCAACTGTGTAGCACTAGCTGGTGGTATCTTAGTGAATGTGGTTGCCTTCCACTCAAGCAGGGGGGAGCATTCACTACCCCTATGAGTAATGCTGGCTTCAGTTGATAAAGGGTTCACATGAAGCTTCTTCTCAGCTACAAAAATTGGATGAGTGTGATTCTCCTGGGAGCTGAGCTAGGTAGCACTTCACACAGGGACACGGAGCTCACTCTAACTTCCTTTACACCATCAGTTTAGGGGTTGTTCAAACACCAATTTCTGTATACTGACTGTTTTTTTGCCAGGCACAGTACAGCCTCTCTTGTCATGTGGTGGAAATAACAGAGAAGGTTGTGGTCAGAAAAGTTTTGAGTGAACCAGTCCCTACCTTGCTTGTTTCTTTCTGCCTAGGAAGGCATTGAAGGTGCTGCAGCCTCCCAAAGAGACAGTTGTTTTCTTCAGCTGCTTTGCACAGCACTTCTTGTAAGCAGCACCAGCTCCCACCTTCCCCTTACCAAGGGTGCTTGCTCTGTAGCTGAAGGGAGACACCGAAACAGTCCATGCCAGCACAAGTCCCTGTGCCTTGCCTGAAGCCCTGCCAGCAGCAAAACCCATGGGACCTGCTACGAGGGAAATTGAGGTGATTCTTATCTCCAAGTCAGTTTGCGTTGTTGTAACATCTTTGACTTCAGCTAAGGTCACGAGTTTATGTAGCTGCATCATCTCAGCAACCTGTGATTCAGATCATAGCACACTCTGCGGCAATGCTACTCCTCATGCAGGATCCCCCGAGCATGCACGCTGCTGCCCAGCTCTCCCCAGCTCACGTCACCGTAGATGCTTCTTCTCTGCTGCTGGCGCTGGGTGATGTTCTCAGGGGGTCTCACATCTGTTCACTCACAAGGCAGCAGAGAAGATGCTGCAGAGTCATGCACAGTGCTTCTCTCCCTCTGGGGGGAACCAAGATAGAGAGAAGCCGTCAGAAGAGGATAATGCAGGAGATGCAATCCACCGTAGTGGATAGATCACCATGCTGAAATACCATTCTTTTGAAAAAAAAAAACAAAACAACATTAGGTTTACCAGTATGATCAGTGTTTCCCCCTTTCTGAGTTCTTAGCCACTGCTGCAGCAGCCAGCTGCCAGCTTTGCACTGATCTGAAGGTAGTTCTTTATTTCTCTGAGGCTGCAGACAAGCCTGCAGGGGTCTGTGAACTCCACTAAGAGAAACCCATGTGTCGTGCTTTTCCTTTCTCAAGAGGTGAGACCATGCTTTGCACTGAATTCACCCACTAATGTGTGCTTTGCAGCTTCTGGTAGCTTGACTATTGGTGCCAAATGACTTTAGTTGCTCTGAAGATTCAGAAGCTGGTTGAAATTGAGTTAACTGTAGATCTTTCACTCTAGTCCTTTTAGAAAACAATTGCTACAAAGAACGGAGCCCATGCTGTGTGCAACCTTTATCTTGAACCGTAAGAAACAGGAAACCTCTGTGGGTTTTCTAGCAGCAACCTGACATTTATAGTTGCTTTCGGAGCAATCACGAATGAGATTATGCAGTCATGAACCCCATGCAGCACAGCTCTCAGAAGGGTAAAATTTATCAGAGAGGCTCCTGTTTGCTTCAGTGTGCATTTGAAAGTGAGCCGCCTCCATCTGCAAATGGCCCTTTGTTTACCTGCTTTTCTTCCCAGCAGTTGGTCTGTTTTCATCTCCACTGGGGTGCTAGGCAAACTGGTACCAACCCTGTGCCTTGAAAGTTGGAATCTGCTCCAGGGAGCAGCAGGAAACCTCTTTAGGTGTGCCAAGGACGTGTGCTTCCCAGACCGCACATTCATGACTTACCAGTCCTCTCACCACTGTTATCCAATGAGATCCAATCCACCTTTCCTCCCACTTACCCCAGGACAAGAAATGACTGAGTTATGAGCACTACCTCTTGCCTCTCTCTCTCCATTGCCAGCCAATGTCTGTACCATAGTTGCTCTAATCCCACTTTGCTCAGGAAGAACTGGCTGTGATGCGTGGTTTTGGAGGAGCATTTATTCATGCACTTCATTATGATGGTCATGTCTGGCTGCTTGCTGAGGATTAAAAATGAGTCTCTGTTAGCTAAGAGAAAAGTGGCCATGAGAGGATGGTTTGGTGCATTTACAGTTTTGATGTTTTCTTTCTTTCCTTCTTTCCTTCCTCCTTTCTTTCTTTTTCTTTCTTTCTCTCTTTCATTCTTAGAACCATAGAATTTTGAGTTACAGAGCACCATTTAAAGGCCATCTAGTCCAACTCCCCTGCAATGAACAGGGACATCTACAGCTGGACCAGGGTGCTCAGAACCCCATCCAACCTGACCTTGAGTGTCTGCAGTACCTCACTGTCCTTACTGCAAAAAAAACTTCTTCCTTATATCCAGCCTAAATCTTCCCTCTTGTAATTAGAAACCATTTCTCCTTGTCCTATCACAGCAGACTCCGCTAAAGAGTCTGTCACCTTCTTTCTTACAGCCTCCCTTTAAATACTGAAAGTCTTGCTAGGTATGATTTAGCAAAGGCATGTATTTATTGCTATTGAACTTTTACTTGAAAAGCAATTAAGGCTTTTTGTTGCAGAATAATTTGGACTCCAGGAATTTCTGAGAAACATAAGAAAATTATGAAAAGCTGTAGTTCTTCCTGAAGAAAAAAATAAAAAGCACATCTCAATGGGAAAAAAAAAATAAAATAAAAGATACATTTTGTTGAAAAAGGACTTTCAAATGTTTTCTATTTCTTTTTCTGTTAAAGTGCAGAACACTTGAAAATTTGGTCTTGTCT
Source organism: Excalfactoria chinensis (assembly GCF_039878825.1). NCBI lineage: Eukaryota > Metazoa > Chordata > Aves > Galliformes > Phasianidae > Excalfactoria > Excalfactoria chinensis. Next base: position 116,756,809 of record NC_092825.1, read on the forward strand.
CGATGGCTTTTGAAAAGTAGTTTACATCCAAACCTCAGATCCTTTAAATCCTAAGCAGTGAACCTGTGAGATAAACAGACAATAAACTATACATGGACTTATTAGTCTTCTCTTGACTGTATATACTGTGGACCATTCATCAAGTACCTCCCAAGCAGCCCTAGTGATTTGTGAGCTTGTATATAGTGCAGAGATATCTTTGCTTCCACTATGATAGACACTGAAACTGAAGCTGAAAAATGATGAACCCAAAAAATAAAATTTAAATAATAAAAAAAAGCTTTTTATTTTGTCTTACAAGTCAAAAGGCCTTGTACAAGCAGACCTGCAATTCTAAGCATCAGACAGAATGCATCAGGCCCAGTTTTCCAGAAGGAACAATTGGTGAGTGCCCCAGAGGTACATTTGTGTTGAGGAGCAGCAGCACAGACAGGCTGCAGTTTGCTGGGCCCATACAGCAGCTCAGGGAAGGAGCTGGAGGTCGCTAAGGGCCTCTCCAGTTTCAGATCTGCACAGGAAACACATGATGCTCTTTTCTAATTTCTAAATGACTTGTGCAACCTCTCTGCTTAACAGCCTGCGGCATGACCACGGAGAGGAACTTCCTGCCCAATTGCAAGGATGATTTGGACACCAAAGCTCCTTCTGTGTATTCTTTGGTCCTTTATTTTCCTTCCTTTAGTTTTCATCACAGTACAGTGAAGCCACAAAGTCCATACATTACAGGCAGTCAAACAGACATTTGTAAAACACATAATACAATTCCGAATGCGTTCGGATACGGTAAATATAAAATCATAATGAATAGTAACTGAAGAAAAAGAAAAGAATGGATAAAAGAAGGAAAAAATGCTGAAAAAACTGAAAAGTATATTAATTTTTGTCAGCAAGAGAAAGCAACCATTCAAATAAAAAGCTCTAAGTTGTTCTTCAAAGCCAAGGTGAGACAGAGATAGCTGTGCACTGGGCAGTGTACAGAATGGCTGATGTCTTCCTGTGGGCTACGTGGGAGCTACAGCACCCAGCCACACTTGCCAGTGATGTTACTGCATCCTGCCAGGCTGGAGGGAACACCAGTGCCACAGGAACTCTCCAACAAGACCCCCAAGAGGATCTTGAGAACATTCAGTGTCCTTGGCTGTATCAGGCACTTCCTCAGGCTGCTCTTTGCCAGACCCTGCCAACATGCTGCCAAGCTGTTGGGTTCCAGTTTTGAAGGCAGGAAGCAAGACAGCTTTTCAATCAGCGTGTCTTGACAAGCAAGAAGGCAATGAGATCCATGAGTGCTGATGGTGATATTTCCCATGTCTCCTCATTATTGTCTCCAGTGTTCTCTGAAATACGTTGAGACTGTTGAATTTTAAATGTAGATATTTTGACTGCCAAGTCAGTTTACATTAAGAATAATAACTTAGCGATGTTTCACCAGGAAAAAAAAAAAAAAAAAAAAAAAAAAAAAAAAAAAAAAAAAAAAAGTATAATTAAAATAGGCTCTAAAATGGTTTACATATTTTGCAATACCACAAGAATGTGGTGGTTTGTTATGCCAGGTTTGTCAGGTTACAATCATTCCTGTACATGTTCGATCTCAGGTTCCTGTACACTGCTTGTGGCAAGTTTACTTCAAGAACAAGTGTCCACTGCTTAAAACTGAGACAGTTATACAGAAAAGCTCATTATATATATATATAATATACTTTTTAACTTCACCCCTAGCTAGTCCTTCTCATCTCTCAGTGATTTCAAAAGTAGGAAAGTCTCTGAAAAAAGAAATGAGAAATGGTGTGGGGGCCAGTCTCAGTTCCCCCTATGCTCCAAAACTAACCTAAGCAAGGAATCAGCCCTTCAAAGGGGGAAGGTGTGGCTGCTTCAGGAAGAAGTAGGTTGCCAAACTACTCCCAGCAGTTCCAGGTCATTACTGCAGTATTTGAACACTTTGGAAAACTGTGGCTGGTGAGATTTTGTCTCGAGACTATCTGTGAGGTAATTTTTTTCATGTGTTGTGTGTATTTAAAAGAGACTAACCCTGGAAATCTAAACTTCAAATTCACATTTTGCCTTGGTCCCTCCAAGTGAAGCAAAGAGCAGGGGCAACCAAGCTAACAGACCTAAAAAGATTGACAGACTTGCTCATAAAGTTGAAGCTATTTGAGTTCTTAATACAATGGCCAATCTAAATGAAGCCTTCCATTCCTTTCTTTCTACAGTAGGAATAAGTAGCTTTGATTTTAAGAAATATGCAGGGTACAAGTGGTAGAGTAAGTATGAAGGATGAGTGACTCAGTGTTGCTATCCATTAAATTAATTAGGAAAATCCAGTAGAAATCCCAGGAAATTAAGTCTCTGTGAGATATACTAAGCATGTTTTATCTGGATACTTTCATTGTTTGTCCAGTCAGTTGGTTTTTTTTGTTGTGTTTGTTTTTAATAAAAAAAAAAAAAAACTCAGATATAATTCTCACATAATCAAATATACACATAACACACCTAGAGCTTTTCATTCCCACCCCCACCAATTGCAAATGCTTTCACCAAAAGATATCATTATGTTAGCACAGAAACTTACATCCAATATGACAAGATTTTGGGCAATTGCCAAGCCCAGAAGTTCTCTGTCATACAAGAAGGACTGGGGCGTACCCACCTGAGACAGTCAAAAATGCATGGTCAGGATGCCCTAGACACAGCTTGCCTCTACTGGAACTTCCTCTCCCTGATGCACAAGCAAGAGCCATATAAATAACAACAGACTGACTGCTTTAAGATTTCAGCTTCTTTGTTTCTTCTTTCTCGAAATGCTGGGTTTTTTACTCAGAAGAGAACAACTCCAGAAGGAGAAACTGGAAAAGCTGCATGCACTGGTTTCGGATAGAGCAGTTGAGGATGTGGCAAATTTATGTTCACCCCCATGTGCAAATCAGAGAAGGTGAAGGATTTGAACCTTGTTTGTGCCCTATAGCAGTGCCATATTTATCAAGTCTGGTTTGCAACATACTACCAAGATCAGTCAGTGTTTTGCTTCAGGAGTTCTTTTCCATGTGGATCCTCTGTGGATTTTGTTTCCATGATGTTTCTTTCACCAGCTGGATCTATCTCAGTCTGCTGGTGTGAAGGACTCATTCCAGGACCAGTAACATCTCTCCCTTACTTTACAGTCTGCTCAAAGCAGGGGGTAAGTAGACATTTTGTGAAATTCAGATAACACTAAGCTTTGGCTTGTCCTTTTGTAAATGGGAAGTCATCAGTGTCACCAACGCAGCTTATTCTCTGGGGGAAAGCTTAGCAATCAAAGTGGAAGGTCCTTGTGCCAGGACTCTGAGCATCATAGGTTGGAGAAAATTGTCAGGGTGCAATACATCAGCTGTCCCACAGTCTCCAACAGCAGTCAGCACCAGCTGCTGCAATAAAGGTGTCAAGTCTTCGTAACTGGCAATTTTATGAATTATCATGCCTGCGGAGCAGCTTTAATTCTTTCCCCCAGCTCGTCCAGTTTTCGTTGTTGAAGTTTTTCTTCTGTTCAGTTCCATTTCCAGCTGCAGCCAAGCTCCTCTGAGATCTCCATGAGACATCAAATCAGTAATATCCATCTGTCAAAAAGGAGTGAAGAACACATGAAAGGAGAAAGAAAGACAAGGCAGGTGCGCTCATGACTGCCAAAGACAACTGCTTCTGAGGCTTGGGTTGGAATAAGTGGCAGCTTTCTACAGTTTTACCAACTACTGCATGTCTTTGTAAAGGACCTCTGCACTGTCAGATAGAATAGTCTGTATTAGATGCGTCTTCTCATACTGCAATACCAATAGCTCTTGAATGATGTCCAAGATGTTCAGAGGTGCTCCTTAAGGCTAGATTTGTTACTGATGCCCCAAGTAAGGTCAGAACTGTATGTTCTTCAACCTGTTGGCTGAATCACGTTCTGCCTAAAAGACATTGCATGATTTGTTCTGTTCAAAGATTTTTTTTTTTTTAAAGTGCTTGCTACAAATAAAATATTTTAATTGGTCTAGAAGGAAATGCTAAATCTTGTTTTCAGAATTTTAATCCCTTCATTTTTAACAATTATTCCAAATGTTTGGCAAAGCATATAAAAGAGTAATATCCTTTTTCTAGCTGAAGAAATCACCAGTTCTATTGAATTCTAGATATAGTTACTGTCTTCCTAAAAAACACAATTTTGATGAATAACACATCTTTCACCAAAGTATCTGAATATTGCCTCCTTTACAGAAAAAGTTGAGAGCTTTTTGTCTGCAAGCTGTTACTCCTTGTTTCAATCAAAAAGGCCACCCAAAACATTAGAACTCTGGCTGTTACTCAAGACACGTCTTTGCAGGCTGGCAATGGCTTTATGACAGGTACACAACTTGCTTGTTACTTAATGTAGAATAATGGAGATTTATATGAAAATGTTCCATGGGGGACAGAAAAAGATTATTGAATAATGAATTTATGACTCAGAAAAAATTCCATAGCATCAACCAAAAATAAAACAAAACAAAAAAGGAAAGATAAAGATATGGAACATCAACCAAATTTCAAACTGAGAGCATGCGGTTCAGTGCTGAATGGAAAAAAAAACAATCACATCACTTGGAAAGTTGACATGGTGCTGGAGTACACAGAGGGATAATGTGCAGCAGGATCTTTGATGGCACTCATGCATGGCTGGTGGCAGATGCTTGCATAGGATCAGCTCTGGGAGACAGCAGACAGCCCTGGTGGAGTGGGATGCAGACTTCCTCTGTCAGGGTGCTCAAATCAGCACCCTCAGAGCCACCAAGAGTCACCATCACCCTGGGGAGAAGGTCCTTAAGGAAAGTGACACACCAAGCTTTGACAAGTGCACAGCTGGAGCTCCCCCTCATCCAGATGTTGCATGGAAAGTAGAAAAGTCACAACCCAATGTGGCTGAGCTCCAAACCTCTCTTAGCAAAGACTATCCTACATCAAATCTACATGGGACCTCTGGCGATTGTGCTCCTAACTGTTGCTCTTCAGTTAAAGTTTGGTTGGGTTGGCTCTAGAATCAAAGTAATAAGGTCTATGGGTCTGATAACTCTGTGTCTCTATTAGATCTTCCATTTTTGTGCATAGCTCATTTCAGCTATAAGCTCTGTGTAGTAGCATCTGTCTTTCATAACATGATTGCATGGTATCTGGGACTGCAGAGAATTGTAGTTAATTAATTTATTTAACTCAAATGGGACTTCATTGTTCTGAACAATGGCAGAGAGGTATGACCTCTAAATAAATAGTCTGCTATTTAATTTTAATTAGTGTCTGGTGTACTGTGGTAGTTCCTCTTTGAAACAAAAGTGTATCATTTCTTTATGAAAAACCCGATAACCTGAAAAGAGGAATTTACCAATTGCCGTGTTCCTGTCCTGAGTAGTCTCTCTGAAAGCCTTGCAGAAACCCTTCCTTTCAGCTGCGACAGCACTTCATGCTGTTCTGTGTAAACTGTTGCTAAAAGAAAGGTGCGTTCTCAATCTCAGGCTGTGAAGCTGGGACATACTTTCTTTGAAAAACAGAACAAAACAAAAGCTCTGTCAGTATTCGAGCTGCTTTAAAATTGCCTTGCTAGTATGTAAAATTCCACAGAAAAATGGACAAAGGATTTGTTTCTATAAGTGCTGTAAATTACATTTTCTTTTGCTTACAGCCTAGAGAGTAATTAAAAGGACGTTTAAATTGAAAATAAATTATGAGGACAAAATGAATTGAATGTTCGTAAAACAAGATGGTTCAGTAATATAATCATACTTGAAGTTCATGGTACGGCAGCCCTGCTATGTTTCTTTATGGGATTTCTGAGGTAAATTCCCTTCTCCCCCCACCAGCTGAACTGCACATATATAAACTTTCCTATAAAAAAACAAAACAAAACAAACAAAAAAAAAAATCACCATTTAATGACCTATCAGGTATGGCTACTCTTGTGTCTGGATGCTCTGCTTATGTAAGTATTTTTCTGGTGCTGTTGCTAAAAAAAGCTGATCACAGTTGCAGTCAAGATCAACTCTGAAGGTAGCTATGTAAATTATACCAGAGATTGTGCCTTCTCTTTTGGGTAGGAGGTATATTTCTCATTCCCCATTGTTTGTCAGCCCTCTGATCAGCCCCACAAGCACAGTGGTGGTTATTCACAGCAGGACCAGCAGGTCCCTCCCACACACAACAGGCTGAGGCAGGTAACACTGTGTTCTGCAGAAAATGAAGACAGCATTACTACCAATACTACCAATAAGCCTCCCTTAACTGTTTGAGTAACAGAAAAAAAAAAAAAAAAAAAAAAAAACAAAACTGTGTGAGCAGAATAAACAGAAATTGACATTACAGTCTCCTTTTCCTGAAAGTAAGCTTGGAATGGGGCTCAAATCAAATCCCTCCACACCAGCTAATCAGGAGCTTTTGCAGAGAATCAGGTACTCAAGGTCCGTCTATCTGAGAAATACCTGCAGGGAATGTGGTACCATGGACTGATAGAGGATTTCCACTTGGACCAGTCAAATCACTTTTCCCATCTGCTGTGGTAACCCTGGCAGTCATGGATAGCTGTCATTGAAAGGTTCTCATCAGGAGTGTGTGAGGCTGTGCCACCAATGGCAGAACCTGTGAGAAATTTGTCCTAAGTGAGACAGCAAGGAGAAACTTTGGTGTGTGGCTAAAAGCAGGAAAGTTGAGCTGGCAAACTAGAGGGACTTGTACGGCCCCTGGCAGGAAACCAGATAGACACCAGGAGCTGTCCCAAAACATGGAGCCTCCTGGAGACTTTTAGTTTGCATGAGCATGCAGTGAGAGCAAAGGTTGCTACTGGCTCCCCAGGCAATCTCCCAGGATGATCAGTGTGCTTGCCCTGCAGTTGAAGAGCACAAAACACCACAAGCAAATGGACATCAGTCAGAAACGACTGAGGATCCCCAAGTTCTAGCCCACCCAGAAGAGCTGAATATGCTGTGAGAGACATGAGCCTAGCCCAGCACTTGGGAAAGCTGCAGAAAGTGAATTTGCTGATAAATGATGACAAACGTTTACTATCACCCACAGAGAGTGCATACTGTGGGGGAAGGGATGGTGATGCCACCATTGCTGGGGTTCTGCCTGGGACCAGTGGATTACACTGTAGCAGAAGATGCCTGGGATATCAGTGCAAAAACAATGGAAATATTTCCTCCTTTTAACTGAGTGTTGGTCCATGATAATGTCCCCATGGCAGTGACATTGAAGGAAAAGCCACAGTCAGTAGAGCATAAGCAAGTGGAACTCAGGGCACAGAGCTTTGCTCTTTATCCTCACTGGAGCATTCTGTGAACTCAGTATTACTGAAGCAGCAACAGCACACAGGAGGAAGCAGCAGTTGCTGTATTTGGAATATATCAGTTTCCAGATATCTTTAAGGGGTTTGCTTTCATTTGATAGACAGGGGGGGCAAAAAAGAAGTGTTCAAAATGTCGGAGCTCAAGGACCACAGCAGTGCAGCCCATACCATACCCCTCACACAGGTGCTGAGAGTGTTAGCTGAGTAACTCAATGCCTCTTCATCCATGGCAGAGGGGCCAGGACTGGCCACCTGAAAAGTGGGTCCTCTCACTGCACTGACCCCAAAGGGTAAAGAAAAGCACAAAGCAAATATTTTGCACTGATCAAAATAGGAGCCACTTCTGCAGAGATGGCTGGTACTAGATATATCCTAGAGTTTGATGCATCAACAGGGGGCCCTCGGATAAACATGGCAGATTAACGTGGCCATTCAGCTTTTCTCTGGGAATTTCTTTGGGCTCCTTTCATACCAGAAGTTTTTCAAAGGGAAATATGAGTTTGGAGAGAGCTATGCTCTGTAGCAGAGCATGGCCCCAGGTCACCAGCATATTTGGAAACAGCTGTGGTGGTAGCTGTGCATCACAGCTCCCGCAAAGACTCAATACTAATCAACAGTGTTGGAGTGTTGGAAAGGGCTACTTTGGCTTCAGCCCCTCACACACAAACTGTTTTATCTTTGCCTGTGAGAAGCCACTGTAACCTGCCCATATATCATTTCTTGCCTCTGGTGAACAAAGAGGTTGATTTTTGTTTGAGATTATAAATGTCTAATTAAAAAAAAAAAAAAAAAAAAAAAAAAAAAAAAGACTAATAGAAATGTACTTCTAGAACATTCTATGCAGGTTTTGATGAAAGTACTGAGGAATAAAATACAGAGTGGGAGATGTGACATATAAAAAATCTATTAAAGTCATAGACAAAATGCAGATTGTTATTAAGAGAGCAAAAAAGAGATTCTGAAAAAAAGAGAAGAGGGAAAGGAGAGGAGAGGAGAGGAGAGGAGAGGAGAGGAGAGGAGAGGAGAGGAGAGGAGAGGAGAGGAGAGGAGAGGAGAGGAGAGGAGAGGAGAGGAGAGGAGAGGAGAGGAGAGGAGAGGAGAGGAGAGGAGAGGAGAGGAGAGGAGAGGAGAGGAGAGGAGAGGAGAGGAGAGGAGAAATGGCAAGGCATGGCAAGGCATGAAGGAAAGGAAAGGAAAGGAAAGGAAAGGAAAGGAAAGGAAAGGAAAGGAAAGGAAAGGAAAGGAAAGGAAAGGAAAGGAAAGGAAAGGAAAGGAAAGGAAAGGAAAGGAAAGGAAAGGAAAGGAAAGGAAAGGAAAGGAAAGGAAAGGAAAGGAAAGGAAAGGAAAGGAAAGGAAAGGAAAGGGGAAAGAGAATTGTTAGTACAGGGTGTCTGACATAGCATACATTCAAGATCTTTTTTCAACCGAAGGACATGTTCCTAGTAGTATGCTAACAAATACCTGAACAACTAATTCCAAGACAGTACAAAAAATATACAGAAGAAGTAAATATTGTTTAGAGATATAAATATTTAAGATGAAGAGTGTTTTCTTTTAGCTTCACATGAACACTCATGTCAAAGAAGTTAATCTGGCAAAAATGCAAGACAAGTAAAAGAACTGTTGCTGATAGTAATTGAAATATATATATATATATATATATATATATATTTGTAGGAAAAGGTAAGCATAGGTAGAGTAAACTCATTTGTGATAAAGAGATAAAGAGAAGTAATTCCCAAGACAGAATTAGTGAGTTTTTACTAGTCAGAGTAAATCTGAAATAGTAATGCCTGACTTCACAGTTTGGTTGCCAGGGATTTATCATGTGACATAAGAATACTATGGAAATATCAGCACTCATCCCATCATTCCTCTGTGACTGTCAAGTGAAGAAGGTATCAAAATAATATTATGTCTCATAAAAATAGCATGTAGTCTGCCTCTGATCTGTGTTTATCACTGTTACTGAACAAAGCTTTACTAGCATAGCATGGATTATTGCCTACAGCTGCAGATACACTTGCAGTACTTATTCCAAATGGTACTTTAGCACAATGTCCCTAGTAGCAACATAAAGCAGTATAAGCTGCAGTAAAGCACATATGCCATTATATGTGATGTCTACTTGTGATGAGATTTGCAAATGAAGCGCACCAAGGTATCCACATCTCCAGAGGTGGGTTGGATTTGGTCCAAATGTTCCAAGAAGTCTGGCTAAATTCTGGGATTCTGAAACAGGGGGAAGTATTTGACAGCTGAAAGACAAGAAGATGCAGTGATGGCCCTCATCCATCCCTCATCCTCATCTCATTTGGTGGGCTCTGAAGTGGAGTGCCTTCATGGTGTGGCATTGCTAGGACCCGGGGATGGTCATGTCCTAGTGCCTTTTGGCTGAAAGAGACTTTCCTTGCGCAGAGGTCCCTGGATGAGGAAAGAGAAAGAAAGATGCACTGTATGAGTTGAGGAGGGAAAGAGAGAGCTCTAAACCTTAAAAGGCCCCCCTAAAAGAGTTTAATTATTAATCTCATCTATGTATCTACTCTTGCTTTGTTTGTAGGCCTCTGGCAAGTTGAACAAAAAATATTTGTTTCCATCATAGCCATGGGGCTTGACTTGTTTGATTTTCCATTACATCAGTATCATGGTGAATGCATTTTATTCATATTGGACACAGAGGATTCAAATATCCAGGGAGTAAAAATAGGCAAGCTTGTAAAATGCACTTTGAGACAATTTCTTCTTTTGTCTGGTGTCCAAAGGAAATAAAACTTGTGCAATCACATTGTCTGACTATATCTCCCCATTCTCCTTTCTACTCGCCTGCTTAATTGAGGTCTAACCCCGGTCTCTGACAAAATTTAAGAGAGTGACATAGACAGCAACCAAGTACACTTTATGAAGATCAGTGGCTAGAAGAGGAAGTCTCTACATTGGAGGAGAATGGCTCTAACCACGGTGTAACAGGGGGAAGGACTGCAGTCTGATCTTGTAAATTCAGATATTACTAAACCAAAGTGAATCCACATGAGAGGAAACTCTGAAAACCCCAGTCAAAGCCAACCATTCGATCAGACCTTGAATGTCTCTAGATGTAAATCAGCAAAAGGACAAAAGTCTGTAGGAAATAAATTTTCCTTAGTTCCAATATACATGAAACCATCTGAATAACACAAAGCTAGGGTATACTGGGTTGCTCAGCCATTGGATCTGACTTGTTTTATATTCAGTTCAAGGTCTTATACAAGCTATTACGCAGCAAAGAGGATAGACATTAGCATAACCTATGACAAGTTATGCTAGTTTAGGTTATGTGGGAACATGGATGTGATCTTGCAGCTGTTTGTGCCTTTCTTTTTCCAGTGTTTTTAGCGACATGAACAAAGTCCCTGTGGACCTAGGCTGATCTCACAAAACTGAAAGTTCATATGGATCAAAATTCAGGTTTCCAGTCCTGGAGGATTTCAGTGATATTGCCTACAAGATTTTATAGGAAAGACTTAAAATGGTGTTAGCAAGAAGATAAAAGCACCTGAGGATCTGGGGAAAAACCGAAGCATCACTCCACCACTCTCAAGCTTCCTTTAAGCGAGAGTCAGTTTTCTGTAGTTAATACATGGAATGAAGAACGTGGGACAAGACTGAACTTTTGTACATGCATAGCTGAAAACAAGGAAGCCGTGAATGAAATGCAGTACTGTCAGTCATTCAGATCATCAGTGTCAAGGGATACCAGCAGGTATGGTTGCCCTGAGCTACTCTATATTTTCATCCAGTTAAAAATTTGAATTCACTTCCAGAGGAGAAGCCAGGTATTGCTACACTTAGATCCTGTTTCTTCTTTTATTATCCCCATCAAGTCAAGGAGGAACACAGTGGACAACCTTATTGTACGTTTGTGTAGGAGCACAACTGAAATTTTGTATGCTGCCTGTGACTAAAGCCTGCCTTTCAGATACTTAAAGATATTTGGGTCCAGTCAAGGCTGAATGAGTTGAGGCTAGATCATGTAACCATCTTGTATTTTGTATCTCTTTTTCTAGGGTTCATTTTTAACTATTTTTTACTTGTTATCTGGTGTATATATCTAGATAAAATACTACTACATCATATTTTGTCTGTTGTTTACACCATGCCTGAAATCACACATTGCTGTGTAGTGCTGGGCTGTAAGGATTTCCTTCTTTTTCACCCCATTCCTGAATGTTTTGCTTGTAGTCATCACAAAGTTAAGCTTTTTGACAATACTCAGTCACACCAAATTAATGAGAAAAATTTAGCATGGGATCAGAAGTTATACCACCCACAGACACCGTACCACCCACAGGCGTGTTGCTATAACCTTGTCATCTTCCCTTTATTTTCTAACCATCTTTCTCTCAGTATGTACCAAGTCTGGGAGCCTGCTGTGAGAGGGGCTCCCTGGTCATTTTTCTTCCCTGCAGTCTCACTCCTCTGCTTAATATCAGTGGGATATCTGCAGGAAAGCAGCATCTCTATGCATTTGCTTTCCCCAAAAAGCATAGCACAAGGGGTGTGAGTGGGACCAACATCATGATTACCTGGGTCTCGAACTACAGTTCAGCCACTCAGCCAGGGCCTGCCAGAGCTTTTTTCCCTCTGCCTTACAGCTGGGAAGCACATCTGAGGTTTATTGTTTCAAGATAGGCACGAAGTTGTCACGAACATATTTTATGGCACCATGCAATACATTTAATGTTGAACTGAAACACTTCACCATCGCCATGCTCTCACAATTCATAACCTATGCGCATAGCAATTTGTAATGTATCCTTGCACAGAGCTTAAAATGTTTCTTTATGGGAAATGTTCAAACAAAACTAGGAATTCTTAAAAAAAAAAAAAGCTAGGAGGCAGAGTGAATGGCATGTGTAGAAAACTTTACAGCACAAAATATGTGCAGCTGGTTAAACAGTGACCAAGGAAAACCCTGGTAATTGCTACTTCTACAGAGTGTAAACAGGCAAGGTGGAGACAGAACTTATTTAGCCTGGCAGTCAACACTGATTTGGGGTTACAGTGCCACAAAAAAAGGACTGCCAGAGCACCAGCAGAGCGTCTACATGCTCAGTCATGCAGAAATTGCCTCTCTGGGTCAACTGCTTGGAGGGGAGATCTCCTGTGGAGCAGCTACAGCTGCTGGGCCAGAGCAGGGGAGATGTGCGGCCATGGCTATGGAGCCTCTGCAGTGCTGTTCTGCCTCCCAGATGAGATTGGGAAAGTGCAGCCCATTGTTCCCTTGTCTTTAGACATTGTTTTACTTGCTAGCCTCATTTCCATAATGCTCCCTGGCCTCCCAGTAGCCCAAATTGGTCTGATGAATACAGTCTTGTGTGGTTTAGGATTCATTATTCCCCATGTCCTACCCTCTTAGTCTTGCATAACATAATCTCATTCCCTGCTCAGAAAGGTCTTGCTGGAGCCTTAATTAAAAATTATGGTTGTAAAATAAAAGCATTTTTCTTTTCTCCTCTGTGTGCCAGCCACAGATTTCTGCCTGTCTCATCTGGAAGTGAACAACAGGAATGAAGACATTACCACCTGTAGATCTGAGGCAACAGTATGACTCGCTGCACAAGGGAGAATGGGGGAGAATAGTCCTTTTTAATCTAGAAAACCTGGGACTAGGAAAAATACAGAATTCAGAGAGAATGGAGAGAGTAAGAAAAAGTGAATGAGTGCTCACATCCGCAGGCACGTACATATTTCTCTCGATTATTGCAGAAGGAATAGCTGACACAAAAGAATTACTATGCCTTTCTATGACATCTCCTTGGTGTATGTACAATGTGGTGCCCTAGATGCTTTGTAAAGGCTTCACTTCCCAGATTCTTAGTATTCCAAGGAAGATTAAGGAGACACAGAAATGAGACAGAAAAAAAAAAGTGTGTAGGCTTCTGGAAGATATTATGTCAAATTGAGATGCTGCATGCCTATATAAAGTAACCTTGATCTTTGGATATGACTAAAGCTTTGGAATCTTAATAAAAATGCTAGTTAGGAGACATCACCAAATACTTGGTGGCATTCACCATCCTCTTGCCATCACAGACTAAATACTAAATAATATATTGACATTATAGACCTAGTGGTATTGTGCAGGGTCACTATCCCAAGAACATGAATTCCTCTTCACTTGGAGCCTTTTCATAGTTTGTGCCTTAAGGAAGTATTTCTCTGTCATTAACCTTCTGGATGTTTTTCTCTTTTCTACAGATTTATCCTTACACTGGTACCAAACTAATAATTCCTTTACCTCTTTTCAAGTCTGGCACCACTATCATAATTCACCCTTAATGGTGCAGTGATCCAAAAGACACTCAGTGATGCTTTTTGGTGGGTAAAATCTCCTTTCAGTTGTATATCAGACTTAAGATCTCATGGGCTCCCATATAAATATTTGCAGGCACTCCTTCGGAGTCAGTAAGAATGATATATTTAGTTCCTTCTAACAAGCCAGTTGCTACAGCTCATTAATCACTGTTATTACCCTCTCCATGCATTTGGTGAGTGTAGCAATACGATATTTGAGTACCTATGAAAATAAGACACCTCATTAATTGAAGCAATGTCTAAATCCACTTTTATTTTGCTATTCGTTAACAACTTCACAGGCAGGTTTTAGTTCATGAGAGTCCTTCCAGAATTCAGCAGCACTGTAAATATTTGCATAAATAAATATTTATATTGAAAATAACATTCAAAATAGGAGATCATATTTGCCCAAAAGATTTGTCTGGCCATTATGCATTTTTGTGACTCTTTATCTATTCAGGGAATACATGAAATATTCTTCTTTAAGGTTATTAGCCTTGCTGCTTAAACACAGAATATATGAAAGGAATACTTTCCTAAGCAAGTAAAAGTTTTATATCCAAATCATTTTTGCAATAATTCAAAGTGATTCACAGAAGTATTTTATATCATATTTCAAAAATGGAAACAAGGTCACTAATTCTTTAGATATGAAGGTAATGTTACTAATTGGATTAATTTCACTTCTGAGTAGAACTGAGTTTAGCAACATTCACTTTTCTTGTGGACACATACAGAAGAAATTACCCAGAGCTTTGCTTTTCCTGGTCTCCCAGGGATTACTTTTGATTCTGATAAATCAAAGGTGGATTTATGAGGCAGTGGAATCTTGTAGATCCCTTTCGCTCTTCCTACGTTGAAATGCCAGCATGTTGCATTTTAGTGCAAAGTCACAATACAAGACACAGGGAATAAGAAAGAGCAAGCTAGGGTGGCAGAAGAGGGACTCCTTTCAAGGGCATAAGTGGTGACTCCCAGCAGACCTACAGCTTTTAGTCTTTCAACACTGGGCCTTGCATCGCACTCACCCTGAGACCTCAGCAGTGCCTCACTTGGCCTTTTGGAGGTCATTTCAGTGACCCATGTACAAATGGCTCCATGCTGTTCCTGGATGTACCAGAGAGCTTAGAAGCTCATTGTGTTTTCTATTAACAAACCTGGGCTCTTGACCTCTCATGGTGGTAATGTGTTGGCTGTTGGACTGGATGATCTTAGTGGTCTTTTCCAGCCATAATGATTCTATAATAATACAATTTTGAATCTTCTCACCCAGATTGTATGTGCACCTAATTCTGATGCACTGAAGGGAAATGATGACTGGTTGCTTGGTCTCCAAGTATTGAAAGGACTTTTTCAGCAGTGGCAAACTCTTCTTTTGGATATTTTATGCACTACAGATCTCTGCTGTCCTGCACATCTGTAAGTTGATGTATTTTGTACCAAAGATTACATAGTGCTTAAAATCACTTTTGTGAGGAGGAAAGAAACACCAGTTTACAACAAAGAGATGTGTGGAGCTAGTGCAAATGGGGCACTTTGACCTAACTGGGCAGAGTTGGGTTGTTATGACAAAATACTATGAAAGCCCAAACATTTTTGGAACAACACCACTACATTCAGTTTCTTCCCTCTGCATCACAGGAATCAGGCAACTGTAGTGATTTTGGTGGTGGAGGCAGGTGAGAAAACTGCAAAAGAGCACTTCTGCTTAGGAAAGTGTATACATAGGTAAAACTGGTGCATGGATGGTGGCTCTTCTGCTCTGAGATTCACTCCTCCCTCCCTCCAAGCTCAAGCAGACTGGAGATAGCACTGCACAACCTACCTGCAGGAGCAGAGGTAATATTGACTGATCTCAGTTTACGATGCAGCCATTGATCAGCACTGGAAGTTCCCTGGCTAATTCCCACAGATTTCCCTAATCTTGTTAGCTGTACAGTGGTTCTGTGGGATCATCCCACAGCATCACCTGCCTCTTTCAGAGCACAATGTGGCATGGGACTGGTTGGCTTTAGTTCAACTGGATGTGCCACTGGCAGGTACCAAAGCAGGACAATGTTAAAATACCATTAGCAGTGAACTCTACAGTAGAAACAGTGTATTTTCTCTTGTCAAGGAGAAATAACATTTCTGGAATTAGGGATGGAGAACTTGATTTACTTTTACAAAATATTTTTTTCCAATTTCATGTGTGTCAGCTCTTAAAAAGTCGCATGCAGACCATTGAGAGTCACTCAAAATTTGAATTGGCATTTCCCTGAGCAAGTTTCATGTACCAGATGTTACTCCATACTTACTATAGATATCTTTACATGCTCTTTACAGAAAGGAAGTGTTCTCTTAGATAACACTGCGGTAATTATTAGCAATTTCACTGGAAAAATGTAATTAGCATGTAATTATTAGGAAATAGAGGCAATCAGTCACTGCAAAAATTCCTCCAGTGCTACCACAGAGTGGAAAGAGGAGACAGAAAATCACCTTTACTGAAGCTTAAAAAGTCAAAGGTGATTAATGTAGAAAGAAAATTAGTTCAGCACAGCAAACAGGCTGTATGCATCTTTGAGGAATACTGCAACCCCTCTTACAGGCTCCTTCCCTATTAATGATGGCTGCATGCAGGGAAGGCTGTGGGTTTGTACCATGTGTCTGAAGAACAGCAGTCAGTTGACAGCAAAAAAAGCAGGCAGGAGCATACATAAGTGATTGTGGCTTTTTCCATACAATCGTAATTGTAATGCGCTGAGGGACATCACAGCTGGCTTGTACTACTGTCAGACAACAGAGGGAGGGGAAAAGAATGCTTTCAGAAAATTGATAGTGTTTTTGAAAAGGCCATGGCAACATTAACTCTTCAAGGCAGGAAGCCTGGACTTGAAATGTGAGGATATTTTTGCTAAGTAAGGATACATTCACTCATCCTCAGAGCAGCATAAACAAGGAACTGCTGTTTCCGTAACAGCCCCTGTCACACACAGAGCAGCTGATGGAACAAAGAGCCACATTTGGACATGCTCAGAGTGACATCAGGGAATATGCACTGCTGCCCAATCTTCTTACTGCTGGAGAGGTGTTGCTCCCAAATCACAGGAATAATCCTTGCATCATGCTCTGTTGTGCATCTGGCCTTAACATAAATATTCTGGTTTAGAGGAGTGTGCTGAGCAAGAATGTGAAATGAAAGGAGATGCACTGCGTGTGAAGTTGATTGACTGCTCCATGCTTTACTGAATATTAAAAGGCTGATTGCTTTTTTTTTCAGCTTTGAAAGTGCAAGATTCTTTACCATTCACTATTTACATTCACCCAGGCCAGACATGACTTCTAATACCAGATCACCCTGCTCCCCTTTGGGACACCAGCAAGTCTCAGGGCTGTTTTTCTCTTTATAAAGCAGAGGAGGTGGCCCTGCACTGGGACAGCTGGGAGATAGCTGTCAGTCCCTTTTCATTATCAGCAGCACCCAGCTGGATATCTGGAATTCACAGACACTGAAGGAGAAGCATGCTTGCTTGCATTTTAAAAACAGGTTATTGCTGGGAATGAATACCCTGCAACAGTTGCTCAGCTTTGCCTCTCTGAAATAGAACTATTCCCAAAGGCTGATAAAAGTGAAAGAGAAATTGAAGTGCTCCTTGCTCAACAGTTCAGAATCTGAGAAGTGGTGGGGAGTTTTGCTTTTTCTGTAAAATACTCTGCACATGACATATTTTTCAAGAACGAATATCCACTGAAAAATCAACACCTAGGAGTAAATCCAAGTTGCTGTTGCCCATTGCCACTAATTCTTTCTGAAGTTGATAATTATGCAGGTTTAGCAGTTTTATGATTTGCATGAACACTGAATGAGAAGCTACTGCTGGGCACTAGAATTGATGTTCTGTTTGCCATATGTCAAACAAGCTACCTTGGCTTAATCGAGAACAGAAAATCTGTTAATCTGTAGTCCAAAGATTAAGATTTGTGCTGTGGCAATGCTGCCTGAAACAAGAAAATTTGCTGAGTGCCACCTCAGGAGGGCTTGCAGCTGGTGTCCATAACAAGAGTTTAAAGTGCTTCCCGCCCTAATTCCCATTAGCAAATGATTTGGACTAATCTTTTACTTACTGGTCTCTCAAGTAAACTTCCCCTTGCTAAACTAAGCCTGTCCTCTGTGGCATATGAAAGCAGTTCCCTTTTGGGACTTTGGACTCCACTTAGCACAGGGCTTCAGTTCTGTTCTTTTTTTATTCCTTCACTTTGAAATAAGCTTAGTTTCCATATTACCCTGAAAGAAATAGTTCATCAGAAGTCCTGGTGATGACCTCCTCCAGCATCTTTCTTCTTTATTTTGCCTTGATCCCTGCTATTAAAAAATTCAAAGTCATTTTGTTGTGCTTTGATGACCAGAAATAGCTGGGCTAGCTAGGTGGTCATTTGACTTCCATTTAGAAGTTTGAATTATTTTCCAGCTGGCTACATTTTGACCATGCTCTGGTCATTAAATCCAGGCTACGCTTCATGCGTAACACATTCTTTGTAACAACTGAGAAATATCTCTACTTCTTCTCTACTTCATTAGCAGTTAGTTTTACTATTTTGAAGAACTAGTTGTCATTTAGAAGGATAACCACATTGGGGGCTTAAATAGTTCTCTCTAAATACATGAAAAACAAGCCAGTTTTGTTTTTGTTGTTTGTTTGTTTTGTTTGTTTGTTATTGTTGTTTTTTAAATAAAAATCCCTTAAATGTAGTCCAGATAAGCAATAAAACAAACAAAACCCCAAAAAACTGACAGTACAAAAAGCCATGTTTTTCAAAAGGTAATGGTCAGCTATTCTCGCATCTCAGAATTTGTGTGCAACCTGTAGGCTCCTTCAGGCTATCAGGTTAAATATGACATGATGAAACAGCACAGGTGTGCAATTGCCTTCATAGAATCATAGAATGGATTGAGTTGGAAGGGACTCTTAAAGGTCACTTAGTCCAACTCTCCTGAAATGAACAGGGACACCTACAGCTCCATCAGGGTTCTCAGAGCCCCATCCAACCTTCAGTCTAACTGTTCTAAAATCCCATCACAAGAGTTTCTTTTGCTGCTCTTATGTTCTTCACGCTTCCACTAGGTCTGCTGGAACCAGAGTTTTGGTCAATCTATGTGAGCCTTTTACAACTGGGCAGCAATTACAAATTTTGCTGATGGTTTCAAAGTAATAATTATTAGTGTATTAGTATTAGT
This sequence comes from Excalfactoria chinensis, assembly GCF_039878825.1. NCBI lineage: Eukaryota > Metazoa > Chordata > Aves > Galliformes > Phasianidae > Excalfactoria > Excalfactoria chinensis. Next base: position 116,775,681 of record NC_092825.1, read on the forward strand.
GGGCTGAGACACACCGTTGACTTTTCAGAAGTTAAGTCAAGACCCTAAATTCGCACATCATCAGACCTTGGGGAGATCTTGAGAGAAACTGAATCTGTGTTTTACTGATAAAGTTCATCACCTCATAATCTTCATTTTATAAGTGCCATCATTTCTAAAGCATAAATCTATGCAATATACTTTCTTTGTACAGTCTTTGTATCAAATTACCTACTTACTTGTACAACAAATACCCTGAAAAAGATGAGATTCTGAGAACAGAGATGTGTGGGAGGAACCCAACAAAGAACTGTATCACATTCTATAGCACTGTTGAAATAGAGAGATCACTAAATCTTCTGTAACACTTGGCATATAAAATCTTACCTCTCTCAAAATCCATGAAGACTTTTATGAATAGCCTGTGAAATGATTAAACCAAGAAGGCTGACTTGGTGTTCTCTTGCTATCTGAATTCTGTGCTACTTCATTGCTCTCCTCAGCAGCAACTCAACACACAGAAGTAAGGCTTTCTTCAAGTACCTAATATTTCCAGACAGGTTCCTTTTCCCATTCCAGCATTCAAAATCTTGTAGTGAGACATTGCTCCAGTCAGAACCAAGACAGAGTGAAATAAAACCAATGTTATTCCAAAGGCTGCTGTCCACTTAGTTTTGTGGCTACCCTTCCAATTCAAGCATACATTGAAGATCAATTCCCTAGTGAGGATTAGCCTAGGATTTGCATGACAGACCATCTCTGCTGTTCCTCAGTATGCTAAAGCAAACCAGATGTTTGCCATGAGAACAGCTCGTGGCAAGGTGGAAGGAGAGCTGACTATGTGCTGGTTCACTCTCATCCCTTCCAATATGGAACAAAGTGACATGGCTTCTGAGCTGGATAAACAGGAAATCACACAGGGCTTCACCTCCTCCTGCCCCACACTTCCCAGTGTGGCTAAGGTGAGTCCTGGTGGAAGGAGGGGATTCAGACCCTTCTGGCCCACTGACTCAAGATGATTGACATGGCAAATGGTAATAAGCACAAAACCTGTCATCTGTAGCAGAAAAGCACTTTATGGCATTGGTGAAAAGTCAACAGTGGGTACTTATCTCAGGACATGGAAAGCACATGATACCTTCAGTCAGCTGTCATTTAAGGAAAAACATATGTAAGGTTTTAACTTATGTCTTTAACATAAGCATACAGACTACTCTGCTACATATTTAGAAAATAAGAATATCTTGTTATAGGAAGTAGTACCAAAGGCAGACAACTCTTATGCTAAATTGCGGCTGCCTGAGGAGGAGAATTATTTTGGCGCAGCACATAAGATCTATTACATGGGTGGTGTTTCTCTCTTTTTTTTTTTCTTGAAATTAACAGCTGTCTTTTGTTTAATCATTGTGTATATAAAGAAAATAAAGTCATAAGACATAGAGCATGTCTAGCTTTTAAGGGCACTCGTTGCCAAGGAGAAAGACTAAAGTTTGCATAACAGAAGAAACCAGAGCAACCTTAATTTTGCAACATGTAGTAATTTTGCTGTAGCTGAAAACTCCAGAAGGAAGCCTTGTTTCATTTCCAACACAAATCACTTGTTTGTGCAACTTCTTGGCACAAAAGTGCAGGGAGAAATAGCAAGGTACTTTTCAGCTCACAAGCATCCTTTTCCTTCTCTGAGACAGCAATAATCGTTGTTGAAATATATCGTTAAAAACAGGAAGCTTTATCATTATGATTTTCTAGCAACCTCGCCCTTTCTTGTGAACCTGACCCTGGCTATGAATCGTCTGCTTTGATTCAAACACAACTATTATAAGACTGAAGCTCAGGTATTTCCTATTTTGCTCTAAAGCATTCGCAGCAAGTGCTCAGAGACAGCACTCCTCTGGGAGAGTCAAGCAGCCCTGAGAAGGAGCACTGCTTGCTGGAGCTGTGCACAGGAGGCCCATGTGTTTAGATCGTGCTTTTGTTTATGTTCTATTTCTGCAGAACAGAGGGAATGAAATGACATCTTTTGCTCTGGGTGAACGGTTTCTCAGCAGAAAGGAGAAAGAAAATGCTGAGGATGAATTTGCAGGAACTATAGCACAGATTAGGTTTTTCATGTGGATAGGTCACACCAGAAGTAATGCCTCCTATTTATTTCCATGGAAACCACAACAGGTACAAACAGTAAAATAACACTGTTTGATAGAGCAAATTCTCAGCTGCAAAACACTCCTTTTCAGTGTAGTCACCACTGTTGGCTATGCAATTTCAGCAGCAATAAACAAGAGACTTCATGCAGCACTTCTAGCAATCTGCAGCAGCCAAGACTACCCACTGTTGCTGTTGCCACTGCTGAAACATACCACCTCCCCCACCCCGCCACCCTCACTGTGCTCACATCTACTGTTTGATCTCCAGAAACATTCAGCAATCATCGATGAATGTCACTGGGTGCCATTTTTTCTGCATGCAGGAATTTGATGACACATCTTTGTTTCATCCACGCTTCCATGTCAGACACCATTCTGTCAGACTGCTCTTCTGCTGCCATCTGTCACATGGCAACAAAATATAGTGGAAGATAGGTGGGAAAGTTCAAACTCTACTGCCTCTGACATCATGGGCCAACCTAATAAAATAGAAGGCATTGATTCTGGAGCAGCCCTCATATAAATAACAAGCAAACGTTTCTCCTGATGGCACTTAGCAACAAGGCCTCTGCATAGGACCACACTAATGATGTCAGACATGCTGGGATGCACATGCAGAGTTTGGCATGTCTGTGCTCAGCAGTGCCAGCTGTTCACTACCCAGGAAGGCCACACCAGCCTGAGCTCCCTGGGGACCCCATCCCCACTGACCTACTCCATGTTTCTTCAGCAGAAATGTCCTCTGGGACACTCCAGGCATCAGACCCCTCTCTGGGAGAAAACCCCACCACTCCTCTCACTCCACAGGTTAGCCAGTGACCAGCTGGGAGTCCATATGCAGGGTTAGCCTGGGAGACTGCTGTTGTTGCTTTTGTCTCAATCTTTTGGTTTTTGCTGGCTGCAAAGTAGCACTGGGGTGATGACAGTAGAGGAAGCAATGCTGCTCAGATGCTAAGAGTGGGTAAAGCTGCTTTGTCCCCAGGAAGGATTGCTGAATCCAAGGAATGTATATTTAAACAACTAAGAAGAAGACAGAAATGCTTCTGAAAGTATAGCAAACCATGTCAGGTTTACAGTAATTTCCAGTTATAAGCCCAGCCCAGAGAACAGCCTGGCTGATACTGCTTAGTGCAGTGGTTTTCGTGCTTTCCTCAAGCAGAATGCAGACATGTAAACTGGTGCTGACCCAGCACTGTAATGTCCATGTTTCCTTGAAGACTATTGTCTAACTTTAAAGCTCTTGTCTATCCTGAATCATTCCTCTCCACTTCTTCCCCCACCAACACATCAGCAGTCCAGAATAGCATCACACAGGGGTACAGAGCTCCAGCTCCTGGTGCATCAGCTCCAGGCAGTGTGCAGGCGCTGACGCCAGTGTATCTAAGAAGGAGAAACTTAGATTTAACATTCCATCTCTGGTGGCATTCTCCTTGTGGTACATTGTATCTTTATGTCTTGTCTGTTTACATAGGACCAAAAACTTGTCATCAGCTGAGTTCCAGAGGCAGAAGCTAGGGCTGCTGGAAACGGGGCTAGGAAGAAATGGACTCTACAGGCTGAGACCAGGAAAGCAGGAGTAACAGCTGGAACTCTTTCCCCTGAGTGCCCTTTCACCTTCTTATTTCTGTCTGCCCTCATTATTTGATTATCACAAGGGAAATCTAAGGAGTGTACTCACTAATTCCTGAATAAATGCTAACCCATAGTATGGGCACACTTGCGGACTGCCCTCTGCACTTTTCAGGTGGGCACTCCTCTGCCATAGCCTGAGAAAACTGTAGAGAATCATAAGAGCTGAGTCAACACTCCTTGTGACTCATCAATCAAGAAACAATGGAGACAGGCCAGGTCAAATGTTGCTTGAGGGTAGTTTTTATATTTCTGCTTGTTACAAGTTTAAAGGATGTAGTGCCCAGCAACATCATCTGTGGTTTCTGTTACACATGGCTCTAAACAGAGTTTACAAAAGGCTTTTCTTGGTCTCATTAAGTAGAAACTGTGTGGAAGATGGACGTGGACAGACATGGATGTGTAAAAAAGCAAATGAGGAAAAGCTAATCAGTATAGGTAGATGAAGGTATTATTTTGCTGTTGTGTTAAGTTTTTGTAGGAAAAACGGCAGAGGGTAATTTAAGGGAGCCTTCTAAAAGCTGGAAACCAGTCTGTCACTAGAGAACAGTGTGCTCAATAGAGAGGAGATTTATGTCAACTGCAACTCCTGCTGTCTCACTATCCTGGTTCTCTGCAACATCACTTTCTTCTCACATCGTAGTCATAATCCTGCTCTCACTGACCATGATTTTGCATTGTGAAAAGGGTTATTTTCCTTCCCACCCACATGTACTTGTCAGGCTTCTTGTGTACAATAGCCATTCTTAAATCCCTGGGCAATATGTTTCCTTTTCTGAAATCTTCTGAATAATTCTAGGCAATATTATTTGATCTTTGTAGCCTGCAAAGCACCCTGGGAATTCATCTGTAAAACTAGTTTATTATAGCTAGTGCAAAAAAATCAGGCTTTACATGTGGTATGAATCTTATGTCTCAGCAAAGTTTTCCATTTCCTCACGCAACAGGGATGGCTTTGCACACCAGATACTGTATGTATCATTTTGGGACATGCAGAACTACATTTATGTCTGAGGAGCAGGATCCAAACAAGCAGCATTAGTGGCAAATCTTTACACTGCTGTTCTCCCACGCATATCCTTGGCTGCTTGAGTCACTGGGAACTGTACTGTTCCCAGTACCATATGTCCCTTTCTGTTTATGAGGCTAAGACTCGGGCCATACAAACCAGGAAACACAAGAAGGGTATGATTTTTTATTATTATTATTTTTTATTTTTTTATAGTCAGTGTATGGAATGTTTACTTTATAGGCAATGAAATCACTACCGTAGTTTTTGAGTCACATTGGTGTATTGCACAGAAGGAAAAAGTCTTCATGAAAGAGGTGAAATATTTTCAGCACAGTTTTCTGAACAAGCATAGAATGCTGCTCTTTAATGAAACAACAGTTACTGAATTCATGAGAACACCCGAAACAGAGAAATGTTTACAGATGCTGCCTGTAACACATCCCTAGTAGGCCCAAGAAGAGAGGATGCTCATAGAGGGAAGGTCTTTGTGGAAATGAGAAGTTTTGCAGCCTGGCTGACCTGGTCTACAAGTGTCACTGCTGAAAATAGCAGTGTCCCTCCTCCCTCCCCCATACCCAGCCCTGAGTGCCTTGTTTCCTCATGGAGCAAAGCAGGCAAAAAACTGCTTTGCTATGAAAAGAAGGGGTTAGCTCATCACCCTGCAGTCAGAGAAGTGCTTCCACTGGCACAAGAGAGGGGAGGAAAGCGAGAAGAGTGAATCCCCCTTTCAGCATCAGTGGGCTGATCAGCACCCTGCAGTCTCACCCACACCTATCTCTTTGTTTCAGCTTGTACAACACATTCACATGAATTAACTAATGAGATGGGAATTCACAGTGTACCCATTGCTGGTCTATCTCATAGACCCTCAGTACTTGGGCTAGGATTTTGAGTTTGACTGAAAATAGCATTAACATAGAAGAAATTAAGACAGTGACTAGATTATTTTTCTTTTCTAGTAAGAAGTCGAAATAGATGAAATGAAAAGATAACACTGGGAAATTTCCTAGATGAGTTTACTTTTGATGCCCTGATGCAGTTTATGTTTATTAATGATACTTAATGTCTCATCTCAATTTACCTATTTCTATTATTTTAAAGAAGCATGATGCAGGGATGCTAGGACTGAGATTGCATTTCCATTGCCTCAACTACCTTGGAAAGTTTCCAGCAGACCGAATAGAAAGAGGAGGTGTGGGGACATCAGGCATAGTCTGCTTATACCAACACATAACATGTTGGCTTACAGCTATGGCTGTATTCAATTCTGAGTTCTGCAGTTTTGGAAAGAGAAACATTTCTTGGTTTGAATGGTGGGAGGGTACACAAGTGCACCTTGTGTCTTTCAGAAAAGCTTTTACTCTCACATTATCAACAGGAGAGATGGAACCTAAGCAAACGCACTTTTCAGTACTGAGGAAATAGTCAAGTTTCAGAGTATTGGTTTCTATTTGTTTTATATTTGTATTCCTCTAAACACCCCTTAGCATTCTAATTTGCTTTAGGTGCTTTCCCCAGGCAAATTATGTAGAGAAGCAGCCCCATACTGTTCATTTGTCTTTATCATGCTTCATGCTGTGCCTGGTGTCAGAGTGTTGTGCTTCAGTTTCCCTTGCTTCTTCATGAAAAAACAAGAACACTGAAATCTTGGCTGGACAGCGTAGCTCTACGTTTGTGTTTGTTTTCACACATTAAAACCCTGGCTTAGCTCAATGTTAACTTTGGACCTAACAGCTAGTACTAGAATAGCCTAGTTTCAGTTTCCACATTTCTCCAGGTAGAGTACAGCTAGAAAGCTTTACAGCCTTGTGCCCCAAAATGGCCTTTTCTGTAGCATAGCAACCAGAAAAAAAAAAAAAAGTTCAGGGATAAAATTCACCCACTAGGTTTGTTGTAGTGGTTGAGCTCGTGGTCTTGCTCAGTGCTTGAGAAGGGTGAAAATCCCCGAGTGCTGGTGGTGGAAAGCTAGAGCATCAATTTTTGAAGAAGAGCAGAAGGGAAGCTTATGAGAAGAAGAAGAGAAAACAAGTGGAGGCAAGATATGAGGGAAAGAAAGGAGAAGCAGACAGAGCAAGGCAGAAATAAGTAAAGTACGGTGGTATGCAGAAGTTCTGAAAGCGGAAATGAAAGTGAAAGATGGGGTGTTCGGAGGGACACCTAGCAGCAATCCAGCCATGACTGGTCAGTGCTGCCTCTGCCATACTGCTCTTAGCCTGTGCTGTGATTCCCCAGCTGCTGCTTAGGGGCACCTCTGCACTTCAGCCACCAAAACTGCCTCAGTTTGCTTTCCTGCGTCAGACAGAGCAGGACTAAATGGGACCCTCTGGAAAGAGAAATGACTGGAAAATAACGTGGGTAATCTCCCCTGGTTAAGGGAAATAGCCAGGAGTTAAAATACGTAAAATCTCAAATCTTCTACATTACTGCTGGTATTGATATCATTCTTCATCCACTTTATGCTGAAATAACATCAACAAAAAGACAAAACCAGAGTCTACTACTTCTCCACTGTCAGTAGCCTTCTGGTAGGTGAACAGCATGACACAAAGGGGATGCTTATGCAGTCATGATCATTCATCATTCTGATTCTGTTGCTTCAGCATTTCCAGTTGCCTGAAGCAAACTCCTAAAACAAGATCTAAACTCTGAGCTAGCCTTACCAAAACCGTAAAGGCTTGTTCCTGTATCTTCCCTATTCATTTACCAGTCAAGCAAAAAATTGCTGTTGGTTTGCCAAGTTGTCAAGTTGCAGAAACTTGCAGTCCTTGTGCTGTATGTTTTTGGGGACTTTTTTCCTTTCTTTCTTTCTTTCTTTCTTTCTTTCTTTCTTTCTTTCTTTCTTTCTTTCTTTCTTTCTTTCTTTCTTTAATAGTTAGGGTTGCTCTGTTTATTTTGTTCCTTGAACAGAAGTGCTTTCCCCTACCTCATGAGCATTTTCGTGTTGAGCAGAGGTTACTTGGAAAGGTGGAGCCCAGCCACATGCACTGATACTTAGTTACCCTCATGGCCGTGGAAGCTGCCAGTGAGATGATCAGTGCCACTTTGAAGTGTTTGTCAAGTTGTGCTGTATGAGTCCAAGGGAAAGTAGGTCTGCATTTCTCAAGAAATGGTTACTCCCAAGTAGTTTTGGCTCATTTCTCTAATTTTTGCTTTGGCTTTGAGCCACTTATTCTCCATACCACCACACTACTGGGACGGCTACACTTACAGCAGAGCTTCCTTCTGAAAAAATGTTGATGATTCATACAGTTCAACACAACCGTGACTTTCTGCAGGCATCTGAGCAGCTGCTTCATTTGCTGAACAAAATTCAAACCAGAAATAGGAAGTTCACAGCCAGGTTGCTGGTGTTGTAGAGCTAAAGTAATACATTAATAAATTAATCATGCATTCAGCTTAAATGCTCTCACTTTGTTGACACCAAGGTTTGTGATTACGCTTATGTTTGGCTGTTCATAATTCTTACTCTGCTTTGCAGATTGGATAACTTAAGTTGTAAGTGAAGGTACAGGGCAGGACAACATATCAATGGCAAACTTAATTCAACAGCTCCTTTAATGGGAATAGTTTGACAAAGCTTGAAAGAACCACGCTGTGACTGAATCATGGATTTGATTCTTACAATCAGGCTGATAATTTCTTCAGTACTTATTAATTTGTGTTTGTGGTTGACTGTATTTTTATAACTTCTGTCAGGCAAGAGTGCAAGCATCCCACAAGCATTCATTCCAACCCTGCTTTTTGTGGCGACCTTCCCATGCAAATACTCCACCGTGAGCTGGTCCCTGACGAACCTGATGAGGATGGGCCAGGAAATGAAACTCTGCAAATCTCAAAGTTGACCTGGAGAGCAACCAGGGCATGCTCCTGTGTGCACTAAGCACTGGCTGCAAGGCTGCTGCCTTGAATGTAGGTCACCGCTGGCTCATGGAAATTCACTGCTCACAACTCCATGTGAGGATAATCATAAAGCAGTGCTTTACAGAAAGGAGGCAAATGGCTAATGCTTTCTGTGTGGTAATTGCATGCTTCCTGTGCTGTAATTACAGTGGTACAGAGGGGTAGGCTTCTCATTGCTTTGGCTTGATCTCCAACACTTCCACAACCTCTGCATAAGCAAGGCAAATGAGTGTCTGACATCACCAGTGAGATTCCTTGAGGGCACACTTCATTTGAAAATGTAGTTTAAACACAAAGTTTCTGGACATAAATGAGGCATCTGTCTTTTGTCTTTTTTAAACAGCTTGTGCTTAAGAGCTTGTTCCAGGGGGAATGATGGTGTCAGAGAGAGGAGCTGCCTCCAAGCTAATCTCCCCATTGCCTGTAGATCCCTGCCTACAAGCCAGCCTGCAGTAATTAATGGGCATATTTCCTTGCTAGTAGAATACAGATGCACAGAAATACATGCACACACACACACATGTTGTGGAGATCTGACTTCTGTCAGTTTCTGAACTCTACCCAAATCAAATACAGACCATGCTTACTGTTTAGACATAAGCACATAATTGAATTTGCTGGCTCTAGTATTCAAAGGAGTAAGGAAGTGGACCAGCTTAGTGAAAATAAGCACTGATATACCTTTCTTTTGTTTTTTATTTCCCTTAATCATCGCACTCATCAGGAGAACATCCTCTCTTGTGTCTCACTTAACCCCAGGACATTAATGCCGCATTCTCTTGTCACTTCTCCATCCCTTGTTCTGGAGCTCCATCACTGCCACTTAACACCCTACTCTACCCTTCACTCCACACTGCATTGTCATCCTGAACCTTTAATGTATCTTAACAGATACAGACACAATGATTCTACAAGAATGCAATTGTTTAAAAAGAGGGCCCAAGAAAGTTCACACTGAAAAACCTGCTGTTGCTCTTTCAGTCTCACAGATGAAGCAACCAAGATTGTTCAGTGATCTGTTCTTAAATAGAAAACAAGAACAGTCTCCTCCTGTTAATGATCTTTTTCCCATCTTACCATTCTTCACACCATATACTCAGTCCCTGTGCATTCATATTATTATTACAGCCTCTACATGCATTTTCCTCTATAATGCTTATGGTAAAAATCACAAAATGATTTGAGTTGGAAGGGACTCTTACAGATCATTCAGTCCACTGTACCACTAACCATTACAGTCCTTAGGAATACACTCTTGACAGGTGATGTAGTGTGGATGTATTATTCATGCCAGCAGAAAGATTCGCTCTTCACTGTGGCTTTGGGCCTGAATCAGAGGTTGTCCCATGTCTGCAATGACAGTTAATGCTAAAAGAGCCTTCTAAGCACCGTCTGAAGAGGGGCTGTAAAAGGAAGGGATGTTGCCTGGCAGACAAAAGTAGGACATCAGGCTCCAATCTCACACTGTTACAGGCCTGCCCTGATGTCATGATTATTTTATCTTGCTGGGAAATACTGTGGTTAGATAGATGATGCATCTCAGTTCAGTCACTCCATGCTAACAGGAGGAACTCATGCAACTGGGTTTAGCATCCCAAATCTGATACGTATTTGATAAAATTTCTACACAGCTGTTAGGACAAAATACATTACAGGCCAATGAACAGTTCTGATGGAGTAGCTCTAGGATTTAGGGAGGATGTAGGTACCTATGTCCAAAATAACACCACAAACCAGCCAAACAAACAAACCACTGGCACTGATACTTAGAGAATTTTTTTAATAGTCACACTTTTACATTTCTCCACCCCAAGAGAGGTACTTTAGAGTGTGTCTAGAAGTGTCTCAATCCTAATTGCTCAGGAATACAAGTTGGCCTTTCTACGTTTTCTCAGCCAGCCAAACACGTTTCCCAGTCCCTTCTTGGTTCCATACAACTAGTTGGAGTGTTTCTAGAAATGATCAAATTTCCATTGCAGTAACCAGGTGCAGCCACAACTATTCCTGGAACATAACGAATGCTGAATCACAGTTGTGGATGGCAGTGTTACCTGTGCTTCAAAACACCCACTTCACTCTCCCAGGCTCTGGGTTCCTGTGCTCAGTTCTGCAGTGAAAGGTAAAGCCCCATGTTGCTGAGCTATGGGACTGGTGTGCTCCAAACTCATAGGGTGCTGAGAAGCTTTGTTAAGGGCTTGGGCCATATGTGTTCAATGACTTGCCGGGGGGATTTGTGTACCAAGTACAAGTCTATACCTACTTAGCACAGGACTAGCTCCATTAACTGATGATATCAGGAAGTGATTCAGGCACCTGTAGTAGAAGGGCATGATATTAAGTTGTTATTGTGCTAAATTAATAAAATGCCGTGAGATTCTTAGTGGAAAGATCTGGTTGATCTTGAGTTCTCATAGAGCAAATCATTTATGATCTATCTATCTGAGTTATTTATATTCCCTTTATTTCTATGCCCTGGAGGTAGAGTTCTTTTATAAAGTTCTAGTCATCTAAAAGTTGGGTATCTTGTCAAAGTTGGATGTCTAAGGTTACTCAGCAACAACAGAAGAAGACTTGCACCTTCAGCATGTCCCTCATTGGGGCTGGAGAGGAAGGTGAGATGACAGTTAACATAGTTACCCATGACACTGTAGTTACCTTCAAATGCTAAATCTGGGTCGTGTTTAAACCCTGGTACAGGTACACTGGGTGAGCCTATTGCATTCCTCTGCTCCTCACCAGTGCAAGCTCAGGGTTTGGTGATGGCAGGACTCTGCCATTCACACTACTGAGCTTGTTCCAGAGCTATTAACAGCTGGCCAAGGTTGTAGGCAGGCTGATAGTGCCAAGAGTTGTGGGAGAGAGGATAGAATGTGGTGAAGGAAGAGGAATGAGATGGAAAATAGAGAAGAAAGAAAAATATCGAGGTGGTAATTGGTTGGAGGAAAATAAAAGGCAATAAGGGGAGAAAGAAAAGGGAAGGAAGGAAGGAAGGAAGGAAGGAAGGAAGGAAGGAAGGAAGGAAGGAAGGAAGGAAGGAAGGAAGGAAGGAAGGAAGGAAGGAAGGAAGGAAGGAAGGAAGGAAGGAAGGAAGGAAGGAAGGAAGGAAGGAAGGAAGGAAGGAAGGAAGGAAGGAAGGAAGGAAGGAAGGAAGGAAGGAAGGAAGGAAGGAAGGAAGGAAGGAAGGAAGGAAGGAAGGAAGGAAGGAAGGAAGGAAGGAAGGAAGGAAGGAAGGAAGGAAGGAAGGAAGGAAGGGAGGGAGGGAGGGAGGGAGGGAGGGAGGGAGGGAGGGAGGGAGGGAGGAAGGGAGGGAGGAAGGGAGGAAGGGAGGAAGGAAGGAAGGAAGGAAGGAAGGAAGGAAGGAAGGAAGGAAGGAAGGAAGGAAGGAAGGAAGGAAGGAAGGAAGGAAGGAAGGAAGGAAGGAAGGAAGGAAGGAAGGAAGGAAGGAAGGAAGGAAGGAAGGAAGGAAGGAAGGAAGGAGGACTTGCAGGCATCATGTAAGTTTGGTGGATGGTACACCAGGCAGAATGGATGGGTGCACAGACAGAGCCATCCCCACTGTTCTGCCTGTTGTAGCCTGCCTTTTCCAGCAGCCTGCCCTGCTCCTAATGGATCACATTGATGGCCAGGTATGTAGATCACATCCTGTCACACATATGTCCCTGCATGCTTTCATTTGTTACTCTGGCTGGGCATGTCAGACTCATGGCTGACAGAGGAAGGAAGGCCTCAGTGCCCTGTCTGCAGCCCCATCCCTGAGAGGACAGCATCTGCAAGGCACTTGTGGGAAGGGCAGGGAGGTAGCTGGCACCCAGATGTCCTGAATATGCAGATTTATATTTGGAAGCTGTGACAAATAAAAATTATTTTAAGGCCATCACATTAGTCAGGGCCTTTTTATGCATTTGGTGCAATGAGACACAAGTGAATAGAGTCACAAGCATGTACTGAAGGGAAAGGTTAATCAAAGGCAGCTTTTAGCAGCTACTTCCTTCTACCGGTCTTTGCCAAGAAACGTTCAGTTTATTGCTCCTTTATATACATACATACATATATATATATATACACCCAACTTTTCATTCTCTTACTTAAAAATAAATAAATAAATAAATAAATAAATAAATAAATAAATCAGAATTACATTACACTCATTGTTAAATACCTGGAGAAGAAATGGTGAACATGTAACATTTCAAAGCTAATTTGAAAAATGTCTTTTCAGCTTCAGTGATTTCAACTAACTTTTCTATATGCACTGTAAAAAGTGCTGACTGATTCTTTGTTGCGAGCATTGAATGTAATCCCTTTAAGAAAAGCACTTGAGCTAGTAGAAGGCCACAGAGCAGTCCCAGCACGTCCAGAAGCTGTATAGGCCTATTGATAAATCTGTTCTGGGGACATTATCTCATCATACATGCTGCCCAGCTGGGAAGCATTTGGGAACATTTTATGGACCAAATCAGCATAAAATGGTGAGTTGACTGCGTGTGGACTACAGTGCAGGATGGAAGTACATACGCCAACTTTAGACAAGCTCACACCAACTTAAGAGGACATTTACCCGGCAACACACGTTCTGGGGAAACACAGATGTTGTCTGTGCTCTCATTCTCTGTAGCAGTTCACCTCACAGCTGAGGCTCTGATTGCAGCTAAGTTCACAGAAGCCCTGCTGGCAGAAGCTACAAGAGAAGGATTAAATCCCTGCTGGATGTGGAATGGGGCTGTCTGCAGGGGGCAAGGCTTGTGGGGCTTCCCAGCTCCTCCTGCTGCTGCCAGACAGAGCTGGGACTGATCCAACCAGCGATGCTTGATCCTTTGCTACAGAAGCAAAGCTGACCTTGGCTCCACTTTGCCATAAGCAGCACATTTCCCATAAGTCATTAAGCTGTAACTTTCTTCAATCTATGCCAGGAACCGAATTGCTGTAAAGTTTGTACTAAATTTCAAAAAGAGGCTGAGATATACCAGGAAATCACCCTTCTGCGCTGAAATGATTTTACTCTCCCAGACCAAGAGAATACAGTAGGACTGGTTTTACATCCCATCAAGGCTTGATTGTCCTGTGTTTCCTTTCTAGACCCACACCATTATTTTCTCTTCACAGAAAAAGCCTGCAATAATATTCTTTTTCCATTTGTTATTCCATTTCCAAATTTAGATCTCTGACTTTTCATTCTGTTGAAGTTTCTCTGCTCTGATGGTGAACCTTTTCTGTTACTAGAAAGTTATAAGGACTATTTGAGGTGAATGAGAGTTCAGCCCCACTGCCTAGCTGCACTTTTTCCTGGTCAGGCTCTGGTTCTCAGCTTCACATTTTTTTTCATTGAAGCTTTCCTCTCAGACTTAAAATAAATCCAAAATATTGTTAGAACTTGGAAGAATTCCAAGCCTCTTCTTGACCCTGTGAGGTAAAAATCTGCTTTTGGCTCTGTTCTTGGGGCTGTAGATGTCTGCTTTCAGAACTTCATCTGAAATCAAACTGAGTTTCCATCTTGGTTTCTCATGAATGCTCAGACTACTTCTTTTAATTTTTTAAACATTTTGATGCTCTCAAAATCCTTTTGTGTGCGTTCTGCTTTGTCTATGCAAAGCACTTGACATGATAATTTCATTTTTATCTCCTTAATTTCTATGGTTTTAGAGGCAGCAGATACCACTGAAGCAGATGTTATCTACATCTGCATTACTCCTACTGCCCTAAATTCTCAAAACAACTCAGTGGTGACATTAAGCTGGCTGCATTGCAGTAGAAGAGGGTAAGGCCTTCTGCATCTGATCTTAGTCACAAGACATCACTGTCCATTGCTGTCATGCAGCAGGTCTCAGTCTACCTGTTAGCTGTGATCCATCCCAAATCTCCAAGATGGGATAAAACACTATTTCGAAGTATGGAAGGCCTTCCTAATTGCACCAAAACCCATAGCCCCCCAACACCCTGACAGTGGCTGGCAATTTTTCTGGAAAAGGTAGATGGGTTGAGTAGCCCTGGGGTATGTTGTTAACTAACTACCCTCTCAGTAGATGCTTGCTGTCTTCAAGGCAGTTTGGTAATGACTCTTCACAGTGCTTAAGCTGGAGAAGGCCATGATTCCTTCTGATGAAAAGAGATTGGCAGTCTGTGGAGAAATGCAGTTTCTCTGAAAATTGAACAATTACTGAAGTAGACTAATTTTAGGAAATTTGATCTGGAAAAAATTGTTAGATACAGAAGAGGGTATCTCAACTAAAGATGTTTCTAATTTAGTGATGGAATACAATTCAAATTTCCTAACAAATCAAAAGAAGGGAGCAGGCAAGAAAATGGAAATAATTAAAGGAAAGAGTGTTGAGAAGACAAGAAGTAATGGCCTTAATTTTCACTAGAGGAGGTTCAAATTGGATATTAGGAAAAAAACTTATTTTCAGAAGGAGTGGTGAGCCATTGGAACAGGTTGCACTGGGAGGTGGTGGAGTCACCATCCTCAGAGATATCCAAGAAAAGTGTAAATGTCACTGAGTGATATGGTTTTGTGATACGGTGATGATGGGTTGATGGTTGGGCTAGATGATCATAGCAGTCTTTCTGACATTAATGACTCTATGATTCTATGAAGGAAAAGGCAATAATTTGATAAAGCAGCAGAGACCATGTCCTATTACATATGAAATTACTGTGCTGTGAAAATAAAAGCTTGTTCTGTTCTGTTTAGGAATTCTGTTTCCTATGACAAATAGTGTTGATCTGTTCAAACAGCGTTTCAGTGGAATGGATATATTGCTAACCCTCACAAGCTGTTCTCAAAAAGCTTTCATTCTTCCAAGTTCCTCCCTGTTTATTTGGACACCTCCTATTAGCTCCTTAGCAGACACTGGCTAACAAATCTACAATACAAACTGTGTCACTGGTATTGTGGGATAAAGTACAGTCAATCAAGATGTCTTTCTGCTAATATGGTTCAAAACTACTTCTGTGGCATATGTGTTCTCTGTCACCACAGGTATGTTTATTTTGCTCCATTACTGCATTTCCAGATTTTATCTTATTGCCCCTTGCTGTACTACTTGTTGTGTGGGAGTACTGCTAGTTAACAAAGCCTAACTGGGTTTACTTTGCAAATGCTGTGAGCTTAAATTGCAGTAACAGCTCTGAAAGTTGAGTCTTAACAATGTGCAGATTCTATGTTCCTGCCCACACTTCTCTTTCAGATCTGCAGGTCTTTGGATGGGTTTCAGCAGCACTGTAGACTTTTCTTCCTGCTTGTAAGTAGAAAGGCCAAAGCAGAGAATTAGACATCTATGAAAGTTTCATAAACTGAATCAAGGGACCCAAAAGGTATCTGAGCAACATACTAAGTCTGGGTTTGTGCGCATTTGTACGCATGCGTTACCACCATGTTCTTTGTCAAAAAGTTCCCTTTTTCTTCTTTCCATCCCTCCCCCACCTCCACCAGCCTCAGCTTGAGGGCACAGCGAATTCAGCACATTAGAGAAGAAGAGAGGTCTGCATCATACTGCGGGCAACTTGCTTTGCTGTGGGAGAGCAGCACCTGAGGAGCTGCAGGGGATGACACTAGGTCTGGGAAGGGTTTAGATCTACCTCCCCACCTGCAGCTTTCTTTACTGTCCTTGATTTTCTGCTCTACCAGTGCACACACCTGCGAGCCTTGTTGTGCAGAAAGCAATCAGCAAAGCTCTTTGAAAATTAGCGTGTCCATTTCCAACCAGGAATCATGTGGGTGTAGCCTTCTTTCTGTTCTGTTCCTATTACAATTTCTGTCAGCAGTGGATAAAAGACCCTTAACTCTGGCAGATAGCATGGAGGAACTAAGAATCTTTGTTCCTCATTACAGCTTAGCAGTACCCAAGATGTTATGAAACACTGTAGAAGGCTCACAACAGGAAGCACAACAACCAGCAAGTCAAATAAAGGCTTTCCTTCCTATTCTAAGATTTCAGAACTTCCTTATCCTCCAGCTCAAAATTCTCTTAGAGCTGTAACATTTCTTTAAGGGATTTTTTTTCTTATTTCTGCTTGGACCGCATTAAGGACCCATAATCTGCTCACTCTTACAGCATCCTCAATTTGCATGAAAAACAAGCAGGAGGAAAAGGAAAGATGCAGCTTCATCAGTTCTCAGAGGAGACCCTGATGCTTGTGGTCAAAGGTCTGCAGAATGCATTAGGGTATCCATGCCCCTGCTCCCTCAAAGCTCCTGCTGCAGCTCTGTGTCTCCTTACTCTAGCCTCATTTCTCTAATTAGACACGGTATGGCCATCTGGATGGCAAATAATCTCAAAGCCTATTCAGCACATACCTGTTGACTCCTGCACAACTATTTAATCAGAATTTGGTTGTGTCTGGTGGCAATCCATCCATTTAGCAGCCGAACGAATAAAAGCTGTCTGAGAAACTGTGTTCAAAACTCAAAACAGGGATTATTTCCTACTAAGTGCAAAGCCTGGGTCAGCTCCTATTCATTTTATCTATATGAGTAGTCACACAGTGAAAGGAAGGACATGACTGAGCTAGGTAAGCAGGAACCAGTCTATTATGTTTCCTTCCCTAAATATCCCAAGTCCTCGTTTGTGGAGAGTCTCAAGAACCTTTTGACCACAGTCAAGGCAATACAAGTAACACAAGTTTAAGCATGGCATTATCTGAGCAGTTAAAGTTAAGCACATGCTTAAACATTTGCTGTGTTAAAGTTCAGAGCAGTTCTGGGGTTTGGTCTTCTCTGCTCCAGTTTGTGGATGCTGAGAAAAGTCCTTGTGAAGACATTTGCCTCTAGGTTTCACACAGATGAATATGTTACAGTCCATATTTTTTTTTGTCAGCCAAGGAGGTGATCACTTGTGGGAACTTCTCATGCTGCTCAAAACAGAACAAAAAGCAATGAGCCACTAGCTGGATTTCTTTTCTCTCATTTAAGGGTGACTGTCTGCATGGGTGGAACTGTAAAAAGGGTACTGTGCAAATTGCAGAAGAACGGGTGAGAAAGTGGGTTCCCAAGTACAGAGTGACCAGATGCCATCGCTGGTGGCACTAAGAATGATGGATGCAACTGTAATAGTGCTGTAGGAAGGAGGGACCCTGGCAGTTGAGACAGCAATGGAGCAGCACATCCATTTCCACCAACACACCACATGCTCAGAACCCCATTCTAGCAGTACTTCTAGATCACCTCACCCGTAGGCAGACACAGCACTGTGCTCATTTGTGGAAATAGGGTGGATAAAGCATCACATCTGAGGCAGGCTGAAACAGATGCCCTTTTCACTTTATGAATAACTGAGCCCACTCCTTGAACAGCTGGTAGGTTGCAGGCCACATCCCTGTCTCCCTTGTGCACTCAGCTTTTGTTTCAGATCCCAAAGCTGCTCCAGCTGGAAGGGCCCCCAGGGTCTCCCCTTGCCAAGCACCCTCTGTAGCTCCTTGATTATGACTTTCAGAGCTGGGACCTGCTGATTGTCATTGGTCCTCGGACTCTTTGTATACAGGATGCAAGGAGGAGGGGATGTAGGGTAAGCCCTGCTGCAGCCTCTCAAGGTTACCCGGAGGCTATTATTAGAGCTGAGCTGTTGATCCGAAGGCCCTCTCTTTGTCTCCCTACATCAGGTGAAGGCTGCAGACAAGCTTGCTCAGGGCTGAAAGGTGACTGACAGCCCCAGTGCTCCACTTGAGAGGGCAACAAGAGAAAGGCAGCCTCCTTCAGCCTCCATGCCTCACAGGCAAACAGGCGGCAGTGCACGCCTGCTGGGAAGTGCTCAGTAAAGGAAGGTAGGAACAGAAATTTTAAATTGTGTTTTCTCTAACATCCAATAAAATTGTGCCCAAGGTCTGAGGACTAGATGGACAAAATCAAGCCCGTAACACTGTCATCATTCCCTCAGTTTACCCTCATTGTTTCAGATGTTGCAAAACTTACCCTCATCCCCCCTCATTCACCCACTAGTCTATGAACAGATGTTCATTTTGCAAACAGCTGTTCTGCTTGAAAATGGCACAGCTCTCATTCCCCTTCCCTGCTCCTAAAGAGAAGATTGCTGTCTGCACATGATGGCATAGAGAGAGGGTTTGAATGAGCAAACCCTCCTCCTCTTCAGGAACAAACGCACTGGGTTAGTTCACCCCACCCAGGAGCATGCTGAGTTATTTACAGCATATGTCATGCAGTGAAAATTAGGCTATTTGGTAGTGTTGAAAGTGACTATTCACAGTCTCCAGACACATTTAATATGTTCGCTTCTCTTGTCAGAACATCTTATTAAAGTATCACAGCAAAGTGCAGTGGTGCTGTGTACAGACATTTCTTTTCAAATCCACTCTCAAATCTGATTGCTCAGAATCACTGCTTGTGTCCGCCGTTCTTCATGAAAGTTAGCAGGAATCCTCCCTCCCAGTGAATATGAAGGATGAATACCTGACATGAAGAGTCCAGTGACTAAATTTAAGTACAGCACTGAAACAAGGAGGTCATTGAGATTCTTACAGTATTTCTTGTCAATATGCAGCTTCTTTGAATGCGCTACAGGAAACAAAGATAGCAAGTTAGCAGATCTATCACACAAAACAGCAGAATTGCCCAGTGCGGTTAGACTAAAAAGTCATGGATCTTTCTTGTGATAAGTGCTGGTCTGCAAAATTTCAGATGAACAGTAATCTCTGTGGATAAATTATTATTATTATTATTATTATTATTATTATTATTATTATTATTATTATTATTATTATTATTATTATTTTGCAGGTATAACCATCTGAAATGAGAGAGAACTCCAAACAATAACAACCAGAATTTGCTCATCTGGAAGATGTACGCACATCCACAGAAATTCAGACAATGCCTTCAGCAAATAACTCCAAAATACTCTTCTGCCCACAGCTCTTTTTTCCCCCTTTCTGTATTCATGAATATCCTTTAATATTCTCATGAGTTTGTCTGCTTTAGATTCTGATGAAAAAATAATCTTTTCAATCTAAGCTGAAATAGAATGAATTAAGCCCGAGCCGCACTGATATTAGCATGTAAATGATGCTCATGGAGTCGGTGCCATGTTTATTGTAAGTGAATGTTACTCTACAGTGCAATATTTTCCAGGGTCAAAAAAAGACTGAATTTTTATAGCAAATGACTATTTCCTCAGTATTCTTTTTACACAGCATGTATTGTGCTGCAATGTTAAGCACGTTCATTAAAAATATTTGTATTCTTTTTCCCAAATCTCTTTTTGCAATGCTTCCATACAAAGGTGTGTTTTAAAGGCTGGTCTGCAGTTGCTAATCCCCAGCAATTACTCTTCATAATATCTTTCTGCCACCTAACCTAGACATATGTAAAAATAGGATGCACCACACCAAGGAATGAGCTGTTTTCAGCTCTTTTTATTCCCTTTATATGATCTCATTCTGCCTGGAAACACACTGAACTGATACTGAACTCCCAAAAGAAGAAGGAGGAAAAGAAATGGCAAACAGTGTGGTGACTGATCCGCTTAAGAGAGTCTCACCTTCTAATGTATGCAGATTTGTAGTTGATTTTTCCAGTCACTAGTTCTTCAAGTTCATGGTTTTATATTCACAGGGGAAAAAAAAAAAAGCGTATCTCTTTCCCAGTCTGTTGAGGCAGATTATAAAACCTCTCTCTCCAGTCTGTGTCCAAAGTGTAGATGGTCTAAAAAGGGCTCAGTGCTCAAGGGTTTCTCTTTCTGCTAGGCCTCATTGCACGGATGTTGGCAATTGCCACACGTGAGCTCATTTAACAAAGTATGCAGGACCAGGCCAGTTCAATTCTTGTGTGATATCCCTTAGAAAACCCCCAGGAACACTAGAAAATGTCAGTCATTGCTTTTTATGGAATTGCCCTCTGTTTGAAAAGTTTAAATATTTATAGCATGGAAGCTAGAACACTTCATCCAGCCTGGCACACTCTGATGCAGCTCACTCTAGGCAAAACAAAGACTCAGTCTTCTGCTTTCATGGGAGGCAAAACCCAAGGATGAAGGTGTCCCAAATACTGTACCTACTCTGTAGAATCAGGTACCCAGGGCTCAGCATTGTCTGCAGCTGAGTCCACCATTACCTACAGTTACAAATAACTAGCAAAACAGGTATAATTCAGTCCAATACACAGGCCACTGCCTTACACACTACAGAAGTATTTTTCAGCTTGTATTTCAGATATAAGGAAGATCTATGAAGTCCAGACAACAGATTTACAGAAAAATCGAGTGTAAGCCATCATCATCATCACCCTAGGTACTTCTGTTAGGTGAGCCACAAATTTGTGAAGTACCAATAGAGATTTCTCCCCTCCATTTGCCTAACAAAATCTGCATTTTCCCTCTCCCAACAGTTCTTCCTAATCCAACTGGAAAATCTGCTCATGGCCCTAAATTAGGTAACTAGTTTAACTTGAGCAAACCAGCAAAGAATACCAAAGAAGCAATCAGCAGTGCCTACCCAACTTCTCAACTCTGTGGCCAGCTTCTCATGATAGCAGCAAAGGTAGAAATCCCCTCACATCTCTTCCCCAAAATTACTTAATTACTTAATTAGTCAGGAAGGCCAGGTGGAGTTTCACATCCAGGCCTGTCTGCATAGCTTGCCTTATCCTCTAATTTCAATCATACTTCTTCCTCTTTAGTATTCACTCTCAGGCTGAAGTATTTAGTAGATGTAATCCTATTTCTTCCCAACTTTCATTTTGCTAGACTAGATAAGCCAGTATCTAGTAATCTCATCTCATTAGTTTCTCTCGGTTCTCATATCACCTTGGTAGCTTTTTTCCTATTTCAGTTTTCAGTTTAAATTAATCTTTTTTTTTCCTTATCTTTTAATATATAAAATGACTCTAAAATTCTCCAGGTATTCATACTTAATGAACTAGAACTTTCTCTTTTCTGCTGAAAAATACTTTGATTGATACATTACAGAAGCACAGCAATGAAAAGCTAGTAAAGGGCTACCTGAGACCTCACAAATGAGTCAGTTCTGTTCTGCTCTGTCCCTTGAGACTGAATTCCAGCTGCATCATATTGGTGGTCTTGTTCTTCAGCCATTAGTCCCTGCTTCCCTGCTATCTTCCCTGCTGCCTCTGACACAGCAACCCTGCATCTTATGAGTCTATGCATGAGCCTTTGCACTATTGTGTCTCTGTAATTCATCATATTCCTCTTGCTCTAATTCACCTGGTCCTCCAGTCCTCCCCAGCCCACAGTCTTTGTCCTCTTCAGCATTACCAACCCTGTGCCACTTCACACTGTGGACAAGTGTCGGAACCTTACATCAAGTTCTTGTGCCAAGTTCAATAGTGTTGGATAGTGTTGGTTTCCAAACCTGTCCCTGAAGAACACCACAAACCTTCCTTATCCTGACTGTTCATTGTCACTCTCAACCGGTCACTGCATGAAACCTGCTCTCCTCATTACATAAATGTTTGCAACTATAGCTTCAGCAGTGTTCAAGGCCTGTGAACTTCGTATTCACAGAAAGTATAGGCAATAATTGTTAAGTACAATATTCTAGAGTCTTAAAAAAAAAAAAAAAAAAAAAAAGTACTAATGAACGGTAAAAGTACTGATGAAGGCAGTAATAACTAGAGGAAAGTGGATATCAGTATTTTCGTTTGTTTTAATTATTTTAAATTAGAAGTCAAAATATTGAAATGAGAACTTCCAAGGTATAAATAACTTTTGCTTGTTTTCTGGTCAGATCTTACATAATTGAAACTGATGTACCTCTACTCAACGCAAAAAATATTGAGAATAATGAGAGTAATGCATTCTAAAGTGCAGTACTAAGAATAATAAATTTAAAAAGTCCTGCACTTGAATAACTCCTTGTAAATCATTGTACAGCAAATATTTATCGACATTTATTGTATCCTTCTGTATTTCTTACTCTCTTTATGAAACTTAGAAACAAACTATTTTTGTGAATTGTTAAGCGTGAGAATTTCGAAACTGCTAATCTTCACAGGATATTACAGTCATAAATTACCTTTAAAAACCCTGGGCAGGAATCTGATGTACAAATCAATACATTATTCCTTTATGAGAAACTTATCTCCATAACTATTACTAATGGGAAAATCCTCAAAGAGCATTAGTCAGTGAGTTCTTCTGACATCACATTATAAATATTCAAAACACAAATTTTCTGAGGAGTATTAGCTGGTATAAAAGACAGTAAGATATCTGGATCATGTCAGCCTTGATATGAAAAGGGAAACGTTTTGCATGCAGCACTATTGTGTCTGTGAAAATTGCTGCCAAACCACCACTGAAAACATCAAGTCATCCTTTTATTCATTTTCTATTTATTTGCTAAAGCACTTGTGAAGGTCTACAATCAACTGCCTCTTCTTCAATTATCTAAAAATACCACCCAGCGAAAATTTCAGATCAATTCATATTAGAACACAAAAACACAGTTTTATGGTTAGAAAGCGGCGGATTCATAGATACGTATAAAACTTGGCAATTCTGGATAGAGGATAGAAGTACAGAGCTCACTTCTGTGGGTATTCCTTCAATTGTTCCTACAGCTGTGGCTCCCTATCTTCCAGAAACACTGCCTCATACTCCTTCCTGGGAGGCCGGAAGGCTTCAAGTGGAGCCCAGCTGAAACACGTGGCCCAAATCAGCAGCCCTCACACTTCCTCCTGTCACGGGGTCACAGGTTTCCCTGACACTCTTTACGTTCTTTATTGTTTGAGCATTATCCTACTTCAAATAACATTTTGTTGAGCAAAATGTCTATTTCTTATAGCATTTTCTGCATTGCCTGTCTTTACAGATGTATCCTCTGCTATTGACATGAGATGACACCACTGCAGACAAGACTTCAATATGCGTATAAGCCAAGGAAAACTTCTGGATCAGATCTGAAGCTCTACCTTGTCCCCATTCGATGTAGCTACCATTCATTTCCAGAGTCAGGATGTTGATGTTAATAATACTCCTTCTATTCTAGGATTCTAGCCTGAGTGTGTCTTCTTTACACAAGAAAGAGTCTCCTTCAAGGAGAGCTGGTCTCCACATTTATCTCGGAGGCACTGTCACCATAGCAGGCTCACAAAGCCATAAACAAGCTTCATCACCTCTTCATGCTCCCTGCACTGGGCTGTGGGAGAGCTCCCCAGTGGCTGACAGGAGGTAGAAGAGGCTTTTAGCATCCCCTTGGCACACTTACATAGAGAGAAGCGCTGGTCCCCACCATTTTGACTGTGAAGCACTGATGTGTATAACTATACTATGGAGCAAAGGCTTATACCAAAAATCAAGCAAGCACAGTGAAAATGAGTGAATGGAAACCATCTCACACCATGCATACAGCATTTACTTATTACACAAAGCAGGAAGATTTCCATTGACAGGTTAACGCTGTTGAATTTTAGCAACACAGGTGGACACATGGAAGCATCTTGAGGGTACATGTTCCCTCACCTCCCACTGGACAGATTCCCAGTAATGACCCCAAGGATTCTTTGCTGAATTAGTGATCTCTGTTACCAGCTTTCTTAATTTCTGTGTCCCCCAGTGGGCAAGGGGCAGACATCCAGCCACTGGGCTTGGGAAAATGTGGGTGACCATAGGACAGCCCCATCCTAAATACCTGAGCATAAATATGAGAGATAAAGTCCTCTGAAATGTTGTTATCAGATGTAAATGTCCGGAACAGCAGCTGAGCCTGTGGTGAGAAGCAGGAACAGAGACAGTTCTATTCAGATCTGAGGTGTCCTGGCTATGTCACTGTCTGCTGGAGGAGAGAAGCCTGGAGGAGTGTGAAGAGTTGCTGCTGGCTGCAGGCTGTGGAGTAGGCTTGTTGCGTCTGCTTTGTTTCAGGTTCCTTCCTATGGAAGTCCTGAACTTCAGTAGATTTTGATTTTCAGATTCAGGGTAACTTAAGAACAATCCACTTATCAGGACATCTCTTTGGAACAAGCTATTTTTCAGCACTCTGGTACAATGAGAGTGTCTCTGTAGACTGTTGGTCTTCTCTAAATCTTAGCTTAGTGGCTGTAAAGGAGAGCTTAGACATGAAAACAAAAGAAAAGCTTTGTTGCTTCCTCTAGCTGCTGAAAAGAGCTACTTGGAAGTATGTGCTGTGGGGGAACAGCCACTTCCTTACCATGTTTGGCCAGAGAAAGAGATTGTGCTGAACCCGGAAGAGCCGATCATTGTGCAGCTCATGAAAGTATTTTAAACATCTTTGGCTTTCCTGCTTCCCCCTCTCCCTTTATTTTATTTTATTTTATTTTATTTTATTTTATTTTATTTTATTTTATTTTATTTTATTTTATTTTAGTAAGTGAAGATGCATATGCTTACATGCCATGTTTTTGGAAAACAAAAGGCTGAGCCATCCCAGACATGTCTCACAAATTTCGTTTTCTTCTTATTCTGCTGTTGAGTCAAAACTGGTTAAAACACAGCAGAAACTTCAACAAACGCACCCAGTGCACATACTGAGTAAAATGGGGAAAGAACCAAAGCAGCCCATGTGTGCTGCCTGAGTGAGGTCATGTTACAGCGGATACAAAACCAATTAGAGCACACAAGAAATTCCGCACTGAGCATGAAAGCAGTAAACGCTGTGTGAAGGGCTGCATAAAAAGATGTGATTTTAGCACTCTCTACATGAAAATGAAATTAGAATGCAGTTGTTTTCAATTTTCAGGCATAGCTCTTCTGGGATGTGTACCACAGGCTGAACATCAGTTTAAAATGCTCTATCTAGGCTGCCACTTAAGGCATTATTTCCTGCCTTATAAAAGGTTGGTGTGTCAAGGAATTCAAATGAGACTCACACCTCATGAGCTCTGTGCCTGGTATAGCCTGTTTTGCACCAGCATTGCCCATGGATGTACATGAACACCCCAGGATCAAGTGCTGGCACAAGCTGCTGGGTATCCGTGTGGCATAGGACACTGCTGCTAGTGTTTCAGCCTTGTTCATCTTTGGGCTTCCCAGAGCAAAGGGGCTTAAGCAAGGACAGTGGAGTGTGGACAGAGGGAGAGACCTGTACAGGTACAGCCACAGGTGCCTTTGAGATATGGCTGCTCTTCTCTGCTCCCCCATGCCAAGCTGTGCATAGCTGTCTCCATGCAATCCCTGAGCAATGTAGCAGGAAGTCTGAAGTAAGAGGAAATCCATCCTTTTCCCAAGGACAGCTGCATGTGTTTTGGGGCAGAGCTTTTTTTTCTGCCACAGGACCAAAGGTTGTGAAACTGTACCTGCTGCAGTACTCTTCAAAATCTTGAACTAAATAAGTCCTCGTCTACAGGGCAAGGCCTCACTCTTGCCCATTGCTGGTAATACTTACTGCCTGCTGTCCACAAGCAGAAGTACTACAGAATGAGCCTACATTTTCAGTCCCCATTCAGCCTGCTGCCCTGGTGTGACCCACCACAGTGCACAGGCCTGAAAATATCCCCATCTCTAGGGAAACAGCTCACCCAACTCCTAGCAGGGGAATATTTCAACTGTCAGGGAGACTAGAGCAATTCATTATGAACAGTGATAATAGTAATAACAGCAGCAGCAATGGCAGTGGATTCCATTCAAGCTGCTCCTCATTTAAAACCTGTTAGCATTTCCTGCCTTAGTTTTCACATGGACGGCTTCTGGGAAGTTAAAGCCTATTGATTTTCCTAGAAATTGCCCCTCTGTACACTGGAGTTAGGAGGACACCTAACTGTGAGCCCAGCTGCTTTGCAAGGCAAAGCTGTTGTTGCCACAGCTCTGCAGATGCTGGTGATCCTCCTTGGACCATGTACAAAGCTTTTGTCTTGCCTGAGCTGGAGCCAGGGGTTATGCTCCTCTGGGCAAAAGGTGTGAGTACAAGAGCTGTCCTCTCTAGCCCCTACAGTGAGGAGCAAAGAGAAGGCCTTTCTCTGTCAACTGCTGACCCTACACAACGACATCATTTTCCAGCAGAAAACGTGTTCAGTTCTCCAAACATGTTTCCTAAGTGCAGTATATGAAGAAGTGTCACTTCCATTGCCAAGCTAGGAGTTTCCAGATTACTCATGCATCCATTGTGTAGCTGGCTGCTGTCCTTCCTTGAAACCTCAACTATTTTCACAGCATGACAGTGAAGATTTCCATACTGATCTCCTCACAAACCTTGGTGGAACTCTCATGCCTGGGATAAGTATACTGTCATTAACAGGGACAGGATAACCTAGCTGCTGCATGTATTGACCTCTCCATTCCATATGAGGTGACATTCTACCTTATTTCTTCATCTCAAGGCTCTGTCTGGCCTTCAGTCTCTTCCAATGAAGCCCACAACACTTAAATTCATCCTCCATTTCCCCCCCTTTTCCTGTTTTTGTACATTTTCTCACTTCCTGTCACACTTCAGTGCTTGCCTTACCAAACCTCTGACAAACTTGAGTAGCAGTTACTACCACAAGAGCAAGACAGCTGTGAGGCTAACCATCAACCTTTGTTAGGATCCCATGGGCACCAAAAACACAAGTGAGCTTTTAAGGAATGAAAGGTTAGCATCCAAGGCCCAGTCCCACTACTGTTTATTTCGCACACACTAAGGGGTGGCTTAAAGCCTGGTCCTGACCATACGGTTATAGAATTACAGCCCACCTAGACCCAACCCCTACTGTGGGCAGGGCTGCCCCCCACCAGCTCAGGCTGCCCAGGACCCCATCCAACCTGGCCTTGAGTGTCTCTAGGGATGGGGCACCACAGCTCCTCTGGGCAGCCATGCTAGTGCCTCACCAC
Organism: Excalfactoria chinensis; assembly: GCF_039878825.1. Classification (NCBI taxonomy): domain Eukaryota; kingdom Metazoa; phylum Chordata; class Aves; order Galliformes; family Phasianidae; genus Excalfactoria; species Excalfactoria chinensis. The sequence goes on from NC_092825.1 coordinate 116,803,070, forward strand.
CCTTTGAGTAAAGAATTTCTGTGTAACATCTAAACTAAATCTCTCCTCTTTTAGTTTAAAACCATTTCCCCCTATTCTATCACTATCAGACAGAGCAAAAAGTCAATCTCCCTCCTGTTTATAATATCCCTTTATCTCCTTTATGTACTGGAAGGTTGTAATGAAGTCTTCCTGGAGCCTTCTCCAGGCTGAACAAGCCAAAGAACAACCCTTCTTCATAGCAGAAGTGCTCCAGAACATCTGTGGATGTTCTATTGTGGATTTAAAGAGGAAGGAGATCCGAGGGCAAGTGAGAAATCCACATGCTATTTATTTTGCATTTTGCTTTCAGTTTATCAAGAATTACTCAGTTTATTTTATTGTCTGTTAGATTCAAAGTGTGTCACCCTGGGCAGCTGGTGGTGACTCAGTGCAGCACCCTGCCCTGGAGCAGTGTTGCACCTCCCACCACCCCAGCCCTCACCACAGGCAGGCTTGGGGACCAAAACACTGCAGGAGGGGACTGCAGGGACAGCCACTTGAGCACCTTTCTTCCTAGTCTCTGAGTCATCCTGAAAGTGGCCCTGGAGGTTTTCTCTGCGCATTCACAGAGCTGTTTGCACCCTGAGAAATCACCACCCTCTGCAGCAACAGGCCAAAGCCACCTTCCTAAGCCCTTGCAATAAACAGGGTGAAACAGAGGTGCTTCCAACAGAGCTGCCCCACGCCCTGTCTCTTGTCGCTAAATACAGCCTCAGGGTGTGTTTTTTCCTCTTGTTTGTCTTCTAACCTGAGGCAGAGCTCTTGAACCAGTAGGCAGTTAAGGTGTTGCTCACTCAGGTACCTGATGCAATTGGCAGAAACAACAGGAGGGCTCCTTAAATTACCTATGATTCATCCCTCCATGAAGTCATGCTCCTTTTGTGTTTATCTTTTTTATTGTTGGCGGTTTTGGTTGGGTTTTTTTGTTTGTTTGTTTGTTTTATTAGATACTGCCTGATACTCTATCAGTTCTTGTATTTTATTAGGCTTACGTGTCAAAGGTTTTCAGCTTGTTTGTCATTGTCTTACTGCTCAAGAAAAAAATTGTATGCCAGTTTGAAAGCATGAAATTTGGTTTCCAGTGTGGATTTCCATATTTCCTATATCACATATAATTCCCCAAGTGTCTGAGCACTTATCGAGTCAGTGAATATATCCTGTGTTTATAACAGAGTATACATGTTCTCTTCCAAGCACATCCAAAGCTGTTCTCCATGGGCTCTCTCTGACTCTGTTGTTTCAGTGCCTTCCTGTATATGAACCCTTCACCATTAGCTAGTATTTATATATTATATTGCAGAACTCCAGAAAATTAAGCTTAAAGGTGCTTTGAGAGATTGCAAGGTAGACAAAGTCAACACCAGCTCTTAAAGTAAGAACAAATGTTAAGAGACCACAAGCTCATAGTGTCCCATGGCAAAGATCTCTGCCAAAGGAATATAGACCAAGGACACAGGCTGCTGTGGGTACAGGCTTGGATCTGCAGCCTTAGCAAGTTAAGGGTGTCATTAGCTTCTTCCTCTGGGCAATCTTCTCTGTTCCAATCTTCAGAGTTAGATGGGTATCCCTGCTGCTAGTGGGAACTCCATCATGGCCATGTGACAGCACAGATAACAAGGGCACAGATAACAAGGGATACGAGTGCCCAAGGTGAGAATGTTGAAATGCAAGTATTGCATTTATTTGCCTTTATACAGCTTTTAAACTCTTGAAGTCAAAGAACTGCCTTAAGACAACATTTAAGGCTGGTGAGCCCATTGTCTTGCAAGGAGGCTAACACTGAAGCTGTTGTGTGACTGGGTGCTGCCTGCTGTGGACAACACCAGAGGGAATACCACAGTGCCAGTGTTCTTCTCACCCCTTGGAGAAAAGCAGCGACTGCAGACCAAAACCAAGCAATACATGTAGTGACAGAGCAAGGAAACCATTTGTGCCATAATGAATAAATGGTATAAATTGTGTATGGCTTCTGTTGACTAGTGCTCATGCTATCCCCTAACAGTCCCTGCTGGTCTCCTGCCATTTTTTCCCATTCTAAATTATAATGGAACCATAGAATATTTTGATTTACAAAAGAGTTCTGGAGGTTACCTGCTCCAATACCACACTCAAGGCAGGGCAAGCTTTGCAGTTAAATGAGGATGTTCAGGATGTTGTTAATATATCCAGGGATGGTGGTTCCCAAGCCTCTCCATTGCCAGTGTTTGGCCCCCTTGATTGTCACAAGTTTGCTTCTGATAGCTAGTCAGTTGCAACTTGTAGGCAGAAAGAATGTCTCCATCTTTTCTGCAGCATCTCATTAAGCAATGCTTCTCTACTCCAGGCTGAGCAAACCCAGATGCACTCTCAGCCTTTCCTCTCATATCATGTGCTCTGCCTCGAGTCATTTTGGTTGATCTCTGCTGGACTCACTCCAGTATGTCAATGACTTTATTGTACCCCCCAAAACATTTTCTCAGCTGCAGTTTCCAACCCTCCATTATTTTCAAACTTGCAAGAAGATCAAGAATGGTAAATCTATTTATTTAAAGGAAATAAAAGGAGAAGTCATGCAAGGGCACGATCCCTGGGCTGCCTTGCATTTAGCATTGGACAGATGGCTCACATTCCACCTGTGTCTCTAGAGGCAGATGCAACCCAGATCTAAATGGGTTGCTGCTCAGCTGTGGCCATGTCAAATTCTGAGCATATGCCACAACTGCTGGTGTGAAGGGGAAGAGGGGAAAATAGAGCTTTATAATCCTGCTCAGCACCGAAGCTTCTCTGTAGCATATCCTAGTTGCTGTAGATCTTAAAATGATGGAAACATTTTCTGCAGTCATCTGTCAGGTAAATTAGTTCTGGCAAAGGACTGGAGTCAGAACATTCATTAAGTACTGCAGAAGTACAGAAGATGGGGCATTGGCTGCTTGTGAGATGCTGAAGCCCACAAGGAAGTAAGGATAGAAGCAATAGGCCACACAGAGGTGACTACAAGAGAATGGGGGGGGAGGGCAACATTTTTATATGTGCCTGGAACAATGGGACACCATGGTTGGCTCTGTCTTTCAGTGGCAAGCATGATGCCTTGTCATTGGCTATACAGAGAAGCTCAGCACTGCACTGCCTAAGAATTAGATACCTGGTCTCAGCTAAATGATGCACTGGAATCTCACCCATGGACCTAACAGGTGTGTTAAGATGTGTCCCAGGACCCATTTTTAATATCACTGCACAGTCAGTACATAGTGATACAATGACAGCAAAGCATGGTCAGCATCACATCAATAGTGATGAACTTCATACCCATGTACTCCTCGAACAGTACATCAAGAAAAGTAAATATTTGCAGGGTTCAAACATGGGCATTAATTTCTATGAAATATACCCAGATTTTCAGAGAGAATATATCAAGAAGAAGACACGTGTTTGTAGTGTGTCCTCCTGGCTGTTTTTTTTTTGGTGCTTAACTGGATCCAGAGTCCTCTAATATATCTCAGGTTGAGCACTCAGACACAATCATGTTCTGCCTTACATGACACTCAGAAAATCTGAACTGTGAAAAAAATCTAACAATGAAAACTAATGCATCTAAACACACTGCTACATACTGCTGCAACAAGTAATTGCCAGCGGTTGTACCACAGATGCAATAGTTATATCAGTGATGTCTTGGTGGTGGTCCAAAAATAATTGTATCGTTGCTACACATGACTCAAGAAAGAAGAATTACTTCTGTAGCTGGAGAGAACCAAAGGGCACTGTACCCATCTGTTTGCCTTATGGCAGGCTCAGCTTGCTATTTATTGTGAGCAGCATCGTTTCAAATTCTGCCTTCTGTAGTTCACACCTCTTGTTTTGCCCCTTGGCAGGGAGCTGACAGCTCTGAGTCAGTCATGCCCTGGGGTCCCCCCTCAAGCAGCCATATACTGCATGTCAGCAAGTCTCCCTGAGCACCTGGGAGCGGGAGGCAAGGAGAATCCTCTTCTCACAGGGTGCAAATGACATGCTTAGCAGGTCAGAGAAAGTGCAAAGCACACTGACTGTGCTGGTCTGGAGCTGGCTGAGCTCATTTTGGAAGGCTGTCACCTCTGCTTCTTCCTGCGCAGAGCCCTGCGACATGAGAAGAAAGAGGAATGATAAAGCCACAAAGGAGCAGGCTTATGGACAGGGAACAAATAGCTGCCAAAACTGGAAGTAAATGTCAGTGGGAGGTTCACAGTAAATCTGTCATACTTAGCCTTATTTCCTGCCATTTCAGAGAGGACTTTAGATGTGCCAAAGTAGCAGCAACTGTCTTCTCTGCCTATATAAGTATACCTATGTAAATACATTCATCATTCATCAAGAGCTAGAGTCCCCAGAGGTTTTAGCACTGCAGTAGCCAAAGGACAGAGCACTTGCTGACTGCTTAGTACAAAACCAGGAGGGAAGCAGAAACTACCATTTGGCTTCAGCAAGTTTCCAGCCCCAATTCCTGCTAGAGGACTTCTGTCCTTCTCTCCACTTCTTTCCTGAACATCACTGTTGAGCTGGCACAAGTCTTCATGCAGTTCCCTGGCAGGGAAATGCTCTCACTGGAAAAGAAAACATTTTTGGCTGTTTTTCACCCCAGTCAGGGTCACTGTACCTTACCAACAACTCTGCCAACTCATCAGAGGAAACTGCGCTAACCTGGGTGTATTTCAACAGGGTTTGAGGTGTGAGACAAATGCAGAACTACCTAAACCTTATAACAGGTTATCATTTATACATAAGCTTGGTATAAAACTGGTGGTACCTCCCTATCAGACTACTCCCTGGGACCAGACATGAACAGGTATTCTTCTAACCAGGTAATTATCTGAGCCAGGCATCAGGCCAGCAGCTGCCAGGGTGTGCCCTTCTGTACACTCTGGTCCCAGCACTGGTGCTCCTCACAGTTATGCTAAGCTAGGGATACTTGTTTCTGAGGGAGACTTAAAAGAAGACAAGGACTTTTTAATCCTTTTCGGTCTGCACACTACTAAAGCTTCTCCATGCATCAGATTTCAGGGCTTGATTTTCTAAAGTAACATTTTGCCTGGTTTCCAGGTAGAAAAAGGCAAGTCTATGATACCAAGTACAACAAGTCCTTGTTCAAGAGAGCTTTCTTTGTTTGAAGGCCTTGGGCTGCATTTCCTCTTTTGTTTCATTAAATTTCTCCACAGACAAACAGTTCTCAGTATGTTAACCCTCAAGTTTTGTTGAAGTCTGATGCCTAATGATTCATAAAAATGAGCTTCTCTCTGTGTCTTATCAAACAAAGGGTATAATGTCCAACACAGATACCCAATCATACAGAAATGGTTTCTAACTACCTTTGAGATAATTATCGATAGGATCAGCTAATGAGAACAAAACTGACAGGGAAGTTACAGGTAAAAACCTGTAAAAAATAAGTGGGACTACAGAACCTAGATTTTATCATAAGTAACACAGTAATGTCATAGAGGAACTGGCCATTTTATTAACTATGAACATAGGGACAAAGATAATGGGATCTGAGAATTCCTTGTAACACAGAAATGCACTGAGCTATCTATATAAAGAGACAAAAATTGACTAAGGTATAGAGTGAATTAGGCCTACACTGAATTACCTACTGGAAGAGATGAGGTTACGCTCATTCCTCAGTCCACAACAATACCTATGGTTCTCGTTGTGCTTGATGGACTCTGAAGGATCAATATTTACAAATTTGTCATGAACCCAACTTTTAAACACCCAATAAAGACAACTTTACAGAATAGCTAAAACTACTGTCAGCCAAGGTTTCAAAGCATGTATGTGTCTGAATCGACCGAGTGCTTTTGCAAATCTGTCCCAACCTGTACAAGCTAACTCATTTCTGGGAGCCTATGTGGATATAGCATAAAACCGCACGTGGACACCCTGGGATCCTTTACTTTCGTAGAAGTGCAAAAGTCTGTCCTTATAGACGAGAAGACCATAAGACATTGCAAATCAAGAAACATATGTGACTAAACTCAAGAATGGACAGGCAAATGAGAAAGAAAGCCAGACTGATAAAAGCAACAGGAGTAGGTAAGCAGTAAATAGGATATGTAAAGATACATACTGTCCTTCCTATGTGTGCTACACACAACTGTGAGATTCTATACTTAGAACATATTAATTTAATGCTCCATGGGGCTTAAGTGCTTGCACTGATAAATGCAGCATTCACCCAACACAGAGACCTATGTGAAATAACCCTGCTAAAACAATTGCAGATAATTATGGGGAAAAAAAAAAAAAGAAAGAAAAACACAAGATAATGGCCTGCACACCATCAATTAGATTTTTTTACATGGGAGATCAGCAATGCACATTTTAGTGTCCTTTTAAGTTATTGGGAGAAAATTAAGACTACACAAAGATGATGACAGTAATGGCCCTTGGTATTTGGTTCATTTCATGGGTAATTTATGAGATGCACCTTTTATAACATTTTTACTATGATTGCTTTGCCTAAAGTGGACTGAATTTTGGTGTTTTCACCACAAAGTCAAAAATTGTAATCAACAAAATAACATCCACATACTTCAGTATTCACAAGAAAAGAACAACGAAGTAGTGTCCTGTTCCAAATGTTATCCTCTAAATGATGGAAATTATAGCTAAAATAGGTGCCTGTTTAAATTATATTGAGAACAGGAATCACGGGAACACATTGCATAACAAAAGTTTACATTTATATCAGGTGCTGTAAAATTCCTGGATGTTTACCATCAAGGTAAACTAACTGTAAGATCCAGTAAAGAATAGGTGACAGAAGAGAGGTGGCATCAGAGATACTTCAGATGCCATGAGGAAATGGGAGTTATTAATTTCCTGTCCTATTATTTTGCTGCTGGGAAATGACTTCCTACTCTGTAACAAAATCACTGGTCATAGTTGTGAAAAGTGTTACAAAGATGAGAATAATAAAACTTGTGTATTTGAAACCTCTTTTAGACCTCATATACTCATGCCTGTTTTCTGAAGGTGGTAAAACATGTATAGTCTTGTCAATTAAACTGCTGACTGAGTTAAAAGTGTGGGTTTTTTTTCCAAAAATCTTCATTGCCTTAAGGGATGATGCATGACTGACTGAGTGTCTGAAAGCAAAGAATGAATACAAGTAGACCTAGAGGGAATAGAAGGGAAGTGCCTTATGTGTAAGTGCTGAGTTCACAACTTCTGCCTATCTCCAGACAAACCTTGACTTAGACATGAAACATTTCACTGAGCACTGATCATGAAGCCTCAGGCTACCTTATTTCAGTGAGCATGTTGCTTGTTGCTGAGGGGTGTGAAAAGGAAGGGCTGCTTCTCAGTGGGGATCAGCATCCTCACCTGTGAGACACAGGGATGACAATGAGGAACACTGTTGCTGCAGGAGGAACATCCTTTCCCTTCTGCTTGTTAAAAAAGTGGTCTGTGTCTACGCTTTTCCTCTCCAAGGCCAGTAATGCAAGGCAGTAAATGAAATGACAAGTTTCAGAGTGGATATGAATCTCTGCAGTTCCCCCGAGCTCCACCCATGGAGCCATCCACCTCCAGCCAGTCCAACTGAGTATCTGAAATGCATCCCATAAAACAAAGAGTATAGTAACAGGTTATTCTCATGAGAGTATTGTTCCTTCTACTTAAGATTGGTTTAGTGATCCACCTACAGTGCAATTCAAAAGACTAAAATTAGCAAATGAGTTCCCTTTATAGCTGACAGAGATATCTACAGTAGTTAGCCAAACATCCCCCTACTTGTTGAGATAAGACTAAAGCATGATTTAGCATCAAGAACACGTGTAAGTTTGGTCAAATACACAGCAATTCTTAAAATACTAACAAGAATAGCGTAACAACTTTTATCTCTTATGTATATGATTTGCCTTAAGCTGCACAGTATAAACACTGATAGATCAGATACTGCAAAATTATGCTGGTGATATTTCTTCATCACTGTAAAGTTTCTGTGTTCTTTAAGGAACAAGTATGGTTGTCTGACTCATTGGAAACATTTTTTTGCGCACAAGGAGAAATGTCTACTTGTGATACATCCTACATAAATAATAATGTGTATAAATTGTGCTACATTTGCAATAACAGCTGTCAGAAGGAAGGACTGTGGTTGAAAGTACAAGAACAAAGGCTGAAGACAGTGGACAGTCCATTAGAGAGTGAAAATCTATACTTCTCATCTAGTGCCCCTTAATATGAAGATATTTCACAGGTAGTGGCTCAAACTTCATTAAATCTGCTGAAAGAATTCCGTGTGTATGGCTGAAACTCAGCATACTCTTATAAATAATTCACATGTGCAAAGAACAAAGCACTGGCCCTGATCTGATTATAAGTTGATTTATTGGCACAGAGAAAAGGGTGCTGAATCCTGCCAAATCCCTGTTCATCAGCGTGGTGATGGCCTGTATGATTAGCATCACCAGAGACTGACTGCCCACTATGCTCAGCCCTGTGCGTACCTGCCCAATAAACAGCCCTCCCTGCAAAGGTCTACGAGGGTGTAATATGCTAGAGATTTCCTTACAACCGTGAGCTTTCATTAGCTTGTTCTCTCTGGTGGCCTATTTTCTTTTAACATTGACAACACTTTAGAAAGTTACCATGCCTGAGGCCACATGTGATTAAGAGGCCCATAATTCAGCACTGATGTAAGCTGCTTCTGTATAAAAATCAATGTGAGAATTTTAAAGCAGGTGTTAAGTACTCCATGCTATTTTAGTTTTCTGTCTTCCTTTTAAAGCCAAGTACACCTTTGGATACAGATATGTGAGAAGGGTAATGGTTAAGATCCTTTTTCCCAGGAAAACACATACTTCAGGTAATGCTTCCTTTGCTGTCCCTGTGCCATCACAAAACAGCAGAAATGACCTTCATCTCTAGGTCCCAGGTCAGAGACTGGCATGAAGGGATGGCCTTTTCCCCTGTCCTCCTCCATGGAGACATGCAGAAGGCCATCAAAGGTAAGGTTCTAGCTGGGGCTTGTTGCTTCTCTGGCTGCATTCAGTTGAAGATGTGGCCTCCCACTCTTTCTCCTGCCAATCCATTTTGTTGCCCAATTTGGAGTGGGTTCCCATGAAGTCTTGCAGAAATGCCAGAAAGCTCAACCACTGTACCAAGCAGTGAATGGGGAAGAAAATCTCAACAAAATCATACAATCTTGCATTTAAAAACACAGTCTCACATGGAAATTGCACCTATTGTTTATTTTTATTTAAAAAAAAAAAAAAAAAAAAAAAAAGGAAAGGAAAGGAAAGGAAAGGAAAGGAAAGGAAAGGAAAGGAAAGGAAAGGAAAGGAAAGGAAAGGAAAGGAAAGGAAAGGAAAGGAAAGGAAAGGAAAGGAAAGGAAAGGAAAGGAAAGGAAAGGAAAGGAAAGGAAAGGAAAGGAAAGGAAAGGAAAGAAAAGAAAAGAAAAGAAAAGAAAAGAAAAGAAAAGAAAAGAAAAGAAAAGAAAAGAAAAGAAAAGAAAAGAAAAGAAAAGAAAAGAAAAGAAAAGAAAAGAAAAGAAAAGAAAAGAAAAGAAAAGAAAAAGAAACGGGTCCAACAGGAGAGCTTTTCCCAGACTCCACTTACTATAAGGAAAAGCAGCAACTTTTCCCTGGCCTCTGTATCTAGCTTTCATATGCATTTGCCTTTCAGTAGATGCCACTCCCACTGCCTAGAGTCTGTTAGCATAGCCCTTCTGACAAGAAGAACATACAGTTCTCCACATTCCTGCTGTGCAAGATAAGCCTGTGGTACTGTTAAAAAATGTAATTGATTTCACTGGCACAGCCCAACTTGCTGTTCACAGGCAAGATAGTGAAATAATTTCAATAAATCAGTAATTTGATATTAGATGGCAACTATTAATATGTGATACTGCTCCTTCAAAAGCCCTGGTGAACGGTTTGTAATGGCTTCTTTATAACTTCAGCATCCTTCTTTTTTCTTCCTTTGATACATACTGCTCATGTATGCTCGTCTGAGCACTCCTGGAGGCTGACATGTAGGAAAAAAAGATACACCAAGACATAATTACACCAGCATATCTGTAAGAAAGGGCCTAGATGTTTCAAATGTCAGTAGATCTGAAGATGTGTGGGCAGGATTTGCAACACTACTATGTTGCCACTGGTTACTGACTGCATTTTTAACCTCCCCAATGCTGGCTAACTGCATGAAAGAGGAGAAGGCTAGGGACTCACTGCTAGAAACAAACAAGCTCATTTAAAAGAATACATACATATGAAAAATCATTGCTGTGAAACTGAGACAAACAAGGGAAAGGAGTGTATAAAGGTTACATAAGAGCTGTTTCTTCCTGCTGGTCAGCCCAGTATATGATCCTTCCAGCTTGCTGGCTTGCTTCTGCTTCCTCTGCTGGGTCAGCTCATTTGAGAAAGAGGGGAAAGGAAAGAGTGAAGCTTTTACACAGAGTATTTTAAAAGCACAGACACCCAAGGCAAAAGATATATGATGGAGTCTCCTGTCAAAAACTTGGCAGCAAACTCTTGTTGAAAGCAAGAGATTTGAAGATACCAAGCAGTCTGGCAGATTATTAGATGAATAACAGCATCAGAAATACAATCCGAAGTAGGGAGTCAATGCTGGCAGGGTGACACAACTTGAGTATGATGAGTGAGGGCAAAAGAGAAGGCCAAGCTCTTGGGAACGTAACATTGGCATTATTAGGACACCCACCCAGAGGGAGGGGAACAAACTAATGGAAGGAACCATGATTTGGCTTTGATAAGGAAAGAATCTGTGAGACTGTGGGACTCTGAGAGGACTTTGAGACAGGTAATTACTCTTCATGTGTCATGCAAAGATAAAGATAGGGCATACTCCCATTCCATCTAAGAAGTGATTATGGTGACAAATCTTCCATGAGAGATCCTGAGGAAGCTATTGCCATAAACTGAGGGAACAGCAGGAGACTACAACCACAGCACTACCCTAAATTAGATAAAATGGTGACTTGCAGGTGCCCTACACACCCAGCAACTCACTGAAACGAAGGCTGCCACAGCTTGACAGGCCAAGGGGCCTTTAACTTCTGCAAGGAGCTGTATTATTCCTAAACATGCATTTAGTATTCGTTCATGCTATCAAAATGAAAACTGTGAAATCATTTCTCAGAATAACATTTGCTTTTTGTTGTTGTTGATCTGGGAGACAAAATGTAGACAGCCAACATGGCTTTTGACAAAGGCAAAAAATTGTGCCTATCAGCTTACACAGTCCAGCTGAAGATGACAGAGAAGAGCTTATTCTCATGCTGCGATGCATGTGATGAAATAACCCTGTTTCATTTACAGAACTTGTTGAGAATGCCAGACTGTTCCTAGTTTTAACCTTTAAAATGCAGCATAGACTTTGAGAGCTACACTGGCATTTCTCAGCATAAGCCACACCTCCCACACACAGCAGAGATGACTTTAACAAGCAGAGTATCAGGTAAGCAGCTATACACGGGTATGTGTGGTCCATGGACCTGTGTAAAACACTGCATCTCTCCCAGAAAGGACTTCCACCTATATTCCTCTTGGCATCACACTAACACTTCATGCTGAGAAGTGGTGTCATCCACAATAACCTCACTTATGCTAGAGCTCTTTTCCTCTTTCCCCCTCCATTTAATGCTAGCAAGCCAAAGACAATGAGTAAAGCAGGCAGAAGACCTTCATGTGTCTCACAGAGTGGTAATTAAAGTCTCTCAGAAAACAACTAATAGCATTAAAAATAAACCTGAAGCTCTTCCTGAGAGTTTTGTGCTCTACATGATGTGAGCATCAGCTGCTTCTGTAGTTGTGAGTTTTGCAGACGAGACTGTCTGGGATCCATCTATCCTGTCCTAACATGTCAGAGCAGCAGGGTATACATCCTGCTATGCAATTTCTTACTGTTAATTAACACTGAAACAATATGGTGGGACTAAAGTAATTTATGTCTTCATCAGCTCACTTCATTTTGTTTTGCTTCATTTGCTGCTGCTAGGGAATAGATATGTTTATGTTATGCTAACCATGCATTTCTCACCAAAATCATTTAATACATCACCACTAATACTTTTTTTATAGGATCTTCTAGTCCTCGATCTAATCTAAGCATAATATTTTTTCTCGATCTAGGCATCAGGCTGCCTCACAAGAAAAGCCTTCATACACAGTGTAGTAAGTAACCTTAATCCAGTCATTGTGTTCTTTAAATCATGTTTTTGTGTATAAACAAGTTTACCCAATTCCTAGGACTTGTAGAAGCTGTACATCCACCCAATGCTGAGCCTGGGTTGGTAAGGTTGTGGCTGGTCTTTATTCCTACAGAGTACTAGTAGGGCTCAACTGTTTTACAAGTTGGCTGAAACTTAATCAATAGTTTCTTTGACTGCAAACTCCCTATGGGAAAAAAAAAAAATAGCCATATTGCCAGTGCACAAAACATGCAATATGTTTTTCTAGTAGGTTCCTTGGAATATATTTTTCAGAAGAAGATCCATGGTTAAAACTGGAAAACACAAATTAACTAGAAAAAAGCTTTTTTGCTTGTTTCTTCCAATTCAATTCATGGATCCCCTTTCCTCTTCCAAAGTTTTATTTCCACTGCTATTCTTCTTTAAAGAAATTAAACTCTCAATAAATTGAACTCTAGGATGGTCAGCAAGAACATAGGATGGCTCAACATCTGGGCACCTCACAGGGCACAATGAGGCAAAAGACACACAGAAGGATAGGGAGCATGTATGACAGGCATACAAGAGCACATGGCACCTAAATCTAAAAGCACAAGAGGCAGCACCAGCCCCAAGATGAGCTGGAATTGGCCTGGGTTTGAACAACAGCTTGCAGACCATCTTGCCATGAAATGAAGTGACAGGAAAGCTGTAGAGCATATTAGAATAAAAGGCTTGGCTGCTCTGGACAGTGTCTTGGGGATGCCCTTTGGGAGAGCATACTGTGGTATTGCCACCATAATGCTCTGCAGGGTGACACTGTGAGTGACTGCCCACATGGTTCCTCTTTACAAGGACCCCAAATAGAGCAAATAAAGCTGCTGCAAGCCCAAAGGGTGCTCCACATGTCAAAGGTAGTTTCTTCTTTTGGATCTGATTTCACCAGGTCTGTGCTCAGGAGTTAGATCTATTAGCACAGGAACCGTTCCACCACTACGCACATCTTCATATCCCTGGTTTTATGACAAGCACCAAGGTGTTACCTCAATGCCTTGAAATAAATAATAGTGAACAAATCAGAATAGGTGTCCTCTCCTTCAGCTTTCCTGGATACCAAGGCCTAAACCATACCTTCTTTTTATTGCCTGAGTTTGACGTGGCCACATCCTTCACAAATAGTGGAATCACACATATGACATCCTGGAAATGACTTAGAGAAGTTTTTCTATTTTTCTCCTTGGTTTACACCTTGTTTTGATCATTCTAACTCTGTAGTCTCAGAGATGACCATAAAATACTTCAAGGCTGACCCAGAATTAGCTTTCATTCATAGTGTTGTCTGATACCAAATTAGGATCTTTTGGAGTGGTAAGCAAGTACTGTGAGCCCTTTGCCAAAAAGTTGCAATTTCCGTCCCTAAGGAAATGTTCTGCCCCATCAGACCTCATCACATGTATAATATTCTGACTGCTATTCTCAGTTCACAGTGGGTCAGTCTCCTTTCTGAGAGGCAATGCCCAGTTTAGAGGAAGGAGGGGGAATATCTCTCTGTTGGCTCAATTTCCTCTCAGAGGCCAGATGACACAGTGCAGGTGAGGTGAACCAAGATGCATGAAAAATTAATCTAGCCAGTGATTTCTCGAGTTATAATGTAGCTCCAAAATTTTTAGCATTATCTTGCAACAAAATCTAGCTTTGCAGAAGACCTTGGAAATACACTACACAGCTGTAAGTGATAGCTCAAAGAAATACTTCTGATTCAAAATAACTTAAAATATGACCCAAAGTTAAATATACCATGTTATCTGTGGTTACATATCAAGCGGAAGGAAAACTCTGTTAGAGGAAATCAAACATAAAATTGTACTTATGAAAACTTCTAAAAACCTTAGCTGAGATTTGAACCATCCAGGAGCCTGGATTTCATCCTTTCAGTCAAGCAACAAGTAGATTGCAGTGAGTTCAGCTCTCTTATTTTAATGAATTGAATGCTGCTGCTGTAGCTTCAAAACACCAGAAAATATTAGGGATAGATAATATTATGGTAAATATTACTGAACGTGAGAATACATTCCTTTTCTTGTTTCTCTCCATTCTTTCCTTAATTTTCCAGCACATCTTTAGACATTTTGTGAGCGTACTGAAAATTCATACATATTACACAAACAAAGGGCACTACAAAGGTCTACTTATGAAACACGCTATGTCTACAAAGCCACATGAGACTGATTTCAAGCCCAATTTTCAAGCCCCAGGCCCTATGCCAAAGATGGTTCAATGGTTGGACTAGATGATCTTAGTTGTCTTTTCCAACTTTAATGATTCTATATGAAATGATTACAGTGGGGTAAGTCCCTTCGTCACCAAGAAGACATTGGTCAATGTAGTGATGAATTTTTTGTTCAAGGCGATCTTTTGATCGAAAATGTTGTGAACATTTGGGGACAATTCAAATGATGGAAACACGTTTAATTTAGAGTGAATACATCAGTTCATTTGCAAAATACTTGTGAATGAAAAATTGAGGTTGGGTAAAGGGTAAATCCAAAGCTATCAGAAAACCCGAGGCCATTGGATTTGTGAAATTAAAATTATAATAATTTAAAAAGATGTAATTTTTACAGTTTCACTTTGCTATTCATACCTTTAACGGCCTGAAAATAACACTATAGATTTTACTCCGCTTTGCAGTCAGAATCCTTTTATTGTGAGGAAGCGGTGGTTGGAGAGTCTCCCAGTTGCTTATTCTCATTACATTGCATGGATCTCATCATGCTTGACAGCTTTCATAAAGCCGAGGCTCCAGGAGACTGAAAAATCTCCTGAGAACCTCAGCTTTTTGATTACAAGGAAAAAAGGAATATCTTAGTCCTCGTGATTGGAGAAGGAAGATAAAAAAGATATATCTTCGCAGTTCACCCAATATGCTGAAAGCTTATTAACCCAAAGGCAAAATAATCATCTCTCAGAACCCACAATGAAAAAATGTGTCTTTTTTTCTAGGCAGGGAGAAGAGAAAGTCAGAGAGGAGTCTGACATTTTAAAACCTGGTAAAAACACTGCTGAAATTCAAGCCATGAACCTCAGCTGAAAACAGAGAGAAGAACAAGGCCTTTCTTGTCAGAAGTCACAGAATTTTGAAAGAGGTGCATGGTAAAGAATAGGGTTTTTTAAGAAATCATATCACAGGGACAATATAGCAAATTAATCTGTCAGTGTACAAATAATAGAAAGAGAACGCCTGGAATAGCCTGTCTACGAATTAACAAAATAGCCCCTTTTTATTTACAATTCAGCCACCCTGCCTGTTGAATTGAAAATGCACAAAGCTGCCACATCAAATGATCTGACGACGGGTGGCTCTCCCAGCCCGTCATAGGTTGCTTTGCATAGTCATCCTACCGCTGACCAACGAATAAGCAGCTGCTACATTTTTTATGTCTTCACACCCCTTTTTGGTGTCGGCCCTATGGAATCGTTGCACTGCACACTGCATTCTCAGTGTGTTCGATATGATGCGTGCACTGGCACATAGCTCTGTGTTAATGGAATTGTTTCCTTCAGCAGCTGTATGCAGCAGCCGTATGTGATACAATACACAACGGGAACTGCTCATTTCTACGCTGTTTCTAGGGAAGTAAAGGGTTACTAGGGGAAGTGTGCTTTATCACACATTCAGCATTGCATAAAAATAGTCTGGAAGACCAAAATGCTTGCATTAAAGTCTCGACGTTTCTTTGATTAATTTTAGTACCACAGGGATCTATTTTGGATATTGTTAGCATCTGCTGTCTGTGCAATGTATGCAGAGTTAATAGTATCTTTGGAGGTGCAGGAAACAGAAAATCACTCGGCTGCAGGGCGAAGAGCAGCCCAGTGCTGGGGGCGGGGAGCACATCAGCCTGAGACTCACAGGGCTGGAGAAAGAGCCTGCACGGCTGCTGAGATAAGAAACCAGAGATGATTTTCTCTTTCAAATGACTCTTTCATGACCAAGTTCTTGGCCATTCATCATTTGTTTTTGTTTTTCTGCTGGTGAAAGTCTCCAGCCTGAGAGCCAAAGAGATTGGGCAGCTTTATTAGCACAGCTCAGAATATTACAACTGATCCACCCAAGCCACCAGTCCTCATGCAACCAGCTATACTGGTTGTCATATGTGACCACCTAAATGCTGCCTGTGCCTGGATAGCATTGGCCATCTCCTCTGAAGAAATGAGAAGAGCTAAACAAGGCTAAAGGACATGGTTTAGCGGGCAATATTGGTGGTAGGTAGGTGGTTGGACTAAATGATCTTGGAGGTCTTTTCCAACCTTGCTAGTTCTATGATTCTGTTTACTACAGTAGTACCTGAATTTGACCACATAGTGGTTGGTGGTACCCTTTGGCCACCCCTATCATTTTATCTATTCACACCTGAAGACCTCCCACCTTCTTACCCAACCATACCAGCCTACAGCACGCACTTCCATTCACTCACCCAGAGCTATGTATATCTACTGCTTTGCCTCTTTTGGAAATGTGCTACTTTGGTTTCCTTCACAAAGGTGAATCCGCAGTGAGCGAGCGCTTGCCGCTACTCTCTTAAGCACGTACAGCCTGTGCGTATGCTTCTGAGGTTAGTCACGCTATTTCCTGTGCTACCTGATTAACATGCAAGTTAGCCGTTTAATTGACTTTTCAGAAGCTCAGCTTAAAAGTTTCCTGCGCCTTTCCCACTGTACACAGGGGATAAAAGCTTAATACTTTTACCATCACAAGAAATGGTTTGCTTTTTTCCCCCTCAGCTCATCTGCTTGAACTGCTGTGAGGTCCCTGTGCTATCAGGGCTCCATATCTTCCCATGGACTGCATGAAAACCTCTCTGACCTGAAACCCAGCTTACCACCAAACACACAGTTCTCCAGATTTTCTGTCACTGGGACTGAGGTCACACACACGCAGGACTCCACAGCTGCCCCTCCACCAGAGCCCAGGGAGGGGAGCCCCACCATCCTTACTCAAGGACAAAGCTGGTTGCTACACTTGGAACCCCACATCCATGCAACCTCCCCAAACCTACCATATCAGCGGCTTTAGCGAACCCAAACTTAATTCAGTGTTGCTTTGTAGGAACTGGTTGAAGAATACACGCTCATCCTCTGAGGATACAACCAAGGCACTGTAGAACCATGCTCACCCACACTGCTGCAGGCCTGAGATCTTCATCCTTTATGTTAAAAAGGGCCATATAATGACTACTCCCACTAGCTCCTCTGTAAGAGATTCTACCCACTGTTATTTGAGGTAAAAACAGCCAAAAATCATCCCAGGCATGAATATAACACCATAAACCAGCAATGTGTAGGGCTGCTATACACATATAGAATATATCATAAATTGTATTTTTTCAAGTTACTTTTGCCCCCAACTAATTAATTTTCAATTAGGAGGAAACTGTAGCTTTATATTCTCCTACACCAGATCTTCAGTAGTCATGAAAAGATCAGAGAAGTGCTTAAAGCATGATCAGCATTTCAGTAAATGATTTTAGTTGGCATAGGACACCATCCACTAGAACAGCTTTAGGATATTAAATAGCCAGCAGTCTCAGAATGAAAACTAATTAAATACTGTTCAGCAGAACGAGTCTTATTTAACCCGCTATGGATTTATACAATTGAGGTTGAGTCCGTGCAGCAATACAGAAAGGTTCTTACCAAAAGAGCTATTCTATGGGTGGGGCAAAGCAAGAAAAAAAATAAATTAACTAATCTTTCTCCTTTTTAGCAAATCTCCATGTAATTATTAGAGTAGCACTTGAAGTGATGTACTCACATGACAACCAACTTTAAGACATGCAGTGTTTAAAACTGTGATGCTTTAAGAGCGAGCTCCAAAGGATGCAAACGCATCTATTGCTGAGAGCAAGTATCAAAACCTGAGAATGGCGATGGAAGTTTGGATCATCTCCAGAGGCTTCTTAGCATCCTCAGCACCGGCTCTTATGCTTCACATTCCTTTGATACGCTTCTCCAGATAGAGGACAGAAATACCATCCAGGTTTTAAAACATTTTATTTGCATATTAAAAAAATTGTGCATTCCAATAATTAAAATCATTTGAACAAAAAAAAAAAAAAAAAAAAAAAAAAAAAGAACAAAAAAAAAAATGGCACTCGATTAACTGCATTTTACAGCTCGCAGGACCTTGGTACAGCTTTGCATTTATTCGTGTGTTACTCTAGTTTACTGTAGTCCCACCCAAGTTCTTCTTCCATCAACATGCAAGCTCTCTTTCATGCCACCAGGACCAAAGCCAGACAGGCAGAGGGAAAGGCAGCGCCTTCATTCAGTGTCAGTAGTTCTCTCTATTCTTTTGATGTGAAAGGGGCAGTACAGTCATTTTAAACTTTATCCAACCTCTTTGCATCTTACAAAGTTAAACAGCTAAAAGAAGTAAAATAAGAAGGCAATGCTTGTGGAATGTACAGTGCATAATTTGGAAGGGCAGATTTCATTACGATTCACCCGCTTGCTTCTCCTGTTCAATCGCTAAAAATGGGGAAAAAAAGAAAAAAGAAGAAAAAAAAAGGAGAAATAAGGATCAAAAAGCCTCAAACGCGCATCCGAAGCACGATGTGCATAAATTGTAAGAACGGATGTGTCACAAAGGAAACACCGATCGCTGTGCGCCGGCTGCGGGCTGCAGCCCCGCCGCCACCCCCTGGCCCCGCCGCCCCTCTTTGTCTCCTCCCGCCTCGCCCCCCCTCCCCTTCTCCCCCCCCCCCCCCTCCGCGCCCATTGCTCCCCACCCCCTCACCCCCCCCCACCCCCTACACTCACTTTCTTTTGAAGGCAGCGGGTTTTTCTCTTGCGTCTCTGTCTTCTTCAGTTTGGACTTGTCAAATTTCTCGATCTCGGCCATGTCGGGTTTGTCGGACATATTGGCAGGTGGTTCTGAGCGCACGAGGGGAGGGAACAGCCCGTTATCCCAGGCACAGCTCCCGTCACCCACCCCCACCCAACACACACAAACCCCCCCCCCCGGCGGCAACACGGCCGCGCCCGCCGCATCGAGGCGGCAGCGACGCCGCACGGCGGCTCCGGCTGCAATGGGGCTCCGCCTCGGGAGACGAAAACTACACGCACGCTGAAATTACAGCGCATACTCCCGGCGGGTAATTAAATATATATATACACACATATATACGTATCGTTATTATTTTTTAAGGGACAAAGCCGAAATTTCATCCAGCATCCGAGCCCACAGCGCGGTGGCAGCCCCCAGTACATGCACACACAATAGAGGGGCAGCGCCCGCATTTTTAACCAGATGGGAAAAAAAAAGAAAACAAAAAACCAGTATTTCAAACCGAAGCGCCCGGAGGGCAACAAAGCCACCCTCCCGCTCCCGGCCGGCCGCCGCCCCACAGATCCCAGACAATAGCCCCCTCCAGACAATAGCCCGCCCGGTCCCCCCCAACCCCCCGGTCAACATGCTCCCACCCTGGCCCTGCCCTCGCCCCCCCCCCCTTGCCCCCATGTGGGGGGGGAGGGGGCACCGGGTGGACCCACGCTGAGGACCGGCGGACCCACCGGTGTCGCCGCGCGGTGATGCTCAGCCCCGCCGATCGCTGCTGCTGCTGCCGCTCTGCACGCCAATGTACAGAGGGCTCGCTGGCGGGGCGGTTTTATCCCTGCGCCTATGCAAATGGAACGGTGATGTCACACTTCTTTTTTTTTTTTTTTTTTTTTTTTTTTTTTTTTTTGCCGCTTTCCGCCCTTTTCTGTATCTCTTTTTTTTTTTTCACTCTTCCCCCCACCCCCCCTCGCTTCCTCCTTCCCCTTCCTTCGCCGCACAACCCTCCCCCTTCCCCGTTCACACAAGCTACACACGGACCCATAGGCACACGCACACCCCCAAAACCACCCTGGCCTCTATCCTGGCCCGATGGACGTGCCCCGGGGGTGCTGTGGCTGCCGCGGCTCCCGGCCCCCACCCCACACCGCCGCCGGGACCCGGAGCCGGACGCGCCTGGGGCGGGGACGGGCGGCGCCCGGGGATGGGGCAGGGGCAGAGGGGGTAGCGGCCGTGCTGTAGGTTTGAGCTTTTGCGGTGCTTTTGCCCCTTTCCTCCTCGTTGAGTAATGTCAGCCGGCTGGTTTTGTTACGCGGATTATCTCATTTCGAAGGAAAACACGAAACCCTCGGGCCTTTAAGAGCTGTGGGCGCTTCCCCTTCTCCCTCCCCCGACCTCCTCTGCAAGCGCGCCGCAAGGGAAAGAATAAAGCCCGTAGCTGCCCTTGCAGCCCTGCCGCAAAGGAGAGCCGTGCCGCGCCGCGCCAGCCCCGTAGACAATAGCCCCGGCCGCTGCCTGGCCGCTCCCGGGCTGCTGCCAGGGCACCGTGCTGTGAACGGGGGTCCAGGCCCTCCCCGCGCCGCAGCATCCGCTGTCCTCATCTGCACGCCGGCAGCGGGTCCCCATCAGCCCTAAGGGCAGTATCGTGGGGCGATTGGTGATGGGTGCGGTAAATGGGAGGCTCTGCGTTCCGTGTTTACAACGCCGGGCAATAAAGGGATATATTCGTACAGAGAGTGCAGGGATAACAACGAGAGGGGAAAATCCGAGCCTTTGTCTGGCAGCAACGCGGCGGGGTGGAGGGGGGGGGGTCGGGGGGAGGGAGAGGCGTGCATGCAGTGCTGCTGCTGTGGGACATGTGCGCGGGGGCTGCGTGTGCCCTTGCGCAGCGCATTGGGTGCGGCGTGGTTGGTGCTGAACTGGAAGCGAACAGGATTAACATATGCAAGCAGAGCTGTAAATACATTTCAATACATTCCTTGGGGATGCTCTCGAGGCCTGCCTCTCTGCCTTGGCCGGCCATTTTTCATAACACTGCCAGATGTAGCGTCGCAGGGTAATACCCTGTCCCCGTGGCCATCCCAATAGAGCTCTGCAATAGCAGACTGGGTTTTCCACTTTGCAGAATCATAGAACTGCATGGATTAGAAGTGACCTCTGGAGATCATCTAACTAGTCCCACTTCCCAGCTAAAGTAGACTGTACAGTGTTCAGGGAAGTGTTCAGGCTGGTCTTAAGTATCTTTAGGGAAGAAGACTCACCAGAGTTCAGCCAAAGTCCACTCAGAGCTAAGCTCTTTCACTTTTGGTGGTGCAGGGGGTGACATCTACCTTACTTCCCGTGTCCATGAGTGCCTCCAAAAGTGAGAGGTAGGATATTGCTGGGAAATGTGGTACAAAGTGGAGGTACTCTGATGAACCAGGACTGGTGCAGGACAGAAGGTCACAGTAATTGCTTTGGAAAGAAATGGCAAAAAGCACAGAGTATCATTTGGCAATATTTACAGATTTCCATAATAACAGCATAAAAGCATTCCGGAGGGATATGCCATGTTCAAAGTGAGCTGACTTTGCCAGCTTTTGAGTGTGTTCTTCAAAATGACTTCATGGCCTTTTGCTTCTTAGATCTTTTTGAGCGCTGAACCTTGTGACTGGGGTTGTACAGTCTCTATAATTATCAGCTCATCAGCATCCCCAGTCATGTTACAGCATCAGTTTTCAGCTTTGCCAAAGATTATTTATTTATTTATTTATTTGGCCTCCTAAGTGATGGTAAATTTAATAGGAATATTCTTCAGAAGTTTTCTCCTCTGTGGCTACTGCAGTCATAGAATCATAGAATCACCAAGGTTGGAAAAGACCTAAAAGAACATCCAGTCCAACTGTTCACCTATTACTAATAGCTCCCACTAAACCATGTCCCTCAACACAGCATCCAATCTTTCCTTGAACACCCTCAGGGTCTGTGACTCCACCACCTCCCTGGGCAGTCCATTCCAGTGCCTGACCACCCTTTCTGAGAAGTAATACCTGCTAATGTCCAGCCTGAATCTCCCCTGCCATAGCTTGAAACCATTCCCTCTGGTCCTAGTTACTCATGTATGTGTCTGAGCAAAGCAACATTGCCCTGATCTGAGTGTGGTAACACATTCTGAGACTGAAGAATGGTGAATACTGACTGGACTGGGTCTGATTTTTCAATAGCAGCACTGCCTTCCTTTATTTCTGCTCATTTTGGGACAGAGCCACAGATCGCCTGAATCAGTGTGATCCACATGCTTAAATGGAGCTTTGCTGATGTGTGTGAACCAGGCCCTGCTGCTGAGTTTAGATTCAATTACAGTCCTGAGAGACAGAGACAAATAAAAGCTTTACACTTCTATTGCTTCTCTGCCTTTCTGTATCTCCCTCTCAGTGAATTGGTACTGACATAGCCCCAGCCCCTTACAAAAGCCATGCGTGCCTCACAATGTGTGTGAAGACAGGATTGTTCTGCTGAAGTAAAAGCATTACGTTCCAATGGCAGGACGCAGGCTGATCTCTGTACAAGTCAATCCTTACCACAGCATTTTGTCTTAGTGCCATAATTACAGAAATGGTATATCTGTGTGTCCTTGTGTGCCCGCTCCTTTTTGTCACTATATGGAGAGCATGGGGGTGGACAGTGTCCATGCCAGGCTGCTGCATGCCAAACTGCATCTGGGGATAACAAACCTCACAGGCACTGGTGTGTGGCAAAGCTGCCATCCTCAATAAATACGCCAGGTCTTATCACCTAATGGGCAGCTAGCTTATCTTTGAGGTCCCTTCCCACCCAAGCCATTCTGTGATTCTTAGGAGCTCTTATTACGTATACTGATGAGCTTCTACATTTCTTAATCATTTGCTTGTTTGTTTGTTTGGTGTCAGCAGCCCACAGATATTCGGTGATGTAATGCCCTTCCAGGCATGCAGCTTCTTGTCCATTTGCATGCTAAAGGAGAGCACTTTTCATCACAGAGCTGATCTCATTTGCAAGAAGGAATGCAGACTCTCAACAGATTTCAGCTAAAAACATGGAGGGCTTAAATTGCACCAAGGCAGCAAGTTTTGCCTTGCACTGTAGGGAAGTCTCAGAGTGGGAAACTTAGTAAGTGGAAACCTGTAGTTCTTCTGTCTCCTGCATATGGCCATGCCTGAAGCCTTGCGAGAAAGCTCAACTTGCCTTTTCCAGTAAGTATCCACTGTTCTCATTTGTGAGAGTGTGAAGCAGGAAATAAAAGAGTTCCTGAAGGGCATGCAGCAGAGGGGCTTAATCAGATATTAATTGATGTCGGTAGAAGTGTTTGTATCTAAATTGACTTCAGCTTGTTCTTGAACTCTGTCTGAAGAATGTTTTGAAGTGTGATCGGGAGCACAGATCTACTGACCTCGTGCTAATTCTTCCACACAGTCATTGCATTTATTAAAATACAATAACATAAAGGAATCAAGGGGACACAAAATGTCTGCTGTAAGGCACCCAAGATTAATTCCCATTTCAGCTTATTATTCATAATGGGACCCTGGCATGTCAGATGACTCTCGAGATAAAAATAAACTGTGTGTAAATTTCTCTATCATATGGAAAATAAATTAGAGGAAGAGAAGCCAAGTGATTGTTTTCCAGGCCTCAGTTTCACATGTGAAATAGTATTTTCACAGGGTTGACTTGCTGAAGGAGAACGCTTCCTCTCACTCCGTATACAAACACGGGCTGGCAGAAATCCTCAGGGTGTAAGTGAGGAGAAAGCAATCATGTTTTGTCATTTCTAGCTGCATTGCCTCGCTGCCAGCAGCACGTCCATGGTGATATAGAGATTTGGGGTGCTCAGCTGATTCAGTATCAGAGCTCAGCTTTTGTTTTGGGTAACATTCCAGTGAATGCTTTAGACAAAAACATAAAAATAGATAATTCACAGAGCAGCATGTGTAAGGGGAGAGCCTTCCTATCTCCACAAAGCTTGATTTCAGTAGAAGAATTGCAAAATTCCTGTTCTAGCTGGACAGATACTGGCATTGAAGGCCTTGCAGATAATGACATTTCCTTTTTTCTGTGCTCGACAAAGAGAATTTTGCAACAGGTTAGGACAGCAAGCAAGTTGTGCTTCTGGAAGCGTAGAAGGCAGCTTCATAAAATCAGATTGCTGCTGCACAGGAAGCTTGATACCCTGGAGCAGCAGATGCTCCTCTCCCACACCAATCTGCATGACTCTGGTTCACTGCCTTCCCTACACCCGTGAGTGATAAGAGAAGAGCACTACATCCCACTTTGAACACATGCAGAAGCTGTAGCAGAGCTCCAGTCTCCAGGCTGGGTTACTTGGAACTTGGAGCAGAAGGCTTCTGCCAGATGCACGTGCAAAAGCTGAGATTGAAAGCTAGCTCTAGAAAAAGTGACTGATCCACAGAGTATATGAGAGAAGAGAAAACAATGCCTTAGCACATCTCCTACCTGAAGGAGGCATTTCCGTGCCAAATTTTCACAAGTGCATGTCATCACTTTCTGAATTTTGCTGCTATTTTTCTTTCCTCTAATTCTGATGAGGAGAAATAATAGGTTTAAAAGCTTGTAAGTAGCACCATTAGCATAATGCACCACAAACTTGGAATGCATCGCTACTCCTAGAGCCACTTGGCCCTGTCCAACAACCCCTTATCCTCCAACATTAAGCTCCTCCTGAGCTAAACCACTAACTATAAGTCATGTGCATGGGCATAACAAAGTGCAAACAGAGCTCTTAGGCAAGTGAGGAGATTGGATTGTTATGTGAATATGAGTTTCTTTCAATGCAAATATAAAGCTAGATATACATTCTAATGACTGTGGTCTCTTTATTCAATGCACGAGTGAGTCCACATATACCAAAGACAAGAAGTCATTCTTATCAGAATCCCTTTGATAAAGAGATGACCAAGGCAAACAGGCTGTAGGTAGCTATGGTAACCCAGCTGTGGGCTGACCCAGGGCGCTGCCCAGGGTACCTTCTCAGGATGCCTGTTCTGCACACTGTCTTCAGAGGCTGTGCAGTGTCAACGTGTGCCTGATACCATGAAATTGGTGAAATGCGTCACACCAAGAGTGCAGTTCCATACCTCCAAAGCTGATGTTTCCATAACATAACTGGACATGATACAGAACAGCAGCACAAGTCAGTATGCATTGGTGTACAGCAGAATTATTTATTTAGCTTGTAAAATAGCAGAGCCCTGGAGGACGTGCCTGTGCTGTGCAAGCCCAGCATTGCTATCTCTGAGCTAAGTTTAAACAAGCAGCAGCCTGGAGCTCACTCTAGGTTTATTGCTTTGTGCTGGTTTTCATGGGTGGATGTAATGCCTGTGAGGTGCTGTCGGCCCTATTGATGCATTCACTTTGAAACCACCTTAAGCATACCCAGCTATTGAGCTCCTTTGTGTTCTGGCTCCCCCAAACCCATTCAGGTGTAACAGTCTTTGTTCTCATCACTTGTAAGACTGTAGGCAGGCAAGATTTCTCAGTTAATGTGAGTTTGCCTATCTGATTGATCTATTTGTTTTTCTCCACTAATCCCTTCTTTAATTTATTTCCAGCAAACAGGCAATAACAACAAAATCCCCTAAGCTTGATGCACAGTCACACCTAGAAATGGCTGTGGGGTCTACTCACACCCTGACTCACCTCATTCTTTGCCAGGTGAGGGAGTGAAGAATGGAGCTGCTAGGGGGTAGCTCAGCCTGTCCTAATGGTGTTACTGGCAGGAGTCCTTCTTCATGGAACCACTTTGTGAGAAGCGAGGGAGAAGTGTTTGGGCTGCCACAGCCATGCACTTCAGCTGCCTCTGACATACTCCTCAAGTGACAGGGACATGGGGTGTGTGACACTTCCTTTTTGAGGACAAAAGGCACAGCTCTTACAGTGCAAAGGGTTCATCACCCCCCTCAACCTGGGAGAAGCAAAAGCTCCCTCCTGGTTTCCATGTAGCCACTGAGGCTTTGCAGTTCTCTGCCCTTCCTTTTTCAGGTGGAGGGGAGTTCTGAGGTCTGAGTGCAAGCAGAGGTGGGGACTGCAATAGTCAACCATAGGAAAAATGTCCCATGGGCATCTGAGTTGACTAGGACTGCGCATGGCAGGCACTTAGGGTTTTTCCAGACTTCTCCGTATTTCTTTTTCAAACAATCTCACCATCATTACTGGGTCAATTAAGGCAGGCAGGCAGGAAGCTTGGGAAAGTATTGCTTTTTCAATTACTTGGAAACTTTCAGGTTATTCCATGCAGAAGGATATGGAGCACTGCTGGAGGTTAAAGACTGATAAACTCTCATGATTTTTCTGTTTGCAGTGCCAGGCTCAGAGAAATGTACCCAAGGACACAGTCAGAAGCAGGAGAAAAGTGGTGGCAGAGGCAGATGGAGCAGGGTCCAGTTGTTTTGCCAAAAGAGGACCCCAGAGCTGCTCACAGTACCGGATGGCAGTGGGGTCTGTTGCATCTGCTTGTCCAAGTGTCACCTCTGCTGCTCGTTATCACTGGGCACAAGTTTGTTTACATCTAACTGAAACAAAAGCATTTCCTGGCATGCTTTAGGACTGGTAGGAAGTTACCACAAACATGCACAGGAAAAACAGCAATAACATGAATGTGCATTGACGTAGTGGTGTGACTACCAGAACATGTTACTGCAGGAAGGCATGCAGGGAGCTCATTTCTTGTAGTGAGATACATCACTACTGTGCACCGGAACGCAAACTGCCATGTGGAGCAGAAAGAGCAAAAATAGGTTTCCATTTTTTGGTTCATGGGTGTTTTTCAACTGATATTCATAGAATCACAAGGTTGGAAGGGACCTACAAGATCATCTAGTCCATATTAATTAGGATGGGCCTGAGTGCAACTTCCATTTATTTTGGTTGTTCAAAGTGCCTTAAAAAGAACACGTGGGAAACCAGGGAGTATATCAAAGATCCAAAAGGGAACACATCTACATGCATGTGTAGCCTCTTCACCTTCTGTTGATTTGTCTCCTACATTCGCAATAGATTTTATTTCACAGCTACAGCCTTGATAAAATCAGAATTATAGGATGAGAAACAGGAGCATCCCTGCAGATTGAATTCGATGTGAAAGTTCATTGTTTCTCTCCATAAATCAAGTATGCAGAACCGAAGCTGTTCTAGCAGGGTTGTGTCCACTAGTAACAAACTGCTGCCACCAATGGGCTGCAGCTTGTATTGACATACACTTTTAGTGCTGCCCACCTAGGATAGGATAATAAAAGCCAAAATACTCTGTGTCTCCAGATCTGCAGTAAAGGAATGCCTGCACAGAGCAGTTGTAGGAACGTCTGAGATCCAGAAAGTCATGTCTGTCTATGCAATACAGAGCAAACGTAGCAGTTACTCTGTTGGTTTACATTCACTTGCAAATTCTACTAGTGGTCATTTTCTCTTGATAAACTTCACTGCACATCTGGGAGTGTTAGTCCTCCCACAGTGGCATACTTGGCAGAAATACACTTGAATATGTATAATTTGTAGGAATGAACTGGTAGTGATTGCCATTTTGAACAGATCAGACATCCATATTCATGGCAGGCTAAGCTTCTGATACTAAAGGGCATTTTCTAAAGAAAAGATACGCATGTGTCCTAACATACATGAAGAACAGCACCTCTGAGCATCCAGTGCCTCACTCTTGCCAAAGATCCAGAAATGTAATTACTTGAGAATGCCTTACTGCTTGCTCAGACCATGACTAACAGACAGGAGGAAGCCTGATTCCTCAGAAGAGTGATGTTTTCCCACTTTTTTTTCCTCATAAAACACTGCAAGAGATTGTACTGGTTATGATCACTACATATGTGTTTATGAGCATATGATATATAGAATAAGAATATCATAGAATCACTTCAGTTGGAAAAGACTTTCTGGATCAAGTCTTTCCCTGGGAAAAATGTTCCATAAATGTGTATAATTCACACATAATGTAATGTAAATGTAATACAATATGTCAATACATCATAACATGCACTAATTTATATAACATAACACAGTGCAACGCGATTTAATAGCTAGATATGTATTTGTAATATAATACTGTATTATAATACATTGTTCTATATTGGTTCCATATTCCTTAGGGTAAGGGAGATTCGGATTAACAGCTTTTAACTGCTGGAAAACATTCTGCTAATGCAGTAATGCATATTATAGAATGTCCAATTTATATACCAGTGAGATGAAAACAAAGAAGCAGGACAATGGCAAATCATTCCTATTTAGACACAATACTGACCTTAGACAGAATTATCTATGAAGACAAACTGAGGCTCCTCATCCAAAATGAGGATGACAGAGTTGCAGTGGTTGGAAAGAACCTCTGGAGATCATCTAGTCCAACTCACTGCTAAAGCAGCTTCCTTACTGCAAGTTATGCAGGAAGGCACCCAGGTGGGTCTTGAATATCTTCAGAGAACGAGATTGCCCAACCTCTCTGGACAGCCTGTTCCTGTTCTCTGTCACCCTTACCATAAAGAATTTCTCCTCCTCTTTCTATGCAACTTCCTGTGTTCCAGTTTGTGCCCACTGCCTGTTGCAGGGCAACACTGAACAGGGCCTGGTCCCACTTGACTTCTGCTCTTCAGCTATTTGTAAGTATTGGTCAGATCACCCTTCAGCCTTCTCTTTTCCAGGCTAAATAGTCCCAGGGCTCTCAGCCTTTCTTCATAAGGAGATGCTCCATGTCCCCAGTCATCTCTGTGGCCCTCCACTGGTCTCTCTCCAGAAGTCCTGTCTTTCTTGAAATGAGGAACCCAGAATTGGATACAGTACTGCAGATATGATCCCACCAGGGCAGAGTAAAGGGATGGATCTCACTTGCTGGCCATACCCTTTTTAATGCACCCCAGGATGCAGCTTAATCATTAAATAGTATGATCCTATGATCCTTTTCTAAAATTCCCTAATATGAAGAAATGGAAGTTATATATTATGTCCTGGAACAATCTGAGTTTAGAACAAAGAGTAAGAATGTAATTTTATTAGCAACAGCAGGATATTCTGATGGCCATTGGAACGAATTGAAATTCTGATGGCCATTGAAATGAATCTCTAGAACAAGAAATAAAATGTTTTGTTGATGTTTGTTCAAATGTCTTTCTTCAGTTCATGCTACTGAGCACAATCACTTTAGTATCCTTTAACCATATACATATGTGGGCTTCCAGCTTCATGGTTATGTTCTCCAAAAATAACTGTTGTTAGATTTGCTGGAGTTGCTGACAGCTGCTGTTTACTTAATACTTGGAAAATAATAATTTATTTTGAAGGTGAAGCAAAGATTAGTTTTGTCTGTTTTTAACATTAAAAAAAGGAAAAAAAAAAAAAAAGATGAAACACTACCATTTATGGACTTCGTCTCCCTAATGGGAGAGGGAAAAGCAAGGATGGTGAAGAGAATGAGTCAAGAGGAAATGCTGTAGTTTTTCTGTTTCCTCTTTCTAGTTATAATCAGGGACCCAGAGATGGGAAGCCTACTGTCAAAGAGAGGAGCATTCTCTTTGTAGTGGCTGCAGTAAAAACATTTGTCAATCTAACCTGACAGCCATGAATGTAACCACACATTAGATGCGGAAGAGGAATCTTCACCATCTCAGATGCTCTACAGTTGGGAAGCTGCACCAAATTGTACATATCTTCCAGCAGAGTTATATTTATATGTATTGACATTAATAAATGGGTTTTGATGTTTTTTTTCTCCAGTGAACACCTGGAAATTTCTCAGGAAAATTAAATTTAAGATTATGGTTGAAAATAACTTTCTCTTGTTGTTTTCCACAGCATTTTTACTGTTGTTCTCAACTCCTTGATCAATAGTCACTGAGCTGAGGTACTGAAGCTGTACTGCATCTGAAAAGCAAGAAATTGCAATAACATAATCATCTGAAATATTATAAGTCAGTAAGTCACCCCAGAAGACTTGAAGCAGCAGATCTGCTAGCAATACACATAATCTCATTACCATCAACTGCTGGGCAAATGCGTTGGTGGGTAGACAGTGCTGCCTACATTTTATTTAATTGAAGGTGTATATGGATTCATTAGCTGAATTATAATTAGATTTTTAACATATGCTCAGAAAATATT
Source organism: Excalfactoria chinensis (assembly GCF_039878825.1). Taxonomy (NCBI): domain Eukaryota; kingdom Metazoa; phylum Chordata; class Aves; order Galliformes; family Phasianidae; genus Excalfactoria; species Excalfactoria chinensis. The sequence continues at coordinate 116,833,220 of NC_092825.1, forward strand.
CTATGATGAGTTAATATTGCTTCTGGAAAATATTAAAATGTTGCTTCCTAACATATTAAAATAAAAGAGCTAGTAGAGCAGAGGATGAAAGAGAATCAGTAACTACCTTACATTAAAAAAAGATCCTTTGGGAGTTATCTTCTATGGTACTTCAAACTGAGACGGTGAGAAAAAAAAAATTGAAATAGTAGTGCCGTAGATTAGAAACAGCAAGAAAAATGGAGTACAGAGAAATACCCTGGTTTGAGTATAGTCTGTGATCAACATGGGAGAGCTGCAAAGACCCACTCATATCCTTGGCATACAGTGCTGAGTGAAGCATGAGGCTCTATATACCTCTGGGGGAATGGATGAATATAAGAGTATATAAACTTTTCTGTTAGTTTTACCACGCTCTTATTAATGCCTCATTATAAGAACTCCCCAAACTAAATTTTAGCTGTATAAAAAAACATTTCACCCACTGCATATGCACTATGTCCCACTAACACTGGAGGCCCATTTTTGTTGCGTGAGAACAGTTGATAAAGGGATATCCTCTGTTACTCTTTCTCTACATTATGTGTCATTTTTTTTTTTTTCTTTAATCTTCATCAGGATCCTTTTTCTTATTGTTTGGTGGGGTTTTTTTGTTTGTTTGTTTTTATTCTTTCTGAAAGTAAACACTTGCAGTCTGATCAGGTTCCTTTCAGACAGATGTTTCTCATGGCTTTCAAGACTATCTGCTTTCTCTCTTTCTCTCCTCTCTTACCATGAACCCTGGAGTGGGTAAGTGGGCATTTGTGGGGGGTATTACTTTGCTGAGGTATGGCCAAGTGTACTTGTGCAGGAATTATATTAGTGCACCTATTAATTGATTGCTCAACGTGAGCTTTCAGCAATTTTTTGGACCTCAATAGATTGATTAGAATCACAGATTCATTAAGGTTGGAAAGACTACTAAGGTCATCTAGTCCAACCATCAGCCTGTGACTACTCTAGACCATGTCCCTCAATGCAGCGTCTACACATTTCTTGAACACCTCCAGGGATGGTAATTCTACCACCTCCCTGAGCAGCTTGTTCCAATGTTTCACTACTCTTTCTGAGAAGAAATTCTACCCCGTATTGAGCCAGAACCTCCCTTGGAGTTACTTGAGGCCATTCCCTCTCATTTGGACATGTTTCTCTTCTCCAGACGTGCTCCAGAACCTCAATGTCTTTCTTGTAGTGAGGGGCACAAAACTGAAATCAGAGACTGAGGTGCTGCCCCACCAGTGCTGAGTACAGGGGGAACATCACCTCCCTTCTCCTGCTGGTTGGACTATATCTGATACAAGCCAGGATGCTTTTTGCCTTCTTGGCCACCTGGGCACATTGTATTAGTCCTTATATCTGGAGCTAGAGACAGATAAAGAAGTGACATATGGGACAGCTTTTTTTTTTTTTTTTTTTTTTTTCCCCAGCCATTGACTCTGTGAGTCTTCTTTCTGGCATCCAAAACCCTTTCATAAATCAGTGAAAGACAAAATGAAAAGTCAGCCAGCATAAAATCTCATTTATGCTTATTAATCTGGGTACTTTCCCATCTGCACCCAGCTCACACAGTAACTCACCTTGAATTTAAACCCTTAAAAGCATCAATTATTTCCTTTGTGCAAGCAAAAATATGCTATAGATAAGATCTAAATTATCATTATGTTAGCATTCACTTTTGTCCTGTTGTTTGGTGCCAAAATAAGTCATTCTTTTCCCCATTCCTCCATTACCACCATACTATAAGAAGGACTGAGTGGGTCTGACATTATCTAAGAGCAGGGGAATCAGAGATTGCTTTTTGCAGTTCTCATCAAAACTGTTTTGTGGAGGGAAAGCTACTTTATATTTTCAATTAATGGGCAAAGTAAAGAAATGAGAGATAAATGAAGTGCTGGCAAATTGAGAAAGAATGAAGTTTAAAGAGAGGTTGATCAGCCTTCCTCAGAGAATGGATTAATTATTTTCTGACAAAGTTTTGTCCCTAGCCTTTTTTTGGGCAAGAATTCAAGAGACACTGTAAAATGATTCGATATAAATGGGAATTTATGATAATTTTTCTCTCAGCATCTTAAATAGTTTATATAAATCTGCCACTTGTAAAATGATGTATTAAAGCTCTCTTGTGGTTGCTTAATATCAATATTCCTCTGAAGTTTTACAAATACATCAGCAGGCAGATGAAATCCAGTCTTCCTTAATTCAGATGACCAACATAGGCAATGCTTCACTGAGCACTTAAGGAGGAGAAAATCAAATCTTCCCTGATGTGGCTGCTGCACATCAAGCTTATTAAGAGCAACCTGGGAAGCCTGCAAGGGAAGATGAATTCTACTGGCAGTTGTGTTTCCCTTTTTAATCTGTACTGAGACCACACATTTTTCCCATAGGTGGACCATTCCCCCACCTCTTGCACTGATGCTTATGGAAATGCTGAGCATGGGTGCTCTTTAGTGATGTCCCTTGTCTGTCTGAAGAGCAGATGTGCAACACAAGCTGGTTCCCACTCTCTACACCTGAGGTTTCTCAGGATGTAGCAATTTCTGTGTGAATGGGGCTCCTCTACATCTGGTAACTTCCTATCATCTGTCCCATTTGCTTTGATGTACCAAATATACTCTATCAGCACCTGATGTTGCTATTGAAATGATAAAGCACAGGAGCAAACAGCTAGTTAGTTGCACACTGTAGGGGTGACTCTTCCTGTCATGGCCATAGCACACACTCAGCCACATCAAAACTTGCATGTATTGCACATGGCATGCACTTGAGCCACTTGTTGAGTAAAACACGGTGATTGCTGATACTAATATTTCAATTTACCTAGTGGCATCTCAGAAGAAAATGGAACCCCCCCAAAAAAAGAAAGATCATGAATGAGAGAAGAGCATTCAGTGAAAAATGGACAGATGAGTACATTTTGTCAAGACAAATAATATGGCACTGACATGGTTTTGTAATTTTTGCTATTGGTATTCCACATCATAACCTCATGTGGAGCTAAACACAGTTCTGTGAACAGCAAAAATACACAGCTGTGTTTTCCATTCTGTGAAAGGAAACAGAGAATAGGTTTCATGATTTGAAAAAAAAAAAAAAAAAAAAATCATTTCTCTCTCTCTTTTTTTTTCTTTTCTTTTCTTTTTTTTTTTTTTGTATATTTGAAAGTCCATTTTTTGTTGGCATAAATACATTATCAGAGAATCTTCAGATGGAATGTGTAGAGTTGCAGTCAGATATTCAACTCAAAAATTTGATCACGTCTTTACCAGACTTTCATTAGCCCTACCTCAACAGAGAAAAACATTCTTTGCTTCACAATCATGTCATCATGTCTTATTCATGACATCACTGTTTGACAGTATGTTCATCTGTGAACAACTATTGCCAAGGATGAAGCACAGGAAGAGGAAATTTTCATCAAAAATCTCTGACCAACACCTTGAGAACTCACTAAGAGTTGCAACTACTGCCATCAAACTGGACATCGATTCATTAGTTCCACAAAAACAGAATTAAATATTCCACTTCTTTTATCAGTTTTTTGCTCTCTATTTTTTATCCTTTAATAAAAATACATTAAAAAATAGTTTTGTTGCATATATACATTAACTACATAATGAATTTTATATGCTGCTCGAGGCAATTCCTGTTTGTTCAGTGTGGAACCAGGTAAGCCAAAAGATCGGACACCCATGTCATAGAATCACTAAGGTTGAAAAAGACCTTTAAGATCCTTGAGTCCAATCACAACCTAACCATACTACCCTTGATCTAACAACTCTCCTCTAATTCATGTCCCTGAGCACCACATCCAAACAATTTTTAAAGACATCCAGGGATGGTGACTCAACCACCTCCGTGGGGAGCCTATTGCAGTGCTTAACAACCCTTTCTGTAAAGAAGGTTTTCCTGATATCCAACCTAAACCTCCCCTGAGGCAACTTGAGTCCATTTCCCCTCGTCCTGTCACCTGTCACCTGTGAGAAGAGACAGGCCCCACTCTTGCTGTAAGCACCTTTTAGGTATTGGAAGAGAGCAATCAGGTCTCCACTTCAGCCTCCTTTTCCCCAGACTAGACAGCCGCAGTTCCCTAAGTCTCTCCTCATAGGGCTGATTCTCCAAGCCCTTCACAAGCCTTATTGCCCTTCTTTGGACCTGCTCCAGCACCTCAATGTCCTTTCTGTACTGAGCTGCCTGAAACTGAACACAGTACTCCAGGCAAGGCCTCACCAATGCCGAGTACAGGGGCAGGATGACTTCCCTAGTCCTGCTCACCATAGCATTTCTGATACAAGCCAGGATGCCGCTGGCCTTCTTGGCCACCTGGGCACACTGCTGGCTCATATTCAGCTGACTGTCCATCGGCACACCAAAGTCCGTTTCCATCAGGCATGTTCTCCTCCCCAAGCCTGTAGGTTTGCCTGGGGTTGCTGTGACCAAAATGCAGGACCTGACACTTAGCTTTAAGTTATTAGCCCACTGTTAACAAAGAGAAAATGAAGAGCAGACGGGGCAGAGAAGGCTGAGGTATCTTTTATCTCTGGTCTTTCCAAAAAGTAAATTGTGCCAAGCACTTAATCACATTAATTCAGACAGAATGAAGTCGGGAATGAAGATTGGATTAGACATTGTGACTAAATATTCAAGCTGACCCATTCCAATGAATTTTTTCTTAAAATATTTACAGAGCAAACCAAAGTAATTCCTTAGGCAGAGGTAGCTCTTCAGAGAGTATGAAAAAGATAAGAGACGTTTCTCAACAGCAGTAAAGGTCAAACACAATACCCATTTTTAACTGTATAATATAGATAAACCCAGAGCTGTAGTCCTGGCAGCCTAACTTCGAACTTCAGAAAAAAAATTACATACTCGGAAGATAATGTGACGATAAATAGCTGTTAAAAGAGGTTTTCCTCTGGGAAAAGGGTCTGCTGTGAGTAAGAATCAGTAGTTGGTTCTCTACCACAGTGAGAGGTATTTTGAGAGAGGAAAGTTTATTAGCAGCTTTTCAAAAATTAAGAAGTTGCTCTGGAAACTTTAGTCTTGCTTGCAGAAGTGCTGGGCAGGAATATACATCCTACTGAGAAGTGAGGGTGTTTCTTGATTGACCCAGATGTTAAAAATGTCACAGTCTGCATGAGTCTTTCAACTTCAAGTCAGTATGCAGTATGTAGTCCAGGCTCTCTCCCTAATCAAGTACAAAGGTGGGTGATTCATCCTATCCAAAGACAGACATCTAGGAGAATGGAATCATTCCCCAGGGCCTCCTCTCCCTGCTTCCCATTGACTATAGGGGAATATAAAGGGACTGTATTATAGTAGCCAATAACTTTTAAATAACTAAGTTTAGTTGACTTGAATCCCACCTTCTGCAGCCACTAAATCACCCAGATTCAGGTTCTTAGAGGTATCTGGGTACTTAATTTCAGGTAAAGTAGACATTAATCAGATGACTTAACCTGGTGTCTGTCTGGCTGATGAGGATCCTGCATGAAACAGGTTACACAAGGATATAGCCTTTCCTACTCCTGCATTTTCCTGGTAAATCACTGGGATCACTGAGGGCTTTGAATACACTAGGGAGGAAGATCATATTATTATCTGACAGTTTATTTATCAGCTGCACAGGAGGAAATGTGAAGCTTAGACTTTAAGCCTGTGTCATGATCTATGCAGCATTTTTGAGAGGAGGGAAGTACAATTTTCACAAATAAATCCATGGTGCTAATAGTAATAATAATGGAATTCTTGTGAAATGAAGATGCACAAATATCTTACTAGAAATAGTTCATGAATGGAAAAGCTTACCTATGCTTTAAACCTGATCTGGTGAGAAGACATTCAGGGGTGATAGTGGCTCCATAAATATTGATAATTCCTCTTACCTAAGAATTTTACTGATAATTTCCCCATGAATGCATTAATGGCCAGGAGAACACTTTGCCACCACAAAGGATTTTTCATGCAGCTTTTCAATGCAACTTGTATTCTGCTTTTTAAGATTTTGTTGTTGACATTGTTGTTGGCTTGTTTGTTTTTCTGCTGCTTCATATCTCTGGAGAAACCAGCACCACACACAGAATTGGAGTAGGGTCTTACATTCATTTCAAAGCCTCATCTTCAATTAGGACTGGAACAAAACAGGCTTTTCCTGCTGGCTGGCAGACCAGACTACCACCATACCTTCCTCCCTGCTATAAGCCTATTGGTCCTCCAAGGAAATGTAGGCCTCACTCCACCCACAGCAACTGGCCACATCTGTGGGATTCTGTCTCACCACCCCACTGGCTTAAGCCAGTGGGTCTTTCAGTAAAGACAAAGGATGAGTTTTTAGGTTGGTGCAGTGATTTTATATACAAGCAGATGTCTGAGTTGTGTTAGAGGATTGGCTTCTCTCTTCCATTTGGGTAGAGATCTGAATCACAACACATGTCAAAGATTGTCAAGACCAAGGGAAAGATTGCACTGCTGAAATGTGAAGGTGGATCCAAATATCAGCACTTGGTTTATGAGGGAAGCCTCTCTGGTGTCTGTTGTGGCTCTGCTGCTCAGCTGAATCATGGAATTCTACAGAAGATTAATGAATTCGGATGTTGTGATGGAGCAGCCATAGGACTGCATGAGTCTTCCAATAACTTTGGGAGCAGCTGTTGTTGAGTTCTATGAGAAAGACTGGACTGAAATGCTCCAGAACACAAACCTTACTACCCGCAGCAGTGATCACATGGATAAAAGAAGGATCAGAAATATACATGGTCTGAATAAATATGTTATTAACAGATGCTAATATGACAGGAACTTTGTAAGTAGGATAGATGAAGCAGATACTTCCTTATCTGTTTCCTTTCCTAATCCGTGTTTTAAAGCTTACTCACAGCCTTTCGCAGGACAAAGTACTTTCTTTTGTATTTGGCAGGGCAGAAGATGAGGTGTTTGAAAGAAACAGGAAATGAGTAGTTCCTTTTCAAAGGCTTAAGCTTTCTGTACTAGTAGAGTTCGTAGATAAATGCTTAAACATACATCTGTATTTTCTTTATCCAGCTGTAGGAAGAAATTGATCTCAGGCAGACAGCCCAACTCTGGTTAGATCCTTAAAAGGCTCCACACACTGATTGGAGCTGCAGTTAAAATAAGCACGTTTGCCCCATGGTGTCTTTCAGGCGTTTCCTGCAGCAGAAAAAAACTCCACAGGCTAATATATTGGAAACCAGTGTTTTCTTCTCACATTTCTTGTGGTGAATGTAATTAGTGATTCACAGGGCAGGACCTGACATCACCTTACTCCTGTTCACTTGCACCTTTTTGAAAATTACGGGATGCTTTTTAAGTCACTGTGAACTTTAGAACTTCCGTGTTTTTATTTATTTATTTATTTAATTTTTTAAAGAATACCATTGTGTTCACTTATTTATTTATTTATTGCACAGGATTGATTGATATTTTTACTTCTCTTGAAAGGTGCTTCTTTACCTCTTGTAGCTCCACACATAAAAAGTGTGTCCTGATTTTATTTTGAAGGTCACAGTATAGTTCTTCAGGTCTTTTGTGGACAAAAGTTTCAATATAACAAACTACCATCATGCCAAATACTTTTAAGAGTGTGTGTTCATGTGCAAAACAAAATAAATCACAGTTTATCTTTTCTTATTTGTGCCCTTTCCTTCTCCAGGCCTTCTCATGCATTCTTAACTGTGTATCTGCCAGATGCTTCCCCTGCCCACAGAAAAATTTCTGGCATGTCTCTCACTTTGTTTATGCAATTGCCAGCACAGCTGTTTTCATTTGCTTCCTAGTTTTCTAACATTAATATCAAACTGGACTTGAAAGTACAAGGATGCTTGAAAATTCTGACAAAATTTATATATATATAAAATAATTTATTTTCATTTCCAAGCAAAAAATAGTCTATATTCTCTTAATTTTCTCTGCCTGTATGACTCCTTCAGAACAGTAGCAATCAACAGTATTGCACTGAATTCAACATATACTCATTTATCACCTCTGCATGACCTTGTTACAGTAATTCTCTGAGTGTATTAAGCCAAAATGTTCCTAAAACAATTGGAATTTATTTTCTTCAAGCATACTGTCTGAAAGGTTAGTCATCTGAGAGTAACTCAGGCTCCCATTCTGCAGCCATAAAAGGAAATACATACCTTCAAAACTGAAATGTTAGTGTAGCTCAGGTAAATCCTCTTTGGGAGTACGTGGCACTTGCCACTGACTACAACCAAAGCCTAACCTAATAATTAAGACTGAGGGTGGTGCACCCCCCACTAGTCACTTCAGTAATAAATGTAGTCCTGTTCTATTGTGGATGGAAAGCTGTCAAAAACAAAATAGTTCATCTGTTGGCAATCATGACCAACATTCCATGTACCTTCATTTCTTAAGCAAAGGAGATAGACATGCATTTACAAGGTGCAACAGCACAGACCACTTCCAAGCAGAGCTCCTGCTAAACTACATCTTGACAGGTTAAGTGGATGCTGAACTCATTGCTGTTGCAGAGGCCAGCTGTTTTATTCTTCCATTTGCTTGACTACATTTACTCGTTCTATTTGCTTGGAGGATTGCACCCAAAGTTCTCAGGCTGCATGTTTGAATTATATGCTATATTTGTTGGTCAGAAGCCATAATTTGTGGGTAATATATATATTTTTTCTTCCTTCCAACTAAAATAATAATAATAATAAAAAAAAGAAAAGCTTAATCTCAACATAATGCTTCTGAATAATCTACAGCAGCAACTGCTGGTGCTCCAAGTGGTGCTCCAAGCCAAGCAATGGAAAGGATCTCCTCCAGATAGAGAGACATGTCTCAAAATCATTAAGATTTTTTTTCAAGCAAATAGTTTTTGTTCCTGTTCTGAAAAATAGGAAAAAATCCTGGTAGAAATTTGGATATCAGATGTGATGGCAGTCAACAAAGGAACTTAATAATTTACTTAGCTTTGAGTACACAATTAATTTCACTCCCTATTCACATGCTAAGCATAATACTTAAGCACTTTATTAAACATGAACATGCTTGCAGAAAATGTTGCTGTCCTGAGCTTGTTACAGCAAGGTGTATATGAACCTTACAGCATAATTTCCTTAATTAGCAAGATCTTTAATAAGAGCATCTTATTTCAGATAACATAATGTTTTGTTTTGTTTTGTTTTTTACAGGCAGTCTTTAGGAAACAAAAAAACTACATCAACAACTCACAAAGAAAAAACAAACAAACAAAATACCCCCAAACCACAACCAAAACATCTTTAGCACAGAATGGGAAATCGCCTTTTACTGTGCTGTTGAAGATCATTCACTACGGTATTCATTCCTATATTTTTAGGGAAACACTGCACTCTACGGGTGAAAACTGTTTCCCCATCATGTAGCGTGGGAAGATCCTTAGAAAGAAAAAAGGATTCTTTATTTGAGCAATGAATGCTTTTTAACCAAGGAAATGCATCGACTCTACAAAATCCCTATGAACGAATATACTTTCTTCCCATCTGGGTGAGTACTTTCTGGAAAATAGGAGAAAGTACTGAAGGAGATATTCTGTAACATCTATGCAGTGAAGAATCAGTAACTACGTAACAAGTGCTGGCTGTCTCTACACAACGCTCACAGTTCCGCGTGAAATCCTGATTGTCTTTTCTACATCCCGATGGTAATCCTACAAACTGAATTCTCAGTTAGAAACATGAAAAGGAAAACTCAGACCCAAAACTGCACATTCTACGTGAGTCCTGTGCTTGTTTACCCTCCCTCGTCACTGCTTTGCCGCCCTCCTTCCAGGACCTATTATTCTCCATGATCTGATTTCTGGCCATTAGATGGCAATCTTGTTCGCCTTCTGTAGCGTGCTTTCTCTCTTCAAGCCCTTCTCACCATAGGGATGCTGGGTGATACCTTGTAACACTTCTTCCAGTGCTTAATTTTCACTTCAAATAGCTCTAACTACCGTCAGACGCCTGTTACACAATCCAGCTCCAAAGCCTAAGTAGGACTGGGAAGGGAGGAGCTAGATGGGCATGGTTCTGGCGTGTTGGTGGATGAACTAGGTGGTCTCCATGGTCTTCCAACCTTTGTTATTCTATCTATGGAGGGAGAATTGGTAAAAAACCAAAGGATTTTTGCAAAACGAAGCCTCTACTCTTGAATTCTGAGTCAGCCCCTGAAGATGACATTCTGTAGAGTTAAACTCTACACAGATCAGCTAACAGGCCTTTCCAGGAACACGTCCCTTTGTACAGGAGAAAAGGACATGTATATTTTTTGCTTATGATCAATGACCAACTGCAGTTTTCATGATGCTCAGTTAGTTCTAAATACCTCAGTTTTCCTTGCTTTGCTAGTTCAAAAGGCATCAGCAAGCTGGCCATCAAAAACTAATGCTTGTTTAAAAGCAAATATTCTATATTTGATTTAAGGACAAGGAACCACAAACACACAGTTTTGTACACGAGAAGTTGCCATGGTTTTATAATTTTTGTTATCAGTATTCCACTTCATAACATCATGTAAAGCACAGGGAATGAACGAGTTAATACTCTGGTTCCATGGACCTACTTCCATATACCAGTTTCTCAGAAGAGAAGAACTGCATACCCCAGAGGACTTTGCATTCACAGGGGAAGATAAGTCCCCCATCCACAAGTCACAGGACTTGCTCTCTCTCCCTGTCTGGCAGTGTGTGGGTGTGCTCCCCTGCTGTTTTGCCTTCAGTTCAAAGTAAGGCCTTCAGTTCTGGACACTCTATCTCATTTTATTTGGTTTATTGGCCTCATTTCCAATTATATTTTATTATATTGTGTTATCCTTCATTCTGATATCATATTTAGTAAAATTAACTGTCCCGTCTTTGGGCCCAGATCCCATCTCCCTATGCTGCCTTCCCTTTTCTCTTCCCCTTTTTGGGCCAGTGGGCCTGCAAGCCTTCTGCCCCTTGTCATGAACACAGATTGATCCAGATAAATCCATGTCCTTATGCATTTTTCATACTTGTAATTTTATTTTGAGATGCCACTCATAAAAATGTGTTTTAAAAACAAACAAACAAACAAACAAAAAGGGAGATCTTCACTAAAAAAGGACGAGTTTGAGGTAAACATATTGCTGATGCTCAGGCTACTGCAGCTAATGGCATCATGGAGCAAGGATTCCCCATCCAGCATTCCATTCTGGCCAACCATTAAACAAAGGTATGCAAAGATGTCAGTTTTCACTCTTTTGGCTGCAAACATCAATGCTGAAGGTAGATAAAAGAAAACTGCATGCCTTTTCAAGTTGCAAATGCACTGATAACTACTGTGGGGCTTTCTCTCTCTACCAGATACCAGCAGTGACTCCAAATAGAAACCTTTTGTCAGAGAGTTTCTGACTTCTCAAGCTTTTGTTAAACATCAGCACAGTGTGTAAATAATGAACTTGGTCTATTTTTACCATCTTTATAATGGCAAGGAAAAGAAAGTAAAATATGAAAGTAGTTGTGGAGCACCTTCAATCTGAGTGAGATCATTTCTTCACAGAAATAAATTTTTTCTTAAATTTAAGAAGATAGTGAAAAATGATAGTAAAAATGATGTCATTTTGACAAATCATTTTGAAAAAAGTTTTCTATACTTAATTAATTAGGTCATTGGAGGTGACCCAACTGTTAGGGTTCATCCCTTTTGGAAAAGGTTGTCACTCTTTGACTATAAGGGAGCTGAAGTTGCCAGCACAAACACTTACAATGTCACATGAGATTATATTCTGATGGTGAAAAGAGATGGATTGGCTAATTAGTTTCATTAATGCCAAACTAAAAGCACCTGTAAGTATAGTGGTAGCCCATGTTATATGTATTATTCAATTCAGATTGACTCCAAAATCAGATACTATGTCCCATCTGATCTATTTGTGCCACTGCAATTGCAGGCAGATTTTCAGGTTAGATCAGAGAAGAAAACACAAAGGAAGTTTATTTCATGTGGAACTATTTTTGTCTTTTCTCAAGTACTGTTTTGAAGTCCATGATGTTATCACCAACAAAGAAGGAAAAGAAAGAAATACGTAAACGAATATTAGAATCTTATTTGGGCAAAATGTGAATGTTGAATGAGAGAAATGTTACATACCTGTAACACAACCAACATTCTAAGGAGCAGATCTATGTCTTTTTGTGAAGCCTCTGAGTGCCTCCCTGTGTGCTTGCTTTGCATTTCTTGTCTGCTTTTAAACAACTCTATTTCAATCACATTAAACAGATGATGCTTAGCTGGTGATGTGATTCATGTAAAGTCTGGACTTCAATCGTGGCTTTTGAGCTTCTTTTGAATTAAATTAGAGAAACTATAAATCCAGTTTCCAGCAAAATATACTGAAATACAAGTGGGCAGTTGAGTACTTTGGTGAACAGGGAACTGCAAAAAATTACTTAAAAATGAATAATGGAAGAGAAAGTATAAATTAACTGAGTGAGAGACAAAGACAAAAAGATTTTAGAAATTTGACTGGAAAGTGAGATCATAATAATGTAAGCTGTGTAAATCCACAGTATTTATGCTTAGTAGCAGGAATTGAAAAGTGTCATGAAAGTTTTCCCAAAATCAGCATTGTAACATTCATGGATACAATCTCCTGTTTATGTAATATTATCACATTTGTCATAAAACCAGGCCAAAGCTTTGTTGTTTCTGTCTCTTCCAAACTTCAGCATTCCTTTCAAAACAAATGCTACTTCCCAATGAAAATACAGCTATCTTGACAATTTAGATGCTTCCTCCATACTGATTTCTAAGTTTCTAAGGCAAATATTCTTTTTCTCCTCTCCTCTCCTCTCCTCTCCTCTCCTCTCCTCTCCTCTCCTCTCCTCTCCTCTCCTCTCCTCTCCTCTCCTCTCCTCTCCTCTCCTCTCCTCTCCTCTCCTCTCCTCTCCTCTCCTCTCCTCTCCTCTCCTCTCCTCTCCTCTCCTCTCCTCTTCTTTCCTGGCTCATTACATTATGAAAATCTGCTGTACTACCTGTGAGACCTTCTCTTTCTAGACTGTGTCAAAAAAGGCCCTCAGCATGCCCAAGCTCCCAGAGCCTACACCCTTTTCTCCAGTCCAAACTGAAATTTATTAGACACTGTTTAGACACTGTTGGTTGTCCTATGTACTGTGTGTGATCTCAGAAGCTGGTCTCATCCTCACAATAATAAATGTTTTGTTGATGTTCTTTTTTTATTTTTTTTTTATTATTATTATTATTTTTTTTTTAACCTTCTGAAGACCACAAATATGGTCCCTTTTGTGGCTTTGTTCCTCCTCTAAGAATTCCACCATTCCACCATCTCATGACCACTTCAGTTAGGACTGTTTCTAACCTTCACATCTTTCAGCAGATCCTCATTTTTTGTAAGTACAAGATCCAGCAGAGTGCCTTCTCTTACAGGCTTCTCATCATTTTGTCATTGATGCACTCCTGAAACATTCTAGACTGCTCATGTCCTGTTGTTTTGTTCCTTCTGCAGATACTGGTGTGGTTGAAGTCTACCATGGGGACCAGTGTGCCAACATGAGTTCTTCCACTTTTCTGAAGGAGTTCACATCTGTTTCTTCTTCAGGAACTTCTTGGATTGCTAATGTCCTATTGGTTTTTAACTTCCACAGATACTGGGGTGGTTGAAGTCCCCTGAGGAGAATATTGTCTAAACATGAGAGTTCTGCAGTTGTTTGAAGAAGTCCTTTTCTTCTTCCTGATCCAACAGTCTGTAGCAATCACATAGAACAGTGTTATTAATGTTAATTTATGTACTAATCTCAATCCACACACTCTCAACTGGCTCATTACTCTTTCTCGCATAGAGAATAACTTCATCTCCTCACCATCCCGGAATGTGCTTCTTAAAAAGTGTGTGTATCCATGATTGCAGCATTCCAGTTGTGTGAACTATCCCTTCATATCACTGTGACTTTGTTGAGGGCAGCTTCACATAGAACTTTAATTCCTTCTGTTTGTTTTCCGCGCTGTAGTCATTAACATACAGGAAGACATCCATATGTGTGTCCAACCTTGGGGAGCAGCCATACTACTCAGAGGGGTTGGAGAGGGTCTGGGGATGGGATCAGCTTGGCTGGATGTGGTCACATAAGAATGAGAATACTCATGTGGGATCAAGGGACTGTTGGCATATGTGAGGGCTTATGGAACTGATCGGCGATAGCTCTGTGCAAGGATCAGAGAAGTTCAGCTTTAAAAAAACAAAAAACTTAAATTTTATTTTAATCCTGCAATCACATTTGGACATGGGCTGTTAACAATGTGTGATGGAGGTATGAAAAGCAGTCCCTTGAATCCAATTGTATATCAGGAAAATTGCTTCTCCAAAAGAGTAGTAAGGCACTGGCACAGGCTGTCCAAGGAGGTGGTGGAGTTACTGTCCATGAAGGCATCCAAGAACTGTGTAGACATGACACTGAGGGACATGGTTAGCAGCCAAGATGAGAATGGGCTGGTGGTTGGAGTAGATGATCTTAAAGGTCTTTTCCAACCTTAGTGATTCTATGATTCTATGTGTGCTTGATTTTGCAAAAGTATGAATGCTTTTACCATTATTTTCTTCTCTCAAGATTTCTTTATTTATGTGTATACATATGATGTAGGTCCCCTTAAGTTCTGTTTCATTGTTTTGAAGGTCACAGGAAAAAGACATATTAAAACTCAGATTATGTTTTATCTCTGCCATGGTGAAGTAGTGTTTATTTTCACTGAAATCTATCACCTCTAAAGAGAGTGGTTAAAAAAAAAAAACAAACAACAAAACAAAACAAAACAAAAAAAAAACCATAGTGAGAAACTAAGTCCAATTTATTACCAGTCAGACCTAAATATTTCAGATAATATTGGAAGACAGAATAGACAGAATAGATACTATTCAGACCACAGATAATGATACCAAAAGACAAATTCAAACAAAATACCCACCGAACACCTTGAAATTGCTTTTTGTCAGTGAAGAAAACCACTGTTTGAACTTTGAAGGATTTATCAAACCTGCTGCACTGAGCTTTGAGCAAAGATGTATCAATTCCTGGGCTTATCTTTTGGCAAGGGCATATTATTTCCTCCAGGTCTTTATCTGCCTTTGACTGATTTCCTACTAATAGTACTGTTGTTGTTACCCTGTGATGAAGGTGATATTCTGCTTCCAGATGGATTGGTGTACTTTGCTCAGTGAAAGACTGAGATCAATTTGCTTGATAAATAGTACTCCAAAACTGCAGGTAAGAAGATTTTAAGATTTCTAATGGGCTTTGCTGTTTATAATGAAGTCCCTGAACATCAGATATCTTAAACATAGCTGCTGAAAAGAAGCAGGTTACAGGACTTGTTAGAAATACTTTTATATCTGGGGCTGTTCTTTTTTCCCTGTAATTAAAATATGAATCAAGAAGCAACAAAATGAACTGGAATAAAAACTCACCTGAGCCTGTATCTTTTTTTTTTTTTTTTTTTTTTTTTTTGAGCATCTGAATTCAAGAGGAACAATTTGTTTTTGCCATAAAGCCATCTAGGAATTATAATAGGATTAAGACTTAAATGATACCAATGTCATGAGTACTGGTTAGTGAAGGGCACAGTTGTGTGCAAACACCCAGGAAGTACCTTGGACAGCTTCCAGTGTCCTTAGGTCTCAGATCATGGTCTCTGAGAGTAGAGGTGGAGATGTGGTCACAAACTGTAGAAGAAACAGGGCTCAGAGCAGATTTATTTTTTTTTCTACAGAGGTTATTGTGAAGATAATTTCTGTTTGAGTTCTTCAATGCAAGTACTGAAAGAAATATTGCTGATGGAAAATATGCAATTATTTATTTCTAAAGCTCAAAGTGGTTAAAGGTGTTTACATAAATGGTTTTCATCAGACAGAAGTTCTTTAGAATTTGCTCTGCTAGCAAACACCACATATTCATATCAACCAGTTTCTTGCAAAAATCTTGCGATGTTTCTATTGCCTTTTGATAGTTATTCCTGTTAATATATATATACGTGTGAATATATATATATACGTGTTAATATATATATACGTGAATAAATACACATTTATTCAGGCCCTGAAATATTTTTCTAAAACCTTATTTCAGTTGTTCGGGAGTTTCAGCACAGTTGCATCACCATGCACTCATTTCAGGTGATGCATTCTACAACCAGGACTGACAGAGGAATTTTTTATTGCAACATCCTCTGGCAAATTTTTGTATACTTGGGCACAGGCATAAATCAGAAATATAGAAGTATGTACAAGCCATAACTGGCCATCTTCATTTTAATGAAATTCATGAATGATAGGATTTGCAACAACTTTCACTTACAGAAAGAAGACAGAGAATGAAAGATGAAGAAAAATAATCACTCTAAAATGATTTACTGAAATTCACAAAGTTGCACAGTCTCAGTCTCTCATCAGAAAAGAAATAAAACACTTTTTACATTGGTTGTGCCACTGACACGACTACTGCTATCTTATCTTCAAAAAAACAACTTCTGTCTTGATCCATCTTTCATGAGGAGACAGCTTGGTTCCACATCTCAACATGTTGTTGTGTGATAAGCCCACCTTTCTGTGCAAAATGGATCATATTAGTTCACATTGACTGCACTTTCAGTGAAGTTAAGGAAGGAGTCTATCCCTAAACTTCAGGGGATTTTGATTTTGCTTTTTCCACAAATCCTCCTTCTATGTTCAACTGCCAAAGAGTTCATCAGTCCTCATTTTTACACAGATAAGGCACAGGAGGAATACATAGAGTATGCACATGTATCTACATGTACAAGATCTACCTGAAGGGATACCTAAAGGGGCTGCAGCTATCTCCAGATAAACCCCCCTTCAGATGCCTGTCTTGCAACTCTCCCTCATTCTGAGATGTTTAAACCACATTTCAACCTCTTCAGGCAAAAAGCCTTGAAACCAGTCCTGTAAGAATGCTATAGCCACTGGGCTAATGTAGAGAATTTCAACATTACCATTACCCATTCCAAGTTCTTAGACCTCATCTAAGCACAAGAAAGCCTACTGAATTTCATCCTCATCAGAAGGATTCACACTGGGAGTGAATGAAGCTCTGCATACCTAGCCATACATCCTCCTTGGTGCTCAATTCATCCCCTGTTTTGGACTGCTCCAGCAACACTCACAAAGCTTCAAAGCAAGAGTCTGGCTTAGAGTTTTGTGGAAACTATCCAGCAATGTTACTTGGTCTGAGGTCAGGGATCAGTCCTGGCCCTTTTGTGTTCAGCTTCACAGATGTACACACACTAACATATACTCAGACTGGAAATTAGATGCATAAATCAAAGGGGTTGGACAGGATTGTAAGAAAGGCAATTGTAAGAATTGCAAGCAAGGGGACTGGTGTGTAAAACATTCATAATCATTACACACGACATGTGATCACATTACACATGAGAAAGGTAATATCACCTTAAATGATCAGTAGCAAGGAATGTGTGGATGTGCCTCTAAGGGATATGGTTAGTGGACATGGTGGGAATGGATTGTTGATTGGACTAGATGATCTTAGAGGTCTTTTCCAACCTTAACTGTTCTATGACTCTATGCTTTAGTACAGTATCTCATCAGAAAAATTAGTAGCTTGAGTATTGTCTGATAACTGTTCTTGGAGATCCTGACACATATTTCTCTAGCAAGATGAGGGTTCCTGTGCCTTACATCCTGATATCCCAAATCACTTTATAGGTACAAAATGACTTACAAAGTGATTCTTATTATCTTCATTGCACAAATAGTAGAAGAGAGGATAGAGAGTACCCTGGGACACTCAGTAAGTAAATGAATGTTTTACACGGAAGTAGTAAACAATCTCACAAGTAGAAATTCCTTTAAAATTTACAATGATACCTTTCCCTGCATGTCTTCTATGTAGCATCTGTCTGCAATTTTACAAATGTGAATGCCAGAGTTTCCCAGGAACAAAGCTTATCATAGCAACAAAACAGAGTACATTTCAGGGAGTAAAACACATTGCTCACTTCCTAAGCACCCCACCATGTTGCAGAGTATTATCCACAAACCCTGCTCCTCTAGACTGCCAGGAAAGACCTTCATCCCAGAACAATAGCCACTACACTTTGGGATTTCTTTCAAGTAATCATAATGGGGGCAAATGTTGTTTCTGTGTTGCCTGGCCCCACAGCATGCAGCTGCTGCTCACAGCCACACCCAGCTCCTAGCCCCTTACTTCTGGACATGTCAGGACACACTTGCCTCTCTTTTCTCCAGATTAAATAAAATAAAAAATTAAAAAAAAAAAAAATTGAAAATCAGTGCTTTCTGGATGGTCACTGCTGTCTCCAAGGCATTCTATAAAATGTACACATTGTAAGAGTGAGCCACAGAGCCAGGCACTTTGCCAGACAGGAACAGTAGGTGTCCCAGAATTCCCAGCAAAATGAATGTTCTGTGATCGCTATCACAATGGCGTTAATAACAGCAAGGAAGAAACCATCTGCAGGTCTCCAAATCTGCATACATAGCATCCGTCTGACACTGAAAGTGCTGGTGCTTTAGATTCCAGTGAAAGCACTACACTACAAGCACTCTCTAGAAAGATAATCATGTTACTGATATCCCACAAAACCAGACAGCAAGTAGTAACATCTTTGGTCCCTTCTGATGCTGGGAGTCCTGAAACGATACACTGTTAGACCTCATCTCCACCTGTAAACCCTGTGAAATCTTCCTATATGTGAGAAGGTCTGCTGGCATTGCCATTTTCAGAATTTTCATAGGATTTTCTTAGAAGCAAACGAGATCTATTTGTTTGTTTATTTGTGTATTTATTTGTTACTGTGGTAGTAAAGGATTCTTAAGTGACAGCATACCACTTCACTAAGATAAAGTCAAGGACATGCTGTTGACATCACTCCTGGCACCATGTGGGTGCTGCCTACAGGCTCTCTGAATATGACCAGCTGGCGGTGCTTATCATATGGCAAAGGATAAGTGCAGCATGACAAAGCCTTCATGGCCAAGTCAGATCTCCAAATCAGTTGTTACATGGATCATAAACAACTCTTCAACATGCTCTGATGGTCTCTTACAAGGTTATGGTCTTCGTGGTTCTGTGTTCTGTGTTCTAGGTGTTCATCAGTGCTCAACTGAACATGAGTCAGTAGTGTGCCCAAGTGTCCAAGAAGGTCAGTGACATCCTGGCTTGTATCAGAAACAGTGCTCATAGCAGAAGCAGGGAGGTGATCATCCCTCTGAACCCAGCACTGGTGAGGTCGCACCTCAAGTACAGTGTTGCGTTTTGAGCCCTTACTGCAATAAATACATGGAGGCCCTGGAGCATATCCAGAGAAGGGCAACTGGGCTGTAAGGTGTCTGGAGCACAAGAATTACAGGGAGAGTGTGAGGGAACTGGTATTGTTCAGTCTGGAGAACAGTACACTCAGAGGAGACCTTATCACTCTCTACAACTGCCTGAAAGGAGGCTGTGATGAGGTGAGGGTCAGCTCCTTCTGCCATGTAACTAGCAATAAGACTAGAGGAAATGGCCTCAAGTTGCACCAGGGGAGGCTCAGGTAGGATGTTAGGAAAAATTTCTTCTCCAAAAGAGTGTTAATGTACTGAAAGAGGATGCCCTGGGAGGTGGTGGAGTCACCATCCCTGGAAGTGCTCTAGAAATATTGTACTAAGGGGTATGATTTAGTGGGGTGGACAGTTTAGTGGCTGGTGGACAGTTGGACTGGATGCTCTTAGAGGTCTTTTCCAACCTTGGTGATTCTATGATTCTATGGACTTGCATGATTTCTTGTTGCTGCTCACATATAAAATTGTCAGCATCCTGCTTCCTTTCATTGAAGTTACTACTTTGTCAGTTTGTCTTTTGGCTGTATGCCTTTTCAAACCTTTCAGGCTAACTGGCTCTCCTACTATGCTGTAACTCAGATCAAGGTACTGAGGATAGCCTTCTTCAACAGAAGAGTTCACAAAAATCCCTGAAATCCTGTTAAGTCTTATCAACAGGATTGACCAGAAATGTCCAGGGAAAACATCAGTGGTTATGCTTAGTCCAAAGCTCTGATCATTCATCTTCATGAAAATAAATGCAGTGGAGGGTGTAAAGTTAAAGGCTTTCAGCTTGCTGCTTTTCAGGGCTGGAATAGTAAGTATGTTTCTATGGGGACTGTTAGCTGTTTAATGTGGGATATATCAAGATGTGTTATGTTGCTGAGATTCTTTAAAATTGCATGTCTTTCCTGTTTCTGTTTCCCCATGAAACTTTGAAGTGGTTTTCTTTGAAAGCTGATTCCTCAAGAGCATTGCTGCTTTGTCTCTATCTGTAGAGAATGTATCACCAGCTAAAAACCTTCAGGCAATGGAGGCTTTCAGTAAGTGCCAGCTGAGATGTTTCTTATGCCTATTGTGGTTCAAGCCTAATGCTTGTAGACTTCTGATTTCTTGTAATGCAAAACCACACATAAAATCCAATATATTGCTTGATAGACAGATTCAAAAATTTGAAGCCAAGTTGACTGAATTCAGTTCTATTCAGTGCCCCACTAATGCAATTTGCAGACAAATTCAGTTGGGCCATTTCCCCAAAGCTGATTTGGACTTAAACTGGTCTAGGTTAATGAATGAGAGGATTTTAAGCTGAAACTCGGTGCTTTGCAAGGTCAGACGTGCTGTGGTCTGAGAGCAGATGTAGCATAAAATGTCCCTGGTTTTGTCCTAGAAAGTGCATGAAATGTCTCATTTACTTATCATTTCACATAGCATAATACACACTTTTTTTCAACAGATTTTAACAGACTAGACCTATTTTGTGCTAAAGGTGACATCTTGTAAATTACCTTTTGTGAGATTATTAACACTTTGAAAAATAATTGAGTTGTTTCATAAAGTTGATGCCATGATCAAAAATACTGACTTTTTCAGGGATGGTTAAGTAGGTCTTCAAAAACATAACATGGAAGATTCAATCAGTTTGAAAATACCAGAAAATAAAAGTACTGAGTTCTGTCCTCAAGGACAGGCTGAGAGAGCTGGGGCTTTTCAGCATGAAGAGAAGGCTCCAGGGAGACCTGTTAGTGGCCTTTCAGTATCTAAGGAGAGGCTGTAAGAAAGAAGGGGACAGGCTCTTTAGCACAGTCTGTTGTGGTAGGATAAGTGTAAATGGTTTTAAACTAAAAGAGGGGGAGATTTGGATTAGATATAAGGAAGAATTTTTTTTACATTAATTGTGGTGAGGCACTGGAATAGGTTGCCCGGAGACATAGTGAAGACCATCCTGGAAGACAGTGTCAAGCTGGACAGGGCCCTGATCAACCTCATTTAGCTGTACTTGTCCCTGTTTATTGTACAACGATTCATGTACTGTCCATTGACAAGATGGCCTTTTAAGGATCCCTTCCAACAGAAAAGATCCTAATTCTATGATATTTCAACAAAAATGCTAATTGGTTTAGATTCACTTCCCCTTATTTCTGTTCAGGCTCAGTGTTTACAGATGGTAACAGAGGTGACTGAGTAGTTGAATTGTTCCCTCCTATTCATACAAATATCTCAGTCTACAGCTCTCATAAGTGGAAGACTACAGGATATTTGGAGTTATTTCTGAATAGCTTTGTTGGTTCTCCTTTGCACTGAGTAACAAGTATCAGTAATTAGTGGAACAGTAACTGCAGTTTTGGGGTGCTTTCCTCTCCTATACAGCCTTTTTAAAAAAGAAAAACACAAGATTTTCCCTCATTTCCATTTTTATCTTCAACGTCTTTTATCCTACTGAACAAGGAGGGTGTTCTGAATACTAAAACACATGTTCAGTTTATAGAGTGGGCAGGCTCACTCCTTTAACTTTTCTGTTCATAAAACAGTAGG